>NC_141176.1:74637500-75887500 GCF_055505025.1 Bos grunniens
TTCATGTAAAATTTGCAAGAAAGAGTGAAAGAAAGTGAAAGTGCCTCAGTCATGTCCTGCTCTTTGCGACTCCATGGATATAGTCCATTGAATTCTCTAGGCCAGAGTACTGGAGTGGATAGCCTTCCCTTCTCCAAGGGATCTTCCCAACCCAGAATTGAACCCAGGTCTCCTGCATTGCAGGTGGATTCTTTACCAACTGAGCCACCAGGGAAGCCCAAGTGCAGTATTAAACCAATGGCTTGTGATGATTCAGAAACGGAAGCAGTCATAATTGGAACAACATCTTGGGTTCAATAAATAAAGGATTCTAATGCTGACTTAAATGCATATGCTTATAAAGGCTGATGGATCTGAAGAAAACTGTAGTGAAATCCCAGTATTAAGATTTTAGCAGGCAACTGTCAGTTTCTTAAGATGTTCATGAGATACAGTAATGAGTGTGAGTATATATATCCATCAGTTCAGTTCAGTTAAGTCGATCAGTCATGTCCGAGACCCCATGAATCTCAGCACGCCAGGCCTCCCTGTCCATCACCAACTCCCGGAGTTCACTCAGACTCACGTCCATCGAGTCAGTGATGTCATCCAGCCATCTCATCCTCTGTTGTCCCCTTATCCTCCTGCCCCCAATTCCTCCCAGCATCAGAGTCTTTTCCAATGAGTCAACTCTTCGCATTAGGTGGCTAAAGTACTGGAGTTTCAGCTTTAGCATCATTCCTTCCAAAGAAATTCCAGGGCTGATCTCCTTCAGAATGGACTGGTTGGAACTCCTTGCACTCAAGGGGACTCTCAAGAGTCTTCTCCAACACCACAGTTCAAAAGCATTAATTCTTTGGTGCTCAGCTTTCTTCACAGTCCAACTCTCAAATCCATACATGACCACTGGAAAAACCACAGCCTTGACTAGATGGACCTTTGTTGGCAAAGTTATGTCTCTGTTTTTAAATATGCTATCTAGGTTGGTCATCACTTTTCTTCCAAGGAGTAAGTGTCTTTTAATTTCATGGCTACAGTCACCATCTGTAGTGATTTTGGAGCCCAAAAAATAAAGTCATCCACTGTTTCCACTGTTTCCCCATCTATTTCCCATGAAGTGATGGGACCAGATGCCATGATCTTCGTTTTCTGAATGTTGAGCTTTAAGCCAACTTTTTCACTCTCCTCTTTCACCTTCATCAAGAGGCTTTTGAGTTCCTCTTCACTTTCTGCCATAAGGGTAGTATCATCTGCATATCTGAGGTTATTGATGTTTCTCCTGGAAATCTTAATTCCAGCTTGTGCTTCTTCCAGCCCAGCGTTTCTCATGATGTACTCTGCATATAAGTTAAATAAGCAGGGTGACAATATACAGCCTTGATGTACTCCTTTTCCTATTTGGAACCAGTCTGTTGTTCCATGTCCAGTTCTAACTGTTGCTTCCTGACCTGCATATAGGTTTCTCAAGAGGCAGATCAGGTGTTCTTGTATTCCCATCTCTTTCAGAATTTTCCACAGTATATTGTGATCCACACAGTCAAAGGCTTTGGCATAGTCCATAAAGCAGAAATAGATGTTTTTCTGGAACTCTCTTGCTTTTTCCATGATCCAGCAGATGTTGGCAATTTGATCTCTGGTTCCTCTGCCTTTTTTAAAACCAGCTTGAACATCTGGAAGTTCATGGTTCACGTATTACTGAAGCCTGGCTTGGAGAATTTTAACCATTACTTTTCTAGGGTGTGAGATGAGTGCAATTGTGGGGTAGTTTGAGCATTCTTTGGCATTGCCTTTCTTTGGGATTGGAGTGAAAACTGACCTTTTCCAGTCCTGTGGCCACTGCTGAGTTTTCCAAATTTGTTGGCATATTGAGTGCAGCACTTTCACAGCATCATCTTTTAGGATTTGAAATAACTCAACTGGAATTCCATCACCTCCACTAGCTTTGGTTGTAGAGATGCTTCCTAAGGTCCACTTGACTTCACAATCCAGGATGTCTGGCTCTAGGTCAGTGATCACACCATCGTGATTATCTGGGTCATGAAGATCTTTTCTGTACAGTTCTTCTTGTATTCCTGCCATCTCCTCTTAATATCTTCTGCTTCTGTTGCTGCTGCTGCTAAGTCACTTCAGTCGTGTCCGACTCTGTGCGATCTCATAGACAGCAGCCCACCAGGCTCCCCCGTCCCTGGGATTCTCCAGGCAAGAACACTGGAGTGGATTGCCATTTCCTTCTCCAATGCATGAAAGTGAAAAATGAAAGTGAAGTCGCTCAGTCGTGTCCGACCCTCAGCTACCCCATGGACTGCAGCCTTCCAGGCTCCTTCATCCATGGGATTCTCCAGGCAAGAGTACTGGAATGGTGTGCCATTGCCTTCTCCATCTGCTTCTGTTAGGTGCATACTATTTCTGTCCTTTATCGAGACCATCTTTGCATGAAATGTTACCTTGGTATCCCTAATTTTCTTGAAGAGATCTCTAGTCTTTCCCATTCTGTTGTTTTCCTCTATTTCTTTGCAGTGATTGCTAAGGAAGGCTTTCTTATCTCTTCTTGCTATTCTTTGGAACTGTGCATTCAGATGCTTGTATCTTTCCTTTTCTCCTTTGCTTTTCACTTCTCTTCTTTTCACAGCTATTTGTAAGGCCTCCTCAGAGAGCTATTTTGCTTTTCTGCATTTCTTTTCCATGGGGATGGTCTTGATCCCTGTTTCCTGTACAATGTCACGAACCTCAGTCCATAGTTCATCAGGCACTCTATCTGTCAGATCTAGTTCTTAAATCTATTTTTCACTTCCACTGTTTAATCATAAGGGATTTGATTTAGGTCATACCTGAATAGTCTAGTGGTTTTCCCTACTTTCTTCAATATAAGTCTGAATTTGGCCATAAGGAGTTCATGATCTGAGCCACAGTCAGCTCCTGGTCTTGTTTTTGTTGACTGTATAGCATTTCTCCATCTTGGTTGCAAATAATATAATCAATCTGATTTCCATGTTGACCCTTTGGTGATGTCCATGTGTAGAGTCTACTCTTGTGTTGTTGGAAGAGGGTGTTTGTTATGGCCAGTGCATTTTCTTCGCAAAACTCTATTAGTCTTTGCCCTGCTTCATTCCATATCCCAAGGCCAAATTTGCCTGTTACTCCAGGTGTTTCTTGATTTCCTACTTTTGCATTCCAGTCCCCTATAATGAAAAGGACATCTTTTTTGGGTGTTAGTTCTAAAAGGTCTTGTAGGTCTTCATAGAACCGTTCAAATTCAGCTTCTTCAGCATTACTGGTTGGGGCATTGACTTGGATTACTGTGATATTGAATGGTTTGCCTTGGAAACGAACAAAGATCATTCCTTCGTTTTTGAAATTGCATCCAAGTACTGCATCTTGGACTCTTGTTGACCATTATGGCTACTCCATTTCTTCTGAGGGATTCCTGCCCACAGTAGTAGATATAATGGTCATCTGAGTTAAATTCACCCATTCCAGTCCATTTTAGTTGGTTGAGTCCTAGAATGCCAACGTTCACACTTACCATCTCCTGTTTGACCACTTCCAACTTACCTTGATTCATAGACCTGACATTCCAGGTTCCTATGCAATATTGCTCTTTACAGCTTCGGGCCTTGCTTCTATCACCAGTCACATCCACAGCTGGGTATTCTTTTTGCTTTGGCTCCATCCCTTCATTCTTTCTGGAAAATTCTGAAAGAGATGGGAATACCAGACCACCTGATCTGCCTCTTGGGAAATTTGTATGCAGGTCAGGAAGCAACAGTTAGAACTGGACATGGAACTTTACATTCCACATCCTATCCTTTTGCCACCCAACCAGGAGTATCCCCCACACAAGACCAGATTCTTTCTTCAGAGCAGGTGGAATGTTGAAGGAGGGAAGCGGAGAGAATACTGAGGACTAGATCATCGTGATGAGTCTGTCTCCCGAAATACTGCTGAGTTCATCTACTGGTCTCTGCTATCCCTTCTGCTCATCTCAGCTCCATCTCCACCACTCAAGCCCGGTGAGGAAAATTTCTGTCCCAGAAGACAGAGGAAACCCTGCATTCACTCCAGCCCAGTCATTCTCAACCAGGAACTGGTTTCCCAGAGGATATCTCGCTAACAATGTCTGGACACATTTTTGGTTGTCACGACTGAGGGATAGGTGACTACTGCATCCAGTGGATAGAGGTCGGGGATGCTGTGACACACCCTGCAGTGTACAGGTCCCCTCAAGAACAAAGACTTGTCTGGTCCAAATGTCAACCCTGCTAAGCTTGAGTAAGTCTGCTCCAGTCCCCCTGTAAAACCTGAAATGCATAACTGCCGGGGTCCAGCCCTGGTTGATCCAGGGTATTCGAAGCGGGGACAGCGTGGGCGAGGATCAGGATATAATAGCTTCAATTAGATATTAATTAGAGATATAAAGAGTAATAGAATGAGGATAGCTCAGCAGGAAAATTCAGTGCAGAAAAAAGGCTGAGTAGCTTGGTTTACGCAGGAAACCAATAAAACTTCAAGACAAGAAGCTTGCACCACTTACGTGGGCCGCAGGCGTCCTTCTGTTCTCCCAAAGGAGAGGAGACACTAAGGCCTCCCCGGTCGGATCTTAGAAGCCCAGGCATAATTAGTAAGCATGGGGGGCTCCGCGCTCCAGATGGAGACTCAGCCAGAGTTTGAGAGAGAGAGAGACATGGGGAGACCAGTATTTCGAGGAACTGATCCCAATTCTTTATTTTCAGAGTCTGTTTTTATACACTGAGATGTTATACAAAAGTCACGTGGGGACAGCAGTCCTGACTTTTATCAAAGCCAGGTGCTTCATACAAATGTATGCAGAGGTCTTAGGGGTGTTACATCATCTTCTGGCCAGGGGGGGCTGCTGACAATTTATGACCCTCTCCTTGTGACAGCGGTCAGTCAACCACAACACTTATTTCTCCAAGGGTGATTATTCTTAAAACAGACACCACCCAAATAAAGTTACATTCCTATAGGGTGAGGGTGTAGTGGGTTTTAGTTAAGGAAATAATTTATTTAGCCTAAGGTCTAACGTGATTTATATCAAAGATTAATACTTATTTCTTCTATATATTCACTCATGTGTGTAAGGGCAGGGGATGTGGAGACTTAGCAACAAACATTGGCTCAACAAATGAAAAACCCTTCACCAATACAATTTCTAATCAGCCCACTATACTTATACTAATAGTTTTCTAACTTCTCTAAAGAACCTGTTTTTAGAAGGTTTAAAGCATCTTGTGCCTCTCATGGTTGGGAGGCTATGAGCAATCACATGTGGCCGGACAAGCCTGTCAGGCAGGCTAGAGAACCTTCAGAGGAGTTTGTAGGTTGAAACACTCCTGTCACGCCCAGGAATTATTATTAACTGGAGCTCTAAGTTAACTCCTTCTCTGAAAGAGGTGGTGGGGGACAGCCCCCCCCATAAAGTCAGAGAAGTAAGTGAGAGCACAAAGTAGTAAAGTAGGCAGGCTCTGGTTATGGGGGTAGATGCTCGAGGCTTTCCAGGGGGACTCCTGAGGCTCGATCCCACCTTTGCGTACATCGAGCCTCCTTCCTCAAGATCTTTGCCATGGGCGGAGTGCCTCCCACCAGCTTCCCGCACATAACCATGCTCTTTCTTTAAAGAGAACATCATATCATGTCACCCCATTATTTAAAACTTTTCAATGGTTTCCCACTCTTGGTACAAAGATTAACAACAAAGAAAAAAACTCCTTAGCTCCTTGAACTTGCATGACCTGACACTCACCTCCCCTCTTTTCTTATATTACGTGCACTAACCAACCTAACCTTATTCCTGTTTTTCTAGAAAGTGTCATACTTCCTCCTACCTCACAGACACATGTTATTCTCTCTTATAAGTCAATTTCCACCCTCTCACCAGCCTCTCCCCCTTTTCCCTCCTCACTGCTGCCTTCTAATCCTTTAGGAGGATTAGAGACCTCAGCTTGGAGGTGACTCCATCACAGACTCCCTCCCTGACCACCGAGCTGTCACCAGCCTGAGATGAGAGGCCACGTGAGGAGAGAAACCAGGCCACCCCAGGTCCTCCCGCCATCCCAGTTCAGCCCACAGTGGAAGTGAGGCCCATCTGGACACTCAGTGCCAGCAGGGCCCCTGGCTGTGGGCAGGCCTGTGAGTGAGCCCAGGAGACCAACAATAGCCTTGCCTCATCAGCCCTCACAACTGTACTGAGTAATGAATAAGGGATCACAGCTTTAGGCTACTGATGTCTCAGGTGATTGATATAGTGACATACAGCAGATTCATTCTCCCTGGTGTTCCTGACTGTACAGTAAGGAGAACTCCCTGCTACTGTGGGGAATTCCCCCCTCACCTCCTGCTCTGCCCCCTTCCAAGAACTGCTGATACTGTGTGGAATTCTCCCCTTACCTCCTGCTCTGTCGTGTTCACTGGACTGGTCTCAGGACCTGAGTTTCTGAGTCACAGTCCACTTGAAAGGATGACACTCTCTCTGCAGTGGGTCAGTGAGTGGAGATGGGGAGACTGTTCCCCTTTCCCATCTCACCAACCTGTCCCATCAGCCTCCCTGGAACTGCAGTCCTGCACTGGGCAGGGATGGTTTCAGTTAACTCAAGAACCAGAATATATTTAAAATATCTACTTCAGTAAGCAGGGAAATAGCTAAAGTTTTTCCAATAGTCTTTCCCCATATTCTAAAGGGAAAATCACTTAAAGAACTGAGCCTTTAGGCTTCCCTTGTGGCTCAGATGGTAAAGAATCTTCCTCCTATGTGGGAGACCCAGGTTTGATCCCTGAGTTGGGAAGCTTCCCTGGAGAAGGAAATGGCAACCCACTCCAGTATTCTTGCCTAGAAAATCCCATGGACAGAGGAGCCTTGCAGGCTACAGTATGTGGGGTCACAAAGAGTTGGACAAGACTGAACAACTACACTTTCTTTCTTTTGTAGAAAATCCCCAGGGCAACACCATCCCTCTTGAACCTGTTTTTCAATGAGGCCCCCCTTCTGCTCTCTTCACATGAATCTGTACCTGCCTCCTAAAGGAGATACATCCTCATAGGAAAATCTCATCCTTATGAAGGTCTCATCACTTGAGTCAGGCTCCATTCCCTGGCCAGTCACCAAATCTCGAGTTTAAATCCTCAGATTAGCATGACAGGGTATTTCCTGGGGCTCAGGTCAGGAAGAGTGGGGAAGTCTGAAGGAGAAAACACTATGATGCTCTTGGCTTCTGGGTCTAGTGTGAGTATGGGTCTCCCAGACAACAGATTTCCCTCAAGAATCCCACTCTGAGAGGTTCCCGAGTTTCTGGTTCTTTATGTCTTTAACCTGGTAGAACTGGAAGGTCTATAAGTCTCGCCTGGCTTCTATCAAGAGGGGAGGCACATGTTTCCAACAGTAAACATCACTTTTAAAGGGAATGATGTGGACCACAATGGTATTAAGTAATAATTTTCTAAACTAGTCTGCTGCTTTTCCCTTATCTAGGTCTCTTGGAGAATCACATTCTGTTATTGGGCAGAAGAGGGTTGGATTCTTACTAGTCTGTTACCCACCCTCCCACGTCAGACCCCAAGAAGCGTCCTTTGCCAGGTGTGGCTTGTTCCAATAGAACTTGCTCTGGAGCACATGCTTTCCCCTAAAAGCCCTCCACGGGGCTGCTGCTTGTGGTTCATGTGAGTGGAGAGGGGCACAGTTCTTGCTGGGTGGGCTCATCTGTGTAGCTGTGTGCCCAGATCGCAGTGCCAGGTGCATCGTCTCTTCCCACAGGCCCCTGGCCGCCGTCTTGAATCACAGCACCCTGAGCAGCATCTTTTCACATGGCCCTCGGAGCTGAGGTGTCAGAGCAGCCATTTCTCCCCAGGAACCTGGTCTAAAGGGCTAGGAATGTGAGGCCTCTGCAGGAGATGATCTGTGAGCAAGTGAAAGTCAACTCAGCACAAAGGGAAAGAAAAAAGGTTAAATTTTTATTTTGTGACCCAGATTCTACTTTTTGTTGTTTAGTTGCTCAGTCGTGTCCAACTCTTTTGTGAGCCCATTAACAGTAGCCAACCATGCTCCTCTGTCCTTGGGATTTCCTGGGCAAGAATACTGGAGTGGGTTGTCATTTCCTTCTGCAGGGTATCTTCCTGAACAGGGATCAAACCAGTGTATCTTGTGTCTCCTGCATTGGTAGGCAGGTACTTTATGACTGAGCCACCTGGGAAGACCCAGAGTCTACTTTTACACCAGGGAATTTATGGGCTTTTCTAGTGACTGCTTTATCAGCACCCAGCTTCCTGGAATATTAAGGGCACCGCCTCACGTTTAATGACTGCTTCCTTTGTTTCCTGTGGTGATCACCCTGATGAAAAGAAAGAAATCAATTTGTTTCCTAAACCTGAAGGAAGGTAGTCATATAATCAATTTTGTTTGTTTTGTAGCTTTCTTACTGATAAAGTAACTCCCTCTTGGCAGGGGCTTGATGTTGCTCCTGAAATGAGTGGAACTCCTTGGTGACCATCAGTTGAGGAAGACAACTGAGTATTGTTTAAATAAGGAAGGGAAGGGCCTAGGCATCAGGGTGCAAGAGAACCAGGTCTGAGCTCCTGGGAAAGGAGCTAAGATGGCCTCTTCACTATGGAAACAGTATCTATGCTCACAGCCTTGTCTAACTCAATGAAACTATCAGCCATGTGGTGTAGGGAAACCCAAGACAGATGGGTCATGCTGGAGAGTTCTGACAAAATGTGGTCCACTGGAGAAGAGAATGGCAAACCACTTCAGTATTCTTGCCTTGAATACATGAGCCCCATGTACAGTATGAAAAGGCAAAAAGATAAGACACTGAAAGTTGAACTCCCCAGGTCCATAGGTGCCCAATACGCTACTGGAGATCAGTGGAGAAATAACTCCAGAAAGAATGAAGGGACAGAGCCAAAGCAAAAACAACACCCAGTTGTGGATGTGACTGGTGATGGAAGCCAGGTCTGATGCTGTAAAGAGCAATATTGCATAGGATCCTGGAATGTTAAGTCTGTGAATCAAGGCAAATTGGAAGCAGTCAAACAGGAGATGGCAAGAGTGAACGTCGACATTCTAGGAATGAGCAAACGAATATGGACTGCAATGGGTGAATTTAACTCAGATGACCATTATATCTACTACTGTGGGCAAGAATCCCTTGGAAGAAATGGAGTAGCCATCATAGTCAACAAAAGAGTTCGAAATGAAGTCCTTGGATGCAATCTCAAAGACAACAGAGTGATCTCTGTCCATTTCCAAAACAAAACATTCAATATCATAGTAATCCAAGTCTATGCCCTGGCCAGTAATGCTGAAGAAGCCAAAGTTGAACAATTCTAGGAAAACCTACAAGACTTTCTAGAACTAACACCAAGAAAAGATGTTTTCATTTTAGGGGACAGGAATGCAAAAGTAGGAAGTCAAGAAACACCTGCAGTTACAGGCAAATTTGGCCTTGGAGTACAGAATGAAACAGGGAAAATGCTAATAGAGTTTTGCCAAGAAGACACACTGGCCATAGCAAACACCCTCTTCCAATAACACAGGAGAAGACTGTATGCATGGACATCACCAGATAGTCAACATGGAAATCAGATTGATTTTATTCTTTGCAGCCAAAGATCGAGAAGCATTATACAGTGAGCAAAAACAAGACTGGGAGCTGACTGTGGCTTAGATCATGAACTCTTTTTGGAAAATTCAGTCTTAAATTGAAGAAAGTAAGGAAAACCACTAGACCATTGAGGTATGACCTAAATAATATCCCTTACGATTATACAGTGGAAGTGAGAAATAGATTTAAGGGACTAGATATGATAGACAGAGTACTAGATGGGTGGAGGTTTGTGAAATTGTATAGGAGACAGGGTTCAAGGCCATCACCAAGAAAAAGAAATACAAACATGTAAAATGGCTGTCTGAGGAGGCTGTACAAATATCTGTGAAATCAAGAGAAGTGAGAAGCAAAGGTGAAAAGGAACGATATACCCATTTGAATGCAGAGTTCCAAAGATTAGCAAAGAGAGATAAGAAAGCCTTGTTCGTGATCAGTGCAAAGAAATACAGGAAAACAGTAAAATGGGAAAGACTAGAAATCTCTTCAAGAAAATTAGAGATACCAAGGGAACATTTCATACAAAGATGGGTACAATAAAGGACAGAAATGTAAGGACCTAACAGAAGCAGAAGACATTAAGAAGAGGTGGCAACAATACATAGAGGAACTGTCCAAAAACAGATATTCACAATCCAGATAATCACAATGGTGTAATCACTTACCTAGAGCCAGACATCCTGGAATGTGAAGTCAAGTGAGCCTTAGGAAGCATCACTATGAACAAAGCTAGTGGAGGTGATGGAATTCCAGTTGAGCTATTTCAAATCCTGAAAGATGATGCTGTGAAAGTGCTGCACTCAACATGCCAGCAAATTTAGAAAACTCAGCAGTGGCCCACAGGACTAGAAAAGATCAGTTTTCATTCCAATCCCAAAGAAAGGCAATGGCAAAGAATGTTCAAACCACTGCAGAACTGCACTCATCTCACACACTAGTAAATTAATGCTCAAAATTCTCCAAGCCAGGCTTCAACAATACATTAACCGTGAACTTCCAGATGTTCAAGCCAGTTTTAGAAAAGGCAGATGAACCAGAGATCAAATTGCCTACATCTGCTGGATCATCAAAAAAGCAAGAGAGTTCCAGAAAAACATCTATTTCTGCTTTATTGACTATGTCAAAGCCTTTGACTGTGCAGATCACAATAAACTGTGGGAAACTCTGTAAGAGATGGGAATACCAGACCACCTGACCTTCCTCTTGAGAAACCTGCATGCAGGTCAGGAAGCAACAGTTCGAACGGGACATGAAACAACCAACTGGTTCCAAATAGGAAAAGGAGTACATCAAGGCTGTATATTGTCACCCTGCTTATTTAACTTATATGCAGAGTGCATCATGAGAAATGTTGGGCTGGAAGAAACACAAGCTGGAATTAAGATTTCTGGGAGAAATATCAATAACCTCAGATATGCAGATGACACCACCCTTATGGCAGAAATTGAAGAAGAACTAAAGAGCCTCTTGATAAAGTGAAAGAAGAGAGTGAAAAGGTTGGCTTAAAACTCAACATTCAGAAAACTAAGATCATGACATCCAGTCCCATCACTTCAAGGCAAATAGATGGGGAAACAGTGTCAGATTTTATTTTGGGGGGCTCCAAAGTCACTGCAGATGGTGAGTGTAACCCTGAAATTAAAAGACGCTTAGTCTTTGGGAAAAAATTTATGATCAACTTAGACAGCATATTAAAAATTGGAGACATTACTTTGTCCACAAAGGTCCAACTAGTCAAGGCTATGATTTTTCCAGTAGTCATGTATGGATGTGAGAGTTAGACTATAATGCCAAAGAATTGATGCTTTTGAACTATGATGTTGGAGAAGACTCTTGAGAGTCCCTTGGACTGGAAGGAGATCCAACCAATCCATCCTAAAGGAAATCAGTCCTGAATATGCATTGAAAGGACTGATGTTGAAGCTGAAACTCTAATAATTTGGCCACCTGATGTGAAGAGATTACTCAATTGAAAATACCCTGATGCTGGGAAAGATTGAAGGCAGGAGGAGAAGGGGTCAACAGAGGATGACATGGTTGTATGGCATCACCGACTCCATGGACATGAGTTTCAGTAAACTCCGTGATTTGGTGATGGACAAAGAGTCCCGGTGTTTAACAGTCCATGGGGTCACAAAGATTCAGACACGACTGAGCAACTGAACTGAACAGAATGCTTTTAAGATAGGAAGGAGGGGGCACAGTTGTTTATAGAATGAGGAGGGGGCACAGTTCAGTTCAGTCGCTCACTCGGGTCCAATTCTTTGCGACCCCATGAATTGCAGCACGACAGGCCTCCCTGTCCATCACCAACTCCCAGAGTTCACTCAAATTCACGTCCATTGAGTCGGTGATGCCATCCAGCCATCTCATCCTCTGTCTCCCCCTTCTCCTCCTGCCCCCAACCCCTCCCAGAATCAGAGTCTTTTCCAATGAGTCAATTCTTTGCATGAGGTGGCCAAAGTACTGGAGTTTCAGCTTCAGCATCAGTCCTTCCAAATAACACCCAGGGCTGATCTCCTTTAGAATGTACTGGTTAGATCTACTTGCAGTCCAAGGGACTCTCAAGAGTCTTCTCCAGCACCACAGTTGAAAAGCATCAATTCTTTGGCGCTCAGCTTTCTTCACAGTCCAACTCTCACATCCATACATGACCACTGGAAAAACCACAGCCTTGACTAGACACACCTTTGTCGGCAAAGTAACGTCTCTGCTTTTCAATATTCTATCTAGGTTGGTCATAATTTTTCTTACAAGTAGTAAGTGTCTTTTAATTTCATGGCTGAAGTCACCATCTGCAGTGATTTTGGAACCCCCAAAAATAAAGTCTGACACTGTTTCCCCATCTATTTCCCATGAAGTGATGGGACCAGATGCGATGATCTTAGTTTTCTGAATGTTGAGCTTTAAGCCAACTTTTTCACTCTCCTCTTTCACTTTCATCAAGAGGCTTTATAGTTCATCTTCAGTTTCTGCCATAAGGGTGGTGTCATTTGCATATCTGAGGTTATTGATATTTCTCCCAGCAATCTTGATTCCAGCTTGTGCTTCTTCCAGCACAATGTTTCTCATGATGTACTCTGCATATAAGTTAAATAAGCAGGGTGACAATATACAGCCTTGACGTACTCCTTTTACTATTTGGAACCAGTCTGTTGTTCCATATCCAGTTCTAACTCTTGCTTCCTGACCAGTATACAGATTTCTCAAGAGGCAGATCAGGTGGTCTGGTATTCCCATCTCTTTCAGAATTTTCCACAATTTATTGTGATCCACACAAAGTCTTTGGCATAGTCCATAAAGCAGAAATAGATGTTTTTCTGAAACTCTCTTGCTTTTTCCATGATCCATTGGATGTTGGCAGTTTGATCTCTGGTTCCTCTGCCTTTTCTAAAACCAGCTTGAACATCAGGAAGTTCACGGTTCACATGTAGCTGAAGGCTGGCTTGGAGATTTTGAGGATTACTTTATTCATGTGTGAGACGAATGCAATTGTATGATAGTTTGAACATTCTTTGCCATTGCCTTTCTTTGGGATTGGAATGAAACCTGACTTTTTCCAGTCCTGTGGCCACTGCTGAGTTTTCCAAATTTGCTGGCATGTTGAATGCAGCACTTTCACAGCATCATCTTTTAGGATTTAAAATAGCTCAACTGGAATTCCATCACCTCCACTACCTTTGTTCGTAGTGATGCTTCCTAAGTCCCACTTGACTTCACATTCCAGGATGTCTGGCTCTAGGTGAGTGATCACACTACCGTGATTATCTGGGTGTGAAGATCTTTTTTGGACAGTTCCTCTGTGTATTCTTGCCACCTCTTCTTAATATCTTCTGCTTCTGTTAGGTCCATACCATTTCTGTCCTTTATGGTACCCATCTTTGTATGAAATGTTCCCTTGGTATCTCTGATTTTCTTCAAAAGATCTCTAGTCTTTCCCATTCTATTGTTTTCCTCTATTTCCTTGCATTGATTGCTGAGGGAGGCTTTCTAATCTCTCCTAGCTATTCTTTGGAACTCTGCATTCAAATGGGTATATCTTTCCTTTTCTCCTTTGCTTTTCACTTCTCTTCATTTCACAGCTATTTGTAAGGCCTCCTGAGACAGCCATTTTGCCTCTTTTAAAAAACTATATTTGGAGGCTAATTACTCTACAATATTGGAATGTTTTTCTAGGTGATGGTCTTGATCCCTGTCTCCTTTACAATGTCATGAACCTCTGTTCTTCGGTCAGCCATCCTGTCTATGAGATCTAGTCCCTTAAATCTATTTCTCACTTCCACTGTATAATCAAAAGGGATTTGATCTAGGTCATACCTGAACGGTCTAGTGGTTTTCCCCACTTTCTTCAATTTACATCTGAATTTGGCAATAAGGTGTTCATGATCTGAGCCACAGTCTGCTCGTGGTCCTGTTTTTGCCGAGTGTATAGAACTTCTCAATTTGAAGGAAGGATGTAGCTGGTTCTCATCTGCTCCCCAGTTGCAAGGCACATATTTCATCTTCTTGTATGGCATTCTCTCATCCTGTCTCCAGACTCCGTAAGCCTGCTGTCTCCCTCTTTCTGAGTTTTTCAGAGCCCAAGTGGGAAATCGGGGGTTTCTACTTCACTCGTAACACAGGTTTATGGCATGGGAGTCTCCTCTACAAAGCTGATAACTCTGCTGGCTTCTAGCAGGAGGTAAGTCATGAGCCATACTTGAAGGGGTTTTATCATATCCTGTGTCCACTCCACTTTGGGGATGGTCATCACTGGGGACAGGCCTCTCCAGCTCTCTGCCTCTCATTCCCAGACCTGTATTCGCCTCTGACTTGGGTTTTGATCTCTCTTCTGTGGAGGAAATCTTGGTTGGCTGTTTTCTTGCCAACTGTGCTCTTTATACCAGCACCAGTGCTCCTTAGCTATAACCTCAATAATTCCATTTTCATTCCTTTTACACAAACATTCACACCATAGCAAGGGACAGTCAATTTAATACTCTGGTAAAATAGCTTGCTGTAATAGTCTCTACTTATTGATTTTCTCTTCTGTGCTATGAACTGCAGTAAGCACTTTCACATCAACAATAACTCCATGAAATTGATACTACTTTTCAGTACCCAATTTACAGATGATAAATTTCATTCAGAGAATATAATTATCAACTGGAGTTTGGAAGAGTGCCCCTGTTAGGAGATGCCCTCCCTTATTTATCTGATAAATCTACTGGGAACCTAAGAGTTTCCAGGATTTGGAAGGATCAGGTAGAAAGAAAAGACATGTTTTAATTATACTTACAAAGGTCTAATTTTCCAAATTGTTTTAAGTAATCATTATCTTGAAAGGAAGGGTTTCCTTACATCTGGAAAATGCAAGCTAAAACCAGTAATATTTTAGACAAAAATCATAAAACTTATAACCATATTCATAAGTTTACTCAGCAACCATTCCTTTTTGTTAACAGTTTTATGAACCCATCAGACTTTCTGTTGGAATTATATAATTCCTTACAAAGTTTAGCAGCAAGGTATAAAATTTATCAGAAACCTGTATTTGTCAAAAGTCCTTCCTATGTATCTTCTGGAAGATGAAGCACTTTGTAATACTGTCTGAGTACAACAATAACAATCTGTAAATGATAGAAGATCTTTCCATAAGTGTGCATGCTATACAAGTTAATAAACTGTATTTCTCTTGTTCATCTGTCTTACATCGTTTGAATCTCCAAGGCCCCAGCCAGAGAGCCTAGAAGAGTCAAAGAATGAGGAATTTTCCTCTCCCCTACACAGTAAAATATACATAATGTAAAACAAACCATTTCCACCATTTTTTTAAATGTACTGCTCTGCGGGATTAATTATATTCACATTGTTGTGAATTCATCTCTAGAACGTCTACATCTTCCCTTTAGATTTTATTAGGTTTATCATAGCTTTCCTTCCAAAGAGCAAGCGTCTTTTAATATCATGGCTGCAGTCACTGTCTGCAGTGATTTTGGAGCCCAAGAAATTAAAATCTCACTGCTTCTACTTTTTCCCCATCTATTTGCCATGAAATGACAGGACCAGATACCATGATCTTAGCTTTTTGATTGTTGAGCATTAAGCCAGCTTTTTCACTCTTGTCTTTCACCTTCATCAAGAGACTCTTTAGTTACTCTTTGCTTTGTGCCTCTAGAGTGGTATCATCTTCATCAGTTCAGTTCGTTTGCTCAGTCATGTGCGACTCTTTGTAACCCCATGGACTGCAGCACACTAGGCTTCAACTGCATATCTGAAGTTATTGATATTTCTCCTGGCAATCTTGATTCCAGTTTGTGCTTTATCTAGTATGGCACCTTGCATGATGCTCTGCATACAAGTTAAATAAGCAGGGTGACATTATACAGCCTTGTCATACTCCTTTCCTGCCGGGGACCAGCCCCAGCTGATCCAGGGTATTCGAAGGAGAGACGGCATAGGCGAGGATCAGGATACAATAGCTTCAATTAGATATTAATTAAAGATATAAAGAGTAATAGAATAAGGATAGCTCAGTAGGAAAATTCAGTGGAGAAAAGAGGCTGAGTAGCTTGGTTTACGTGGGAGACCAATAAAACTTCAAGACAAGAAGTTTGCACCACTTACGTAGGCCGCAGGCGTCCTTCCGTTCTCCCGAAGGAGAGGAGACACTGAGGCCTCCCCGGTCGGATCTTAGAAGCCCAGGCATAATTAGTAAGCATGGTGGGTTCCGCGCTCCAGATGGAGACTCAACCAGAGTGAGAGAGAGAGCGACATGGGGAGACCAGTATTTCGAGAAACTGATCCCAATTCTTTATTTTCCAGAGTCTGTTTTTATACACTAAGATGTTATACAAAAGTCACGTGGGGACAGCAGTCCTGACTTTTATTAAAGTCAGGTGCTTCACACAAATGTATACAGAGGTCTTAGGGGTGTTACATCATCTTCTGGCCAGGGCGGCCTGCTGACAATTTACGACCCTCTCCTTGTGACAGCGGTCAGTCAATCAGGACACTTATTTCTCCAGGGCTGATTATTCTCAAAACAGACGCCACCCAAATAAAGTTACATTCCTACAGGGTGAGGGTGTAGTGGGTTTTAGTTAAGGAAAGAATTTACTTAGCCTAAGGTCTAACGTGATTAATATCAAAGGTTAATACTTATTTCTTCTATATATTCATTAATGTGTGTAAGGGCAGGGGATGTGGAGACTTAGCAACAAACATTGGCTCAACAAATGAAAAACCCTTCACCAATACAATTTCTAATCAGCCCATTATACTTATACTAATAGTTTTCTAACTTTTCTAAGGAACCTGTTTTTAGAAGGTTTAAAGCATCTGGTGCCTCTCACGGTTGGGAGGCTGTGAGCAATCACATGTGGCCGGACGAGCCTGTCAGGCAGGCTAGAGAACCTTCAGAGGAGTTTGTAGGTTAAAACACTCTTGTCACACCCAAGAGTTTTTATTGACTGGAGCTCTAGGTTAACTCCTTCTCCGAAAGAGGTGGTGGGGGACAGCCCCCCGTAAAGTCAGAGGTGTAGGTAAGAGCACAAAGTAGTAAAGTAGGCAGGCTCTGGTTATGGGGGTAGACGCTCGAGGATTTCCAGGGGGACTCCTGAGGCTCGATCCCGCCTTTGCGTATGTCGAGCCTCCTTCCTCATGACCTTTGCCATGGGCGGAGTACCTCACTCTGGCCCCCAACACTTTCCCAATTTTTGTTTGTCTGAAGAAGTGTTCATTTTTCCTTTACTTTTGAAAATCATTTCACAAACTATAGAATTCTTAATTGGTGGGTTTTTTGTTTGTTTGTTTGTTTGTTTTCTCTTAACACTTAAAACTTTTTCACTCTCTCCTTGTTTGGATGGTTTCTGAATAGAACCGGATACAATTTTTTTTTTTTAAACTTTACAATATTGTATTGGTTTTGCCATATATTCCTTTATAGACAAAGTGTTTTTCTTTAATTTGAAACCGATAAACATAGTTGTAGGGTTTTTTTTTTCTTCTTTTCTGTTACACTGTTTTTATTTCTAGCATTTCTTCTTTGTTCCTTCTTAGAATCTACATCTTTCTGATTCCATTGGCCATCTATTTTTGCATGCTGTATACTTTATCCTTTAGAGCCCTTGATATATTAATCATGTATTGTGATTGTTGTTTAGTCACTCAGTCGTGTTCAACTCTTTTGTGACCCCATGGACTGTAGCCCACCAGGCTTCTCTGTCTATAGGATTTCCCAGGGAAGAATACTAGAGTGGATTGCCGATTTCTTCTCCAGGGGATCTTCCTGATCCAGGGATTGAACCCAGGTCTCCTGCATTGGCAGGCAGATTTTTTACCACTGAGTCACTGGGGAAGCTGGAGTTGCTTTTATTTTTTAATTTTTTTAAAATTTTAATTGGAGGTTAATTACTTTACAGTATTGTAGTTGTTTTGTCATACATTGACATGAATCAGCCATGGGTGTACATGTGTTCCCCATCCTGAACCCCCTCCCAACTCCTTCCCCATCCCATCCCTCTGGGTCATCCCAGTGCACCAGCCCTGAGCATCCTATCTCATGCATTGAACCTGGACTGCTGATCTGTTTCATATATGATAATGTACATGTTTCAGTGCTATTCTCTCAAATCATCCCACTCTCGCCTTCTCCCACTGAGTCCAAAAGACTGTTCTATACATCTGTGTTTCTTTTGCTATCTCGCATTTAGGGTTATCGTCACCATCTTTCTGAATTCCATATATATGCGTTAGTATACTGTATTGGTGTTTTTCTTTCTGGCTTACTTCTGGTCTGATGTTTCCAACATCCCTGCTATGTCTGGTTTCGATGATGCTTTGTCTCTTCAATTGTTTTTTTGCCTTTTGCTGTGCCTTGTAACTTTTTCTTGAAATGTAGACATGATGCCCTGGATTAAAGGCACTGCTATAAGTGGGTTTTAGTAATGAGGAGGTGAGGTGTGAGGGCAGGCATATCCCATGATTAGGTCACAGCCCCTCGGTGAGCCTCTTCCTCTGGACTGTGAACCTCACAAGAGTTTCTCATTTTTCTCTCCCCCACACCTTCCCTTTTATGGGACAGAATAGCTCAAGCCAGCTGGAGCTGGGTATTTCCTTCCCCGGGTCAGTTGGCTCAGTTAATACTCTAGATGATTAGACTCTCGTACTAGTTTTCCCCTGGGAAAGGCCTTCTCCAGAAGACTGAGTGTTCTGATTATTTCAAATTGGCTCCTCCCCATTCCCCACTCCCAGGAGGAAGGCTGAGGGGACTTTCCCTGGTATTTCCTGTAGGATCCCAGTGAAACTCCTGGAGGTAAGGTTCACAGTATTATGAGTCCCTTCATTACCAGGTCCCGCTGGGGTTTTTTACTCTCAGATTGTTCACACTGAGCCTCCAGCAGTTTTTCAGTTATGGCTCTGGTTTCCTCTCCAAGCGCAGGCTCCCATGGTGGTTTCACCCTGAGAAGCCTCAACTTCCTCTTTTCATCTGTGGGCCTCCCCAGCCTCGAGGGCGGCAGTTTGCCTCCTCTGACAGAGGCAAAAGGAAGTCTCCCTTTCCTTTTTAAAATCTACTCTCACCTAAGTTATCTTATCCAATACCAAGGACAGTTTTTCATTTTTTTTTTTTACATTTTTACATTTTTGTTTTTGTTTTTTTTCTTTTTGCTCCCAGGTTTATAGAAGACTAACTCCTTGGTTTTCATGTTTTGGATGTTTCTCATCTGAGAAGCCTTCTTGACTACCCAATTAAAATCAGGGCTTGTCAGCCATCTTCAGCTACTCTCACTTCTTGTTCTTCGTCAGTTCAGTTCAGTCGCTCAGCCATGTCTGACTCTTTGTGACCCTATGAATCACAGCACACCAGGCCTCCCTGTCGTTCACCAACTTCCAGAGTTAACCCAAACTCATGTCCATTGAGTCAGCGATGCCATTCAACCATCAAATCCTCTGTCATCCCCTTGTCCCCTGCCCTCAATCTTTCCCAGCATCAGGTCTTTTCCTATAAGTCTGCTCTTCTGATATCAATTGTCTATTCTTTAACTTGTTTACTGTCTCAGTTCAGTTCAGTTCAGTTGCTCAGTCGTATCCAATTCTTTGCAACCCCATGAATCGCAGAACACCAGGCCTCCCTGTCCATCACCAACTCCTGGAGTTCACTCAGACTCATGTCTATCAAGTCAGTGATGCCACCCACCCATCTCATCCTGTGTCGTCCCCTTATCCTCCTGCCCCCAATCCCTCCCAGCATCAGAGTCTTTTCCAATGAGTCAACTCTTCGCATGAGGTGGCCAAAGTACTGGAGTTTCAGCTTTAGCATCATTCCTTCCAAATAACACCCAGGGCTGATCTCCTTCAAAATGGACTGGTTGGATCTCCTTGCAGTCCAAGGGACTCTCAAGAGTCTTCTCCAACACCACAGTTCAAAAGCATCAATTATTCGGTGCTCAGCCTTGTTCACAGTCCAACTCTCACATCCATACATGACCACCGGAAAAACCATACCCTTAACTAGACGAACTATTGTTGGCAAAGTAATGTCTCCGCTTTTGAATATGCTATCTAGGTTGGTCATAACTTTCCTTCCAAGGAGTAAGCGTCTTTTAATTTCATGGCTGGAGTCACCATCTGCAGTGATTTTGGAGCCCAAAAAAATAAAGTCTGACACTGTTTCCATTGTTTCCCCATCAATTTCCCACGAAGTGATGGGACCAGATGCCATGATCTTCGTTTTCTGAATGTTGAGCTTTAAGCCAACTTTTTCACTCTCCTCTTTCACCTTCATCAAGAGGCTTTTGAGTTCCTCTTCACTTTCTGCCATAAGGGTAGTGTCATCTGCATATCTGAGGTTATTGATATTTCTCCCAGCAATCTTGATTCCAGATTGTGCTTCTTCCAGCCTATCTTTTCTCATGGTGTTCTCTGCATATAAGTTAAATAAGCAGGGTGACAATATAGAGCCTTGATATACTCCTTTTACTATTTGTAACCAGTCTGTTGTTCCATGTCCAGTTCTAACTGTTGCTTCCTGACCTGCATACAGGTTTCTCAAGAGGCAGGTCAGGTGGTCTGGTATTCCCATCTCTTTCAGAATTTTCCACAGTTTATTGTGATCCACACAAAGTCTTTGGCATAGTCAATAAAGCAGAAATAGGTGTTTTTCTGGAACTCTCTTGCTTTTTCCATGATCCAGTGGATGTTGGCAATTTGATTTCTGGTTCCTCTGCATTTTCTAAAACCAGCTTGAACATCTAGAAGTTCACAGTTCATGTACTGCTGAAGCCTGGCTTGGAGAATTTTGAGGATTACTGTACTCATGTGTGAGATGAGTGCAATTGTGCGATAGTTTGAGCATTCTTTGGCATTGCCTTTCTTTGGGATTGGAATGAATACTGACCTTTTCCAGTCCTGTGGCCCCTGCGGAGTTTTCCAAATTTGCTGGCATGTTGAGTGCAGCACTTTCACAGCATCATCTTTCAGGATTTGAAATAGCTTAACTGGAATTCCATCACCTCCACTAGCTTTGTTTGTAATGATGCTTTCTAAGGCCCACTTGACTTCACATTCAAGGATATCTGGCTCTAGGTGAGCAAACACACCATCGTGATTATCTGGGTCATGAAGATCTTTTTTGTACAGTTCTTCTGTGTATTCTTTCCACCTCTTCTTAATATTTTCTGCTTCTCTTAGGTCCATACCATTTCTGTCTTTTATCAAGCCCATCTTTGCATGAAATATTCCCTTGGTATCTCTAATTTTATTGAAGAGATCTCTAGTCTTACCCATTCTGTTGTTTTCCTCTATTTCTTTTCTTTAATATATATTTTATTTTATTTTTTAACTTTACAATATTGTATTGGTTTTGCCATATATCAACATGAATCTATTTCTTTGCACTGATCGCTGAGGATGGCTTTCTTATATCTTCTTACTATTCTTTGGAACTCTGCATTCAGATCCTTATATCTTTCCTTTTCTCCTTTGCTTTTCACTTCTCTTCTTTTCACAGCTATTCATAAGGCCTCCCCAGACTGCCATTTTCCTTTTTTTGCATTTCTTTTACATGGGGATGGTCTTGATCCCTGTCTCCTGTACAATGTCACGAACCTCTTTCCATAGTTCATCAGGCACTCTATCTATCAGATCTATACCCTTAAATCTATTTCTCACTTCTGCTGTATAAGCATAAGGGATTTGATTTAGGTCATACCTGAATGTTCTAGTGGTTTTCCCTACTTTCTTCAATTTCAGTCTGAATTTGGCAATAAGGAGTTCATGATCTGAGCCACAGTCAGTTCCCGGTCTTGTTTTTGTTGACTGTATAGAGCTTCTCCATCTTTGGCTGCAAAGAATATAATCAATCAAATTTCAGTGTTGACCATCTGGTGATGTCCATGTGTAGAGTCTTCTCTTGTGTTGTTGGAAGAGGGTGTTTGCTATGACCAGTGCATTTTCTTGGCAAAACTCTATTAGTCTTTGTCTTGCTTCATTCCGTATTCTGAGGCCAAATTTGCCTGTTACTCCAGGTGCTTCTTGACTTCCTACTTTCGCATTCCAGTCCCCTATAATGAAAAGGACATCTTTTTCGGGTGTTCTAAAAGGTCTTGTAGGTCTTCTTAGAACCATTCAACTTCAGCTTCTTCAATGTTACTGGTTGGGGCATAGACTTGGATTACTCTGATATTGAATGGTTTGCCTTGGAAAGGAACAGAGATCATTCTGTCATTTTTGAGATTGCATCCAAGTACTGCATTTCGAACTCTATTGTTGACCATGATGGCTACTCCATTTCTTCTGAGGGATTCCTGCCCACAGTAGTAGATATAATGGTCATCTGAGTTAAATTCACCCATTCCAGTCCATCTTAGTTTGCTGATTCCTAGAATGTCGACGTTCACTCTTGCCATCTCCTGTTTGACCATTTCCAATTTGCCTTGATTCATAGACCTGACATTCCAGGTTCCTATGCAATATTGCTCTTTACAGCATCGGACCTTGTTTCTATCACCAGTCACATCCACAGCTGGGTATTGTTTTTGCTTTGGCTCCATCCCTTCAATCTTTCTGGAGTTATTTCTCCACTGATCTCCAGTAGCATATTGGGCACCTACTGACCTGGGGAATTCCTCTCTCAGTATCTTATCATTTTGCCTTTTCATACTGTTCATAGGGTTCTCAAGGCAAGAATACTGAAGTGGTTTGCCATTCCTTTCTCCAGTGGACCATATTCTGTCAGACCTCTCCACCATGACCCGCCAGTCTTGAGTTGCCCCATGGGCATGGCTTAGTTTCATTGAGTTAGACAAGGCTGTGGTCCTAGTGTGATTAGATTGACTAATTTTCTGTGAGTAGGGTTTCAGTGTGTCTGCCCTCTGGTGCCCTCCTGCAACACCTACCGTCTTATGTAGGTTTCTCTTACCTTGGACATGGGGTATTTCTTCACCGCTGCTCCAGCAAAGCGCAGCGGCTGCTCCTTACTTTGGGCGAGGGTTATCTCCTCACCGCTGCCCCTTCTGACCTTGAGTGTGGAATAGCTCCTCTAGGCCCTCCTGCGTCTGTGCAGCCACTGCTCTTTGGAGGTGGGATGGCTCCTCCCACCCGCAGCCCCTGGCCTTGGGTGTGGGGTAGGTCCTCCTGGTTGCCGTCCCTGGCCTCAAGAGCGTGACCTGGCCTCAGGAGCATGGGCGTAGGTCCTCCTGGCCAAGGCCCCTAGCCTTGGACGCAGGGTAGCTCCTCTCAGCCGTTCCTGCGCCATCACAGCCTGGCACTCTTGGCCGCTGCCCCTGACCTCAGACGTGGGATAATTCCTCTTGGCCACCTCCCCTCGGGCATGGGGTCCTCTGGGCTTCTGCCTCTGATCTCGGACGTGGGGTAGCTCCTTTTCGCCGTGCTAAATGCGCAGGTTGCAGCCGCCCATGCCACTGTCTACCTCCTACTAATTCAATGTAAATAGTGTGAGAAGATAAACCTTAAATGTTTTGTAAGCCATTGATTCTTAGTACTTTAAAGGGTATGTGATGTGTGATAGGTGTTCAAAAGCACTTTTTAAAAAATGATTCATAATTTATTTGATCATGTTGCTGTTGCTAAACTTGGAAGTTAGGGTGTTTCTAAATTCTATTATAATTTAATAATAATCATTGCTCTGAGAAACATTTGTATATAAATAAAGTTGTGCATAAATAGTTTTCTGTAAATGACTTTTTTGTCTTCGTCATCTTGTAGGTAAAAATCCTATTGGGTAAAATAAGGTGAACACTTTAAGTATTTTAATAAATATTGTCAAATTATTATCTGAAAAGCCTATTCTAATTTATAGTTTACCAATATTAGATTACAGTGCCTATCACACTTTTATTTAGCATTGGATTAGGCTGGATAAAGCACAAGCTAGAATCAAGATTGCCAGGAGAAATAACAGTAATGTCAGATATGCAGATGACCTTATGACAGAAAGTGAAGAAGAACTAAAGAGCCTCTTGATGAAAGTGAGAGAGGTGAGTGAAAAAGTTGGCTTAAAGCTCAACATTCAGAAAACTAAGATCATGGTATCCAGTCCCATCACTTCATGGCAAATAGATGGGGAAACAGTGGCTCACTTTATTTTGGGGGGATCCAAAATCACTTCAGATGGTGACTGCAGCCTTGAAATTAAAAGACTCTTACTTCTTGCAAGGAGAGTTATGACCAACCTAGACCGTATATTAAAAAGCAGAGACATTACTTTGCCATCAAATGTCCATCTACTAAAGGCTATGGTTTTTCCAGTAGTCATGTATGGATGTGAGAGTTAGACTATAAATAAAGCTGAGCACTGAATAACTTATGCTTTTGAACTCTGGTGTTGGAGAAGACTCTTGAGAGTCCCTTGGACTGCAAGGAGATCCAACCAATCCATCCTAAAGGACATCAGTCCTGAGTGTCCATTGGAAGGATTGATGTTGAAGATGAAACTCCAATGCTTTGGCCACCTAATATGAAGAACTGACTCATTTGAAAATACCCTGATGCTGGGAAAGACTGAAGGTGGGAGAAGAAGGGGATGACAGAGGATGAGATGGTTGGATGGCATCACCAACTCAATGGACATGAGTTTGTGTAAACTCTGGAAGTTGGTGAGGGACAGGGAGGCTTGTCGTGTTGCACTCTGTGGGGTCACAAAGAGTTGGACATGACTGAGCAACTGAACTGAACTGATTCTGGTTTTTAAAAAGTGTTGCTAATTTAATAGGTGAGAATGAATATATTTGTATGTTTATATTATTTTATTGCAGATGGTGATTGCAGCCATGAAATTAAAAGACACTCCTTGGAAGGAAAGTTATGACCAACCTAGACAGCATATTATAAAGCAGAGAAATTACTTTGCCAACAAAGTTCCATCTAGTCAAGGCTATGGTTTTTCCAGTAGTCATGTTTGGATGTGCGTGTTGGACAGTGAAGAAAGCTGAGCACCAAAGATTTGATGCTTTTGAACTTTCGTATTGGAGAAGACTCTTGAGAGTCCCTTGGACTGCAAGAAGATCCAACCAGTCCATCCTAAAGGAGATCAGTCCTGAGTGTTCATTGGAAGGACTGTTTTTGTAGCTGAAACTCCAATACTTTGGCCATCTCATGCGAAGAGTTGACTCATTGGAAAAGACCCTAATGCTGGGAAGGATTGGGGGTGAGATGAGAAGGGGATGACAGAGGATGAGTTGGTTGGATGGCATCATTGACTTTATGGACATTGGTTTGGATAGACTCCGGGAGTTGGTGATGGACAGGGAGGCCTCGCATGCTGTGATTCATGGGGTCTCAAAGAGTCAGACACGACTGAGCTACTACATTGAACTGATTATCTTATTATTTGTATTACTTCACTGTAATTTTCTTTTTACTTACTCTTTTTCTAGATTGCGAGCCTAATGAAAACAGGGATTTCATCTTTTTAGGTATATTCTTTTCTGAGGATACCTTTATCAACTCTTAGAAGTTTCTGGACACTTATGTAAATAATGAATTAGTTTTCCAAAAGGCTGAAATCAAAATAACTGAAGATCTTATTTTTATTATGATATCTTGATGTGGTTTAGTCACTCAGTCTTCCTCTTTTGTGACCCCATGGACTGTAGCCTGCCAGGCCTCTCGGCCCATGGGATTTCCCAGGCAAGAATACTGGAGTGAGTTGCTGTTTCCTTCTCCAGGGGATTTTCCTGACCCAGAGATCAAACCTGAGTCTCCTGTTTGGCAAGCAGATTCTTTACCACTGAGCCCCCAGAGAAGTCATTGGCCCATATTGAGCAGTTTTGCTTCAGTTTTTACATCAGGGCTCTATATGAGAGTGTAATGATACAGATATGACTGAGGGCTAGTGGGATGTAACACAGGTAACTCATTACTAATAACAAAGTTCTGAAATGTGAGTGTGACTTCTTTCCATGAATTAGATCACATTCGAGATTTGAATACTAACATGATACTTATTTACTTTCTTAAGTGGGAGAGAAATTTGTGGTGTTAAATTCTGTCCATTGGTTACAGCAGTACTGTCCACAGAAATACATAGTGACCCACATCTATAAATTTAAATTTGCAATAACCATGTGAACAAGTTAAAAGGGACAAGTGAAAGTAATATTAGTAAGAACTTTTTGAAACTATGTGTCAAAAATATATCAGCATGTAATAAACAGGAAAAAATCATTGAGACAAAAAAGAGTTTTATGCTATCTTTGAAATCTGTGGTGTATTATACAGTTAAAGCACAACTCAGTTTGGACCAGATGCATTTAAAGTCCTCAAAATCTTTATGTGAATAGTGTTACTGTATTTGACAACCCAGGGTTTATAATATTAATAAGGATTTTCATGGGTTCAAGGGAGTGAATGTAGTTTTCATAATTGGAAGGATGTTCCTCATAGGTGTCATAGTTTGGGTTCCCCTAGTAGCAGACCGTGAGGCAAACATTTGCATGAAAGTGGTTTATTTTAGAAGTGAGCATAGGAAAACACATGTATGGAGTGGATAAGTGAGACAAAAAAGAGAAGGAAACCAATAAAATGTGTGTTATCAAGAAAGTTACTGCTTTTGCAATGGGGTTCCTTCCCTCAGAGTCACCCTGGGAGACAGAATTATTCCAGCTGACAGGCAAGGGCACTGGGGCATTTATCTACCCACTCCCCATCCATCACTGGTTAAGGGCTGAATCCAAGGTTTTTTACTTGCTTTGCATATGGCCCCAGTGTGGTTCCATAGCTAGAAAGAGGCCCTAAGTGGAGAGTTGCTGATAAGCAGTGAGCTCCTTAGTCCTGTAGAAGAGACAGAGGACATGAGCCAGAAAGTAACAGCTTCTGCTCCAGCAGGTCACACCATCCAAGGAGGGATTGTTAGCCTCAGGAGCCCTAGGGACTTGATGTCACTGACAATCTGCTTTGTACCAATTGTCCTGTTCACTTATGTATCCCTAGTTTCTGGAATAGTAGGTGTTCAATAAATAATTGTTGACTATATGACTTTCCCTGAGTACCTGCTCTACTCTTTCAGGCTCTCCATGTAAATAAATGGAGCACATGGTTACCAATCATGTGTCATGTCCTTAAAAGTCCCTCATTAGAAAGGAAAGAGAGGTTTCCTCTTTCTAGCTCAAGCAAAAAAGAAAACAGAAATTACCCCCCACTTAACATTCTCAAGGAAGAAATCCAGTTGGTCTGCTTAGCCATGAGGTTATCTGTGGGTCAAGCCCTTTGCATATTGACATGGCATATTATGATTGGCTAGATTTCAGTTGGGTGCCCAGCCCTGAGTTTACAGAGGTAGATATATTACTAGAAGGAGGAGTGATAGAGAGATTGTCACCATATTCAGAGCTATGGATACCCACAGGATTATGTTTAAATTGTGAATCCTGTATGTCCTGTATGTCTTGATAGAAAAATGCTTGAGGACCAGCCCTGTCCCACCCGAGCCATTTGATTTCTGTTGTTAAACCTGCTGCAGATTTAACACAGCTTTGACCATATGTCAGAGATCCTATGGACCAGTGGTCTCCAACCTTTTTGGCACTAGGGACCAGTTTCATGAAAGACAGTTTTCCCATGGACCAGGGAGGGTGGGATGGTTTCGAGATGATTCAAGCTCATTACATTTACTGTGTACTTATTTCTTTTATTATTATGTTGTGACTATAAAATGAAATAATTACATAACTCACCATACTGCAGAATCTGTGGGAGCCCTGAGCTTGTTTTTCTGCAACTAGATAGTCTCATTTTGGGGTGATGGGAGAGACTGACACCTGAAGTGTGTTGTTTATGTCCAATCTACTCTGCAATCACATTTTGGTTGCTGTCACTCCAGAAAAGCCTGCTTCCCAAAGATAGCTTGTTGAATATGGAAGCAGACTTTTTAGTGCTTTGTGGTATTCTCAGGATATTCTGTCTTTAATCTAGAACATATAGAGATTTGAAATTGTCTCAAACATACTTTTTAGATCATCATCATTTACAATCTCAAGAAGGTGATCCTCTTTTACAATGGATAAAGTCAATTCACCTGGCTTATTTGCAAATGGATCACAGATCCATTCCTTCCCAGTTCAAGAGTGTTTTGTGGTTGGGAAGTAATGCTCAAATTCTTTCAAAAGCTGAAATAGGTGATCACACACCACCCAGGATGAAGAAGGCCCTGGCTCAGTCTCTTTCAAAATCTCTATTAATATTTGAAACATGTCAAAACCCCAGTGTTCACTTTTTACCTCCATAATTCCAGTTCAGCACTGAATGCAGCCACTTTATCTGCTGACTTAAACACAGTTGTCCTCCTCCCCCAAAGTGATAGATAGATTGAGTTCATTGAGCAGGTTGAGTATGTCACACAGGTAAGCAAGGTTTGCAATCCCTTCTGTGTCACTGAAAGGTGCTGCCAGAAATCTCTGGAGCATCTCTTGTACCTCAAAAACTCTGACCAGTGATCTACCTTTAGAAAGTCTTCTCACTTTTTTATGCATAAGAAATGTGTGTGCTCTGCATCCATCTCCTCACAGAACTGCATGAACAGACGTGAGCTAAGGGCATGCACTGTGATGTATTTGATCCTTTAGTCATATCCTGCAAACATTGTTAAGTTCAGGTGACACTTTTCAGCTAGCCAGCATTTCTCTATGGATAACAGTGTATATCAACTCACATTTAAAAGTGATCTCTTTGACCCAAGTAATGAAACAAGAAAGCCATCCAGTCATGGCAGCCACTGTGTGCACAGACCAACACAAAATGACCAATTCAGTTTTCCTGATATGTAATTTCAAAGACTTAAATAGTTCTGTAGCTGTGGTATTGGTTGGCAACAAAAGTGCACAGAACATATCCTCGTGCACATGCTCCTAAAAATATAGCTCATAGAAACAAGCATTGTTGCCTTTTGATCAACATCAGTAGACTTGTTAAGCTGGATTGCATACCACAGTGATTCATTAATCTTTCCTACAATTGTGTCTCAATATCCTGCTGTTTCATCAATTCATTTAGCTATGGTACTAGCCAAAAGAGGGAAAGGTGCCACCTTTTGAACTGCAGCCTCTCCTAAAAGTTCACGAAAGCTGTCCTCAGCACCAGGCAGGATCGACTCTTTAGTAGGAGTGAAGGACTTTTTAACTTTAGCAATGATGTTCGCCACTAAGAATGATGCTCTCAGTGCAGACACATTTGATGAAATTGTGGCCATCACTAATTGCTTCTGTTCTTCGTGTTCACATATTTCCTTTTGAAAAACTCCAAAGGCTTGTCTTTCAATGCAGGGTACTTGTTTTCCATGTGACAACAGTTGTGACAGTTTCATGGCTTCATTGCATAACTCGTTGCAAATATATGTGTTGCAATTAACCTGTAATTGAAGTAGAACTCTTGATATTTTATCTTAATTGAAGTTTTCTTTTGTTCGCAGTCTCAGACTGTTTTGCTGTCTCATCATTGGGTCTCTCCCCCTTATCAAAGAAGCTCCGACTCTGTTTTTCACTCATTTTGGCTCAAGTTAGCTTGTGGGCTTACCAAAACTGTGACAGAGACAAGTATGCAGTGCAGGAAAGAGGCACTGATGGAAGTAATGGGCAGGCCTTGTGCACACTAAAATTAGTGTTGGATTCTTCCTTAAAGTCTGTCACGAGATGCAGCTGAGCAATTGAAGCACCAACTCATGTGCTACTGTATGGCCTGTCAACAGATGCAGCTTGTCACTTACCACTCATTGAAAGGGTCTTAATATGAGTCTGCAAGCAATTGGCTTATTACGGACCCTCTGCCATCAACCTCTCTGCTAATGATCATTGTACTTGCAGGTGCTCCCCAATGCTAGCATCATCACTTCAGCTCCACCTCAGATCATAAGGTATTAGATTCTCATAAGGAGTGCTCAACCTAGATCCCTCACATGAGCAGTTCACAGTAGGGTTCATGCTTCTATGAGAATCTAATGCTGCTGCTAATCTGACAGGAGGTGGAGACCAGATGGCAATGTGAGTGATGAGAAGTGGCTCTAAATACCCATCAAACTTCTCTTCCTCGCCCATTGCTCACCTCTTGCTCTGTGGCCTGGTTCCTAACAGGCCATAGATCAGGGGTTGGGGACTCCTGCTGTAGACCATATAATAATTTATAGTTTGCACAGATACAGATTTCCCCCATGATCCATGAGGTTTATTTGGAAATGAATCATCAAGTCCACAAGATTGAATTTCTCCTTAGATGTTGTTTTGTTAATGGCTGGCTTCATTAACTCAGCATAATATATTCAATGTTCATCCATGTTGTGGCATACATACATGTATCTATCTTTACAAATAATATCCTATTGCATGTAATATCAGATTTTATTTATCCATTTATTAGGTGGTATACACTTGCTTCCTCCCACCCCTAACACCCCTAATTATTACCTTTTCATGAATAATGGTGTTATACCATTAGTAGTTAAGTTTTCATGTGGACATATGTTTTCCTTTATCCTGGATAGATAACTATGAGAAGAATTTCTGGGTTATGTGGTAACTTTGTGGTTGTACCATTTTACATTCCCACCAGCAATATATGAGAATTCCAGTTTCTGTACATCCTTTCCATCACTTGTTATTGTTCTTTTAGTTGTGCTGCTGCTGCTGCTAAGTCACTTCAGTCATGTCCGACTCTGTGCGACCCCATAGACGGCAGCCCACCAGGCTCCCTCGTCTCTGGGATTCTCCAGGCAAGAACACTGGAGTGGGTTGCCATTTCCTTCTCCAATGCATGAAAGTGAAAAGTGAAAGTGAAGTCACTCAGTTGTGTCCAACTCCCAGCAACAATTTCAGATCAGTAAACAAGTGCAGATAGAGGTCTTATGACATCTCCCCCATGTTTGTAAGCTCTGTGTCTGGCCTAGTGGTCCTGAGCCTGAAAGGCATTCACTGAACACCTGTTCAAAACAAAAAGTTTTTTGTTGTTGTTTTTTAATTGAATGGTAATTGCTTTATAGAATTTTGTAGTTTTCTGTCATACATCAACAAGAATCAGCCATAGGTATACCCATGTGCCCTCCCTCCTGGATCTCCCTCCCAAAAAGTGGGAAAGGGACCTGAAGAGACATTTCTCCAAAAAACACATACAGATGGGTAATAGGCACACGAAAAGATGCTCAACATCACTCATTATTGGACAAATGCAAATCAAAACTACAAGAAGTTACCACCTTACACCAGTCAGTGTGCCCATCATCAAAAAGTCTACAAACAATGGATTCTGGAGATGGTATGGAGTGAGGGGAACATTCTTGTAATGTAAACTTTCTCCCCATCTCACCCTTCAGCCTTTCTCAGAGTCCATGTTTGAGGTCCCTAAGTCATACAGCAAATTCTCATTGGCTATCTATTTTACATATGGTATTGTGAATTTCTATGTTACTTTCTCCGTATATCTCCCCTTCTCCCTCCTCTCTTCCCATTCTATCCATAGGTCTGTTCTCTAAGTGTGTTTCTCCATTGCTGCACTGAAAATAAATTCGGGTCAGCAAATGGTAAAGCCTCTATAGTTACTAAAAATCACCAAAAGGTTTTAGAAACACAGGAAACTTCAGCTCAAAGCGCTGAAATAACAGCAGTCATAGAGGCTTTTCCTATGTTTGCAGATGAGGAATTTAACCTTTATTCTGATTCTCAGTATATTGTCAGGTTGTTTCCACATATTAAAACTGCGGTATTGTCTGAAAATAAAACTACCATATTTCATTTGTTAACTAAATTACAGGAACAAATTTGGAAAAGAAATAAAATATTTTTTATTGGACACATTTGGGCTTATTCTGGATTGCCCAGCCCTTAAAATGCCTTTAATGATTTGGCTAACTTGTTAACCAGAAATACAGTGGCTACTGTGATTGAGGAGGCCAGAGCCTCTCACTCACTTCATCATCAATACGTTACTGCTTTAAGATATCAATTCCAAATTCCCAGAGAGACTGCTCGAGAAATTGTGCGTTCTTGCTTATATTGCCCCACTGTTTATAATAGTCTACCTATGGGAGTTAATCCTCGCGGTCTCAAACCTAACGTACTCTGGCAAATGGATCTAACTCATGTTTCTTCATTTGGAAAACTGTCCTTTGTTCTTTAACTGTAGACACCTTTTCTCATGTTATTATTGCAACTGCTCGTACAGGGGAAGCAATTAAAGATATAATACAACATTTCTTTACTTGTTTTTCATATTTGAGCCTGCTAAAAGCTCTGAAAACTGACAATGCTCCTGCGTCTAAGTCTTTTCAGGACTTTTGTATAAAGTTTCAAATTAAACATAATACAGGCATCTCTTATAATCCCCAGGGACAGGCCATTGTTGAAAGAGTGCATCAAACATTAAAAATCCAAATTCAAAAACTAGAAGAAGGGGAGTTTAAGTATAGTTCTCCCCATCAAATCTTGCAACATGCTCTTTTCGTAATAAATATTCTAAATACTGATCTGGCTGGAACTACTGCAATGCTTCGTCATTGGTGCCTGGAGCAATTAAATGCAAAACCGTTAGTCAAATGGAAGGACCTTCTCTCAGGACAATGGAAGGGTCCTGACCCCTTATTAACTAGCGGTCGAGGATGTGCTTGTATTTTTCCACAGGATGCAGATTCTCCAATTTAGATCCAAGACAGGCTGATTCGCCATGTTGCAGACCCCCAGACATCCAGTTCCCCCATTGCTTCTATCACAAAAGAGGAGCCCGCCGGAAGGGGAGGCAAGATAAACATCGAGATCCCAGTGAGACCGATGGGGCTGCTGCAGAGCGAACTCCAACCAGAAAATAATTCTACTTATTCTGTTTTGGCTTGTCTACCCTCTCCTTATGTTTTTCTCTTTACCAATGATTCTGGAAAACTTAATGTACATGTGACTTTCACTGGTGGACCCAATGCAGTGACTTGTGAACAATGTATGCTCTCATCTTGTTTAAACCCTCAAAATAATGTTTGCTCCTTTGTAGTGTTACAACGTCCACCTTATCTTATGATGTAACCACTTATTGATATGTTAATCATGGTCTTGCTGTGTTACAACAACTGCAAGATTTAATGTGATCGCGACAATTTGTGGGCTTTACTTATTTTAGGAATATCAGCTTTAATAGCAGCAATTGCTTCTGTTACTGTGGCAGCAATATCATTGACTCAACAAGTGCATACTGCCCAATATGTTGATACCATGTCTAAAAGTGTTTCTTTAACTCTAGCAACACAGGAAGCTATAGATAGGAAATTAGAGATGAGAGTAGACACCTTAAAAAAGGCAATAATGCATATTGGGACTGAGTTACAGGCTTTAAAAGTGAAAATGGCTCTGTCTTGCCACGCTGATTACCCGTGGATATGCGTGACATCTTTAAAGGTAAACGAGACAGATTATAAATGGAAAAAAAAATTACAAATCATATTTCAGGTGTTTGGAACAGCTCTGACATTGGCCTGGACTTAGGGAAACTTCATAATCAAATACAGACCCTGGAATACTCTTGACTGGATTTTCTGCCGCTGGAGCAGCTAATGACTTTTTTCATACCTTCTCTAACTTTTATTTCTGGAAAAAGCATTCTGTCTAATCTTCTCATAATCATTCTTCCTTGTATTGTCAGGATTCTTCGGCTGACCATTCAGAAGCTCGCGACTGAGCTGCATCTGGCTGTTTTAAGAAATAAAAAAGGGGGAGATGCCGGGAGCCGGCATATTGCGTATTGAGTGCATATTGCATATTGAGTGCAGCACTTTCCACAGCATCATCTTTCAGGATCTGGAATAGCTCAACTGGAATTCTATCACTGCCGGCAGCCAGCGTGAGGAACTCCGCCCATGACAAAGGTCATGAGGAAGGAGGCTTGGCATACGCAAAGGCGGGATCGAGCCTCAGGAGTCCCCCATCTACCCCCAAAACCACAGTCTGCCTACTTTCTGCTTTGTGCTTTCACCTACACCTCTGACTTTATGGGGGGCTGTCCCCCACTACCTCTCTCTGAAAAAAGTTAGCTTACAGTTCCAGTTAATAATTCCTGGGTGTGACAGTGTTTAACCTACAAACTCCTTTGGAAATCCTCTAGCCTGCCTGAATAGGTTTTTCCGGCCACATGTGATTGTTCAGAGCCTCCCAACTGTGAGAGGCAGGAGATGTTCTAAACTGTCTAAACACAGATTTTTTTGAGTAGTTAAAAGATTGATTAGAAATTGTATTGGTGAAGGGATTTTCACTTTTTGGGCCAATGTTTGCTGCTAAGTCTCCATATCCCTTACCTGCTGTGTCCCTGGCAGTGTATTGATTAATATAATTGGTGTAAGTAGAAGCTTTAATGTTTGTAACCTGGGACCCTTGAGTTAATTCTTTTTCTTGTTATAGCCCACCACACCTTTGCTCTGTAGGAATGCAACTTTATCTAATGCTTTTGTAGGGTGGCTCCTGACCAATCACCTTTAGAGAAAAATAAATTTTCTGAAGAAAAGGTCTTAAAATGTTAACAGGCCTCCGGGCCAGAAGATGCAAATCACCTAAGCTTTTGCATATGATAAGTTTGCAGGAAGAAAGCCTGGCTTGCTGCATGACTCTACCCCTTCCCCCATTATCCTCTATGCATAACTTAAGGTATAAAAACTACTTTGGAAAATAAAGTGCAGGCCTTGTTCACCGAAACTTGGTCTCACCATGTCGTTCTTTCTCTTACCTTCTGGCTGAATTATTCAGCCTCTTTTCTACACTGAATTTCCTCACTGAGCTATCCTTATTTCAGCCTCTTTTCTTCACTGAATTTTCCTACTGAGCTATCCTCATTCTATTACTCTTTATATCCTTAATTAACGTTTAATTAAGCAATTATTTCCTGATCCTCGCGGATGCCGTCCCCGCTTCGAATTCCCTGGATCCACCGGGGCTGGACCCCGGCACAGTGCCATCTCTTCAGATTCCATATATATGTGTCAGTATACAATATTTATTTTCCTCTTTCTGACTTACTTCACTCTGCATAATAGGCTCTAGTTTCGTCCACCTCATTAGAACAGATTCAAATCTGTTCCTTTTCACGGCTGAGTATTGAAGAAGGAAATGGCAACCCACTCCAGTGTTCTTGCCTGGAGAATCCCAGGGATGGGGTAGCCTGGTGGGCTGTCATCTCTGGGGTGGCACAGAGTCAGACACAATTGAAGCAACTTAGCAGCAGCAGCAGCAGCAGCAGTAGTCCATTGTATATAATGTACCACAGCTTCCCTATCCATTTATATGTCGATGGACATCCAGGTTGCCTCCATGTTCTCACTATTGTAAACAGTGCTGCAATGAACATTTGGGTACGTGTGTCTTTTTCAGTTTTTATTTCCTCTGGGTATATGCCTGGGAGTGGGATTGCTGGGTCATATGGTGGTTTTATGCCTGGCTTTTTAAGGAGTCTCCATACTGTCTTCCATAGTGACTGTATCAGTTTATATTACAAGAATGTTACCCTCTCTCCATACCCTCTCCAGCATCCTTTGTTTTTAGGCTTTTTGATGATGGGCACTCTGACTGGTGTGAGGTGGTAACTTCTTGTAGTTTTGATTTGCATTTGTCCAATAATGAGTGATGTTGAGCATCTTTTCGTGTGCCTGTTACCCATCTGTATGTCTTCTTTGGAGAAATGTCTCCTCAGGTCCCTTTCCCACTTTTTGATTAGGTTGTTTGCTTTTCTGGTTTTGAGTTGTATGAGCTGCTTGTATATTTTAGAAATGAATTCTTTATCAGTTGTTTCCTTTGCTATGATTTTCTCCCATTCTGAGGGTTGTCTTTTCACTTTGTTTGTAGTTTCCTTTGCTGTGCAAAAGCTTTTAAGTTTAATTAGGCTGCACTTGTTTACTTTTGTTTTTATTTCCATTATTCTAGGAGGTGGGTAGGAGATTTTGCTTTGATTTATGTCATCGAGTGTTCTGCCTATGTTCTCCTCTAAGAGTTTAATAGTTTCTGGTCTTATATTTAGGTCTTTAACCCACTTTGAGTTTATCTTTGTGTATGGTTTAAGGTAGTGTTCTAATTTCATTCTTTTGCATGTAGCTGTCCATTTTTTTCAGCATCATTTATTGAAGTGGCTGTCTTTGCCCCATTGTATATTCTTGCTTCCTTTGTCAAAAATTAGGTACCCATAGGTGGGTGGGTTCATCTCTGGGTTCTCTATCTTGTTCCATTGTTCTATATTTCTGTTTTTGTGCCAGTACCATACTGTCTTGATTACTGTAGCTTTCTAGTTTAGTCTGAAGTCAGGAAGGTTGATTCCTCCAGCTCCATTCTTCTTTCTGAAGACTGTTTTGGATATTCAGGGTCTTTTATGTCTCCATATGAATTGTGAATTTTTTTGTTCTAGTTCCATGAAAAGTGTCATTGGTAATTTGATAGGGATTGCATTGAATCTGTTGATGGCACTTAGTAGTATAGTCATTTCAAAACAAACAGAGTTTTATTTGTATTTGTTTTAGTTTTTACAAAATACTCTCACAAATTCTGAGGCTGACAGTAACCCTGTCGGAAGCAGGATGAGTGAGGCATCTAGAGCTCTGGTCCCTTGGCTCCAGAACCAGTCCTCTGAACAATGTAACACTGGATTTGAACATTTCTTCTAAATATCATAGTAGTGTATGTTCAGAAAAGAATGCTAAGAAGTTTCAAAAAATCTTTATTAAAAAAAAATACAGCAGAAGCTGTAGGGACTGAGTGTATTTGACAGTTTGGAGACACTAATTATTGTCTTGAGACAGTTGTGGGGGCCAGAGAGAACAGTCTGGGGAAGTGTGACAAGAGTAGTCACTAGACTTCCAACTTCAGCAAGCAATTTATTCAACTATGAAGTAGAACTAGTAGCTGAACATTTATAGGGATGGAGAAATGTAGAGAATTTCAAAGAGAACTGGAAATCAAGTGAGGAGTGATTATTTGGGTTGTTTGATTGCATTATCTGAGAAAGAGTTAACGCCAGAAAGATGGGTAATTGGGAGTTGACAATTTTCAGCTTTGTCTTCCTTTTTTTGATAGAAAACTTCAAACATGCATGAGATATCAAGAAAATAGTATAATAAACCACCAGCATGCCCATCAATAGAAAATTATCAACAGTTTGCCATTCTTATATGTTTGAGTTATAAAAAATATTTGAATATATTAAGGATTTTTTTAAAATTAATTTCTCCTTCAGCTTTATTGAGGTCTAATTGATGATCAAAAATTGTATTTATTTAGATGTACAACTTGATGACTTGACATACATATACATTGTGAAATGCTCATCATACCAAGCCAATCAATATATCTATCACTTCACATCTTAATCATTTAATTTTTTCTCTCTTGTATGTTGAGAACTCCCAAACTCTACTCTCTCAGCAAATGAAAAGGACAGAGTACTTTACTGTCAACTGTAACCAAATTACTGTACACTAGTTCTGCAGGAAATATTCATCTTGCATAACTGGAGCTAAAAGTCATTATTAATAACCCCATTTTAGCCAAGGTACATGGGAAATTATCAAAGAATAATGAGATGATCTTATTATAAGCACCACAAACTTTGATCTTTCTTCATTTAGAATGAAAGGGAAGAGAAGCTGCTGAGCTGGTAAGATGGCCACACAAATAACTTATCACTTACGAGTGGGAGCTCAAGATTTTATTTTCAGTCCTACAGCATTAATTCATTCAGATGGCATATTCCAGACACTTTTCACACACTGACCATCCAACAGTGAGACAGTCATGCTGGACTTGGACTTGAATCCAAATTAAAATTCACCATTTACTGACTCATTGGAAAAGACTCTGATGCTGGGAGGGATTGGGGGCAGGAGGAGAAGGGGACGACAGAGGATGAGATGGCTGGATGGCATCACTGACTCGATGGACGTGAGTCTCAGTGAACTCCAGGACTTGGTGATGGACAGGGAGGCCTGGCGTGCTGCAATTCATGGGGTCACAAAGAGTCGGACACGACTGAGCGACTGATCTGATCTGATCTGACTGATTCAAAGATCTTGGAGAATGCTGTCCTTGAGCCTCATCTTTCTCATCTGTAAAATAGAGATAATACCTTCTTGAATAGGGCATTGTGGGAGTTAAAAGTGAATTAAGTTTCCCACAAATGCACATAACCTGTATTCTGTAACATATTGCCATATTATATTCTGTAACTATTACTCCACTAGGCAGGCCATGAGCTCATGATGAAAGAAATCATAAGGCAATCTCTCTGTCCCAAATTCCTCTTCAAAGAGGGCAGCAAAAAGCTCACAAAGGTCCCCCCACAATGTAACTTGTGAGATGCAAGACACCTCACATGTTGTGGCGATCCCTAATGACAGCATGAATTCATGTTTCAAAATCATTTGAAGTCTTCTAATCTTCTGTAACATTTGTTTAAGTCTTATAGCTCTACAAACATAATCTGTGCTAAACCCTGTTGTTGGCCATCATCAAATGTTTGGTGTCTGGTTTGTATTGGCCAAATCAAGGTCTTGTGCCCAATGTACACTGAGGTGATACGAACAGAAATGTTGGCGTTCTGAGCAGAGAAAGGTTTATTGCAAGGGCCAAGCAAGGAGTAAGGATGCTCATGCTCAGAAGGCTGGAACTCCCCAGTGGATTTCAGGGGAGGTTTTTTAAAGGCAGACTAGGGGAGAGAGTGGAGAGTACTTGATTTAGCTCATGTACTATTCTCTGCTTGATGTTGAGGAGCACGGTAATGCAACAGGGGTTATCATCATAAATCCTTAGGTTCCAGTTTATCATGGTCATCATGCAGTTAACTTCTCCCACCTGGTGGACTTTTTAGCATCTGCAAAACAACTCAGGAATGTGCACCAAACATACTATCTGTAGCCTTCTGGGAAGAACTAAAGATTTTGTGACTGCCGTATGGCAGGTCTATTGATAACGTGTTTTTTTTTTTTTTTAATTACGTGTTCACATTTTTCCAGCCATTAATTCTTGAGCCAGCCTTTTGTGATTCAGATGAGGCCTGGGAGACTAAAGATTTTCTACAAACAGGAGACAGGCAGAGGGCATTGGGTGGGGGTAGGATCTATCCCAGGAAGGCCCCACTGGGTTCTGTTTCATTACAGTTGGAGAACTTCCCACAGCGCCCTTGTTTGGTCTTGATGAGAGCAGAGGGCCCAGAGAGGAGGTTGCTATCTCCTTCTGCTAGCTTTCTCCAGGTTTCCTCTGCAGCCCATGGGGAGCCTCTGAGCAGCAGAGATGGGCGGGGCCTGAGCCTCCCGTCTCCACCTTCTGGGTGACTGCCTGGGCTCAGAGCAGGAACTTCCGCAGAGTTTGCGGCCAGGTGCACTCCTGGGAGCTGGGCTGGTTGTGCCTCACAGTCAGCCTGCTGCCTTTATCAAAGAGCTGATAACTTTGCCTCCCACCTGCGTGAGGCTTCTGGAAGCGTCTACCTGGGTGTCTCTTGGTCCTGCAGCTCCACACGTGGCACGCTGTATCCATCCTATGCCTGTGGCAGCACCTGCACAGAGCGGGTGCTTCAGAGGTGGACCCTGGAGGCTGCTCAGTCTTGGGAGGCGGACCTGGTGCACAAAGGGCGGTCCACTCTCAGAAGCAGGTGTTCTCAGGCTCCGGCCCAGTGGACCTGTGGGGCGGCCAGTCTCCAGCATCCCCGCGGGCGCCTCCAGGAGCAGCAAGAGCCCCACCGCCGCCTGAGCAGGGAAACCCTGATCTGTGTCCACCTTGGCCGGCAAGATGTTGCCTGTGTCCGCGGAGGTGAAGACCAGCCCGGTGCAGAAGGCCAACTTCTGCTCGCGCCTGTTTGTCTGGTGAGCGCCCTGTCTGAGCTGTGACATTCCACTGCGGGGCAAGCCTGACACTGTCAGCTTCTGTTGGGGACCAAGGGACAAGGCGAGGGAGCGTGCCTGGGTGCCTGGGGCCTGTGGGGTTGGGAGGTTGGGAGGGGTGGGGTTGGGAGGGGTACCAAGGAACCTGGTGTCAGGGGAACTGAGTCTCCCTGCCTTGCTGCTCTCCGCCCAGCCAGCCCCGTCACCTGAGAGCTGATGCAGCAGGAGCAGAAGGCAAGGAGGTTGCTCAGTGAGAGTCACTGCCCAGCAGGAGAAGGGACTGGGCTCCCCACTCTCCACCTTATCCAGTGGCCTCAGAATCACTCAGGAATTCGCTGTCAGTTCTGAAATAAGCTGCAACTCCCGCCCAGCCCCTGCCCCCCACCAAGCAAGCAGTGAACAATTTTCTCTATCTATTTAGTGCCCTGCATCTTTGCCATCTTCCAATAATGTTCCCACCTTTTCCCATGTTCCTTAGGTGAACATCTGAGTTCCAACTGCCCTGGGCTCCCTCTTTCCCCCTGTCTATGACCATGTCTTTCTTTCTGTCCCTCCTTCACTCCCTGTGTGGTCCTGTATGTCCTGGTACCTAGTTTTGGCCAATTTCATGTGTGTACAAAACACTATTGTTTTTTATTAAATGAATGGGGACGTTATTCTGGAACATGTGTTGCTTTTGCCTGGGACATATGGCCAGGAGTAGAGTGTGTATTTGACCACAGCCCCTAGCCCTATTGTGAATATCTCCATTTCTACATTTGAGAACCAAACCCTGGGGATGGGGTCCCTGAAACCTGTGGGGTCTTATCCAGATCTCTATCCTTCAGAGAAGCAGTGCATGGTCTTGATGCAGGTGGTCCTGCCCAGGAGTCCTTTGGTCCTGAAGCCACTGACAGGTCCATGAGCTGGGAGGAAACACAGAGATGAAAAGCACTGCAGAGAGCTGAAGCTCTTAATTGAAGTCTTCATCTAATAGCTGGGACTACGGATATGCAGGCCTGAACCTTTGGATTTTAATCCCACTTGGGTGATTATTAGGTCTTTTGTTTCTGGACCCTAACACATTTATCTTTTCCACAAATTCTGATACTTCTTTTATTGGACAGCCTAGGGGATCCCCAGGAGGATGGCAGCTCCTATGCTTGTTTTGATGGTGATGTATTCAGTGCATGTAGCTACATCCCTTGGCTATTTTGTTGCCCTTTAGGAAAGCGGGGGGCCTAGAAGAAGGAATATGTGTGTGGTTACCATAAATAATAGCAAAGTAGACAAATGTCTCTTTAACGTCAAGTAGGGCAAGAAACTCTCAAAGCACATTCTATTTGTTGACTTTGAAAATGTATGTGTATAGAAATGGAAGGTGAAGACTTCCATTTTCATTGGCACCCATTTCCAGTTTTCCTGCTAGGGAGGAAGGAGCTATTACCTCTTATTTCATGCTTGAAGACTCTGAAGCATAGAGGTTGAGTAGTTGCCTACCATCAAACAGCTAGTAAGTGGTGGAGTGGGATCTCAAACCAGGAAGTCTGGTTCTGGGGTCTGTGTTTCTTGTGTATGTAACTGCTGTGCTTGCCATGGAATTGGCTGCCTGGACTTGTTCCAGGGTCCTGACCCTGACTGAGACCGCTTATGATGATGGGGAGGTTCTTTTTCCACTCAGATTCCCCCAACCAATTAGTAAACTGATGGTGAGACTGGTAGAGCACAAGCTTTGCTCAGTGACCAAAGAATGGAAAAGCGCAGACTTAGTTTGCAAGTCACCCTCTCAGCCCACCTGGGTATATAGGAGGGTTGAAGTGAAAGGAAGGGAATCAGGTTAAGAGAGGGAGGAATATTCATGGCTTACCCAAAAATGCGGTATGATTTGGACCTGAAATTAAGGCAACACTCCTTTCAGTCCTTGTATGAGCTCTTTGCTTTGTTGACATAGCCACTGTCAACTGTAGTGGTCCTGATGGGTGTGTCATTTATCATGCTTATATATTACAGTGGGTGCATAATGAGGCTCTGTGTCTACTAGATGTTAAGTCTTCTGCCATTTGGGTCCTACCTAGTTTTAATCAGTTCTTATTTTTTTCTTTCTTTTTATGATTGAGCCTGAAACTCAGATAAGAGCAGTTGGTTTCCATTCAAGGGAGGGGCAGGGATATATTTCTGGGGCATCAGCCTTTTCTTTTTACTGTTCCTTATTACTGAAGGACTCTGAAGGGGCAAAGGTTCATCTTCTGATCCTGCTACCTGCTAAGCGTAGGCACTGTTACATGTTGGGTTCACTTCAGTTCAGTCACTCAAATTGTCTGACTCTTTGTGATCCCATAGACTGCAGCACTCCAGATTTCCTAGTCCATTGTGAACTCCTGGAGCTTGCTCAAACTCATGTCCATTGAGTTGGTAATGCTGTCTAACCATCTCATCCTCTGTCGTCTCCTTCTCCTCCTGCCTTCAATCTTCCCCAGCATCAGGGTCTTATCCAATGAGTCAGTTCTTCGCATCAGGTGGCCAAAGAATTGGAGTTTCAATCTCAGCATCAGTCCTTCCAATGAATATTCAGGAAAGATTTTCTTTAGGATTGACTGGTAGGATCTCCTTGCAGTCCAAGGGACTCTCAAGAGTCTTCTTCAAAACACAGTTCAAAAGCATCAATTCTTTGGTGCTCAGTTTTCTTTATAGTCCAAACCTAACATCCATTCATGATTACTGGAAAAGCCATAGCTTTGACTAGACAGACCTTTGTCAGCAGAGTAATGTCTCTGCTTTTTAATATGCTGTCTAGGATGGCCTTGACTTTTCTTCCAAGGAGCAAGTGTCTTTTAATTCATGGCTGCAGTCACCATCTGCAGTCATTTTAGAGCCTCCAAAATAAAGTCTGTCACTGTTTCCATGTTTCCGCATATATTTGCCATGAAGTGATGGGACCAGATGCATAATCTTCATCTTTTGAATGTTAAGGTTTATGCCAGCTTTTTTCACTGTCCTCTTTAACCTTCATTGAGAGGCTCTTTAGCTCTTCTGTGCTTTCTACCATTAGTTCAGTCAGTCAGTTCAGTTGCTCAGTCGTGTCCAACTCTTTGCGACCCCATGAACTGCAGCACACCAGGCCTCCCTGTCCATCACCAACTCCCGGAGTTTACCCAAACTCATGTCCATTGAGTTGCTGATGCCATCTAACCATCTCATCCTCTGTCATCCCCTTCTCCTCCTGCCTTCAATCTTTCCCAACATCAGGGTCTTTTCAGATGAGTCAGCTCTTTATATCAGGTGACCAAAATATTGGAGTTTCAGCTTTAACACATCAGTCCTTCCAATGAACACCCAGGACTGATTTCCTTTAGGATGGACCTGTTGGATCTTCTTACAGTCCAAGGGACTCTCAAGAGTCTTCTCCAACACCAGAGTTCAAAATCATCAATTATTCTGCACTCAGCTTTCTTTATAGTCCAACTCTCTCATCCATACATAACTATTGGAAAAAACCATAGCCTTGACTAGATGGTCCTTTGTTGACAAAGTAATGTCTCTGCTTTTTTAATATGCTGTCTAGATTGGTCATAACTTCATGGCAGCAATTACCATCTGAAGTGATTTTGGAGCCAAAAAAAAATATAGTTAGCCACTGTTTCCACTGTTTCCCCATCTATTTGTCATGAAGTGTTGGGACTGGATGCCATGATCTTAGTTTTCTGAATGTTGAACTTTAAGCCAACTTTTTCACTCTCCTCCTTCACTTTAATCAAGAGGCTCTTTAGTTCTTCTTCACTTTCTGCCACAAGGGTGATGTCATCTGCATATCTGAGGTTATTGAAATTTCTTCCAGCAAACTTGATTCCAGCTTGTGCTTCATCCAGCCCAGCCTTTCTCATGATGTACTCTGCATATAAGTTAAATAAGCAGGATGACAATATACAGCCTTGACGTACTCCTTTTCCTATTTGGAACCAGTCTGTTGTTCCATTTCCAGTTCTAACTGTTGCTTCCTGAACTGCATACAGGTTTCTCAAGAGGCAGGTCAGGTGGTCTGGTATTCCCATCTCTTGAATAATTTTCCACAATTTATTGTGATCCACACAGTCAAAGGCTTTGGTATAGTCAATAAAGCAGAAATAGATGTTTTTCTGGAACTCTACAACCTTGCCATATTCTCCCAATTTGGAACCAGTCTCTTTTTCCATGTCCAGTTTTAACTGTTGTTTCTTGACCTGAATACAGATTTCTCAGGAGGCAGATCAAGTTGTTTACTATTCCTGTCTCTTGAGGAATTTTCCACAGTTTGCTGTGATCCACACAGTCAAAGGCTTAGCAATAGTCAATAAATCAGAAGTAGACGCTTTTCTGTAATTCTCTGGCTTTTTCTGTGATCCAACAGATGTTGGCAATTTGATTCTGGTTCCTCTGCCTTTTCTAAATCCAGCTTTAACATCTGGAAGTTCATGGTTCACGTACTATTGGATAATTTTGAGCATTACTTTGCTAGCGTGTGAGATGAATGCAATTGTGCGGTACTTTGAACATTCTTTGGCATTGCCTTTCTTTGGGATTGATGAAAACTGACCTTTTCCAGTCCTGTGGCCACTGCTGAGTTTTCCAAATTTGCTGGCATATTGAATGTAGCAATTTAAAAGCATCATCTTTTAGGATTTGAAATACCTCAGCTAGAATTCCATCAACTCCACTACCTTTGTTCATGGTGATGCTTCCCAAGGGCTTACTTGCCTTTGCATTCCAGGATGTCTGGCTGTTGTCCAGTGATCACACCACCATTGTTATCTGGGTCATGAAGATCTATTTTTGTATAGTTCTTCTGTGTATTCTTGCCACCTCTTCTTAATATCTTCTGCTTCTGTTATGTTCATACTACTTCTGTCCTTTATTGTGTCCATCTTTGCATGAAATTTTCCCTTAGTTTCACTCATTTTATTGAAGATATTTCTAGTATTTCCCATTCTAATATTATCCTATTTCTTTGCCTTGATCACTAGGAAGGCTTTTGTATCTCTCCTTGCTATTCTTTGGAAGTCTGCATTCAGATGGATATATATTTTTGCTTTTCTCTTTTTCCTTTCTCTTGTCTTCTTTTCTCAGCTTTTTGTAAGGCCTCCTCAGACAACCATTTTGCCTTTTTGCATTTCTTTTTTTTGGGGATGGTCTTGATCACTGCCTCCTGTACAATGTCACTAATCTCTGTCCATAGTCCCTTAGGCACTCTGTCTATCAGATATAATCCCTTGAATATATTGTCACTTCCACTCTATAATCAAAAGGGATTTGATTTAGGTCATATCTGAATGGTCTAGTGGCTTTCCCTACTTTCTGCAATTTAAGACTGAATTTTTCACTAAGGAGTTCGTGATCTGAGCCACAGTCAGCTCCCAGTCTTGTTTTTGCTGACTGAATAGACTGTCTCCATCTTCAGCTGCAAAGAATATAATCAATCTGATTTTGGTATTGACCATCTGATGATATTCATATGTAGTCTTTTCTTGTTTTGTTGGAAGAGGGTGTTTGCTATGACCAGTACATTCTCTTGGCAAAACTCTGTTTGCCTTTGCCCTGTTTCATTTTGTACACCAAGGTCAAATTTACCTGTTATTCCAGGTATCTCTTGACTTCCTGGTTTTGCATGTCAGTCCCTATGATGAAAAGGATATCTTTTTTGGGGTGATATCCTATCTAGAACTAAGGTTCTAGAAGGTCTTTTAGGTCTTCATAGAACCATTCAACTTCAGTTTCTTTGGCATTACTGGTTGGGACATAGACTTGGATTACCATGATATTGAATAGTTTGCCTTGGAAATGAACAGAGAGCATTTTGTCATTTTTGAGATTGCACCCAAGTACTGCATTTTGGACTCTTTTGTTGACTATGATGGCTACTCCATTTCTTCTAAGGGACTTTTGCCACAGTGGTAGATATAATGGTCATCTGAGTTAAATTCGCCCACTTCACCCCATTTTAGTTCATTGATTCCTAAAATATCAATGTTTACTCTTGGCATTGCCTATTTGACCACTTTCAATTTACTTTGATTCATGGACCTAACATTCCATGTTCCTATACAATATTGTTCTTACAGCATTGAACTTTATTTCCAACACCAGTCACATCCACAACTGGGTGTTGTTTTCGCTTTGGGTTAGAGGAGCAGATTTCTCCTGATTCCACAAAAATGAATCTGATTGTCACCAGGCCAGAGTCCCAATTGCTCATAGCCTTGGGTAAAGACCATCTGCCACTTGATTGTCTCAGTTCTCTAAGAGATAAAACTAATGAGACAATTGAGGAATCATGGACCAAAGGGCAAGAGAAGGAAAGTAACTGTAAGTGGTTCTAAGAATGACCTTAGAAGCCCAGTGAATCTGGGGAACCTTCTTTTGTTCCTGTCACAAATTTGTTCAGCCAGGCCCTTCTTGTTTTGAGTATTTGGCCAAGTGACCTTCTCTCTATTAAAGAAAAATTTTTATTGGAGTATAGTTGATTTACAGTGTTGTGTTAGTTTCAGGAGTACAGCAAAGTAAATCAATAGACATATATCCACTATTTTTAAAAGGTTCTTTTCTTTAAAAAAGATAAAGGCTATTACAGAGTATTGAGTAGAGTTCCCTGTGCTATACAGTAGGTTCTTATTAGTTATCTATTTTATATATACTTTCCTGGTGGCTTAGACTGTAAAGAATCTGCCTGCAATACAAGAGACCTGGGTTGGATCCCTGGGTTGGGAAGATCCACTGGAGGAGGGCATGGCAACCCACTCAGGTATTCTTTTTTTTTTTTTAATTGTGTTGTCTTCTTTTATTATTATTATTATTATTTTTACTTTACAATATTGTATTGGTTTGCCTGGAGAATCCCCAAAGGCAGAGGAGTCTGGTGGGCTGCAGTTCATGGGGTTGCAAAGAGGTTGGATATGTATATAATAGTTTATGTATGTCAATCCCAGTCTTCCAATTTGTCCCCTCCTCCCTGCCCCCCTGGTAATCATAAGTTCATTTTCTACATCTGTAACTCTATTTCTCTTTGGTAGATAAGTTCATTTGTACTGCTTTTTAAGATTCCATGTATAAGTGATATCATATGATATTTGTCTTTGTCTGCCAGTGGTTTTCTCTGGCAACTGGGGTGTGCTGTCTTCTATCTGACCACTAGTGTTAACATAAAGACAACAGGAAATGGTTGCTGGGGCACAAATTCCTCCTTGATCAGCCAGCAGGTAGTCAAGAGCTTTGCAGTGGTCAAGTGTCATGTGGGCCAGAGGGTCTAGTGAAGATTTTGTCATTCTAAGGTTAGAACTGGGTTCTCTACTTACCTAGGCCAGTCTCTGACTTTTTTTAATTTCTTTTTTTTTTTTTATATACTTAGGTTATTATAAATTCTTTCTCATGCTAGGCTCACCAGGGAGCCTAACAAGAGTGACAACTGCTATTACCAGTCCAGCTCCCCTCCTGACTAGATAAATGGCCCCCTTTGATTCACAGGTTGTGTGAGTGTAATTAAAATCTGAATGTAACCTTGATCTGGGTGTGAACCACATATAGTCCAGTGTCCCCTGGTAGTTTCTTGGAGACAGTTGATGACCCAACATGGGTGGCCCTTGCTACAGGGTCCTTGAGAAACAAATATCCCTTAGGGGCACACACACTGTCTTTGAATTTTATTGAGTCTTGTTTAGGCTCATGGTGGTGCCCTCCCATCCAGGGTACTTGCACATGGCCAGCCCCTCCATGTTTGGTATGATCCTGTCCCCAGAGCCCTTAAGCATGGTAACTATCTAGAGTCAGCCATGCCTGTCAGTGGAGGGCTCATAGTGAACTGTTGGTTGGACCCCCAGAAAACAGGGATTTGACTAACACATAGGCCTTTGCAGGGGTGTGGTGGCAATGGGGCAACCCTGATGTCCCTGGGCAGAAGCCTGGGCATGGTGGAATTAAACTGTAGTTTGGTGATATTGTCAGCTGAAGTTCCCTGAAAGTCTGGTGGGCTATATTTGTTCCCTGACTGAGGCTGATGGTGACAGATCCAACAATCAGTAAAATTCCAGCCCTTTTAGATGTTTGAATATTACTTTTAAAAATAAATGAATTTTCCAGAGAGTGATACCGAGGAGGACCATAAGAAGAATCAACTACATTTTAGTTGGGACGCTATTACTTATCTTGAGGTTGTCTTCAGAAGGTTGGGTTCAGAAAGAGCCTCACATTAGCGTTCTGGCTGAGGGGAGACTGACAGGACTATAAGGAGTTCAGGGTGCAGAGCCTGTTAGACTCAGGGTGTTGTGTCCATAAGATAACTCCCTGTAAAAACTCTGTGGAGAAGGCAATGGCACCCTACTCCAGTACTCTTGCCTGGAAAATCCCATGGATGGAAGAGCCTGGTAGGCTGCAGTCCATGGGGTCGCACAGAGTTGGCCATGACTGAAGTGACTTAGCATAGCATAGCATAGCAAAAACTTCTCTGTGTTGACAACTGATCTGAGGAGATCTTGAGACCTCAAGTTTACAACTGCTTTGAATATGACTGGTGTTAAGACACTTCAGTCATGTCCAACTGTGACCCCATGGACTGTAGCCCAACAGGCTCCCCTGTCCATGGGATTTTCCAGGTTTGAACACTGGAGTGGGTTGCCATTTCCTTCTCCAGGGAATCTTCCCAACCTGGGGATCGAACCAGCATCTCTTACATCTCCTGCTTTAGCAGATGGATTCTTTACCACTAGTGCATGTAGGTATCTTTCAATCTGATACATTTCAGAAGATTTAAGTCCTCAGTAATACAGGAACATATCTGCAGCCTTACCCACATTGGCCATTCAGCTCTATTCTGCATGCCTGAACCACTGTTACTTTATTTTGATTTCTAAACATATTTTTTTTCTTAATAATTAAAGCAGAGGTACAATGTATGTTCAGTAGGCCACAAAGAGGCTGCTTTAATTATGTAATATATAAGCCAGCATGACTTTCCCATACCTAGAATGTATGTGTGTTTGTAAACATATATCTAATTTTCCCCATATCTTTATATATTTAAAATGTAGACTTTTTTTTTTAACAATGTCCATGAATGTAGGTTTCTAATTAGAGATGTGTAATTTGGATGTATGTCACTCTCCTTTTAATGTTTAACAGGTGGCTAAACCCCTTGTTTAAAATTGGTCACAAACGGAAATTAGAACCAGATGACATGTACTCGGTGCTTCCGGAAGATCGCTCCCAGCGCCTTGGAGAAGAGCTGCAAGGGTGAGCACAGACATCAGGGGCAAGGGGAGAAAGAGTGAGAATTTCCACGTGGGGCTGTGTTTGGGGGAGGCTTTGCCTTCCTCTGGGTTCTTCTGAGACTCCTCTCCTGACACTGCACGCTCAGCCCCTCAGGTTGACCCCAGGCTTAGCCCACTTTTGGGGCCCGTGTTCCCTGTGCATCTGTGGGCGTGGAGGGAGCCCACAGCCACGGCCCTGGAGGCCGAGCTCTGTCCCCTGAGGTGGGGTCCCTGGAGAAGGGAGTCTGTCCTCCTGAGCTGCTCATGACCTGTGAGTCCAGCAAAGCTTGGCAGGAACTTGTTTCCAGAATCTGGAACTTTTGCCTCAAGGCCTGTCTCTCTGATGCTTCAGAGTCTGCACTGCTCGTCTTTCAGGAGCCCTGTGAGCAGGTAGCCAGCATCTATTGCGCAGCCGCAGAGCACCCTGCAGGGCAGGCTTGTCTACCACACCGCCCCGCCCCCTTTCCCCTTTGGTGGACACGATATTCTTCACTGCCCTCTGTTTCTCATCGCAGGCACTGGGATCAGGAAGTGAAGAGAGCCCAGAAAGACTCACATGAGCCTTCGTTAATGAAAGCAATCGTAAAGTGTTACTGGAAATCCTATTTAATTTGGGGAATGTTTACATTTCTTGAGGTAAAAGATTTTCATACTGTGCGTTGCTTTTTGGTGTATGTGTCTCAGTACTGAGGTGGACGGGACCGTGGGGAGAGAGGCCAGTGGTCTAAGGTCTGAGGATAAACCCTCATGGAAACATGATAGACCTCAGAAGTTGTATTCATCTTTAAAATGGGCAAGGACTGGACTCTAGGGGTTACTATTCTCCTTTTAACTGGTTAGAGTGTTGTGGAAGGATGGCCTTGAAATAAAAGACATTTTATATTATGGTAGAAAGTTCCTGGTGTTCAGTATATACGCTGACTGATCTTTGACCAAAAGAAGATTCCAACAGCCTCAGGCAATATGTGCCCTTGATTTAGAGGAAGGTAATTTGGACCCAAGCCCAGAATAAAGTACCTTTTATGGCGCTTTGTTATAGTTTAACAAGGTAAAAATTGTTACCTTGACCAGGTCACATCTGATAAATGCTGTTCTAAGAAGATCCATCGCCTCTCCTCTTCCAGGGGAACAGAACCCAGGGCCCTGCATCTGGACTGTAGCAGCCCAGAACTCCTAAGAATACACCTTTCCCCAGGCTGCCCCCTTCCCCGTGGGCTGGCAGTGTGAGCAAAGGCCCTGTGGGGAGGAGCTCCAGCTTCACCGTGAATTCTGTGCACCCTCCACGCTGCTTTCTTTCCCTGGTTGTGGGAGCAGATTCCTGGTTGAAGGAGGATCCTGGTATCCTGGCATTGGCAGAGGGTGTAGGAGGGAATGTGCAGGGCAAACCAGAGGCAGAAAGCTGTGATGTCAGTGACCTCCATGACCCTGAAGATCCTGGGTCAAGATCCCCTAGAGGACAATCCACCTGGGGACACAGTGCTGTCAGCCCCCTGTTCTGGCTGAGCCTGCTGGGGGTCTGCTGCAGACCCCGCTGGGGGGCTCGTGCTCTCCATGGTCCCTTAGTGCTGCGTTAGGGACACGGGCGGCGTGTGAGTGTGTGAGAGCAGGAGGGATGGAAGATGCAGGTGCTGTGAAAGGGGTGGAGAAGGTGGAGAAGGTGTGAGCTGTCCTCAGTCCATCGTGTTGGGGGTGAGGTGGGTGGGCCAGGTGGTTTACAGGAGGGCAGTGTGGCTCTTGTTTAAAGGCTGTGTTGTACTGTAGGGCACTGTGGGCAGTGGGCAGCTGGGCAGGTGAAGTCCACCCCACACAACTGGAGAGACAGAGAACCTGTCAGCTCCCAGGTGACTGGATGGTCCTGGGGGATGGAGTTCTCACTGATGTCAGAAGAGGATTGGGCATTGTGCCAGAGGGTGGGACAGGTATGTGGGGCAGAGTGCCACCTTTGAGAGGACACTGACCACTTAGGTACTGCAGTACCTTGTGAAGGACAGGAGTGGGAGAGGGAGCAGGAGCCTGTCAGGCTGCCCCAGCTCTTCTTTGTCCCATGTGCAGCTGTCCCAGTCATGGAATTTCTGCATAGTCACAGTAAGTCTGTTTGAAATACACAGGTGGCAAGCTGGTGTGGCCTGTTTGTGCAGGATTTCCTGACCTCACACAGCAGAGCTTTCATGAATTCTGCTTATCAGGAAACCCTGGGGCCTCGGTGTCTGCCTGTGGCTCATGCCAGGTGCCTGGTTGGTTGAGTGGCCTCAGGGTTTAATGCTGGATCATATCCTGGAGCAGGTCTCTCTCTGCTGTCCCTGGTTCTCTAGTTTCTCTTTGGTACCAGATGCAAAAGAGTCTTAAAGTCAGGTGGGTTCAAAGCAGAGCCCATGTGGCTGGGTTTGAACTGAGCTACTAGTTTTTCTTGCTATTCTGGGCTGTTAGCCCCTTGAGTGGGATCACTAAGCCTTGGATGGATCCCATTCTAATATGAGTCCTGGGTCTTGGCTGTGTCAGCTCATGGGAGAAACAGACATAGAGGGAGAGGCCACAGGATCTGGGGTTCTTCCTGAGATGGAATCCTCCGCACTGTGGTGCTGGGAGTGTTGATTTCAAAGTTGTCCAGCCCCAGTAATACTTCCTGCTGGGGGTCCAGGAAGGCCAGGCCTGGGGCTGCATAAGGTGCAACTGGAAGAGCCCTGGGCCCTTTCAGGAGGTTGGTCACTGGGTGGTCATGGCGGAGAAGTGGGGAGTAGAGGATGTAAATGTAGGGGCTCATCTGTGTGGCAGTACTGCTAGTACTAGTAGCAGTGCTAGTTAGTTAAATAATTGATTTTATGAAGCAATTTCCCGTGTTGTGATCAATCTATACTGCTTGTTATTCTTTATATTTTAGATGGTGGAAGATCTAAACTCAGCCCAGGATTTTCTAAAACACAAACATGTTTCCTTTTTTATCTCCGGCCCTCTTTTAATCCCTCAGGTGCACAGAATGTCCTGTGGATCATCCATGATCCCAAGAAGTGCGGTCTTTCCACCCACAGCACGAGCAGGGCCTCCCAGGTACTCCTGGCAGCCCCAGTGGGAGAAAGCAGGGTGACGCCAGTCCAGAGTGAGGCTTTTAGGGTTTTAGGATTTTGAGATATGAAAACCTCTGTCCTATGAGAAGGGCTTCCCTTGTGGCTCAGCTGGTAAGGAATCTGCCTGAAATGAGGGAGACCTGGGTTTGATCCTGGGTTGGGAACATCCCCTGGACAAGGGAAAGGCTACCTACTCCAGTATTCTGGCCTGGAGAATTCCATGGGCTGTCCTTTGAGAACTGAGGAGTATCTCCACCCCTCAGAGAAACAAGTAGCAGGCTGTGGAGCACTTGCTGGTCACCCCTAATTAGAACAGAACAGCCAGAGCGCTCCCAGCACCCCTGGCCCCTGTGTGCACCTCCACGGGTACTGTGGGTGGGGAGGACAGGTCCCCACCTGCCCAGGGCCCTCAGGGTGGAGAGGAGGAGCCTGAAGCCTCTGCCTGGGCCTGAGTCACAGAGACCACCTCCCCAGGTCCTCAGTGCTTCTCTCTGAAAGGTGAGGTCTCCATTGCTGCTGTGTAAGTGGGGTGACCTCAGAGAGCCAGAGTGGGTTCACCCAGTCCCTTCCCCTGAGAGGGGAGGTGTTGCCGGGAGTTGTGTCTTTTTCCCAGGACTCTTAGAAGTGGCCCAGCCTTGTCTGGTCACTTGGCCTTTGTTTGAAGCCACTTTTGCTGATGGTCTCTGGTCCAGGTGGAGGCTGTGGGAAGCATGTGTGTGTGTAAATGTTCACTTTGGAGCTCAGCTAATGGGCAGGAAGTAAACAGAATCCTCTGCATCCCACAGTGGGCTTTGTACCTCGACTCACGGCTGGTTCCCCAAGAGCTGAGTGGTCTTTGCATTTATTTCCCAATCCTTTCTTCCATGTGTCCCTCACTTTGCTCAACCCAGGAGTCTGGGGAGTGTCTGTTGGTGGCAAAGACACTGTGGGCTGACAGCAACCACTGAGGACCACACAGCAAGGGAGAGAAGGAGGGGGCCTTGAGCCAAGCAGAAAGAGACCTGCCGAGCAGACCTGCTGTGTGCGCCCTGCTGGTTCCTAAGAGCATAACATTAGCCATTAGCCATTCAGTTCAGTTCAGTTCAGTCGCTCAGTCGTGTCCAATTCTTTGCGACCCCATGAATCGCAGCATGCCAGGCCTCCCCGTCCATCACCAACTCCCAGAATTTTAGGTGTTAGTAATATCCAAAGTGATGACCTTGAGTTATAAATTAGGGTTTTATATCCACCTTCTTTTCTTTTTCTAAGCATATGTAAATTTTTAATGTAAAATTAAAAGAATTTTTTAAAATTGAAGTATGATTGGCTTATAATGTTATATTAGTTTCTGGTATACATCATTAGTGATTTAATATTTTATACAGTACATGATAAGTGTAGTTACCAACTGTCACCATGCAAAATTATTCCAATATTATTGAATATATTTCCTATGTTATATAATTCCATGATTTACTTATTTTTAAAAGTTTATATATTTATTTTTTGTCCCCAGTCCCCTTTTACTTATTTTATAATTTGGAGTTTGTACCTCTTAAGTTCCCTCACCTATTTCACTTGTTTCCTCCACCCCCTTCAATCCATTTTCTTTATGTAGTCAGGGAAGTAGGAGACTCTTTTTGAAAGACTGCATTCATAATGGTTAAAAATTGCAGCAATCTGGGTAGAAGTGAAACTTTATAGTCTAGAAAATTTGGTTTTACACATGACTTTTCTCAAGAGTTCTTGTTCCACTGTGGTCTCCTGTGAGGAACAATGAGTTTTCCAAGCCTTTGTGAATCCAGCCTCTGCCATTAAGAATAAATCTCTTACCAGGACTTCTAATAATAAAAGTGATGAAAAACCCTTGTTTTTGTGGTGGTTTCAGAGCACTCTGAGCTGTTGTAACTCATTTAGTTGTCCCAGGAGTCCTCTGAGGGAGGCAAGGCAGGTATTTTCACAGATAAAGACCTGGGGGCCGAAGAGGGCACGGTGGGCTTGGGGTCCTGTGACTGGCAGGTGGCCGACCTGGTCTCTGAGGCACTGTGCTCTGACTGCTAGACCCCTGTTCTCTGCGTTCTGTCCTTTCCTCCCACAGCCTCCACTGAGGCTCAGAGCCAAGAGGAGCTGCTTTTCTAGAAACAGCTCTGGCCCCTCTGTCACCTGATTTCTATAGTGTTTTTTTTTTTTTTTTCCTTTTTAATTTCCTGTAGATTTTTAAGAACATTTCAAAAATACAAAAATAGAATAGAATGAAAGGGTAACACAACGTGTCACTCCAGAATAGGGCATTCTGGCAGAAAAATTGTTGTGAGTTGGTTGTGTTTTTCAGAAATAGACACAGGAGAAACTCTGAAGACAGAGTAGAAGTTATTCTTCTAAGGGACATTTACTCTGATAAAGGAAATCTCCATTTGTAAAGGTGTCTCCCTCTCTGTACCAGAAAAAGAAGGATGGCTCTAAATCACAGCAGAATCCTGTTGAAGGACAGTCTTCAAGAAGGATGAAATCTGTATAACACACCCAACCCTGCTGTAGTTTAAGCTGCTTCTCCTGCTAACCTCTCATTGGCGCTCCATCACCTTTTCTTTTGTCTTTAGGGGGAGATGGCATTTAAAGTGGTGGCTTGGGCTATCTCAGGGAGTTACTCAGTTCTTCTTGATATTTCGCATGTATATCAGAAATATACATGTTAATAAACTTCTGTTTGATTTTCTCTTGATATTCTGTCATTCATTACAGGGATCCTCAGCTAAGAACTCAGAAGGGTAAAGGGAAATAAGCCCCTATGTCACCCTAAGTCAGCTTCAATAATTGCCATAATGAGCAGTCTTGATTCATCTGAAACTCACCCTCACTTCCCAAGATTCTTTTAAAGAAGTTCCAAGACATCAAATCATTTTTATCCATAAATATTTTAGTATGTATCTTTAAAAGATGTGGAATCTCCCCCCACTAAACATATTTACATTAAACATTATTTTTATAGACTTCCCTTGTGTCTCAGACGGTAAAACATCTGCCTACAATGTATGAGGCCCAGGTTCAATCCCTGGGTTGGGAAGATTTCCTGGAGAAGAAAATAGCAACTCACTCTGGTATTCTTGCCTGGAAAATCCCATGGTCGGAGGAAGATGGTAGGCTACAGTCCATGGGGTCGCAAAGAGTTGGACATGACTGAGCGCCTTCACTTTCACTTTATTGTTTTATGCATAAATATTAACTTTAATATCATTAGTATCTAGCCAGTGCTCACAGTTGTCTTTTTTCCCCTCTTCTGTTGGAAGCAATATTAAATAAGGTACACTTGGCTGACACAGGTTATTCAGATTGCCTTTCTGTTCCCCTCCACCCCAAGCCTGTAGGTTGTTTGACCTGTAGAGATTCCCACAGTCTGGATTTGGCTGATCGCATCTCCCTCTGTCTCAATTAACTTGTTCCCCTGGCACCTTAGGTAGGTGTTTAGGTCTAGAAGTTCGATATAGCTCATTTGGATTTTCTTCACCCCTTTCGTCTATGTAGGAGGTAGGCTTGTATATCCCCCTTATAAGGTATATAACATCTTTGTGTGTGTGTGTGTGTGTGTGTGTGTGTGTGTATGATGTTGGAGCTATTCATGATCCTTGCTCAAGGTCCATTAATTTATTAAGGGTTGCAAAGTGGGGATGCTCTAAGCTCTTTAGTTAACACTGAACTATAGTGTTTATAGGGAGAGTAGGGAAAATAATTTTTTCCGTTTTTAAAACCTGTTTTCAAAATGGGGAATTGGTTCTCCTCTAGTGAGGAGAGGGGCTAGTGAGTTTTCATGGTTGGTTGTTTGGTTTGGTTTTGTGAATGTCAGTTTGAGCTCATTGATTTAAGCATTTCTGATCTGCTTCAGTCCATTTTATTTGTTATGCTTATATCAATCTTGGGCCATCTTTGGGCAGTGGGAGTATATTCAGGTTGGGTCCTAAGTCTTTTGCACACACTCTAGAAGTCTTGGCTATTTTTTTTTAATGTCTTTTTTTGCTTGTTTTGTTTTTTTTGTTTTTGGTGTGACAGGATGTTTCTAGTTCATTTTGTGCAGCATTTTCTCAGCCCTGGAATCATCCATTTCTCCAAGCAGCCCTGTCTTCTTTTAGTGTGAAATGGTATTTAAAGACTATAATCTGGATGTTAGAGGGGATATTGCTCTTGCTTATTGTTTCTTGGCTTTTTTTCATTAGACCAAGTTAGAATACATTTTTAAGGTAAACAAATATGTTTATATGGGTGTTTCCAATCCAAATCAGATACAGGACACTAGTTTTTTACTTCATCTTATTTTGCTTACATCTGTATCTCTTTTCTCCCATCATCTATTCTCTTTGTCCCATGTCTAAGCCCAATTCTCAATGATATCAACATAATTATTTATTTGTTTTACCTTATAATGTGACTTCTGAAAACATAAAATTTATCTTTTTGCAGTTATTCTGTCTTCACATGGGTGTATCATGCAGAGAATGTGTTTTCAAATTGTTTTGTTTAAAACCACTTTTGATAGTTCTTTTTTGTATGGCTCTTTGAACCAACAGGATGGGTAGATATATAGGTAGTTTTATTTAAATTTACTCTGAAATTTTAGGAATTGCTTTTCAAAAAATTAGTTCTTTTATAATTATAATTCTGTATAATGCTTTCATGATTCCAAAATCAAGACAAGGCTACTTTTAAAGAAGGCTGATATCCTTGTTAGCTCTATTCTAATTCTCCTTGTCCTTTTAGAGATAACTTTCCAGGCTAATTTTGACTCATCTGTTTATTAATGTTTTTTAAATATGGTTTTATCTGAAATTTTAGTTTTCCTACCGTGCAGAATGAAAATTTTCAATTTCAATGCTGTAATCTCTGGACTTGGGTTTATAAAGATTTTTCTGGAAGCATGAAATGTGTCATGGGACTCTGGTTAAAACTCTTTGTGATCATTGTAACTCCTTCATAGCAGGTCTGTAGCCATTCCAGGCTCAGATGCAAAGACAATGCAAGAGTGGAGGTTAGCAGATGCTTACATGGGGTTAGTTTCTGCATCCAGACTCTTCCAGGGAGAGGAATATTCAGGCTCCACCCTAATCAGTTGAATCTAAACCAGTTTCTGGAGGCTGGACCTCGGGCATCAGAGTGCCCTTATCCCCACCCAGGTGATTCTAAGGTGCAGTCAGGTTGAAGACCACTGCGTAAAAGATGAGTGAAGGTTAGGATATCTAGAATGCTGGTGGGTATGATTTCACAGATTCACTGCTTTTTCTCCTCATCTTTGGATTTTTCTCAACTCTACTTTAGAACTCCCCCAGTTCTTTTTTTTTTTTTTTACTTTACAATATTGTATTGATTTTGCCATACATCAACATGTATCTGCCACGGGTGTACACGTGTTCCCCATCCTGAACCCTCCTCCCACCTGCCTTCCCATACCATCCATCTGGGTCATCCCAGTGCAGCAGCCCCAAGCTTCCTGTATCCTGCATCGAACCTGGACTGGCGATTCATTTCTTATATGATATTATACATGTTTTAATGCCATTCTCCCAAATCATCCCCCCATCCCTCTCCCACAGAGTCCAAAAGACTGTTCTATACCTCTGTGTCTCTTTTGCTGTCTCACATACAGGGTTGTCATTACCATCTTTCTAAATTCTGTATATATGCGTTAATATACTGTATTGGTGTTTTTCTTTCTGGCTTACTTCACTCTGTATAATAGGCTCCAGTTTTATCCACCTCATTAGAACTCCCACAGTTCTAAAGATTAACTGCCTATTCAATTTTTCCCTACAAGCTCACTCTTTTCTGCTTATGTGTTTCACTTAAGTGTTTTTCTTTGTTAGCTTGCTTCTATTTTTGTGTGTTTATTTCCATGAATGAGATGTGAGGAAATTGGTGAGAAATGTTTCAAGTACCTTAACTTGGAGGAGGAATTCTATCCACTGCAGAAGTTCTAGTTTCTAACTGAACCCTGCAAGAAGTTATCCTAAGAAGCAAAAGGTGGGACCCAATATCAGGTGCTTTCAGGAGGCTGAATACCAAGGACTCTATCAAGAAATGGCTACCACCAGTTTCCCTCGCAGTCCGGTGGTTAAGACTCCATGTACCCAATGCAGATATGAGGGTTTTTGATCCCTGGACTGGGAACTAAGATTCTGCATGCCACAGGGTGTGGCCAAAATAAAAAGTCTGCCTCAGAGACTCAGACTGTCAGATAATCCTGAATAATGGATGTTGCGGTATTAAATTCAGCTCTTTTAAAGATCCTTTATGATTTCAGAGCTGTGAAGAATTCTTGTGAAAGAATAAGAACTATATTCTCAATTGGTTTGTGGAAAGAATATACATGTGGTATAGATTGATGTCAGAGAGGAAAGGTTTAAGGGACAGTGTTTGACCTTGTTCCTGCTTATCAAGAAAGTTTTAATTCGGTTAGCTTCATGATTGATAATGAATATTTTCTCAGTTGTTTTATTTCTTATTAGTTGATGGTGAGAATCGGGAATGTACAGATGAGAGAATTCCTTGGTGGTGTCTGCCCACACCAGTGTACACGTGGTGGGGGCAGCTCCCGGGAATGGCTGCCACCAGTGTCTGTGTCCCCAGGGTGAGCCACAGCCACTCCTTGCCTCTCTGAGAGACTCTCCAAGGCAAGCAGAGTCTTCTGAAATTCAGTCTACCCTTGGGATTCACACCACCGTTTCATTTGGAGTTAATATTTGGACTAGAGCATTGAGCATATGCAGGAGTTAATCTTCTGGTAGCTGGACAAACTTTTGCCTGGTTTGCCTCAGACAGTTTTACCAAATGTCAGAAATGGAAACACTCACAGATTACAAATGCTGCTGCCAGCTCTCCGGCTCTCCATCTCTAACCTTTCCTTGTGTGTGGAGGGGATGGATTTACTCAGTCTACCTTTCATGGCCTCAGTCATGTCTGCCCTGTGTGTTCTGGAAGCTTTGAAGAATCATATTTAATATGTGTCTTCTTACTCTGTATATGTACTTGGGGTTTTGTTTTCATAATTTTGTGCTATTCATTATTTTGCTTTCTATTTTTTCTTTTTGAGAGAAATTACTGGAAAATTGTTTTTTACTTGCTGCTATTTTTCATATGGAGCATAATATCAATTTTCTGTTTTCCATAGTTGCAACTTATGCCAGAATGGAAATTCCTTGTATGTTATACTTTTCATCACTTCTCTGAATTGCCATGACAGCTCCTTGCTGGAGGCAAAGTTGTGTGTGTGTGCTCAGTCACTCAGTTGTGTCTGACTCTTTGTGACCCCAGGGAATGTAACCCGCCAGGCTTCTCTGTCCATAGGGTTATCCTGGCAAGAATCCTGGAGTGGGTTGCCATTTCCTCCTCCAGAGGATCTTCTCAACTCAGGTATTCAACCTGCATTTCCTGTGACTCCTGTATTGAGATGGATCCCTTACCATTGAGCCACTGGAGAAAGTCCCAAAATAATAAATGACTCTCCCCACAAATTGCATCAGTAACAGTTCATGTTTGAAGTCCTTTGTTATCTTTTTGAAAGATAATAAATTTTATATCCCAATTAAATAATAATCATTATCAAGAATAAAAAGAATTCATAGATGAGTGGAAGATATGAGCCATGAAGTGGCATTATACCTTAATGAGGCTATTTCTCCAACTGTTTTTTGGTTTTGTTTTGTTAATATTGATTTATTTGGCTGTGCCGAGTCTTAGTTTCTGCATGTGGGATCTACTTCCCTGACCAGGGATCAAACCAAGTTTCCCTACATTGGGAGTGTGGAGTCTTAGCTAAAGGACCACCAAGGAAGTCCCTCAACTAGGTTATTAAATATTGTTTCTCAGTGAAAAACTCCAGATGTGCTTAGGCAGTAATGACCTGCCTTTATTTACACTCCTTTTTGCTGGATTTTGAATTTATCCATATTATCTTTGGTGAGTGCTACTACTCTTATATCTCTTGTAATTACAAGGATGTTAGGCTCAAATGCAGAGCTGAGTAACAGGTAACAGTGTTTCCCAAATAGAATCATAAGTTTCAGGAAAGTTTTAGATGGCAGATATTACTGCTGGGCTTCTGGTGGTTTGTGGCTCCAGCACTGGACTGCCCTTGGTGGCTGGGATTGCCTGTGTGTACAGTTTGATGTTCTTGCTTCTCTGTGTGGCTTCCACATTTCCATCTCAGGAAACTGTAAACAGTGTGTTTGACAATCCACTGTGTGAAGGACTCTTCCAAGAGCTCTCTGTGCCTCTTGGGATGGATGACAGGACATGGTGGAAATGTATCAGTTACATTTTACTCAGTTCTGGTCATCTTACTTACACTTCTTCAACTAAATAGTGTTCCCTTTATCCTCTATAGTAGATGAGAATCTCCATGACTTCGTGGAGGGAGAGGCAGTTGGTGCAGCCTGTTAATGTGTGTGTGTGCATATGTCCATTTGTATAGAACAAGACAGGAATGTTAAGGTTTAATGAGACCCCCATATGAGGGATGGGGACATCTTTTGATAAATATCCTGATCAAGCACTGGTTGGCTGAGCAGAAAATGCTTGTTTTTGTTTTTATGGTATTTGGTGTTATGGATTTGCCTTCCCTCCTCTTGTGTGTGTGTTCCTCAGCTTCAGACAGACAGAAGAGAACTATCAAAGCATACCTGTCAGGTAAGCAAAGCATACTCTGTCTGTGTTAGTAATGTGAGATTGCCAAAAAAGGAAAAGCCCTGTTCCTGAAAGACTTCCAAACTTTTAACATTTTGTCTTTTGAGAAGTCTGTGGAGGAAATGATATTGTGGCCCAAGATGTTTAGTTTTGGTAACTTGGATTTGATGAATGATTTTCCTTGATGGTGAAGAAGGGGGCCTAGGAAGAAGGGGACCTTCAAGGGGTGACTAGAGAGAGGAAGTAGGTTGTGAGGTGGAGTGGCTGTTTGGCATGGTGGGTAGGTGTTGCCGTTCCTTTGCCTTTTTCTTTGGGAAAGAAACTTGCTGTCCCTAAGTCTTACTCAGCGTGGAAGCCTCAGTGCACCCTGAGTCAATTGGTTTAGGCCTTGGGGAAGAGAGGATTGGTAACATTTCTTCCAAACCACCAACTTCAGTGGATGGTGGATCAAGAACTACAGAGACATGAATTTTTAGCTTGGCCTCCACCATGTTTAGTTTTTTACTCCAAGGAACATTCCAACTTCTAGAGGGTAGAGGCGTAGTGAGGCAGTGCTCTCAGGAGCTGAGAGCCTGCAGAGCTGCCAAACCTGGTTTCTTTGTGGTACTCCTGCCTAAGCCAGTTTCCATTCTCTGGATCTACATGTGGAGTTTGGGGTAGAAAAGGGTGGATGTGTTTGTGCCAGTGTCTCGGTTCGTAAGGATTGATGAAGAAGGTGATGAAAGCGTGTCTCCCATATGTAAACCACATTCACTTTCTATTGGGCTGGGACATTGAGAGTATGGGGGACAGGGGCAGGCTGCCAGCAGGCTTGTTCCTGTGGAAGCAGATTTCTTCCTCTTCTTCTGCCACCTTTTTCTTTATTCATCTTAAGGCTCAGTTGGTATTGAGCCTGTTTGTGATATTTGTTGAGCATCCACGGTGTGCTAAGCACAATGTACTAAGGCTTTACTATGTTTGAATGGAAAATTTTGCCTTAAGGTTAAACTGTTGCCTGCTTGTCTTATATGAGATAATAAATCTGCATAGTTTTAAATTAGTCACAAATGTAGCATTTTGTCAAAATGTATTTTAAACATGCTAATGATAAAAGTAAATCTTGTATAAAGAAAAACTGACATTTCTAATTAAGACTTTTTTCTTTTCTTTTAGGAAGGCACCAGAGTAGTTCAACCCATATTTTTGGGGAAAATGATTAGTTATGTTGAAAACTATGATCCCAATGATTCTGCCGCTTTGCACAAAGCCTATGGCTATGCAGCAGCGCTGAGCGCCTGCGTGCTCGTGTGGGCCGTTCTGCACCACTTGTACTTCTACCACATGCAGCGTGTGGGGATGAGGCTGAGAGTAGCCGTGTGCCATATGATCTACCGCAAGGTGAGTGTCGCTCGGTACCACGGTGTGTACCTCCCCTGAGGCATCAGGGACATTTAGGGAAAGTTCTCTGTAAATTACAAATTTTGTAACTGGGATTGTTTACACCTTCCTAGAGAAGTTTGCTTTTGCATCAAGCCAAGTTTGTTGTTGTTGAAGCAAACTTTACCAATACATAATGAAAAGTTTTCTTTTGAGATCAAGTGTGGGCTGTCCTTGGCAACTTTTGGCCATAGGCTGTCACATAATAACCACTAAATTTGTACTGTAAAATATTAAATTAATATTCAAGAATAAGTATTAAAAGTATCAAGTTTATTTTCAATGTCTTCATGCCCAAATCCCATAGTGCTGTTTATGGAAATTTTTTGTTGTCATTCATTAATACCTTCAGGTACATCAAATTTGTATTTAAAAGTGAGCTTCAGAGATTGGATCTATAAAACTACATCTAAGAGCAGAGAATGTATTTGATAAAGGGACTGATTTTAACTTTAAAAGACCCATCTAATTATATTCAATATAATTATGTTTGCTAGGGAAAAATATAAAGAGAATTCATGCTACATATAGACTCACTCCTTATATTTTATAGATAATTTTTGTTAATGGTATGAAAGAAAATAGGATATTTGAGATGAAACTTTAAATTTTACATTGTTTTATGAATTCTAGAGAGAATTTGTTGTTCTTCATTTAAATTATTTTAATACAATATTTCCTTTTATTCCTAGTATGCATTGTAGCAGTTTTAATAAGAACTGATTTAATGTGTTTAGTGATTTTGTATTGAGGAATGCCATGAAATTATTCCATAGTTTACCCTTGTCTAAACTAGTGTAAAAAGAGTAAGGCTCTCTGGTATCTCTACAAAGGTATTGCCACAGATATATCAGTGTCAAGAGCTGAAGGGCTCTGTATAAACTTGATCCTGGATATGTCTTTGCCTTAGACAGTTTTAAAAAAATCTTTATTTGACTGTATTGTATCCTTGAAATTTTCAAAGAAAGTAGATCTTAAATGTTCTCACCACACATGTTAAATAGGATAACTATATTAGGTAGTGAATGCTTTAAGTGGTTTTACTACAGTAATCATTTCCCAGTGTGTATTTATACCAAAGTATCATGTAACCTTAAACATACGCAATTTTTATTAATAGATAAAGTCCTCATTGAAAGATAAAACCAAGCAGCTTAAATTGAAAATATTGCTTCTTTTACCTGGTTGCTGCTTATCTAGAGCTTCTGCTTCTTCAGAATACCTTTTTCAGCAGAAAGTGAGATGTCTTTTCCTCATCTTTCCTTGAGCAGAGTCTTGTACTTTTCAGGATTGTGTGAAACTGGGGACCGGCATCTCACTGTCTTGTCTGACAATAGCATCTGAGCTGCTTTCCTTTTGGGTGATGTGGAAATTGCAACTGTGACTGCATACTGCAGTCAGAGGTCTTCACTGTCATTTATCATCATCTTTGTTATTCTGTTGCATCTTTAACCATTTAGGAGATGGATACTCAGATTTCCTCACAAATTGGCTAAACGTTTGTCTTTCCATATCATACTTAACTCTCATAATAGTTGTGAAATTTTACCCATACTGTGTTGTGAAACCTTAAGTTAGGTGTGAGGTGATGGTTTACTGAAAGCTGACTCTTTGCCACACAGGTGAGCCATTGTCTACCTGTGTTTCTTCCTCTTCCCACCATACTTTGGAATCTTGCCTTTGGGAAATGTGATCTGACCTGGCACATTGGCTTATGTGAATGTAACTATCTCCCAAGAAGTTCATTTACTGCCTTGATTTTACCTAAATGTTGGCTCTATATGAAGTCAGGAATTACGGGGATTATAACATAGACATAACTTGAAATTCCAGAAACCTGCAAAAGACAAATTTCCTCATGCATAGCCTTGTATCTAGAGTCCTGCTGGGGTACAGAAATAAGACACTTCTTTTCAGGTTACAGGTGGGCTGATTCTTTAGGGCACAGCTGGTGCTGCCGAGCAGCTCTGAAAGGCCCCTCTGAACTGTGGTTCATGCTCAGGCCCCACCTCCTGATCCCTGGTCCTGGGGAGGAATCAGATTGGGCATTAGAAATGGAATGGCTGCTAAGCCCGTAGCCATAGTTTGTTCTGACCATGGATTCCAGGCTGGGGCAGGTCTCCAGGAGGTCTCTAAGGCTGCACATATTCCACTCCTAAAATGGCCCATTCAGCATTTTGTGCTCTTTGCAGCTGAATTTTGAATGATTCTGAAGGAGGTATCATATATAAAAATGACTTGCCAATTTTATTTTATTTTTAAACTTTACATAATTGTATTAGTTTTGCCAAATATCAAAATGAATCCACCACAGGTATACATGTGTTCCCCATCCTGAACCCTCCTCCCTCCTCCCTCCCCATACCATCCCTCTGGGTCGTCCCAGTGCACTAGCCTCAAGCATCCAGTATCGTGCATCGAACCTGGACTGGCAACTCGTTTCATACATGATATTATACATGTTTCAATGCCATTCTCCCAAATCTTCCCACCCTCTCCCTCTCCCAAAGAGTCCATAAGACTGTTCTATACATCAGTGTCTCTTTTGCTATCTCGTACACAGGGTAATTAAAAAAAAAAAAGAAATAAAACATGAAAAACTAAAAAAAATAAAAATAAAAAATAAAGCAATGGTGTTCTCTACAGTTGGGAGTTGGAGTAGATACATTATGTTTTAGCTCACTAAAAATAATTGGAGAACAAATTAGCTTATTTTTATCTAATTTTCTCCCATTAAATAATTAATCTCAGTCACTGTAAATATTTACCATTACTTGCAAGTCATTTTTTGGCAAAGCTATAAATACTATGTAATTTTAATCTTTCTCTCATGAATCAATCCTTGAAGATTGTCATTTTTGTCCCTACAATTTTCAAGCATAAAAAAAAAATGACTTGCCATTTATTGATTGATACATTTCCACAGCTTTGGTAAAATTACCTTTGGCTTTTGATCATTGTTTTTGTTGTGGTGGTGGTGGTAAAATACACCCAGTGTAAAGTTGACCATTTTCACTCCTTTTAAGTACAGCATTTAGTGACATTAGGTACACCCACATTGTTGTGCAGCCATCACCATTATTCATCTCTGGAACTTTTTCTTTTTCCCAAACTGAACCTCTGCATCCATTAAACACTAACTCCCCAACCCCTCTCCCCGCACCCAGCACCATTCTACTTCTTATCTCTGTGAATTTGAGTACTTCAGTACTTCATATAAGTGGAATCATACAGCGTTTGTCATTTTGTGTGAGGCTTATGTTCTGTAGCCTGATGTCTTCAAGGTTCATCCATGTTGTGGCAGGTGTCAGAATTTAATTCCTTTTTAAGGCTCAATAGTCTTCCCTTATAGGCCTATGCAACATTCTGTGTGTTTGCTCATCTGTCAATGGACAGTTGTTTCCACCTTTTAGCTATTGTGAACATTGCTGCTGCGAATATGAGTGTACAAATTGTCTATTCAAGGTTGTGTTTTTAGTTTTCTTGAGTGTATCCTTAGTAGTGTAATTGCTGTATTTATGCTAATGTCATGTTCAATTTTTGAGGAACTTCCGTATTCTCTTCCATTGTAGTTATATCATTTTACCTTCTCACTTGATCATTGTTTTCTTCTTTACTTGAGGAGTAAAGAAAAAGTTTCTTATGAAGTATGACATTTTGTTTGGATCAGTGGCTCTAGTTGGTGGTCTGTTGAAGCAGCTCCTGGTGTCTTTTAAGCTTCCTCAGATCTCTAGGGCATTTTTCTTACTAAAAAGGGATTGAGCAACACAGGTTGTGTATTTTGTAAAATCAGCAGAATGGCATCAAGACCACAGTTTCCTCACAGGAACAGTGTTTTGAACATTATACTTGCTCATTTCAGAATGAGGAAACTAAGCCCAAAGTGTTTAAATATTGTCACCCACAGGATGAATGATTGAATCCAAGTCTCCAAATTTCTTTCCTAAGGCAACCTCTCCCAGTCTCATCCAATTGGCTAAAAATTACTTACTTGGCTCCTAAGTCTAAACCTACACCCTTTAACCTTCAGACAGCTGCAAGTTCACTGAAACAGGGGGTGGATTTTGCTTTTACCTCCTGCTCCTCCCTTTGCTGTTCTTGTGGTTGGGGCTGCCACCACACTGAGGAGTTAGAAGCTGAACAAGGGTCCCTAGAGCCCTGCTGTCAGGGGTCATCCTGCTCCTGATGACACCACTCAAGACCCCTGGAACACATGCTCCATTGTGTTATGTTCTAAGATGACTTGGTATCACCTTAGGAATCTGGATCTCTGTCTCCCTCTCTCATTTCAGGCCCTTCGCCTGAGTAGCTCAGCCATGGGGAAGACCACCACAGGCCAGATAGTCAACCTGCTGTCCAACGATGTGAGCAGGTTTGACCAGGTAAGCTGCCCCTGAGGGATCCTCTTTCATTTCCTGTTCTTCTCACTGGGTTCAGCTTATTGGGATGCCAGGTGCCAGGGTTTGGTGTCAGCCAGGGTTCTGTTGAGGATGTAAGACAAAGGTTCTATTTATCCAAATTTCACTTCTCAGTGTGCAAATTCGATGTAATTATATGTATTGTTTCATAAGTGAGAGTTTTGTTTTTCTGATAATAAATAGCAGCAGTGTTCTTGCCCAGCTTGGTTAGTGTCCTAAGGGGTCCTCCTGGAGCAGCCCTTCTTGGCACGTGGTGTAGGTGTTACTGAACTGTCTTCCTCCTCCTCTAGGTGATGAAGAAGGCCTGGTAGTCAGGGATTGTTTTTTCCCCTGCATCTTGTTCAGTGCCTGCTGCATAGGGAGCCTTCAAGTGGGTGGTCCCCAGACACAACCTCCTCTCTGCTGTCCCCACACACTCTTTTTTCCCCTGACCTTAAGCATGGATCACATGACCCAGAACATCGTAGCTGTTGGTCAGATCTGTGTTGTAGTAGTAGACACTTCTCTTTCCAGTATTCATTCATCAAACATGAAGCAAGGCCCCTACTCACTTTCAGGGATGAATAAAGCTTAGTTTCTGCTCTATAGAAGCCACAGTCTATCAGGGAGGTAAATACACAAGTAATTACTGGAGAGAGCAGTAATACAGGCTTTCCTGGGATGCTGGGGAGCCCAGGGGAGATGGGGGCTAAACTCTGGGATGGAGAGCCTTTGGAGAAGCCCTAAGCTCAACTGTTTTGTAGTCAAAATCCACATCTTTCTTCATTGCTGCTGATCTGATTCTCCCGGGACATCCCTGAAGTCAGCCCTGTGCTGCCTGAAACAGTGTCATCTGGGGTTGACACTTGGATTTCTGCTTTAGCATGTTAAAAACCCAGTGAGATCATTTCTATTTAGGTTTCTGTCTGTTCCTTCAGAGCATATTGTCTCTATATTCTGTCCTTAGTGGCTTTTATACCATCCCAAAGAGAGGCTATGCTAAAGAATGGTCAAACTACTGCACAATTGCACTCATCTCACACGCTAGTAAAGTAATGCTCAAAATTCTCTAAGCCAGGCTTCAGCAATACATGAACTGTGAAATTCCAGATGTTCAAGCTGGTTTTAGAAAAGGCAGAGGAAAAAAGCTCAAATTGCCAACATCTGCTGGATCATGGAAAAAGCAAGAGAGTTCCAGAAAAACACCTATTTCTGCTTTCTTGACTATGCCAAAGCCTTTGACTGTGTGGATCACAATAAATTGTGGAAAATTCTGAAAGAGATGTGAATACCAGACCACCTGACATGCCTCTTGAGAAACCAGTATGCAGGTCAGGAAGCAACAGTTAGAACTGGACATGGAACAACAGACTGGTTCCAAATAGGAAAAGGAATACATCAAGGCTGTATATTGTCAGCCTGCTTATTTAACTTATATGCAGAGTACATCATGAGAAACGCTGGGCTGGAAGAAGCACAAGCTGGAATCAAGATTTCTGGGAGAAATATCAATAACCTCAGATATGCAAATGACACCACCCTTATGGCAGAAAGTGAAGAAGAACTAAAGAGCCTCTTGATGAAAGTGAAAGAGGAGAGTGAAAAAGTTGGCTTAAAACTCAACATTCAGAAAACTAAGATCATGGTATCCAGTCTCATCACTTCATGGCAAATACAGTGGCTGATTTTATTTTTGTGGGGTCCAAAATCACTGCAGATGGTGACTGGAGCCATAAAATTAAAAGATGCTTACTCCTTGGAAGGAAAGTTATGACCAACCTAGAGAGCAGATTAAAAAGCAGAGACATTACTTTATCAACAAAGGTCTGTCTAGTCAAGGCTATGGTTTTTCCAGTAGTCATGTATGGATGTGAGAGTTGGAATATAAAGAAAGCTGAGTGCCGAATAATTAATGCTTTTGAACTGTGGTGTTGGAGAAGACTCTTGAGAGTCCCTTGGACTGCAAGGAGGTCCAACCAGTCCATCCTAAAGGAGATCAGTCCTGGGTGTTCATTGGAAGGACTGATGTTGAAGCTGAAACTCCAATACTTTGGCCACCTGATGTGAAGAGCTTACTCATTTGAAAAGACCCTGATGCTGGGAATGATTGAAGGCAGGAGGAGAAGGGGATGACAGAGGATGAGATGGTTGGATGGCATCACCGACTCAATGGACATGAATTTGGGTAAACTCCAGGAGTTAGTAATTTACAGGGAGGCCTGGTGTGGTGCGGTTCATGGGGTCACAGAGTCGGACAGGACTGAGCGACTGAACTAAACTGAACTGAAGAAGGCTTTGTCTTTCTCTTTTAAGGTAACGATGTTCTTGCACTATCTGTGGGTGGGGCCACTGCAGGTTGTCACAGTGACCGCCCTGCTCTGGATGGAAATAGGAATATCATGTCTTGCTGGGATGGCGGTTCTCATTATTCTTCTGCTTTTGCAAAGCTGCTTCGGGAAGTTGTTTTCATCACTCCGGTAAGTGAAACACTGCTTTTAAAAATTGATAATATGTAATTGGTAACATCCACAGTCTGCCTGATGCTTTTATTCAAAAACAAGACAAATGCTTTCTCTAGTCTCTTCTTTGTGTAAGTTGTAGACCCTACCGGCTTAGCCAGTGGAGGCTCCAGCCTTAAACTGAAGGCTGATCCTGAAACAGGAACAGGAAAGGCATTCACTGGGTCCTCTTGGCACCATGTCTGAATAAGTAGAGTGTCCTTCAGCAGAATTGACCCATGTCCAAGTTATTTAAATATTGGTAAATAGTAATAATCTTGTAGCCCCATTTCTCACTGCATATATTTTTGTTATTCTTGTGTTGGAGTCTTTCAGGTATTTATTCATGTTTCCATTAAGTTATAAGCACCCCCAGGGCCAGGCTGATCTTCATTGTGTCTTTATGAAGCCCCACAGTCATAGCAGCACATGTGACAGAAAAGTGGCTGGTGGTGAAGAGCCTTTTAGTTAGACTGAAGCAGGTCCCAGAGGGTTGGAGGTGGGTGGTTGTCAGGTGATGGAGATGTTGTGCTATTTGAAGGTCACTGAGTTGTGTTTGTTGTGTGTGTGCAGTTCTGTGCTTCGTGTCTTTCTTTATTTGGAATTTCCTTTCCTGTCTTTGCTGGAGAGATAGATGCTCTCTATCCTTCGAGGCCCTGTTCCAGTGCTACCAGGTCTCTGAAGCTCTTCTTGTTCTCCTTTCCTGGTGGAATTAACAGCTCCATCTTTTCTGCTCACCAGAAATTCTGTCCTATTTTATTACAGCACAGACTCTGTCTTCTTGGGTGTCTTTCTGTCTCCCTACCTGACCGTGACCTCTTTGAGCAAATGGTTTGTATCTGACACATTTCAGGTCTCTTTTAGCCCTTGCTGCACATTCTCCAAGTTACTTCTTGAAATGGACTGAATGGTTGACTTCCTAGTTGAAGCCTTTTTCTCCATTTGTACTTTGAGTAGGACCTGCCTGTGTTCTAAGTGCAAAAGGGCTGTAGAGAATAATTTTATTACTAGCCCTGCCCCCATGCCCACTCCTGCTGCTGCTGCTGAGGAAAGCTGGGCTGTGGTCACTAAGGCTCATCTCATGTCTGTCCCCTCAGGAGTGAGACCTCTGCTCTCACAGACAAGAGGATCAGGACCATGAATGAAATCATAACTGGCATCAGAACAATAAAAATGAATGCTTGGGAAAAGTCATTTATAGACCTTATTACCAGACTGAGAAGGTAAGTTTATATATATAGATATCACTCCATATTTTCATGCTTTATTTCCTATTCTATTGGATACTTTATATGTCTTACCAAAGAATTATTAAGTTCATCTTCACATTAAGGTGAACTTGAATACTAACTATTCACTGCATCACCTACATGTTGCAGGAGGGTTAAGAATAGTGGAGATATCATTTACCCTGCTCTTTCATTTGCCATATTCTCAAAGGAAAAAAATATATATATGCTTCTTACTTATATAGAAATGAAATTCTAAGTAGTTCTTAATACCTCAAATCCCAATAAGCAATGCTTTTAACATAGTATTCGAGACAATGACATTCAAACTAAAATTGTAATTTATGGTGATGGCTGATAACCAGGAAGATTATAGAGACTTGGTATACTTCTATTGAGCCGAACTGTATGAATCACTATTTTTCATTGTTGCTGTGCTTAGTCGCTCAGTTGGATCTGACTCCTTGTGACCCCATGGACTGTAGCTCGCCAGGCTTCTCTGGCCATGGGACTTCCCAGGCAGGAATACTGGAGTGGGTTGCCATTTCTTCCTCCAGAGGATCTTACAGACCCAGGGATTGAACCCGTGTCTCCTGCATTGGAGGTGGATTCTTTACCACCATGAAAGCTCATGAACCACTATTATTCAATTCAAATGGAGCTATGAAAATACTGTCCCTTTTGCTCTGCTTCATGTTTTTAGACTGTTTTTCCATCTTTCATTTAAATATCTGGTGAGCATTTCTTTGACCTCACCTTGTCACCTCTCATTTTGCACCTTTGCAGAGCCCATCTTCCTTCTACTCTGGCCTCCAAGCCTGACTCCAGCTCATCTTCAGGGTCCACGTGTGTGTGACTTGCCCTGACTCCACTGCTCCGAGTTACATATCCCAGCTCTGGGCTCCCTTGGGGGCTGTGATGACTATCTCTGTCTATTGTCTCCCAATTTTGTGGTTGCTAATTCTCTTCGCCCATAAGTTCATGAGCTCCTGGAGGGGACAGAACGTGTCTTTCTGTGAGGAGCCTGGTACAGGCTTGTGATTATGAATGTTTGTTGAATGAATGTTCAAACCCAGTATGATTGACCCAAAATATTTGCAAGTGTGACATTAAGCCTCCTTTTACTTGAAAGAGTGAAGTGGTGATGCAGTGTGTGGTCCTGGTGTCAGGCAGACACCTGAATGTGCACTATGCTAATGTCTCCATGATGTGAGGAATAGTTTATCTTAATCTGTGTCCATTCCCTAGAAAGGGGCCACTTACACAGGGCACTGAATTTGTGTCTTGTATGCTGATACTTCTTATAAAACCTTTGTCCTACTTTCTTTTTACAGTAAGGAAATTTCCAAGATTCTGAAAAGTTCCTACCTTAGGGGCCTGAATTTGGCATCATTTTTCACTGTGAGCAAAATCATGATTTTTGTCACCTTCATCACCAATGAGCTCCTTGACAACTGGATCATAGCCAGCCAAGTGTTTGTGGTAGTGATGCTGTTCGAGGCTCTGCGGTTCTTGAGCACCCTCTACTTCCCCATGGCCATCGAGAAGGTGTCAGAGGCTGTCATCAGCCTCCGAAGGATAAAGGTTTGGTGACAAATAATTTTTTTTTGAGTTGTTGGTGGATTTTTTGTAAAATGCCTCATTTTGTTTGGTATCGCTATGTTCCAGTTAGGTGATATTTAACTCTCTCAGTGCCAAAGATGGCAGTCTTCCCAGAATGTTGTAGGTACTCCCTACCTACAACAACACGTTGTAGAGTGTAATGCACTCTACAAAGGTAGATATCATAAGACTGGTTCTCATGTAGGGGCAGTAGTATATATAAGTAGCAGTAGCATAGGGCTCTAGTGTATTGATGCCTGCAGAGTGACTAAAATGTCTAAAAGCAGAAGAAGCAAACAGAGTGCATCTCCTGTGCTGACTCCAGTGGCCAGGCAGTGACTGTGCACAGTCCCTGGGCCAGGAGGGGAGGAACTTGCTGAGAGCTCCCTGTTCCCTGTGGAGGAAGGGTAGCCTCAGATTCACTTAATTCTCTGTGTTCAAAATGAGTTCTTTCATCCACAGATGTTTTGCTTGTTGGTGTCTGAGCCTGCCTTTTGTATCTGTCTTTTCATCCCTGTCCCCTTTTTATTTACTGCTTAATCTGTTCTCTCTAGCTGCCTTCTTCTTTTTAAATTTGTAATTCCCACCACTATGTGACCTAAGAACTTCCAGATATACAAGCTGGATTTAGGAAAGGCAGAGGAACCAGAGATCAAATTGCCAACATCCATTGGATCATAGAAAAAGCAAGAGAATTCCAGGAAAAAAAATCTACTTTTGCTTCATTGACTACACTAAAGCTTTTGACTGTGTGGATCACAACAAACTGTGGAAAATTATGAAAGAGATGGGAATATCAAACCACCTTACCTGCCTCCTGAGAAACCTGTATGCAGGTCAAGAAGCAACTGTTAGAACTGGACATGGAACAATGGGCTAGTTCCAAATTGAGAAAGGATTATATCAAGGCTGTATATTGTCACCCTGCTTATTTAACTTACATGCAAAGTACATCATGTGAAATGCTGGGCAAAGGAGAATGAAAAAGCTGGCTTAAGACTCAACATTCAAAAAACTAAGATCATGGCCTTTCGTCCCATCACTTCATGGCAATAAATGGGGAAACAGTGGAAACAGTGGCAGACCTAATTTTCTTGGGCTCCAAAATCACTGTAGATGGTGACTACAACCATGAAATTAAAAAATGCTTACTCCTTGGGAGAAAGGCTATGACAAACCTAGACAGCATATTAAAAAGTAGAGACATTGCTTTATCGACAAAGGTCTATATAGTCAAAGCTATGGTTTTTCCACTCATTGTGTATGGGTGTGAGAGTTGGACCATAAAGCAGGCTGAGCATGGAAGAAATGATGCTTTGAAATTGTAGTGCTGGAGAAGACTCTTGAGAGTCCCTTGGGCTGCAAAGAATTCAAAACAGCTAATCCTAAAGGAAATCAACCATGAGTATTCACTGGAAGGACTGGTGCTGAAGGGTCAATACTTTCTTTGGCCACCTGATGCCAAGAGCAGACTCATTGGAAAAGACCCTGATACTGAGAAAGATTGAAGGCAGGAGGAGAAGGGGACAACAGAGGATGAGATGGTTAGATAGTGTCCCTGACTCAATCAACATGAATTTGAGCAAACTCTTAGAGATAGTGACGGACGGGGAGCCTGGAGTGCTATATAGTCCATGGGATTTCAAAGAGTCAGACAAAACTTAGTGACTGAACAGCAACAAATACACTATATTATATGATTATGTTCATATATACCATGAGATGTAATAATAGTATATATTATTCCATATATTATTTAATATGTTCTGATGTGAACTAATACTTTAAGTACAGTTAGCAAAACAGTATTCAGACTGTTCAAAGTTTGCAAATTCCAGGAAAGCGATTGTTTTTGTTTGTGCTTTCTTCCTGCAGTTTAACAATTTGTTTTTTTCTTCTTTTCTGTAGAATTTTTTATCACTTGATGAAATACCACAGCTCAACACTCAGCTGCCATCAGATGGTGAAATGATGGTGGACATGCAAGATTTCACTGCTTTTTGGGATGAGGTAACATATCTTTCTTTCCAAGATCCTGCCTGCTAACAGACAAGTGTGATATAGATTTATTAGAGAATTTTTAGATTGTACCATGGTGTAAAATGGAGAAGGAAATGGCAGCCCAATCTAGTATTCTTGCCTGGAAAATCGCATGGATGGAGGAGCCTGGTAGGCTGCAGTCCATGGGGTCGCTAAGAGTCAGATACGACTGAGCGATTTCACTTTCACTTTCATGCATTGGAGAAGGAAATGGCAACCCACTCCAGTGTTCTTGCCTGGAGAATCCCAGGGACGGGGGAGCCTGGTGGGCTGCCGTCTGTGGGGTCACACAGAGTCGGACACGACTGAAGTGACTTAGCAGTAGCAATATGGTGTAAAATGTGACTTGCTCGTTAACTAAAAGTATGTTACAAAATTTTTCAAAATTGGCACTGAGGTTTGGATCTAATAGAGATTAAGTATAAAATCAACCTAAAATGTTTGACATGTTGCTCTCGCTTTCATTTTCAAGAGAGCTTTCAAAGTATTAGCACATTTTGAACTTAAAGTCCATACATTTGTAATATTAGAATTTATGGAATTGGGCAGACAAAATGCGGCAGTGTGGAATGGGTTAACTAACAAACATACAACTGGTTGTTAAAGATGCTTTGGGGAATCAGCGTACATTTTTGCCTTGATTATCAGGCCACTGTATTATACATAGAGTGAGGCTATGACTTGGATATTTACTGTGGGGTAGGGTGGGGGCTCCTGCATCCTGAGCTTCTGGATACTTTGGTGGCAGCCAGGGCAGGAGGAGACAGCAGGTGGGCATAATGAGCACCGGAGATTCTCAGTTAAAGGACTGCACTGTATGACAAGCTGACAGGGAGAACTGGTGATTCCCAACACTTGGTTTATTTGTTATGTTCAGGCAAACGGAAAAAATAAATAAATAAATAAAAACAGGGTCTGCTCTCAAGAAGTTGTCAGCATCACACACCCATTGTGGCCCCTTTACCAACTGAAATGCTCTCCCTGCCCCCTGGTTCCCTGGTCCTCTGTGTACACCCTCCTCTATCAGTGTGAATTAGTCAGTAAAACAGAACCCCGCCATGGGAGAGGGAATTCCATTCAAGGTGTTAGTTACGAAGATGATAAAAGGGAGGAAAAAGCAGAGAGGGCAAAATGGTGGTGTGTGAGACAACCCAGGGGTTATCAAAGGCAGGAAGCTGTTCATACTCCCAGGGCTGGAGGATCTCTGGGAGGAGGTGCCTCCACCAGAGGGTCCACCCTCCAGAGCAGAGCCCAGGAGTCCAGCAGCTGTCAGAGTGGGGACCACAGAGCACGTGTCAACTCTCTAGATTCGTCCTGTCTTTCATGGCTGTGACTCTGTGGTGCCACCTACATTGTATTCACCTGCTTCTTTCTTAGCACCTGCCATCCCCACCGACAACCAATGGTTTGTTCCCAGATACATGAAACCACATACCTGTACCTTCTGTACATGGAAACTCACACAGGGTACCTGACCTTCCCTGATGGTTTCTCCTGCCTTAATATAGTAGATTTGTCTCCTGTTTGGTGTTTCTCGGCATAATGCTCTTGAAACATTTATAGAAATCACCACTAAAATTCCATTATAAAGTCCACTGTATGTGAATGCTACCACATTCTTTGTATGAAACTCGTTAGCAGATTTCTTTAGTTCCCAGTAAACACGTAGATTCATTTTAAATCAATTCGGTATATGATATAGATTGTTTCTGCAGTTTTTAATGAACTGAAATAAAAATATATACAACAGTATCTGCCTACGCAACAAATGGCTATAATGTAGAATAAGGGATTTTAGTTGTACTACAGCCTATGTGAATAAATCAGATGAAAAATCTGAAAAGGTTTCTATATACATTCTAGAGTAAAAAAATCCAAATTGTTAATAACTCAGCCAATGATTTTAATACAAAATTATTAATAACTCAAGATACTAAACTGTTAAAGGATGAGGGGGAAAAGGTTGTGAGTTCCACTGTAAGGCTCTTCTTGTAAAATCTAACTAATTGCATATTATGATTCTGTTAGAGCAGTATTCAAAATTACAGAGATGTAGCCTTCATCAGTTCAGGGAAGGCAATGGCACCCCACTCCAGTACTCTTGCCTGGAAAATCCCATGGACGGAGCAGCCTGGTGGGCTACAGTCCAAGGGGTCGCTAAGAGTCAGACACGACTGAGCGACTTCACTTTGACTTTTCACTTTCATGCACTGGAGAAGGAAACGGTAACCCAGTCCAGTGTTCTTGCCTGGAGAATCCCAGGGATGGGGAGCCTGGTGGGCTGCTGTCTATGGGGTTGCACAGAGTCAGACATGAATGAAGCGACTTAGCAGCAGCAGCCTTCATCAGTTATATTTTCACAAAAAATAGCTTCCATGTTAACATTAATGTGTGGCAACGTTTCGTTGGAGAAAGAAATGGCAGCCCATTCCAGGATTCATGCCTGGAGAATCCCATGGACAGAAGAGCCTGGCAGTCTACAGCCCACAGGGTCACAGAGTCAGACATGCCTGAAGTGACTTAGCTAAGCAACACAAAGGTATTCCTATCAAGGTAAATGATAATTATGCTATTGCAACTAATTTTTAACACTTTGGGGGAATGAAAATTCTAAATATTTTCAACTGAATCTTATCTCTTACAGCACTCACTAAAAACTAACAGCCATCAGTTCAGTTCAGTTGAGTCACTCAGTCGTGTCCGACTCTTCGCAACCCCATGAACTGCAGTTGCCAGGCCTCCCTGTCCATCGCCAACTCCTGGAGTTCACTCAAATTCATGTGCATCAAGTTGGTGATGCCATCCAGCCATCTCATCCTCTGTCATCCCCTTCTCCTCCTGCCCCCAATCCCTCCCAGCATCAGGGTCCTATCCAATGAGTCAGCTCTTCGCATGAGGTGGCCAAAGTATTGGAGCTTCAGCTTCAGCATCAGTCCTTCCAAAGAACAACCAGGACTGATCTCCTTTAGAATGGACTGGTTGGATCTCCCTGCAGTCCAAGGCACTCTCAAGAGCCCTCTTCAACACCACATTTCAAAAGCATCAATTTTTTGGTGCTCAGCTTTCTTTATATTCCAACTCTCACATCCATACATGACCACTGGAAAAACCATAGCCTTGACTAGATGGACCTTTGTTGGCAAAGTAATGTCTTTGCTTTTTAATATGCTATCTAGGTTGGTCATAACTTTCCTTCCAAGGAGCAAGTGTCTTTTAATTTCATGGCTGCAATCACCATGTGCAGTGATTTTGGAGCCCGAAAAAATAAAGTCTGACACTGTTTCCACTGTTTCCCCATCTATTTGTCATGAAGTGATGGGACCAGAGGCCATGATCTTCATTTTCTGAATGTTGAGCTGTAAGCCAACTTTTTCCCTCTCCTCTTTCCCTTTCATAAAGAGGCTTTTTAGTTCCTCTTTACTTTCTGCCATAAGGGTGGTGTCATCTACATATCTGAGGTTTTTGATATTTCTCTTGGCAATTTTGATTCCAGCTTGTGCTCCTTCCAGCCCAGCGTTTCTCACGATGTACTCTGCATATAAGTTAAATAAGCAGGGTGACAATATACAGCCTTGATGTATTCCTTTTCTTATTTGGAACCAGTTTGTTTTTCCATGTCCAGTTCTAACTGTTGCTTCCTGACCTGCATACAGGTTTCTCAAGAGGCAGGTCAGGTGGTCTGGTATTCCCATCTCTAAGAATTTTTCACAGTTTATTGTGATCCACATAGTCAAAGGCTTTGGCATAGTCAATAAAGCAGAAATAGATGTTTTTCTGGAACTCTTGCTTTTTCAATGATCCAGCAGATGTTGGCAATTTGACCTCTGGCTCCTCTGCCTTTTCTAAAACCAGCTTGAACATCTGGAATTCACAGTTCACGTACTGCTGAAGCCTGGCTTGGAGAATTTTGAGCATTACTCGTGTGTGAGATGAGTGCAATTGTGTGGTAGTTTGAACGTTTTTTTGGATTGCCTTTCTTTGGGATTGGAATGAAAACTGACCTTTTTCCAGTCCTGTGGCCACTGCTGAATTTTCCAAATTTGCTGGCATATTGAGTGCAGCACTTTTGCAGCATCATCTTTTAGGATTTCAAATAGCTCAACTCGAATTCCATTACTTCTACTAGCTTTGTTGTAGTGATGCTTTCTAAGGCCCACTTGACTTCACATTCCAGGATGTCTGTCTCTAGGTGACATGATTGTGATTATCTGGGTTACGTAGATTTTTTTTGTACAGTTCTGTGTATTCTTGCCACCTCTTCTTAATATCTTCTGTTCCTGTTAGGTCCATCCCATTTCTGTCCTTTATCGAGCCCATCTTTGCATGAAATGTTCCCTTGGTATCTGCGGTTTTCTTGAAGAGATCTCTAATCTTTCCCATTCTGTTGTTTTCCTCTATTTCTTTGCACTGATCGCTGAGGAAGGCTTTCTCTTCTCTCCTTGCTATTCTTTGGAACTCTGCATTCAGATGGTAATATGTTCCTTTGCTCCTTTGTTTTTCACTTCTCTTCTGTTCACAGCTATTTGTAAAGCCACCTCAGACAGCCATTTTGCTTTTTTGCATTTCTTTTCCATGGAGATGGTCTTGATCCCTGTGTCCTGTGCAATGTCATGAACCTCCATTCATAGTTCATCAGAGAAGTTACTTTTAGGAAATCTTGGTGGAATTCTCTTTAAGGTAAAACAGTGTTAGGATACTTTTTGGAATTACAAAGGAAAGTAGAATTAAATCAACTTTATACTTTTTGAGAACCATAAGAAAAGTTTAGGGTGGTTCAAAAAGCCTTTGACTATACTTCAGTCGTGTCCAACTCTGTGCGACCCCCTAGATGGCAGCCCACCAGGCTCCCCCGTCCCTGGAATTCTCTAGGCAAGAACACTGGAGTGGGTTGTCATTTCCTTCTCCAGTGCATGAAAGTGAAAAGTGAAAGTGAAGTCGCTCAGTCGTGTCTGACTCTTAGTGACCCCATGGACTGCGGCATACCAGGCTCCCCTGTCCATGGGATTTTCCAGGCAAGGGTACTGGAGTGGGGTGCCATTGCCTTCTCTGTTTGACTGTGTGGATCATAGTAAACTGTGGAAAATTCTGAAAGAAATGGAAATACCGGACCACCTGATCTATCTCTTGAGAAACCTGTATGCAGGTCAGGAAGCAACAGTTAGAACTGGACATGGAACAACAGACTGTTTCCAAATAGGAAAGGAGTATGTCAAGGCTGTATATTGTCACCCTGCTTATTTAACTTATATGTAGAGTACATCATGAGAAACACTGGGCTGGAGGGAGCACAGGCTGGGATCAAGATTGCCGGGAGAAATATCAATAACCTCAGATATGCAGATGACACCACCCTTATAAGCAGAAAGTGAAGAAGAACTAAAGAGCCTCTTGATGAAAGTGAAAGAGGAGAGTGAAAAAGTTGGCTTATAGTTCAACATTCAGAAAACAAAGATCATGGCATCCGGTCCCATCACTTCATGGGAAATGGGTAGGGAAACAGTTGAAACAGTGTCAGCCTTTCTTTTTTTGGGCTCCAGAATCACTGCAGATGGTGATTGTAGCCATGAAATTAAAAGATGCTTACTCCTTGGAAGGAAAGTTATGACCAACCTAGACAGTATATTGAAAAGCAGAGACATTACTTTGCCAACAAAGGTCTGTCTAGTCAAGGCTATGTTTTTTCCAGTGGTCATGTATGGATGTGAGAGTTGGAATATAAAGAAAGCTGAGCACTGAAGAATTGATGTATTGAACTGTGGTGTTGGAGAAGACTCTTGAGAGTCCCCTGGACTGCAAGAAGATCCAACCAGTCCATCCTAAAGGAGATCAGTCCTGGGTGCTCATTGGAAAGACTAATGTTGAAGCTGAAACTCCAATATTTTGGCCACCTCATGCAAAGAGCTGACTCATTTGAAATGTCCCTGATGTTGGGAAAGACTGAGGGCAGGAGGAGAAGGGGATGACAGAGAATGAGATGGCTGGATGGCGTCACCAACTCGATGGACATGGGTTTGGGTAAACTCCGGGAGTTGGTGATGGACAGGGAGGCCTGGCGTGCTGCAGTTCGTGGGGTTGCAAAAACTTGGACATGACTGAGCACCTGAACTTAAGTGAGCTAATTAGAAAGAAAATCACGTATCCAGGATAAGGACATTTCCTCGAAAGAAACCGGTTGCGTCAAAGGCAGGCTTTATCACAGGATGTGAGGTCATAGATAGAGTGGTGTTAGTTGTAGCTGAGAGTCGCTGCAGTGGGAGCTGAGGAGGGGAAAGCACCGCTGTGGTGTTCATGGTGGTTGCTATGGTGTATCAGCTGTGTTCACCACCTGGCAGTCACTAACGTTGAATTATCTGAACAGTAGCTCTTACCTTTCATTCAATACAAAAGCAGGTAGTATTAGCAGCCTTAGCATCTAAACAGGAGACACAGCTGTTGTCGTTTTCCCATATTTCTGGTGCTGGAGAGGTGACCCTGAGGAGCTGCGGCATTGGGGCTCTCATGGAGGTAGTCAGTAAAGCTGGGTGTGTAGTTACATTCAGGGCCATGGTGGTGCCCTGAGCCATGATCATCCCACAGTGTATGGCCAGGCATCCTGTGGCCCAGAGCAGCAGATGGGAGAGCCTGGACATCGCGTCCTCTATGCAGGTGTTCAAGTGGAACTGGGGCGCCCAACACTATGTCTGTCCTTTTGTCCCCTACACCCACCCACCCCCGCCCCCGCATTGTGTACAGGTGTCCACTGAATTTCTTTTGTACCAAACTATGCAGCATTTTAAAATGAACTATTTTGTTCTTTCAAGAGCTGAATATCATGTTCTCAGACTTCTTGCCCTTAGTACAGAACATGCTGTTCTGTTGTCCTGGCCTTGCCTATGGAAGGACTGTGCCCCTTGCTGGCATCATTAGTAATTAGGGGCTGTCATAGGTCATGGGTGAGAGAGCCCTTGAAAGGGGGAGAAGCACAGACATTGGGAGTTTTGGAGAGAAGCTGAGTCTGAATGAAGCCCCTGCTGGGTTGGGAGGCAGGAAATAGACATGAGCTCTGTAACCTTCTCACTATACAGCCAGGTGGGTAGGTGGGGAAGGTCTCAGCTTTAATATAAATGGTCCCAGGGACTTCTCTAGTGGTCCAGTGGTTAAGAAGCCACTTTCCAATGCAGTAGACTTGGGTTCCACACCTGGTTGAGGAACTAAGATCTCATACGCTCTGGAGCAACTAACCCCACACACCGCAACAAAGACACAGTGCAGCCAAAATAAGAAAAAAAGCAAAATAAAGGTTCTGTGGAGGCCTCCAGATTTCATGGAACAGGGGTTTCAAACTGTATCTGCACAGAGTTGGGGCTCAGCTGATAGTGTTTTGTTGAGTCAGTGTCCCCTGAGCCTGGATAACCAATGGGGGAAGGGACCCAGTGTCTCTGAGCTGTTGAGTGCTGCCCCCTTCTGGGCATCCCAGAGCAGTGCCGGATCCCGACTGAGGTGCTGCGATGGGAAGCTGATGTTTGTAGGTAGTTCACTATTTTGTAGTCATAACTTAGCGAAAAGTAGTAGAATTGGAATCCTAAGTTTCAGGCAGGAAGAAAGAAATGGAGAAATTTTAAAAGCTTAAAGAATCTTTCTCATGTATTAAAATGATAGATTTGTAATTCTTAAAATCTGGAGCAAGCTTTTTTTTGGTGATGAAAAATCATTGTCAAATTTTTTTAGTATGTGAACTTTTTTAATCAGTTCAGTTCTTTCCAGAAAAAAAAAATTCAATTTGAAGATTATCCAGACTTTTACTTAATCATATGTAACCACTGTGTGTATGTGTCTTTCTTAAACATAGCAGTTACTGACAATTCTCTTAACATTTAGATATGTAAAGATGTACAGACACCCTAAGTCTTTCAGGAATATGACCCGTGATTGGCATGATGGTACTTTTCCTTCTCTGTCATATTGGACTATGCACTCTCTCGTGTACATCCATGTTTTTTGTTTTCCTTGTAGTAGAAGCACTTTATTGCTCCTGTGTAGCCAGGATAGGTAATGCATGTATCACATATAAAATTGAGGCTTTATCACTCTGATCCATGATGTCATAATTAATTTCTTTATTCTTCATTATTTTGTTGTCAGTATTACATTACAGCTCTCGTTAAATTAGAGCTCTGACCATGACTTATAAGAGTTAATTTAGCATGAGTGACTTCTTCATATAAAGTGCCCTTTTGCTTGCTGAGCATTACTGAGGTTTATTCTTTATCAAATGAAAGTGGAGACATTAGTGATTTCAAATTATTTATTAAAAGACGAGGCATGCTAGGTACTTCTGCTGCCACCTTGTGAAGATTAATGAGATAGACAGGTAAAACCAGAGGTCATGATGAAAACTTATAAATGATTAAAAACCTCCCCCTGAATATTCTAAGTACATTATATTAATAAGTTCGTGTGCATCATGCAGTTTGCATTTCAGGCAGGTACCTTGTCATCTCTACTACTTAAATTCTGTGGGTGTCTAGAGCTGTGTCTATATGGAAATCTGGTGAAAGAAGGTATCTTCGTAAAGGCAATTATAGCTGCTTCAAACCCCCAAAGAGATAGGATTGGATGAAAAGGCCTCCAGGACACAGTATCTTAAAATAGGAAGGATAAAAAATGTGGGCTGTATTAGCATGAAAGTGAAAGTTACTCAGTCATGTCTGACTCTTTGCAACCCCCATGGACTATACAGTCCATGAAATTCTCCAGGCCAGAATACTGGAGTGGGTAGCTATTCCCTTCTCCAGGGTATCTTCCCAACCCAGGTCTCCTACATTGCAGGCAGATTCTTTACCAGCTGAGCCACAGGGGAAGTCACCAGGGAAGATATATTAGCATATCAATGACTATTATATTATTTTCAACTACTTTCTGAAGTAATTTGTGTTACTTTGTTGAAATGAGTGTGTTTTTATAAACTTTAATTTGCAGGAATTGGACTCACCAACCCTAAAAGGCATTTCATTTACTGTCAGACTGGGTGAACTGTTGACTGTGGTTGGACCTGTGGGAGCAGGAAAGGTAAGTTGTGATTCCTTTTGTCACTTTGACGCAATGCTGCAGCTCCTGTTAAATTCTCAGAGTGGAGCCCACAGCTGAGTGTGACACGGTTTGAATTGCATGTGTCTAGAGCAGTGTTTCTCTAGGTGTGTTCCATAGAATGTTAGTTTTCAAGAAGGTTTCATGGCCAAATAAGTCTGGATAAACACACACTGTGTTTTCCTTCCTGATGTTTCATGTTGCACAGTTGGGAACTGCTTGTAGGGAGTTTGGCTGTTTCAGTGAAGGAAATTATTGATGTGATAGCTGTTCAGGATAGACGGAGACAGTGGGGACTACTTTTTGTCACAGTGGCCCCTCCAGGAAGTCTGGAGGTAGTGAAGGCTCTTGCCAGAAGCTCTGAGCATTTCCTCATGTGACTTTACTTGTTCCCACCAGTACACATGTAAGTGGATGTGCAGCCATGTGGTAGAGCTTAAGATACAGACATGAGCCAGACCCAACGCCTCTGCCTTTGAGAGGCAACCAGATTCTGAGGTGAGACAGATATGCAGGCAGATTATTTCAGTCCAGTGTGGTGAGTGCTCTGATGATGTGGACATAGACATGCCTCTTCTTACAACAACAGATTTGAAGGACATGTGTATGTGCACTTAGTCTCCTGTGTTTTGTACAACAAAATACAGAAACCTAAATGTGGGATTTGTACACGAGAGGGAGATGATTACCTCTATGATGGACTTTTAAAAATATTTATTTATATTTCTTTTAAAAATTTATGTATTTATTTTACGTTTTTAAAATTTATTTATTTTTTAATTGGACGATAATTGCTTTGCAATATTGTGTCAGTTTCTGCCATACATCAGCATGAATCAGCCATAGGTATATGTCTGTCCTCTACCTCCTGAAGCTCCCTCCCACGTTGCACTCCTCTAGGTTGTTATAGAGCACTGAATTTGAGCTCCCTAGGCATGATGGACTTTAACTCTTTGACCACAACAGCCTTAGAGTTCTCTTAATTAATAATCTTTGGATATATTCTTCACACATCGCTTTAAGTTAAAAAAGAATATTTATTGATTTGGCTGAATTGGGTCTTAGTTGCAGTACATGGGCTCTATAATTGTGTGTTGGCCTAGTTGCCCTGCGGCATGTGGGATCTTAGTTCCCTGACCACGTATCTAAGCAGAGCTCCTGGCATTGCAAAACAGATATATATATATATTTTTTTTTTTTTTTCTTTATTATCTGGGTATTTTTTTAAACTTTTTATTTTGTATTGGGATATAGCCAATTAACAGTGTTGTGATAGTTACAGGTGAACAGTGAAGGGTATCTCTCAACCATACATATATACATGTATCCATTCTCCACCAAACTCCCCTCCCATTCAGACTGCCACAAAGCATTGAGTAGAGTTCCATGTGCTATATAGTAAGTCCTTGTTGGTTACGCATTTTAAATATAGCACTGTGTACATATCCATCCCAAACTCCCTAAATATCCCTTCCTTACATCCTGGAAGGTGGATTCTTAACCACTGGACCACCAGGGAAGTCCTCACATACCTTTTTAAGAACAAGTATTTGTCAAGTAACAGATACCCAGATGCAGGAACAACTGCATTAAACATCAGATACAGAAAGTACAGCACAAACTACCACATAATTGCGCTCATCTTACACGCTAGTAAAGTAATGCTTATAATTCTCCAAGCCGGGCTTCAGCAATACGTGAACCATGAACTTCCAGATGTTCCAGCTGGTTTTAGAAAAGGCAGAGGAACCAGAGATCAAATTGCCAGCATTTGCTGGATCATCAAAAAAGCAAGAGAGTTCCAGAAGAACATCTATTTCTACTTTATTGACTATGCCAAAGCCTTTGACTGTGTGGATTACAATAAACTATGGAAAATTCTGAAAGAAATGGTAATACCAGACCATCTGACGTGTCTCTTGAGAAACCTGTATGCAGATCAGGAAGCAACTGTTAGAACTGGACATGGAGCAACAGACTGGTTCCAAATAGGAAAAGGAGTACATCAAGGCTATATATTGTCACCCTGCTTATTTAACTTATATGCAGAGTACATCATGAGAAATGCTGGGCTGGAAGAAGCTCAAGCTGGAATCAAGATTGCCAGGAGAAATATCAATAACCTCAGATATGCAGATGACACCACCCTTATGGCAGAAAGTGAAGAGGAACTAAACAGCTTCTTGATGAAAGTGAAAGAGGAGAGTGAAAATGTTGGCTTAAAGCTCAACATTCAGAAAATGAAGATCATGGCCTCTGGTCCCATCACTTCATGGCAAATAGATGGGGAAATAGTGAAAACAGTGGCTGACTTTATTTTGGGGGGCTCCAAAATCACTGCAGATGGTGATTGCAGTCATGAAATTAAAAGACACTTGCTCCTTGGAAGCAAAGTTATGACCAACCTAGATAGCATATTAAAAAGCAAAGACATTACTTTGCCAACAAAGGTCCATCTAGTCAAGGCTATGGTTTTTCCAGTAGTCATGTATGGATGTGAGAGTTGGACTATAAAGAAAGATGAGTGCTGAAGAATTGATGCTTTTGAACTGTGGAATTGGAGAAGACTCTTTTTTTTTTTTTTTTGGAGAAGACTCTTGAGAGTCCCTTGGACTGCAAGGAGATCCAACCAGTCCATCCTAAAGGAGATCAGTCCTGGGTGTTCATTGGAAGGACTGATGTTGAAGCTGAAACTCCAATACTTTGACCACCTGATGCGAAGAGCTGACTCATTTGAAAAGACCCTTATGCTGGGAAAGATTGAGGGCTGGAGGAGAAGGGGACAACAGAGGATGCGATGGTTGGATGGCATCACTGACTTGATGGACTTGAGTTTGGGTGAACTCCGGGAGTTGGTGATGGAAAGGGAGGGCTGGCGTGCTGTGTTTCATGGGGTCACAAAGAATTGGACACGACTGAGGGACTGAACTGAACAGAAAGTACACATCCTGCTGCTCTGCTCTGCTAGTGAAGGATGTTACACATTCTTAGTCTTTGCTGAGTAGAGCACTTCGTTTGGGGAAACTCAGGCAGGGTAGATTGTTATATTCTTTATATTCCTTATCCACCTTCAGTTTACATTGACCAATAGTGCTCTTTTCCATTTTTTTGCTTCAATATTTGGAGCTGCAGTTTATCCTGTTCTGATATCCTTGATCAAGCACCAGGGTGGGGACTGTGCGGCAGGGTGTGTCCCGGCCTGAGTGCTCCCTGTTCACATGTGTGTGTTGCCCTCTGTTTCAGTCGTCACTGTTACGTGCTCTGCTGGGGGAGCTGCCTCCGAGCCAGGGGAAGGTTAGCGTGCATGGAAGGATCGCATATGTTTCTCAGCAGCCCTGGGTGTTTCCAGGAACTGTGAGAAGTAACATTTTATTTGGGAAGAAATACGAAGAACAGCGCTATGAAGAAGTAATAAAGGCTTGTGCTTTGGAAGAGGTCAGTAATGACTTTTGAGCTGCATATACTCAAATTTCAAATGATAGTGTTGGCTTAAGCTATAAGGTTTATTGAAAGTTCTTTTTTTTTTTTTAATTTGAAAGTTCTTTGTTGCTTTAAGCTGGTCTGGGTAAATATGCAGTTGTATACGCAGCTGTTTTAATTCTGATGTGATAATCACAGAATGCCTTTATTTCATTTGGTGAAGCTTCATTCAGTTTTAGGGTTTTTTTTTTTTTTTTTTTTAATGGACAGTTACAAAAATTTGTAAAAACAGAGAGCACATTGTAATGATCCCTCACGTACCCACCCCCAGCTCCAACCAGGATCAGCTGGTGGCCAGTCTTGCTGCATCTCCACCCTTGCCCTCTGCCAGCCCCACCACCACCCCATTATTATTCTAGAGCAGGTACTAGACCTCAGATTAGTCCATCTGTAAACATTTCATCTGTTTTTGTCTAAAAGATAGGAAAGCCTTTGGAAAAAAACATCACCAACATTATTTCACCTGAAAAATTACCCTAATTCCTGAATATCATCAACTTTCTCATCGGTGTTTACACGTTGCTAATCATCTCACTCTGAAATCTGGCTCACCATTGATGGAATCAGACTCCACATGAGTTGTGCCCACTGCACTTGTTTAGTGCCTCCTCAGTCTCTTTCAGTCTCCAGGTTTCCCTCTCTGCTTGGTTTTGACTTGTAATTTATTAAAGAAAATGTTATGCTTTAAAATTTCTTCTTAACCCAGCCTCATTTCATTGGGGGAGACATTGTTTTCAGAAATTGCATTGAGTTTCACAGAAAATGGCAAGAAGAAACATTTAACTCTACCTTGAGATTTAGAGGAAATTAGTAAATGAATGATGAAAACTGAACTTACACTATAGAAAAATTTAATTTGGCAAAAAGAAAGGAAAACATAAATACAGATTAAACAGTATTTTACTCTCTTGAGTTATAAAAATCCATGAACAATAGTGTTAAAGGGCTCCCTCTGTGGTCCGTTCAGATCTGGACATCTTTTATACTGTGAGGAAAAGGCTGGGACTGTCTTTCAAAGGTGTGGTGGTGGAGACTCCAAACGTGCTTTCTGAAGAAACAGTAATTTTGCTTGAGTAATGCTTGAACATCATAGATTTTTATCAGGTGAATATCAAATTTTGATGATGCAGACAAAATGGAATTGCTCACTCTTCTGTTTCTTTCTCCTGGTCTGTGGTTGGTTGTGGGAGATTGTGTTTGCAGAACCAATGCCAAGTTAGCAGTAATCAGCAAGATTTTAATTAAATAGTGTTTATTCTGTGTAAGAAAAGAAGGGGAAAGCAAACATAAAACATTGAGACAATAGCTCCCATTTATTCAGAGTCTACATGCAAATCGTTTCTCTTTCTCAGACATGCACCCAGAAGAGGGTATATGAATTCTTTATGAATATTTTCAGTGTTACCATCTTCATTTTATAGTTGGTAAGACTGAGGCTTGGAGAGAAAACATTTTAAAAAGCAGGTGATGGATAAAGCTGGAAGGTGGGGTGTGGAATAAACAGATTTCAGGCGTTTCCTCTTTACCTTAGTCCTGTCAACCTCCTGATGCCCAGATCAGACTCCAGAGACCCAGACCAGTGTGTGGGTGTTTCTTTTATGACCTTGCCTTTCTGGTGAAGTTCAGCCTTGTCTTTCCCCCCACATTTGAGTGTCTCTGCAAAAAAGCAGGTGCTGGACAGTGGCTGATATTCAGTGTTTCCCTGGGGGCCAATGCTTTGCCGCAGCCACATGGGGTGACAGGACCAGTAATATGGGCAGTGTCCGGGGCTTCACCCATCCTTGGGAGTCTGTGCAGCACAGACTCTGGTGGGAAGGGGCCCTGCAGAACTGGGCTGCACAGCAATTCTTCTGTACATGATGTGACATTTATAAACATGGACCCCTCTCCTGTTCTCTGCACAGTCAGGACATGCAGGTCGGGCCCCTCATGCTCATTCCCTCCTTGGCAGGAAGGGAGGCCCAGGGCAGAGAAGGAGTGAAGAGATGAGTTGTGGCTTAGTCTTGCCTGCTGTCACTTTGGGTATGTTCTGTTTCCTGCCTGGGCCTCTGACATTTCAAGAGGATATTGGGTCAGAAATTTTCCAGGAGGTTTTGCTGCTGCTCTGAAGTGTCATCTCTGCCTCTAATTAGCAGGAGTCAGCAAGGTCATTATGATACCTGGGAACCACCTAACTAGTAATGATCCTCTGCTCATCTCCTTTTAGAATCCATGACTCAGTGGATGGGCATCAGGTGGTCACATAATAATGGTGTCTGGAGGTATTTTGTCCTGTAGCAGTCCTAGGCAGTATCTAAGTGTTTGTCTCAGTTTCCTTTCTTATTAAAAGCAGGAGGAGTGAGGTTACTGTAAAAGTTATAGGCCATGCCTGTGAAATCCAGGCATGTCAGGGTTTCAGTAAATGGTCGCTGTCCTTACTATTCTAACCCTTTTCTCTACATCTGTCCATCCATACATACATCCCTATAAATATAATCGAGATTTTTTTCCAAGGTTCTTCCTCCTCCTACATCCCCCAAATCCTAGAGGAACAAGCACTGGAAAACAGCATTTCTTAGAATACATGTGTCAATAACAACTAGATGTATTAAACTAGGCCAAATTCAAGTAAATGTTTAAGTTCATCCAGATGAAAACATTCTTCTAATAAAACATGAAGTAATCCCATTGGCAACATCAGTTCAGGCTGATGACGTCAACTCCAAGGCCCAGGAGTCAGAAGATTCAGGGATTGAGTCTCAGTTTCTCTGTTTGCTAGGTGTGTGGTTTTGGCTGATTGTCTGAACCTTACAAGCCTGTTTCTTCATTTGTAAAATGGAGATAATAATACAGTCAGTCTTATAAGGTTGTTTCAAGAATGACATGCAATAGTGATTTTAAAGCACCTGATTGCTAGGGACATAACAAGCACTCTATAAATGTTAGAATACTTTTGAAAATAAATTAGCCTCTAATTGTAAGCTCAACCAGTTTTTGGTAAAGTCACATCCATAAAATGTGACTTGTAAGACAGAAGGTATCTTCTTGATATATGTCACTTTCATTATTTGAGCTGATAATTCATATAGGTGCTGTACATATGGTATATTACATAAATCAACAGTAAACATATTCTGTTACCATAAGCAAGAGTGTATGTAACATTGGTCTGCATGTCATCTTTAACCATTTTTTGGTTTTAATTTTTGAGTTTTAAGTTGTTTTTTTTTAAAAAAACAAGTTTTTACAAAATGTTTTTAAGGCTTTTAAAAACTTTTAGGCATTACACAGTTAAAGGCATCAAGCTGATAAATTCTAGTTTGATATTTTCCCACATAGATCACTTGACCTTACAAATCCCTCTTGGATGCCTATAAGCTTGTACCTTTATCGCATATTTACCACATTCCTGCCAGCATGAACCCTTCCAGGGCCCAAAACAGGGCTCTTGTCTAACACTCAGAAATGAATTGTCCGAGGAGATACATGTGCTGACAAAGCAAGACATTTTATCTGGAAAGGGCACCTGAGTGGAGAGCAGTAGGGTAAGGGAACCCAGGAGAACAGCCCTGCCATGTGGCTCTCAGTCTTGGGTTTTATGGTGACGGGATTAGTTTCAGGGTTGTCTTTAGCCAATCATTCTGACCCAGAGTCCTTCCTAGTGGTGCCTGCCTTGTTCAGTCAAGATGGATGCCAGTGAGAAGGATTCTGGGAGGTGGTCAGACATGTGGCATCTCCTTTTGACCTTTCCTGAACTCTTCCGGTGGGTGGTGTCTTATTAGTTCCATGTTCCTTACCAGGACCTTATGCAAATGGTTACTGTGGTGCCTGGCCAGGGTAAGTGGTTTCAGTCAGTGTGCTTCCCCTAACATGAACATTTTCTTTTCAGATTGCCTGGAAAATAATAGGATAATAAGTTAATTGATCCTTCTATGTCTAGGTATAGAGGCCTTCATGTCTTGAGTTAGTTTAGTGTTGTCTTCATTTCAAATACACTCTTTAGTCACAACCTGGGCAGCGTGATGTAAAAGAGCAAAAGGCTCTGAACTGACATGAGCTGGTTCAGAGTCCAGCTCTTCTGTTTAACAGGTAACAATCCTCATACCAGTAATGTGACCTCACTTAATCTCAGTTTCCTCATCTGTGAAATGGGGCCAGTACTTCCTGTGCAGCTTGTTGTGAGGCTTAGAGATAATCAGTAATATGATCCAGCACAGTGCTTGGTGCACAGATCTTATCCCCCAGGAGCTGAGAAAAGCTGTCTGCATGTGTATAAATGATGGAGCAAGACAAGACGGGTCCTTCACAAGAGATGTAAACACAGCCTTAGGAACCCAATAAGAAGAGAGAGAAATCCAGGATCGTTTCATGGGAGAGTGTGTTTGGGCTGAGCCTGGAAAGATGGTCAGGATATTAACAGGCCATGAGAGGAGGGGCAATTTCAAATGGAAAAAAAAAACTGTGAAAAAAGAGGGACTCAGACTCCCCCTGTTTGGGTCCAAAGTACAGCATTCTTCTACCAGGGCCTCACGTCTGGCCGTCATTAACCATTACTGCAGTCTTCTCCACGGTGTTTGTTGTTGTTCAGTTGATACTTTTGAACTGTGATGCTGGAGAAGACTCTTGAGAGTCCCTTGGACTGCCGCAAGGAGATCAAACCAGTCAATCCGAAAGGAAATCAACCCTAAATATTCATTGGAAGGACTGACACTGAAGCTAAACCCCCAATACTTTGGCTACCTGATGTGAAGAGCTGACTCATTAGAAAAGACCCTGATGGGAGAATTTGAGGGCAGGAAGAGAAGGGGGTGACAGAGGATAAGATGGTTGGATGGCATCATTGACTCAATGGACATGAGTTTGAGCAAACTCCAGGAGATAGTGAAGGAGAGGGAAGCCTGATGAGCTGTGTCTATGGGGTCGCAAAGAGCAAGATACAACTAAGCAACTGAACAACAACAACTGAACTGCAGTGTTTGAAATCTTACCCACAGAGCCGATGTGCTACTTGGCTCCTTTTCCCAGTTCATTGTAGCTGCTGCTGCTAAGTCACTTCAGTCGTGTCCGACTCTGTGCGACCCCATAGACGGCAGCCCACTAGGCTGCTCTGTCCCTGGGATTCTCCAGGCAAGAATACTGGAGTGGGTTGCCATTTCCTTCTCCAATGCATGAAAGTGAAAAGTGAAAGTGAAGTCGCTCAGTTGTGCCCGACTGTTAGCAACCCCATGGACAGCAGCCTACCAGGCTCCTCCGTCCATGGGATTTTCCAGGCAAGATTACTGGAGTGGGTTGCCATTACCTTCTCCGATTCATTGTAGAGAAGAAGCCAATTCTGACTCCATGTTTAAACTATTTCGTTGACTTGTTTTTTTGTTGCTTTTGTTATTATAATCATACCGAATGTCCTACCTGAGAATCCTGCTCCTCTGCCTGTTAAACTAAAGTGCCCTTGTTCAGAATCCTGACCACCTATAGATAGCAGGAAGGAAGAAATTAATACATCCCCTGCCTGAGTCTTGCCATTCTAGGAGATTTACAAGATTAATGGCCTTTTTACTTAGCTTCCACACCTCCCCATCTCTGATCTATAAAAGAATCTGGCATCTAGACCCCGATAAGATGGTCATTTTGAGGCGCTAGCTTGGCATCTCCTCAGTCAGTGGGCTCCCCAAATAAATTCTCTTCTTTCTGGCCTCAACCCCTCGTCTCTCTGGCCAGTGTGGCGAGCAGAGCAAGCTTGGATTCAGTAACAAATTGAGACCCCAGATATGCTGTGTCATGGGACTTCTTAGCACTATTTGAGTCTGGATGTTGGTCAGAACCCAATTTGATGATGTATCCTCTGCTGTTTCTATTTCTCTTTTCTTTTAATAATAGTATATTGTAAGTAAGCTAGATAATTCTATAATAAATATTGGTATTATTTATTTGTATATAACGAATGGCTTATTTTATTAGCAAATCCTTTGAACCTGACATGAAAGTGAAAGCTTTCTACAAAACAGTGTTTCTACTGTAAGTCTCCACCATTGCTGAAGGGCCTTGGGTGAGCTTCTGGATGATGGCATCAAACCAGTGTCACCGTTTCCTAGTCTGCCTCTCATTTGTGTATCTATTCTTCAGTGAAAATTGGTGAAATTTAACTTAGAGGAAAAATAACATGAATAAAAACACCTTCCTGTCAGTGGGAGGAATTGTAATATATGCTCAAGTCAGGCCTTTCCCTCTAATTTAATCAGAAAATGGTGACTGGGAAATTAGCCTGCCTTGGATTTTACTTCAAATCCTCTGAAATGCTTTGCCCATCTGGGGCTCATGTATAAATAATTTCAGAGTCACTACACTTGAAGTCCTACCACCAGAGTTGAAGAGAGCCTGTTTCTATCCCCTCATGTACTAATTAAAAGAGTGGATTTATGTGCCTTTTCTAGAGCATGGTTAAGATTTTTGTGTTATGTTACTATTTTGAGAAAGAAACACAAACAATGTAAAATCAAAGCATAAAAGCTAAGTGGAACAGTTTGCAAGGACTGTCATCAGTGAAATGGAGGCCAAGTAACTCAGGGGTGTGTGTGGGTGTGTGTGTGTGTGTGTATGTATAAGGCTTAGAACCTATCTTAAAATGGTTTGTTGTTGTTCATGAAAACCAAAGCAAGAGATGGTATTAATTTCTGAGCTCCAGAAGGAGGAAGTGACACAATGATGAATTTTCACAACAGAGCAATTGCTGCCCTTCATTGGATGCACCCAAGTTAAGCTCTGAGTGAGCAGGAAACCTGTGTGTGTCTTTATGTCTGGTGGCTGTCAGGGAGGGTTATGATGGAGACAGTCTCTGTCTTTTCCCTGTGGTCGTGTGCCTTGCATATTGTGATCCACACTATGCATGGGATCCCACTGTTGGTTTGAAGAGAAAATAGACATCAGTCACCAAGAGCAAGTTATAATCAATTCATGTCCTTTTTCCATTTATGGAGGGTGTTCATACACTTCCTTAGATTCTCACAGCTTGAGTTTAGTGATTCTGGTTTCTGCAGCACATTATGTAGAAGAGGAAAATGAGACTTAGGGAGATCAGAGGACTTGTTTATCATGGAGTCCCCAGTGTGCTACTTTTCTTTCTCTGCAAATTTCTAAAGTAGAGACAGAAGTGAGGGTGTCATCTGCAGAAAGGTACTGCTGTGTATCTTAGGTTGATGCCTGAGGGGTTTAATAGATAATTTGAAGTAAAGATTCCCCATGTAATAACTGTGTAACTTAAACCTGATTGTTACCTGGTCATTTTGGGGATTTTCTTGTCATTTAAAAAATTTTTTCCCAGATACTCTGGGAAAATAGACTGATTTGTCTACTTCTTAAATAGTACTCAAATATAACTTATGATAGATTCCTAGATCATCAAGCCAAAACTTCATATCCTTCTTAACTTTGAGTATTTCCTGCTTCCACCGGCAAGGATCTACTTAGTGCAACTGATCTGCTCGGTGTCCCTCAGCACGTTGTTTCTTTCCTTTTGGTTTTCCTGCCCAGCCTGCTCTTTCTGTTCCCATTTCTTGTACAGATGTCATCTGTCACACTATGACTTGCCTTAAGTATCACTGTGAAGACTCGGGTCAGGTTTCATCCCTTCTCTGAAAATCAGAAGTGGAGACCAAGATCAGCAAAACTGGCAATTTAAGATAAAACAAGTCCTGTGCTTTCACCAGCCTGGACCACCAGCTCTCACACCTGTGTCTCTAGCACAGACCTTCACACTTGCATGTCCAGCTGCACAGTGATATCACTGAGAGGTCATTTCTGCTTGTTCACAAGAGAAGTCTTCTAAATCTGCCTCCACCATCTTCTGCAACTCAATAAATGGTGACCCTGTCCTTCCCCTTTCTCACTCCAAACATCACAGTCCTCTTCTCTTACAATCCACACCTGTCCTGTCAGCAGGTTTTACAGACTCCATCTTCCAAGTATGTCTGGAGTGTGACCCTGTCTCTCCATTTCCACTGTTCCCTAAATTATTCTAGTAGCCTCCTCACTTGTATCTGCCCTCATCATCCCCTGCCCCGCCAAAAAAAAATCTTACTGTCTGTTTATTACAAAGCACAGAAGTGATTCCTTAGAAACCTCAGACCAGACCAGATCCCTCCTCCCTTCCCCTCCCCCCTTTACTGGCAGTGACACCAGTCTCCTGCTCTGTCTCTGCCATCACTCCCCTCATTCTTACTCTGCTCTCCTGGCCTCCTTGTCCTGAACCCCTTGGGCATCTCCCCGTGGCCCCTGCACTTGCCCCTCCCTCTGCGAGGAGCAGCCTCTCCAGGTCTGCCTGAGCCCCTGCCTCTCCCTCTGAGATCTGCTTACAGCCCTCTGAGCAGAGCCCTCACACCCCAGTGTGGACTCACTTCCCTCCTTCACTCTCCATCCCCCTGAGCAGCTTCCTTTTCCTTCTCATCCTCAGTACTTGCACTCAGGTTTATTTTCCATATTGTCCATCTCCCACCGTGGAGAGGAATTCTAGTGTTCTGTTTCCTCATGGCTGAATTCAATGTTCTCAGAATAAAGGCTCATGTATAGTCAATCCTCAATATATACCTATTGAAATGGTTAAATGCATAAATGCTTTGAAAAAATATAGAATGAAAACAAATGAAAAGCCCTGAGAGGTTTTTTAATTTTCCTTGTTACAGTTTAGTCACTATGAAATAAGCCCATTGCTGTTGATTAAACACTTGTATGAAGAACTGATGCTAAAAGGTTAGGATGGCAGGAGGAGAACATATTTTAAATCTTTTTATTTTTTCCTTTTTCTATCTCCATACAGGATTTGCAGAATTTGAAGGAAAAAGATCTAACTGTGATAGGAGATGGAGGAACCCCGCTGAGTGAAGGACAAAAAGCCCGGGTCAGCCTCGCCAGGTAAATGGGATTTCAGTTGCCATCCTGCCCCTCCTTCTCCACAGCTCCTAGTGGATGTGAGCACACAGACCCCGCTCACAAGGTGGGCCTGTGTGAAGCAGGGTCTTGGCCCTTTCCCTGGGCTTGTGGAAGGAACCTGGAGTTGTTGGACACCATCGTGATTCAAGAGATGAGACCCAGGCAGTGTGAAGTGTCCTCTCCTGACGTCTCTCTATGTTTTCTAGAGCCGTGTATCAGGACGCAGACATCTACCTCCTGGACGATCCACTCAGCGCAGTGGACGCAAGAGTCAGCAGGCACTTGTTTGAACAGTGAGTTTGCTCCTGTTTTCTATCATCTCTGCTTTCCGGGAACCCTGTAGAGATCAGGGAAGAGAGCTCAGGAAAGCCTTTGTGCTCCAGGAGACTCAGCTCACTCTGTCCTGGTGTCCCTCCTTTCCCTCCGCAGAAGATCTATGATAGAGAAATTTTGCATCATGATGAGGTCAGGACAGGAAAATACAGCAGTTGCTTCCAGTGTGTGTAGGACAGTGGGGGTCCATGCTTTAGGGAGTGAAGGATACATGGAAAATTCCTCCATTACTTGCACTTGATGGATCCAGACATTGTGGATGGATCCAGACTCCAGGGATAAGAAGGATGATGTAAAGTTTTTAAATCAGAGAGTAAGACTTGGTAACCTGGTAATTGGCTGCCAATTCTTTTCCTTTGTCATTTGCTGAAGGCACATTAGAAGTGAATTTTTCAGTACAGACATAGGGCTTCCGTGGAAAGATCCTGTTGGTTTATGCTTATTATTCTGTTGGTTTAGAAATACTTAGTAAAGTATTTACAGATGATTTAGAATTTACAGATTATTTATTCCACATCTGAGTATGGCTCAATTATTTAACATTTCTTCATGGATGCTTACTAAAATTAATACTTAGACCCACATGTAGGGTTAACTTGAATTTGAAACTCAGTATCTAGAATCTTTCTGAAGTCCTGACTCTTACTTTGTGTTTCTGGAATTTGTTGTCAGTGGCTCTTTCTTGGCCACAGAACTCCTGGAGAACAGTTCTGTTGCTTCTCTGTCCTAACACACGCTGACTGAGGCCTCTGGTGGAGTCTAGACTGGCGTCTTTGAAAGTCTCATGAATTTGCTTTTGCTGAAGCAGCCTCCACATCTACCCCATGGTTAGTTCCCTTGCTGTTGTTCACCTTGTTAAAGACAATGAGCCTTCCAGCTGCATATATCAACACCCTGCTGTGTGCACTGAGATCAATACCCTTACAGATGTTCCTGCACAAAACCTCTTACTTTACAAGGAGGATGGTGAGCCAGGAGAGGGGAAGGACCCACACTGGGCAGGATAAGGGAGACTAGGACACAGCTCTCATTCCTGCCACTAAGGAACCTGTCTCTGTGTGGAGCTTGTTAAGACAGATGCCTGGGGAAAGCTCAGCAGAGTCAAGGTTTTGATACAGGATAGTAAATGCTAAGTGAAGTGTCAGCTGGAGGCTTTCACTGAAGTTGAAAAGCTCCCTGTGCCTGGGTGGGAAGTGTCCTAGGGGCCTGTAGGCTGGGCAGGTGTGTGGAAGCTAAGAAGAGGACCCAGTTCCTTTGCTGAAGGAAAAGTAGAAGCTCAGGTGTGGAGGGAGGAGAAAGCAGGTCCGTGAGGAGAACAGCAGGTATGTCCTGTCTGAAGGAGGTGGGGTGTTTGGCAGAGAGAAGCTATTTGGAAATTCTCGCTGTCAGGTTGTGTTACTTTGCTGGGGCTGTCTGTCCAGGCTGCTCTAACAGGAGACCACAGCCTGGGCAGCTTATAAAAGACAGAAATTTATATCTCAGGGTTCTGGAGGCTGGAAAAGTCCAAGGTTGAGGGTGCTGAGAGATTCAGTGTCTGGTGAGGGCACGATTCCCGTCCTTCACGTGGGGAAGGGGTGAGGGAGCCCTGTGGGTCCCCTTTATAAGGTCACTAATCTCTTTCATGTGGGCTCCACCCTCATGACCTGTCACCTCCCAATGGCTACACTTCTAATACACAGTGGGAACTAGGTTTCAATATATGAATTTTGAGGACAAAAACGTTCAGTCTATAGCAAGTTGTCACAGGTGGGGTGCTTAAAGAACAGAAATTCATTTTCTCACAGTCCTTGAGGCTGGAAGTTGGCCGTGTGGGCAGGTTTGGTTTCTGCTGAGAACGCTGTCCTTGGCTGCTGGTAGCGTCTGCCTTGCTGTGTCCTCACAAGATCTTCTGTCCATGTGCACCCCTGTCTCTGTCCTTTAAAAAAATTATTAAAATATAATTGATTTCTGTTATTGTGTTAATTTCTTTGTATGGCAAAGTTACTCAGTTATATACATACATACATTCTTTTTAATATTATTTTCTGCCGGGGTCCAGCCCCGGCTGATCCAGGGTATTCGAAGTGGGGACGGTGTCGGCGACCTATTTATTTAAATATTTTATCAAAGATATAAAGAGTAATAGGATGAGGATAGCTCAGTAGGAAAATTCAGTGGAGAAAAGAGGCTGAGTAGCTTGGTTTACACGGGAGACCAATAAAACTTCAAGACAAGAAGTTTGCACCACTTATGTAGGCCGCAGGCGTCCTTCCGTTCTCCCGAAGGAGAGGAGACACTGAGGCCTCCCCGGTCAGATCTTAGAAGCCCAGGCATAATTAGTCAGCATGGTCGGTTCCGCGCTCCAGATGGAGACTCAGCCAGAGTGAGAGAGAGAGCGACATGGGGAGACCAGTATTTCGAGAAAGTGATCCCAATTCTTTATTTTCCATGGTCTACTTTTATACACTGAGATGTTATGCAAAAGTCACACGGGGTCAGCAGTCCTGACTTTTATCAAAGACAGGTGCTTCATACAAATGTATACAGAGGTCTTAGGGGTGTTACATCATCTTCTGGCCAGGGGGGCCTGCTGACAATTTATGACCCTCTCCTTGTGACAACAGTCAGTCAACCAGGACACTTATTTCTCCAGGGGTGATTATTCTTAAAACAGACACCACCCAAATAAAGTTACATTCCTATAGGGTGACGGTGTAGTGGGTTTTAGTTAAGGAAAGAATTTACTTAGCCTAAGGTCTAATGTGATTAATATCAAAGGTTAATACTTATTTCTTCTATATACTCATTAATGTGTGTAAGGGCAGGGGATGTGGAGACTTAGCAACAAACATTGGCTCAACAAATGAAAAACCCTTCACCAATACAATTTCTAATCAGCCCATTATACTTATACTAATAGTTTTCTAACTTTTCTAAGGAACCTGTTTTTAGAAGGTTTAAAGCATCTCATGCCTCTCATGGTTGGGAGGCTGTGAGCAATCACATGTGGCCGGACAAGCCTGTCAGGCAGGCTAGAGAACCTTCAGAGGAGTTTGTAGGTTGAAACACTCCTATCACGCCCAGGAATTATTATTAACTGGAGCTCTAGGTTAACTCCTTCTCCAAAAGAGGTGGTGGGGGACAGCACCCCGTAAAGTCAGAGGTGTAGGTGAGAGCACAAAGTAGTAAAGTAGGCAGGCTCTGGTTACGGGGGTAGATGCTCAAGGATTTCCAGGGGGATTCCTGAGGCTTGATCCCGCCTTTGCGTATGTTGAGCCTCCTTCCTCATGACCTTTGCCATGGGTGGAGTACCTCACTCTGGCCCCCAACACTTTTCCATTATGGTTTATCTCAATATCAAATATAGCTCACTACACTATATGGTAGGACCTTGTTGTTTATCCATTCTACACATAATACTTCGCATTCTGCTAACCCCAAATTCTTAGTCCATCCCCCACACCCCTACTGCTCATGCAACCATAAGTCTGTTCACTATGTCTGTGAGTCTGTTTCTGTTTTGTCAATAGGTTCATTATTGCCATATTTTAGATTCTACATGTAAGTGATATCATATGATATTTGTCTTTCTCTTTCTGACTTACTTCACTTAGTATGATAACCTCCAGGTACATCCATGTTTCTGCAACGGGCATTCTTTTTCCTTTTTTTTTTATGGCTGTGTAGTATTACATTATCTCCATGTACCAACCATTCATCTGTCGGTGGACGTTACGTTGTTTCCATGTTTGGCTATTGTGAATAGTGCTGCTATGAATATAGGGATACATGTCTTTTTGGTGTATGGTTTTGTGCATATATATGCCCAGGAGTGGGATTACTGGAATGTAAGGTAATTCTACTTTTAGTTTTCTGAGGATCCTCCATGCTGTTTTCTACAGTACCTGAAGCAATTTTAATCCCCAGCACTAGTGTAGGAGGGCTCCCTTTTCTCCACACTCTCTCAGCCATTGTTATTTTAGTGTTGACCATTCTAACTGGTGTGAGGTGATGCCTCATTGTAGTTTTGATTTGCATTTCTCTGATAATTCACAACAGTGAGCTCCTTTACATGTGCCTATTGGCCATCTGTATGTGTCCTTTGGAAAAGTGTCTATTTAGTACTTCTGCCCATTTTTTGATCAGATTTTGTTGTTGTTCAGTTGTATGAGCTGTTTGTATATTTTATAAATTAAGCTCTTGTTGGTCACATCGTTTGCAAATATTTTTTCCCAGTCTATAGGTTGTCTTTTCATTGTGTTTATGGTTTCCTTTGGTGTGCAAAATCTTGTAAATTTGATTAGGTCCTATTTATTTATTTTTTTAATTAAAAAAAATAATTACTTGTGGCTGTACTGCGTCTTTGTTGCTGTGATGGTTTTTCTCTCTTTGTGACAAGCAGGACTACTCTCGAGTTGTGGTGTGCGGACTTCTCATTGAGATGGCTTCTCCTGTTGCAGAGCGTAGGGTCTAGGATGTGTGGGCTCAGTGGTTCCGGCTCCTAGGCTCCAGAGCTCAGGCTTAGTAGTTGTGGTGCACGGGTTTTGTTGCTCTGTGCATGTGGGGTCTTCTGGGATCAGGAATGGATCCTGTGTCTCCTGCACTGACAGGTGGATTCTTTAGCACTGAGCCACCAGGGCAGCCGCCTTTTGTATATTTTTGTTTATATTTCTATTGCCTTAGAAGACTGACCTAAGAAAACATTGGTATAATTTATGTCAGAGAATATTTTGCCTTTAGTCTCTTCTAGGAATTTTATCTTATGATTAAGTCTTTAAGCCATTTGTAGTTTATTTTATGCATGGTGAGAGGGTGTGTTCTAACTTCATTGATTTACATGCCTGTGTTTCTGTCCTTATGTCTTAGTCTCCTCTTCATCTAAGCACACCAGTCAGATCAGATTAGGTGCAGTGTCTTTAAGGGTAGTGATTACTTCTTTACAGTCCCTGTCACCAAATTCTAAGGTGCTAATAACTAACGTGACATGTGAATTTGAGAGGAACATGATTGGTGTAGAGCAGGCCTAGGATAGCAAAGTAAAAAGACTTCAGCAGAGTCAGTAGGTATGTGAGGAGCTCTGAGCTCTGGACACAAGGAACTGGGATTCCACATCCACTAACGGGATTGTTAGACTTTGGCAGAAACTGCCCAAATGTAAGATGTGCTTAGGGTTGGGGTGATGAAAGAGTTGTGATGGTGGCTGCAGAACAATGTGAATGTACTTTATGCCAATATATGGCTATATGATTAAAATGGTAAATTTCATGTTCGGTATATTGTAACACACATACACACAAACCTGCATAGTAGCACTGAATCTTTGAGAACATGAGAGAACAGGGCGGATGACACGTGGCATGGTCTCCAGCTCTGATCTGATCCCCACTTTCCAACCCTCTCCTGTTCATGACTTGATGAGTTTTCCCTTAGAGAAGTGCCTGTGTCTTGTCATGAGTTCAGTGACAGGAGCTAGTGCTGTGACAGGGATTCCCCACCCCCAACCTCCTGGAGTCATGAGTATCTCAGCCTCCTTGTTCCAAGTACCCCACCCTGAACTCACAAATGTGTGTTACCCCATCTTGTGTGCATCTGCACATGTTCTCCATCAATGTAGGAACAGATTCTACTGGTCATGGCATCCATGTCACAGGGAGAGGAGAGCAAGGCATTTTGGTGCCACATACAGTGTGCTGATCACAGAAGTTCTGTTGAATTCTTTTTCAAACACAGGAGATATTTATAAAATCCTCTCAAATATTTTGTGTGTACCACTTTGGATATACACTTGATAGAAGGAAGCTTAAGACTATTGTTCGTAATCAGAACCACACATTCTCTAGGGAAACTTAAAGCAGAGATTGTGAAAGCAATTTAGGAAACCACTCAGCAGCAACTGGAGTGTGTTCTCAAGTTAGAGAAGCAGATGGAACAATATGCTGTGAGAGATGGTGGTCGTGTGGAAGCTGGGTCATGGGGAGGGTTTTGTATTAAAAGTGAATGAGTCACACTTGTACTTGCTGTTAACAGTTTCCTTCAGTCATGAATTTATATCCAAGGTCATTGAGGTTCATGACTTTTACAGCTTTATGCTGTGAACACAGTGGATTCTATCAGCTACAGAAGGTGAGGGCTTTACATGAACTGATGCAGTCTTACCTGTGTCCAGCCATGGATCCCATCCTGGTTTAGCCCCACATCACCAGAACCCTGCCTCCTGCATCATCAGCTCTTGGGGTCTGTCCTGATCAGACTCCCACGCTCCTTTCTACACAGTTCACCATCCTGTCTACACAGCTCACCCTCTTGCTCCAGTCCTTCACGGACACACCCCCCATCCCGCCCCCCACCCCATTCAGAAAGCAGCTCCAGGTCCTCAAACAGGCTTCTTTGCCATCTTCCCCCATCAGCCTTTCCAGCTCGCCCCCACATCCACTCGGTATCCAGATATGCTGGCTCTGTGGGGGTCCTTTATCACCCCTCTCTGTACACACTAGTCCCTCTGTCCAGAGCCAAGGAGCAGTGCCCCAGGACACAAAAGGAAGGTGGAAGATGGAATCTGCTGTTCCTTCCTGCTCCTCCAGGGGGCGCCCGTGCCCTCTGTCTCCCTTCAGCCCTCAGTGGGTGCGCTTGATCATTTATGAGTCCCCCTGCCACCAATTGGAGAAGGCAATGGCACCCCACTCCAGTACTCTTGCCTGGAAAATCCCATGGACAGAGGAGCCTGGAAGGCTGCAGTCCATGGGGTCAGACACAACTGAGCGACTTCACTTTCACTTTTCACTTTCATGCATTGGAGAAGGAAATGGCAACCCACTCCAGTGTTCTTGCCTGGAGAATCCCAGGGACGGGGGAGCCTGGTGGGCTGCCGTCTATGGGGTCGCACAGAGTCGGACACGACTGAAGCAACTTAGCAGCAGCAGCTGCCACCCATAAACTATGAATGCAGGAAGGTGCCTCAGCCCAGCATCTTCTGTCCCAGGAACCCTGCACCTGCTGTGCCTTCTTCCAGGATGTTCCCCTAGATAGTCTCAGGGCTCCCGAGTCTCCACATCTAAGACAGCAACCCCCCCTTGTTTTTCCCTCAGAGCACAGGTCACAGCCCAGTAGCACATTTTCTATACTTCTTCAATGTATCCTCTACACAGTGCAGAGTATTGTCTTCTATCTTGACCTGTGGATGGATCCTCAGCATTTAGGACAATGCCTGGCTCCTCAACAAACTGCTGATTGAATGAATGGAAGTGGGCACTCTGTCTGTCTTATTTGTATTGCCTCCACCATGGGATGTGTCCCCTTTTACTACAGCCCTTATATAGTATTATATGTGGGATCATAGAATTAACACAGCCTTTATATAGGAATAACTGTTATACAACTGGTTGCTGACTCAATCATTTCTATGGCATGACTTGGAAATCTTTAAAAACTTGGAAAAGAGTGTATTTTTCTAGTGACTTCGATGAAAGAATTATTTAGGAAAAGTTCCCAGCCATCGACTGATCACTTCATTGTAATTATTTGTATTACCTTATCCGTGATGGAATGTTAGGAAGAAAACATCTTAAAACTTTTGGGTTGATTCATCTTGGATGTAACACCCCATCAGATTTGATTAACATCCACCTTTAGGGACTATTGGCAGGCAATTATGAATTAAGGTGAAAAAATTCTGTTTAAAAGCTTTAGTTCTAAGTTGAAAAGGTGTTAACCGAGAAACTTAGGTTGAACGTTGAGCTAGCACATGTCAAAAGGTGAGAATGAATCCTTTTGGACTTAAAGAAACAATGGTGTATGTTTCTACATCCTGGGGTCTTGCTTCTGATCACAGACCCAGTGTCCAAAGTGTCCCCTTAGGACTTTTCTATCCTGAGTACAAAGCACATGACTGTTTGTGGTTATGGTGGAGTGGAGAAGGGGCCTGACCTTTACTGAGTGGATTGTTGGTTTGATTTGTCAGAATGTGTGGATGAGTTGTCATTGACCTTGTTTTGAGATGAAGAAACTGAGGTTGGGTTGCTCGTCTGACGTCAGTTTTGTGAGAGGGACTGAGATGCAGTCTGCTGGCTCCAGACTCTCCATCTGACTCACTCACAGGCTGAGCTGTGGCCCAGGTTCCTGAGATTTGCTCTGCGAGGGGCTGGGGCACCCAGAATACCTGCCTGGAGCCCTGCCTGTGGTCACTGGGGTCCCAGACTCACACATTTGCTTCCCTGGAGGGGTTGTCGACCCTGTGGGATGAGACTACAGCTGAGTCCCTAGAGCTTTACATTTGAAAAGCAGGAGTAGTTTTTTTTTTTTTTTTTTACTGTGGAAAAAATCTAAGGTTAAATACTGAGGTTGTCTTGACTAAGAGAACTGATGGGTCCTCTGAGCCACTGGATGATTTCCACTGTGATTTGGGCCATTTGGATTCTGTTCTTTTACTTTCATGTTTGGAAGGTGTTCGGTCCTAATGAAAGAAGACTTGTTTCCTGGATGGAACTGGGAATGTTGTAGAGAGTGATGGAGGCCACGCTGACATTTATTTTATATCTAACATTCTTTGGGAACAAGCGTCTAGCAAATGCACTCTGGCAAAGATTACCAAGAATCTATTAATTTTTTGTTGTAAATATTTGCATCATTAATTATAAATAATCACCTAGAAAGCTAAGAATGTACACATTTTTAAATGACATGAATCCCTCTTCTCCCATTCCCAAATAGCGATAAAATAGTATTTTAGTTTATTCAAGTTTTGAAATCTCAGTATTACTCAGTTGTTTTCCTTTATGAAACATGTAAATAATTGTTAAGCTGAGTTTTAGAGGAAAAGACTTATCTGTTGGTGCCTCCTTCACTGGGCTGATTTTAAGACTTTTTTGTAGCAGTAGAGTCAAATTTGTTGCTGATAAATTTAAGAACCTAGTTGGATTAATTGACTTATGTTTATTTAATTTTTATTATTGATTCGGCATTTAAACTAACGATCTTTGGTTGCTATGTGGTCTTTGTCTCACTGTTTTCAAAATATGTTTTCAGTTTGAGGTACTCCATTAATGTGCTTTTGCTTTCTGTACCTTTTACATTTGTAGGTGTATTCGCCAGGCCTTGAAGGAGAAGATCACAATTTTAGTCACTCATCAGTTGCAATACCTAAAAGATGCAAGTCAGATTCTGATATTGAAAGATGTAAGTAATTTCTAGAAGTCTGTGGAATTGCTAGCCCTCAGATGTGTTGGGGGAAGGCAATAGCAACCCAGTTCAGTAACTCTTGCCTAGAAAATCCCATGGATGGAGGAGCCTGGTAGGCTGCAGTCCGTGGGGTCGCAAAGAGTTGGACATGACTGAGCAACTTCACTTTCACTTTTCACTTTCATACATTGACGAAGGAAATGGCAGCCCACTCTAGTGTTCTTGCCTGGAGAATCCCAGGGACGGTGTAGCCTGGTGGGCTGCCCTCTATGGTGTTGCACAGAGTCAGACACGGTTGAAGCACCTTAGCAGCAGCAGCAGGTGTGTGGAAGGACAGACCTCCTTTCTGGTCATTTTCATTGGATTCATGGTAAACACCCTCTTCTCCCTCAGTTTTGCATCCCCTTCTTCTCAGAGCTGGTGTTCACACCTTGGAGGATGAACCTAAAGCTCTGTAGAAATGTAACTATTACACTCTAAGCCATATAAACCCTAAAGTGTATAAGAGTGCAACCACAGGATTATTGAATCATCACTGCTCTAATGAAGTTTGTTAAGGATAATGATGCAATTTTATTTAGAACTTTTTATTTTTCTCTTCCATGACTTAAGTCAAAGTATATTACTTACAAATTAGAGATTCTAAGATTTGTTGGTATCCAAGTGATTGTCATACCTAGATTGCCTAAAGATCATATTCCATTAACATCAGAAGTGAGGTTGGGTATCTGAGCACCTGGATCAGAGACGCCCACTCTGCTGGTGTCTCCAATTGCTGGTCTCACTGCCCAGGTCTCTTGTGTGTGCAGCAGGAGGACAAGGCCCTGCCTTCATGGGGCTCCTGTTATGGGGAGGATGTGACAAAGAGGGTGACTTCCTAGCTGTCTCCTTGAGGAGCTGGTGCCTCCTGGGGTCTGAGTGACATCAAGGTGGGGACCACACAGTCACCTGGGGGAGGGAATCTGAGGCAGGGGGTCCTAAGGAAGGAGCTGACCTGGCACGTTGGAGGAACTACAGGAAGACCAGCATGTCTGAAGAGAGTGAGCAGAGGATGTGGAGGAGCTGGTCTCCGAGCAATGGCCAGGGGACCGAAAGTGGCATGGAAGTCTTGGATGGTCCAGAGCAGAAGAGGGATGTGGTCTGATATCAAATTTGAGAGATTTCTCTGATGGTCACTGGAGGGGTGACAGCAGAAGCAATTCCAGGTCTTAGTAAAGCTGAGAAGACAGAAGTGTGGGCTCAGGCTAAAGTATCAGCTTCTAGAGCTGCTGTAACCAAGTACTGCAAACTGGGTGACTTAAAACAGCAGAAGATTATCGTCTCCCTGCTCTGGAGGCTACAGGTCCCAAATCCAGGTGCTGACAAGGCTGTGCTCTCCCTGAAGGCTCCAGAGAAGAATCTTTCCTTCCAGCCTCTGGTGTTTGCTGGCCTTCCTTGGTGTTCCTTGGCTTCCAACTGCAGCACTGTGGTTTCTGCCTCTGATGCCACTTGGCCATTGTCCCCGTGTCTGAGTCCCTTCTCATAGCAGAGGGGAGATGGCTGCCCCCTTGTCCCCTTGGGATTGTCAATGCTTGGCTGCTGAGTGAAATTCTGTCTTTGTATTTCTAGTCATTTCATTGTGCATATTACAGATAAAGTAGTGAGTGGTGATTTCATTAAAGAGGTATGTGAATTTTGCCTCCCAAGTGGAACAAGACACAATATATCCTGCATAATTTTCTAGTTCTGCAGTATCAGACAGTACCCAGATGCTTCACTGGGTTTCTTCCAGTGGCTCACCTCAGGACATAGGGTGAGAGGGGTCCTAGCTAGGGTCCTGGGCCATCTTCTTCCACCTAACCTGCATTAACCTGAGTTGCTCTCATTTGATGAGTTTTGCATCCTGAGAATTTTTTCCCTAATGTTTTGTTTGCCACTGAATGATCACCTGCATCTCGTTTCAGGGTCAGAAGTAGTGAAACATCTGCACATTATTTTGACTTTGTAAGGGAGGGAAACTGCAAGGATGTGTCACACGTGTTCAAAGAACATGATTAGATTGGCTGTAGTTTAAGCAGCTGCCTGATTGGGGAAGCCTGGTTGGTTGCTTGTGGTCAGTTGGTGCGAAGTTTTCTCTTGGATCTGTGTGCACTGATTGTGGCTTAGGTTTTGGTTTGCGGGCACAGACTGTCAAGGCATTAGAGCCATCCCAGCCTCATGGCCTCTTTGTTTAATGATTTTAACAGATGGAATATTGAATTTTCATTTGGGAACTTCCTTGATCCTTCTGTCTCTCTAATGCACTCTAAGTCCTCCAGACAGTTGTAAAGACTATGAATATGCAGTTTATGGGTTCTCTGTTCAAGTTTGGTTCCTACATGTCATGTCCCAGCTGGGCACATGATACTGTGACAGTGACGGTGGCCAGTGAAATTTGATGAGCAACTCTTACCTATGCAGATGTGCTTGTGCCCACCTCTGTGTCAATAACTTTCTTTTCTGGAATACTCTGCCCAGCGTTTTTGTTTTGTTTTGTTTTTAATTTTGCTTGTCATGTGAGGTTTCTCTGAGTTCTCTTGTTGTCTCTAGAGACTGTGCTGATCCTCCCAGCAACTTCTGTACTTCTTGCTTCCCTAAATGCCCAAGGTAGTTATGTGAATGGCCTCCATTTTTAACCTACAAGCACACATTTCTTTCGAATAACCCAATACTTAACACAGGGTTTGGCAGAGAACAGAATTCTTAGTTCTGTTTGAGTTGGCTAGATTTCTCAACAAGAATTCTAGACCCAGGAATCTTTTATTTTCTTCAAAAATCATAATTTAAGACCAGATAACTTTTCTTGATTAGTATTTCAGTTGGTTTAATATTATTGAGGCTTCCCTGGTGGCTCAGATGGTAAAGAATCTGCCTGCAATGTGGGACACCCGGCTTCAATCCCTGCTGCTGCTGCTAAGTTGCTTCAGTCGTGTCTGACTCTGCGCGACCCCATAGACGGCAGCCTACTAGGCTCCGCCATCCCTGGGATTCTCCAGGCAAGAACACTGGAGTGGGTTGCCATTTCCTTCTCCAATGCATGAAAGTGAAAAGTGAAAGGGAAGTCGCTTAGTCGTGTCTGACTCTTAGCGACCCCATGGTTTGCAGCCTACCAGGCTCCTCCGTCCATGGGATTTTCCAGGCAAGAGTACTGGAGTGGGGTGCCATTGCCTTCTCCAGCTTCAATCCCTGGGTCAGGAAAATCCCTGGAGAAGGGAATGGCAACCCACTCCAGTATTATTGCCTGGAGAATCCCATGGACAGTGGAGCCTACCAGGCTACAGTCCATGGGGTTGAAACAAATCAGACACAACTGAGCAGCTAACAATATTATCAAATGTAAATTAATTCCTCTCAATTTTTTTTTTTTTAATTTTAGGATAAAACAGTGGAAAGGGGGACTTACTCTGAGTTCCTGAAATCTGGGGTAGATATCTTTTCCCCTTTTGAGAAGGGAAATAAGCAGCCTGCATCATCTCCAGTTCTAGGAACTCCTACTCTGATGTCTGAGTCTTTGGTTCAGTCTCTGCCATCTCCCAGACCCTCCTTAAAAGATGCAGCTCCAGAAGACCAAGATGTGAGTTTCTATCCTGCAGGATGCCTAAGTCTGTCTGCTCTTGGTGGCCTCATGGACCATCAGTCTGCTCTGCTCATGACATCTTTATTTGTCCCAAAGTAGATCCTAAGGTTCCCAAAGTCTTATTCCATGGAATGGATAGAAGAACATGAAAGGAGCAAGCCTGCTTGGAGTTCCCCTTTGGGTGTAGGTTAGAGAATCCTATGGGGACCAGGAGTGGGTGCACTGCTGTGAATTTCTGGGTGCTTGTGGCTCACACTGAAATAAGAACTCTTCAATTTACCATAGTTACATCCTACTTGCTCTGGTGGCCCCTGGATTCCCTTATGCATCCAGAGGCTTAATGTGAAGACACCCTTAGATGAGGCCTCCTGTGATCACATTAAATCAGCTTCTTTTCCTATATGCTGGAATGTCTGGCACTGCAGGTGACTGATGGTAGTATTTTGCCCTATTGTCAGAGGTAACATGTGCAAAGGACCTGACACATGGTAGACACTTTGGAGTTATTTTCCATCTTCACCTTTCTTACCAGTCAAGACCAAGAACCACATCTTACCCATCTTGAATCCCAGTGGCCAGCATAGTGCTGCAGACATCCTAGCCTCCTGTGACTGTATAATGCATTTTAAGTCCTCCAGACAGAAATGCAGAAGTGTACTAGATCTTCCTTAAAAACATGCACAGATATTTCTCAATATCCAAACCCAGAAGCCTGGAGAATTCTGATAAGCATTCAGATTAGTCATTTGGTGTCTAAACTTAGGAATCACTCTCTGAAATTTAATAACCAAATAGACTCAGATCAAAAGTCCCCCTGCTATCCAGATTCTCATGACTCTAACCCACTGTGTGAATTCAGTTTACTACATTTGTCTAGTACTTTGAGCCCCAACTACGTTTAAACTTTCTATCATTGAGTGATACAAGTCATCTAGAGAGATACATTAATTCCATATCATTTTACATATTATTTTAGAACAAAATTCTGCATTTGTCCTTGAATCAGGTAGGCTGTACTTGTGCTGACAGTCATGATTGACTTAAAGCAAAGTCATCCAGCAGTGCATAATCTTGTGCAAATGATGTTTCCTTATTTCTAATAGATTCCTAGTAGTGGGATAGCTGGGTAAACACCTATGTGGTTTGGCCAGATATTCCCACACCCTTCTTCATAGGAGATGGACCATCTTGTTCTCCTACCAGTGTGTTAGATATGTCTTTGTTTCCCACAGCTTTGCAGTGATGCCATTGTTGAATTCTTGAAATGTGGAGTTCATCATTTAAAATTTCATCTCTCACTGCCATTTTTCCCTTCCAGACTGAGAATATACAGGTTACACTACCTCTAGAGGACTATTTGGAAGGAAAAGTTGGTTTTAAGACCTATAAGAGTTACTTCACAGCCGGTGCTGGCTGGCCTGTCATCACCTTCCTTATTCTAGTAAACATCGCAGCTCAGGTACGTAAGGGTATTTATTTTGGTTTGTGTACTCAGATTGATAGTTACATCCTATTTATACTGTATTTATTTTATAATTATTTTTAGATATGTGTATTAAGAGATTTATTTTGCAAAACCAGCTGAGGTTGTGCATTCTAGCTGGGTGAATCTGAAATCAGGAAGACAGGTCTGCAGGCTAGAAACTCAGGCAGGAGCTGACCCTGTTGACTTGAGGCAGAATTTCTTCCTCCCCCTGGAAGCCTCAGGTATTGCTCTCCAGGCCGTTGTCTGACTAAACAAGGCTGCCACAAAAGTTATTACTCCATCTTTCAGTCTACTTGGATTTGTATTGAAATACATTAATGAAGAACTGACTCATTTGAAAAGATCCTGATGTTGGGAAAGATTGAGGGCAGGAGGAGAAGGGGACAACAGAGGATGAGATCATTAGATGGCATTACCGACTCAATGTACATGGGTTTGGGTCAACTCTGGGAGTTGGTGATGGATAAGGAGGCCTGGCATGCTTCGGTTAATGGGGTTGCAAAGAGTCAGGTATAACTGAGTGACTGAACTGACTGACATTACATGTGGGGAGCAGTGACTTCTGGGAAAAAGGGGATCTCTTTTAAATATATTAAAATGTATCATGCCCTCCCCTGACCTGTGGTCATCTGGGGTGTGGGGCTTGGTGCAGACCTGAGCCGGAAGGACCGTCTCTGTGTTCTGGAGCCTTTCTATCCCCCATGCTAGTGAGCAGGGTGTGAGGGCTCAGTAATGTCAGTGTGTGAATGATTGCTGTTTCCTGTTCCAGGTTGCCTACATCCTGCAGGACTGGTGGCTTGCATTCTGGTGAGTGATTCCTGGTCTGACCCAAAGTGATGAGAAATTGGGCCGGGTGGGGCTTGTTTAACCTCCACTTACGACCATCCAGTAATTTCCATGAAGAAAAAGTAAACTTCTTGCGGGTGGAGTGTGATCACCTCGTGGTGGTCTCTCCCCATGTTCCTCTCTTTAACAGCTTCTTCAGAGACAGTTTATGTTCTTTTTTTGTTTTCGAACTTTTTGTTTTGTATTGGAGTATAGCCAGTCAACAATGTTGTGATAGTTTCAGGTGAACAGTGAAGGTACTCAGCCATACGTATGCATGTATCCATTCTACCCCAACTCCCCCTCCTATCCAGGCTGCCACATAACATTGAGAGAGTTCCATGTGCTATGCAATAAATTCTTGTTGGTTATCTATTTTAAATATAGTGTGTGCATGGCCATCACAAACTCCCAAACTATCACTTCCCCTTCAGCAACCATAAGTTCATTTTCTAAGTCTCTCTTCACAGACAGTTTTGAGAACTGAAAATCATCATTCAGATTTTTAAAAGGGAGACACACAGAGGGTCTTGTGAGCTGGGAAAGACTTTCCAGCATGAAACATGTTTCTCAAATTGAGGTATTTTTTTTTTTACGTTTGTGTAAATTCTATGTTTATGTATAGTGTAATATTTTTTCTTCTCTGTTCCATAGGGCGAATGTACAAAGTGACCTATATTCTGGGGCATTAATAAAAGAAGATGTAGATACGATGATCATTCTGAACTGGTGCTTAAGAGTTTATTCAGGTAAAGTTGACTCATCTGCTCTATTATATCAGAGTTTAAGGTACTTACAATGAGTCTGTGAACAATGAGGGCTTCCAGAGTAATTTAGTAATGTCTTAACAGATTAACTGTCTGAGTTGCATTTACTCTGAGAATTGATTAGAATAATTATTTTAAAGATCTACTAGAAGAAAAGGGGTTGAACGAAGACTTAATTTACTCTGTACTGGATGTTGGTAGTTAAACCAGGATTGCACATTCAGCAAGTCAGCCACTGGAAATACGTGGTAATTGTTCATTCTAATACGTTGTTTTAGCTAATTCTGATATTGTTATATGGATGGGCAAGGGGATTAGAAATGGATCCTCACCCTGTGGTTCATGTTGTTCCAATTCTGTCCAAATAAGCCTTGGCTTTTATTGATCTTAGATGAAAATCTCTGGCAGCATGGGCCCCAAATAAAAGCATTATTGCCTCCCAGGTATGCGTACTTCCCTTCACCACACTGCTCACCTCCTGGGCTTCACTAATTACTTGAGAAGCTAAGCAGGGGGAATCCAGGGTCTGGGATTAGATTCCCTCTCTTTCTTACCTTGAGATTACAAGTTATCTCCTTCTAAACTGTGTGATTATTTTAACATTTGGCTTTCCAGACTAATATTAACAGGAATGTCTCTATTCACAAGGATGGTTTAGAATATATATAGCATTAAATACTATTTAATGCATATGTTCACCTAAAATTTTAAATATATTATTTATACATTCATCTGTTGATAGACATTTAGATTGCTTCCATATCCTGGCTATTGTAAATAGTGCGGCTATGAACATTGGGTTCATGTGTCTTTTTGAAATATGGTTTTCTCAAGGTACCCATGTAATAGGATTGCTGGGTCATCAGATCAGTTCAGTTGCTCAGTCGTGTCTAACTCTTTGCAACCCCATGGACTGGAGCACTCCAGCCCTCCCTGTCCATCACCAACTCTAGGGGTTTACCCAAAATCATGTCCATTGATTCCGTGATGCCATCCAACCATCTCATCTTCTATTGGCGTCCCCTTCTCCTCCCACCTTCAATCTTTCCCAGCATCAGGGTCTCTTCAAATGAGTCAGTACTTTGCATAAGATGGCCAAAGTACGGGAGTTTCAGCTTCAACGTCAGTCCTTCCAATGAACACTCAGGAGTGATTTCCTTTAGGATGGACTGGTTGGATCTCCTTGCAAACCAAGAGACTCTCAAGAGTCTTTTCCAACACTACAGGTCAAAAGCATCAATTCTTCAGTGTTTAGCTTTCTTTATAGTCAAACTCTCACATCCATACATGACTACTGGAAAAACCATAGCCTTAACTAGACGGACCTGTGTTGACAAAGTAACGTCTCCGCTTTTTAATATGTTGTCTAGGTTGGTCATAATGTTCCTTCCAAGGAGTAAGTGTCTTTTAATTTCATGGCTGCAGTCACCATCTGCAGTGATTTTGGAGCCCCCAAAAAATAAAGTCAGTTACTATTTCCACTGTTTCCCCATCTATATGCCATGAAGTGGTGGGTCTGGATGCCATGATCTTAGTTTTCTGAATATTGAGCTTTAAGCCAACTTTTTCACTCTCTTCTTTCACTTTCATCAAGAGGCTGTTTGTTTCTTCTTCACTTTCTGCCATTAGGGTGGTATCATCTGCATATCTGACATTTTTTATATGTTCTCCCAGCAATTGATTCCAGTTTGTGCTTCCTCCAGCCCTGCATTTCTCATGATGTACTCTGCATAGAAGTTAAATAAGCAGGGTGACAATATACAGCCTTGACATACTCCTTTTCCATTTTGGAACCAGTCTGTTGTTCCATGTCCAGTTCTAACAGTTGCTTCCTGACCTGTATACAGATTTCTCAAGATGCATGTCAGATGGTCTGGTATTCCCATCTTTTTCCAAATTTTCCAGTTTGTTGTGATCCACACAGTCAAAGGCTTTGCAATAGTCATTAAAGCAAAAAATAGATGTTTTTATGGAACTATCATGCTTTTTTAATGATCCAGTGGATGTTGACAATTTGATCTCTGGTTCCTCTGCATTTTCTAAAACCAGCTTGAACATCTGGAAGTTCACAGTTCACGTATTGTTGAAGCCTGGCTTGGAGAATTTTAAGCATTACTTTACTAGCATGGGAGATGAGTGCAATTGTGTTTGGCATTTCTTTCTTTGGGATTGGAATGAAAACTGACCTTTTCCAGTTCTGTGACCACTACTGAGTTGTCCAAATTTGCTGGCATATTGAGTGCAGCACTTTCACAGCATCATCTTTCAGGATTTGAAATAGCTCAACTGGAATTCCATCACCTCCACTAGCTATGTTTGTAATGATGCTTTCTAAGGCCCACTTGACTTCACATTCCAGGATGTTTGCCTCTACATGAGTGATCACACCATCGTGATCATCTGGGTCATGAAGATCTTTTTTGTACAGTTCTTCTGTGTATTCTTGCCACCTCTTCTTAATATCTTCTGCTTCTCTTAGGTCAATACCATTTCTGTCCTTTATTGAGCCCATCTTTGCATGAAATTTTCCCTTGGTATCTCTAATTTTCTTGAAGAGATCTCTAGTCTTTCCCATTTTATTGTTTTTCTCTATTTCTTTGACTGATCACTGAGGAAGGCTTTTTATCTCTCCTTGCTATTCTTTGGAACTCTGCATTCAGATGCTTATATCTTCCCTTTTCTCCTTTGATTTTCGTTTCTCTTCTTTGCACAGCTATTTGTAAGGCCTCCTCAGACAGCCATTTTGCTTTGTTGCATTTCTTTTCCATGAAGATGGTCTTGCTCCCTGTCTCCTGTACAATGTCACAAACCTCCATCCAGAGTTCATCAGGCACTCTGTCTATCAGATCTTGTCCCTTAAATCTATTTCCCACTTCCACTGTATGATCACAAGCGATTTGATTTAGGTCATACCTAAATGGTCTAGTGGTTTTTTCTACTTTCTTCTATTTAAGTCTGAATTCGGCAATAAGGTGTTCATGATCTAAGCCACAGTCAGCTCCCAGCCTTGTTTTTGTTGACTCTATAGAGCTTCTACATCTTTGGCTGCAAAGAATATAATCAATCTGATTTTGGTGTTGAGCATCTGGTGATGTTTGCTATGACCAGTGCATTTTCTTGGCAAAACTCTGTTAGTCTTTGCCCTGCTTCATTCCGTATTCCAAGGCCAAATTTGCCTGTTACTCCAGGTGTTTCTTGACTTCCTACTTTTGCATTCCAGTCCCCTATAATGAAAAGGACATCTTTTTTGGGGTGTTAGTTCTAAAAGGTCCTGTAGGTCTTCATAGAACCGTTCAACTTCAGCTTCTTCAGCATTACTGGTTGGGGCATAGACTTGGATTACTGTGATAGTGAATGGTTTGCCTTGGAAACAAACAGAGATCATTCTGTTGTTTTTGAGATTGCATTCAAGTACCGCATTTTGGAGTCTTTTGTTGACCATGATGGCTACTCCATTTCTTCTGAGGGATTCTTGCCCACAGTAGTAGATATAATGGTAATCTGAGTTAAATTCACCCATTCCAGTCCATTTTAGTTCACTGATTCCTAGAATGTCGACATTCACGCTTGCCATCTCTTGTTTGACCACTTCCAATTTGCCTTGATTCAGGAACTTGACAATGTCTTATTCAATATTGTTTTTTACAGCATTGGACCTTGCTTACATCAGCAGTCACATACACAACTGGGTATTGTTTTTGCTTTGGCTCCATCTCTTCATTCTTTCTGGAGTTATTTCTCCATTGATCTCCAGTAGCATATTGAACACCTACTGACCTGGGGAGTTCCTGTTTCAGTATCCTATCATTTTGCCTTTTCATACTGTTCATGGGATTCTCAAGGCAAGAATACTGAAGTGGTTTACCGTTCCCTTCTCCAGTGGGCCACATTCTGTGGGAAATAGATGGGGAAAGAGTGGAAACAGTGTCAGACTGTATTTTGGGGGGCTCCAAAATCACTGCAGATGGTGACTGCAGCCATGAAATTAAAAGATGCTTACTCCTTGGAAGAAAAGTTATGACCAACAAAGATAGCATATTCAAAAGCAGAGACATTACTTTGCCAACAAAGGTCCGTCTAGTCAAGGCTATGGTTTTTCCAGTGGTCATGTATGGATGTGAGAGTTGGACTGTGAAGAAAGCTGAGCACTGAAGAATTGATGCTTTTGAACTGTGGTGTTGGAGAAGACTCTTGAGACCCTTGAGACCCTTGGTCTGCAAGGAGATCCAACCAGTCCCTTCTGAAGGAGATCAACCCTGGGATTTCTTTGGAAGGAATGATGCTAAAGCTGAAACTCCAGTACTTTGGCCACCTCATGCGAAGAGTTGACTCATTGGAAAAGACTCTGATGCTGGGAGGGATTGGGGGCAGGAGGAAAAGGGGACAACAGAGGATGAGATGGCTGGATGACATCACTGACTCAATGGACATGAGTCTGATTGAACTCCGGGAGTTGGTGATGGACAGGGAGGCCTGGTGTGCTGTGATTCATGGGGTCACAAAGAGTTGGACACGACTGAATGACTGAACTGAACTGAATCTGGTGATGTCCATGTGTAGAGTCTTCTCTTGTGTTGTTGAAATAGGTGTTTGCTATGATCAATGTATTCTCTTGGGAAAACTCTATGAGCCTTTGCCCTGCTTTATTCTATACTACAAGGCCAAATTTGCCTATTACTGCAGGTGTTTCTTGACTTCCTACTTTTGCATTCCAGTCCCCTATAATGAAAAGGACATCTTTTTTGGATGTTAGCTCTAAAAGGTCTTGTAGGTTTTCATAGAACCATTCAACTTCAGCTTCTTCAGCATTACTGGTTGGGGCATAGACTTGTATTACCATGATATTGAGTGGTTTGCCTTGGAAATGAACAGAGATCTCTCTGTCGTTTTTGAGATTGCATCCAAGTACTGCATTTTGGACTCTTTTGTTGACTCTGATGGCTACTCCATTTCTTCTGAGGAATTCTTGCCCACAGTAGTTGATATGGTGGTCATCTGAGTTAAATTCTCCCATTCCAGTCCATTATAGTTCACTGATTCCTAAAATTTCAACATTCACTCTTTCCATCTCCTGTTTGACCACTTCCAATTTACCTTGATTCATGGACCTAATATTCCAGGTTCCTATGCAAAATTGCTCTTTACAGCATTGGACTTTGCTTCCATCACCAGTCACATCCACAACTGGGCTTTGTTTTTTCTTTGACTCCGTCTCTTCATTCTTTCTGGAGTTATTTCTCCACTGATCTTCAGTAGCATGTTGGGCACCTACCGACCTGGGGAGTTCATCTCTCAGTGACCTATCCTTTTGCCTTGCTGGGTCATATGGTAGTTCTATTTTTATTTTTTTAAGGAATCTCCATACTGGAAAAGCAGACTACCTTACCTGCCTTCTGAAAAACCTGTATGCAGATCAAGAAATAACACTTAGAACCAGACATGGAACAATGGATTGGTTCCAAATAGGGAAAGGAATACATCAAGGGTGTATATTGTCATCTTGTTTATTTAATACGTGCAGACTATATCATGTGAAATGCCAGCCTGGATGGCTCACAAGCTGGAATCATGTTTGCCCAGAAAAATAACACCTCAGATATGCAAATGACACCACCCTTAGGTCAGAAAGCAAAGAGGTACTAAGAAGCCTCTTGATGAAGGTGAAAGAGGAGAGTGATAAAGCTGGCTTAAAAGTCAGCATTCAAAAAAACGAACATCATGGTATCCAGTCCCATCACTTCATGGCAGTTAGATGAGGAAACAATGGAAATAGTGATAGACTTTATTTTCTTGTGCTCCAAAATCACTGCAGATGGTGACTGCAGCCATGAAATTAAAAGATGCTTGCTCCTTGGAAGAAAAGATATGACAAACCTAGCCTGCACATTAAAATGCAGAGACATTACTTTGCTGACAAAGGTCTGTATGGTCAAAGCTATGGTTTTCCCAGTAGTCATGAACAGATGTGGGAGTTGGACCATAAAGAAAGCTGAGCACAGAAGAATGGATGCTTTTGAAGTGTTGTCCTGAACAAGACTCTTGAGAGTCCTTTGGACTGCAGGGAGACCAATCCAGTCAACTCCAAAGGAAATGAACCCTAAATATTCATTGGCAGGAGAGATGCTGAAGCTGAAACTTCAGTACTTTGGCCACATCATGTGAAGAGTTGACTCATTGAAAAAGACCTTGATGCTGGGAGGGATTGGGGGCAGGAGGAGAAGGGGACGACAGAGGATGAGATGGCTGGGTGGCATCACTGACTCAATGAACATGAGTTTGAACAAACTCTGGGAGATAGTAAAGCATAGGGAAGCCTAATGTGCTGTTATTCACGGGGTCACAAAGAGTCAGACACAACTGAGTGACTGAACAAGAACAATACTCCATAGTGTCTGTATCAATTTACCTTCTCACCAACAATGCAAGAGGGTTCCCTCTTCTCCACACACTCTCTCACCTTTATTGTTTCTACATTTTTTGACGAGGGCCATCCTGACTGGTTCGAGATGATAGCTTTGTAGTTTTGATCTGCATTTCTCTAATAGTGATGTTGAACATCATTTTATGTGCCTCTTGGCCATCTGGGTGTCTTCTTTGGAGAAATGTCTCTTTAGGTCTCCTGCCCATTTTTTGATTGGGTTGCTTGTTTTTTGAATATTGAGCTGCATAAGCTGTTTGTATATTGTGGAGTTTAATCCCTGGTCAGTTGCTTAGTTCACTCTTATTTTCTCCCATTCTAAGGGCTATCTTTTCATCTCATTTATGGTACATATATACACTGGAATATTACTTATCCATAGAAAGGAACAAATTTGGGTCATCTGTAGAGATGTGGATGGACCTAGAGTCTGTCATACAGAGTAAAGTAAAAGTAAAGTAATCGCTCTTTTTATATAAGCCAAAAATATGCTTATATTAATGCATATATATGAAATCTAAAAAAAAATGGCACAAAAGAACCTATTTTCAGGGCCAGGAATAGAGTTGTAGATGTTGAGTATAGATGTGTGGACACAGAGGGTGGGGTGCGGAGGAGGGAAAGATGAATTGGGAGATTAGGATTGCCATATGTACACCAGCATGTGTGAGACAGATAGCCAGTGGGAAGCTGCTGTGTAGCACAGGGAGCTCAATTCAGTGCTCTGTGATGACCTAGAGGACAGGCATACAGGGAAGGGAGGTCCAAGAGGGAGGGGATATATGTATACATATAGCTGATTTACTTCATTGTACAGCAGAAACTAACACAACATTGTAAAGCAGCTCTACCCCAATAATTTTTTTAAATAAATAAAAACTGAAATAGTCTCACAGGAAATGCTTCTATAAAGCTTTTACCAAGAGCGAGTTATATAAAAGTGCACTCGTTGAAATTTGGTGTTTATTTTGCTGATCACTTGCTAAGAAATTTGAATCCATTGGCTAACTAACTTCTGAATTCGTGAATTATGGGGGCTTAAAGAAGAAAGAAGGGATTCTGTTTCACATTCATTTTGGATGGTGGGTCAAGGCAAATGCCTGTTGATGGAATTCAGGAATTTGAACAGCTTTCAGAATTTAAATAACACTGATGTATCAGCTGACTGGAAAAACAGTACTTGAGGGAACAATTATTATAGAAGTTATCCCCATTGTATTTAGCACTGTGAGTTGAAGAGATGTTCAGAGGGCTATTTTAATTTTTATATGCATGGTAGTGCTCATTTAGATTATTGATTAAACAAATGTAAATGATTGTATTTATTTACAAGTGTTTTGAAAGTGAAAGAATTAGTCGCTCAGTCGTGTCCAACTCTTTGGACAGGACTGTAGCCTGCAAGTCTCCTTTGTCCATGGACAAGAATACTAGAGATGGTAGCCATTCCCTTCTCCAGGGGATCTTCCCAACCTAAGGACTGAACCCAGGTCTCCTGCATTGCAGGCAGATGCTTTATTCTGAACTGAGCCCCCAAACACTTAGCGAGAGATTAGGTACTTGTTTAGATTTACTATCTCATGTCAAAATATAATCTGTAGTTTCTTGCAATTCAGTTATTTAAGAGATTGTCCACTTGCAACTTAACATTGTCTTTTCATACTCTTTAAAGCTACTTGGGCATAGAAGTAGCTACTTTATTTTAAATATTTTAAATTTTTGTTAATTTTTATTACAGTATAGTTGCTTTCCAATGTTTTGTTAGTTTCTACTATACATCAGAGTGAGACAATTATATATAAATATCCTCTCTTTTTTGATTTCCTTCCTATCTAGGCCACCAGAGAGCTTTGAGTACAGCTCCTTGTGCTATACAGTAGGTTCTTAAGAAGCTACTTTACATGGAAAGGAATTTCCTTGTAAATTACAAGGAAGTGGTAAATCATTTCTCTTGTTCCCTGCTAACTCACATGCTGGTACCAAAGCATACCTCAGTTTTAGCTTATGGAGTATATTGTAAATCGTGAGATTTGATATGCAGAGAAAGGAAGATTAATTTCTTTTTATAATTATTTTTCTTGTGAGTTTTTATTAGAATTTGTAATTACTTAGGAAAGCCTAGACTGAAACTATAGTTTACACATGAATTTTTTTCCCTCTGTGTTGTTTCTTTAAGTGAGAGGAAAACAGTGAGTTTTATATTTTTCTTTATAAATGTATTTTGTGAAAACATTAAACTCGTACAGAATCTACTTTATATATATATATATGTACTGCTGCTGCTGCTAAGTCACTTCAGTCATGTCCGACTCTGTGCAACCCCATAGATGGCAACCCACCAGGCTCCCCCATCTCTGGGATTCTCCAGGCAAGAACATTGGAGTGGGTTGCCATTTCCTTCTCCAATGCATGAAAGTGAAAAGTGAAGTCGCTCAGTTGTGTCAGACCCTCAGTGACCCCATGGACTGCAGTCTTCCAGGCTCCTCCATCCATGGGATTTTCCAGAGAAGAGTACTGGAGTGGGATGTCATTGCCTTCTCCGTATATATGTACATATATGTTTTTTATTCTATATTCTGTATATATAAATCTCTATACAAATTTTATTTATAGAATAAAATACACAGTATCTTTACAAACTGCTTACCATCTTTAGTGTCATTGAGGATAAAGCAGAGATCTTGTGCTGAGTAATGTTTATTTATTTCAGGGTTAACTGTGTCTACCACCCTTTTTGGCATCACAAGGTCTCTGTTGATAATCTACATCCTTGTTAATTCTTCACAAACGTGGCACAACAAAATATTGGAGTCCATTTTGAGAGCTTCCGTATTGTTCTTCAATAGCAATCCAATAGGTAAGTCAGACACCAAGTTTCTCAGTGAATATGTCTTATTAACACATTTAGTGCCTAATTACATTTTCGTATTTGAAAATGGAAGAGATGCTTGGAAGAAAATCATTGTGTGTGTTTATTAATTTTATACAAAAAGTTTCACTGATAATTTTTCCTATCAGAGAAAATCTGAATATAGGAGCCTGTAACCTTTTATTCCAATTTATGTGTCTATAAAGATAAATGAATGTTTACTTTGCAGGATGGTTTAGGAGTCCATTTGTTGCGTGGCATATGAAACACGCAGCATATGATGCAAATGTGTTGACATGTTTTTGATAGCTGTTGAAATGTTGGCTGTGTTACATACTATTAAGCTAACTAGTTAGGACCTTCTTCCAGGAACATCTCTACAGAAGACAGGCTGTGTGTTTCTTTCTTTCACTTCCCATCCATATCTGGGACCACAGAGCTCTGGCATGTGCTCATATTTTGAGTTTTATTTAAATGGTAATGGAAAATTAATTAAAATACAGTATCAGTGAAATGTATACATACTCTTCAATAAAATCAGCCCTCTAGTTTTACAATGGACTTTTAATTACATTTATGAGGTCTTGTGGTACATAGCTGGTGGATCTTCAGTATTAGTAAGAGTGTCCCCAAAGGTTTCCCAGTGGCTGCTTCCTCCATTCTGAGGCCTTTGACCTGTCTTGTTTTGGAAGATAACCTCCTGACCTGGGTTCCTGTGAAGAGTTAGTTCATCAGCATACATGCCCATTCTGTTCAGTTGATTAGATTTGTGCTGAGGTCCAGGGTGGCTTTGTTTTTGCAGGTGATGATTGACAGGACCTATCAAGTCAGGGATGTGACTGAAGGGAGGACAGGAGTAGCCTTGGCCTGGCCATCAATTAGCTGTGCGATCAAGGCCAAAGTAGGTAGATACTCCTGGGCAGGCAAATCTCAAGGCAGGATATTGTTATGGTTATAAGTATGGACTCTAGAACCAACTTCCTGGGTTTAGTCCTGGTGCTAGTTACTAATAGTAATAGCCAGTTGTAGTAATGTTAATACTTATGTGCTAGTTATTTAATTTCTCTGTGTCTTGATTTTCTTACCTGTAAAATGAGAATACTATTCACACACTTACCAATATCTTGATGTTGTGGGCATTAAGCAGGTTAATGCATTAGCACACAGCACATGGTCATTGCCTAATGAACCTTAGTGAGGATGACCACATGGTGTCTGGGAACTTTCTCAATGGGAATACCACTGCCCTTCCTGTTTCACAAGACTGTTGCAAGGATTAAAGAAGACTGTTTAGGGCAGCACCTTGTGCAGATTTATTCAACACATGTTGTTTAGTGCAGGCGCAGCGTGGAGCACAGGATGGCAAACTGCAAAGGCTCACACAATCTCATCTTATTATGAAGCTGGAGTGAGGAAGTGATTGAAAAAGTCTGTGCTATTATGGCTATGATTCGCTCTACTTAACCTGTTAATGTGAAAACTATAGTAGTAAATTTGGGAGCATAAAGTGAGACTGAATTTCTGTTAAGACAGCCTCTGAGCTTCTGACCACAGTTGACCAGGCTGTTTATGACCTGTAGGCCTCTCTAGATGCTGATTTATTTATTATTCAAGGATTTGAAGCCATGTTTAATGTTCAAGGTCACTAACCCTGGAGCAGTGGGCATACCAGTGTATCTTTCCTCTCCCTCCTGTATCTATTATCAGAACTTCATTCCTTCAAGAAAATAGAAGCCCAAATAAGTACTGCAAAGATAGGTCCAAAGGTTTAGGGGCATCAATTATTTACTCTTTTAGTGGTATATTAAATTGAACTCTTCCCTGTCTTTAATCTCAAAAGTAGAATTTGTAATAGATAATTTATGGTGGACTTTGTTTCTGGTATGTGATGTCATGAAGAGAGAACCACATATAGCAGTGTTACTATTACTGAGTTCAAGCTCACTCTCCTCACTTCACAAAAGACCAGTAAGACTCACAGAGGAGGTATTGAGGCAAGGAATAGCAACTTTATTTGGAAAATTGGCAGACTGAGAAGAAGGCACACTAATGTCTCAAAATAACCATATTATTGGGGTCTGGGTGCCTTTTTTTTTTTCTTGAAAAAAGAAGGAAAGGAGGTGAGGAAGTAAAGTCAAAAGGCCACTAATCTTACAAAACAGGAGGATATTTATTAATGTCTTCTTTTCTGCAGACCATCCACAGGTGCTGAGGGTCAGAAAGTCTCCCTGTAAGCTGAAAAAAAACCACTTTAGTTTAACATTCAGGCAGAAGGACAGGGTTGCCTGACAAAAACAATGAATAGCAAAGGCTAAAGTCAAAGAAATAGATCCAACGTGGAGTCAAAATTGGTTCTTCCCTATAACAGTTCTTTTGAAGGGCACCTCTGCTATCTGAGGCCAGTATCCTGTGCTTTCTCATCCCGAATCTCCTCAGGGTGAGTGGCTGCAGGGTCCTGATGGCTGCAGCATCCTTTGTTTACTGATATGGTAGATGGCATTTTTAGTTCATACCAAGTATTTACTAGAAATTAGTTCTTATCATCTAATCCTATAGCCTTCAGTATAGACTGTTGTTGTGGATTCTGAGAAAGGAAATAAAATCAATGATAAGTAACCCTTAGTCATTTAGTGATATTTGTGTTTTCCTGCCTAAATACCTCTGATCTTCGTAGATGCTTCTTCATAAGTCTGTACTAGTCACACTTGGTACATGTCTGAAAATAATGACTTATTCCAGTGGTAAACTCATAACTTGGAAATGGTCAGAATCCACAGTTTCCCAAAATGTGAGGTGCTGTGAACAATCTGGACAGAAAAAAGTACAGAGGGATTATAATTATGTTTGATATATAGCAAAACCAATACAATATTCTAAAGTTAAATTAAATTAAATTTAAAAAAAGAGTATCACTTGGCAAAATTATTATTGATAACTAAAGCAAAATTAGTGTAACAATTAGGATTAACTTAGATATTTTGCAACTGTTTGTTTACCAGTTTAACACTTGGAATGAGTCTTAGATGGGATGGATCTAAAAGGAGGGAGCGTTCTAAATTCACCAACCCTTCTTGATACAATGACAGTATTCCCCCATTCTTTTAAAAATCTGGACTCTATTTCAACTGCCCATACACTGCCATTTGGTGATATTTTTATTTCTCTTTAGGTATCATCCTAATGTCTCTTTCATTTTACCACTGACATCAGCTTTTTTCATTTGAATTTGTAATATATTTGTTGTTTAATTGCTAAATCATGTCCAACTCTTTTGCGGTCCCATGGACTGTAGCCCACCAGGCTCCTCTGTCCATGGAATTTTCCAGGCAAGAATACTGGAGTGAATGCCACTTCCTTCTCCAGGGGATCATCCCCACCCAGGGATTTAGCTCGTGTCTCTTGTGTCTCCTGCATTGGCAGGTTGAATTTTTACCACTGAGTCATGATGGGAAGGCCAATATATGAAATATTTAATACATTTACTTCTTTTAGATTTATTTATTTATTTTTAGTTGCATTGGGTCCTTGTTGCTGCACATGAGTTTTCTCCAATTACGACAAGCAGGGGCTCTTCTTCATTGCAGGGCTTGGGCTTCTCATGCAGTGACCTCTCTTCTTGAGGAGCTCATGCTCTAGGTGCAAGGGCTTCAGTAGTTGTGGAATATAGGCTTAGTTACTCTGTGGCATGTGGGATCTTCCCGGACCAGGGATCGAACTTGTGTCCCCTCCACTAGGGACACTGTACCACAGAGAAGTTCCTAAATATATACACTTCAAAAATATGTTTTGCTTTGTTTATAAATTGTTTATCTGAAAGCTCCTATAAGGGAAATGAATAATATCTTTTTTTATTAATTAATTAATTTATTTTACTTTACAATATTGTATTGGTTTTGCCATACATTGACTTGAATCCACCATGAGTGTACATGTGTTCTGCATCCTGAACCCCCCACCCACCTCCCTCTCCATCACATCCCTCTGGGTCCTCCCAGTGCACCAGCCCAGAGCACCCTGGATCATGCATCAAACCTGAACTGGTGATACATTTCACATATGATATTTTACATGTTTCAGTGCCATTCTCACTTATCATCCCACCCTCGCCCTCTCCCACAGAGTCCAAAAGACTGTTAATACATCTGTCTCTCTTTTGCTGTCTTGCATACAGGGTTATCGTTACCTTCTTTCTAAATTCCATATGTATGCATTCAGTTCAGTTCAGTCCAGTCGCTCAATCGTGTCCGACTCTTTGCAACCCCAAGCACACCAGGCCTCCCTGTCCATCACCAGCTCTCGGAGTTCACTCAAACTCATGTCCATCGATTAGGTGATGCCATCCAGCCATCTCATCCTCTGTCGTCCCCTTCTCCTGCCCCTAGTCCCTCCCAGCATCAGAGTCTTTTCCAGTGAGTCAACTCTTCATATGAGGAGGCCAAAATATTGGAGTTTCAGCTTTAGCATCATTCCTTCCAAAGAAATCCCAGAGCTGATCTCCTTCAGAATGGACTGGTTGGATCTCCTTGCAGTCCAAGGGACTCTCAAGAGTCTTCTCCAACACCACAGTACAAAAGCATCAATTCTTTGGCGCTCTGCTTCTTCATAGTCCAACTCTCACATCCATACATGACCACTGGAAAAACCATACTTTTTTTGTAAGTTTAAAGTCTGACACTGTGTAGTATACTGTATTGGTGTTTTTCTTAAATGAGTAATATCTTGTATCCTATTCTTGTAGGAAGAATTTTAAATCGTTTCTCCAAAGACATTGGGCATATGGATGACTTGCTGCCTTTGATATTTCTTGATTTCATCCAGGTAATGTATCAGTCCTGTCAGAGTTCTCCCAGGGAGTAGCAGAGTGCCTGTTCCTCAAGGCCTTTTCACAGGGACTTAGGGTGGGCCTGTCAGCCTGGCGATGTATCTTATTACCTTCAGCAAAGGTCATGTTTTATAAGTAAAAGGTGTGGCTGTGATTGGGAGGCTGAGTTAACATGAGTAACACCTGGTCATGAGTGGCTCCACAGTCACATCAAGGTTGGTCTAAAGCAGTGACAGGCTGGGTAAGTGGTTCTCCCTCAGCATTCCAGATGTCTGGCTTGGATTCCCTTTACTGTGAGCACATTTCATAACATAAACAGTCACCTCTCATGGAAAGAGACTAGATGAGCTAAATTGTGTGTTGTATTACCATTCCCTGGTGGCTCAGAGGTTAAAGCGTCTGCCTGCAATGAGGGAGACCCGGGTTCAATCCCCAGGTCGGGAAGATCCCCTGGAGAAGGAAATGGCAACCCACTCCAGTATTCTTGCCTGGAGAATCCCATGGACGGAGGAGCCTGGTGGGCTACAGTTCACGGAGTCGCAAAGAGTCAGACACGTCTGAGTGACTTCACTTCACCACAGAAGCCAAGTATTTATTGTACCTTTTTTTTTCTTTTTTTTGATAGGATCAGATGTGATCACTTAGAAAGAAAAGATTAGTAATAATAAGGTGAAAATAATACTTGATCAAGGACAATAAAGGGCAGTTATTGATACAAAGAGTTTAATCCAGTAATTTTGATTACAGGATCAAAGTTATCTCAAAAAATGTCTTCTTTGTTTTTGTAGGCAGTTTTTCTTTTCACACGTTGAAGTCTCTGTTTTAACGTATCTTTAAAAAAAAAAAAAAAGGCAGAAATACCCACGGAAATGCTTCTATCCAGCTTTTGTTTTGTCTGTGAACTTGAGGTTCTAAGGAATGATGCTGGGTCATCTCAGCTTTTGTTTCCTCATTCAGTATCATTGCTCACCTGGGGTGTTTTCTCTGTTATTCCTGCTGCTTTTCAATGATTCAAGCTATGTGACTTTCTAAGTGTTTATTTTGTAAATGAAATGCATTTATCAAAAGCTGCACACTAATATCTGAATGCAAACAGCACAGCCTGTGGGCAAAGGCTTCCACTATTTACCAATGAGAAGTAAGCTGAGACTCAGAGGCAGAGGACTTTTACTGCAAAGATACAAAGATATATGTGCTTTTTTTTTTTTTTTTTCTTTTCTGGAAACTTATTTTATAAAGGTGTCCTCTTGGGTTTAGCTACATTGCTTATCCCCAGAAGCAGTCTTTCAGTAAAGCAGTATCACATCTTGACAGTGATTGTTAATTACTTTGAAAAGATTTTGTAAAAGGTTCTGTTCCTTTGCTACTATAAACTAGGTCAAGGTTGGGTTTCCAAAGCTGGCTGGCCTGCTGTGTGCTTGGCTCATGGTTAATTGGCCCTTATAATCAGAATCCATCACAGATTTTTGCATGACCTAAAGAGGGATAGGAACAGATGCTATGTGATTTCAGGATAAACATTCTCAGTCATGTGAGGAGAGAAAATTTCAGTCTCACTGATTTCCAATCCAGCTCTTCCACTTGTATTTCAATTATCTTGAAGTCCAAGTCCTCCAGGTGGAGGCATCCTAAAGGTCATTGGAAGTTAGAGTCTGGTATTTGAGGGAGAGACCTGGGATGGCACTTGTATATTCTTCACTGAGAAGGTAGTAGTTGAATCTGTGAAGATGGATAAGATTGCCCAGAGAGAGTGAGGCATGTTTAGGGACCAAGATCAGAACCTTTTGGAAGCCTTGATATTTAGAGAGAAAGCTGAGAGAGGAGGCAAGCAGAGGAGACACACAGTGAACAGCAAGGAATGAGAGGAGGAGACAGGGTGGAGACCTGAGGAAAGACAGGTCTGTTCAATGCAAATGAGAAGGTGAGCCCACGGAGAGTTGTTGGTTGATTTGGAATCAGGAGTTGTCCGTGACCTGAGAAGCAGGTTTCAAATGTGAGGAGGCCAGAGTGCAAAGGCCTGCAAATCCAGGAGGTGTGGAGGGAGGTGAGGTGAAGACAGGCTACTCCTGGAAGGAGTTTGAATGAAGCAGGAGAGAGGCCCATCTGGAATGTAGGGTCTGAGGAGGTGTTGCTGGCTGTTTGGGTTTGTAGTTTGAGTTGGGGATATGTGTAAGGTGGTGGGTGGTATTCTTTCTCTCTCCTTCCATTCAACAAATAGGGATTAAAGTTGAGACCCTGAGGTACAGGAGTGAGTCGGGCACAAAGCCCTCTTCCAGGACCCTTGGGGAGGGAAAACAAAGTGAAAGTCAGTCAGTCATGTCCAATTTTGTGTGACCCCATGAACTATACAGTCCTTGGAATTCTCCAGGCCAGAATACTGGAGTGGGCAGCCTATCCCTTCTCCAAGGGATCTTCCCAAACCAGGGATTGAACCCAGATCTCCTGCATTGTAGGTGGATTCTTTACCAGCTGAACTACAAGGAAAGTCCAAGAATATTGGAGTGGATAGCTTATCCTTTCTCCAGGGGATCTTCCTTACCCAGAAATCAAACTGGGGTCTCCTGCATTGCAGGCAGATTTTTTACCAACTGAGCTATCAGGGAAACCCAGAGAAAGGAATCACATAGAAACTCACCTCTTGCTGCCTTTGGAATCTGAATTGTGCAAGTACCTTGGAGGAAGCCCTGAAAGGCAAACTGGATGTGGGAGCTGGGGCAGTTAGAGAGTCTGGTCCAGGAAGTGGGTGGAGTTTCTATGAAGTGACCTTTCATCCCAGAGGAAAGGAAAATGCTCCTGTGGGTGGTGAAACAGGAGGTGCTGCCAGAAGCTCAGTTCCTATGTGGGAAGCAGTCTTTTCTCTCTGTCACTATTGAGAGTGACAGGAAGTCAGGAAGGGGCTTGTTCAGCTTTGTTTCAAAGAATGCAGTTAGTGTCAGGTGGCTTGGAACTCATTCCTGATGATTCTGATCAGCCTTGGTATATTTTATAAACCTTGGAAAATACTTGATTATTTTCATGTTTATTACATCTAAAGGGTTTATTCCATATACTTTTCCTTATCTAATTCCTTCTCATTCTCTTAAAAGAAATCTCAGGTTATTTGTTTAATATTTTGTAGTGGTGATGTCAAGTGTGAAAACACTGGATTCTGCCTAGTGGGTCCACACTTAAGGACAGTCCATCCCCTCAAGTGATGTCATTCAGAGACGACATCCCAAAAGAGGGGTGATCACGAGTTTGTACACCCTTCTGTACCCAGACTCTTATAACAACAGATGTCTTGCCTGTTCAGTCACATTATAGTTATTGACGAAGGGGAGCTGTTCACAATTCCAAAGGAAGAAGAAAGGTAGCATTAAAAAAAAATCAATTTGTATAGTGTGCTTGGTGGCTCAGATGGTAAAGAATCCACCTGCAATGTGGGAGACCTGGATTCGATCCCTGGGTTGGGAAGATCTTTTGGAGGAGGGCATGGCAACCCGCTCCAGTATTCTTGCCTGGAGAATCCCCATGGACAGAGAAGCCTGGTGGGCTACAGTCCCTTGGGTTGCAAAGAGTCAGACATGATTGAGTAACTAAGCACAGCACCTGATAATCATTTACAATGTCAACAGCTTCGAAGTGCCCTGGAGTGAGGAGGCCTGCAGTCTCCCTTTTGAAGCTTGAGTCCTGGATCCAGAGTCTTACCATCTCTGCTGCACAAAAACAACACCTCCTCTCTGTAAAACAGGGAAAATAATACCGACTTTATAAGGTTTATTGGGAAGACAAAATGAAGTTGTTTTAATAAAATTCTTAGCACAAAGCTAAGTGCATCTTGAGCACTAAATCAGATCAGTTTAGTTCAGTCACTCCGTCATGTCCAACTCTTTGCAACCCCATGAACTGCAGTAGGCCAGGCTTCTCTGGCCATCATCAACCCCCAGAACTTGCTGAAACTTATGTCCATCGAGTCGGTGATGCCATCCAACCATCTCATCCTCTGTAGTCCCCTTCTCTTCCTGCCTTCAATCTTTCCCAGCATCAGGGTATTTTCCAATAAGTCAGTTCTTCGCATCAGGTGGCCAAAGGATTGGAGTTTCATCTTCAGCATCAGTCCTTCCAATGAATATTCAGGACAGATTTCCTTTAGGATGGAATGCTTGGATCTCTTTACTGTCCAAGGGACTCTCAAGAGTCTTCTCTAACACCGCAGTTCAAAAGCATCAGTTCTCCAGGCACTCAGCTTTCTTTATAGTCCAACTCTCACATTCATACATGACTACTGGAAAAACCATAGTTTTGACCAAATGGACCTTTGTAGGCAAAGTAATGTCTCTGCTTTTTAATATGCTGTTTATATGGGTCCTTTCTTCCAAGGAGCAAGCGACTTTTAATGTCATGGCTACAGTCACATCTCCAGTGATTTTGGAGCCCAAGAAAATAAAATCTCTCATTGTTTCCCCATATATTTGCCAGGAAGTGATAAGATCGAATGCACGATCTTAAGACATCTGAATGTTGAGTTTTAAGCCAACTTTTCACTCTCCTTTTTAACTTTCATCAAGAGGCTCTTTAGTTCTTCTTCACTTTCTGCCATAAGTCAAGGCTATATATTGTCACCCTGTTTATTTAAATTATATGCAGAGTACATCATGCAAAATGCCAAGGTGGATTAAGCACAAGCTGGAATCAAGATTGCCAGGAGAAATAGCAATAATCTCAGATATGCAGATGTGCACTAAATAATGCATCGCTATTTTAAAACACCAAATGTATTTTTAAGTAGGAGAAACAGTCTGCTAAAGGCATGATGTTGAATTAAAATTATTGGGACACACAGTTTTCAGGCTCATAAATATTACCTCATGAGTTTGCATTACATAGATTCTAGGCTTTGCAATCCTTGAAGACTTAAATGGACACTTTTCCATGTAGACCCACAGAATAAAAATCAACCATTCTCAAAATAGACCATTGAACACAAAATAGTTCAAATTAATGTAATTTTCACACAGTTTGCCAGAGTGCCAGATAACATTGGGAAATACTAGAGATCTCTTTAAATAATTAAAGATACCAAGGGAACATTTCATGCAAAGATGGGCATAATAAAATACAGAATGGCAAGGACCTAACAGAAGCAGAAGATATTAAGAAGAGGTGGCAAGAATACACAGAAGAACTATACAAAAAAGATCTTCATAACTCAGACAACCATGACAGTGTGTTCACTCACCTAGAGGCAAACATTCTGGAGTGTGAATTCAAGTTGGCTTTAAGAAACATTACTACATACAAAGCTAGTGAACGTGATGGAATTCCTGTTGAGCTATTTCAAGTCCTAAAAGGTGATGCTGTGAAAGTGCTGAACTCAATATGCCAGCAAACTTGGAAAACTCAGCAGTGGCTACAGGACTGGAAAAGGTCACCTTACATTCAAATCCCAAAGAAGATCAATGGCAAAGAATGTTCAAACTACCATACAGTTGCACTCAATTCACTTGCCAGCAAGGTAAGGCTCAAAAGCCTTCAAGCTAGGCTTCACCAGTACGTGAACAAGAACTTCCAGATGTACAAGATTTATAAAAGGCAGTGGAACCAGAGATTAAATTGCCAACAACTGTTGAATCATAGGAAAAGCAAGGGAATTACAGAAAAACATCTACTTCTTTATTGAGTACACTAAAGCATTTCAATGTGTGGATCACAACAAAGTGTGGAAAAATTCTTAAAGAGTTGGGAATACCAGACCACTTTACCTGCCTTCTGAGAAATCTGTATACAGGTCAAGAAGCAACAGTTAGAATCAGACATGAAACAACAGACTGGTTCAAAATTGGGAAAGGGGTATGTCAAAGCTGTATAATGTCACCCTGCTTATTTAAATTATATGCAGAGTACATCATGTGAAATGCTGGGCTGGATGAATCACAAACTGGAATCAAGGTTGCCAGAAGAAGTATCAACAGCCTCAGATATCCAGATGATACCACATAATGGCAGAAAGCAAAAAGGAACTAAAGAGCCTCTTGATGAAGTTGAAAGAAGAGAATGAAAAAGCTGGCTTAAAACTCAACATTCAAAACACTAAGATCATGGCATTCGGTCCCATCACTTCATGGCAAATAGATGGGGTAAAAGTGGTTACAGTGACAGATTTTATTTTCTTGGGTTGCAAAATCACTTGTGGCTCCTCACCCACAACATACATTTTGAGATAACATTGGCTCAAGGTGTTTTCCTGGGCCATAAAATGATTGAAATGAATCTTGAAGAAAGGCAGGTTTCCAAGCAAAGATATAGTCTCATTAACATAGCTTAAGAGAATATTTGCATGAGTAAAACATTCTGGTTTGTCAAGTCTGTTCTGAGTCTTAGGCAGAACTGAGTTGAAGACAGAGCCCAGGGTAAAAACATAGTTCATTATCATAGCTTAAGAAAAGCATTTCCATAAGAAAAACACATTGGTTAGCTCAAGATTTGAATAAAGTTCTGGTAGAACTAGGTGTCTTAGTGGCAACACGGAATTTTAAAAGAAACCTCCTTTTAATTTTGTATAGAGAAGGAAAAAAATCTGACACTTGTAGTTTGTTTCCTCCTGCCCCTTAAGAGCAGAGAAGGCGATGACACCCCACTCCAGTATTGTTGCCTAGAAAATCCCATGGACGGAGGAGCCTGGTAGGCTGCAGTCCATGGGGTCGCTAAGAGTCGGACACGACTGAGCGACTTCTCTTTCACTTTTCACTTTCATGCATTGGAGAAGGAAATGGCAACCCACTCCAGTGTTCTTGCCTGGAGAATCCCAGAGACGGCGGAGCCTGGTGGCTGCTGTCTCTGGGGTCGCACAGAGTCGGACACGACTGAAGCGACTTAGCAGCAGCAGCAGCAGCAGCCCCTTAAGAGAGAGATAAAAAAAAAAAAAAAATGTCTGACACTTAGCAGCCTATTTCCTCCCTTCGGAGACCCCTAGCCTTCCTGCATGTTACCTTTCATGTTTACCTTTTTTCCCTGTTATGATTTATGTTTTTGTATCCTAAGAAGTCTTTATCTTTAGAAGCATGAAGATATTTTCCTATTGTTTTAGTTTTTTATAGAAACTGATACATTTTGCATTAATTTTTACATATCAAAGTGTATTTAGTTGTGAAGTTTATTTTTCCCAGTTATTCTAGCCAAGTTTGTTAAAGACTTTTATACACTGAATTGGCACCTTGATTTAAAATCATCTGACTATATGTGAGGAAGTCTGTGTCTGGATCTTTGTTTTGTTCCACCAATCTTTTTGGTTCAATTTATTCCTGAATATTTAATGAGTTCAGTTCAGTCACTCAGTCATGTCCGACTCTTTGTGACCCCATGGGCTGAAGCATTCCAGACTTTCCTGTCCCTAACCAACTCCCAGAGCTTGCTTAAACTCATGTCCTTTGAATCAGTGATGCCATCCAACCATCTTGTTCTCTGTAGTCCCCTTCTCCTCCTGCCTTCAATCTTTCCCAGCATCAGGGTCTTTTCAAATGAGTCAGTTCTTCACATCAGGTGGCCAAAACATTGAAGTTTCAGCTGCAACATCAGTCCTTCAAATGAGTATTCAGGACTGATTTCCTTTAGGATTGGCTGATTTTATCTCCTTGCTGTCCAAGGGACTCTCAAGAGTCTTCTCCAACACCACAGTTCAAAAGCATCCATTTGAATGCAAAGAAAAAACACCATTTTCAAATGCTCATTGCTAGTATATAGAAAGCAATTGATTTATTTGAGAATTCACTTTGCATTTCCTGGAGTTGGTGGTGTTTTCTAAAATTCTATAGGATTTTGTACGTATACAATCATGTCAGCTACTTGTCTGTTGTAACAGGAATGTAAGTAATTTGGAAGCTACTGGCAAACAGATCATATATTCAAACTGTGCTTGTGAGAGTGTTATAGCCACGTGTTCCGGGAAAAAAACTCACTCAGAAGGACAATGCAGATAGTAGAGTGCATTTTATTACACCGGCGGGCCCAAGGCAGAGTCTCCTCTTAGCCAAGGACCCTGACCAGTGTTTGTTAAAATCTTTTATACCCCATGTGTACGTGTCCAAACCTACCACCCCAATTTCCTTGAGACTTACATAAAACAAAGGAAGGGTAAATACAATCACAATAACCCCATTATTCAAGTGTTATCAAGTGTTAGGTGTTTAAACAGTTAATAATCAATAAGCCTGCAGTTACACTCCAATAGATACAAAAAGAATTTATGACCTGTCTGGAGGCAGGGGTGACTAGAGTCTGTTTTCTCTTAGGCAATGAGTAACCTGGATGTGATCTTCAAGATTCCCCTGTCCAGAGGGGGTCATACCCTTCTATTGTAGTTTCCATAGGCACTAAGCACAGAGTCCAGAGTCCATTGGAGAGGTGGCATAGCATGATCAGCATGAACAGGCCTAAGATGGGGTCCAGGCCCTATGAGTTCCTTCTTCAAGAGGAATATTTTAAATCTGCAGCATTAGAATATGGTGTTCATTCTAGTAGTAGAGTCTTCCTGTGGAAATTTAGTGTTTTTACTACTAGCCATATATAGATATTGAACATTTAAAATACTCAGCCTAATTTTGGGTCCTTGGGATTTATGTATTTGTTAAAATTATTGGGCTTCCACCCCACCCTGCCAAAGACATTTTGTGTTCTGGGCTTAGAACTCATCTTTCTCACAAAATGTTTGTTTTTAATTTAAATAATAATTCTTAAATCAACACAAGTTAGTATGCTCTATTAGCATTTTTAAGACATTTTAATGATCAATCTGCTCTGTGAGCTGAGCAGACTGTTATTCCCCCCCCCAAAAAAATCTGGAAGTCATCCCTGCATGGGAGAAATCAGATACAACCCCAAGAAACCAAACAAAATTGGAAAATGCAGACAGAAGGATATGTATAATAATGGAGTATATCTGCTGCTGCTGCTAAGTAGCTTCAGTTGTGTCTGACTCTGTGTGAACCCATAGATGGCAGCCCACCAGGATCCGCCGTCCCTGGGATTCTCCAGGAGAGAACACTGGAGTGGGTTGCATTTCCTTAATGCCTGAAAAGTGAAAGTGAATTCGCTTAGTTGTGTCCGACTCTTAGCAACCCCATTGACTGCTGGCCTACAAGGCTCCTCTGTCCATGGGATTTTCCAGGCAAGAGTACTGGAGTGGGTTGCCATTGCCTTCTCTGGGAGTATATCTAGATATTAATTTTAACATATTAATTTTATCTTTATTTGGGATACAGTATTGGGAAGAAACGAAAAGGACAAACTTGGGGTCACAATGACTGAATTACCAGTGAGCTCAGTTGCTCAGTTGTGTCTGGCCCTTTGCGACCCCATGGACTGTAGCCCCTTATTGCCAAATTTAGACTTAAAATGAAGACAGTAGGGAAAACCACTAGACCATTCAGGTATGACCTAAATCAAATCCCTTATGATTATACAGTGGAAGTGAGAAATAGATTTAAGAGACTAGATCTGATACAGTGCCTGATGAACTATGGACAGAGGTTGATGACATTGTACAGGAACAGGGATCAAGAACATCCCTGTGGAAAAGAAATGCAGAAAAGCAAAATGGCTGTCTGGGGAGGCCTTACAAATAGCTGTGAAAAGAAGAGAGGTGAAAAGCAAAGGAGAAAAGGAAAGATCTGAATGCAGAGTTCCAAAGAATAGCAAGAAGAGATAAGAAAGCCTTCCTCAGCAATCAATGCAAAGAAATAGAGGAAAACAACAGAATGGGAAAGACTAGAGATCTCTTCAAGAAAATTAGAGATACCAAGGGAACATTTCATGCAAAGATGGGCTCGATAAAGGACAGAAATGGTATGGACCTAACAGAAGCAGAAGATATTAAGAAGAGGTGGCAAAAATACACAGAAGAACTGTACAAATTCTTCTGTGTATTTTTGCCACCTCTTCTTAATATCTTCTGCTTCTGTTAGGTCCCGAGTCGCCAGTCCAGGTTTGATGCACGGTACTGGATGCTTGGGGCTGGTGCACTGGGACGACACAGAGGGAGGGTATGGGGAGGGAGGAGGGAGGAGGGTTCAGGATGGGGAACTCGGGTATACCTGTGGTGGATTCATTTCAATATTTGGCAAAACTAATACAATATTGTAAAGTTTAAAAAAAAAAAAAAATCTTCATGACCCAGATAATCACAATGGTGTGATCACTGACCTAGAGCCAGACATCCTGGAACATGAAGTCAAGTGGGCCTTAGAAAGCATCATTATGAACAAAGCTAGTGGAGGTGATGGAATTCCAGTTGAGCTATTTCAAATCCTGAAAGATGATGCTGTGACAGTGCTGCACTCAATGTGCCAGCAAATTTGGAAAACTCAGCAGTGGCCACAGGGCTAGAAAAGGTCAGTTTTCATTCCAACCCCAAAGAAAGGCAATGCCAAATAATGCTCAAACTACTGCACAATTGCACTCATCTCACACACTAGTAAAGTAATGCTTAAAATTCTCCAAGCCAGGCTTCAGCAATATGTGAACCGTGAACTTCCTGATGTTCAAGTTGGTTTTAGAAAAGGCAGAGGAACCACAGATCAAGTTGCCAACATCTGCTGGATCATCAAAAAAGCAAGAGAGTTCCAGAAAAACATCTATTTCTGCTTTAGTGACTATGCCAAAGCCTTTGACTATGTGGATCACAATAAACTATGGAAAATTCTGAAAGAGATGCGAATACCAGACCACCTGACCTGCCTCTTGAGAAACCTGTATGCAGGTCAGGAAGCAACAGTTAGAAATGGACATGGAAAAACAGACTGGTTCCAAATAGGAAAAGGAGTACATCAAGGCTGTATATTGTCACCCTGCTTGTTTAACTTATATGCAGAGTACATCATGAGAAATGCTGGACTGGAAGAAACACAAGCTGGAATCAAGATTTCCAGGAGAAATATCAATAACCTCAGATATGCAGATGACACCACCCTTATGGCAGAAAGTGTAGAGGAATTAAAAAGCCTCTTGATGAAGGTGAAAGAAGAGAGTGAAAAAGTTGGCTTAAAGCTCAACATTCAGAAAACGAAGATCATGGCATCTGGTCCCACCACTTCATGGGAAATAGATGGGGAAACAGTGGAAACAGTATCAGACTGTATTTTTCTGGGCTCCAAAATCACTGCAGATGGTGACTGCAGCCAAGAAATTAAAAGACGCTTACACCTTGGAAGAAAAGTTATGACCAACCTTGATAGCATATTCAAAAGCAGAGACATTACTTTGCCAACAAATGTCCGTCTAGTCAAGGCTATGGTTTTTCCAGTGGTCATGTATGGATGTGAGAGTTGGACTGTGAATAAAGCTGAGCACCAAAGAATTGATGCTTTTGAACTGTGGTGTTGGAGAAGACTCTTGAGAGTCCCTTGGACTGCAAGGAGATCCAACCAATCCATTCTGAAGGAGATCAGCCCTGGGATTTCTCTGGAAGGAGTGATGCTAAAGCTGAAACTCCAGTACTTTGGCCACCTCATGCGAAGAGTTGACTCATTGGAAAAGGCTCTGATGCTGGGAGGGATTGGGGGCAGGAGGAGAAAGGGACGACAGAGGATGAGATGGCTGGATGACATCACTGACTCGATGGACGTGAGTCTGAGTGAACTCCGGGACTTGGTGATGAAAGGGAGGCCTGGCATGCTGCGATTCATGGGGTTGCAAAGAGTCAGACACGACTGAGCGACTGAACTGAACTGAACTGAACTGAATCCTTCTTACTCAGATTTGCTGTGAGAATGAAATTAAAGTAGGCCAATGGAATAATTGAGAGGTGGGACACATGCCAAGCCTCATGAAATGTCATCCATTATTGGTATTTGGGAGGGCAGAGTATCCATGAAGTTTTCAGTGAGAATTGTACAATTTCTTCAGTATTATGAGAAATTTTGCTCTGGGTACTAATAATAAAGCAGTTTCCTAATTTTCAAATTTTTTGATTAAACAGGCTTTTAAGCAAAACCATTAACATTTTTCATAAGCATTAATTTTTTCTGTTACTTTACTGCTTTTGTGTATACTTCATTAACAATTTATTTAGATGACAGCGTGGTTTGTCAATAATAATGTAGATATTTTTCTGGAATTCTCTTGCTTTTCCTATGATCTAACAGATTTTGGCAATTTTATCTCCAGTTCCTCTGTCTTTTCTAAATCCAGCTTGAGCATCTGGAATTTCTCAGTTCACGTACTGTTGAACCCCAGCTTGGAGAATTTTGAGCATTATTTTGCTACCATGTGAGATAAGTACAATTTTGTGGTAGTTTGAGAATTCTTTGGCATTGTCTTTCTTCGGGATTTGAATAATAATTGACCTTTTCCAGTCCTGTAATTACTGCTGCATTTTCCAAATTTGCTGGCATATTGAGTGCAGCACTTGAACAGCATCATCTTTTAGGAATTGAAGTAGTTCAGCAGGAATTCCATCACCTCCACTAGATTTCTTTATAGTGATACTTCCTAAGGCCCACTTGTCTTCACATCCCAGGATATCTGGCTCTAGGTGAGTGATCACACCACTGTGGTTATCCGGATTAACTGCCTCCTGAGGATCTGTATGCAGGTCAAGATGGCAACAGTTAGAACAACAGACTGGTTCCAAATTGGGAAAGAAGTACATCAAGGCTATATATTGTCACCCTGCTTATTTAACTTATATGCAGAGTATATCATGTGAAATGCTGGGCTGGATGAAGCACAAACTGAAATCAAGATGGCCAGGAGAAATGTCTATAATTTCAGATATGCAGATAATACCACCTTTATGGCAGAAAGTGAAAAGGAACTAAAGAGCCTCTTGATGAAAGTGAAAGAGGAGAGTGAAAAAGCTAGCTAAAAACTCAAATTCAAAATATGAAGATCATGGAATACGGTCCCATCGTTTCAAAGCAAGTAGATGGGGAAATAGTGGAAACAGTGATCAAATTCATTTTGGGGGGATCCAAAATCACTGCAGATGCTGACTGTAGCCATGAAATTAAAAGAAGCTTGCTCCTTGGAGGAAAAGCTATGACCAGCCTCAACAGCATATTAAAAAGCAAAGACATTACTTCCTGACAAAGGTCCGTCTAGTCAAAGCTATGGTAGTCATGTAACAATGTGAGAGTTGGACTACAAAGAAAGCTGAGCACCAAAGAATTGATGCTTTTGAACTGTGGTGTTGGAAAAGACTGTTGGGAGTTCCTTGAACAGTAAGGAGATGAAACCAGTCCATCCTAAATGAAATCAGTCCTGAACATTTATTGGAAGGACTGATGCTAAAGCTCAATACTTTGGCCACCTGCTGTGAAAAACTGACTCGTTGGAAAAGACCTTGATGCTGGGAAAGACTAAAGGCAGGAGGAGAAGGGGATGACAGAGGATGAGATGGTTGGATGGAGTCACTGACTCGATGGATATGAGTTTGAGCAAGCTCCAGGAGTTGGAGATGGACAGGGAGACCTGGTATGCTGCAGTCCATGGGATTGCAAAGAGTCGGACATGACTGAGTGACTGAACTGACTGTGGTTTGTTAGAAATAGCTTCACAGGACAGCATCTTTCTGAGGATGGGAGATGACTGCTTTAGTCACCCTGACATCCTAACTGCTTTAGTCACCCTGACATCCTAAGTAGGCTGTTTGCCTGTACCAAGAGGCTGAACTGGAGTGGACACAGTTGAATTTCATAAGATTCAGTAGTGCACAAAATCTAGCTTTTGTACTTCCTTTGATATCGATAGACCAGTTCGTGGTACATGAAACAGAAACAGTCAAATTGATCTTCTCTTTGGACTGAATTGAATAATTTGGTTGGTTTAGTTAATTCACAGGTGTTCCACTTTTTCTTTAGTTTTCCTTTAATTCTCAGCAGTTTCATAACAGTAAGTTTTCTCAAAGAAATAGCAGAAGTTGAACAAAGAGAATAAGGAATAAGAAAATAAACATCTCAAAAAATCTTGACTTGCTGCCTAATATTTATCAATTTTTGGAAGACCTAGAATTGGGAAGAAAATACAGAGAGGACAAAACCTGTACTAAATGAGATTTATTGGTCATATTATTTCTAAAATAACTTCTTTGAACAAAATAGACCTTAGATTCAATTTTCTCTGTGGCTAGAGAAAAGCCACAGTCACTTTGTACATCATCACCACATCTAAGAAAAGCATCACCTGCTCTGGTATATCCTTGAATAGTACTCAGCTGTTCCAGGGGTTAGAATGAGTGGCCTCTTAGGGTCCAAATTCATGTGATTCTTAAGGTTCTTTAAGCCCTTAAGTCTGTAATACACTGTTCCCTCCTCCCCTGGCTGCTGTGACCAGAGCACACTGAAACGTGATAATGATGGACTTAGAGTTTATATTTGTTATCCATAAACTGGTAAGCACATTATGTACATAATCTCATTTAATTCCCACCACCATCCTTTTATAGTGTTGCAATATCCCAGCTTTACTAACATTAAAAGTGGGTGGGGGATCTTACCATCCCTGTTAATTTAGGGTGAGCCCTAAACCCTCTTGAAAATTAATAGTCTCAGATACCTCAATAGCTGTCTACTGGAATTTCCCCTCCAAGTACACGTTGTCATTTCTGCAAACTAAAGATTTGTTCTGACTTGTGAAAATTCACCATGTACTTTCAAGTGAAATACTATCCTTGAATGTTTGCATTTATTCATATGGAATAATAGACTTTTGATAGAATTCTCAAATGGTGTGCTCCAAATAGGTTATAAACGTATTAAAAAATGATTCCCCTTATTTCCTGGGGCATCAAGTCTTGGGTCACTTGTTTCTGGGTCAACACGTCTCTTGCTGTGTACACATCATTGTCTCAGTGCCATCGTGAGAAATAGTTATAGAAGCACTGGCCATGGTGCTATGTGCTATCAGATGGGCCTGAAATCCAGTCAGATGGGAGGAATTGTGTGTGTAGCTTGGATAAGGTTCCTTGGAATCCTGGGAATATGGAAGGAAGATATGAGATTGGCTTCAAGAAAGGGATGTTTATTGTACCCAGGAATATTCTATTTCCTTTGTTAGAGTGTTGACTTTTTGCTCAGATCCTATTTTTGCCTTCTACCAACTTTTGCAAAGAGTTTGAAAGAGCTGGAAATAAATAAAATATTCATAAATGTATATACATAGATACTTAAAATGTAAACCTATACATTTTTTTTGTATATATATATGTGTGTGTGTGTATTTATATAATATTTAATCCACTATAAGACTGGCTATAGTATGCCCTTCAAGTAGAAAGAAAACTCTTAGAGAACATCTATTTGAATTGTTTCAGAATTTAGGGGCATGAAATCTGAAGGACATAACCTAACTGGGGATCTTTTGAGAGCAATAGTTACTGATCTTTAATGTGTACACAAGGAAAAAGCATTGGCACAGCTCCCTTCATTTTGATCTTATGTCACTTTCCAGGTTATCCGGCAGGCTGGGTTAGTCATCAAAGGCCCTTAACTGGGTAGAAACAGATGATTGAAACTGGTGAATATTGTCCAGTCAAATAATGTGAATTTGCTAAAAAAAAAAAACACAAACGAACTGTAATTTGGATTTTTTTCCTGATTGATGTTTCAGCAGGTTTTTTCCCCTAACAACCAAAGATGACACCCCTAGTGACTTTAGTTAAGACCAGACATGGAAGGAGCTGGAAGGACCCCACCCCATGAACACGAAGGTTGCAGTAGTGTGGGATGCACATTTAAACCAGTGTTTGTTAAGAAATTGTTCATCTGTAGGTCTAATAGGTGACTCATTGGAAAAGACCCTGATGCTGGGAAAGATTGCAGGCGGGAGGAGAAGGGGACAAAAGAGAATGAGATAGATGGATGGCATCACCAACTCGATGGACATGAGTTTGGGTAAACTCTGGGAGTTGGTGATAGACTGGCAGGCCTGGAGTGCTGCAGTCCATGGGGTCGCAAACAGTCGGACACAACTGAGCAACTGAACTGAGGTCTAATATGAGAGAGATCAGACAGGCCTATTTCCCCTCATTTATGATTAGAATTTATTTCTTCAGGATTCCATCCTCTTCATTCTGAGTTTTATATTGATACCATGGCACAGATGAGAGAAACAGGGAAACCACATGGGTCTCCATCCAGATAATACAGTTTGCTTCACAAGGGCTCCTGGCCACAGAATTACAGTTCTGGAAGATTCCTCCTCCTTCTAGGCTCCTCCTCCTGCAGCTGTGGCTCTTGGATTACCTGAATACAAACCACTCCTGTCTTTCTCCATGACCTGAAGTCCTTCCTGGAAAAACTTAGGATAGTCACTTGCTCTCCCAGCTTCATGTTTCTTATCTACAAATGGAAATGATAGTTCTTACTTTTCTTATTCACAAGATAGTTGTGAAGATCCTCTGAGAAAACTGATCTGGAAGAGTTATGAAATGATAACCCGAGTCTCTGTGATACAGGCATTACCCACCCTAACCCATCCCTTAGAGATGTACCAGGGCCAGTTGCCCTGGGTGACAAGGAGGGGGAGGCCCTGGGTTGGAGAGCATGGGATGCAGGTGCTCAGGCTGAGAGGACCCAGAAAAACCAGTGTTAACTCAGACAAGCATCTCAACCTTCTCCTGCCTCCTTTTTGGTCAAAATTTGTGTCAGGTATGATTACTACCTGCAAATTATTCATGCCACTCTGTTTGTTAAACCAGCCTGTGAAATTCAGTTATCAATCTCTTCTTAGATTTCTTTTAAAAGTGTTCATATTTTCTTCCCTGTGTTTCCTCTGCCCTCTCTGCCTTGTGCAGATTGTCATGGATTTGTCTCCACCTGAGATCATAAACTTCAGAGGCCTTGACCCAGACCATGTGAATCTACACATCCCCAGTATTGACCCCACTTCCGTAGCAGGCAGACACTAAGTGTTGATTGCATTCCTATGGCCTGAAGTTGTCCATTGTGATATCATACTTTTCCTTATAAAGATGGATACTTAAAGCAGCAGCATGTAATGTTTGGTTTCTATTCTTTCTGCCATCTTTTTAGACATTTCCCAAGATAAAATCACATTATGGGATGAGATGATTAAATGAGTGTTCATAGAATTCTTGGCACAGTGCCTCATATGCAGTAAATGTCTGATAAATGGTATCTGTTGGTGTTTAATCATTAAACTTTGAAATGGACATTTTACATACTTAGCATAATGGTGGAAAGTTGGATGTACATTGGGGGCAACTTACATGTGTCATAATAGCTCATGACACGGGCTCTCCAAGTTTGTGACTTAGGCTTTGTAGTCTTGATCAAGTTGTTTTTCTTCTCTATGTACCTCAGTGTCTCTATCTGTAAAATGAGATAATACTGTTACTACATAGGATTATTGTGAGGATTAAAGAGTTAATACATGTGAAGTTTTGAATGTGTGGCCCTGTACACAGTCAGCACTCAGTAAATATTAACTATGGATCGAAACCAAAAAAGATAATTCCTACTTCCAAAGATCAGCATTTGAATTTTTCTCTACTTTTCTGGACACTGAATTTATAATCAACCACTTCTATAACCTAACATGTATAGCTGAGGCTTCTGGATTCCTCATCTGTGATACCTGCTTGCTCATCTCTAGTAACACCTGTTGACTCCTGATAGTTTGGTATTCAAGTCTTTTTCCCTAGGAGTTTTAAATATTCTCTCATCTGTTAAAAGTAGTAAGTAAGCTACTGAGTGTATCAAAGGAGCTAATACCTGAAAAATTCTCCTCATGGTGTTTGACACATGCAATAAATACCACAAGAATCGCACATTATTTTATTTCTTTGGATGGAAAAACATTCCCTATTATTCCAACACATCTTTTGGGAAAAGAGTTTAATCCTAACAAAACGTTAAAGTTTATCTTTGAAAAAAATCCTTAACAAAGACACCTCTGTATCTGTTTTCACTGTTTCAGGCTTTTTTACTTGTGATTGGTGTAGTAGGCGTGATGGTGGCAGTGATTCCTTGGATTGCAATACCTGTGATTCCCCTTGGCATCGCTTTCTTTTTTCTCCAGCGATATTTCTCAGAGACTTCACGAGATATTAAACGCCTGGAATGTGCAAGTGAGTACGGGACTCTCAGGTTGGTTTGGCGAAGTAGGCTGGCTTTCCTTTATGCCATTTTATTAATCAGACCCCTGAAATCCTGCAGACTGTCTTCTGGAATTTCTCACTAAGTTAACGTTAGGTAATTGAATATTATGGGCCCTGTTCAGTGTGGCCCTTAAGGTGGCAGGTCAGCTGTAGCTTTGTATTTTAGGACAAAGAGGTGAGTTTGCCCTGCCACATCCTGATTCCAGGGAACTGTTTACATCCTGCTTCTTGGACATTCCAGATCCACTGCCTTTCTGGGTGGAATCCTTGGGAAGAGTAGATTTTGCAGGCACTTGGGGTTCATCACTGGCTTTAAAAGAAAGCTGCATCCTAATCATCAGAGACAGTCTAGCATCTCTCTATTTCACAGAAAGGAAGGCTGAGTCACCAGATATCGACTTGTTCAAGGGCAGCTTCCCAGTTGGCACTAGTGCTAAAGAACCTGCCTGCCAATGCAGGAGACATAAGAGATACAGGTTCAATCCCTAGGTCAGAAAGATCTCCTGGAGAAGGAAATCGCAACCCATTGCAGTATTTTTGCCTGGAGAATCCCACGGACAGAGAAGCCTGATGGGCTACAGTCAATGAGGTCGCACAGAGTCAGACACAACTGAGAGATTTAGCAGCAGCAGCAGGTGAATTTGAGGATAGTGACCATCTATGTCTTGTTCATGACATACTTGTTAATAGAGCATCCACTCTATAAATACTTTTATTAAAAATAAAATACTTTATTACACTGGAACGAATATACAAGGGAAATAGGGGAATTTTCTTACCCCAGAGTTACTAGAAATGACAAGGAAAGGAAAAGTTTAGGAAAAGAAAAGGAGGTATCAGGAAATATATTCATATACCAGAAATGATACATTTGAAAAATACATTTTTTCACATACCTAAAAGATGGCAAGTAAGTTGCAGTTGTTAAATGTTTTAAAAAGCTAAGTGCTGTTATTTTCAGGTTTTTGTTTATCATCAACAGTATTTGGTAGAACACACTGTTCATATAAATGATGCTGAAATAATTCCCTTAGAAAGATTATTCAGTAGGCATGCAGTCTAGTATTCTATCTAACTTTGTAGCTTAGAATGATGGGGAACACATTTTATGACTAATCCTTCTGTTCTACAGCTATTCACAGAGGGTAGATTATATCAGAGCTTATCTCATTAATGCACAAACATATTTCATCAATATTAAAAATCATAAGAAATCATAAAGAATGTAGAATTGTTAAATGTATTTTTTTAAAGGTATAAGGACAATAGCCGAAAAGAAAGGAGGATGTTTGTATCGATATCACAAACCTTAACCATGGATAGTTACTGCTGAACTTTCCATAAACCAAGCCAAGAAGAGAAGTATATCGAGTTACATGGTTCTTAGTATCTGCTGGCAACTAAGTTGAAAAAAAAAAAAAAAAAATCTAAGTTCATCAAAACAAAGGTGATTTTTATTGTGGCATTTGCATGTTTTGTTTTTAATAATAAATTCTTAAGAGGCATTTATCCTAAGTATTTGCATAATACAGAGTGGTTGTTGGTTTCATAAAAGCTATAGAAAAATTTTTGGTCATCAGGAGAATCAGCTAAACTCCCGTGAGTTTTGGTCTTAGGAGGTGTTTGAATGGGATGCACAACAGTAGAGTCCAGGTATGTATGACGTCCTGCTGATGTGAGTTGGTAGGATGTTAGGATGCAGGGAGGCAGAAAAGGAAGTGAAGAGGTCCATCCAGGCTTCTGTAGACAAGGCCTCACATGTTTTATAATTTGAGGCTGACTTATGAAATGGCGTTGGGCTTCCCAGGTGGCACTAGTGATAAAGAATCCTCCTGCAATGCAGAAGATGCAAGAGACACAGGTTCAGGCCCTGGGTTGGGAAGATCCCCTAGAGTAGGAAGTGGCAGCCTACTCTGGTAATCTTGCCTGGAGAATTCTATGGACAGAGGAGCTTGATGAGCTACAGTCCGTAGGGTCACAAAGAGTCAGACACAACTGAGCACCATGAAATTGAGCCATTCAACAGTCTTGTTGCAAAGCAGGTCTCTGGTATATTCAAAGAGGAGTTGTTCCAGAAGTAACCTGTGACTAAGATTTATGCCTGGGGAAAGGGCCACTTCCCATCCATAAGAAAAGAAATATGGGCACTTCTTAAGGCTTTTTAAAGAGAAAGTACTGGATTTTTAAAATGTTTTTAGAAACCATCCCCAAGAAAGAGAAATGCAAAAAAGGCAAAATGGTTGTCTGAGGAGGCCTTACAAATAGCTGAGAAAAGAAGAGAAGGTAAAGGCAAAGGAGCAAAGGAAGGATATACCCATCTGAATGCAGAGTTCCAAGAACAGCAAGGAGAGATAGCAAGGAGAGAGCCTTCCTTCATGATCAATGCTAAGGAATAGAGGAAAACAATAGAATGGGAAAGACTAGAGAGATCTTGAAGAATATTAGAGATACCAAGAGGACATTTCATTCAAAGAGGAGCACAATAAAGGACAGAAATGGTATAGACCTAACAAAAGCAGAATATATTAAGAAGAGGTGGCAAAAATACACAGAAGACTGTAAAAAAAAAGATCTTCATGACCCAGATAACCATGATGGTGTGATCACTCACCTAGAGCCAGACATCCTGGAATGTGAAGTCAAGTGGCCCTTAGGAAGCATCACTAGAAAGAAAACTAGTGGAGGTGATGGTATTCCAGCTGAGCTATTTCAAATTCTAAAAGATGATGCTGTGAAAGTGCTACACTCAATATGCCAACAAATTTGGAAAACTCAGCAGTGGCCGCAGGGCTAGAAAAGGTCAGTTTTCATTCCAACCCCAAAGAAAGGCAATGCCAAAGAGTGTTCAAACTACCACACAATTGCACTCATCTCACACGCTAGTAAAGTAATGCTCAAAATTCTGCAAGCCAGGCTTCAGCAATATGTGAACTGTGAACTTCCTGATGTTCAAACTGGTTTTAGAAAAGGCAGAGGAACCAGAGATTAAATTGCCAACATCCGCTGGATCATTGAAAAAGCAAGAGAGTTCCAGAAAAACATCTATTTCTGCTTTAGTGACTATGCCAAAGCCTTTGACTGTGTGGATCACAATAAACTGTGGAAAATTCTGAAAGAGATGCGAATACCAGACCACCTGACCTGCCTCTTGAGAAACCTGTATGCAGGTCAGGAAGCAACAGTTAGAACTGGACAGGGAACAACAAACTGGTTCCAAATAGGAAAAGGAGTACATCAAGGCTGTATATTGTCACCCTGCTTGTTTAACTTTTATGCAGAGTACATCATGAGAAACGCTGGACTGGAAGAAACGCGAGCTGGAATCAAGATTTCCAGGAGAAATATCAATAACCTCAGATATGCAGATGACACCACCCTTATGGCAGAAAGTGAAGAAGAACTAAAAAGCCTCTTGATGAAGATGAAAGAGAAGAGTGAAAAAGTTGGCTTAAAGCTCAACATTCAGAAAACGAAGATCATGGCATCTGGTCCCACCACTTCATGGGAAATAGATGGGGAAACAGTGGAAACAGTGTCAGACTTTAGTTTTCTGGGCTCCAAAATCACTGCAGATGGTGACTGCAGCCATGAAATGAAAAGACGCTTACTCCTTGGAAGAAAAGTTATGACCAACCTAGACAGCACATTCAAAAGCAGAAACATTACTTTGCCAACAAAGGTTCGTCTAGTCAAGGCTATGGTTTTTCCTGTGCTCATGTATGGATGTGAGAGTTGGACTGTGAAGAAGGCTGAGCACCGAAGTATTGATGCTTTTGAACTGTGGTGTTGGAGAAGACTCTTGAGAGTCCCTTGGACTGCAAGGAGATCCAATCCAGTCCATTCTGAAGGAGATCAGCCCTGGGATTTCTTTGGAAGGAATGATGCTAAAGCTGAAACTCTAGTACTTTGGCCACCTCATGTGAAGAGTTGACTCATTGGAAAAGGCTCTGATGCTGGGAGGGATTGGGGGCAAGAGGAGAAGGGGACGACAGAGGATGAGATGGCTGGATGGCATCACTGACTCAATGGACGTGAGTCTGAGTGAACTCCGGGATTTGGTGATGACAGGGAGGCCTGGCATGCTGCGATTCATGGGGTCGCAAAGAGTTGGACATGAATGAGCGACTGATCTGATCTGATCTGATCTGAAGGCTGTATATTGTCATCTTGCTTATTTAACTTATATGCAGAGTACATCATACAAAATGAAGGACTGGATGAAGCACAAGCTGGAATCAAGATTGCTGGGAGAGAGATCAATAACCTCAGATATGCAGATAACACCAGCCTTATGGCAGAAAGTGAAGATGAACTAAAAAGCCTCCTGATGAAAGTGAAAGAAGAGAGTGAAAAAGTTGACTGAAAGCTCAACATTCAGAAAACTAAGATTATGGCAACCAGTCCCATCACTTCATGGCAAATAGATGGGGAAACAGTGGAAACAGTGGCTGACTTTATTTTTCTGGGCTCCAAAATCACTGTAGTTAGTGACTGAAGCCATGAAATTAAAAGACTCTTACTCCTAGGAAGAAAAGTTATGTCCAACCTAGACAGCACATTAAAAAGCAGAGACATTACTTTGCCAGCAAGGTCTGTCTAGTCAATGCTATGTTTTTTCCAGTAGCCATGTATGGATGTGAGAATTGGACTATAAAGAAAACTAAGCACTGAAGAATTGATGCTTTTGAACTGTGGTGTTGGAGAAGACTCTTGAGAGTCCCTTGGACTGCAAGGAGATGAAAGCAGTCAATCCTAAAGGAGATCAACACTGAATATTCATTGGAAAGACTGATGCTAAAGTTGAAACTCCAATATTTTGGTCACCTGATGCAAAGAACTGACTCATTGGAACAGACCCCGATGCTTGAAAAGATTGAAGGCAGGAAGAGAAGGGTACGACAAAGGATGAGATGGTTGGATGGCATCACTGACTTGATGTACATGAGTTTGAGCAAGCTCCAGGTATTGGTGATGGACAGGGCAGCCTGGCGTCCTGCAGTCCATGGTCTTGCAAGGGATTAGACATGACTGAGTGGCTAAACTTAACTACTGGGTTTTTTCAGTGTTTGATCTGGAGAGTCTGAGAACTTTGGCTCTACCCTTGTGGAATATTGGGATTTTTATTTTTTATTTTTTTATTTTTTTGCACCATAGTATGCTGTGAGAACATTAGACAGCAAACTATTCAGTCCAGATACCCCCTCCTCCACACTCCATATAAGCAAATGTGGTGGCCAGTAAATTAGAACTGTTTATGTTCTCCCTCAAGGTGAGGGGGGGAGGGTCTGTGCCATAAATAATACCACTGTTTTCTTGAAACAGTAACTGATAGTATGTCTTAAGGTCACTGCTGAAGGCACCAGTAAAAACAGGGACACCCGACTGCTGTATTCAGAAGGCTTAAACTTGCTTCATCCTTGTGCTCTGAAGGACTACTGACGTCTTGAGGTTTAGTTTCAGATCCTACTGCCAAGCTGCCTCTGGATGCTTAGGCTGACTTTTTTTTTTTCTCAGCTTAATGACAAGTATGTAGCTGCTTTTCATGGGTTTATTGGGTACCTATTTGCAAAAGTGAGCATAACAGCAGTCACAGAACAGTGCATAAACTCTGGATGGCATTTGGTTGCCTTTCTCTAGCTAACACTTTTTGTTTGTTTTTAAAACTTTTAATTTTGTACTGGGGTAGAGCCAAATTACAAGCAATGTTGTGATGGTTTCAGATGAGCAGTGAAGAGACTCAGCCATAAATATATTTGTATCCATTCCCCCCCAAACTCCCCTCCCATCCAGCCTGTCACATAACATTCCATGTACTGTACAAAATAGGCCCTTGTTGGTTATTTGTTTTAAATATAGCAATATGTACATGTCTATCCCAAACTCCCTAACTATCCCTTCCTCCCATCCTTCCTCCCAGAAACCGTAAGTTCATTGTCTCAGTCTGTGAGTTTCTGTTTGTAAGTAAGTTTATTTATTTCATTTTTTTAGATTCCACATATAAGGGATGTCATATGATATTTCTCTCTATCTGACATACTTAATTCAGTAAGTAATGACACTCTAGGTCTACCCATGCAGCTGAAAATGGCATTATTTCATTCTTTTTAATGGTCTAAACAACTCTTCACATTTAGCAGTGCCTGAATGATGAAGCCATATCCAAATTCTGTCTGAAAGTGTGCTGTGATCAACTAGCAATGTCTGCCACAGGCATTGCTGGCAGAAGGTTAGCATATTTGCCATGTGTATTCAGACTATGGATCCTCATGTCTGCTGTTTTAAGTGTTCTCATACCAGATTTCTAGGGACTTTATTCAACCTCAGGTGCTTAGTAAGATGTACAGTAATGACTAAGGTGGTTGGATATTAGCTAAGGAAGATTTGGGGTTTTCTGAACATAAAGTCTGGAGAAAAATATATTTAATCACACATGGGGATCCCTAACCCTCATTATTCTCCCTCTGAGACATTACAGTTGGAATTAAAAGCAAAAGCATGGGATTAAAACAGAGTTGGGTCTGACACCTGCTCTACCATTTAGGTGGGTTAATTTACTTAATCTGGGCAGGGAGTGCTCTTAATCGCTCAGTCTCTGGAAGTCTCATGAGGGTTTCTGGAGTCAGTGCTTGTCAAGTGCTTGCAGACTACTACCAAAGACACCAAAACCTTGAACATGAGGGAATTCAGAGCATAATAACCACTAGCAGGTCTCACATAGAGTGATGATAACCCACAGCAGGGCTATCAGCCAAGGGTCCTTGCATGTAGTTCTCTGCCCTCCCCCTGCCAGGGAAGATCTTCAGTCTTTGTGGGGTGTGTTCTGAATCTTCAGGGTTGTGGACACACAGCTGTCAGTCATATGAAAGGTAGGGTTACACGTGTGTGTGATTGTAGACTGACGCCTTGGCTCTTATAGGATAGTGAGCTCAGTGTTTGTGGGAAAGAGGGTATTTCACTGCCCAAGATAAGACCAGGGCCTTGATATCCCCACTTCCCTGACCAGTTAATCTTCTGTGGATACCCTCCAGTTCACTCATCCGGGAATCCTGCTCAGCCCTAAGTGGGGTTTGAAAGAAACAGCATAGATTTTCACTGTTCTGCATTCCCTTGCTGCTGCCAAGTTGCTGCAGTCGTGTCTGACTCTGTGCGACCCCACAGACGGCAGCCCAGCAGGCTCCCCCGTCCCTGGGATTCTCCAGGCAAGAGTACTGGAGTGGGGTGCCATTGCCTTCTCTGTCTGCATTCCCTTAGACCACTGTAACTGTTGGATATGAGGTGAAGTTGGTGATGGGGTCTTTGAGTTTCCTAGTGTTTAAACGGGGTGACATAGGCTTCTAGAGTTGACCCCACCCTCCCTACTGGAGAGAATCAGCTGCAGCATTGATCTTCTGACAGGGAAGCAGGTGAGGGAGGCCATGCTGAAAAGTTCTCTCCAGGACTCTCCCTGGGTGAACAGCCATGTGCTTCCTCCTCAGAAGCCTTGTTGGTGATGAACATCACAAGATTTATTGACATAGTGTTGACATCACAACATTTGCTGTGGAAGTGAGAGCCTGGTTCTAGTGAATTTTCTGTGGTCTCTGTAGTTGGACTCTTAGTCTCCTCCTTACAGGATGATGGGCTCAGACTTCACCTGCATCATCGCTGTGAGCACCCTACTTCCAGATGTACTGAGTTCTGTGGGTGAGTTGGCATACCTGCTGGGGCTGCAGAAAAGGCCTGTGCAGAGCTCCCAGGCTTTCTTATTTGGAGCATGAGCTCAGTCTGTGTTCATGTTGCACTTACAAGTACAAAGTTATAGGAAGCTAAAATAAAAAGTTAATAGGATGGACAGAGAGACCAATGTGGATGCTGGAATAAGACCACAGACATGTAACTATACAGTCATAAACACCACCAAATCATTTCAGGCTCTTTGCCTAAATTAAGTACAGAGGGGAAATATTCGATCTTGTTCCAGTTCAGAGGTTTTTATTTTATTTTTCCCATCACAGGTCAGGGACTCTATAATTATGGTTCCTGGTCAGATGTCCCAGGTGGAAAGAACCCAGGACTGAGTGGATGGACAGATAGCCCCCAGCCCAGACTTTCCTCCCCCAGCCCAGGGCTTTCAGCCCCCTCTGAGCCCTGTGTCTCACAGGAGGAATCCTGCTGTTTCCTCCTTGTAGAACCAGGGACGCTAAGCACAAAAGGTGGTTCTGTGCCTTTGCTCGTTTGTACCCCAGACCCTTCCCATACACACACACAGCTGCAGTGCCCATATGCTCGTCGGTACCAACTGAACTGTCACCCAGATAGGCATTCAGTTGCCAGGCTAAAGAGTCATGTCCTGAAAATATTTTGGAGTTTCCATTTTGATTCTTTTTCCTCCATCATTTAAAAAAGTTTCTGTATTCTCCTATAAGATAAGTTACCCTAACTTCCTCAAAACATCCTGTGAGGTTTTACTTACAGGTTTTCTCTAGGAGATGCATAGGTAACAAAGTGATGTCAGTATTTTCTGATGATAAAGCACAAGTTATCACTCATCCCAGACAGAGGACACAGGCTCACTCTCCGCCCCCAAAACAGCTAGTTACAGCCTTGTTTCTGGTGGGGAATGAGAACCATAAGGGTCCTTCCTGCCCAGCAGCCTGCAGTCCACCTGTTCCAGGATGTGCAGAAGCCTGACCCTGGGGCTTGTGGTCAGCATGCTCTTAGAGAAGATGGCAGGAAATGAATGGTCAGTCATGTGTCACCTGACCCCAAACCTATATGAAGTCACTCAGAAGAGAATGGACACTAAGGCTACTGTCAGATTCTCAAAGGGTGATGTGAATGTCACAAATCACAGTGACCTCCAAACACCAGGACACGCATTCAGCAGATATAAAAACACCCATCAGGTTACCCGAGCAGAAGTCAAGACTGTTCAAAAGCTCCTCATCTGCCGGGTCCTGTGGGCACAAGGGTGGTGCAGTGTCAGGTGCTCCATGACCCACACAGAGGCTCCTGGCACAGATGCAGGGAGACGCCCAGGATGGGGGAGGCAGCAGACTGTCCCCTCCCCTCACTTGTCTCACCCTCCACTGTCTGGCCCTGCTCCAGGGTAGGGGATGTACTGACTCTATCCCAGCCCTTAGCTTACTCATCTGAGGTGGAGACGGCCCATAGGGAGCTCAGCAAAATTCAGGGTGGTGAGGACTGTCATGGAGAATTAAATTTTGAAATGTTACTGTCTCAAAAATTAGTAGTAATTACTCAGTTATGGAAAGGAATGACGTGTTGCCACTTGTAGCAACATGGATGGACATAGAGGGATATTATTCTTGGTAAGGATAGTAAGACAAAGACAAATACTATATGGCATCCCTTCTATGTAGAATCTACAGAATAATATAATGAATATATATACAAAACAGAAATAGAGACAGAAAGCAAACTTACAGTTCAGTTCAGTTGCTCAGTCGTGGTCAACTCTTTGAGACCCCATGAACCACAGCACGCCAGGACTCCCTGTCCATCACCAACACCTGGAGTTTACCCAAACTCATGTCCATTGAGTCCATGATGCCATCCAACCATCTCATCCTCTGTTGTACCATTCTCCTCCTGCCCTCAATCTTTCCCAGCATCAGGGGTTTTTTCCAAAGAGTCAGCTTTTCTCATCAAGTGGCCAAAGTATTGGAGTTTCAGCTTCAGCATCAGTCTTTCCAATGAATATTCAGGACTGACCTCCTTTAGGATGGACGGGTTGGATCTCCTTGCAGTCCAAGGAACTCTCAAGAGTCTTCTCCAACACCACAGTTCAAAAGCATCAATTCTTCGGCACTCAGCTTTCTTTATAGTCCAACTCTCACATCCATACATGACTACTGGAAAAACCATAGCCTTGACTAGACAGACCTTTGTTGACAAAGTAATGTCTTTGCTTTTTATTTATTATTTTTTTTTACTTTACCAAGTAATCTTTTATTTTTTTATTGCACACTTCAACATTTTACAGAAAAAGGATAATCATTTAATGTTAGGCTCCAGATAACTACATATATGCTTTCTATTGATGCTTTTTAATGTAGTGACCTAAATTTTTACATAATCAGTAAACAGAATAATTTATATTCTACTTAACATTTTTGAGTCTCACAAATATTTTTGCATATAATTTACAATTATTATTTAATAATTATAAAAAACCACCATAGCAGTAACATTACACCAAAATTCATTTATCCATTTCCTAATTTGGTAGCTTTAACAAAACTCATGTGAATGAAATTGTTAGAACAACTTTGTACAAGTAGCTTTTTCTTTTAAATATTTTCTTGGGCATGTTACTCAAAGTTAGTATGTCAAAAGATAGACCTATTATAGAGCTCTTATAAAAGATTAATTAGTGTACAATGCTATTGGCATGAGGGTACATGTAGTTAATTTTTTGCTAATATATTAGCAGGAACAAGGTCACAGTTTCAATTTTCATTTTTAATATTAGGAAATATTATTATTATTATTTTAATATGCTGTCTGGGTTGGGCAAAACTTTCCTTCCAAGGATTAAACGTCTTTTAATTTCATGGTTGCAATCACCATCTGCAGTGATTTTTCAGCCCCCCGAAATAAAGTCAGCTACTGTTTCCACTATTTCCCCATCTATTTGCCATGAAGTGATGGTACTAGATGCCATGATCTGAGTTTTCTGAATGTTCAGCTTTAAGCCAACTTTTTCATTTTCCTCTTTCACTTTCATCAACAGGCTCTTTAGTTCTTCTTCACTTTCTGCCATAAGGGTGGTGTCGTCTGCATATCTGAGGTTATTGATATTTCCCCCAGCATTCTTGATTCCAGCTTTTGCTTCCTCCAGCCCAGCGTTTCTCATGATGTACTCTGCATATAAGTTAAATAAGCAGGGTGACTATATACAGCCTTGACTTAATCCTTTTCCTATTTGGAACCAGTCTGTTGTTCCATGTCCAGTTCTAACTGTTGTTTCCTGATCTGCATACAGGTTTCTCAAGAGGCAGGTCAGGTGGTCTGGTATTCCCATCTCTTTCAGAATTTTCCACAGTTTATTGTGACCCACACAGTCAAAGGCTTTGCTGCTGCTGCTGCTGCTGCTAAGTCGCTTCAGTTGTGTCTGACTCTATGCAACCCCATAGACAGCAGCCCACCAGGCTTCCCCATCCCTGGGATTCTCCAGGCAAGAACACTGGAGTGGGTTGCCATTTCCTTCTCCAATGCATGAAAGTGAAAAGTGAAAATGAAGTCGCTCAGTCGTGTCCGACTCTAGCGACCCCATGGACTGCAAGGCTTTGGCATAGTCAATAAAGCAGAAATAGAGAAATTTTTCTCTTGCTTTTTCAATGATCCAGCAGATGTTGGCAATTTGATCTCTGGTTCCTTTGCCTTTTCTAAAACCAGCTTGAACATCTGGAAGGTCATGGTTCACATATTGCTGAAGCCTGACTTGGAGAATTTTGAACATTACTAGTGTGTGAGATGAATGCAATTGTGCAGTAGTTTGGGCATCCTTTGGCATTGCCTTTCTTTGGGATTGGAATGAATACTGACCTTTTTGAGTCCTGTGGCCACTGCTGAGTTTTCCAAATTTGCTGACATATTGAGTGCAGCATTTTTATAGCATCATGTTTTAGGATTTGAAATAGTTCAACTGGAATTCCATCATCTCCACTAGCTTTGTTCATAGTGATACTTTCTAAGGTTCACTTGACTTCACATTCCAGGATATCTGGCTCTAGGTGAGTGATCACACCATCATGATTATCTGGGTCATGAAGATCTTTTTTTGTACAGTTCTTCTGTGTATTCTTGCCACCTCTTCTTAATGTCTGCTGCTCCTGTTAGGTCCATACCATTTCTGTCCTTTATCAAGCCCATCTTTGTATGAAATGTTCCCTTGGTATCTCTAATTTTCTTGTATTGATCTCTAGTCTTTCACATTCTATTGTTTTCCTCTATTTCTTTGCATTGATCTCTAAGAAAGGCTTTCTTATCTCTCCTTGCTATTCTTTGAACCTCTGCATTCAAATGGGTATATCTTTCCTTTTCTCCTGTGCTTTGGCTTCTCTTCTTTTCACAGCTATTTGTAAGTCCTCCTCAGACAGCCATTTTGCCTTTTTGCATTTCTTTTTTTTTGTCAATGTTCTTGATCCCTGTCTTCTGTACAATGTCACGAACCTCTGTCCTTAGTTTAATAGGCACTCTGTCTATCAGATCTAGTCCCTTAAATCTTATTTCCCACATCCTCTGTATAATCATAAGGGTTTTGATTTAGGTCATACCTAAATGGTCTAATGATTTTCCCCACTTTCTTCAATTAAAGTCTGAATTTGGCAATAAGGAGTTCATGATCTGAACCACAGTTAGCTCCTGGTCTTGTTTTTGCTGACTGTATAGAGCTTCTCCATCTTTGGCTGCAAAGAATATAATCAATCTGATTTTGGTATTGACCATCTGGTGATGTCCATGTGTAGAGTCTTCTCTTGCCTTGTTGGAAGAGATTGTTTGCTATGATCAGTGCATTCTCTTGGCACAACCCTATTAGCTTTTGCTCTGCTTCATTTTGTACTCCAAGGCCTAATTTGCCAGTTACTCCAGGTGTTTCTTGACTTCCTACTTTGGTATTCCAGTCCCCTGTAATGATAAGGACATCTTTTTTGGGTGTTAGTTCTAAAAGGTCTTGTAGGTCTTCATAGAACCATTCAACTTACAGTTACCGTAGGGCAAAGAGAGGAAAGGAGCAACAAATTAGGAATATGGAATTAAGAAGTACACCCTACTGTGCACCAAATAGGTAAGGAACATGAATTTACTGTACAGCTCAGGGAATTTTACTTACTATCTTGTATTAGCCTATCTAGGGACAGTTCTAGCCTCACTTGTGCTCATGTTTATTTGCTCAGTCATGGGCAATTCTTTCAATCCTATGGACCATATCCCACCAGGCTCCACTGTCCATGGGATTCTCCAGGCAAGAATATTGGAGTGGGTTGCTACTTATTCCTCCAGGGGATCTTCACAACCCAGGGATCGAACCCACATCTATATCTCCTACGTGCAGGTGAATTCTTAAACTGCTGAGTCATCCTATAATGGAATATAATCAGAAAAAAATAACTGCATCACTATGTTGTATACCTGAAACGTATTGTAATTCAACTGTACATATATATATATATATATATATATAGACACATATATATTTTTTTAATTTGGAGCGGTATATGCTGAGGAGGACCTTGATGAATGAGGTAGTAAAGAATTTCTTTATCTAAATCTAGCTGTGATTTCAATTTGTTAAAAAAAAGGAGGGGAGGGGGAAGGGGGTTCAAAAAGAATCTTTCATTTCCAGGTTGTTAAAGTGAAGGTTGGTGTCAGCAGGAATTCAAGGGTCATGTGGAGGATCCTCTCTGAAGGGGCATTATCCTTCCTCCCCCAGGCAGCTCTCCAGGAAGCCCCAGGTGTGCCCTTTGTTGGGATGTGTGACCACAGAGCATGAGAGGCTGTTGGCTTCCTCACATCCAGCTTCCCTGACTTTCTCTGTTGTGTGTCTGTCTCTGCTTCCCCAGCACGGAGCCCAGTATTTTCCCACTTAGCATCTTCTCTCCGGGGACTCTGGACCATCCGGGCGTACAAAGCTGAACAGAGTTTTCAGGAGCTGTTTGACGCACACCAGGACTTGCATTCAGGTCTGTAAGTTTCTGGAGATGATTTTGAAGGATGGAATGTTCTGCCTCGTGAGGCCTGACTTCCCTGTCAGGTGGCCTGGCTGGCCAGCACTTTCCTGTGCTGCCCCATGGCTCCCTCTGCAAACCTGCCTCCCCAACCCCTTCCTCTCACCAACTGTCTGTGCACCCCTCTTCCCTTCCATCCCCTGCTTGCCTCCCCTGACTGGCTTGTGCTGTCCTTTCATCACTGTGCCCTGTGGTTTTCTGTCTCTTTAGGGCAGGAGTCAACAAAGAGCCAGCTTTGTGTGCTGTCCTGTGTCTGTTGTAACTTCTCGAGTTTCCTGTTGTAGCACAAAGGATGGCAAAGCTAATGCATCAGCAAATGGCCGTGCCTGTGAGCCACTAAAACTTCACTTATGGAACCAGGTGCTGGCCATTCCTGGCCTCCAGGCTGTAGTTGTCAGCTCTCCTTTCAGAGCATGTAAAATCTGACTGAGGAAAATAATTTCCTGATTAGCATATTTGCTGTTCTCTTCATGTATATTATTCTTTGTGTCAGTGAAGATTTGTTCTAGGTAGAAATTTCAGAATTTACTACAAGTTATAAAATCCTGGCCTGTATCTTCAATCTGTATTGTATTGTATTTTGAAGATAAAATGGCATTTTAAAAGCCGCATGCAGGTACTGTTAGCTGATAGTTATTTACACACTGGCTCTGAAGGGTAAACACTGTGCAGGACCCTGTAGAAATTGCAGAGGGTGCTAGAAACAGTATGAGCTGTGCTTTCTGCTATCAGAGAGCTGGGAATAGTCAACATGTGAAAGGGTGATCTTCAAGTTGAGGCCCAGCACTGCAGGAAACACACTGATGAGACTGTTTTTCTGTCTTCTTTCTCTTGATGAAATTTCTGTTTATAACCTGTGGATTGAGTAAAGTGCATGCTTCCCACAGAGCCCCTGGACTGATTCCTGTGTGTGTCAAATGTTGTCATGTCAAAACCTAGCTTTCTGGACTCTGGGCTCCTTGGATATAGGATAATATAACTTTGATATCCTACCTGTGTAAAAATCTTCTGTTGCTCAACTGAACAGAATGCTTTTTCTCATTTGAAGCATCTAACATGGCTGTTCTACTGATTTATTATACTTATTATGGTTCACAAATGCAGAGGCTTGGTTCCTGCTTTTGACGACATCCCGATGGCTCGCTGTGTATCTAGATGTCATCTGTGCCATCTTTGTCACTGTTGTTGCCTTTGGGGCCCTGATTCTTGCACATGGTGAGTATAGATGTAGTTACTTATAATATGAATACAGTTTATAGTTTCATTTACATTTATTAAATAAAGCTCCTGCTGTCTTATCTAGTATATACTGTTTCACTCTAATGAATTAGTGTTTGCAGTATAGGATTCTACGATATGGTCTATATAAAATCATTTGTGTCTTGATCAGACCTTTTTATCTCTTTCTTTGAATGGGTTGAGGTCTATGCAAATATAGCAAGCTGACTTGCTGAACATTCCAGGTAGTGTTGGGAGGAGCAAATCAGGTTTACTCTTATATTAAGCTTTTGTCCAGTTAGCTTTAGGGATACTTGAATCTCTTAGTTGCAGGTGCCTGATTCACTGAGGTGAGAAAGATTCTTTGTAGGGAAGAACAGTGTCCTCACTGCTGTGTGGGTACCAGATGAGCAGGTGTCGGCAACTGTGCCATGAATTCACCATCTCTATTCCATAGTAACAGCACCAAATCAAAATCTTTAATAAGGAACAATAAGTGTAGCAGTTTAGACTTAAAAGCACTAGGTCTTAGAACCCATTGTCTTGTCTTTCGTGGTTTCAACTGCAGCTGCCTTGAATGTAGAAAGTGAAATTTACACAAAGGTTCTTGAAACCCTAATGATGAAAGTCAGAATAATGACATGATTCCTCACCTTTGTAATGCTGTCAAATGTGTCAATCCTGCTGGGATTAATAAACTCATTTTGTAGTCTTTTTGAATTTGAAGTGTTTTTTTCATTGTATCATGGTCTCAATCAAGACATAGTAAAAGTATGTGTCATATTATCATTATATAGAAATGATTTAAATATTATAAAGGAGTCTGCTTCATAAAATGACAGAAGGCTCTAGGTGAGGGGTTAAGAACAGGACTGACTTTATTCTCCTTCTTTCTTATTTAGCTTTGACTCCTGGGCAGGTTGGCCTGGTCCTGTCTCTTGCCCTCACACTCACGGGGATGTTCCAGTGGTGCATCAGGCAAAGGACCGAAGTTGAGAACCTGGTGATGTTTATTTTAACCTTCTTAGCCCTTTCAAGTCCCCTTGCCATTAAATGGCATAAAAGCAATTCTTATGTAAAATATTAAAGCTGTTGCAATTACATCATAGCTAACAGAGTTTTTTATATCCTCCTCCATCTGGTTAAAGTCAATGTAAAATAAAATCTATACATATTGTCCTTAATCTTATGTATGTCATGTCGGCAGGTTTTATATTCATTGTCAGCTCTCTTCAAGTAAAATAAATGTCTCTTCATAATTATATTTTGTAGGTATAATGAAAGTAGGGGGAAGGTTCTGAAATGCTAGAGAGAATATATGCTAATTTCTTAGGAACTTGTTTATTTTTGTTTCTTAAGAGATAATTCCTCATTCTTGGTAAAATAATTATGTATTTTGAGGGTTTTTGTTTGTTTGATTAATAGGTACACCTACTTCATTTTAGCATTTATTCCTGTATGTGTTGAACATCTGAATTTGCTAGTGTCCCTTCTTTCTGGTAGGATAACCTACTTCTCAGATTGGCCCTTCTGTAGCCACACATTACTGATTGATGTCCATAAGTATTCTTTTCTTTAACAAAATTCTCTTGTTTCTTTTATCCATATGTGAAAAGTAGGTAAATAAAACTTTATCATTCAGTTCTGTAATTCTTTTAGCTTTAATATGATGTTTAAGGATGAAATGCTAAATGAAAATATTACAAGACAATGAACAAGTTTGGAGATCATCAAAGCTCTCATCAAACTCCTATTTCTGTCCTTTGGGAATGATAAGACTTGAGATATTTTAAGCCAGTTACGTATAAAAGCAGCACATATCATTTACAATCTTGGAACACCTATAAACGAGACCTTCTGTCCTGACCCGTGTGATGTCATGTGTCTTTCAGATGATTTCAGTGGAAAGAGTGATGGGATATTTAGACCTTGAGAAAGAAGCTCCCTGGGAATACAAGGATCATCCCCCACCACCCTGGAGTAATGAAGGAAGGATGCATTTTTACACTGTTAACTTCAGGCACACCTCAGATGGGCCTCTGGTATTGAAGAACCTGTCTGCAGTCATTGAATCAACAAAAAAGGTTTGTTTAACCCAGTTGTCTCTTTAAAATCCAGCTAAAAAGTTAGCACCATATTTGTTCTTGGCTTCCTTGTTGCTGTGTCAGGGGACTCTTTGTTCCTCATGGATGCACGTTCGATAAGTTGCTTCAGTTGTGTCCGAGTCTTTGTGACCCCATGGGCTGTAGCCTGTCAGGCTCCTCTGTCCATGGAATTCTCCAGGAAAGAATACTGGAGTGGGTTGCCATATACTCATCCAGGGGACCTTCCCAACCCAGTGATCAAACTGGCATCTCTTACGTCTCCTGCATTGGCAAACAGGTTCTTTACCACTAGTGTCACCTGAGAAGTTGTGTAGTGACATGGTAAGTGCATCATTCTTGGAAATTGACCACTGAAGGGGGACCCCAGCATTTTTTTGTGTTGCGAGCTCCCTCATGGTGCTTGGAGGGCCCTGGGCCCTGGAGCTGGAACTTAACCTGAGCTGGGATACTATGTGTTTTACCCAATTATTCATGAGGAGTCTCAGAAGTCAGCCCTGGCTCCCTGTCTCTCCTAACTCTTAGCCCTAACTCTCCTATGTCTCATTTCTTGCCATCTTTTCTTCTTTTTACCTCTGGAATCTTCTCTTCCTCCCATGATGCCTTTCAATTGAAGCCTCCTCCTCTATCCCTTGGCCCTTCCCATAGACTTGTCTTCCACTCACCCACACTTAGCTGTCATCCCCTTCCTCTCACCCCACAGGCTGCTTCTTTCTTTAGCACAGATCTGATCCTTACTGGCCTGGGTAAGATGATGCTCAAACCATAGTTCAGCCCCAGGTCCTCTCCAAACAGGGACTGTGTGGCCATCAGAGAAGAGCTCAGAATCGTGATTCAGTCAGGGCTGAGGAACAAAAGCCCCCCGTGGAGGCAGGACCCAGAGATTTGCTTAAAGTTGATGAAAACAACCCAAAAGGAGCAGAGGAGGATCCATGTGGGAGATGACAGAGAGGTTTGTTTCCTGGTCCTGTCAGCATCCATGGCTGCTGGTGACGTTCTTTTCACACTCAGCTTGGGTCCTCCAACTCAGACCAGGAGAGATGCTTGAAGAAGAAATTGAACCAGAACAGACAAAGTAGTAGGAAGCTCTTGCCCACATACCTGACTATCCTTGGGTCCTAACATTCCCACCCCCTCTGCACTCAGGTCCTGTGTAGATTCTCCCAAAGCGACATGTCCTCCCTGCTTCCAGTGTGCACATGTCACGAAGCTGGTGAAAAATCTCATTTTCTGAGTGAAAGTTTTACTCACTTAGTCATGTTTGACTCTTTGTGACTCCATGGACTGTGTGTCCATGGAATTCTCCAGGCAAGATTATTGGAGTGGGTTGCCATTTGCTTGTCCACAGGATCTTTCCCACCCAGGAATCAAACCTATTTCTCCTGCGTCACAGCTGGATTATTTACCATCTGAGTCACCAGGGAAGCCCCCTCATCTTCTGAGTTAATCCTAATATATCTGGTTCTGTGAGATACTTGATTTTTCATCAGCATTATATAATTCTTTAAAGATAGCATTTATGGTATACCCATGTTCATAGCAGTATTATTCACAGTAGCCAAAATTTGGAAGCATCCCAAGATTTATATCATTTATCAGGTGAATGGATAAGCAAATCCTTACAAGGTAGTATATCCCCACAATGAAATATTATCATTCAACCTTAAAAAGAAAGAAAATTGTAATCTATAGGTGAGCCTTGAGGACATCATGTTACGTGAAATAAGCCAGAAACAAAAGGAATGAATACTATATAATTCCATGTATGAGAATCCTAGAGCAATCAAATTTATAAAGACAACAGTAGACTATTGGTAGCCAGGGACTGGAGTGAGAGGGATGGGGAGCTGATGTTTATTGGGTACAGAATTTCAGTTTTACATGAGAGGAAATATTCTGGAAATTGGTTGCAAAAAAGTGTGAATGTACTTAACACTAAACTATCCTCTTAAAAATTGTTCAATTCAGTTGTCACTCAGGCGTATCTGACTCTTTGCGACCCCAAGGACCACAGCACACCAGGTTTCCCTGTCCATCACCAACTCCTTGAGCTTGCTCAAACTCATGTCCATCGAGTCAGTGATGCCATCCAACCATCTCATCCGCTGTCATCCCCTTCTCCTCCCACTTTCAAACTTTTGCAGCATCAGGGTCTTTTCAAATGAGTCAGTTCTTCACATCATGTGGCCAAAGTCCTGGAGTTTTAGCTTCACCATCAGTCCTTCCAATGAATATTCAGGGCTGATTTCCTTTAGGGTTCATTCAGAACTGATTCCTGGTTGTTCATTAAAACCTTCTTTTACATTGATCAGATCAGATCAGTCGCTCAGTCGTGTCCGACTCTTTGCGACCCCATGAATTGCAGCACGCCAGGCCTCCCTGTCCATCACCAATTCCCGGAGTTCACCCAAACTCATGTCCATTGAATTAGTGATGCCATCCAGCCATCTCATCCTCTGTCGCCCCCTTCTCCTTCTGCCCCCAATCCCTCCCAGCATCAGTCTTTTCCAGTGAGTCAATTCTTCGCATCAGGTGGCCAAAGTACTGGAGTTTCAGCTTTAGCATCATTCCTTCCAAAGAACACCCAGGACTGCACTCCTTTAGAATGGACTGGTTGGATCTCCTTGCAGTCCAAGGGACTCTCAAGAGTCTTCTCCAACATCACAGCTCAGAAGCATCAATTCTCTGGTGTTCAGCCTTCTTTATCATTCAACTCTCACATCCATTATGTCTACTGGAAAAATCATAGCTTTGACTAGACAGACTTTTGTTGATAAAGTAATGTCTCTGCTTTTTAATATGCTGTCTATATTGGTCATAATTTTTCTTCCAAGAAGTAAGAATTTTTAATTTTATGGCTGCAGTCACCATCTGCAGTGATTTGGGAGCCCCCCCCAAAATCAAGTCTGTCACTGTTTCCATTGTTTACCCATCTATTTGTCATGAAGTGATGGGAACATATGCCATGATCTTAATTTTTTGAATGTTGAGTTTTAAGCCAGCTTTTTCACACTCCTCTTTCATCTTCATCAAGAGGCTCTTTGTTCCTCTTTTCTTTCTGCCATAAAGGTGGTGTCATCTGCATATCTGAGGTTTTTGATATGTTCTTCCTGCATGTTATACTCCGTATATAAGTTAAATAAGCAGGTTGACAATATATAGCCTTGATGTATATTGGTGTAGTCAATAAAGCAAAAGTAGATGTTTTTCTGGAACTCTCTTGCTTTTTCTTTGATCCAGTGGATGTTGACAATGTGATCTCTGGTTCCTCTCCATTTTCTAAATCCAGCTTGAACATCTGGAAGTTCTCAGTTCATGTACTGTTGAAGCCTATCTTGGAGAATTTTGAGCATTACTTTGCTAGCATGCAAGATGAGTGCAGTTGTGCAGCAGTTTGAACATTCTTTGGCATTGCCTTTCTTTGAGATTGGAATGAAAACTGACCTTTTCCAGTCCTGTGGCCACTGCTGAGTTTCCCAAATTTGTTGGCATATTGAGTGCAGCACTTTAACAGTGTCATCTTTTAGGATTTGAAATAGAAATTGTTAAGCTGGTAAATTTTAGGTTACATGTTTTACCAAAATTAAAAGATATCATCTGTGGCATGCTTTGTAATTTTCATCTGTATCTCACAGAACCCTGAGGCTTCTTAAGATCAGGTAACATCTTGTTTTCATCTTGTTCCCCAGGAAATGGCATTCTGCAGGGCACAGTGAGAGTACTAAGGGACTTCTGGCTAAGACAGTGAGTGAGTAGCACACAGGTCTGAGCAACCAGTAACCAACACACACACATTTCTCAGCTAGCTCAGTGGTAAAGAATCTGCCTGCAATGCAGTGGATGCGGGTTCAATCCCTGGGTGGGGAAGATCCTCTGGAGAAGGCAATGACAACCTGCTCCAGTATTCTTGCCTGGGAAATTCCATGGACAGAGGAGCCTCGTGGGCTACAGTCAATGGGGTCACAAAGAGTCAGACATGACTTAGTGACTGAGCACGCAGGCACCCTTTTAACATGAAATGCTCAAATGATAGATACCCAGAGAGAAGCTTCAGTTAGTCACAGGGCAAAAACTTGCTCCGAATTGTTTCCATTTTCATTGTTGGTCAGGAGGAAGATGAGAATTAGTATGGCAGGAAAGCATTAACTACATTAGCTACAATTTTTATGAAATCCTGTCCCTGAGAGCACTGTAGATGATGTTTGCTTACTTGGAGACAATGTGTCCATCAGATTTCCTGTTGTAAATATAATTCTGTTAATGTGTACTGATCTTAAATTTCTCCCAAACCAAAAATATGAATATCTATGAAACTATGTAGTACAACTTAAGACTGTAACAGATTTGTATTCTTTTATCTTAAAATCCCCAAATCCTAGGGTTATCTGAGGTTCTAAAGTTTGTGAGGGAAGATTGAGTTTGAAGACTGAATTAATAATTGCAGTAACTTGACTTTTGATGTATGTCTTGGTCAATTCTCAGTATCACCGTTAGCTTCATTTCTGTGTTTGGAGATGATACTTGTGTAGTGTGTTCCTGAAGTGATTTCACTCCACTTGCGTACATCCCAGGTTTCCTCTCCTGCTCATCTGTTCCAGCCCCTGACACTCCAGGACACCTCTTTGATGTTGGATTTGATGGAGAGGCTGCTCTGTGGGACATGGGAGTGAGCCCACCTAGCAGAAGTGGGGCTCTGTTCTCTTTCCATCATGTCCTCTGCTGTCCCAGTTCCTGGAAATTAGAGTCAACAGGAAAGTGTAGTAGGTACCATGCAGGTTTCTCATTCATGGAAGAAATAGCTAGTAAAAGTAAAGACCCAAAATGAGGTAAATAGAACCCTAGGCTTCCTGGTTAGATTCCAAACACAGGCTGAGTTTTTCATTTAAATGGTTTTGTGCTTCATTTGATCATTTTAGAGAGTGCTGGGTCATTTTAAAGCTTTTCCAGCTCTCGAGGTAGGTTGATTTTGATTTGTTATCTTCTTTTCTTGTCCAGAGCTATTACTTGCTTAATACATTTTTACAGATGCTTACTATACCTTGCTATAATGTACAAAATATTGCTGTCCTACATTTTCTCCTTTTTTAACATATTTTCTCCACAACCCCTCCTCTCACACTGATTGTCCCCCTTTCCCTGCTGGCTTCCTCATTCCTTGTGACTCAGCCGGTGGTGTCAGGGCCAGCAGTACCTGAATCACCTGGAATTTCTTAGAAATGCAGAGTCTCAGGCTCGCCCAGACCTCTTGATTCAGCATCACATTTGAACAAGATCTTCCAGTAAAGTCCTTTCTCTCCCATGGGCAATTTTTGATGAGTGATAAACTATGATATCCAAGCATTGTACTTTGCCAGTTTGAAATGGAGTCATGAATCACCCAAACACCTGTTGAGTCTGAGCAGGAGGCTCTAGAATGTTCTGTGCCACTTACCTTACTGATTTATTTGCTTTTATATTCTGGAAATCATACCTTTATATTATAATCCAACTCTATGTTATTTCAATGCATTTATCTGCATCTTTTCCAGTGGAGTCTGTCTTCATCATAGACAGTTTTCATCCTTCTTCCACCTTTCCCACACCAGCCTCCTACAGGGGCTGGAGGGACTTCTCACAGGCTCATCCCTGCCTGGACCTGAAGTCAGATACAGCCCAGTGCAGCAGTGTATGTGCAGCTCTTTCACTACCTGATGGTATCAAAAATGAGGCTTGCTGTTCCAAACAGGACATTAACTCTGTTTGACCCATTTCCCAGGAACCATTGTCCCACTTAGCTGAAGGTTTCTCTCCCAGCCCAGCTGTGGGTGCTGGTTCTTCCTGCTTACAGCCAGCCCACCTGACCTCAAGTACCCCTTTCTTCTCTGTGATGTTGGCCATCTTGTCCCACTCACCACATTTTCTGCATCCATATCCACATAATGCTTTAACTCTCTGGCAACAGGATTTCTATGGTAGGGCTGTTCCTTTAACTGCAACTATATAAAGAAGGCTGAGCACTAAAGAACTGGAGTTTTCAAACTGTAATGCTGGATAAGACTCTTGAGAGTTTCTTGAACAGCAAGGAGATCAAACCAGTCAATCCTAAAGGAAATAAACCCTGAATATTCATTGGAAAAACTGATACTGAAGCTCCAACACTTTGGCCATCTGATGCAAAGAGCCAACTCCTTGGCAAAGACCCTGACGCTTGGGAGGAATGAGGGCAAGAGGAGAACGGGGTGACAGAGGATGAGATGATTAGATGGCATCATTGAGGCATTGGACATGAGTTTGAGCAAACTCTGGGAGAGAGTGAAGGACAGGGAAGTCTGGTTTGCTGCAGTCCATGGGGTAGCAGAGTTAGACATGACTTAGTGACTGAACAACAACACACCTCTCCCCAATTTCTCTGTTTAAGCTACATAGAAGGGCATAATAAGGTATCAGTCCATCAAGGAGATAAGGAGACCACCAACAAAACGAAAAAGAGGCTGGCACATATGGATCTGAGTCCCATGCTATGACTTAAGGGCTCTGCTATTTCAGGCAGACTAATTAATCTTATAAGCCTTGACCTTCTCATTTGCAAAATGGAAGTGATGGGACTTAACATCTAGTTTTGATCTGCAACTTAAACAAAATAAGACATATTAAACACTCAGCGTGAAGACCAACACGCTGTAAATACTTGGACAAAGATAGATGGTTGTCATTTTCATAGGATCTAAAACCTTAGGGGCTTCCCAGGTGGCACTAGTGGTAAAGAATCCACTTGCCAATATAGGAGACTTAAGAGACCAGGGTTTGCTTCCTGGATGGGGCAGATTCCCTGAAGAAGGGCATGGCAACCCACTGCAGTATTCTTGCCTGGAGAATCCCATGGACAGAGGAGCCTAAAGTGCTTCAGTTCATAGGGTCACAGAGTCAGACACGACTAAAGCAACGTAGCACACAGCACAAAATGACCTTAACTACTTATGCTGCATAAATTGTCATCTGTCCTGTGAAAATAAGGGGTTGGCCAATTGCAATCATATTTATGGCTATAGGATCCATCTGCCGTATCTATTTCTCTGTCTAGCTTATCTTATACCTAAATAATATAGTAATAGATTATCCATATCAATAACCTCAGATGCAGATGACACCACCCTTATGGCAGAAAGTGAAGAGGAACTAAAAAGCTTCTTGATGAAAGTGAAAGAGGAGAGTGAAAAAGTTGGCTTAAATCTCAACATTCAGAAAACCAAGATCATGGCATCTGGTCCCATCACTTCATGGGAAATAGATGGGGAAACATTAGAAACAGTGTCAGACTTTATTTTTTGGGGCTCCAAAATCACTGCAGATGTTAACTGCAGCCATGAAATTAAAAGACGCTTACTCCTTGGAAGGAAAGTTATGACCAACTAGATAGCATATTACAAAGCAGAGACATTACTTTGCCAATAAAGGTCCGTCTAGTCAAGGCTATGGTTTTTCCAGTGTTCATGTATGGATGTGAGAGTTGGACAGTGAAGAAAGCTGAGTACCAAAGAATTGATGCTTTTGAACTGTGGTGTTGGAGAAGACTCTTGAGAGTCCCTTGTACTGCAAGGAGATCCAACCAGTCCACGCTAAAGGAGATCAGTCCTGGGTGTGCATTGGAAGGACTGATGCTGAAGCTGAAACCCCAATACTTTGGCCACCTCATGCGAAGAGTTGATTCATTGGAAAAGACCCTGATGTTGGGAGGGATTAGGGGCAGGAGAAGGGGATGACGGTGAAAGAGATGAACTGGATGGCATCACTGACTCAATGGATATGAGTTTGGGTAAACTCTGGAGGTGGTGATGGACAGGGAGACCTGGCGTGCTGCTATTCATTGGGTCACAAAGAGTCGGACATGACTGACTGACTGAACTGAACTGAACTGAGATTATCCATAAATTTCTCCAGTCTGAGTTAAAAACCTCAGCCCCCTATGAAAGCCTCTGTCTCATGATACCTCAGGTAATACAAATAATACAAAGGCAAATTCAATACAGATCCTGGTTTTAGCACATACAGTTCACTTGAAGAAATAAGAAAATGCTTGTATCAGCTTTGTAATATAGAAAACAGTTATAATTTTTATAGGAGTTTAGAAAAGATGATATAACATCCATTAGGGTTGAGAGAAGTCCATATAAGGAACAAGTAGAGTATTTCTGAGAGATTAGGCATGTGAAATACACTTAGTGACTTGCTAGGATTTCAGTAGGTGGAAACATTTATGAAAGTCATTCCAGGAGGTGGGACCAACATTAGCAAAGGCTTGATGCCCTGATTCAGTGAATGAAGAATTAGGCATCTACAGAGCATTCGGGGAAAAGAACTACCAGGTGTATAACACACATATTCACACAACCCTCACAACTACCCAGAAAGCCCAAGGAGCTGACTTGTGGAGATGAAGGATGGAGAAATTAGTGAGTGCAGTTTTGTACAGGTGACTTCCTGGGGCACATGTCCAGCATAAAGCCGTCTTTTGGGAGTTTAGTCTGAGAAGTGAGTGCACATGGAGCAGAGTGGGCAGATGGGGGAGACACAGAGCCAGTAGCTGTTTTACCTCCAGCAAGACATCATGGGAAACCGATTCCACCTTTTGGGATCAAACTCATGTTAATTAAAACATAGTTATAACACACGAGTTTGTGAATGTGCAAGGAAACTAGTAGGAGTAGAAAATGGTATCATATTTCTGAGAGGTAGGCTGGCAGTACTTAACAGCCTTCTCAGAAAATGTTCATACCTGGTTCTCAGCAATTCCACATCTGAGAGTTTATCTTCAGGAAATAATTAAGGTTGTTTAGAAAGATTTAGCTTCAGGGATATATAGCCCGTTATTTATAACTGCAAAATATTGGAGACCACCTAAAATATCCAACAATAGGCGATTTGTTAAGTAAATGATCACATATACTATAATATTAATAGCCATTAAAATAAATACATTTTTTGAAGTGCTGAATAAAAATAGATTACAACAGTATGTTCATAATAATTCCATTTTGTTTAAATATATGAACTTTTATCTTTAAGAACACATGTATAGAAATAAGGTTTTCCTTGGTGGGTCAGTGGTAAAGAATCAGCCTGCCAAGTGGGAGATGTGAATTTGATCCCAGGTTCAGGAAGATCCACTGGAGGAGGAAATGGCAACCCACTCCAGTATTCTTGCCTGAGAAATCCCATGGACAGAGGAACCTGGTGGACTACTGTCATTGGGGTCACAGAGAATCAGATATGACTTAGTTGACTAAACAACAATTAAATAAGAAAGGAGAAAGAACACATATTCAAATCTAGAAAGAAAACACATCACCATGTTACAAATGGTTTTATCAGAGTGCTGGGGTGATGGCTAGTATTTATGTACTTTTCAGATTCATTTACACTGATTACAATTAAGGAAAGAATTTTTCTTTAAACTTTTAATTTTGTATTAGAGTATAGCTGATTAACAATGTTGTGATAGTTTCAGGTGAAGAACAAAGGGACTCAGCCATACATATACATATACATGTATCCATTCTCCCCCAAACTTCCCTCCCATCCAAGCTGCCACATAACATTGAGCAGAGTTCCCTTTGCTACACAGTAGGTCCTTGTTGTTATCCATTTTAAATATAGCAGTGTGTACATGTAGATCCCAAACTCCCTAACTATCCCTTCTCCATAGCCTTCCTCCTGGCAACTGTAAGTTTCTTCTCTAAGTCTGTGAGACTGTTTCTGTTTTGTAAATAAGTTGATTTGTATCACAACTTTTTAGATTCCCCATATAAGGGATGCCATGGGCTTCTCTGGTGGCGCAGTAGTAAAGAATCTGCCTATAATGCAAGAGATGCAGGAAACGCAGGTTTGATCCTTGGAAGAGGAAATCGCAACCCACTCCAGTATTCTTGCCTGGAGAATCTCATGGACGGAGGAGCCTGGCGGGCTACAGTTCATGGAGTAGCAAAGAGTCAGACACAACTGAAGCAACTAAGCACAGCACAGAACATAAAGGATGCCATATGATGTTTCTGCTTCTCTGTCTGACTTCACTCAGTATGACAATCTCTAGGTCCAGCCGTCTTGCTGCAAATGGCATTATTTCACTTTTTAATGGATGAATAATTTCCACTTTAAATATTAATACATATCACACCCTTTTATCCATTCCTATGTCAGTGGACTTTTAGGTTGCTTCCATGTCTTGGCTATTGTAAATAATGCTGCAATGAACATTGGAGTGTATGTATCCTTTTGGACCATGTTTTTCTCTGGATATATGCCCAGAGAGTAGCAACATAAGACACACTTAGTGACTTGTGGTTAAGATTTCAGCAGGTGGAAATATTTGTGAAAGGCATTCCAGGAGGTGGGACGAGCATGAAAATCTGATTCATACCTGAGTCTCAGCAATTCTGCATCTGAAAATTTATCTTAAGGAAATATCTGAGTTTGAAAAGATTTAGGTTTAAGAATATATCAGTTCAGTTCAGTCGCCCATTAATGTCTGACTCTTTGTGACGCAATGGATGGCAGCAGGCCAGGGCTCCATGTCTATTACCAACTCGTGAGTTTACTCAAACTCATGTCCATTGAGTTCGTATTGCCATCCAACCATCTCATCCTCTGTCATCCACTTCTCCTCCCACCTTCAACCTTTCCCAGCATCAGAATCTTTTCAAATGAGTCAGTTCTTTGCATCAGGTGGCCAAAGTATTGGAGTTTCAGCTTCAACATCAGTCCTTCCAATGAATATTCAGTGCTGATTTCCTTTAGCATGGATTGGTTGGATCTCCTTGCAGCCCAAGGAACTTTCAAGAGTCTTCTCCAACACCACAGTTCAAAAGCATAAATTCTTCAGTGCTCAGCTTTCTTTATAGTTCAACTCTCACATCCATACATGACTACTGGATAAACCATAGCTTTGACCCGACGGACCTTTGTTTGCAAAGTAATGCTTCTGCTTTTTAATATGCTGTCTAGGTTGGTTATAACTTTTCTTCCAAGGAGCAAGCATATTTTAATTTCATGGCCGCAGTCACCATCTGCATTGATTTTGGAGCCCCCCAAAATAAAGTCAGCCACTGTTTCCACTGTTTCCCCATCTATTTCCCATGAAGTAATGAAACCAGATGCCATGATCTTAGTTTTCTCTATGTTGAGTTTTAAGCCAACGTTTTCACTCTCCTCTTTCACTTTGGTCAAGAGGCTGTTCTTCTTCGCTTTCTGCCATAAGGGTGGTGTCATCTGCATATATGAGGTTATTCATATTTCTCCTGGCAATCTTGATTCCAGCTTGTGCTTCATCCAGCCCAGCATTTCTCATGACATACTCTCTGTATATAAGTTAAATAAGCAGGGTGACAATGTACAGTCTTGACGTACTCCTTTCCTGATTTGGAACCAGCCTGTTGTTTCGTGTCTAGTTCTAACTGTTGCTTCCTGACCTGCATACAGATTTCTCAGGAGGGAGGTCAGGTGGTCTAGTATTCCCATTTCTTTCAGAATTTTCCACAGTTTGTTGTGATCCATACAGTCAAAGTCTTTGCCATAGTCAATAAAGCAGAAGTGGGTGTATGTTTTGGAACTCTCTTGCTTTTTCCATGATCCAGCAAATGTTGGCAATTTGATCTCTGGTTCCTCTGCCTTTTCTAAAACTAGCTTGAACATCTGGAAGTTCATGGTTCATGGACTGTTGAAATCTGGCTTGGAGAATTTTGAGCATTACTTTACTAGTGTGTGAGATGAGTGCAATTGTGTGGTACTTTGAGCATTCTTTGGCATTGCCTTTCTTTGGGATTGGAATGAAAACTGATCTTTTCCAGTCCTGTGACCACTGATGAGTTTTCCAAATTTGCTGACATATTGAGTGCATCACTTTTTAGCAATAAAGTATTTGAAAATTAAGGTATGCATCAATACATTGCTTTTTAGACATAATGCTTTTAGACAGTTAGTAAACTACATTACAGTATCAACATAACTTTAATATGCACAGAGTAACAAAAATATTTGTATGACTCACCTTATTTTGTGGTGTTCACTTTATTGAGGTGGTCTGGAACCAAATCCACAATATCTTTGAAATATGCCTATACACAGAACATATAAGTCACATATATACACATTAAAACCTACCTGTATGTAGAGAATGACCCATTTAAGTTACATAAATTACAGTTTACCATAAGGTACAAAATGACTACCAGGATAAATAAACTGAAGCCCCTTTTACTATGTGTGTGTTTGTTAGTCCCTCAGTCATGTCTGACTCTTATATTTAATCTCTATAAAAACAAATTCTTTTTATAATGAAAACTGATCTTTTCCAGTCCTGTGACCACTGATGAGTTTTCCAAATTTGCTGACATTTTGAGTATGTGATATTCCCAACATGCAATCTGTCCTCAGAAAGGTCTAACTTCTCTGTTTAAAGGCTTGAGTTTTTAAAATTTACTGAATTAATTTACAAATGACTGAAAGCATGTCTTACATCCCTCACTGATTCCAGATTCTTAAACAGAAATGAAATTATCTCTTGGGAAGCTTCCACCAGGAATCATCAGTTGGGCAAACTTATTGGTTTAAAAAAAAAAAAAAGCCAGTTTATGCATACGTTTGAATGCAGTCAGCTAAAAGCTGGCTTTTTCAACACAGTTACATTCCTCAACAGCATTTTACCTGCTTTATTTATCTCTTACACGTGCTTAGTGTGTTCGTCTTTTTGCAACCTCAAGGACTGAAGCCTGCCAGGCTCCTCTGTCTATGCTTTATGTTGATCTTTGAATATACTGTTCAGTTCAGTTCAGTCACTCAGTCGTGTCCAACTCTTTGCGACCCCATGAATTGCAGCACGCCAGGCCTCCCTGTCCATCACCAACTCCTGGAGTTCACCCAGACTCACGTCCATCAAATCAGGAACTCCCCAAGTCAGTAGGTGCCCAATATGCTACTGGAGATCAGTGGAGAAATAACTCCAGCAAGAATGAAGGGATGGAGCCAAAGCAAAAACAATACCCAGCTGTGGATGTGACTGGTGATAGAAGCAAGGTCCGATGCTGTAAAGAGCAGTACTGCATAGGAACCTGAAATGTCAGGTGCGTGAATCAAGGCAAATTGGAAGTGGTCAAACAAGAGATGGCAAGAGTGAAGGTCGACATTCTAGGGAACAGCGAACTAAAATGGACTGGAATGGGTGAATTTAACTCAGATGATCATTATATCTACTACTGGGGGCAGGAATCCCTAAGAAGAAATGGAGTAGCCATCATGGTCAACAAAAGAGTCTGAAATGCAGTACTTGGATGCAATCTCAAAACCGACAGCATGATCTCTGTTCGTTTCCAAGGCAAACCATTCAATATCACAGTAATCCAAGTCTATGCCCCAACCAGTAATGCTGAAGAAGCTGAAGTTGAACGGTTCTATGAAGACCTACAAGACCTTTTAGAACCAACACCCCAAAAAGATGTCCTTTTCATTATAGGGGACTGGAATGCAAAAGTAGGAAGTCAAGAAACACCTGCAGTAACAGGCAAATTTGGCCTTGGAATACAGAATAAAGCAGGGCAAAGACTAATAGAGTTTTGCCAAGAAAATGCACTGGTCACAACAAACACCCTCTTCCAACAACACAAGAGAAAACTCTACACATGGACATCACCAGATGGTCAGCACCGAAATCAGATTGATTACATTCTTTGCAGCCAAAGATGGAGAAGCTCTATACAGTCAGCAAAAACAAGACCGGGAGCTGACTGTGGCTCAGATCATGAACTCCTTATTGCCAAATTCAGACTTAAATTGAAGAAAGTAGGGAAAACCACTAGACCATTCAGGTATGACCTAAATTAAATCCCTTATGATTATACAGTGGAAATGAGAAATAGATTTAAGGGCCTAGATCTGATAGATAGAGTGCCTGATGAACTATGGACTGAAGTTCGTGACATTGTACAGGAGACAGGGATCAAGACCATCCCCATGGAAAAGAAATGCAAAAAAGCAAGATGGCTGTCTGCGGAGGCCTTACAAATAGCTGTGAAAAGAAGAGAATATACTGTTAGTTCACTTAATTTCTCGTTGCTTTGGTTTTGATAAATAGAGTGATACTTCACATGTGTCTTTCTAAGATGTGATTGTAGATATCAGCTGGTTTATAAAATCCCTTTTGAAGTGCTGAGGTGACAGTTTCTGTATAACTAGCAATGGACGGAGGAGGCTGGTGGGCTGCAGTCCATGGGGTTGCAAAGAGTCGGACACGACTGAGCGACTTCACTTTCACTTTTCACTTTCATGCATTGGAGAAGGAAATGGCAACCCACTCCAGTGTTCTTGCCTGGAGAATCCCAGGGACAGGGAAGCCTTGATGGGCTGCCGTCTATGGGGTCGCACAGAGTCGGACACGACTGAAGCGACTTAGCAGCAGCAGCAGCAGCAAATATTAATTGTATTGTTAATCTCATTATGTGAATTTTGCCTATTGGCTGCTGCCCATTAAGACAGCGAGACCTGTGTTTTACAATTGTAAGATGTTTTCTTCAAGGACAGAATGTCATTAAGGTATTTAATGTTAGGAAGTGACTTAATTTTTCTACCAAAAAAAAAATCCTCTCAAATAATAGAACTCTCAGAAAATGGATAGTTATTTGTGTATAACACTTCTGACTTGTTAACACTGCTGTAAAATTATCCACATAATTCTCAACATAGAAATACCCAGACATTAGGAATAAACATAATTTAAACTTAATTTTTATGGATCACTTAGGAGACTGCTGGCTTTTCACTGCCTATAGATTAATTCTGTTATTATTAACTCTTCTTTGAGACACAGGGTCTCAACTAGGGGACATTTGTCAATGTCTGGCATTTTTGGTTGCCGAAATGTGAGGAATGTTTCTGGTTTCTAGTGGTTAGAGTCCAAAATACTACTGAAAATCCTACAATATACAAGATTTTGGGCATATATCCAGACAAAACCAACTATAATTAATTATCCCCCAATAATGAATTATCTGGGCCCAAATTTCAACAGTTGAATTGACTGAGAAATGTTTAGACTACATTCTACATAGACTTTAAAAATTCTTTCACAACTGACAGGATTTCTCCTAGGTTTGTTGCATGTTGTTAATTTTTAATCCCTTCTGGATCTCATTACAGGTTGGCATTGTGGGAAGAACAGGAGCTGGGAAAAGTTCTATTTTTTCTGCGGTTTTTCGATTGTCAGAATTTGAAGGCTTACTTTCAGTTGATAGCTGTTGGATACAAGCCACTGGACTTCACAATTTAAGGAAGAAAATGTCAATCATACTACAGGTATGCACATCAGAGCATTCTCATATGTTCTTTTTATAAGGCACCAAGTTTAAATGATTTGAATTTGATTTTTATTTGTTTTCAAATTGGATAAAAATGTTGATCCTTTTGCCCCCAGTAGAGCATATTTTTAGCAGCAGGTATTTTCAACAGATAATCTAATCACATACCAGATTTAAAAATATATATATTTTATATTGAAATATAGTTAATATACAATGTTGTGTTAGTTTCTACTGTACAGCAAAGTGATTCAGTTTATACATATATACTTTTCATGTTGTTTCCACTATGATTTATTTCAGTTTTTGGTTCAGTTCAGTTGCTCAGTTATGTCTGACTTTTTGTGACTCCATGGACTGCAGCACGCAGACTTCCCTGTCCATCACCAACTGCCAGAGCTTGCTCAAACTCATATCTATCGAGTCAGTGAGCCATCCAACCATTTCATCCTCCATCGTCCCCTTCTCTTCCTGCCTTCAGTCTTTTCCAGCATCAAGGTCTTTTCCTATGAATCAGTTGGCCAAAGTATTGGAGATTCAGCTTCAGCATCAGTCCTTCCAAAGAACATTCAGGTTTGATCTCCTTTAGGATTGACTGTTTTGATCTCCTTGCAGTCCAAGGGACTCTCAAGAGTCCTATCCAACCCCACACTTCAAAAGCATCGATTCTTCAGCACTCAACTTTCTTTATAGTCCAATTCTCACATTCATACATGACTTCTGAAAAAACCATACCTTTGACTAGATGGACATTCATTGGGAAAGTAATGCCTGTATTTTTTAATATGCTATCTAGGTTAGTTATAGCTTTTCTTCCACAGAGTAAGAGTCTTTTAATTTCATGGCTGCAGTCAACATCTGCAGTGTTTTTTGGAACCCAAGAAAATAAAGTCTGTCGTTGTTTCCATTGTTTCCCCATCTATTTGCCGTGAAGAGATGGGTCTAGAGGCCATGATCTTAGTTTTCTGAATGTTGAATTTTAAGCCAACATTTTCACTCTCCTTTTTCACTTTAATCAAGAGGTTCTTTAGTTCCTCCTCACTTTCTGCTATAAGGGTGGTGTCATCTGCATATCTGAAGTTACTGATATTTCTCCTGGTAATCTTGATTCCAGTTTGTGCTTCATCCAGCCCTGCATTTCTTATGATGTACTCTGCATATAAGTTAAATAAGCAGGGTGACAAAATATAGCCTTGATGTGTGCCTTTCCTGATTTAGAAGCAGTCTTTTTTTTCCATGTCCAGTTCTAATTGTTGCATCTGGACCTGCATATGTATCTCTCAGAAGGCACGTAAGGTGGTCTGTTAGTCCCATCTCTTTAGGAATTTTCCACAGTTTGTTGTGATCCACACAGTCAAAAGGCTTTGGTGTAGTCAATAAAGCAGAAGTAGATGTTTTTATGGATATGGTTATTTATTACAGGATATTAAATATTCTTCCCTGTGCAACAGTATGACTTTGTTGTCTATACACTGTATACATAATAGTATCAATCTGTGAATCCCACACTCTCAGTCCATCCCTCCCCCCTGCTCCATTCCTGTGGCAACCACAAGTCTGTTCTCTATCTGTGAGTCTGTTTCTGTTTTGTAGATAAGTTCATTTGTTTCATATTTTAAATTACACATATAAATGATATCATACGATGTTTGTCTTTCTAACTTATTTCATACATTATGGTAGTCTCTAGGTCCAGCAATGTTGTTGAAAATGACATTATTGCATTGTTTTTATGGCTGAGTAGTATTTCATTACATATATATATATATATATATATATATATATATAAAACATCTTCTTTATCCATTCATCTATTAATGCACATTTATTAATAGGTTCCTTCCATGTCTTGGCTATTATGAATAGTGCTGCTGTAAACATAGAGATGCATGTATATTTTGAAATACAGTTTTTTCCTGGATATATGCCCAGGAGTGGGATTGCTGGACCATATGGCAACTCTGTAGTTTTTTTTTTTTTTTTTTTCCCCTTCCTCTCATCTCCCTCCCCATCCCACTCCTCTAGGTTGATACAGAACCTCTGTTTGAGTTTCCTTAGCCATACAACAAATTCCCATTGGCCGTCTATTTTACACATGGTAATGTAAGTTTCCATGTTACTCTTTCCATGCATTTCACCCTCTCCTCCCCTCTCCCTGTGTCCACAGGTCTATTCTCCATATCTGTTTCTCCACTGCTGCCCTGTGCATAGATTGTTAGTACCATTTTTCTAGATTCTGTGTATATACATTAGAATACCATATTTATATTTCTCTTTCTGACTTACTTCACTCTGTGTAATAGGTTCTAGGTTCATCCACCCCATCAGAACTGACTCAAAACCATTCCTCTTCACGGCTGAGTAATATTCCACTGTGTATATATACCACAACTTTTTTATCCATTCATCTGTTTATGGAAATCTAGGTTGCTTCATGTTATAGCTATTGTCAATAGTGCTGCCACGAACAATGGGATACATGTGTCTTTTTCAATTTTGATTTCCTCAGGGTATATGCCTAGGAGTGTGATTACTGGGTCATATGGTGGTTTTATTCCTAGGTTTTAAAAGAATATCCATACCGTCTTCCATAGTGGCTGTATCAACTTACATTCCCACCAAGAGTGCAAGAGTGTACCCTTTTCTCCACACCCTCTCCAGCATTTATTGTTTGTAGACTTTCTGATGATGGCCATTCTGACCAGCGTGAGGTGATGTCTCTTTGTAGTTTTAATTTGCATTTCTCTAATAATGAGCGATGTTGAGCATCTTTTCATGTGTTTGTTAGCCATTTGTATGTCTTCTTTGGGGAAATCAAAGCAAGATCTGATCCTCTATGACCCACCTCCTAAAGTAATGGAAATAAAAACAAAAGTAAACAAGTGGGACCTGACTAAACTATTTGTAGGTTTTTTTTTTTATTTTTTAAAAAATTTTATTTTTAAACTTTGCGTAATTGTATTAGTTTTGCAATCTCCATACCATCTTCCATAGAGGCTGTATCAATTTACATTCCCACCAAAATTGTAATAGAGTTGCCTTTTTTCCATATCCTCTCCAGCATTTCTTATTTGTAGACTTTTAAATCATGGCCATCCTGACCAGTGTGAAGTAGTACCTCAGTGTTGTTTGCATTTCTCTAGTGATTAGCAATTTTAAGCATCTTTTGTTGTGCCTGTTGGCCAATGTGTGTCTTCTTCACAGAAATGTACCACAACTTTATCCATTCATCTGTTGATGGAAATTTAGATTGCTTCCATGTTACAGCTATTGTAAATAGTTCTGAAATGAACAACAGAATACACGTGTCTTTTTCAATTTTGGTTTCCTCAGGGTATGTGACTAGGAATGAGATTGCTGTGTCATATGGTGGTTTTATTCCTTGTTTTTTTAAGGAGTCTCCAATACTGCCTTCTGCTACTTAGATATTCTGCTCATTTTTCAGTTGGGGTTGTTTGGGTTTTTTTTGTTGTTGTTGAGTTATATATATTAACTGTATATTTTGGAAATGAAGCACTTATTGGTCACAAAATTTTCAAATACTTTCTCCTATCCATAGGTTGTCTTTTCCTTTTGTTTATGATTTCCTTTGCTGTGCAAAAGTTTGTACATTTGATTAGGCCCCATTTGTTTATTTTTCCTTTTATTTCTATTCCCTTGGGGGACTGACATAAAGCATTGGTATGATTCATGTCAAAGAATGTTTTGTCTATGTTGTCCTCTGAAGGTTTTATGGTGTCATGTCTTATATTTAAATCTTTAAGTCATTTTGGGGTATGGTAAGAGTGTGCTCTAACTTCATTGATTCATATGTAGCAGTCCAGATTCCCATAGTAGGAATCTGAAGAGGCAGTCTTTTCTCTATTACATAATCCTGCATTACTTATTGAAGATTATCTGAGTGTAAGTGTATGGATTCATTTCTAGGGTCTCTATTATTTTCCATTGATCTATATGTTTATTTTCATGCCAATACCATACGTTTTGATTATTGTAACTTTGTAGTGTGGTCTGAAGTCTGGGAGGGCTATGACTCCTGCTTCGTTATTTTTCTTCAGGATTGTTTTGGCAATGCTTGATCTCTTATGGTTTCATTTAAATTTTATGGTGATTTTTTCTAGTCTGTGAAATATTTGATAGGAATCATTTTAAACCTGTAGATTGCTTTGGGTAGCATGGCCATTTTAATAATATTAATTATTCTAATTCAGGAGCATGGGGTATTTTTCCATTTCTTTGAATCATCTTTAATTTCCTTTATCAATGTTGTTTATTCTTAGCAAAGAACTCTTTCACTCCTTGATGAGATTTGTTTCTAAGTATTTTAGCTTGTAGATGCCATTTTAAAAGAGATTGCTTTTTTTTTAATATTTTTTTTATTATATCCCCTTTCTGATATTTCATTGTTAGTGTAATGAAATATAACTGATTTCTTTATGTTAATCTTGTATCCTGCTATCTTGCTGAATTCATTTATTGGTTCTAAGAGTTTTTGTGGGGAGTCTTTAGAATGTTCTATGTAACATATAATCTACATAATAAGGACAGTTTTCCCACTTCTTTTTCATTTGGATACCTTTTTTTTTTTCTTGACTCATTCCTGTGACTAGGACTTCCAATACTATGTTGAATAAAAATGGTGAGAATGGGCATCCTTTTCTTGTTCCATATTTTAGTGTGAGGGTTTCAGCTTCTCACTGTTGAGTTGTATGTTAGCTGTGGGTTTGTCATAAATAGCTTTTAGTAAGGTTAAGATATTTTCCCATTATACCCACTTTGGTAGGCCTTTTCTTCATCATGGATGGATATCAGATGCTTTTTATACATCTATTGGAATGGCCATGTGGTTTTTGTCTTTCCCTTCTGTTGATGTGGTGTGTCACGTTGATTGGCCTGTGTGTGTTGAACAATCTTTGTGCCCTGGGAAGAACCCAACTTGGTCATGATGCCTAATCTTCTTTTATCTGTTGTTGGATTTAGTTTCCTAATATTTTGTTGAGAAATTTTGCATCTATGTTCATCTAAGTTATTAAGCTGTCATTTTCTTTTTTGTTAGTGTCTTTGTCTGGTTTTTGTATCAGTGTAGTCGTGGCCTCATAGAGTGACTTTGGGAGTGTCCCCTCATTTTCTGTCTTTTGGAAGAGCTTGATAAGGATTGGTATAGGTTCTTCTTTTTATGTTCGGTAGAATTCCCCAGTGAAGACATCTTTTCATGGACTTTATTTGCAGGGATTTTTAAAAAAATATTGCAGAATCTGTTTTACTTCTAGTGTGTAGTGTGCTCAAATTATCTGTTTCTTCTTGATTCGGTTTTGATGCACACTGGGTTTCTAGAAACTTGTCCATTTATTCTAACCTCTCAAATTTGTTGGCATCTAAATCTTTGTAGTATTCTCTCTCTTTTTTATTTCTACAATATAAGGTCTTATTTCTCCTGTTTCTTTTTGTTTACTTATGTCCTCTCTTTTCTTCTTGTTGAGACTAGACAAAGGTTTGTCAATTCTTTTTTTTTTTACCCTTTCAAAGAAACAGCTCTAGGTTTTCTTGATTTTTTAATCCCTATATATTTCCTCTCTGATCTTTATTTTTTCCTTCCTTCTGCTGACTTTAGGTTTTGTTTGTTCTTTTTTTTCCTTAATTCCTAGGTGATAGGTTAAGCTATTTACTTGCTTTTTTTTTTTCTTTTTCTTTCTTTCTAAGGAAGATCTGTATTGCTATGAAATTCCTTCTAAGAACTGCTTTTGCTTCATCCTGTAGGTTTTGTCTGGTTGTGTTTTCACTGTTATTTGTCTCAAGGTATAAAATTTTTCTTTGATGTCATCATTGACCCACTGTTTGTTTTAGTAACATATTACATAGTCTCCATATAATTATGCTTTCCTCATTTCTCTTTCCATGTTTGATTTCTAGTTTCATGACCTTGTGGCCAAAAAAGATGCTTCAAATAATTTATTTTCTTTCAAATTTGTTGAGGCTTGTTTTATGCCCTAGTATGTGGTCTATTCTAGGGAATGTTCTATGTACACTTGAAAATTTATACTCTGTGTTTTGGGGGGTTGTAATGTAATATCCTGAAAATATCAGTTAAGTCTAACTATTTTAATATATAATTTAGGATCGCTGTTGCTGTATTGATTTCTGTCTGGGAAATCTGTCCATTGATGTCAGTGGGGTGTTAAGGTCTCCTACTATTACTGTGTTTCTGTCAGCTTCTACCTTTATTTCAGTTAGTATTTGTTTTATGAATTTGGGTGTTCCTATATTAGGTGCATTTATGTTGATGAATGTAATATCCTCTTCTTGTATTAGCCCTTTTATGATTATATAATTTCCTTTTTTGTCTTCCTTTATGGCCTTTGTCTTAAAGTCTTTTTTGTCTGACATGAATATTGTGAGCTCCCACTTCCTTGTCATTTCCATTTGCATGAAATACCTTTTTTTTATCCCTTCACTTTCAGTCTACATGTGTCCTTTGCCCTGTTGCATGTCTCACACTGGCAACAAATTATAGATTCTTTTTTTTTTTTTTTTAATCCAATCTGCCACTCTTTGTCTTTTTATATGAGCATTTAGTCCATTGACATTTAAAGTAATTATCAATAGATATGTATTTGTTTCCAGTTAGTTTTGTATTTCATCTTTCATTTGATTTTCCTTCTTTGATTTGATGGTTTTCTTTTGTATTGTGCTTATGCTTTCTTCTTTTTGGTTTTTGTGAGTCTGCTGTATGTTTTTGATTTGTTTTACAAGTATATTAACCTCTTCCTATAGCTGATGACACTTATTTTAGATTGGTAGTCATATTAGGCTCAAATGCATTCTAAGAAAAATCTACATTTTCTTACTTTCCTCCCCCACATTTTGTGATTTTCATGTTCTGCTTCACATCTTCATGTTTACCCTTTTACTGTTCATTGTAGTTATCATTGCTTTCACCAAAAAAAATTTTTTTAAGTCTATATACTGGATTATTTAAGTGATTTATTTTCCAATTGTGATTTTCTTTCTTTTTTTTTTTTATTTGCTTGCTTTTTTATTTAGAGAAAACTTTCAATATATCTTCTAGGATAGGCTTACTATTACTGTATCCTTTTAGTTTTTGCTTGTCTAAGAAATTCTTTACCTTTCATATTCTAAATGATTATTTTGTTGGGTAGAGTATCCTAGGTTGCAGGTTTTTCCCTTCCAGTACATTGAATGTATTTGGCCACCTCTTGATTTCTATGGAGAAATCAACTGATAGCCTTATGGAAATTACCTTGTAATTAACTCTTTTTCTCTTGCCGCCTTTATAATACTTTCTTTAACTTTTGCCATTTTAAATATGTTTTTGTGTAGATCTGTTTCTATCTATCTAGTTTGGGACCTTCTGTTCTTTCTGTACTTGAATATTTGGTTCCTTCTTTAGATTTGGGAAGTTTTAAGCCCTACTTTCTTCAAAAACATTTTTATTTCCAATTTTCTCTTTATTTTCCTGTTGGGATCCCCATCATGTATAGATTGGCACACTTTATATTGTTCCATAGGATCGCAATTGCTTTCATTTTTTTATTTGTCCATCTGCTGTTCTGATTTGGTGATTTCCATTGTTCTAACTTCCATATCATGTATTCATTCTTCTGCAATTTGCTATTTATTGTCTATATTGTTTGTTGTTCAGTTGCTATGATATGTCAGACTCTGGCAACCCCTTGGACTGTGGCACATCAGGCTCCTCTGTCTCCCAGAGATTACTCAAATTCACATCCATTGAGTTGGTGATGCTATCAAACCATCTCATGCTTTGCTAGCCTCTTCTTCTTTTGCCTTCAGTCTTTTTCAGCATCTGGTCTTTTCTAATGAGTCAGCTCTTCACATCACTTGGCCAAAGTATTGGAGCTTTAGCTTCAGCAAGACTGTAGCTCAGCTTTTGCCTCAGAAAATAAGTTTTCTAATTTTTTTTGGTTCCTCATTGTAGTTTCTAGTTCACTTTTAGAGTCATCTACATTTCTATTGATAGTCTTTCTTAATTTCTTCAGAATTTTCATTTCTTTCTTTTTGAACTCAGAGTCTATTAGACTGAAGAAATCTGTTTCATCATTCTTTCAGGGGATTGCTCTTGATCTTTTGATTAGGAGTGGTTTCTGTGCTTCTTCATTTTGCTTATATTTCTCTTACTCTAGGAATTTAAGAGAAAGAGTTATCTACTGTGGTCTGGCAAGGATGTTTTTATATGGGAATGTCCCTATTTCGATTGTGTGAGTTTAATGTTTTTAGTGTGAGACTGTTTTTATTACCATTATGGATGCCTCCTGCATCTTTCCTCAGTGTGTGCTGGTGGCTATCCCCTCTATAGGGGGTATGCCTGGTGTGGTGACCAAAGCCTGCACTTGATGTTGTGTGGAGCTTCCTCTTTGCTCTGTGGTTTCATAGTCCTCTCAGGGAAAGGGTCTGCTTCCCAGTTATTAGAGTCAGTTCAGTTCAGTCACTCAGTCGTGTCCAACTCTTTGCGACCCCATGAATCATACCATGCCAGGCCTCCCTGTCCATTACTAACTCCCAGAGTTTACTCAGACTCATGTCCATTGAGTCGGTGATGCCATCCAGCCATCTCATCCTCTGTCATCCCCTTCTCCTCCTGCCCTCAATCCCTCACAGCATCAGAGTCTTTTCCAATGAGTCAATTCTTCGCATCAGGTGGCCAAAGTACTGGAGTTTCAGCTTTAGCATCATTCCTTCCAAAGAATACCCAGGTCTGATCTCCTTTAGAATGGACTGGTTGGATCTCCTTGCAGTCCAAGGGACTCTCAAGAGTGTTCTCCAACACCACAGTTCAAAAGCATCAATTCTTTGGTGCTCAGCTTTCTTCACAGTCCAACTCTCACATCCATACATGACCACTGGAAAAACCATAGCCTTGACTAGATGGACCTTTATTGGCAAAGTAATGTCTCTGCTTTTCAATATGCTATCTAGGTTGGCCATAACTTCCCTTCCAAGGGATAAGTGTCTTTTAATTTCATGGCTGCAATCACCATCTTCAGTGATTTTGGAGCCCCCCAAAATAAAGTCTGACACTGTTTCCACTGTTCCCCCATCTATTTCCCATGAAGTGGTGGGACCAGATGCCATGATCTTGGTTTTCTGAATGTTGAGCTTTAAGCCAGCTTTTTCATATTCCTCCTTCACTTTCATCAAGAGGCTTTTTAGTTCCTCTTCACTTTCTGCCATAAGGGTGGTGTCATCTGCATATCTGAGGTTATTGATATTTCTCCCAGCAATCTTGATTCCAGCTTGTACTTCTTCCAGCCCAGAGTTTTTCATGATGTACTCTGCATATAAGTTAAATAAGTAGGGTGACAATATACAGCCTTGACATTGCCGGGGTCCAGCCCTGGTGGATCCAGGGAATTCGAAGGGGAGAAGGCTTCGGCAATCAGGAAACAACAGCTTATTTAAATGTTAATTAAAGATATAAAGAGTGGTTAAATAAGGGTAGCTCAGTGAGGAAATTCAGTGGAGAAAAGAGACTGAATAATTCAGCCAGAAGGTGAGAGAAAGAACGACATGAGGAGACCAAGTTTTGGTGAATAAGGCCCGCACTTTATTTTCCAAAGTAGTTTTTATACCTTAAGTTATGCATAGAGGATAATGGGGGAAGGGGTAGAGTCATGCAGTAAGCCAGGCTTTCTTCCTGAAAACTTATATGCAAAAGTTTGGGTGATTTGCATCATCTTCTGGCCCGGAGGCCTGTTAACATTTTAAGATCCTTTCTTCAGAAAACTTATTTTTCTCTAAAGGTGATTAGTCAGGTGCCACCCTCCAAAAGTATTAGATAAAGTTGCATTCCTATAGGGCAAAGGTGTGGTGGGCTATAACAAGAAAAAGAATTAACTCAAGGGTCCAAGGTTACAAACATTAAAGCTACTACTTACACCAATTATATTAATCAATACACTGCCAGGGACACAGTAGGTAAGGGATATGGAGACTTAGCAGCAAATATTGGCCCAAAAAGTGAAAAACCCTTCACCAATACAATTTCTAATCAATCTTTTAACTGCTCAAAGGAATCTGTATTTAGACAGTTTAGAACATCTCATGCCTCTCACAGTTGGGAGACTCTGAACAATCACATGTGGCCGGAAAAACCTATTCAGGCAGGCTAGAGGACTTCCAAAGGAGTTTGTAGGTTGAAACACTGTCCCACCCAAGAATTATTAACTGGAGCTGTAAGTTAACTCTTTTTTCAGAGAGAGGTAGTGGGGGATATCCCCCCATAAAGTCAGAGGTGTAGGTGAGAGCACAAAGCAGAAAGTAGGCAGACTCTGGTTTAGGGGGTAGATGCTCGAGAATTTCCAGGGGGACTTCTGGAGGCTTGATCCCGCCTTTGTGTATGCCGAGCCTCCTTCCTCATGACCTTTGCCATGGGTGGAGCTCCTCACTGCCGGCTCCCAGCATGACATACTCCTTTTTCTATTTGGAACCAGTCTGTTGGTCCATGTCCAGTTCTAACTGTTGCTTCCTGAGCTGCATACACATTTCTCAGGAGGGAGGTCAGGTGGTCTGGTATTCCCATCTCTTTCAGAATTTTCACAGTTTATTGTGATCCACACAGTCAAAGGTATGGCATAGTCAATAAAGCAGAAATAGGTGTTTTTCTGGAACTCTCTTGCTTTTTCCATGATCCAGCGGATGTTGGCAATTTGATCTCTGGTTCCTCTGCCTTTTCTAAAACCAGCTTGAACATCTGGAAGTTCATGGTTCACGTATTATAGTAGAAGTCCCCGTATCTGTTTCTGAGCTGCAGTGTAGGCAGACCTGGAGCTCTCCCACTGGGAGAGGAACCATTGAGTATTCCTGTGCTAGAACTGTCCACCAAGGAGTGGGTTCCCTGGTGTAACCTGTCACCTATTGTGTGGGCTCATGAAATACATTCTTTTGGCACTATCCTTGGCTCTGCATCAACTATGAGAATGCAGGCAATCAGCCCTGGTGTCCTCAATACACTGTGCTCTTAAAGCCACCATCACAAATCCATAGCTGCAGATCAATTGAAGTCAGATTTCAGGACTATAGTAGTTTCTCATGGAATATTATTCAGCCTTATAAAGGAAGGAAATTCTGAGGCATGCTACAACACAGAAAAACCTTGAGATCATTGTACTAAGTGAAATAATACAGTCACAAATGACAAATATTGTATTATTCTACTAATGTGAGGTACCTAGTGTAGTCAATTCATGGAGACAGAAACAAGAGAGAGGGTTACCAGGAATTGCAAGGACAAAGGGGAGGGGAGTAGTTGTTTAATAGGTACAGAGTTTCAGTTTTGAAAGATAAAAGAAATTCTATGCCTGGATTGTAGTGATGGCTCTATGACAATGGGAATGTGTTTAATAGCACTGAACTGTACACTTAAAGTGGTTAAGCAGAAAATTTTATGTGTATTTTACCGCAATTAGGGCTTCCCTTGTGACTCAGCTGGTAAAGAATCTGCCTGCGATGTGGGAGACCTGGGTTGGGAAGATCCCCTGAAGAAGGGAAAGGCTACCCACTCCAATACTCTGGCCTGGAGAATTCCATGGACTATACAGTCCATTGGGTCACAAAGATTCAGACACAACTGAGTGACTTTCACCACAATTTAAATTAAAAAAAAAATCCCTTTCAGGAAAAATGGGAAGAAATTTTCAGCACATAAAATCTATATTTTAAGATTCTCTCTATCTATTAGGTTCATCACTTAGTGATTATGGTAGGAAATAAATTGATGATCAAAACCATGCACAGGAAAAAGAAATACAAAAAGGCAAATGGTTGTCTGAGGAGGCCTTACAAAAAGCTGAGAAAAGTAGAGATGATAAAGGCAAAGGAGAAAAGGAAAGATATACCCATTTGAATGCAGAGTTCCAGAGAATAGCAAGGAGAGATAAGAGAGCTTTTTTAGGCACACAATCAAAGAAATAGAGGAAATCAACAAAATGGGAAAAACTAGAGATCTCTTCAAGAAAATTAGAGATACCAAGGGAACATTTCATGCAAAGATAGGCACAATAAAGGACAGAAATGGCATGGACTTAACAGAAGCAAAAGATATTAAGAAGAGGTGGCAAGAATACACAGAAGAACTATACAAAAAAATCTTTATGACCTGGATAATTGTGATGGTAGGATCATTCACCTAGAGCCAGACATCATGAAGTATGAAATCAAGTGGGCCTTAGGAAGAATCACTATGAAAAAAAAAAATAGTGGAGTTGATGGAATTCCAGCTGAGCTATTTCAAAGCCTCAAAGATGATGCTGTAAAAGTGCAGCACTCAGTATGCCAGCAAATTTGGAAACTCAGCAGTGGCCACAGGAGTGGAAGAGGTCAGTTTTCATTCCAATCCCAAAGAAGGACAATGCCAAGAAATGTTCAAACTAATGAACAATTGTACTCATTTCACATTCTAGCAAAGTAATTCTCAAAATCCTTCAAGCTAGGCTTCAACAATACATGAACCTTGAACTTCCAGATGTCCAAGCCAGGTTTAGAAAAGGCAGAGAAACCAGAGATCAAATTGCCAACATCCACTGGATCATAGAAAAAGCAAGAGAATTCCAGAAAAACATCTCCTTCTGCTTCACTGGCGACACTAAAGATTTTGTGTAGATCACAACAAACCGTGGAAAATTCTTAAGGAGATGGGAATACCAGGCCACCTTATCTGCCTCCTGAGAAACCTGTATGCAGTTCTAGAAGCAACAGTTAGAACCAGACATGGAACAGGAGACCAGTCCCAAATTGGGAAAGCAGTATGTCAAGGCTGTATATTGTTACCCTGCTTATTTAACTTATATGCAGAGTACATCATGTGAAATGCTGGACTGAATGAAGCACAAGCTGAAATCAGGATTGCTGGGAGAAATATCAATAACCTCAGATACACAGATGACACCACCCTTATGGTAGAAAGCAAAGAGGAACTAAAGAGCCTCTTGATGAAGGCAAGAGTGAAAGTGAAAGAGGAGAGTGAAAAAGCTGGCTTAAAACTCAACATTCAAAAATAAAGATCATGGCATCTGGTCCCATCACTTTATGGGAAATAGAGAAACAATGGAAACAGTTAGAGACTTTATTTTTGGGGGCTCCAAAATCACTGCAGATGGTGACTGCAGCCATGAAATTAAAAGAAACTTGCTCCTTGGAAGAAAAGTCATGACTAAACTAGACAGCATATTAAAAAGCAGAGACATTACTTTGTCTACAAAGGTCTGTATAGTCAAAGCTTTAATTTTTTCAGTAGTCATGTTTGGATGTGAGAGCTGGACATAAAAAAGGCTGAGCACTGAAAAACTGATGCCTTCCAACTGTGGATGTGGAGAAGACTGTTGAGACTCCCTTGCTCAGCCAGGAGATCAAACCAGTCAATCCTAAACACAATCAGTCCTGAATATTCATTTTGGAAGGACTAATGCTGAAGCTGAAGCTCCAATACTTTAGCCACCTGTTGTGAAGATCTGACTCATTGGAATGACCCTGATGCTGAGAAAGATGGAAGACAGGAAGAACTCAATGGAAATTAGTTTGAGTAAACTCTGGGTGATGGTCCATGGGGTGAGAGAATTGGAGGTGACTACACGACTGAACAACAAGAAGAGCAAAATGAGTTTAAATTTCCAAGATTTATGTTTTGATTGTACCCATCTCTGAAATGGGCCAGATGAAATTAGTTTTGGAAATAATTAGCACGTCTGCAAATTACTTTTATGTCCTTGGATGAAAGTATCTATAAATGTGCCCTGTTATTGCTTCTTGATAAGAAAAGTTTGTATGTGTGTGTATATAAAAGTACTCCATAAATAAAGATATAACACCAAATGATTCTTGGCTCTGCAAGTAATATTTTAGCAGTACATGTGAGCAAAGACTAAACATCCCTTGACATCACCAGGTTTTGGATTTGTTCCATCAGTTTCCATCCTACGTTTGGGCCTGCTCTAGGTACACACTCCAGAGAGTTTGCTTACAAAACATTATTAAGCTTTGTATCCACCAACCATTGTAAATACAGAACATTTATATGCTTTTATATCCAATGTACAGTAATGGTTGACTCAAGAGAGAGAATCTGAAGAGATCTTGCAATGTTTTAAAGGTCCAAGAAAGTCATTCAGGAGGCAGCCAGTGATAGAGTGTTTAAAAGTGTAGAACACATGTATACCTGTGGCGGATTCATTTTGATATTTGGCAAAACTAATACAATTATGTAAAATTTAAAAATAAAATTAGAAAAAAAAAAGTGTAGATCAAGTATAAACATGACCCACATTTTTATTTCTGCTCTGCCTCATATGACTATGGGGCCTTGATGAAGTCATTCAGCTTCTAAGGTTCATCATCCTGGTCCTTAAACCAGTTCTAGGAATTACTGCTGCACAGATTTGCTGTAAAGATATAACTGGATAAGAAAACAGTTGTGGCCCATTTCTAGTTCTTAGGAATCCTCAGTCAGTAGCACCTATTACCATCCTTAAGGATCAGGGCATTGAACTTTCCAGTGTTACTTCTAGTTAAGTGAAAAGAGTAACACATTCTGGACTGATTTTGCTACTTAATTTCTGTTTATATTTTTGTGGTTTTGGGTGATTTTCTTTACATTTATTGTTTATAGTGTAAAGCACATTGTTAATATAAATGTAAAGAGTGAAGGGAAAGAAAATTAGCAAAATAGGAGTTTTAGGGAAAGGCAAAATAGAAAAATCTGTCTTTTCAATAAGGAACAAGAGGAGAGACTATCACTTCCTTTTTATCTTTTGATTTCTGATTCCCATCTCATAATGTTCTTTCCTGACCGCCACCCTGTACCCACTTATACTTTCCAGTCCCCCATGAAGATCTCTGGTATTTTTTTAGCCCTCCTCACATTCTTGACTATTTTCTTCCTCTCCTTGAGGACAGGGCCTCTGTCTCTAATTTCTGCTGCTCTAGTGTTTGTTTCAGGCTCTGAGAGGTTACATAGGTATTGATAATAATCCCTAACATTTGTGGAGTCCTTAGCTCTGGGCATTGGTGATGGACAGGGAAGGCTGGCATGCTGCAGTCCATGGGGTCACAAAGAGTCGGACACAACTGAGTGATTTTCACTTTAACATGTTTTACCCTCTTTCTCTACCATCTCCCACTTTTTGCTCAAAAGAATTCTATGGTTATCCTTATCTTACAGATTTTAAATCTGGGGCACTGGAAACTTAACTTACCAAGCGGCAAAGCCTGGACTTCAATTTAGAGAGATTCCAAACTCCAGAATCCAGCAGGGCAAAATCTGATACTGTGGTTACTTAAAGTTACTTGTCTCAGAGCAGAAAACTTAGGATCCTCTTTCCCCAAACAAATAGGAAGCAGTGATCCTTGTTTTCTCAAGACCTTGATTTAGTAGTCCTAGCAAGCTGAGCTCAGACTCTGCAAAGGGGGAGCCCAGTGCTGTTTCTTTGAGTTGCCCCACTTAGGTGATCCAGGTCTGCATCATCTTCCCTGACTCCCTCTGCCCTATGATCCTGTGAGCAGCAGCAGCTTCCAGGATGGTGTCTCTCTCCCACATCACTATTGACCCCATCATGAACAGGTCAGAAATGGGGAGATGTGACAGCAACAAGGACTTGCCTAGGAATCAGAGGCAGGGGAGTGGTGACATAGACAGTCAGTCCTGGAGTTTTAGGGGGAACTTTCAAAGACAAATACTGTGTAATCTTAGGAAGGTACTCCTCAATTTGTGTTCAAAATTTCAGGAAAAAGCAAAATATGAAAGTACTTCTTAGATAATTTCCTTAAGTGGAACAGGTATCTGAAGTCTGTGCATCCTTTGTGCTCAGAATGTGAAGCAGTTAAGTATATTCCCCAGAAAGAACACCAAAGTGAGATTGTATTTACGGAGTAGCTGCTTATCTGAAAGGATCTGGAAAATGAATTTCAAAACTTCTTTGGATGATATTCTACACATAGAACTCCTTATCCTATTGGCACAAATAAGATGTTTTCAATTGAAGTGAGACTGCTTGTGAATTCATTATTTATGATTGTAGCCTAAAGGTTGGCACAGATCAACAGCATCTTTATTGTGGTTACATAGATTTATTTTTATGTTTGATGGGGTTTTTTTTTTCTTCTTCTTTTAAATCAAAGCAAAAGCTAAGTATTTTTTACACAGCCCGTTCTGCTCTTTGGTATTTCCATTCCCTGAGTTTTCTTCAGTAGGCTGAAGAAGGTGAATCAGAGTTGTTCTGACTTCTCTGATATATTCTAGATATACTTTAGTAGAGGACAGTTTCTTGCTTTGGGACTGAAATGATGAGGATAAAGACTGTGCTTTATCTGCCTCGTTTGTAACCACTTGTATGGTTTTTGTCTGGGCCCTGGGTCATTTTAACCTTCAGTTAGTGGGTAGGGTGTCTTTTCAATATAGTTTATAGTCATTCTTCCAGCAGCATATACAAAGGTCCAGTAAGACTGAAGTTTTCTGTCTGCGGTTGTGTTGAGGGGTTATCAATTTATTGCACTAAACGCTCTGATTCAGAGTGGCTATTTTTGGGTCACACGTAAAATGACTTTGTGTTATGTTTGTAACAAAGGAAAAAGTCAGTACTGAATATGACACAATGAATTACATTTTAAAAAGTATAATCTTTAAATCATAATGAAAAAACAGTTTTGAAACTAATGTTTCATTTAAATTGTTACATTGAATAAGAATGTTTTCCTGACTGTTTTGCCAGCCAACTCTTATTCAATGAGGTTTATTTGTACTTTCAGGAAAAAAAAATGTAGTGTATATTTACATGAAGGTTGTGTGACCTACTGTTGCAAGAAGGGGGACCCCTTCCAGGGCTTGAAACTGGGTTCTTGTCTAACACTCAGAAATGAATTGTCCGAGGAGACATATGTGCTGACAAAGCAAGAGATTTTATTGGGAAAGGGCACCCGGGTGGAGAGCAGTAGGGTAAGGGAACCCAGGAGAACACCTGTGCCATATGGCTTGCAGTCTTGGGTTTTAAGGTGATGGGATGAGTTTCTGGGTTGTCTTTAGCCAATCATTCTGACTCAGAGTCCTTCCTGGTGGTGCATGCTTTGTTCAGCCAAGATGGATGCCAGAGTGAAGGATTCTGGGAGGTGGTCGGACATGTGGTGTCTCATTCTGACCTTTCCTGAATTCTTCTGGTTGGTGGTGGCTTATTATTTCCATGTTCCTTACCAGGACCTCCTATCGTAAAATAACTCATGCAAACGGTTACTATGGTGCCTGGCTAAGGTGCACGGTGTCAGTCAGTGTGCTTGCAGGTAGTAATGAGGTTCTGTGATGCAGGTCATCTGACACACAGGTGAGAGAAGTGGGGACCAGCTGATGCAGACTCAAAGGTAATCTCTACATAGACAGAGGAGCCTTCAGTTCAGTTCAGTTGCTCAGTTGTGTCTGCCTCTTTGAGACCCCATGGACTGCAGCACACCAGGCTTCCTTGTCCATCACCAACTCCCAAAGCATGCTCAAACTCATGTCCATCGAACTGGTGATGCCATCCAACCATCTCATCCTCTGTCATCTCATTCTCCTCTTGCCTTCAATCTTTCCCAGCATCAGGATCTTTTCCAAGGAGTTCTTCGCATCAGGTAGCTAAAGTATTGGTTTCAGCTTCAGCATTGGTCCTTCCAATGAATATTCAGGACTGATTTCCCTTAGGATGGACTGGTTTGATCTCGTTGCAGTCCAAAGAACTCTCAAGAGTCTTCTCTAACACCACAGTTCAAAAGCATCAAGTCTTTGGCCCTAAGAGAAGCCTTGCTGCTAAGTCGCTTCAGTCGTGTTAGACTCTGTGCAACCCCATAGACGGCAGTCCACCAGGCTCCCCCATCCCTGGGATTCTCCAGCCAAGAACACTGAAGTGGGTTGCCATCTCCTTCTCCAATGCATGAAAGTGAAAAGTGAAAGTGAAGTCGCTCAGTCGTGTCCAACTCCTAGCGACCCCATGGACTGCAGCCTACCAGGCTCCTCCGTCCATGGGATTTTCCAGGCAAGAACACTGGAGTGGGGTGCCATTGCCTTCTCCAAAGAGAAGCCTTAGGCCCCCGTAATTGACATTCTCTTTGCATGTGCGGAGATGTTTCATTCACAGATGTGGAAAGGTTCCAGATCCTGGGAAGGCTGTTTTACCAGTAGAGAAAATAGCCTGCTTTATTCTTCAGTGCCAGTGTGAAACTATTTAATAGTTCTGCTTTGAGGCACAAACCTGAAAGGTTATGGCTGTGAGCTGTGAATGGTGTCAGTATTCTTGGCTTCCAGAGGAGAGAATTTCAATCCAGGACCAAAGACAGCCACTTTTGACCACTCAGAGCTTTTGTGTAGCAAAGTTTTTAAATGTAACAGGAGTATAGAAAGCTTCCAGCAAAAGGTGCTGGAAGGGAGGGCCTAGGAGAGTACCCCCTTGCTAGTCTTTAGCAAGGCATTATATATTGTTAGTGAGCTACTAATCATAGATAAAAGAAACACAAGGCTGGCTGAGAGAAATGCACCAGGCTCCTCTCCCATAACATACATCCTGAGAGAGCATCTGCAAGAGGGGAGCAGTCTCCCACTGAGGTATCTCTGGGTGAGATAAATTGTATCCATAAAGCAGTTGACATTAGTTTTTAAAGAAAAACAGGTTTCTAATAAAGATACATTGTTTCATTAACATAGCTTAAGACAGGATATTCCCTTGAGCAAGATATACTGTTTTGCTGAGCAGATAGGAGCTGGAGGTTTGAAAAAGTTAGTTTTAGATAGTCCCCATAGCAACACAGGATTTGAGAAACCTCCTGCTATGCCAAGGAATGTGCCTTTTTGCCTTCTCCCCATGTTTGGAGACCCTGGCCTCCATATCTGCCTGACTATTAACCCTTTCAAACCTCAACTAATCATGCTCTTGCTATTTCCTAGTATCATACCAGAATTGACAATTTATCTAGTGCTGTTGGTGTATAATTTATCAAATAATTATATCCTCATTTTTTTTATTAGGTAGGTATTACCAGGGAGGCCTTGAAAAAAATCAAATCTTCCTTTCTGTTCTTCAGGTTTTTCTTAAGGTGACACACCTCAGCATTCTTTTGTTACTGTTCAATGGTCAAGTGGATATTTTGCAGCACAGTTTATACAACTGAAAATTATTTTAGAGATACTGTTTTTGTAAACAGGCATTTACAACCTTATTATTAAAGATTTTAATATAAATGTATTTATTTTAATTGGAGGCTAATTACTTTACAATAATGTATTGGTTTTGCCAGACATCAACATGAATCTGCCACGGGTGTACATGTGTTCCCCATCCTGAACCCCCCTCCCACCTCCCTCCCAATACCATCCCTCTGGATTTCAGTGAATTTTGATTTTGTTCATTTTAATTCTGTAAATACTGGAATAAATGGATAAAGTGGACTAATAACATTTACTTATTTTCGGTTATTTAGGAGCCTGTTTTATTCATGGAAACAATGAGGAAAAATCTGGATCCTTTTAATGAACATACAGATAAGGAACTATGGAATGCCTTAAAAGAGGTAATTTATTAAATGTTATTAGTTTGTTAGCATCAGTATATGTGTGTGTACATTTATAGCACTGCAGGCAATTAAAGGGGAGCTTATCCATGTAACTGACTTTGTTTACCTCCTAGCAGAATATTGATGACCTGTGTATTGATTTTGATGGAAAGCAAGAATATAATGCCTCATATTTCCACTGTAGCTTTTCCCCTAGAATCCAAAGCAACTAGACACATTACCTTGTCTTTGTGTTATATTATATTCAGTTCTACAGCCGTGTTTGACACATTGGGACTTCATGGACTGCAGCATGCTAGGCCTCCCTGTCCTTCACTATCTTCCAAAGTTTGCCCAGGTTCATGTCCATTGCATCTGTGATGCCATCCAGCCATCTCATCCTCTGATGCCCTCTTCTGCTGTCAATCTTTCCCAGCATCATGGGCTTTTCCAATGAGTTGGCTGTTCATATCAGGTGACCAAAATACTGGAGCTTCATCTTCAGCATCAGTCCTTCCAATGAGTATTCAGGGTTGATTTCCTTAAGATTGACTGGTTTGATCTCCTTTTTGTCCAAGGAATCTTCTCTAGTACCACAGTTTGAAGGCATCAATTCTTTGGTGCTCTACGTTCTTTACAGTTCAGCTCTCACAACCATACGTGACCCCTGGGAAGACCATAGCTTTGACTATAGCAGAGCACTAAATTAGATTTTTAAACTATGGGTTCAAATTCTATTGGTGACCTAGTGAATTAATTACCCTAATTACCCTGTAGTATTTATTTTATTCCTCTGGTATTAGGGAACATTTACTAAGTGAAGACAATAATAGCTTTTCACTATTAACTGAAAGATAAATGAGATGATACTACTAAAACAGTGTGATGTTTCATAAGTGTTTATAAGGGTAAATTATACAGTTGGAATGTGATAATAATTATATATTGACTGCTATTTTAATGCTGCAGAGTAAATGCAAGTAACAGAACCCTGGAGCTTTTGTGATGTTTTTATAGTTTTAAGTTCATTTCTAGAAGATGTTCTATTTGTGTAGTGTTTCCCTTTGGACTACTTCTTTGAATCTCCTCCCCATTTCATGGAATGTTTTGAGTGTTAAGGTGTTGTTGGTTGGTATATTTTAATAAAATTAGAAAAAAAAAAAAAGAAATGCTATATTTTTTCACATATAATATATAAAAAGCATTCTAATAAAAGTGTGGAAGTTTAACCAAAAGAAAAATTTGTGTATTTGCCCCAGTTTTTAAAATTGATTCTAAGCAACTTATGGCAGAAAATGTATCTCAACCTCTAAACTATAGACAGATTTTAAACCTTCATAGGACTTAGCTCAGTTTTCTGCTTTTAAAAAGTAAGCACTTAATAAATACTTAATGTTTGATTGATCTCTTCAGTTCAGAGAAGCATGGCTTATTTCTCTCAAAACAAAAATGTTTTTTGTTTTTCTCCTACAAATCCCAGTGACACAGTGTTGTTGTTTTGAATTGGTACTTTTTGTCATTTCGTGTCACCCTTTCAGGGGTAGCTCTCAAATCTGTAATACACAGATGAATTTGACTGTGAGCAAGCTGACTTGAAGGCCTGATAATCTCCTGCCAATATTTATGGTTTCTGAAGGATGTCAGCACTGAGTCTCACACACCCACCCTGCTTTCCAGCAACTGTGAGGATTTCATGCTCTTAAATCAGGTCGATTGCTTCACCTTCTACTTGAGAAGCAGTGGACCTCTGATTCCGTTTAAGTCAGTGAGTCTTTCTACAGTGAAATTCTAGAAGAGAAGAGGTAGGAAGAGCAGTTATAAAGGAAGATGGGGGGATCCACTTCTACTGGACTCAGAGGAAAGATTTAATGATGAAATTAGTACACACCTTTCAAAACACTAGAAATATTGGTAACTTATTTTCCAATTTGTTTCCAAGCCTGAGATCTCTCTTCACAGATCCTCCAGTAGTAAAATTACTATAGAATTTTAGAGCACATTGTTCCATGGACAGTGAAGAAACATTAATTGGAAGATAAATCCTTTGAAAAGCTATCTTAGAACCTGGATATAACTTATATTTAATTCATCTGTAGGAGCCAAAATCAAAATAAAATTTAGTAGCCTCTGAATTCTAATAATGATGAAGTGCTGGAAGTGGTAGACAATACTAAGATCTACCTTTAAATAAAGTACATTTGGAAATTTCTTTTTTTTTTTTTTATTTTATTTTTAAACTTTACATAATTGGGTTAGTTTTGCCAAATATCAAAATGAATCCGCCACAGGTATACATGTGTTCCCCATCCTGAACCCTCCTCCCTCCTGCCTCCCCATACCATCCCTCTGGGTCATCCCAGTGCACTAGCCCCAAGCATCCAGTATCGTGCATCGAACCTGGACTGGCATCTCGTTTCATACATGATATTTTACATGTTTCAATGCCATTCTCCCAAATCTTCCCACCCTCTCCCTCTCCCATAAAGTCCATAAGACTGTTCTATACATCAGTGTCTCTTTTGCTGTCTCGTACACAGGGTTATTGTTACCATCTTTCTAAATTCCATATATATGCGTTATTATACTGTATTGGTGTTTTTCCTTCTGGCTTACTTCACTCTGTATAATAGGCTCCAGTTTCATCCACCTCATTAGAACTGATTCAAATGTTTTCTTTTTAATGGCTGAGTAATACTCCATTGTGTGTATGTACCATAGCTTTATTATCCATTCATCTGCTGATGGACATCTAGGTTGCTTCCATGTCCTGTCTATTATAAACAGTGTTGCGATGAACATTGGGGTACACGTGTCTCTTTCCCTTCTGGTTTCCTCAGTGTGTATGCCCAGCAGTGGGATTGCTGGATCATAAGGCAGTTCTGTTTCCAGTTTTTTAAGGAATCTCCACACTGTTCTCCATAGTGGCTGTACTAGTTTGCATTCCCACCAACAGTGTAAGAGGGTTCCCTTTTCTTCACACCCTCTCCAGCATTTATTATTTGTAGACTTTTGGATCGCAGCCATTCTGACTGGTGTGAAATGGTACCTCATAGTGGAAATTTCTGTAAATAGAAATAAACATGAGTTTATTTCACAAAGTGAAGTGTGTGGTTTCCATATGCCACTTCCAGAAGTGGTCCTGTTACTTTAGTGGTATTTCTTAGGGAGGAATCATCCCATCATTGTATTTCTCTAGGAATTGTTCCTTTATGACTTTTATGTGATATTCTAATTTTTAGAATATCTACTAAATCTTTCATTGATAAACATGAAAATGTCATAAAGAAATACTTCCTAGGGGCGGCTGGTCGGAGGTGTCTCGGAGCTAGTTCTTCCCGATCTCTGTTCCGTGGGTCGACACCGACGTGCATTTCGAGCTCTAGGCCGGCTCTGGGGGCACGCGCTGAGATGATGCTGAGAGGAAACCTGAAGCAAGTGCATATTGAGAAGAACCCGGCGTGCCTCCGCGCTCTGGAGTCGGCGGCCGGAGAGAGGGACCCGGCAGCCCTGGCCCTCGCGCTGATAAAAAAAAAAAAAAAAGAAATACTTCCTATAGTAACAGAGTGATGAGATGATTTGTCAGTCTAAGAAGTATAACTCAAGCAAAAAGATCAATTTTTAGGTGGATTCTGTTCAGCTCAGTTCAGGCACTCAGTCGTGTCTGACTCTTTGTGACCCCATGAATCGCAGCATGCCAGGCCTCCCTGTCCATCACCATCTCCTGGAGTTCACTCAGACTCACGTCCATCGAGTCGGTGATGCCATCCAGCCAACACCCCCCAGTAATTGGTTTATAAGTGATGCAGAACAAATGGAAAATGTGAACCCTAACTCAGAGTCTTTCTGAGAGTAGGAAGGCACCACTACGTTTTCTTCTTTAAGAACTTCAGTTAAAAGTAAAAGAAGTTTTTTAAATTTATTTTTAAATCCTTAGTTCTGTCTACTCCTTCCTCCTTGACTGATCTGGACACTCAGAAGGGAGACAGTTTTATGAATGCTGCCCATCCCACCTTAGTTGTTTTTTTCAAGGTATTCTGAAAATAATTTTTTTTCATGTAATGATAAATAGCTTACAGTAAATTGAGGAAAGTTCATCAGAAATTAATGCCGATTGGGACACCTAAAAAGCAAGGGCAGCTCTACCAATATAACATGAGTAGTACCTGAAGATGAAGCACTTTATCTCTCAAAGGTTAAGGAATCATGGTAAATAAAACTCTGAAAAAGAAGGGTAGTCATGTTGATGTATCACAGAGACCACCACAACATTATAAAACAATTATCCTCTAGTTATAAAACAAATAAACAAACCAAAAACTCTTGAAAATAATCAGCAGCATGTTGCTTCTGTTAAAAAAAGAAAACAGCTTTATTTCTGGAATAGACAACTAAGGATGGCATATTTCATAAGGCATGAAAACTGTGAAGAAATAACCCAGTTATGTTTGACGTTGATAATATCTCTGTTAGGACACAAGTGTATCTCATCATACAGGAAACCAAGATTCAAAATCTGGGTGTCAGCAGCCTGTGCATCAGGAATCACATGATTCAATCCTGACTGTAGAGAAAGCTCACACACCCATTTTCTGGGACCTTGTATTTAGGTGAATGGACTCCCCCTTTACTTCCTTTACTGCTGGTCCTGCTCTAGTAAAAGCTCTTCTCCATCTGTTGATTGTATTTCAGTGTCTCTTCCAACCCACACCAGCCTTTCTTTTTGAAGAGTAGGAAGATTCTACAAAATATGGAGACCATCTGACATCTCATGATCTCCTGTGAGGGGCATTGGCACCTGGCTAGTAGATACAGTATATATAGTAGGTTACTCTGAAATCATGATAATAGAAGTGGTTGTCTTATAAATTCAGATTATTACTTTCAGTTTTGCTGTAGCTTATTACTTTCCCAAGCTCAAGAACAATCTCAAGCATTTTATACTGAGATATATAGTTTTCAAGAGTATTCTCTCTGTTTTCCTTAAATTATAACTTTTAAAATGCCTTCCACAGTTTACATTATGATGTTATGTTATCTTGGAGCCAGTTAATTGTTAGAAGAATATATTTTTTTACACTTCCATTTAGTAAGAAAATAGTATTATATGTAAATTATCTGTGTGGATTTGTTTCCTAATTTATAGGAACAGATGTCACAAGATAAGATGCACTTATTGCTTCATTCATACATCCAACAAATATTTATTGAGAGACCTTTAGACAGGCATTGTTGTAGATTCTAGGATCATCACAGTCATCAAAATTGATAAAGTCTCTACCATTTTGCTTAAACTCTTGTGGAGAAGATGGAAAACCAGTCAATGCATGTGTAATAAGTTCTCAGTGCTGATACATGTAAAGAAGAAAATAAAGCAGAACATGAGAGGCCAGCTGACAGCATTATTAATAATAGACAATATATGTTTATTTCTTTGTATCAACCACTACAAACTCTACACATACTGATTCATTTTATACTCTGACGATGTTAGCAAGTACATACCTTTATTATTTCATCTTCATGTTAGTCTCATTCTCACAGTCTCAGAAAGCAGTGTTTACTGGCAAACATTTTCACCTCACAAAAGCCTCAGTCCTATTAGGCCAAAGTGGAAAACCTGAAGGAAAGTAAAACAAAAAACAAAACAAACAAACAAACAAAAAAAACAGCTTAGTGATGAAATATCCAAATTGAGAGCAAGTGTGAGATTATTTCCTTAAAGTTAAGACATCAGTCTTATGAAAGACCAATTTGATGTACAAAGATTACTAATGTCAGCTCAGAAGGAAAAGTGATAAAAGCTTTGCCACTGTCACACCTTTGATTAGTCCCATCACTGGATGCAGATGTATGAATTTGTTTCATAGATAGAATACTAAGTCCTCTTCCTTGTAATGGAGGAAAGGGGGTGACTAAGCTGACATCTTCCTTTTTATAATATAACCACAAGCACTTGTATCACAATCCAAATCTTACCCTTTAGATTCTGTAAATATCAATACCATACTTAATCCTAAATCAGAATTCCCTCTTTCTGAGCTTGAACTCCATCAGCAGCATAATTCAGGATCATATTCATAGAACTACTCCAGCATTTAGGACACCATGAAAATGTTGCCCTGTCATCCCTAGTGTTTTGTTATTTAACACTGTAATTCTGGGTCCCTGCTCACTGGCCATCACTCATCAATCTGTTGGTCTCTTAATCTGAAGTATATTTACTTTTTGTTCTTTAACTTCAAGCATAGTATGGGTTTGGTTCTTATTCCACAATATTTCTTCAAAACAAATATTCGTTGAAATGACTCCTACCAACCAGTGACTTTCAGATTATCTCTGGCAGTTAAAAGTTTGTTTTATTTAATCTTATGATTACAATTTTTTTTTTTTGAAGGATAATTGCTTTACAGAATTTTGTGGTTTTCTGTCATACATCTACAAGAATCAGCCATAGGTACACTCATGTCCCCTCCCTCCGGAACCTCTCTCCCATCTCCCTCCCCAACCCACCCTTCAGCCTATTACAGAACCCCTGTTTGAGTTCCCTGAGTCATACAGCAAATTCCCATTGGCTGTCTATTTTACATATGGTATTGTAAACTTCTATGTTACTCTCTCCATACAACTCCCCTTCTTCTTCTTCCCCTCCCCTCATGTCCATAGGTCTGTTCTCTATGTCTGTTTCTCTGAAACTGGAGCCTATTACACAGAATGATTGCAATTTTTTCAGAGTAGATTAATATACACACCACCCATACCCATGGTCTGGGGGAAATAAGATGTTATGTTGTATGCTGTTTTTCCTGAGTTTTCTCACTGCAAAACATTTATGATACTGAAGAAAATCCAGTTGACTGGTAAAACAAAGATGGGATTAAATTTGGGAAGGAACCAAAGCCAAAGTAGGTTCCAGGTTTAATAATATATGAGGTACAGTTTTCCATTGTTTGAATTTGTATTTTTTTAAACCTTTAGCTCTTCCAAAATGGTAAAGTACTGATAATATTATATCTTTAGAGACTCATACTTCCTACAATAATTTTGTTAAAAAATTTTTTCCCTTAGTGTACTAACACCTAGGCAAAATATACTTTGGGAAAACTGTAAAGATCCTTTTAACTTTTCTGTTTAGATCAGATTGGGAGAAATAGCTTCATTTCTTGAGAGACTTCCTTAACTAATCCCTGGTGGAGTTTCTGGTGGATGTCCTATGGCAGGGATAGGGGACACTGAGATCTTTCTGTCCTGAGTTGACTCCACCATCTTTCTCAGTGAACACTCCTTGGAAGGAGCTCTCCCCATCAGGTGGCTGTACATGTAAGAGATGTAAGAGATATAAGAAATCCTGAGGATATCAAAACTCTAATGTATGAGGCTTCTCTGCTTCAGCAGAAATTTGTGTAGGAAAATGTTCTTCTTTCTGTATCCACAGGTACAACTTAAAGAAACCATCGAAGGTCTTCCTGGTAAAATGGATACTGCCTTAGCAGAAACAGGAGCAAATTTGAGTGTTGGACAGAGACAACTCGTGTGTCTTGCCAGGGTTATTCTCAAGAAAAATCAGATATTGATTATTGACAAAGCCACATCGAATGTGGACCCAAGGTGAGGGGCTGAGGTCCATGAAACCTGGAATCTGAATTTTAAATGTGGTAAATGCAAAATGCTTGATGATGCTTAAAAATGTTTTCAAGTGTTCTCTTTGTCCCAAAGATATCTCTTGATAAGATTAATTCTAGAAACTAAAGTATGTTATATGGCATTAATATTGTTATGAGACTTCCTAAGAGAGCAAAATTCCTAAATCTAGCTTCTGATAATTTCAAGGGAAGAATATTTCCCATTGCTTTATGAAAAATGGTAAATTTGTAAGTAGACTTTTTATACTTAGTTTTTCAGAAAAAAAGATTAAGTCATAAAGCATGGATTTTTAAAAAAATATCATTTTTATATATAATATTTTTTTAAGTCTTAAGTCTGCTTTTCCTGTCTTTACTAACTAAACTGATCTTCTTTGATTCCAGAACTGATGAGTTAATAAAAAAAGCAATCCATGAGAAATTTGCCCAGTGCACTGTGATAACCATCACACACAGATTGAGCACCATTATTGACAGTGACATGATAATGGTAAGACCCTTACCTGTGGAATTTCAGTTATTTAGATTTTCATTCAATTTTGCAAAATATCCTTCCTTGAAAAACTTTATAGGAACCTCTAATAAGTTAACTTTCTCTTAATTTTTCTCCATTCCTGACAATAACTCAAGTACTTACCTATACCTTCAGAATGTGCTATTAAATAATATATCCAATAATTTCATATTTTCACATTAAAAATTTATTTACACTGTCATTTTTCTTAAAGATGGCCAACCATGGAAATATTCCAAATCTAAGATAAGTCTCCATATTTCAGAGTAGTAGAACATGGTCATTTTTACTATGCCACAGTTGTTTCATTATTTTTAGATTCCCAGAATCAAAAAATGAGACCTTTGGGAATTTCCTGGCTCTCCAGTGATCAGGACTTCATGCTCTCACTGCCAAGGGCCAAGGTTTGATCCCTGGTTGGAGAACTAAGATCCCACAAGCCACATGGCATGGCAGATTTTTTTTTTTAATAGCCTTTTATAAAGAACTAAACAGACATTTCTCCAAAGAAATATATAGATGGGTAACAAACACATGAAAAGATGCTCAACATCACTCATTATCAGAGAAATGCACATCAAAACCACAATGAGGTACCATTTCATGCCAGTCAGAATGGCTGCTATCCAAAAGTCTACAAGCAATAAATGCTGGAGAGGGTGTGGAGAAAAGGGAACCCTCTTATAATATAGCCTATTATACAGTGTGAAGTGGGAATGCACACTAGTATAGCGACTGTGGAGAACAGTGTGGAGTTTCCTTAAAAAACTGGAAATAGAACTGCCTTATGACCCAGCAGTCCCACTGCTGGGCATACACACTGAGGAAACCAGAAGGGAAAGAGACACGTGTACCCCAATGTTCATCGCAGCACTGTTTATAATAGCCAGGACATGGAAGCAACCTAGATGTCCATCAGCAGACAAATGGATAAGAAAGATGTGGTACATATACATGATGGAGTATTACTCAGCCATTAAAAAGAATACATTTGAATCCATTCTAATGAGGTGGGTGAAACTGGAGCCTATTATACAGAGTGAAATAAGCAAGAAAGAAAAACACCAATACAGTATACTAACACATATATATGGACTTTAGAAAGATGATAATGATAACCCTGTATGTGAGACAGCAAAAGAGACCCAGATGTATAGAACAGTCTTTTGGACTCTGTGGGAGAGGGAGAAGGTGGGATGATTTGGGAGAATGGCATTGAAACATGTATAATATCATATATGAAATGAATTGCCAGTCCAGGTTTGATGCATGATAAAGATGCTTGGTGCTGGTGCACTGGGATGACCCAGAGGGATGGTACGGGGAGGGAGGTGGGAGGGAGCTTCAGGATGGGGCACACGTGTATATCCGTGGTGGATTCATGTTGATGTATGGCAAAACCAATACAATATTGTAAAGTAATTAGCCTCCAATTAAAATAAATAAATTTATATTAAAAAAAAATATTACCAGGAGGCTGTTGGCTAAAGTTGAAGAATTTCTGAGCTGTTGGTGTCAGAGGAGAAGAAACGGCCTTGTGAAAAAGACAAAGTATTTTCACAGAAAATATTTAATAAAGGAAATATGTCACATAGCAATTGGAGGGCTAGAAATGTTAGAAACACAGGGTTAATCATTTTAGCAGGCAGCTACTATGTCCTAGGACAAATCTCCAGACCCAAGTACTCAAGAGGATAGGCCCTAAAGAGTTGGTGCTCAGACCTCCATGGAGCAGTCACTGCTCAGTTGCTGGTAATATTTGTGGAGGAGCAGGATGGGGCTGGTTCTCCACATGCTAATGGAACCTGGAATCTGGAGTCAGGTCCCACTGCTGAGGTGATGCTGCAGAATTAGCAGAAACTAAATAATCTGTTTGCTCTGTGATTCCCTCTAGTGCTCCCTACTGGTAGGATCTAACAAAGAGCCAGCTGGCCAAAAGTGAAAGTGAAAATCACTGAGTCATGTCACTTCTCTAGGTCAGAAAACTGGAGAGGGTAGCCTTTCCCTTCTCAAGGGGATTTTCCTTTCCCAACCCAAGGATTGAACCTAGGTATCCTGCATTGCAGGCCGGTTCTTTACCAGCTGAGCCACAAGGGAAGCCCAAGAATACTGGAGTGGGTAGCCTATCCCTTTTCCAGGGGATCTTCCCAACCCTGGAATCGAACTGAGGTCGCCTGCATTGCAGGTGGATTCTTTACCAAATAAGCTATCGGGGCAAAGTGTTTCTGAAATGTGATTTGCAAAGAGCCAGCCTCTGCATCACAAAAGAGTGTAGAAAGAAAGTTAGGTCAGTTCTAAGAGACTATAGATAAACAACTAGCAAGTCTCTTAAATAGTAGATCTGGACTCAGCACAGAGCAGGCTCTAAGCTTTGGTGGTTGGATATCTGTCTAGTATCTTTCATGCAATTTTGATTTGTTCTTTTTCCTCAGAAATTTAGTATTTCCTTCCTTAGCTTTGTTTTCCTCCTTCCTCCCTCCCTTCCTTTTTTCTCTCTTTTTTCTACCTCTCTTTTTCTTTTCCCTCTGTTGCTGAATTTCAATAAATCTTAGGATGTGGATTTATAAAATGACAAGGAAAATCATTCCTTGAAGAGAAATCTTTGGCTGCAAATAAGCCCTCAGGAATTCAAGTTGTTTTCAAGCTAATTCCCAGCCGGTGGAAACAAGCTAATATTACTCATTTTACAGATGCTAACTGCTGTCACATGATCCTGCAGTATCCAGTGTTGCTGATTAGAGACGAAGTAAATAGATAAAGAAAGCCTGCATAGTGCTTAAGAAGCATCAGAGTTAACTTTTATTTCAATGGTTTATACCAAACAGGTTAGTCAGTATATACTCAGTTTAGTTCAGTTCAGTCGCTTAGTCGTGTCCAACTCTTTGCAACCCCATGAACCGCAGCACACCAGTCCTCCCTGTCCATCACCAACTCCCGGAGTTTACCCAAATTCATGTCCATTGAGTTGGTGATGCCATCTAACCATCTCATCCTCTGTCATCCCCTTCTCCTCCTGCCTTCAATCTTTCCCAACAGTATATACTAAACAAGTAATAATCAGTAATAAATGGTCACTAATACTCAAAATTCCTTATGTCCAGGGATAACGAAGCTGTCTCTACTGACTTGTTTAACAGTTCCTGGAATATCACCTCCCTCCCTACTCCCCATGCATTGTCAGGTGGGATCACCAGTGGGGACACTGAGTAGATACCAGACTGTCAGCCCTGAGGCCATGCCTGTGGCCTCACTCCTCCAAACTGGTCATACTTAGGAGTGAGCTCTGGAGAGGCAAACGACAAAAGTGAGGCATCTGCAACCAAAGGGATGCTCTAGGTTCCAAGCAGTGTCTGGTCACCTGAACTAAAGCATCTCAGTCGGAAGCAGGCCTCTCCTACAGAGTTTTGTGAGGGACCTGGTGACATTCCAAGATTTTAGGACAGTGACTTTGAAATGCCAACAAATTTGTTTAACATCAAGCATCCTTAGTCCTTTGTTTTTGTTCTTGAATGCTAATTTGAAAAGTAACCTTTTATTTCTACTCTTTATCTGTCACTTTGTTATTCTCATGTCTCAGACTGTATTTTGCAGACTGCCCCCCAAAGGCATACTTCTTTCACAAGGAATGAATGATGCTGTAAAATTTCCCCTTTGAAACCTTTAGTGAAGCTTTAGCGGCAGCAGCACAAAGATGGCTTGATCTCTGGTGCAAATAAATTCTTTGCTTCTAAATGTACCCTGGAGATGTATTTTTGGGTTTTGGCATTACAGCATTCATGGAAGCAGCTTCCTGTTACTACCTAATTCTTACACATGCTGGCACCTTGGAATGTAGCATCTCTGGTAGCTCAGATGGTAAAGAATCTGCCTGCAGTACAAGAGACTTGGGTTTGCTCCCTGGGTCAAGAAGATCCCCTAGAGAAGGGAATGGCAACCCACTCCAGTGTTCTTGCCTGGAAAATCCCATGGGCAGAAGAGCCTGGTGGGCTACAGTCCATGGGGTCACAAGAAGTTGGACACAACTGAGCAACTAATACTTTCACTTTGGAATGTATGATTGGTTAAGGAAACAGTAAAAAATGACAGCATTTGGCAGACGTGTCAGTTGCTTAGTTCTGAGTCTTTATCTATCTGTACTTGATCCATAGTTGTAAATGTCTAGTTCACAAGTAGCTCCTTAATCAATCATCTTTGTTGCCATTATCAAAAGATGTCCATTTGTTAAATATTTTACTTACCAGTCAGTTCAGTTCAGTTCAGTCGCTCAGTCATGTCTGACTCTTTGTGATCCCATGGACTGCAGTACTCCAGGCCTCCCTGTCCATCACCAACTCCCAGAGTTTACTCAGACTCATGTCCATTGAGTCGGTGATGTAACCTCAGATTTTTCCCTGTTTGTCAATATGTTCAATAAGTCCTTAACCTAGTTTTACAAAACAATTTACAGCCCGGCCCTTCCCCACCTTTCTAGTTTTGTCCCTCTCTGCTCCCCCGCCTTCCTTCACAGCTAAAACCACACTGATGGTCTTTCAGGTCTCCAAATGCAGTCTCTTACAGTGTGTCCTTTCTCAACTGTTGGTGGCTTAGACTAATGTCCCTGCAGTGGAAATAGTGAGATGGCTGGGTTTAGGATAGACACTGAAGAGGAGCCAAGTGATGGACTGAACGTGGGATCTGAGGGAAGAGAAGGGAAATACAAGGGTTCTCTTTGGAGCCTGTGATGATGACCTTGTTTTCCATGGTGACCTTGCCCTTCACTGTGGAGCTGACCTTTCTGTTTCTGTTTTGGGAGACCTTCAGTTTAAGGCTCTCTGGTCAAGGTCATCAGTGATGTCATAAGGAGATCCCAGTAGGAGATGTAAATCTGGCCACTTGTTTACATCTTGGTCTGACCTGGTTGCAGTTGATGACTCCTCAGGGCTGGAGAATCATTCTCTGTTCTACACCCACACCGGGTGTAAACCTTGTATTATTTTCTAGAGCTTTGGATTACCAGTCGACTTTCAATCAGCAAAAGCACCATAAGTATTGTTCTTTCTCAAAACTTTGACTTTCAAGGCACCTGTTTTTCTTGATTGATTTAGAAATACAGGAATGTGGGGAATGGATAAATTAGGAATTTGGGATTAATAGATACACACTACTACATATAAACAACAGGACCTACTCTATAGCACAAGTAACTATTTTCAATATCTTGTAGTAACATGTAATAGATAAAAATCTGAAAAAATATATAATCTGTCTCTATATATATTTATATATGTACAACTGAATCACTTTGCTGTATACTTGAAACATTATAAATCAGCTATACTTCAGTTAAAAAAAAAAGTAAAAAGAAATATAGGCATATCTTGTTTTACTGTACTTCACGGATACCGACTTTTTTTTTTTTTTTTACACATTGGATGTTTGTCACAACCCTACATCAAGTAAGTATATTGGTGCCATTTTTAAAAAACAACATTTGCTCACCCCAAGTCTCTGTGTCACATTTTGCTAATTCTCACAATATTTCAAAGTTTTTCACTATCATTACTTTTTTATGGTGATCTGTGACCAGTGAACTTTAATATTACTACTATAACTTACTGAAAGCTCAGATGATGTTTAGCATTGTTTAGCAGTAAAATATTTTTAAATTAAGGTCTGCACATTGTTTGTTTGTTTGTTTGTTTTTCAGTCACAATGCTATTACACACTTGATAGGCTACAGTGTGGTATAAACTTAACTTCTTTATGCTCTGGGAAACCATAAAATTTATGTGACTCTTTATTGTGATATTCACTTCATTGTGGTGTTCTGAAACTGAACCCGCAATATAGCCAAGTTTCCTTTCTGGAATGCAAGTGATTATCTGTTCCAAAAGCTTTGAGGACATAAGTTAAGTTAATGAGCTGTAAAGCCTAATGCTCTAGAGGGCAGGGAGCCAGCCTAGGGGAGTGACTGGGTAAGTGATACATACTGATGAAGGGCATAATCAACAGTGTTGTCCCTATGGTCATATATTTCCAAGTGCTTTTGTTGTTGCGCAGTCACTCAGTTGTGTCTGACTGCCAGCCCATGGACTGTAGCATGCCAGGCTTCCCTGTCCTTCACTGTCTCCCACAGTTTGTTCAAACTCATGTACATTGAGTCAGTGATGCCATCCAACCATCTCATCCTCTGTCATCCCCTTCTCCTGTTGCCCTCAATCTTTTCCAGCATCAGGGTCTTTTCTAATGAGTCAGCTTTTTGCATCAAGTGGCCAAGTATTGGAGTTTCACCTGCAGCATCAGTCCTTCCAACGAATATTCAGGGTTGATTTCCTTTAGGATTGACTGGTTGGATCTCTTTGCTGCCCAAGGGACTCCCAAGAGTCTTCTCCAGCACCACGGTTTGAAAGCATCAATTTTTGCTCACTCAGTCTTCTTTATGGTCCAACTCTCACATCTGTACATGACTACTGGAAAAACCATAGATTTGACTATATGGATCTTTGTCGGCAAAGTGATGTCTCTACTTTTGAACACACTGTCTAGATTTGTCATAACTTTTCTTCCAAGGAGGAAGCGTCTTTTAATTTCATGGCTGCAGTCACCATCTGCAGTGATTTTGGAGCCCCAGAAAATAAAATCTGTTACTTTTTCCGTTGTTTCCCCATCTATTTGCTATGAAGTGATGGGACCAGATGCCATGACCTTAGTTGAATGTTGAGTTTTAAGCCAGTTTTTTCACTTTCTTCTTTGACTTTAATCAAGAGGTTCTTTGGTTCCTCTTTGCTTTCTGCAATTAGGGTGGTATCATCTGCATATCTGAGATTATTGATATTTCTCCCAACAATCTTGATTCTAGCTTGAGCTTCATCCAGCCCAGCATTTCACATGATGTACTCTGCCTATTGGTTAAATAAGCAGGGTGACAATATAAAACCTTGAGGTACTCCTTTCCGAATTTGGAACCAGTTTGTTGTTCCATGTCCAGTTCTGACTGTTGCTTCTTGACCTGCATACAGGTATCTCAGGAGGCAGGTAAGGTATTCTCATTTCTTTAAGAATTTTCCACAGTTTGTTGTGATCCACAGAGTCAAAAGCTTTAGTGTAGTCATTGAAACAGAAGTAGATGTTTTTCTGGAATTCTCTTGCTTTTTCTATGATCTACTGGATATTAGAAATTTGATCTCTGGTTCCTCTGCCTTTTCTAAATCCAGCTTATACATCTGAAATTTCTTGGTTCATGTTCTGTTGAAGCCTAGCTTGGAGGATTTTGGGCATGACCTTGCTGGGTTGTTAAATGAGTGCAATTGTGTGGTAATTTGAACATTCTTTGGAATTGCCCTTCTTTGAAATTGGAATGAAAACTGACCTTTTCCAGTCTGGTGGACACTGCCAAGTTGAGACATGCAAATCAAAACTACAGTGAGATCTCGTACCAGTCAGAATGATGATCATCAAAAAAATCTACAAATAAATGCTAGAGAGGGTGTAGAGAAAAGGGAGTCCTCCTACGTTGTGGGTAGAATGTAAATTTGTGCAGACACTATTGAAAAACTGGAGGGATTTTCCTGGTGGCCCAGTGGTAAAGAATCTGCCTTCCAATGTAGAGGACTTGGGTTCAATCCCTAGTCAGGGAACTAAAGTCCCACCTGCTCGGGCGACTAAGCCCACACACCACAACTACTGAGCTCGTGCATCACAATGAAGATCCCTCATGCCACAGCTTTGACCCAGCACAGCAACAAACAAACAAATGAAGAAAAACTATGAAGGTTCCATAAGAAGCTAAAAACAGCCCCTGTGTGATCCAACAATTCCACTCCTGGGTATATACTCAGAGAAAAACATGGATACCTGCACCCCAGTGATCACTGAAACACTGTTTACAATACTTAAGACATGGAAGCAATTCAAATGTCAATTGACATATGAATGGATAAAGAAGATGTGATACATATATACAATGGAATATTGTGCTGTGCTGTGCTTAGTTGCTCAATGGTATCCGACTCTTTGTGACCTCATGGACGGTAGCCTGCCAATCTCCTCTGTCTGTGGGGATTTTCCAGGCAAGAATACAGCAGTGGATTTTCATGCCCTCCTTCAGGGGATTTTCTCAACCCAGAGATCAAACCCTGGTCTCCCGAATTGCAGCTAGATTCTTTACCATCTGAGCTACCAGAGAAGCCCACAATGGAATATTACTTAGATATAAAAAAAAGAATGAAATAATGCCATTTGCAGCAACATGGATGGACCAGGAGATGATCATATTAAATGAAGTAATTCAGACAGAGAAAAACAAATATCATATGATATCGCTTACATGCAGAATTTAAAAAAAATAAAATAAAAAAGTGATACAAATGAACTTATTTACAAAACAGAAACAAACTCACTAACATTGAGACCAGAGACCAAATTTATGGTTACCCAGGGGAATTGTGCAGGGAGGGATAAATTGAGAGTTTGGGACTGACATGCACATACTGCTCTATTTAAAATAGATGGCCAACAAGGACCTCCTGTGTAGCATAGGAAACTCTGTTCAATGTTCTATGATGACTTGATTGGGAAAAAATTTTGAGAAAGAATGGAAACATGTATATTGATTCACTTTGCTGTAAACCTGAAACTACCACAACATTGTTAATCAACTATACTCCAATGTAATAAAAAAGTAAAAGTAAATATACTCCCATATAAAGTAAAAATTAAAAAAAAAGAAAATGAATCAAATTATTTTGCAATAGGTCCATTTAATTTTTATGTCTAAGACAGCTACCTAGAAAATCTGCAGATGATACACAGGCCTGATAAACACATCTTCATTGAGCTCATGTAACTGACTGACTTACCTCACTTAATGCATTTGTCCTTAACCAGTGGAGAGTGGCAAATGATTTGAGATTAGCATTCCTGGAGAGTTTCTCGGATCAAGGGATTGTTATCACACTAACTTAAATGTGTGGTTTAATTTAGTTCAACCTGGGTTACAGGAAGAATGGGGAAAGAGTGAGAGATTATAGGAACTTTTTCTTATAGATATAAAATGTTAAAAAAATTCAAAATTGTACCTATTTTTCTTTACATAAAATTTAGAGTTGCTTTATGTTTATAGATTTGACTATATGGACCTTTGTCGGCAAAGTGATGTCATGTGTTTTGAAATACCTAGAATCTTTGACAAAACTGGTAAGCACAGAGGCTAAGTTGGTAAAATTCTATTCCTGGCCTTTTTTCAGTCTATATTCCAGTGTAACTCTTGCAGCTCCTGACATGAGCGTTGACCACACTACACTCTGTTCCTGTCAGTGCCCCCACCTCTCTGACTACCCCTTTTTTCTTCGTTTCTAACATTTGACAATAAGTTTCAACATTTTATCTTCAACACTGGCTTGTTTGTCTTTCATTTTCCCCTTCATGCTCCCTCTTGCCCACAATCATCAGGCATGTGGTCCTCCATGTCCACATCCCTAATCCTGTCACCCCTGTATCCCACTGCCTTGGCAGCTTCCCTTGCCAGCTATATCCGTTCCCTCCTTGATCTTATCCTACAGTCTTGCCAAATTATATTATTGGGCAGTCACCCTGTCATACCCTGAATTTAGTTTCCTTTGTTTTTAACTTTTAGTCAGCATGTATTGTGTGCCTGATTCCGTACAATGTCAGAGCCCTGAGATGCAAAGTGAACATGGAAAACCTTATAAACCTGCTCTGGAGGAGATCCCAAGCTAGCGACCAACCCTCTTGGTCCATTTGGTTGCCTGTGTCTGGAATGACCACTGTCTGCCAACCCACCTCCAATTCTGCATGTTCAACGTATTCATTCTTCAAGGCCCAGCTCTCTGTTCTCTGTCCTTCTTGAAGCTTGTCCTCCAAACCTCTGGCCAGAACTCATCTCTTCTGTTACTCAACTCCTCTTCATGAATTTTTTTTTCTTGCATTATAGACACTTATGGATTTTCTTCTCTCTCTCCTTTCAGCATAGGCTTCCTGACATATGTGTTTTCCTCTTCTAGAGCATCTAGCATAGTGCTATCAATGCAGTTAAATATGCAGTAAACGTTTGCTGAATAAATTTAGAAACTAATCAAAATTGACTTAAGTTTTCCTCAAATATGTTTTGACTGTGGGTCATTTCATATTTATTGATCATGAAAGTTAAATAAAACTAGTTTTCTTTCTTTTTTTGTGTGTGAATATATCCCAGGAACACAGTAAATAATTTGTACCTGAGTATAATAAAATTACAGTTGAAAAGTAGACAGGATAAATGTTTATGTTTACATGCATATTTTCTTAAATTATAAACAAAGTTAATATTAGATATTATCCATATGGAAAGATATTTTAGACTATTGAAGATTAAACTTCTCCTGTCTCTTATTTTACTTATGGTAAATAATTTAACAGTGTCTTTTACTTGTAACTCACACGCAGAGGAAGTAATGAAAGTTCAGTCCTAGATTCAAATCCCACTTCTGCCATCTGCTGATTCTACTTCCTTGGCCAAAGTATTTAACTGCACATCAGTTTTCATCTGTGTCTGGCTGTGAACTTCTTGATAGACTGTCTTGCTCATCTTTGAATCTCCCATTCCTAGAACAGTGCTTTGGTGATAGATATTCAGTGCTTACAGGATGGATGAATGGACAGGGAAGATGGAAGGAAAAAAGGAAGGAATAAATGGAAGAGTGGATTGATGGAAATCATGAAGCTTTTTTGTCTACTCTTGAGAGAGGATTATAAAGCATATGAAACAGTAAATCCTCAACTCACAGCTATTTTTATTTTCCATTCTAAATCCAAACACTGCTATTTTAATTATGGGATGCTTTCATGGATCTGACGGTTACTGTAGCCTTTGTTACACTCCATTAATATACGAGGGCATCCCATCTCTCACACCTTGTGAATCTGTCCACTTGAGGCTGTATTCATAATGCAGTTCACTTTAAGATACTGTATTTTGTTTAATGCCTATTAAAAGAGTATTAATGAAGTGTATTGTATTTGCATTTTTAAAGTGTTTAAAAAGTTAAATTTTAAGTTCTTATAAATTATCAAGCATTGCAGCAAACTATCACACTTCTGTCATTCCCCCACCTAAAACTGAAAACTCCCCTTATAAAATATAATGAGTTAGTAATGTCAACAGCAAAAAACAAACAACAAAAAAACGCACAATGTGAGAATTGTAAGTTGTTTCATATGGGGCAAAATGAGGACTATGGCCCAGGATACAGCATTTCAGATTGCTCTGAGAAACTACTCCAAAGAGTAGAGGGTCAGTGTTAGATGTGATTGTGAAGCGGGGTATGTGCAGTCAAGTACACCTCTTGGCAGAGGCTTGTTGCTAATCATGAAGAGCAGATATTGCTGTTAATGATTTTAGTGCTTTTCTAGATATGAGGAGATGCAAGAATTAGGCTAAATATGAGAAGATTGCAAGAATCAGGCTCACCAAAATCTTCTCCTAAAAGTATCTAAGTATCTGAAGGCATATTCTGCCAATTTTTCTCAGGGCACAGTGTCTCATTCTGAGTCTCCACCCTGTACTCCTTTTAGGATGTGTTGAAGGTCAGTGGGTGAAGTGATTTGTGACCTAGTTCTCATAGAAGTGGAAGACAAGTGCCAATTTTTAGTAGGCATTAATACTGAAAAGGCTCAAAGTATTTTGATCAAAATTATCTTTCTACCATTTATATCATTAAGCCTATTGTTTTTTGAGAGCACTAATTTCTTTTTTTTTTTTTTTTGGCTTTGAGTATTTTAGATATTAGCCAATTCTAATAACTACTCATCTCAGTGGCATTTATGTGTTTTAGACAATGTGAGAGAAATTGGAAAATTTACTATTCATTCAAATTTGAATAAAGTAGAAAGTTGGACAAGGACAAAATATTAATAATATTTTCATTAAAATATGTAAAGTCTTTATAGTCAGAGAACTCATTTTCACCAACTCTGAAGTGGTGATTTTTAAAAGTTGTTGCTTTTGCAGAATGTGAAGTTGTTCATTGTATGAAGTAATGAACCTTTTGATCTCAGGCGACTCAGCCTGCAGCAGCTTGAAGAAGGATTTTGGTTCCCTGGACAGAGATTGAAGTCAGGCTGAGGCATAGAAAGCTGGCCTCAAGGGCCAGTAGCCAGTGACAAGGCCTTGGACTTCTGACTTTGTATAAATGAATTCACACAAGCAGATGGACAGTAGTGAAACAAAGGGCTCGGTAGGAGGGAAAATGATAACGTGTAGATAGTCACATGGGCAGGCTCAGAAAAAGAGTGGTACACTCGTGATAGTTAAAATCACTTATATGGGGCATTTTTTCTGGGTTTCCCTTGGCCAATTATCTTGTTTTATCTGACTCTAGTTTATACTTGGTTTATCTCAAGGTCCTCCCATGTGTGTGCATACATCCCTTAGGCAAGATGGATCCTAGAGAAGAGGCTTATGGGTAGGTTGACATCACGAACAGTGGGGTGGTGACACCTCCCTTTTTGACCCCCAAGGAACATTTCTGCACATGTGTAGGTAGGAAGGTCTCCTTAACCTTGAGAATGAGAAAATGTGGCCTGTTTATCTTTTATCTGGCCAGAGCTCAGCTTCTCCTCCCTCCTGCAATATCTTCTTCTTGGAGTATCTGTCCAGAGAGGACAAACTCCAGCTGGGCAGCCTGGGGCCCGTCTGTCTGCTGCCACAATTTTGTACTTATTTACTTAGTCTTTGGCATGAGATAGACCTGTGTTTTAAAATTGTGGGTTTTTTTTTTCTTCAATGTCAAGAGTAGTTATATGTTCTATGTTTAAGTAAAATTGCATATTGAGGGCATCTAAATTGGCATGCCAAATTATAGGACATTTTAATAATTAGGTGGATGTGACAGATTCAATTATTCTTTAGCTCTTTTGAGAAAGATGCCTTTAGCAGTGATGCACAGTAGTTAAAAAAAGGTTACTGGGAAAATGGCCTTTATGAGACTTAATGAACAGTTTCCACTAAATGACATAGGATGGATTAAGTACCTAGATGTGAAACAACCTGTGTCTTGCTTAGTTTCAGGGTATTTTCTTAAGATACATTTGCTCTAGTAGTGGTAGTGGTAGTAGTCACTCAGTCATGCCTGATTCTTTGAAACCACATGGACTGTAGCTCACCAGGTTCCTCTGTCCATGGGATTTCTCCAGGCAAGAATACTGGAGTGGGTTGGTATTCTCTTCTCTGGGGGATCTTCCCAACCCAGGGATGGAACCTGCGTCTTCTACATTGGAAGCATTTTCTTTACTGTCTAAGCTACCAGGAAACCACTTCACATCAAAACTGTTTTCCTGGGTACATCATTTAGGCCAATTGTTTCAGACTCTTCCTTCCTTCTGAAACTATTAAGCAAAGCCACCAACAGGCTGAAAGGCAGAGTTAAGAGCCCCCTCCTCTCCCTTTCAGCATCCAATTAGTGGACATATTAATGAGCAATAAAGTTGCTGAAAGGTAGGCAGTTGGAAAAAGGAAAGAAGCAAGGAAAGATAATTTGTGACAAAAGAGATTTAGAGCCTCAGCAATTCAGACTGGGCTTCCCTGTGTGCTATGCCAGGCTGTGATCACTGGAATTTGGAGCCCAATTTCTTTCTTTCTTCTTTAGTCTTATCCAAAGAGAAAACTGGATTTCTACAGATTTATTCTATGCAAAGCAGCTCTGCTAAAGCTGCCTAAGTAGGAGCTCTTTTTGCCAGCCTTTCACTCTCAGAATAATAAACTACAACCACAGCCAAACTCAAGAAGCATCTTAACCTCTGTGACAAGAGATTCAGTGCTCTTTTCAGTTCAGTTCAGTCCGACTCTTTGCGATACCATGGACTGCAGCACACAGGCCTCCCTGTCCATCACCAACTCCCAGAGTTTACTCAAACTCTTGTCCATTGAGTCAGTGATGCCATTCAAGCATCCCATCCTCTGTCATCCCCTTCTAATTCCACATTCAATCTTTCCCAGCATAAGCATCTTTTCAAATGAGTGAGTTGTTTGCATCAGATGGCCAAAGTTCAGCTTCAGCATCAGTCCTTCCAATGAATATTCAGGGCTTATTCCCTTTAGGTTGAACTGGTTGGATGTCCTTGCAGTCCCAAGGGACTCTCAAAAGTCTCCTCCAATACCACCATTCAAAAGCATTGATTCTTGGGTGCTCAGCTTTCTTTATAGTCCAACTCTCACATCCATACATGACTACTGGGTAAACAATATTTTTGACTAGATGGACCTTTGTTGCAAAGTAATGTCTCTGCTTTTAAATATGTTGTCAAGATTGGCCATAACTTTTCTTCCAAGGAGCAAGTGTCTTTTAATTTCATGGCTGCAGTTACCATCTGCAGTGATTTTGGAGCCCCCCAAAATTAAGTCTGTCACAGTTTCCATTGTTTCCCCATCTATTTGCCATGAAGTGATGGGACCAGATGCTATGATCTTAGTTTTATGAAGTTGGGTTTTAAGCCAACTTTTTCACTCTCCTCATTCACTTTCATCAAGAAGCTCTTTAGGTCTTCACTTACTGCCATAAGGGTGGTGTCATCTGCATATCTGAGATTATTGATATTTCTCCCAGGAATCTTGACAATAGCTTGTGCTTCATCCATCCCAGCATTTCTCATGATGTATACTGCATATAAGTTAAATAAACAGAGGCCTCTCGCCTTCTGAGATGATCCATGCTCTGTCCCTTGAGTGTGTTTCTGCTATAGCCACTCTTGCATTTTGAGATGGCCTGCAGTCTGTCTATAGAATCTGTACGTGTGTGTTCAGTCACTCAGTCATGTCCAACTCTTTGTGACCCCAAGGACTGTGGCCTGCCAGGCTCCTCTGTCCATGGGATTTTCCAGGCAAGAATACTGGAGTGGGTTGTCATTTCCTTCTCCAGGGAAACAAAACATAGTATTAGCTAAATCAGTGAATTCTTTGAAAATGAGGACTCGATAAAATTTAGCTGAAATAGAAGAATCTGTCATGAAAACACTGTAAGAAGGTAGTTTTCCTAAGATTTTGTGATTCTTGCTACAGTAAGGTGAAGAAGAAATCTGTGGACCAATATTCAAGAACATATTCTTAAGGCTTCCATACCATATAAGTACTGAGAGTGAAATTTTTGACTAATAACTGTTTTAGTGGAACACATTCTTATCGAGTATACAATAGAGATACAGTAGAATCTTTATCTCTATAAATAAATCCACTTCTTCACTATCACTTTGTCTCTCACTGAATTCTTTCTGAGCTGAGACATAAAGCACCTGAACTTCAGTACGTCCAGACACTAGGTGAGTGATTCTAATTAAAAGACCATGGGTTCAAGTCCCAATCGGAGTTTGAGCAGTTTCATTAGGATTTTGCCTGGTAAAACAAGGTAATCAAACCATTTACACAGCATAAGGCCTACCACCTAAATAGATTCTCTCCATTTTTCTCCTCCTGTCCCTTTCCAAAATATTGTCTGAGTTACAGTATGTTACTGGGATACATTGCATGCTGCTAATGAGTTTCTTTCTGCTGATTAACAGGTTTTGGATTCAGGGACAGTGAAAGAATACAGTCCACCACATGTTTTGCTGCAAAACAGTAAGAGCCTATTTTACAAGATGGTGCAACAACTGGGTGAGGCTGAGGCCACTGCCCTCACTGAAAGAGCCAAACAGGTGAGGCTGCTGCAGGGAGTTGTAATTGAAGTTTGTCTCCAGGGTTCACACTCCTCACCTGATCTCCAACAGGCATCTGGTAACAAGCACTCAGTGCCCTTATCAATCAGAAGCCTCTGGAGACTAAGCATCATGACTGAGTCTTAATAATACTTTGCAGGTTGAAGACAGGTCTGCTGAGAATCTGCAGCAGTGCTGGGGGTGGGGTCAGAATGTGTGGCGTCATGTGTACATGAGAGAGATTTTGTATTGCAGAGTACAAGTGGTTGAACTCTGGTTTTAGATTCTTAGAGAGCATAGAACACTCTGCAGATCCTTTACATTTCATTCTGACAGGTGCTCAGTACATTTTTTCAAATTTAAATTTATTTTTAATTGGATGATAATTACTTTACAATATTCTGTTGATTTCTGCTGTATATCAACATGAATCAGCCATGGTATGCATATGTCCCCTCTCTCTTGAGTCTCCCTCCCACCACATTCCATCCTGCTAAGTTGTCACAGAGCAGCAGATTTGAGCTCCCTGCATGATACTGCAAATTTCCACTGGCTATGTCTGCATCTCCATTGCTGCTCTGCAGATAGGTTTATCAATACCATCTTTCTAGAGTCCATATATATGCACTAATATATATATATTTTCCTCTTTCTGACTTACTTCACTCTGTTTAATATGTTCTTGGTTCATCCACGTCATTAGAACTGAGTCAAATGCATTCCTTTTTATGGCTGAGTAATATTGTGTATTACTCACACATCATGAGAGTACATCATGAGAAATGCTGGGCTGGAAGAAGCACAAGCTGGAATCAAGATTGCTGGGAGAAATATAAATAACCTCAGATATACAGATGACACCACCCTTATGTCAGAAAGTGAAGAGGAACTAAAAAGCCTCTTGATGAAAGTAAAAGAGGAGAGTGAAAATGTTGGCTTAAAGCTCAACATTCAGAAAACTAAGATCATGGAATCTGGTCCCATCACTTCATGGCAAATAGATGGGAAACAGTGGAAACAGTATCAGACTTTATTTTTTGGGGGATCCAAAATCACTGAAGATGGTGATTGCAGCCATGAAATTAAGACACTTACTCCTTGAAAGTAAAGTTGTGACCAACCTAGACAGCATATTAAAAGCAGAGACATTACTTTGTCAACAAAGTTCCATCTAGTCAAGGCTATGATTTTTCCAGTAGTCATGTATGGATGTGAGAGTTGGACTGTGAAGAAAGCTGAGTGCTGAAGAATTGATGCTTTTGAACTGTGGTGTTGGAGAAGACTCTTGAGAGTCCCTTGGACTGCAAGGACATCCAACCAGTCCATCCTAAAGGACATCAGTCCTGGGTGTTCATTGGAAGGACTGATGTTGAAGTTGAAACTCCAGTACTTTGGCCACCTCATGCGAAGAGTTGACTCATTGGAAAAGACCCTGATGCTGGAAGGGATTGAGGGCAGGAGGTGAAGGGGATGACAGAGGATGAGATGGCTGGATGGCATCACTGACTCGATGCACATGAGTTTGGGTAAACTCCTGGAGTTAGTGATGGACAGGGAGGCCTGGCATGTTGCGGTTCATGGGGTTACAAAGAGTTGACACGACTAAGTGACTGAACTGAACTGAATATTGTGTATATGTACCACAACCCCTGTATTCATTCATCTGTTGATGGACATCTAGGTTGCTTTCATGTCCTAGCTATTGTAAATAGTACTGCAGTGAACACTGGGGTACATGTGTCTTTTTCAATGATGAAACCGTACCTCAGGGTGTATACCCAGTACAGGGATTGTTGGGTCATATGGTAGTTTATTCCTAGTGTTTGAGGAATCTCCATACTGTTCTCCATAGTGGCCATATCAGTTTACATTCCCACCAAGAGTGCAAGAGAGTTCGCTTTGGTTCACACCCTCTCCAGCATTTGTTTGTAGATTTTTTGATGCTGGCCATTCTGAACAGTGTGATGTGATACCTGATTGTACTTTTGATTTGCATTTCTCTAATAATGAGAGATGTTAAGCATCTCTTCATATGTTTATTAGCCATTTGTATGTCTTCTTTGGAGAAGTGTCTGTTTAGGTTTTCTGCCCAATTTTTGATTGGGTAGTTTATTTTTTTGTTATTGAGCTGAATGAGCTGCTTATATATTTTGGAGAATAATCTTTTGTTAGTTGTTTCATTTGCTATTATTTTCTCCCATTCTGAGGGTTGTCTTTTCACCTTGCGTATAGTTTCCTTCACAGTGCAAAAGCTTTTAACTAGGTGCTATTTGTTTACTTTTGCTTTTATTTCCATTACTCGAAGAGGCAGGTCATAGAGGATCTTGTCAAAGAGTGTTTTTCTCTAAGAGTTTTTATAGTTCCTGGCCCTACATTTAGGTCTTTAATCCAATTTGAGTTTCTTTTTAATGTATGGTGTTAGGGAGTGTTCTAATTTCATTCTTTTATACGTATATGTCCAGTTTTCCCAGCACCACATATTGAAGAAACTGTCTTTTCTCCATTGTATGTTCTTGCCTTCTTTGTTAAAGATAAAGTGCCCACAGGTGCCTGGGTTTATCTCTGAGCTTTCCATCCTCTTCCACTGGTCTGCATTTCTGTTTTTGTGCCAGTACTCTGCTATCTGATGACTTTAGTTTTATAGACTGAAGTCAGAAAGGTTGATCCCTCCAGCTCCATTCTTCTTTCTCAAGATTGTTTTGGCTCTCAGTACATTTTCAATGTAAGTGCTATCAAGGAACAGCTAGTTGACAAGTCTAGACAGCATATGGAAAAGCAGAGACATCATTTTGCCCACAAAAGTCCATATAGTCAAAGTGATAGCTTTTCCAATTGCAATGTATGGATGTGAGAGTTAGTCTATAAAGAAGGCTGAGCCCTAAAGAATTAATGCTTTTGAATTGTGGTGCTGGAGAAGACTTTAGAGAGTTCCTTGGCCTGTAAAGAGATTAAACCAGTCAGTCCTAAAAGAGATCAATCCTGAATATTCATTGGAAACACTGAGGTTGAAGCTGAAGCTCCAATAATTTGGCCACCTGATGTGAAGATCCAACTCTTTGGAAAAGACTGATGCTGGGAAAGATTGAATGCAAAAGGAGAAGAGAGGCAGATTACGTGATGGTTAGATAGCATCACCGACACAATGGATTGAGCAAACTCCAGGAGATAGTGGAGGACAGAGGAGCTTGGCATGCTATAGTCCATGGGGTCACAAAGAGTCAGATATAACCTAGCAACTGAACAACAACACACAAATGTAGCTTAACAATAAATATTGTTAAATTAGTTGCAAGATTGTTAGGCCAGGAATCAACAAGCTTTCTAATTCTATGACCTATGCCTCTTTTTACACGATTATTACACTTGACTTGAAACACTTACTGAAAGAACAGATTCCTAATTCTGTGTCTGCTACAAACTAGCATAACATTAATTATGTGTATAAAGCCACTATATCGGAGAAGGCAATGGCACCCCACTCCAGTACTCTTGCCTGGAAAATCCCATGGACGGAGGAGCCTGGTAGGCTGCAGTCCATGGGGTCGCTAAGAGTTGGACACGACTGAGCAACTTCACTTTCACTTTACACTTTCATGCATTGGAGAAGGAAATGGCAACCCACTCCAGTGTTCTTGCCTGGAGAATCCCAGGGACGGGGGAGCCTGGTGGGCTGCCGTCTATGGGATTGCATAGAGTCGGACATGACTGAAGTGACTTAGCAGCAGCAGAGCCACTATATATATAACTTTTGTGGGCAAAGTGATGTCTCTGTTTTTCCATATGCTGTCTAGGTTTGTCATATCTTTCCTTCCAAGGGGCAAGTGTCTTTTAACTTCCTGGGTGTAGTCACTGTCCACAGTGATTTTGGAGCCTAAGAAAATAAAGTCTGTCACTGCTTCCACTTTTACTCTTTCTATTTACAATGAAGTGATGGGACAGGATGCCATGATCTTAGTGTTTTAATGATGAGTGGCAATGTGTATGGTTATGTATATAGGGCCACCTTCCTCTTAAGGGACTTCCTCATCTATTAAATACTGGTGTTGAAGCCAATATCTTATGTTATCTGGACCCATCTAGAATTCAGTAATCTATTTCTCACTACTCAATGTTTGATTATATGTAATGAAAACACATTTTTAAGTTGAGGATTTTGATACATAGTTGGGGATATATCCCTCTGATGTGAAATGCCTAAGGTCAAAAGAACAAAAGGGTTTGTGGGATTTCTGGCTGTTTTGTGACTAGGTTTACAGGGCATCACAAATGCTTGTCATATCTTAGGAGGGAAGCTCTAAATGGGAAACACTATAGTGGATGAAAGTGCTCTGTGAATTTCAGGCATAAACAATATAGGGCTCCAAGTGCAGTTTCCCTACATTTGCATAAAATGTAAGTACTTCCAAAAAGCTCAGAACACAATCTTTGTTGTCCCCAATCTAGGCTTGAAAAAGCCAAATTTGTCAACTCTTCCAACAGTTCTGTGATCATGGACAATTTCCTACCCTCTGAACAGTGGAAAGTACAGATCTTCTTCTAAGGAGAAAGAATAAGAAGAGACATTGACAGGGGGAATATAGGCTATTTTCTATTTATTTTTATGTTTTTAGGCTGTCACCTCAGTTATCACATTTGTACAATGAGACCTCAGTTATCACATTTGTACAGTCGGTTACTATCACCTTACCTTTGCTAGAAAGATTCTACGTGACCTGAATGTTACTCTTTTGAGCACCATCATATACAGTGCTTAGTGCTCTCACACACCTCATCTCTGAGAAAATTCTTTGTATACCTTTAAACACCATCCAGACTATAGAATTAAGGTATTGTGAATTCATGACTTATTCTGGTGACAACTTCCATCTTCCAGAAGATACAGGAAGCATAAGGGGGTAAATGGAACTAATTCTTTTTGTTTGTTTTGGGAGTTGAATCTGAACTTTACTGGGGACACAAATTTAAAGTCAGAGCAGCACATTTGAGGAACAAGTCACTGCATACAATATTAAAGAGTAGAAATGCAATTGTAGAGGCATTTCACACACAGAAAGTAATAAAGCAAAGACTGAGCAAGCAGACAGTATCATCACAGGAAAGGAGATCTCTAGAGTGCTAATAGAGGTTTTGGTAGAGCAAACAGACCAACTCTCTAACTGGACGTAATACTAAACAACAAAGACTTATGGAGAAAATGATATTAGTATCATGTAGGATTTTTCTTCACAGATTAGAAAACAGAGGTGACCTACACTTTTTCCCAGTAGATCTTTCTAGATCCAATGAACAATATTCCACCTTTCTCTCCTCCAACTCTCATATTTCATAGCTTTCCTTCCAAGGAGCAAGCGTCTTTTAATTTCTTGACTGTAGTTATTGTCCACAGTGATTTTGGAACCCAAGAAAATCTGTCACTGCTTCCACTGTTACCCTGTCTATTTGCAATGAAGTGATGGGACAGGATGTGATTATCTTACTGTTTTTAATGTTGAGTGGCAAGCCAGCTTTTCACTCTCCTTTTTCACTCTCATCAAGAGGCTCTTTTAGCTTCTCTCCACTTACTGCCATTAGAATGGTATCATCTGCCTATCTGAGGTTGTTGTTATTTCTCCCGGCATTCTTGATTCCAACTTGTGACTCACCTAACCTGGCATTTCACATGATCTACCCTGCATTTAAGTTACATAAACAAAGACAATATATAGCCTTGATGTACTCCTTTCCCAGTTTTGAACCAGTCCATTTTTCCATACCTGGTTCTAACTGTTTCTTCTGGACCTGTGTACAGTTTTCTCAGGAGGCAGGTAAAGTGGAGTAGTACTTCCATCTCTTAAAAAAAAAAAAAAAAAAGAATTTTCTACAGTTTGTTGTGATCCACACAGTCAAAGGCTTTAGCATAGTCAATGAAGCAGAAATAGATGTTTTACTGGAACTCCCTTGCTTTCTCCATGATCCAACAAATGTTGGCAATTTGATCTCTGGTTCCTCTGCCTTTTCTAAACCCATCTTGTATGTCTGTAAGTTCTTGGTTCATGTACTGTAGAAGCCTAGCTTAAAGGATTTTGAACATAACCTTGCTAGCATGGGAAATGAGCACAACTGTGCAGTAATTTGAACATTCTTTGGCATTGCTCTTCTTTGGGATTAGAATGAAAATTGACCTGTCCCAGTCCTGTGGCAGCTGCTGTTTTCCAAATTTGCCCTATTGAGTGCAATACTTTAGCAGCAGTATCTTTTAAGATTTTAAATAGCTCAGCTGGAATTCCATCACCTTCTCTGATTTTGGTCATAGTAATGCTTCCTGAAACCCACTGACTTCACACTCCAGGATATCCAGTTCTAGGTGTGTGACAACACCATTGTGATTATCTGGATTGTTAAGACCTTTCTTGTATAGTTCTTCTGTGTATTCTTGTCACTTCTTAATCTCTTCTGCTTCTGTTAGGTCCTTGAGTTTTCTGTCCTTTATCATGCCCATCCTTGCATGAAATGTTTCCTTCATAGCTCCAATTTTCTTGAAAGAGATCTCTAGTCTTTCCCATTCTATTCTTTTCCTCCCTTTCTTTGCATTGTTCATTTAAGAAGACCTTCTTTTCTCTCCTTGTTATTCTGTGGAAACTCTGCATTCAGTTGGGTATATCTTTCCCTCTCTCCTTTGCCTTTTGCTTCTCTTCATTCCTGGGCTATTTGTGAAGCCTCCTCAAACAACCACTTTGCCTTCTTGCATTTCTTTTTCTTTGGGATGGTTTTGGTCACTGCCTCCCATACACTGTTACAGACCTCCATTCATAGTTCTTCAGTTGCTCTGCCTACCAGATCTTATCCTTTGAATCTATTCATCACCTCCACTGTATAATTATAAGAGATTTGATTTAGGTCATAGCTGAATTGCCTAGTGATTTTCTCTATTCCTTTCTATTTAAGTTTGAATTTTGCAATAAGCAGCTGATGACCTGAGTCACAGTCAGCTCCAGTTCTTGTTTTGCTGACAGTGTAGAGTTTCTCCATCTTTGGCTGTAAAGAACATAATCATCTGATTTCAATTTTGACCAGCTGGTGATGTCCATGTGCACAGTCATCTACTGGGGTGTTGGAAAAGGTTGTTTGCTATGACCAATATGTTCTCTTGGCAAAACTTTGTTAGCCTTTGTCCTGCTTCATTTTGTACTCCAAGGCCAAACTTGACTATTACTTTAGGTATCTCTTGACTTCCTATCTTTGCATTCCAATCCCCTATGATGAAAAGAATATCTCTTTTTTTTTTTTTTAAATGTTAGTTCTAGGTCTTGTAGGTCTTCATAGAACCAGTCAGCTTCAGCTTCTTTGGCATCAGTGGTTGGGTCACAGACTTGGATTACATGTTGAATGGTTTGCTTTGGAAATGAACCAAGCTCATTGTTATTTTTGAAATTGCACCCAAGTATTACATTTTGGACTCTTTTGTTGACCACGAGGGCTACTACATTTCTTTTAAGGGAGCTTTGTCCACAGTTGTAGATATAATGGTCATCTGAGTTAGATTCACCCATTCTTTTCCAGTTTAGTTCACTGACTTCTAAAATGTTGATGTTAACTCTTGCCATCTCCTGTTTGACCACTTTGAATTTACCTTGATTTTTGGACCTAACATGCCAGGTTCCTAAGCAATATTGTTCTTTATAGTATCAAACTTCACTTTGCCCAGCAGATGCATCCACTACTGAGCATCGTTTCCACTTTGGCCCAGCTCTTCATTCATCCTGGAGCTATTAGCAACTGTCTTCCCGTCTTCCCCAGTAGCTTATTGGACAGCTTCCAACCTGAGGGGCTCATCTTCTGGTGTTATACTTTTTGCCTTTTCATACTGTTCATGGGGTTCTCCAGGCAAGAATACTGGAATGGGTTGCCATTTCCTTCTCCAGGAAATATACACAAACTACATTTGTGTGTTATTGTTGTTCAGTCAGTCAGTCATGTCCGACTATTTGTGTAGTTCTTTGTAGTTTATTTTACATAGTTCTTACATGTATGATTTCACTTTATTCTCATGATGGTCTTTTATTTTTAATCCCACATCATGGATGAGGTGATTGGGTCAAGGGTTCACTGAAAGTCAGAGAGCTGGTCCAGGGAGTACATTATTTGTGTATTTTATAGATCCTATACTACTTTATTCAGAGAAGGCAATGGCACCCCACTCCAGTACTCTTGCCTGGAAAATCCCATGGATGGAGAAGCCTGGTAGGCTGCATTCCATGGGGTCACTACAAGTTGGACAAGACTGAGCGACTTCACTTTCACTTTTCACTTTCATGCATTGGAGGAGAAAATGGCAACCCACTCCAGAATTCTTGTCTGGAGAATCCCAGGGACAGGGGAGCCTGGTGGGCTGCCGTCTATGGGGTCGCACAGAGTCGGACATGACTGAAGCGACTTAGCAGCAGCAGCAGCATACTACTTTATTATTATTTTTATTCCCTTCTGCTTTCCTTTGGATTAAGTGATTTTTTTTCTAGATCATATATTAATATTTGCAGGGCATCACTTCAAGCTAGATGAGATTCTCTTTATTTAGTACAGAAGCTTCTTAGAACCAAAAGAGAGAGAGAGAGACAGAGAGGATAAGCAAGCTAGGGAGAAATTTAGAATGAATATTCCCTAGCCTGCAGAGATGGGTGGTTACAATGATGCTTGCATTTCAGAATTTCTCTTCTCCAAGGTCCTTGACAGTATATATTCTTCACACAAACACAGTGGTTTTTTATGATACCTCATTGAAATAACTTAAAATTCACCAGTTAATTGGAGAACTGCTCACTCATGATAGCTGATATCTGTTTCCCTTATGTAGTCTCTGTTTGTCTTGCCACAGCTGATTGTATCCTGTTGTCTAAGGCAGCCTGTTGAGATCTTTTTGTCTTTTGAAGTTTCAAATGACTCGTGATTTCATCAAGGATTACCCTTATTTTTTATCTACCAATATCCTTGCTGTTTAGGGTGATTTCTGAGAGGATAAGGGGAGACAAAATTCACTACTCAATTAATCAAAAAGAAGAAAACTTAACTCTCTAGTACTCTTTAACTTTGATAATATACCTGCCAATATGTACACAAAGTTGCATACATATTAAGTTGCTTCAGTTGTGTCCAACTCTTTGTGATGCCATGGACTATAATCGGCCAGGCTCCTCTGTCTATGGGATTTTCCAGGCAAGACTACTGGAGTGGATTGCCATTTCCTTCTACAGGGGAATTTTCCAGACTCAAGGATTGAACCCACATCTCCTGAGGCTCCTGCATTGGCAGGCAGATTCTTTATCATTAGTGCTACCTGGGAAGACTGTACACAAAGTTAGACTTGTTTTAAAAATGAGAAATTTAACCTAGAGTTATGGAAGCAAAAGTAAAAAAGTGGGACCTAAGCAACTTAAAAACTTTTACAGAGCAAAGGAAACCATAAACAGAGTGAAAAGACAATCTATGGAGGAGAAAATAGTTGTAAACTATGAAACTGACAACAGCTTAATTTCTAAAATATATGAAAAATTCTTACAACTCATAAACAACAACAACAACAAAAAACAAACAAAAAAAACATACAACTCAATAGAAAAATGGGCATAAGAACTAAGCAGACATTTCTTCAGAGAAGATGTACAGATGGCCAACAGCCACATGAAAAGATGCTCAACATCATAAATGATTAAGGAAATCCAGTTCAAAACTATAATGAGGTATCACCTCACACTGGTCGGAATGGACATCATTTAGAAGTCTACAAATAATAAATGATGAAGAGGATATGGAAAAAAAGGTACTTCCTTATATTTTTGATGTGATTACAGATTGGTGCAGTCACAGTATGGAATTGCAGAGCAGTATGGAAATTCCAGATTGCAGAGCAGTCTGGAAATTCCTCAAAAAAACTAAAAATAGAGTTGCCATGTTATCCAGCAATCCCACTCCTGGGAATATCCCAGACAAAAATATAATTCAAAAAGATACATGCATCCTTGTGTTCATAGCAGCAGTACTAAGAACAGCCAAGATGTGAAAGCAACCTAAATGCCTGCTGGCAGATGAACGGGTGAAGAAGATACAGTATTACAGTATGTGTATATACATATACATACATCTTCTTTATCTATTCATTCATCTAGGTTTGTGATACATACATATATAGACACATACATATACGGTATATACACATACAATGGAATATTATTCAGCCATGAAAGAGAATGAAATAATGCCATTTGCAGTAACATGGATGGACCTAGAGATTATCATACTGTGTAAAGCAGAGAAAGACAAAAATCATATAGCACTTATATGTGGAATTAATTTTTTTAAAAATGAACTTATTTATAAAACTCACAGAAATAGAAAACAAACTTAAGGTTAATAAAAGGGAAAGGAGAGGGAGGGATAAATTAGAAGTTTAGGATTATCAGATACATACTTTCACATATAAAATAGACAATGACCTACTGTATAACATCAGGAACTATATTCAATATATTGTAATGACCTACAATGGAAAACAATCTGAAAAAGAATGTGTGTTTATAACTGAATCACTTTGCTGTACACTAGAAACTAAAACACTGTAAATCAGCTATATATTTCAATGAAATAATTATTTAGCCAATTAATTAAAAGGAGAGGAGTTTGAGGATTATTGGGATTGAACTAGGGCCATGTAGCTCAGTAAGAATGAATGATCAGAGTCTTGAGCCATAATTCTCTATATATTGAACCACTGATTCAGTATATTCAATATATTGATTCCTTTATCCATGCAGGAAAGCTTTTATTGCTCTATTACTTTTAGTGATATCTAATTCCATGATAGTAGCTTTGTTTACAAGCTGGAGTATAAATACTAAATTTCAACCTATACTGGAGGAACTATAATGAGCCAAACCCAAGAGAAGAACCGAAAATGACTCAAGAAACCTAATATTGGGCCTTTTGCTCTGCTTGCCTTGAATTTGAACTTTTTTGACATCATCTTTTTTAATCTTCACAACCATGCTGAGCTGGCAGTATTATCCTTTAGATGGAGAAACTGAAGTAGGAGAACCTAAATGACTTCTTAAAGTCCCAGGTTAGAAAGTGTTAGTAATTTTTTACCATATTAAGTGAATTAATTGTATCTTAACTTCTACTCTGGGCTTATGTAAAGATAAAATCAAATGATTAACAAAAGGGCTTCCCAGATGTTTTGCTTTCATCCCATAAATCATGTGATATTGCTACTTTCTGTGGACTAAGGGGCCATATCTCTGAGCAGCATTGTAATCACAGCCAACACTTAGCTCAGCCTGTTTTCAACCTGCAGTTTGTAGCCATTTCTTAGTTCCTATGAGGTAGGTCACTGTCTTGTTTGACCAATGAAGAAGCTGGTGCAGAGTGAGCTTAAGTGATCTTTCCAGGGTCAGCAGTGGTCCAGGAGAGAGAGGTGAGACTGGGCTTCTCCATCCCAGGCTCAGCAGAGACCATGGGGTCTCTGTTAACAAGTGTTCAGTCACCTCAACTCCCTTCATAACATGCTCTTGAAAAAGATGCCTTCTCTCACTCCTGCTGTCAGTAGAGTGTGGTCTACACCAGGACAACAGATGGGAGAGAGGAAGGTCAAATCAAGGATTTTATACATGGGAAGCTTGTTTTCATTATTTAGTTTCAAGTATTTTAGACCATGACATTTTTTAAAATAAAAAAATTATGTTGAGAAGGGCTATAGGGAAAGGAGCCAGCTAATTTTGGGAGGACTGTCAACTGGGAGAAAATGAATTATATTTCCACGTGTGTGTGTTTTTTTTCTTCATGTGTTCTTTTGGCTGTTTTTAGTTTCACAAAGAGTACATAAATATATAACCACACACACATGGCTAGCTTAAAAAAATGGAGGAGAGAGATGATATGCAATTAGCCCCCAAAAGCCTGACTTTTAAATCCTTGCATTTTGAATCAAAATAGTCTCAGATTTCACCCAGTGGAATCCAGGTATTTTTGGAGAATTTTATTTTTCTCCTTAAGTGGTCTTTTAATATATAGACCACTTAAGGGGTCTATATATAGTGGTCTTTTAGTATATAATTTCATATGCAGTGCTGTTTTGAGGGTAGCAAGTATGCAAGCAAGAAGAGGAAAAGAAAGTATACCTAATATGAAGGTAGGGGTCTCAGAACTTTTGTATTCACATATGAAGTCCATTATCTCTCATGATAACGTTGTTAACAACATCCACAAATGAACTTGGAGTCATCTTTTGTAAAATAGATCTGGAATCATATGACAAGAATGAATCTCACATAGATAGTACATTTTCTGCTTTAAAGACAAAGACATTCTTCTTTGGGGAAAAAATTACTTTTGAAGTCTTTTCTTCACCCAGACACTTTTAGAGATAAGAGCTCACAAGTCTTGACATTATTTCATTTTGTTATATGCATCTGTCAAGAAACTGAGATAGGATACAGCTACTCAAAAGTGATGGTTGTGAAACAGTGAAACTTGACAGCATTTCATTTCCTTTGTGTTCTGACTATACATTCATCAGAAAGCCTGTCTCTTTCAGTTCAGCTAGAAATTGGTAGAATTCAAAAAATCAAGCTGGCAAAGAACTGTCCTATTTTGGGTATCATCTTACATTTTAGAGAAGTTGCTTGGTTGAGTCATTGTTAAAGCTTTAGATTCTTCTTTCATTCTTGGGACCAATTATTCACAGATCACATTTCTATAGGCCCTCTAATAGCTTTTGCCACACAAATTAAATGCCAGGATATTTCATATACGTGTATGAAATACATTTCATATATATATATGTCAATATATTTCATATATATATCAGTATATTTCATATATCAGAGAAGGCAATGGCGACCCACTCCAGTACTCTTACCTGGAAAATCCCATGGACTGAGGAGCCTGGTAGGTTGCAGTCCATGGGGTCGCTGAGTCGGACACAACTGAGCGACTTCTCTTTCACTTTTCACTTTCATGCACTGGAGAAAGAAATGGCAACTCACTCCAGTGTTCTTGCCTGGAGAATCCCAGGGACGGGGGAGCCTGGTGGGCTGTCGTCTATGGGGTCGCATAGAATCAGACACAACTGAAGCGACTCAGCAGCAGCAGCATATTTCATATATATATATATATATCTCCAGCTTTTCAATGTTTGTCAATCAGAATTTATAAAATACAGGGATTACAACTGGATACTAACATCCAGATTTATTGAGCTCATTTTATGTGTGAAAATGAGAAACCCTCGTGCAGACGCTGGATTTCCTAGCCTCTTTGTCACTCTGTTTTTAATTTATCTCCAGGTTTTGAGTCAGTAAAATGATTTTGCTTTTTAATTTACTATAGTAACAAAGCATATCTGTGAATTAGAATGATCAGAACTCTAGTGAATCTACAGGTTATTTAGCATTAAGCCCAGCCTCACTGAGGATTCTAATGGGACTACTTCCTCCATAGAATAAGCACATCCCTGGTTTTTAAAATTGTGCCTCCAGTAGCTATGTGATTGTTTAATATGAAGATGTGGACATCTTCCACATGTATTCCAAATGTGTTGCCTTAGAAAGGAGGACTTTAAAATGCTTTAAACATTTTTTTTTTTTTAATTTGTTCTTTTTCCCCTTCAGGCACACACCAAAAAGAAATAACCAGATGTTACTCACAGTGGCCGTGTGGTTATGAATGCTTCCAATGGACAGCCCTCAGCCTTAATGATTGTTGAGTCAGCGCTGTGAATCTACCATGATGTCAAGTCTATTCCAAAGGTGTTTTTCCAATAGTTTTTGCACTGCAGAATCTATATTATACTTATTTTTACACTAGTCTCAAATATTTACACAAAGATGTTAGTTCATTTGGACTTCTTTTCTCCAATTTTACCCAATAGTTTCAAGTTCTAACAAAATGATTTATTATTTTTATTTATATATTATACAGTTTTTTCTTATCCAAATCAGAGGTGAAATCCACCAGTGAAAGCTGTCTACCAGGTTTAGTGCCTTGAGAGACTCCAGAACCAAAACTCATTTTATGAGGTATAAAGAAAGTTGTCACAGATGTGTTTTACTGTTCCTAAAATTACATATTACTTTCCAATTTTATCAGGGGTTCTATTTACTTGAAGACCATGTGAAGTCACCATTTGTTTTACCACTTTCTTTAACAGTGCTATGATCCATTATTGCACACAAATATCTCTGATTAAAATAGAGATATACAAAAGAGAAAACAAAATCATATACTTTATGTGAGATAGGAAAGACAGGTATCCTCTGCCCAAATTTAAAAGACACTTGGTTTAAAATATGTAAAGATAATATTTGATTATATGTTTTAAAACAGAAGGAAGAGAAAATATGCTTTCTCAAAATAGGAGCCCTTCTAGGTGATCACTGTCTTCTAGATGGAGAATTGTATTGTATTCTGTATTTTATACTTTTTAAATTTATAACATAAAATTTTCTGTGATAACCATTTTAACATAAAATTCACTGCATTAGCCACATTCACAGTGTCATGAAACCCTCACCATCCAGTTTATTTTTAGTGATTATTTTAAACCACTCAGTGTTAGACCACTATTTTTTCTACAGTCATTTTTGGTAAGTTTCATTCTTTATGAATTAATCTATTTCATGTGAGTTTTCAGCTTGATTGGCTTAAAATTATTCATAAAATCTTATATGTTTAATATCTAAGTAGCTATAATTGGGTTCTATTTTGCTTTTTAATTTTCTTTGAGCCTTGTTTTCTTTCTTGAATAATCTTGCTTGATTTTTTCCTATTAATTTTCAAAGAATCAAATTCTGTTCTTAATTGATGCTTTCTGATTTTATGTTTTCTAGCTTATCATATTCTTCCATTTCTTCAGCTTTTCTTCATTTGAGTTTTTTTCTCTAAATTCTTCAATTGGAAACATATTAATTTTTAAACTTTTTTTCCCCTATGCAAATACATAAAACCTACTTTTTTATTCCACCTAAAGGCCCACTTTAGCTGTAGCCTACAAGTTTTGGTACTGAGCACTCATCAATAATCATAGTGTTATGTATTTTCTAATTATTAATTTGATTCATTATTATATATTTCACTCATGAGTTATTTATCAGTGTAATGTTCTCTAAACTCCAAATACTAATAGCTATTTTTCTCTTATATTCGCCATGTAAATTGCTAACAGTCAACCTGTATTAGCTCATAAAAATAGTAGTTTCTTATGATTCAATGTAATAGTTTTCTTTTGATATTAATATATAACAACTTCATTTTGGTCAGAGAACATTAGAGTGAGGGTTTTTAAAGCAAAGGTTTAAAATATTGACACACAAAGTCCTTGTTTCCACCATTTTTGTTTTCTATTTGTGGGATTTTAAAATGTTATGTGCATAACCAGAAATTTTCAAATAAAAATCCTTCTCAAATTCTGGAATGTTTTTGATGTATGTTACAGATTGGTTCTTTGGGATATAGACTCAGATGGAGTTTAGTGTTGTGATGTTTATTAGGGGTGTTGTTGGAATTAGCATTCGTGGAATTAAGAGTGAAGAAACTGGACAGAGCAGAGGGAAAGAACCAAGCTGGATCATGGGCCAGATGACCTTAGCTGACCCTTGAGGGCTCTGGAGTGAAGATGGCCCTTCAGGGTTGTCCTGACATGTCCACTGGCCAGGCCTTTATGCCTCCACCTGGATGGGTCATTGCACACAGGCTGCCCCCTAGAAGCTCTGGAGGCTGAAGATTGCCCACTGGCAGCACTTCCAACAACTAGGGGGAGAGTCCTTGAAGGGAGGTCAGGACAGCACATCTCCAGGTCTTCATGGCCTGTGTCACAGCTCCAGAGGTAGGTGATAAGGATGTACTGTGGGCGAAACTCTTGGTGACTGATGTGCAAGTCAGAATGATGACTTGGTGATTCTCCTCAGTGCTCTGTGGTGTGAAAAAGAGCAGGAGCCCCATGTAGGGGAGATACTTCATTCTCTAGGATCAAACCAGTTGTTATTTCTCTGGAAAGATCAGTCCTCATCCTAGGTAACTCATATTTCTCTAATACTCTCTCATAGGTGGTCTGTCTTCTTAGTAAATCATGAGCTTCTTAAGACTTGGAACTGGATCCTATTCACTTTTTAGTTACATCCTCCAGCATGGTGTCTGTCACATAAGAGGTGCTCAGTAAATGTTTTCTGAATGAATGATGACAAAGAAGAAACCTTCTTTCTAAACATTATAATTCTGAAATGTTAAGAGGTAGCCTAGGATAACACAAAACCCTGCTTTTGGAGTCAGTCACATTGATCTGCATGGCAGTTCTTTCTCTGCCACGTACTAGAAATGTGAGTGCCCAAAGAATGCACTGTCCAGAATGGGATACTTGAGAGTGAAAGGAAAGCAATAACCAGCAAGATGCCAGAACAATACACTGGTATTGTCCTTGACAAAATGGGCTACGGTCCCCTTAGTTACTTGCCTTTGTGTCTCAACCTCTGAATCTTAGCTTCTTCATCTGGAAAATGAATATATTTCCTGCCCTTGAACCATTGCTTTGGTTGGGATGATGGATGGACTTTGGGTGTCTTTCCACCCAAAGACCCAGGGTGGAATCATTGACCTTGGTGATTCTTAAACACCAGGAAAGGAAAGCAGGATAGGCATGGATAAATTACCTGACACGAAGAGCTGACTCATTAGAAAAGACTCTGATGCTGGGAAAGATTGAAGGCAGGAGGAGAAGGGGACGACAGAGGAGGAGATGGTTGGATGGCATCACCGACTCAGTGGACATGACTTTGAGCAAACTCCAGGAAATGGTGAAGAACAGGGAAGCCTGTAGTTCTTCAGTCCATGGTGTCACAAAGAGTTGGACACAACTGAGCAACTGAACAACAACAGCAACAACAACAAAGGTAGGTTGGAGACTGTAGAAGGTGTATTTGAGAAGGTCTTCATCTAATGGCCTAAACCGTTCTTCCTTCACATGTAGTTAAAATGACGAAAGCACAGAGGGAGGAGTTCAAGCTCTGGAAGAACCAAGATGAAGACTTTGATACACATAGAATGTTTTACAGAAAGCTTTCATTGGACAGTTCTAACTAAAATCACTTTTTCACTCAGCAACCATGCTCATAAACCAACTCAGAATTATCTACCCCGATAGGTAGAAGCTTCGGGTATTCCAAAACACTTCTTGATCCCAAAGCTAATCATATTTAATTTTAGAAGATGCTACATGAAAAACATTTTTAAAATTAAATTTTGCAGACTAGACAAAAAAAAAAACTTAATAATTTAATGAAACAGATTTTATATCTTAGCTTTCACCTCTTGAGGTAGATAATTATGAGCATGGTTGCTTATCTCAGTTAAATCAGAATTTTGGGGAAGAGGAGGCAGGAGTCAACACTTTTTAAGACCCCACAGGTGATTCCACCCTGCAGCCAAGTGAGAACCACTCTTGGAGGCAACAGATCTCATTTCTTCATAAGTTTCAGCTTCTGTCATTGCTAGAGGCTTCCTCCAAGAAGCCCTCCTAACTAATTACATATTCTTCTCTTTCATCTGTCCATAGGTGTATCTGTACCTGGGGTCAGCACTTTCCATATTTGATCGTGACTACAGGTCACCTGCTGCTGCTAAATCGCTTCAGTCGTGTCCGACTCTGTGACCCCATAGACAGCAGCCCACCAGGCTCCCCAGACCCTGGGATTCTCCAGGCAAGAATACTGGAGTGGGTTGCCATTTCCTTCTCCAATGTGTGACAGTGAAAAGTGAAAGTGAAGTCGCTCAGTCCTCTCTGACTCTTAGCGACCCCGTGGACTGCAGCCTACCAGGCTCCTCTGTCCAGGGATTTTCCAGGCAAGAGTACTGGAGTGGTTTGCCATTGCCTTCTCTGCAGATCACCTTGGGACACTGTTAACCTGTAGATTCAGACTCAGGAGGTCCACGTGGGCAGAAGTCCGGCATCACTAGGACACTCCCAGATGCTGCCCCCTGCTGGTGGGGGCCCCACGTGCAGTGTCTACAGAAGAGGCTCATCTGTTTGCGCAGGCGCATTTGTGATTGTTCTGGGGCTGTTCAGGCTCCTTTTCTGCCTTTCCTGCACAAGGAGGGAGGGTGGCTGGTCTCCAGCTCTTTCCTGTCCTGGCTCTCATCCCATTCGGTCCTCACTACACTGCCCACAGTGTGGACACAGACCTATACAAGCAGAAAGCTCCCCAATGAGTAAATGAACAAATGTGGTGAGAACCTCTATGGTGTTGTTAACATACATGAAGGTCTTAGGAAGGTCGGGAGGAGAAACTCAATGTCCAGGGAGCCCTGGGTTCCAAGCACCATCAGGTGCGGTCAGGCTCCACACTGTGGGTGTGGTACCCAAGTCTAAAGACTGAAACATTTTATTGACAACAAACAAACGAAATACCTCAGCAAAACCGAATTCATAGATACAAAGAACAGATTGGTGGTTCCAGAGGCAGGGGGTGGGTGGTGGGTGAAATTTAAGAGGGTATTGGAAAGGTACAAAGTTCTTGTTAATAAGGTCTGAGGCCAAGAGAAGCCCTTGGACTTCCCCTCACCTCTATTCAGGACTCCCCAGAGTTCTGTCTCAGAACTGAAATCTTTCTCCAGCTAACTTCCCAGCTGTTTAAAAGCTTATCTCTTGATATTTGAGTGGCTTCACTCAGAAGGACAAAGCGGGAGGGTGAGAGTAGAAAAGGCAAGAGGGACTGAGGTGTTGATCGGTTTCTTCTCTCAGCTTTTAAACTAGGGTTTGGGTGTGTAAAAGGCAGCCAAGGCAAACATCACAGCATTTTCACCAAAACTAGGTCCCTTAACAACTGTGACAGGGAGGAAAAGTTGTCTTTGTCAGCCATGACCTCTATGTGTCAGTGCCTCCCGCCACTCCAGGCCTTTGGTAAATTCCTACCTCTCCTCAGAATAATTTTTAATTTCTGACTCCAGTTCTTGGGTGGAAAATTATCTCATTAGGTTAATATACAATAATGATGAAAGAGGAGTGGTATCAAGATAAGATTGAATCTTTTTATCCAAATATTTCAAAGGGAAGAAATGAATCATTCCAGAAACTGCTGCCATATAAATTCCAAAGTGCAGTATTAAACTGATGGTTTGTAATGATTTAGAAAAGGAAGCAGTGGTCACTGGGACAACCTCTTGGATTGTTAAGTAAAGAAATGTAATGCCGAATTAAATACATATACTTATAATGACTGAGGAAACAGAAGAAAATTAGTGAAATCCTAATGTTAAAATTTTAGCAGGCATCTGACAAAGTTTCTCAAGATGCTCTTGAGACATAGTACTGAACCTGAGCACATATATATATATATATATATATATATATATACATACACACACATATATATAGACACACACACACACACACACATATATATATATATTAATGTTAAGGTGATTATTAAATGGAAATGGACTGTGTTTATCTTTTCAAGTCTTTATCTCTCAGAGGTGTGTACTGGAGTATCTGTGGGTGAAATTGTATGTATTTAGGAGTTGTGTTAAATGCTGGAAGCACCCCAGCTTAATGAAACAAGATGTACAACATGTTAATAATTGTGCAGATCCCCCCACCAACAAATAATTATCTAGTCCTAGATGTCAGTAGGCCTGAAGTTGAGAAAGCCTGCTTCCAGTCCCCCTGCAGCTCCTTAAATACATATCCATGCTGAAAACCAGTCTCTAAGTCTCAAGTCTAAATCATTCTGTTGAACAAGGACCTGTTGTATAGCACAGGGAACTCTGCTCAATGTTATGTGGCAGCCTGGATGGGAGAGGAATTTGGGGGACAATGGATACCTGTATATGTATGGCTATGTCCTTTTGCCATGCACCTCAACTATCACAACATTGCTGACTGGCTATACTCAGATATAGAATAAAAAGATAAATAAATCACTCACTTGATTTATAGGGGTGTTTTTTGGGGCTCTGGTCAGAAGGGTGGGTGTGACTAAAGGAGAAAATGCTCAATATTGTTGGCTTCTGGCTCTAGTGTGAGCCTGGGTCTCCCAGACAATGGATTTCCTTCAAGAATCCCACTCTGAGAGGTTAAGTCTTTGACCTGAAGAAGGTCTACAAACCTCACATGGGTGGGGTGGTGGGTGGGAGGGATAATGAATTTCCTAAGCTAAACATCACTTTTCCAACTAGTGATTCAGACCACACTAGTATTTAAGAATCAAACAGTTTCCTTGGCTAGTCCAGTGCTTCTCCCTTATCTAGGTTTCTAGGAGAATCATACTCCATTATTGGGCAGAAAAGGGCTTGATTTCTTCCAGTTCTGTTACCTAGACTCCTAAGTCAGACTCCAGCAAGGGTCCTTCTGCCAGATGTCCCTTGCACCCATAGAAGGAGAAATTTGATTCAGAATGAGAGGAGAGCTTTATTCCCATTAAAACATGAGAGGTAGAAGCTTGTGGTCTAGAGCACATGCTCTCACCACACCAGCAGGGTTGTTTTATATGATTTATATGATATAAATATAAATTTGTATGACAGCAGGGCTGTCATCTGGGAGGGGGCGAGATTCTCATGGGAGAGCTTAGCTGTGCTGCTTGTAGCTCCAGATCACAGTGCTGGGTGCCATGTCTCTGCATACGGCCCTTTGAACTGAGGTGTGACCATTTTGCACCAGGGACTCTGGTCTGAAGGGCTGAATACTAGACCTCTGCACAACAAACATTGTGAGCAAATGAAACTCAATGCAACACAAAGGAAAAAAAAAAAGCTTAGACTTTATGAGCAGATTCAATGTTTCCTTCCCCGGGAACTGTTGATGTGCTTTGTGGGTGACACGCCCCTCCCCTGTCCCCGTCCTGCTCCTCATCCTGAGGGTGCTGAGGGCATAGGCTCAGCTCCTGGAGCTGCTTCCTGCTGAGTGTGGGGTCCTCAGGCCCTGGGGAGGAGCAGAACTTCTCCTGCTGCCTGTGGACATGTCTGGTGCTCCTGGGCTTCCGCCCTAACTGCTCTGCCTCTGAGCCACCACTGTCTGGAGTTTTCCAGATTCTGAGGGTCATGAAGGGGCCCAGGAAAGCACAAAACCCAGGGATGCTCCAGTGGCCTCATCACCCTGGCCTCAAATTGTTTCCTGGATCAGGGGGCCTGGTGTATGCAGCCCAGTGGCTCTCTCAGTGGTCCATCTGCGCCTTCTTCTATGAGGCCACATGTATCCACGTGAAAACATCTCCACATGTCGCCAGGTGCATAGACCCCTCCCCGGGCATGAATGGGTGTTCAAGGTTAACTTCGTGCCCCAGGATCATCCTGGTCTGGGAGGCAGTGGGCTTGAGTCACAGTTGGAAGCCCAGGCTGTTCTGGTTGATCACTGTTGCAAGGGTGACTGTTCCCTTTTTTATGGTGACAGGGTTGCATTTGTTCCCCCAACCAAGGTCACTAGCTCTCCTCTGAACACAGTTTCCCAAAATTAGTCATTTGCTCTTTGGGGACACAATTTTGTTGTTTTTTGGAGAGAAACTTCAGGTCAGAGAGATGTTCACATGAGTACTCAAGGGAATCTGTTGATCTAGGTTGTTTTTCCAAAGGATGGGGCTCAAGGCCCCCTTTTCTTGAGTGTGATGTCCCCATGGAGTGACCCCCTGCAACTTCGGGGCAGATGGGTGGTTGGCATCACCAAGTGGGGTCCATTCCTCTCAGGAGTGACTGGGATTGAGGGCTGCTGTTTTCCAAGTTTTCAGAGCCACCTGGGCCTCTGGCTGGAAGGAGTGGCAGGCAAGTCAGGTACAGGCATCAACCGGTTACCTTGGTTTCTCCTACAGGGAGGGCACACTTGAGTTGTCCCACTTCAAGGGAACTAAAGGGTCCCTTCTCTTGGCTTAGGGAGTGGGTCTACCATGAGTTCAAACACATTTGACTCTAACTTACCCTTGGGGCTAACAGCATGCAGATCAGGGCAAGTGGGAGTAATGTAACATTTTCTCCTGGCATAGCTTGGCTAAGGTGTCTTTGAAGGTGTGATTGGATCTCTCTTCTTTCCCTCATGATTGGGTCTCCAGGCTTAGTGAAAAGTCCATTTTATGCCCAGGGCACTTGTTATCCCCTTTGTGACTTGAGATGCTAATGCTATGCCATTATCACTTTATAAGAATCCTGGGAGCCCAAACCTGGGAATTATGTCCTTTAGCCACTTTGTTTGCCATTTTAGTTCTAGTGGGGAGCCTTTCTACCCACCTTAAAAATATGTCCAGAGGAGGAGCTAAGATGGTGGAGGAATAGGATGGGGAGATCACTTTCTCCCCCACAAATTCATCAAAAGAACATTTAAACACCAAGTAAATTCCACAAAACAACTTCTGAATGCTGGCAGAGGACATCAGGCACCCAGAAAAGCAACCCATTGTCTTCGAAAGGAGGTAGGAAAAAAATAAAAGACAAAAAAAGAGACAAAAGAGGGAGGGACGGAGCTCCATCCCGGGAAGATAGTCTTAAAAGGAGAAGTTTCCAAACACCAGGAAACACTCTCAGTGCCGAGTCTGTGCTGAGCTTTGGAAGCACAGAGGGCAACATAACAGGGAGGAAAAATAAATAAACAATTAAAACCCACAGATTACGAGCCCAACGATAACTCCCCCAGTGGAGAAGCAGCACAGACGCCTGCACACGCCACTAGCAAGCAGGGGCTGGGCAGGGAGGCACGGGCTTCATCACTCAGAGTAAGGATCTGGTCTGAATACCCCGAGCACTATTTGAATGAACTAATTTGGGCTAGCAAAGCAGACTGGGTTAACTACCACGCGAAAAGCCAGCCCTAACCTAAGACACCGCCAGGCCCGCGCACGGAACAAAGAACTGAACAGAGATAGTCGGCTGCAGACCATCCCCCTCCGGTAGCAGGCAGCCAGAGCCAGAAGGGGGCAATCGCAACCACAGAGAGACATTATCTACAAAACTGTAAGCAGGCTTCTTTGCCAAGACTTCTTGGGGTTCTGGATGGTCAACATCCGCCTGAGAAGGTGCGCTGGTTGTACACCCAGAAAACCGAGCGGTGGGGAGGCGATAAGTTGCAGCAGTCACGCTCACCAAACACCTCATCACCTAAGCTGCTTGGACCTGGGAAGGGCACAAAACGCAGGCCCAACCGAGTCTGCGCCTCTGAGGACTACCCGAGTGCCTGAACCTGAGAGGCTTGGACCTGGGAGGTGCAGGCAGCTGAGGGCTGGCCTTGGATGGTTCCCGGCAGAGCAAACTAGAGTGTGGGCAGGGAGGCTATAGGCGCCATTAGCGGGGGCAGGCCCAGTGTGGCTGAGGCACTGCCAGCACACGCCAGTGTTATTTTTTTGCAGAGTTCCTCCCTCCCCACAGCACGACTGAACAAGTGAGCCTAAAAAAAAAAAAAGTGTCCACCACCACCACCTTTGTATCAGAGTGGAAATCAGACACTGAAGAGACCAGCAAACAGAAGAAGCTATAACAAAGGGAACCGCCTTGGAAGCGACAGGCAATAGAATAAAACCCTGTCATTAGCACCAACTACATAGGAAGGGGCCTACAGATCTTGAGAAATATAAGCCAGACCAAGGAACTAGCCAAAAATGAACTGACCCCACAATACCCAAAACAACACCAGAGAAAGTCCTAGATATATTTTTACGATCATTCTTTCATTCTTTCTTTTTTTTTTTAATTAAAAAAAATTTTTTAAGTCCTCTATTACTCCTTTAATTTTCACTTTTATAACCTCCTATTACTTTGCAAACAAAACAAAACAAAACTTATTTTTTAAATCAAACTTCATATATATATATTTTATAATTTTTGTGACCTTTTTTCTTTTTTCTTTTTCTCTTTCTTTTTTTCTTTTTATTTTTTTTCTTCTTCTTTTCTTTAACATTGTATTTTTGAAACTCCAAACTCTACTCTAGACTTTTAATTTTAGCTTTTTGGTATGTGTTATCAATTTTGTACCTATATTTTTTTTTACAATTTTTGTGACTGTTTTTTTTTTCCCCTCTTTTTCTTTCTCTTCTTCTTTTCTTTAACATAGTATTTTTACCTTTTGCTTTTTGGTATTTGTTATCAATTTTGTACCTATATCTTCTTTATAAAATTCTGAGACTATTTTTTTTCCCCTCTCTTTCTTTTCCTTCTTTTCTTTAACATTGTATTTTTCAAATTCCAAACTCTACTCTAGATTTTTAATTTTTGGTTTTAGGTATTTGTTACCAATTGTGTACCTTTAAGAACCCAATCTTCAGTACCCATTTTTACTTGGGAGTGAGATTACTGGCTTGACTGCTCTCTCCCCCTTTGGACTCTCCTTTTTCCCCACCTGGTCGCCTGTGTCTCCTCCCTAACCCCTCTCTACTCTACCCAACTCTGTGAATTGCTGTATGTTCCAGATGGTGGTGAACACTTAAGGAACTGATTACTGGCTGGATCTGTCTCTCTCCTTTTCATTCCCCCCTTTTATCCTCATGGCCACCTCTGTCTCCTTCCTCCCTCTTCTCTTCTCTGTATAACTCCATGAACATCTCTGAGCAGTCCAGTTGTGGAGTGCACATAAGGAAGTGACTACTGGTTGGCCCACTCTCTCCTCTATTGATTCCACCTCATCTCATTCGGGTCACCTCTAACTCCCTCCTCCCTCTTCTCTTCTCCATGTAACGCTGTGAACCTCTCTGGGTGACCCTTATGGTGGAGAAACTTTTCATCTTTAACCTAGATGTTTTATCAATGGTGCTGTATAGAAGAAGAAGTTTTGAGACTACTGTAAAAATAAGACCAATAACTGGAAGCAGGAGGCTTAAGTCCAAACCCCAACTCCAGGGAACTCCTGACTCCAGGGAACATTAATTGACAGGAGCTCATCAAATGCCTCCATACCTACACTGAAACCAAGCACCACACAAGGGCCAACAAGTTCTAGGGCAAGACATACCAAGCAAGTTCTCCAGCAACACAGGAACAAAGCACTGAGCTCCAATATACAAGCTGCCCAAAGTTACTACAAAACCATAGTCATCTCATAACTCATTATTGGCCACTCCATTGCACTCCAGAGAGAAGAAATCCAGGTCCACCCACCAGAACACTGACACAAGCTTCCCTAACCAAGAAACCTTGACAAACCACCTGTAAAAACCCACACACAGCAAGGAAACACCACAATAAAGAGAACTCCACAAACTGCCAGAATACAGAAAGGACACCTCAAATTCAGCAATATAAACAAGATGAAGAGACAGAGGAATACCCAGCAGGTAAAGGAACAGGATAAATGCCCACCAAACCAAACAAAAGAGGAAGAGATAGGGAATCAACCTGATAAATAATTCCGAATAATGATAGTGAAATTGATCCAAAATTTTGAAATCAAAATGGAATCACAGATAAATAGCCTGGAGACAAGGGTTGAGAAGATGCAAGAAAGGTTTAACAAGGACCTAGAAGAAATAAAAAAGAGTCAATATATAATGAATAATGCAATAAATGATATCAAAAACACTCTGGAGGCAACAAATAGTATAGTGACAGAGGCAGAAGATAGGATTAGTGAATTAGAAGATAGAATTGTAGAAATAAATGAATCAGAGAGGAAAAAATAAAAATGAATTAAAAGAAATGAGGAAAATCTCAGAGACCTCCAGGACAATATTAAACCCTACAACATTCGAATCATAGGAGTCCCAGAAGAAGAAGACAAAAAGAAAGACCATGAGAAAATACTTGAGGAGATAATAGTTGAAAACTTCCCTAAAATGGGGAAGGAAATACTCACTCATGTCCAAGAAACCCAGAGAGTCCCAAACAGGATAAACCCAAGGTAAAACACCCCAACACACATATTAATCAAATTAACAAAGATCAAACACAAAGAACAAATATTAAAAGCAGCAAGGGAAAAACAACAAATAACACACAAGGGAATTCCCATAAGGATAACAGCTGATCTTTCAATGGAAACTCTTCAAGCCAGGAGGGAATGGCAAGACATACTTAAAGTGATGAAAGAAAATAACCTACAGCCCAGATTATTGTACCCAGCAAGGATCTCATTAAAATATGAAGGATAAATCAAAAGCTTTACAGACAAGCAAAAGTTGAGAGAATTCAGCACCATCAAACCAGCTCTCCAACAAATACTAAAGGATATTCTCTAGACAGGAAATACAAAAAGGGTGTATAAATTCGAATCCAAAATAATAAAGTAAATGGCAAAGGGATCACACTTATCAGTAATTACCTTAAAACATAAATGGGTTGAATGCCCCAACCAAAAGACAAAGACTGCCTGAATGGATACAAAAACAAGACCCCTACATATGTTGTCTACCAGAGACCCACCTCAAAATAGGGGACACATACAGACTGAAAGTGAAGGGCTGGAAAAAAAATTTCCATGCAAATAGAGACCAAAAGAAAGCAGGAGTAGCAATACTCATATCAGATAAAATAGACTTTAAAACAAAGGCTGTGAAAAGAGACAAAGAAGGTCACTACATAATGTCAAAGGATCAATCCAAGAAGAAGATATAACAATTATAAATATATATGCACCCAACACGGGAGCACCGCAGTATGTAAGACAAATGCTAACAAGTATGAAAGGAGAAACTAACAATAACACAATAATAGTGGGAGACTTTAATACCCCACTCACACCTATGGATAGATCAACTACACAGAAAATTAACAAGGAAACACAAACTTTAAATGATACAATAGACCAGTTAGACTTAATTGATTTCTATAAGACTTTTCATCCCAAAACAATGAATTTCACCTTTTTCTCAAGTGCACACAGAACCTTCTCCAGGATAGATCACATCCTGGGCCATAAAGCTAGCCTTGGTAAATTCAAAAAAATAGAAATCATTCCAAGCATCTTTTCTGACCACAATGCAGTAAGTTTAGATGTCAATTACAGGAGAAAAACTACTAAAAATTCCAACATATGGAGGCTGAACAACATGCTGCTGAATAACCAACAAATCACAGAAGAAATCAAAAGAGAAACCAAAATTTGCATACAAACAAACGAAAATGAAAACACAACAAACCAACACCTGTGGGACACGGTAAAAGCAGTCCTACGGGGAAAGTTCATAGCAATACAGGCATACCTCAAGAAACAAGAAAAAAGTCAAATAAATAACTTAACTCTACACCTAAAGCAACTAGAAAAGGAAGAAATGAAGAACCCCAGGGTTAGTAGAAGGAAAGAAATCTTAAAAATCAGGGCAGAAATAAATGCAAAAGAAACAAAAGAGACCATAGCAAAAATCAACAAAGCCAAAAGCTGGTTCTTTGAAAGGATACATAAAATTGACAAACCATTAGCCAGACTCATCAAGAAACAAAGGGAGAAAAATCAAATCAATAAAATTAGAAATGAAAATGGAGAGAACACAACACACAACACAGAAATACAAAGGATCATAAGAGACTACTATCAACAATTATATGCCAATAAAATGGACAACTTGGAAGAAATGGACAAATTCTTAGAAAAGTACAACTTTCCAAAACTGGACCAGGAAGAAATAGAAAATCTTAACAGACCCATCACAAGCACGGAAACTGAAACTGTAATGAGAAATCTTCCAGCAAACAAAAGCCCAGGTCCAGATGGCTTCACAGCTGAATTCTACCAAAAATGTAGAGAAGAGCTAACACCTATCCAACTCAAACTCTTTCAGAAAATTGCAGAGGAAGGTAAACTTCCAAACTCATTCTATGAGGCCACCATCAGCCTAATACCAAAACCTGACAAAGATGCCACAAAAAAATAAAATGACAGGCCAATATCACTGATGAACATAGATGCAAAAATTCTTAACAAAATTCTAGCAATCAGAATCCAACAACACATTAAAAAGATCATACACCATGACCAAGTGGGCTTTATCCCAGGGATGCAAAGATTCTTCAATATCCACAAATCAATGTAATACACCACATTAACAAATTGAAAAATAAAAGCCATATGATTATCTCAATAAATGCAGAGAAAGCCTTTGACAAAATTCAACATCCATTTATGATAAAAACTCTCCAGAAAGCAGGAATAGAAGGAACCTGCTGCTGCTGCTAAGTCACTTCAGGCGGGTCCGACTCTGTGCAACTCCATAGACGGTAGCCCACCAGGCTCCCCCATCCCTGGGATTCTCCAGGCAAGAACACTGGAGTGGGCTGCCATTTCCGTCTCCAATGCAGGAAAGTGAAGAGTGAAAGTGAAGTCGCTCAGTCGTGTTCGACTCCCAGCGACCCCATGGACTGCAGCCTACAAGGCTCCTTTGTCCATGGGATTCTCCAGGCAAGAGCACTGAAGTGGGGTGCCATTGCCTTCTCCTAGAAGGAACATTACTCAACATAATAAAAGCTATATATGACACACCCACAGCAAACATTATCCTCAATGGTGAAAAATTGAAAGCATTTCCCCTAAAGTCAGGAACAAGACAAGGGTGCCCACTTTCACCATTACTATTCAACATAGTTTTGGAAGTTTTGGCCACAGCAATCAGAGCAGAAAAAGAAATAAAAGGAATCCAAATTGGAAAAGAACTAAAACTCTCACTGTTTGCAGATGACATGATCCTCTACATAGAAAACCCTAAAGACTCCACCAGAAAATTACTAGAACCAATCAAAGAATACAGTAAAGTTGCAGGATATAAAATCAACACACAGAAATCCCTTGCATTCCTATACACTAATAATGAGAAAATAGAGAAATTAAGGAAACAATTCCATTCACCATTTCAACGAAAAGAATAAAATACTTAGGAATATATCTACCTAAAGAAACTAAAGACCTATATATAGAAAACTATAAAACACTGGTGAAAGAAATCAAAGAGGACACTAATAGATGGAGAAACATACCATGTTCATGGATTGGAAGAATCAATATAGTGAAAATGAGTATACTACCCAAAGCAATTTATAGATTCAATGCAATCCCTATCAAGCTACCAACGGTATTCTTCACAGAGCTAGAACAAATAATTTCACAGTTTGTATGGAAATACAAAAAACCTCGAATAGCCAAAGCAATCTTGAGAAAGAAAAATGGAACTGGAGGAATCAACCTGCCTGACTTCAGGATCTACTACAAAGCCACAGTCATCAAGACAGTATGGTACTGGCACAAAGACAGAAATATAGATCAGTGGAACAAAATAGAAAGCCCAGAGATAAATCCACGCACATATGGACACCTTATTTTTGACAAAGGAGGCAAGAATATACAATGCATTAAAGACAATCTCGTTAACAAGTGGTGCTGGGAAAACTGGTCAACCACTTGTAAAAGAATGAAACTAGAGCACTTTCTAACACCATACACAAAAATAAACTCAAAATGGATTAAAGATCTAAATGTAAGTCCAGAAACTATAAAACTCCTAGAGGAGAACATAGGCAAAACACTCTCCGACATACATCACAACAGGATCCTCTATGACCCACCTCCCAGAATATTGGAAATAAAAGCAAAAATAAACAAATGGGACCTAATTAAACTTAAAAGCTTCTGCACAACAAAGGAAACTATAAGCAAGGTGAAAAGACAGCCTTCAGAAGGGGAGAAAATAATAGCAAATGAAACAACTGACAAACAACTAATCTCAAAAATATATAAGCAACTCCTACAGCTTAATTCCAGAAAAATAAATGACTGAACCAAAAAATGGGCCAAAGAACTAAATAGACATTTCTTCAAAGAAGACATACAGATGGCTAACAAACACATGAAAAGATGCTCAACATTACTCATTATCAGAGAAATGCACATCAAAACCACTATGGGGTAGCATTTCACACCAGTCAGAATGGCTGCAATCCAAAAGTCTACAGCAATAAATGTTGGAGAGGGTGTGGAGAAAAGGGAACCCTCTTACACTGTTGGTGGGAATGCAAACTAGTACAGCCACTATGGAGAACAGTGTGGAGATTCCTTAAAAAACTGGAAATAGAACTGCCTTATGACCCAGCAATCCCACTGCTGGGCATACACACCGAAGAAACCAGAATTGAAAGAGACACGTGTACCCCAATGTTCATCGCAGCACTGTTCATAATAGCCAGGACATGGAAGCAACCTATATGTCCATCAGCAGATGAATGGATAAGAAAGCTATGGTACATATGCATGATGGAGTATTACTCAGCCATTAAAAAGAATACATACATTTGAATCAGTTCTAATGAGGTGAATGAAACCGGAGCCTATTATACAGAGTGAAGTAATCCAGATAGAAAAACACCAATACAGTATACTAACGCATATATATGGAATTTAGAAAGATGGTAACGATAACCCTGTATACGAGACAGCAAAAGAGACACTGATGTATAGAACAGTCTTTTGGACTCTCTGGGAGAGGGAGAGGGTGGGATGATATGGGAGAATGGCATTGAAATACGTATAATATCATATATGGAATGAGTCGACAGTCTAGGTTCGATGCACGATACTGGATACTTGGGGCTGGTGCACTGGGACGACCCAGAGGGATGGTATGGGGAGGAAGGAGGGAGGAGGGTTCAGGATGGGGAACACATGTATACCTGTGGTGGATTCATTTTGATATTTGGCAAAACTAATACAATTATGTAAAGTTTAAAAATAAAATAAAATTAAAAAAATAATAAAATAAAATAAAATAAAAAGAACATACATATCAATAATTACTGTAAATGTAAATGGATTAAATGTTCCAACCAAAAGACACAGACTGGCTGAATGGGTACAAAAACGGGAACCATATATATGCTGTCTACAAGAAACCCACTTCAGGCCTAAAGACACATATAGACTGAAAGTGAGAGGATGGAAAAATATGTTCCATGCAAATGAGGAGCAAAAAAAAGCTGGAGTAGCAATCCTCATATCAGACAAAATAGACTGTAAAAGGAAGATTACAAGACATAAAGAAGGTTACTACTTAATGATCAAGAGATCAATCCAAGAGGAAGACGTAACAATTGTGAATATCTGTGCACCCAACATGGGAGTACCTCAATACATAAGACAAATGCTAACAGATGTAACAGGGGAAATTGACAGTAACACAATCATAGTAGGAGACTTTAACCCCCCACTCACATCAATGGACAGATAATCAAAACAGAAAATTAATAAGGAAGCACAAGTCTTAAATGATACATTAGATGAGATGGGTGTCATTGATATCTTCAGGACATGCCATCTGAATGCAGAAGAAAACACCTTCTTCTCAAATGCACATGGAATATTCTCCGGGATAGACCACATCTCACATCACAAATCAACCCTCAGTAAATTTAAGGAAATTGAAATCATATCAAGCATTTTCTCTGACCACAATGCTATGAGACTAGATATCAATTACAAGAAAAAAAATCTTTAAGAAACACAAACACATGAAGATTAAACAACACGTTTCTAAATAACCAACAGGTTACTGAAGAAATCAAAAGGGAAATCAAAAATTTCTAGAAACAAATAATAATGAAAACACAACAACCCAAAACCTATGGGATGCAGCAAAAGCAGTTCTAAGAGGGAAGTTTATAGTAATATAATCCCACCTTAAGAAATATTGAATAGACAACCTAAATTTACACCTAAAACTACTGGAAAAAGAAGAACAAGAAAACCCCCAAATTAGTAGAAGGAAAGAAATCATAAAGATCTGAGCAGAAATACATGAAAAAGAAATGAAAGAAATAATAGTGAAGATTAATAAAACTAAAAGCTGGTTGTTTGAGAAGATAAACAAAATTGACAAGCCTTTAGCCAGACTCATCAAGAAAAAAAGAATCAAATCAACAAAATTAGAAATGAAAAAGGAGAGGTTATAACAGAGGATGCAGAGATACAAAGAATTATAAGAGACTATTATGAATAACTATATGGCAATAAGATGGATAACTTGGAAGAAATGGACAGATCCTTAGAAAAGTTCAATCTCCCAAGACTGAACCAGGAAGAAATAGAAATTATGAACAACCCAATTACAAGCATTGAAATTGAAGCTGTGATAAAAAATCTCCCAAAAACCCAAAGCCCAGGACCAGATGACTCCACAAGAGAATTCTATCAACATTTAGAGAAGAGCTAATGCCTATCCTTCTAAAACTCTTTAAAAAAGTTACAGAGGATGGAACACTTCCAAACTCATTCTATGAGGCCATCATCACCCTGATACCAAAACCAGACAAAAAAAACACAAAAAAGAAAACTGCAAGCCAATATCACAATGAACATAGATGTAAAAATCCTCAACAAAATTTTAGCAAACAGAATTCAGCAACACATCACAAAGCTCATGCACCATGATCAAGTTGAGGTTTATTTCAGGAATGCAAGAATTCTTCAATATATGCAAATAAATCAATGTGATATACCATATAAACAAATTGAAAAATAAAAACCATATGATCATCTCAACAGATGCAGAAAAAGCCTTTGAAAAATTCAGCACCTATTTATGACTAAAACTCTTCAAAAAATGGGTATAGAAGGAACCTACCAAAATATAGTAAAGGTCATATATGATAAGCCTACAGCAAACATTATTCTCAATGGAGAAAAACTGGAAGCATTCCCCCTAAGATCAGGAACAAGACAAGGGTGTCTTGTTATTATTATTCAATATAGTTCAGGAAGTCCAATCAGAGAAGAAAAAGAAATAAAAATAATTCAGATCAGAAAAGAAAAAGTAAAGCTCTCACCTCAGATGACATGACACTGTATAGAAAACCCTAAAGATAGTATCAGAAAATTACTAGAGCTAATCAGTGAATTTAGCAAAGTTGCAGGATACAAAATTGATACACATAAATCACTTGCATTTATATATACTAACAATGAAAAATCAGAGAAAGTACAGAATCAATCCCATTTACCATTGCAAAAAAAGAGAGAAATATCTAGAAATAAATTTACCTAAGGAGACGAAAGAACTGAAAATTATATAACGAAAGAACACAGAAAATTATAAGACACTAATGAAAGAAATCAAAGGTTACAAACAACTGGAGAGATATTCCATGTTTCTGGGTAGGAAGAATCAATATTGTGAAAATGACTATATGACCAAATGCAATCTACAGATTCAATATGATCCCTATCAAATTACCAATGACATTTTTCATAGAACTAGAACAAAAATTTTCACAATTAATATGGAAACACAAAAGACCCTGAATAGCCAAAACAGTCTTGAGAAAGAAGAAATGGAGCTGGAGGAATCCACCTTCCTGACTTAATATTATCCTGGTTTTAGAATAGAGGACACTGAATGCCAAGTAATTCCATAATGTGCCCATGGTCTCACAAAGCATAAAAGACAGAGGGACATTATGTCTCAGGCACTCTGACTTACCATCCTGAGCATCTCAATGACTTATAGCTTGTCCAGTGTCAGAAATGCTCATTAAAAAAAAAAAATTATATTTAAAAATTCTTTTTGACTGTGTGGATTATGGGATCTTAGTTCTGCAACAAGGGATTTAACTTCGACCATGGAATAAAAGCAAAGCATCTTAACCACTGGACCATCAGGGAATTCCCAGGAAGACTCATCTTGAGAGCTTTGTCTACAGGTCTCAAGACACATGCATCCTGAACTTGGCCTGAAGTTAATAGATAAGATGCTAAGAACTTCCAGATTGGGGATTGCAATTGAGGGTAGATTCCAGGTGATCATGTACCCTGGGTGCCAGAAGTGACTAGGATGTTGACATTAGCAGTAGCATCATACTATGTTCAGATGGACCCAGGAGCCCTTTAAGAAATCACCATTCCCCTCATTACCATCCCTAAGTGGCTTTCTATTTTATATGATGGAAGATCTAAACTCAGCTCAAGATTCTCTAAAACATGAACACATTTATTTTGTGACCTCCAGCCCTTTTTCAATTCCTCTGGTGCATAGGATGACTCATGGATTATCTGTGGTTCCCAGACAGTGCTCTGACCAACCACAATGCAGGTATTCCTGGCAGCACCAGTGAGAAGAGGCAGGGCCATGCCAGTCCAGTGAGGATTTTGGGGTTAGAATTTCAAGGTATGTGAACCTCTGTCCTGTGAGAATTGAGGAGTGACTATAATGCTTGGGGAAATAAGTACCAGGCTGATACTGAACCTAGGGCATTTACAGGTCACCCCTAATTAGAATGGAACAGGCAACAAGTTCTCAGCATGTCTGGCCCCGCCCCTTTGTACACCTCCAAGGGGAATGTGGGTGGGGAGGACAGGTCTATGCCTGACCAGGGCCCTCAGAGTGGGGAGGAGGAGCCTGAAGCCTTTGCCTGGACCAGATACTCAGAGAACACCTCCCCAGGTCATCGGGGCTTCTCTCTTAGAGGTGAGGTCTCCACCTACTGGTGTGTAAGTGGGGTGACCTCAGAGAACCAGAGTGGGCTCACCCAGTCCCTTCCCCTGAGTGGGGCGGAGTGACCAGGGTTTATGTCCTGTTCCCAGGAACATTAGAAAGGGCCTGGTCTTGTCCAGTCACTTGTTGTTTGTCCAAGGCCACTTTTGCTGATGGTTTCTGGTCTAGGTGGAGGCTGAAGGAGGCACATGTTTGTGTAAATATTCACTTTGGAGCTCAGCTTACAGGCAGGAGGTAAACAGAATCCTCTGAGTCCCACAGTGGGTTTTGTGCCTTGACTCAGGGCTAGTTCCCCAAGAGCTGTATTGGGCTTTTGACTTTATTTCCCAACCCTTTCTTCCAAGTGTCCCTTGAGTCTGCTCAATGCAGGAGGCTGAAAAGTGGCAAAGTGGAGGCTTTGGTGGCAAAGTTACTGTGGGCTGAGAGCAACCACCGAAGTCCACACAGCAAGGGAGAGGAAGAGGGAGCACTGAGCCAAGCAGACAGGGACCTGCAGAGCAGACCTGCTATGTGCAACCTGCTGGATATTGAGAGCATAGCATTAGCCATTAGTTGTTAGTGATATCCACGGTGATGACCTTGAGTCATAAATGATGGGAATGCTTTTTAATTCATTTTTTAAAAAGCATAAAAAAGGTTTTACTCCCATTAAAAATAAAAAAAATGAAGTATAATTGACTTATTATATTAGTTTTAGGTATATAGCATAGTGATTCAATATTTGTATACATTATAAAATGATCACTGCAAGTCTAGTAGCCCTCTGTCACCATACAAAGTTATTCCAATATTATTGACTGTATTTCCTATGTTGTATATCACATCTCACTATTTATTTTTTTAACTAAAAGATTGTATCTTCTAATCTCCATCACCTATTTCACTCATTCTCCCCACTCCTCCCTTATTCCATTTTCTTTTAGAAATCAGGGAAGTAGATGCCTCTTTTTTAAAGGTTGCATTCATAATGGTTAAAAATTAAAAAAAAAAAAATCTGCATAGAAGTGAAACTTTTAATTGCTATCCAGAAATGTTGGCTTTTATAAATGACTTTTTTCAAGAGTTTTTCTGCATGGTGGCCTGTGAGCTGCACTGAGTTTTCCAAGCCTTTTGTGAAACCAGCCTCTGCCATTAATAGAGCAGGTCTCTTCCTAGGACTTCTGTATCATAAAAATGATCATAGCTTACACTTGTTTTTTAGTGTTGGTTTTAAAGTACTTTGAGCTGTTGTGGCTCTTAGTTGTCCCAAAATTCCTTGAGGTAAACAAAGACATGGAGGACATGTGGGCACATGATGGGTTTAGGGTCATGTGACTCACAGGTGGCCGACCTGGTTTCTGAAGCCCAGTGCTCGGACTCCCAGGCCAGTGTTCTCTGCATTCTCTCCTGAGGCTTCCTCTCCTCCCACAGCCTCCACTAAGACTCAGAGTCAAGAAATGTTTTTCTGACAACAGCTCTATGTTCCTCTGTCACCTGCTTCCTACAGAGTTTTTTTTTTTTTTTTTTTTCCTGTAGGTGTTACAAATATTTCAAAATTACAAACATTGAATATGATTGAAGGGTAGTAGAAAGTGTCACCTGAGAATGTCCATTTTTGACACAAAGATTATTTTTAGCTGATTTTTTTTTTTTTTTTGAGAAATAGACACAGGAGAAACTGTAAAGACAGAGCAGAAGTTACCCTTCTGTGAGGGACATTTACATTGATGAAGGAAATTTCCATTTGTAAAGGTGTCTTCCTCCCAGTCCCAAAAGAGAAGGATGTCTCTAAATCACAGAAGAATCTTGTCAATGGAAAATACTTAAATCTCCGTAACAAACCCAGCCATTTTAATTTTAGCTGCTTTTCCTATTAACTTCTCATATGTGTCCCTACCAATCTTTCTTTAGCTGGAGATGGTATTTAAGGTGATGGCTTGGGCCATCTCAGGGAGTTACTCAGTTTTTCTTGAAGATGGTAGAATTGGGCCAGAAACACTTCAAGTAGTGTGAAAATGTAGTGGAGAAACTATAAGTTCCCCTAAGAAGCAAGAGGTGAGCCAGAATGTCAAGGGCTTGCAGGTTAACTAACAAGGACTCCATCAAGAGATGTCTGCCTCAGAGACTCTGAGACTCTCTTATAACTTTGAAATGATTGTTGTGGTATTATATTGGACTGTTTCAAATATCTTTTACAGTTTCACAGTTATGCAGAATTCTTGTGAAGGAAGAAGAACTATGTTCCCAGTTGTTTTGTGGGAAGGCTATTCACTGGGGTTATAAGTTGGTGTCAAAGATGAAGGCTTTATGGGAACAATTTTTAATATTATTCCTGCTATCCAGAAGGTTTTCATTTGGTTAGTTTCAAGTTTGCTAATGAACATTTTCTCAATTGTTTTATTTCTTACTCGTTGAGCATTAGGATCAAGAATAGACAGAGGAGGGACTTCCTTAGTGGTCAGTGGTTAAGAATTTTCCTGCCAGTGCAGTGGACATGGGTTTGATTCCTGGTCCAGGAACTCAGATCCCCACATGCCTTGGGGCCCATAAACTGCAACTACGGAGCCCACTTGGTGCACCTACCCAAGCCTGTGTGCTCTAGAGCCTCTGCTCTGCAAAAAGAGAAGCCAGCAAAACCAGAAGCACGACCGCTACAACTAGAGAGTAGCCCTCACTCACCGCAATGAGAGAAGGCCCACACAGCAAGGAAGAGCCTGTGTGTGTCAACAAAGACCCAGCAAAGTCAAAGATAAATAAATAAACAAGATTTTAAAAAAGAGCAGACAGAGGAGTGGAAGCTCTGAACCAGGACTGGCATTTGTTGTTCAGTCGCTCAGTCGTGTCGGTGTCTGCTACCCCAGGGACTGCAGCATGCCAGGTTTCCCTGTCTTTCACCACTGGCCTTACTCTTTTAAAAAAAATTAATTTTGATTGCACTGGGTCTTCACTGCTGAGCAAGGACTTTTCTCTAGTTACAGTGTGCGGGCTTCTCACTGCAGTGGCTTCTCTTGTTGTGGAGCACAGGCTCTAGGTGTGATGGGTCCAGTAGTCAGCACGTATGGGCTCAGTAGTTGTGGTGCACAGGCTTGGTTACTCCACTGCATGTGGGATCTTCCCTGACCAGAGATGGAACCTGCGTCCCCTGCATTTGCAGGCAGATTCTTAACGACTGGATTACCAGGGAAGTCCATGGCATTACTCCTTAATGAGGCTATCTACTCAACTGGGTTATTAAATACTATCTCTCAGCAGAAAAAATCCAATCAGATAGTAATGAGGTGCTTTTATTTTATACTACTTTTTGGTGAATTTGTTGCATCTATCACTATTCTCTTTGGTGGGTGACATTACACTTACTGTAATTAGAACAGTATCAGGGTCAAAGGAGAGCTGAGTAACAGGCAACAATGATTTTCTAAGAAAATCATGTTTTAGGACTGTTTGGGATGGCAGGTGTTAGTGCTGGGCTTCTGATGGAGATCCCCAGGTTTGCAGGCTGCAGCACTGGACTGCCCTCAGCCATACCTGGGCTGACATTCTTGTTTCTATGTGTGAGCCTACCTATTTCTATCTCAATGAAGTCTGTACAAAGTCTGTTTTACAGTGTACAATCTGAGGGGCTCTTTCATAAGCTCTTAGAACCTCTAGGGGTGAATGATAGGGCTTGCTGGAAATGTAACAGTGAAACTTTGTGTTCCTGAGAATGGATCCTCTTACTCTGATTTGATCATCCTATGCATAATTCTTTAGCTTAACAGTGATTTCTTCTCTGTAATAGATTAAGCTTTCTATTACCTTGTGGAAGGTGAGGCAGTTGGTGTAGCCTGTGAACCTGTGGGTGCAGAAAAAGACAGGAGTGTCGAGGTTTAATGTTACATCCATTTGAGGAATGGGGACAACTTTCTCTATATATCCTCATCAGGCACTAGTTTGTTGAGCATAAAATATTTGTTAGTTTTGTTTGTGTTTGTTGTTTGGGATTCTTCTTCCCTTCCTCTTGCATATCCTTTCCACAACTTCAGACAGACAGAAGAGTGCTATCAAGGAAAACCTGTCGGTTGCTTATCCTAGCTATGTTAATAAGGAAGATTGCTTAAAAGGAAAAGCTTGCTCCAAAGTCAAGTTCCTGAAAGATTTCCAAAGTTTTGACATTTTGTCTTTCGAGAAGTCTGTGGAGGAAATGATGTTGAGGGTCACGGAATTTAATTTTGATGACTTGGATTTGTGTTGAATGTTTGGTTTTCTTTGATGGGAGAGAAGGGGACCTTCAAGGGGTGACTAGATTGTGGGGTGGAGTGGCCATTTGGCAGGGTGAGCAAGTGTTGCAGTTTTCTACCTTTAGTTTTGGGAAAGAAAATTGCTTTCCCTAAGTCTTACTCAAGGGAGAATGCTCAGGGTCTCCCACCTCACTGGTTTAGGATTTTAACTTTTGCCTTAGGGAAGAGATGATTGGTAACATTTCTTCCAAACCAGCACCTTCAACAAGTGGCTGATGGCAAGCCACGGACAAAAATTGTTTTTTAGCTTGATTCCAAGGAACAGCCCAGCTTCTAGAGGGTAGAGACATATTGACACAGTGTCCCTCGGGGCTGAGACCCTGAGAACCTCCCCAGCCTGGTTTCTTTGTGATGTTCCAACAGAGTCTGGGCTGTTTTCTTGTTGTACTGATGTGTGAAGTTTGGGGTGGGTACAAGTGAATGCATTTGTCCCAGTGTCTCAGTTCATAAAGATTCTTAAGAAAGTGATAAGAGTGTGTCTCCCACACATGAACCATTTTGACTTTCTGTTAGGCTGAGATGTTGAAAGAACAGGGGAACAGGGATGGACTGCCAGCAGAGCTTGTTAGTATGGAAGCAAATTTCTCACCCTTTTTCTGGTGCTAGTGATAAAGAACCCGCCTGGCAATACAGGAGTCATAAAGAGACACGGGTTTGATCCCTGGGTGAGGAAGATTCCCTGAAGAAGGAAATGGTAACCCACTCCAGTATTCTTGCCTGGGAAATCCCATGGACAGAGGAGCCTGGTGGGCTTCAGTCCACAGGGTCACAAAGAGTTGGACCTGACTGAAGCGACTTAGCACCAGCACCCTAAGAATAACTTGGTGTTTTGCCAAATGCATTCTAAAGCACTGGTTATAGTATTTATTGAACTTCTGGAGTGTACTGAGTACAAAGTACTAAGGCTTCATTGTCTTTGAATGTAAAATTTTGGCTTAAGGTTAAAACTATTGTCTGTTTGTCCTAATACGAGATAGATATTTTCTTTTCAGGTGATTCATAAATGTAGTGTTTTGCCAAAAATGCCCTTTTAATACACTAATGGTAAAAGTAAAGCTTGTGTTAAGAAAACTGGTAGAGCTTGCATTTCTAATTAAGACTTTTTTTTCTTTTCTTTTAGGAAGGCACCAAAATCGTTCAGCCCATATTTTTGGGGAAAATGATTAATTATGTTGAAAACTCCAATCACACGGATTCAGCTGCTTTGCATGAAGCCTATGGCTACGTGGCAGGGCTGAGCGCCAGCGTGCTGGTGTGGGCTGTTCTGCACCACTTGTACTTCTATCATATTCAGTGTGTGCGGATGAGGCTGAGAGTAGCCATGTGCCATATGGTCTACGGCAAGGTAAGTGTCACTCAGTTCCACAGTGTGTACCTCCCCTGAAGGATCAGGAACATTTAGGGAAAGTTCTCTGTAAACTAAAAATTTTGTAACTGGGATCATTTGTACTTTACTGGAGAAGCTTTGTATTTATACCAAGTCAAGTTTTTTTTTTTTTGTTGTTGTTGTTGCTTTTCCAATATATAATAAAAAGTTTCTACTGAGATTGGATCAGGGCTACATTTTATGACTTGAGAGTCCCTTGGACTGCAAGGAGATCCAACCAGTCCATTCTGAAGGAGATCAGCCCTGGGATTTCTTTAGAAGGAATGATGTTAAAGCTGAAACTACAGTACTTTGACCACCTCATGCAAATAGTTGACTCATTGGAAAAGCTCTCTGATGCTGGGAGGGATTGGGGGCAGGAGGAGAAGGGGACGACAGAGGATGAGATGGCTGGATGGCATCACTGACTCAATGGACGTGAGTCTGAGTGAACTCTGGTAGTTGGTGATGGACAGGCAGGCCTGGCGTGCTGCGATTCATGGGGTCGCAAGGAGTCAGACACGACTGAGTGACTGAACTGAACTGAACTGAGCCACATAATATCCACTGTTGCATAATATCCACTAAATCTGTAATAAAATCTAATTAATTAAAGTATCAAAGGTATCCCATTGATTTTTAATGTTTTTATGCCTAATTCTCATAGTAATATTTCTGGAAATTTTGTTGTTGTTGTTCATTAAAACCTTCAAAGCTGTATTTAAATGTGAACTTCAGGATTGGATCCATAAAATTAAATCTTGGAGAACAGAATGGATTTGGGAAAGGGAATGATTATATTTTTCAATGGCCCATTTAATCACATTCAGTACAATTGTGTTAACTAAAGAAAAACATAAATATAACTCAGGCTAAATACAGACTCACTATATGCTATATGCTATAGTTACAATTGTTTTATTGGCATTAAAGACAATAATTGGGTATTTTGGATAAAGCTTGAAAATTTCCATTGTCTTTAGTATTTTGGGAGAGAATTTGTTGCTGTTCTTTCAAGTTATCTTCATAATACTATGTTTCCTTTTTCTCTTTAGTATGCATTATAGAAATTTTAACAAGACCTGATTTGATGTGTTCAGTGATTTTTATATTGAGAAATGCCACACAACTATTTCATACCTTACCCTGATCTTAACTGGTATAAAAGGAATTAGGATTTCAGGTGTTTTTAGAAAGAAATTGCCACAGATACACCATGTCAACTGTTGAAAGGCTCTGTGTAAACTTGTTTCTCAGTATCTTGTTGCCCTGGGTTATTTGCTTTAAAAAATCCTTATTTAATTATATTATATACTTGAATTTTTCTGCGAGAGTAGATCTGAAGGTTCTCAAGTGAAAGTGTGAAAGTGAAAGTCGCTCAGTTGTGTCTGACTCTTTCCGGCCCCATGGACTATGTAGTTCATGGAATTCTCCAGTCCAGAATACTGGAGTGGGTAGCCTTTCCTTCTCCAGGGGATCTTCCCAACCCAGGGATTGAACCCAGGTCTTCCGCATTGGAGGCTATCAGCTGAGCCAAAAGGGAAGACCTAAGTGTTCTCAGGAGACACACAAAATGGTAACTACATAAAGTGTGAATATGTTAATTGGTTTTACTACAGACATCATTTCCTAATGTATATTTTTAACAATAATCATGCTGCTAAGTCACTTCAGTCGTGTCCGACTCTGTGAAACCCCATAGACGGCAGCCCACCAGGCTCCCCCGTCCCTGGGATTCTCCAGGCAAGAACACTGGAGTGGGTTGCCATTTCCTTCTCCAATGCAGGAAAGTGAAAAGTGAAAGTGAAGTCTCTCAGTCATGTCCGACCCTTAGCGACCCCATGGACTGCAGCCTTCCAGGCTCCCCTATCCACGGGATTTTCCAGGCAAGAGTACTGGAGCGGGGTGCCATTGCCTTCTCTGAACAATAATCATATTGTCCACCCTAATACATATAATTTTTATTAAAAGGTAAAATCCTAATCAAAAGCTAAAACCAAACAATTTAAATTGAAATTATCACTTCTATTACCTAGTTGCTACTTATACTGCTTATCTAGAGCTTCTGTTTCTTGGGAATGGTTTTCTTGGCAAAATGTAAAGTGTCTTCTCCTCATCTTTCCTTGAGCAGACTCTTGTTAATCTCAGCACTGTGTGAACCCAGGGCCCCTGGCATCTCACTGTGTATATTTGGCACATGAGCTGGTTTCCTCCTGGGTGACATGGAATGGCAGTGGTGACTGTACACACTAGCCAGGGTTCTTCATTGTCCCCCATCATATATTTGTTATTCTCTTGCACCTTTCACTGTTTAGGAGATGAGTACTCAGATTTCTCCACAAGTTAGCTAGATATTTGTCTTTCTAGATCGTGCTTAGCTCCCATAAGTATGTGTGAAATTTCACCAGAACTGCACTGTGAAAACCTTCGGTTAGGTGTGAGGTCATGGTTCAGGCAAAGCTCATTGTTTTCTGCACAGGAGCCATTGTCCACCTGTTTTTCTTCCTCTTCCCACTAACACTTTGGAATGTGACCTTTGGGAAATTTTTAGGCTCTTTTTAGCTGAACTTTGAATGATCTTGTGGGATGTGTCATAAATAAAATGATTTGTCATTTCTACAAATTTGGTAAAGTTACTTTTGGCTTTTGGTCATTGATTTTTAAAAATTATTATAAAATATGCATAATATAAAATTTACAATTTTAACTAATTTTGGGAACATTGTTTAGTGACATTTGTGACACGAAGAGCTGACTCATTGGAATAGACCCTGATGTTGGGAAAGACTGAAGGCAAAAGGAGACAGGGGTGGCAGAAGATGAGGTGTTTAGATACTTTCACTGACTCAATGGACATGAATTTGAGCAAAATTCAGGAGATAGTGGAGGACTGAGGAGACTGCTGTGCTGCAGTCCATGGCATTGCAAAGAGTTGGGCATGACTTAGTGACTGAACAACAACAATTTAGTGACATTAGGAATATTTACATCGTTGAGGAAACAACACTGCTCTTCATCTCCAGAATTTCATCTTCACAAAGTGATCTTCTCCATCCAATAAACACTAATTCTCCAGCCACCCCACCCCCACCTCTACCAGCCATTACCATTCTTCTTTAATCTTTGAATTTGACTTGGTGTCCCATGTAAGTGGAACTGTAAAATATTTATCATTTTATGTCTTGTTTATGTCATGTAGCACAATGTCTTAAGGGTTCATTGATGGTGGAGCAGGTGTCAAATTTAATTCCATTTTACAACTGAATAATATTCCATTATAGGTATATACAGCATTCTCTGTATCCATTCATCTGTTAGTGAACATTTGGGTTGTTTCTACCTTTTGGCTGTTGTGATCATGCTGCTCTGAACACAAGTGTATAAATATCTGTTCAAGTTCATACATTTAGTTCTTTTGAGTATATTCCCAGAAGAGGAATTGCTGTATTATATGCTAATTTCGCGTTTAGTTTTTTGAGGAAGAGCTGTACTGTCTTCTATGGCAGCTACGTTGTTTTACATCCCCACTTTATCATTGATTTTTCTGTTTAACCTGAGGACTAAATGCAAAAGTTTTATGGACCATGGGACTCTGTTTGGGTCCAATTGGTGGTCTTCGAAGCAGCTCATGGTGTCTGTTCAGGTTCCTCAGATCTCTAGGGCATTTTTCTTAACAAATAAATGAATTGTGCAGCAGAGGCTGTGTTTTTTGTAAAGTCAGCAGACTGGCATTAAGAACAGAGGTTCCTCACAGGAACAGTGTTTTGAACATTATACTCACTCATTTCAGAATGAATAAACTAAGCCCAAAGTGTTTAAATGAGGTCATACACAGAATTAATAATCGATTACAGATTATAGTCTGTCCAAGTCCTCTAATTTCTTTCTTTAAGGTAACCTTTCCACTCTCATCTAGTTTGGCTCAAATTTATTTTGGTTTGTTATTAAGTCTAAGTCAATGTTCCTTTATCCTTCAGGCAGGTTCAAGTTCATTGAGAAGCAGGATGAGGGATTTTGCTAAAACCTCCTGCTCCTCCCTTTGTTGTTCTTGTGGACAGGGCTGCTGCCACATTGAGGAGACAAAAGATGAATGTAGGTCCCTAGAGTCCTGCTGTTCAGGGTCATCCTCTTGGTCCTAGCACCGCTCAAGACCCCACGAAAACACACTCCATTTTGCTATGTAATAAGATTGACTTTTCATACTGTTCATATTGTTCATAGGGTTCAAAGCAAAAAGAATACCCAACTGTGGATGTGACTGGTGATAGAAGCAAGGTCCGATGCTGTAAAGAGCAATATTGCATAGGAACCTGGAATGTCAGGTCCATGAATCAAGGCAAATTGGAAATGGTCAAACAAGAGATGGCAAGGGTGAATGTCTACATTCTAGGAATCAGCGAACTGAAATGGACTGGAATGGGTGAATTTAACTCAGATGACCATTATATCTACTACTGCAGGCAGAAATCCCTCAGAAGAAATGGAGTAGTCATCATGGTCAACAAAAGAGTCCAAAATGCAGTACTTGGATGCAATCTCAAAAACAACAGAATGATCTCTGTTCGTTTCCAAGGCAAACCATTCAATATCACAGTAATCCAAGTCTATGCTCCAACCAATAACACTGAAGAAGCTGAAGTTGAATGGTTCTATGAAGACCTACAAGGCCTTTTAGAACTAACACCCAAAAAAGATGTCCTTTTCATTATAGGGGACTGGAATGCAAAAGTAGGAAGTCAAGAAACACCTGGAGTAACAGGCAAATTTGGCCTTGGAATACAGAATAAAGCAGGGCAAAGACTAACAGAGTTTTGCCAAGAAAATGCACTGGTTATAACAAACACCATCTTCCAACAACACAAGAGAAGATTCTATACATGGACATCACCAGATGGTCAACACTGAAATCAGATTGATTATATTCTTTGCAGCCAAAGATGGAGAAGCTCTATATAGTCAGCAAAAACAAGACCAGGTGCTGACTGTGGCTCAGACCATGAACTCCTTATTGCCAAATTCAGAGTTAAATTGAAGAAAGTAGGGAAAACAAATAGACCATTCAGGTATGACCTAAATCAAATCCCTTATGATTACACAGTGGAAGTGAGAAATAGATTTAAGGGACTAGATCTGATAGATATAGTGCCTGATGAACTATGGAATGAGGTACACGACAGGGATCAAGATCATTCCCATGGAAAAGAAATGCAAAAAAGCAAAATGGCTGTCTGGGGAGGCATTACAAATAGCTGTGAAAGAAGAGAAGCAAAAAACAAAGGAGAAAAGGAAAGATATAAACATCTGAATGCAGAGTTCCAAAGAATAGCAAGAAGAGATAAAAAAGCCTTCTTCAGTGATCAATGCAAAGAAATAGAGGAAAACAACAGAATGGGAAAGATTAGAGATCTCTTCAAGAAAATTAGAGATACCAAAGGAACATTTCATGCAAAGATGGGCTCGATAAAACACAGAAATGGTATGGACCTAACAGAAGCAGAAGATATCAAGAAGAGATGGCAAGAATACACAGAAGAACTGTACAAAAAAGACCTTCAAGACCCAGATAATAACGATGGTGTGATCAGTGACCTGGAGCCAGACATCCTGGAATGTGAAGTCAAGTGGGCCTTAGAAAGCATCACTACGAACAAAGCTAAAACAAAACAAAGCTCAATTCCAGTTGAGCTATTCCAAATCCTGAAAGATGATGCTGTGAAAGTGCTGCACTCAATATGCCAGCAAATTTGGAAAACACAGCAATGGCCACAGGACTGGAAAAGGTCAGTTTTCATTCCAATCCCAAAGAAAGGCAATGCCAACGAATGCTCAAACCACTGCACAGTTGCACTCATCTCACATGCTAGTAAAGTAATGCTCAAAATTCTCCAAGCCAGGCTTCAGCAATATGTGAACTGTAAACTTCCTGATGTTCAGGCTGGTTTCAGAAAAGGCAGAGGAACCAGATATCAAATTGTCAACATCTGCTGGATCATGGAAAAAGCAAGAGAGTTCCAGAAAAACATCTATTTCTGCTTTATTGACTACGCCAAAGCCTTTGACTGTGTGGATCACAATAAACTGTGGAAAATTCTGAAAGAGATGGGAATACCAGACCACCTGATCTGCCTCTTGAGAAATCCGTATGCAGGTCAGGAAACAACTGTTAGAACTGGACATGGAACAACAGACTGGTTCCAAATAGGAAAAGGAGTACGTCAAGGCTGTATATTGTCACCCTGTTTATTTAACTTATATGCAGAATACATCATGAGAAACACTGGGCTGGAAGAAACACAAGCTGGAATCAAGATTTCCAGGAGAAATATCAATAACCTCAGATATGCAGATGACACCACCCTTATGGCAGAAAGTGAAGAGGAACTAAAAAGCCTCTTGATGACAGTGAGAGTGGAGAGTGAAAAAGTTGGCTTAAAGCTCAACATTCACAAAACGAAGATCATGGCATCCGGTCCCATCACTTCATGGGAAATAGATGGGGAAACAGTGGCAGACTTTATTTTTGGGGGCTCCAAAATCACTGCAGATGGTGACTGCAGCCATGAAATTCAAAGACGCTTACTAATTGGAAGGAAAGTTATGAACAACCTAGATAGCATTCAAAAGCAGAGACATTACTTTGCCAACAAAGGTTCATCTAGTCAGTGCTATGGTTTTTCCTGTGGTCTTGTATGTATGTGAGAGTTGGACTGTGAAGAAGGCTGAGTGCCAAAGAATTGATGCTTTTGAACTGTGGTGTTGGAGAACACTCTTGAGAGTCCCCTGGACTGCACGGATATCCAACCAGTCCATTCTGAAGGAGATCAGCCCTGCAATTTCTTTGGAAGGAATGATGCTAAAGCTGAAACTCCAGTACTTTAGCCACCTCATACGAAGAGTTGACTCACTGGAAAAGACTCTGATGCTGGGTGGGATTGCGGGCAAGAGGAGAAGGGGACAACAGAGGATGAGATGGCTGGATGGCATCACCGACTCAATGGACGTGAGTCTCAGTGAACTCTGGGAGTTGGTGATGGACAGGGAGGCCTGGAGTGCTGTGATTCATGGGGTCACAATGAGTCGGACACGACTGAGCGACTGATCTGATCTGATCTGAAGGTTGACCTGGTATCACCTTAGCAATCCAATTCTCTGTATCTTTCTCTCTCTCACTAGGTACTTCGTCTGAGTAGCTTGGCCATGGGGAAGACCATCACAGGCCAGATAGTCAACCTGCTGTCCAACAATGTGAACAGGTTTGATCAGGCTAGCTGCCCTTGAGGGATCCTCTTCCATTTCCCATCCTTCTTGCTGAGTGTAGCTTAATGTGATGCCATGTGCCAGGGTTTGGTGTCAGCCAGGGTTCTGTTGAGGACCTAAAACAAGGGTCCTTTTTATCCAACTCTCATTTCTTCTGTGTGTAATTTAGATGTAACAATGTGTGTTGTCCTCTGGATGAGAATTTGGTTTTTCTAATAATAGACAGGCAGCAGGATTCTTTCCCAGTTTGGTTAGTGTCCCTAGGGGTCCCCCTGGTGTGGCCCTTCTTGGCACATGGTGTTGGTGTTGCTGGGCTTTCTCCTCCTCTGAATGATGAAGGCCTGGAGGGCAGGGGTTGTTCTTTCCCTGTTCAGTGCCTGCTGTATAGGGAGCCTGTAAGGAATAATGCCAAGTGGGTGGTCCTCAGCCAAATACAACCTACTCTCTGCCATCCGCTCACATTTTTTCCCACTTACTTTATGAATAAATCACATTACCCAGGGCATTGTAGCTGTTGGTCAGATCTGTATTGCACTAGACCTTTTCTCCTTCAAGTATTCATTCATCAAACATGAAGTAAGACTTCTACTCAGTTTCAGGGGTAAATTAGGCTTAGTTTTTTCCCCCCCAAAGCCACAGCCTGTCAGGGAGGTAAATATTTAAGTACTAACTGGAGAGAGTAATAGGTACCATAAAATAGGATTTCTTGGGAAGATGGTGGCTGAATTTTGGAACAGAGAATTTGGGGAAATCCTGTGCTCATCTGTGCTGTGGATAAAATTCAGATCTTCCTCCCAGTGCTGCTGGTTGTGTTCGCCCTGGCCAGTCCTGTGCTGCCCCAGAACAGTGTCATCTGGGGTGGATGTGTGGATTTCTGCTTTAGCAGGTTTAAAACCCACTGTGATCATTTCTGTTTTGGTTCCTGTATCTTCCTTACAAGCATATTATTTCTATACTGTGTCCTTACTTGTGTTGTTTTTTTATAATATCCTAAGAAGGCTTATCTTTTTCTTTAAGGTAATGAAGTTCTTGCACTATCTGTGGGTGGGGCCACTGCAGGCAATTGCAGTGACTGCCCTGCTCTGGATGGAAACAGGAATATCATGTCTTGTTGGGATGGCAGTTCTCATTTTCCTTCTGTTGTTGCCAAGCTGCTTTAGGATGTGGTTTTCATCACTCTGGTAAGTGAAACATTGGTTTTAAAAATAGGAAACATATATTTGGTGACAACTACAATCTGTTGGATGCTTTTGTTTAACAAATAAAATGCCTTCTCTGATCTCTTCTTTGTGTGTGTTGTAGACCCTTCAGGCTTAGTTTAGCCAGTGGTGGCTCCAGCTATAAGCTGAAACAGGAAAAGTTATGGGGTTTTCCAGACCATCCCAGAACTGTACCTGAATATGTAGAGTGTCCTTGAGCACAATGTACCTATATTGAAGTTATTTAAACATTATTAAATAGTAATAATTCTACAGGCTCAATCTTAGCTTCATACATTTTTGTTATGCTTGGGTTAGAGTGATTTTTCCAGTATGTATATTCATGTCTTATTTTTAATTCAATGTTTCCATTAATTTATAAGTGGCCAAGGACAAAGTCAGTTTTGATTAATTTTTAAAATCAATCTATTTATTTTAATTGGAGGCTAATTACTTTACAATATTGTGGTGATTTTTGCCATACATTGACATGAATCAGCTATGTGTATATATGTGCCCCCCATCCTGAACACCCCTCCAACCTCCCTCCCCATCCCATCCCTCTGGGTTGTCCCAGTGCACCAGCTTTGAGTGCCCTGTTTCATGCATCAAACTTGAACTGGTCATCTATTTCACATATGATAATATACATGTTTCAATGCTGTTCTCTCAAATTATCCCACCCTCACCTTCTCCCACAGAGTCAAAAAGTCTGTTCTTTATATCTGTGTCTGTTTTGCTGTGTCCCATATGGGGTCATTGTTACCATCTTTCTAAATTCCATATATATGAAATAATAAACTGTATTGATGTTTTTTTTTTCTGACTTACTTCACTCTGTATAATAGGCTCCAGTTTCTTCCACCTCATTAGAACTAATTCAAATGTGTTCTTTTTAATAGCTGAGTGATACTCTACTGTGTATATGTACCACAGCTTTCTTATCCATTCATCTGCTGATGGACATCTAGGTTGCTTCCATGTCCTAGCTATTGTAAACAGTGCTGCGATAAACACTGGGATACACGTGTCTCTTTCAATTCTGGTTTCCTCAGTGTATATGCCCAGCAGTGGGATTGGTGGGTCATATGGCAGTTCTATTTCCAGTTTTTTAAAGAATCTCCACACTGTTCTCCAGAGTGGTTGTACTAGTTTGCATTCCCACCAACAGTTTGAGAGGGTTCCCTTTTCTCCACACCCTCTCCAGCATTTATTGTTTGTAGACTTTTTGATAGCAGTCATTCTGACCATCATGAGATGGTACCTCGTTGTGGTTTTGATTTGCATTTCTCTGATAATGAGTGATGTTGAGAATCTTTTCATATGTTAGCCCTCTTTATGTCTTCTTTGGAAAAATGTCTGTTTAGTTCTTTGGCCCATTTTTGGATTGGGTCATTTATTTTTCCAGTATTGAGCTGCATGAGCAGGTTGTATATTTTTAAGCTTAATTCTTTGTCAGTTGCTTCGTTTGCTACTATTTCTCCCATTCTGAAGGCTGTCTTTTCACCTTGCTTATAGTTTTCTTCATTGTAAAAGAGATTTAAGTTTCACTAGTTCCCATTTGTTTATTTTTTCTTTTATTTTCATTACTCTGGGAGGTGGGTCATAGAAGATCTTTCTGTGATTTATGCCTATGTTTTCCTCTAGGAGTTTTATAGTTTCTAGTCTTACATTTAGATCTTTCCTCCATTTTGAGTTTATTTTTGTGTATAGTGTTAGTGTTAATTTCATTCTTTTACAGGCAGTTGACCAGTTTTACCAGCAAAACTTGTTAAGGAGATTGTCTTTTCTCCATTGTATATTCTTGCCTCCTTTGTCAAAGATAAGATATGCATAGGTGTGTGGATTTATCTCTGGACTTTCTGTTTTGTTCCATCAATCTATATTTCTGTCTTTGTGCCAGTACCATACTGTCTTAATGACTGTGGCTTTGTAGTAGAGCCTGAAGTTAGGCAGGTTGAGTCCTCCAGTTCCATTCTTCTTTCTCAAGATTGCTTTGGCTAGTTGAGGTTTTTTGTATTTCCATACAAATTGTGATATTATTTGTTCTAGTTCTCTGAAAAATACTGATGATAGCTTGATAGGGATTGCATTGAATCCATAGACTGTTTTGGTTAGTATACTCATTTCCACTATATTGATTCTTCTGATCCATGAACATGGTATATTTCTCCATCTATTTATGTCATGTTTGATTTCTTTCATCAGTGTTTTATAGTTTTCTATATACAGGTCTTTGTTTCTTTATGTAGATTTATTTCTAAGTATTTTATTCTTTTCATTGCAGTGGTGAATGAAATTGTTTCCTTAATTTATCTTTCTGTTTTCTCATTGTTAGTGTATAGGAATGCAAGTGATTTCTGTGTATTGATTTTATGTCCTGCAACTTTACTATACTCATTGATTAACTCTTGTAATTTTCTGGTGATGTCTTTAGGGTTTTCTATGTAGAGGATCATGTCATCTGCAAACAGTGAGAGTTTTACTTCTTTTCCAATCTGGATTCCTTGTATTTCTTTTTCTGCCCTGATTGCTGTGGCCAAAACTTCCAAAACTATATTGAATAGTACTGGTGAGAGTGGGCATCCTTGTCTTTTTCCTGACGTTAGGGGAAATGCTGTCAGCTTTTCACCATTGAGGATAATGTTTGCTGTGGGTTTATCATATATGGCTTTTATTATTTTGAGGTATATTCCTTCTATGCCTGCTTTCCAAAGGGTTTTTATCATAAAAGGATGTTGAATTTTGTCAAAGGCTTTCTCTGCATCTATTGAGATAATCATATGGATTTTATCCTTCAATTTGTTAATGTGGTATATCACATTGATCTGCAAATATCAATGAATCCTTGCATCCCTGGGATAAAGCCCACTTGGTCATGACGTATGATCTTTTTAATATGTTGTTGGATTCTCTTTGTTAGAATTTTGAGAATTTTTACATCTATGTTCATCAGTGATATTGGCCTGTAGTTTTCTTTTTTTGTGCCATCTTTGTCTGGTTTTGGTATTAGGGTGATGATGGCCTCATAGAATGATTTGGGAGTTTCCCTTCCTCTGCAATTTCCTGGAAGAGTTTGAGTAGGATAGGTGTTAGCTCTTTAAATTTTTGGTAGAATTCACCTGTGAAGCCATCAGGTCCTGGGCTTTTGTTTGTTGGAAGATTTTTGATTACAGTTCTGATTTTCATGTTTGTGATTGGCCTGTTAAGATTTTCTATTTCTTCCTTGTTCAGTTTTGGAAGGTTGTAGTTTCCTAAGAATTCATCCATATCTTCCAAGCTGGCCATTTTATTTGCATATAGTTACCGATACTAGTCTCTTATGGTCCTTTGAATTTCTGTGTTGTCTGTTGTGATTTCTCCATTTTCATTTCTAATTTTGTTGATTTAATTCTTCTCCATTTTTTTTTCCTTGATGAGTCTGGCTAATGATTTGCCTATTTTATTTACCTTCTCAAGGAACCAGCTTTTAGTTCTGTTGATTTTTGCTATAGTCTCCTTTGTTTCTTTGTCATTAACTTCTGCTCTAATTTTTATGATTTCTTTCCTTCAACTAACCCTGGGGTTCTTCACTTGTTTTTTAACTAGTTGGTTTAGGTGTAAATATAGGTTATTTATTTGATTTTTCTCTTGCTTCTTGAGGTAAGCGTGTATTGTTATGAACCTTTGTCTTAGCACTGCTTTTATTGAATCCCATAGGTTTTGGGTTGTTGGGTTTTCATTTTCATTTGTTTCTATGCATATTTTGATTTCCTTTTCGATTTCTTCTGTAATTTGCTGGTTATTCAGAAGCGTGTTGTTTAGCCTCCATGTTTGTATTTTTAATAGTTTTTTTTTTCCCCTTAGTTGACATCTAATCTTACTACGTTGTGACCCAAAAAGATACTTGAAATTATTTCAATTTTATTTAAATTTACTAAGGCTAGATTTATGGCCCAGGATGTGGTCTATCCTGGTGAATGTTCTGTGTGCACTTGAGAAAAAGGTGAAAGTCATTGTATTGGGTGAAATGTCCTATAGATATCAATTAGGTCTAACTGGTCCATTGTATAATTTAAAGTTTGCATTTCCTTGCAAATTTTCTGTTTGGTTGATCTATCCATAGGTGTAAGTGGGGTACTAAATTTTCCCACTATTATTGTGTTACTGTTAATTTCCCCTTTCAAGTTTGTTAGCATTTGCCTTATGTATTTAGGTGCTCCAGTGTTGGGTGTATGAAAGTGAAAGTGAAAGTCACTCAGACGTATATGACTCTTTGTGACCCCATAGACTTTATAGTCCATGGAATTCTCCAGGCCAGAATACTGGAGTGGGTAACCTCTCCCTTCTCCAGGGGATCTTCCCATCCCAGGGATTGAACCCAGGTCTCCCACGTTGCAGGCAGATTCTTTACCAGCTGAGTCACAAGGGAAGCCCAAGAATGCTGGAGTGGGTTTCCTATCCCTTCTCCAGTGGATCTTCCTGACCCAGGAATTGAACTGGGGTCTCCCATATTGCAGTTGGATTTTTTACCAGCTGAACCACAAGGGAAGGCCAAGAATACTGGGGTGGGTAGCCTATCCCTTCTCTAGAGGATCTTCCTGACTCAGGAATCAAATCAGGGTCTCCTCCATTGCAGGAAGATTCTTTACAAACTGAGCTATGTGGTAAGCCCTTGTTGGGTGCATATATATTTATAATTGTTATATCTTCTTCTTGGATTGGTCCTTTGACCATTATGTAGTGTCCTTCTTTGTCTCTTTTCACAGCCTTTCTTTAAAAAGTCTATTTTATCTGATATGAGTATTGCTACTCCTGCTTTCTTTTGGTCTCCATTTGCATGAAATACCTTTTCTAGCCCTTCACTTTCAGTCTGTATGTGTCCCTTGGTTTGAGGTGGGTCTCTTGTAGATAGCATGTATAGGGGTTTGTTTTTAATTCTTTCAGCCAGTCTTTGTCTTTTGATTGGGGCATTCAACCCATTTACATTTAAAGTAATTATTGATAATTATGATACTGTTGCCATTTATTTTGTTGTTTCGGGTTCGGGTTTATAAACCTTTTCTGTGTTTCCTGTCTAGAGAATATCCTTTAGCATTTGTTGAAGATCTGGTTTAGTGGTGCTGAATTCTCTCAGCTTTTGCTTGTCTGTAAAGCTTTTGATTTCTCCTTCATATTTGAATAACATGCTTGCTGGGTATAGTAATATGGGTTGTAGGTTTTTTCTCTTTCATCACTTTAAGTGTGTCCTGCCATTCCTTTCTGGCCTGAAGAGTTTCTATTGAAAGGTTAGCTGTTATCCTTATGGGGATCTCCTTGTGGGTTATTTGTTGCTTTTCCCTTGCTGCTTTTAATATTTTCTCTTTCTGTTTGATCTTTGTTAGTTTGATTAATATATGTCTTGTGGTGTTTCACCTTGGGTTTATCCTGTTTGGCACTCTCTGGGTTTCTTGGACTTTGGTGGCTATTTCCTTTCCCACTTTAGGGAAATTTTCAACTATTATCTCCTCAAATTTTATCTTGCCCTTTCTTTTCATCTTCTTCTTCTGGGATTCCTGTGATTTGAATGTTGGGACATTTTACATTGTCCCAGAGGTCTCTCAGGTTGTCCTCAGTTCTTTTAATTCTGTTTTATTTTTTCCTCTCTGCTTCATTTATTTTCACCATTCTATCTTCCATCTCACTTATCCTATCTTCTGCCTCAATTATTCTAGTGTTGGTTCCCCCCAGAGGGATTTTTATTTCAGTTATTGCATTATTCATTATTGACTGACTCTTCTTTATCTCTTCTAGGTCCTTGTTAAACATTTCTTGCATCTTCTCAATCCTTGTCTCTAGTCTATTTATCTGTAACTCCACTTTGTTTTCAAGATTTTGGATCATCTTTACTATCATTATTCTGAATTCTTTTTCAGGTAGACTCCCTATCTCCTCCTCTATTGTTTGATTTTGTGGGCATTTATCATGTTGCTTTACCTGCTGGATATGTCTCTGCCTTTTCATTTTGTTTAGATTGCTGTGTTTGGGGTGCCCTTTCTGTTTGCTGGCAGTTCATGGTTCCTCTGTATTGTGGAGCCTTCTCCCTGTGGGTGGGGTTGGACTAGTGGTTTGTCAAGGTTTCCTGGTTAGGGGATCTTGTGTCTGTGTTCTGGTGGGTGGACATGGGTCTCTTCTCTCTGAAGTGCCAAGAAGTGTCTGGTAGTGAGTTTTGGGGTGTCTATGTGTTTGGCATGGCTTTGAGCACCCTGTCTTTTAATGCTCAGGACTGTGTTCCTGTTTTACTGGAGAATTAGAATGGTATAGCTTGCTCTGGATGAGAAGGCAATGGCAACCCACTCCAGTAATCTTGCCTGGAAAATCCCATGGACAGAGGAGCCTGGTAGGCTGCAGTCCATGGGGTCCCTACGAGTTGGACATGACAGAGTGACTTCACTTTCACTTTTTACTTTACTGCATTGGAGAAGGAAATTGCAACCCACTCCAGTGTTCTTGCCTGGAGAATCCCAGGGACGGGGGAGCCTAGTGGGCTGCCGTCTCTGGGGTTGCACAGAGTCGGACACGACTGAAGCGACTTAGCAGCAGCAGCAGCTTGCTCTGGAACTTGTTAACTCTTGAGTAGAGCTGGTTTCAGTGTAGGAATGTATCCTTTTGGGTGAGCTCTTGTCTATTAATATTCCATGAAATCAGGAGTTCCCTGATGTTCTCAAGTTTTGGAGTTAAACCTTCTCCCTCTGGCTTTCAGTCTTATTCTTACAGTAGCTTCAAGACTTCTCCATCCATATAACACAGATGATAAAACATCTAGGTTAATGGTGAAACAATTCTCCACAGTTAGGGACACCCAGAGAGGTTCACAGACTTACATGAAGAGGGAGAAGGGAGATAGAGGTGACCAGGAGGAAAACAGGGGGAGTCAAAAGGGGAGAGAGCAATCTAGCCAGTAATCAATTCCCTAAGTGTTCTCTACAGCCCAGAACACCCAGAGACATTCACAGAGTCAAGTAGATAAGAGAAAGGTTAGGGAGGAGATATAGGTGACCTGGGGGAGAAAAGGGAGTGTCAAAAAGGGAGTCAGCAATAAAGCCAACCAGTAATTTCACATACCTAAGTGATAATGGGTACTGAAGATTATATCCCTAAAGGTACAAAATTGAAAACAAATACCAAAAAGCAAAGATTAAAAATCTAGAGTAGAGGTTAGACTCTCAGAAATACAATATTAAAATTATAAAACAAAATCAATCACAAAATTATGAAAAATATATGTGAATTTGCTTTAAAAATAGGATCTTTTTTGCAAGATAATAGGTTATAAAAATGAAAAAGGGGTAATAAGGAACTTAATTAAAAAATTAAAAAGTGATAATAGTAACAATATATCTAGGAATTTCTCTGGAGCTGTTGTGGGCAGTGTGGGGTCCGTTCAGTTTCAGATAGTTCGTTGTTCCAGCTTGTACTTCTTCTCAAGGTCTATAGGCCCCCTCCAATGCTTAGTCAATGTTAACTACATGGTTTTAATCTGTTGCACCTGTCATTTCCAGAGCAGTTCCCTCTTCTTTGTTTATTTTGGCTTCCTCTGTTTGCAAGTCTCTTCAGTGTCTAATTTCCATGCTGATACAAGGGGGAAAAGGTGGTCACTTATTTAGGCTCACTCATTCAATTGTGTTGTGGGGTGGGGGGAGGGACAATACAAATAGATTTCTCAGGCATGTGTGGGGAATGTTCACAGTGTAAGGACCACACTGGGTTTACCAAAGCTCAGGTCGCATGTGCTTCCTGGGTCTACACTGCTCAGGCTCCAGGGTGCTCTGCAGGGGTACTGTCCAAAGTGGGACTTCCTTTTCGGGCATTTCCCAGGTCTAAGCCATTCAGGTTCTTGGGTACTCCACAAGGGCACAGAGTCAGTTGGATGTGCATTTTGTGCCCTTCCCAGGTCCAAGCAGCTCAGGTGACCAGGTGCTTGGTGAGTGCACTGTCCCAGGTGGGCTGTGTGTCTTAATCACCTCCCCAGTCCTGGCTGGTTGGTGTCCCAGGTGTGCCGCCAGAGTACCATCTCAGGTGTGCCATGTGAGAGGTGTGTCTCCTCTGGGGAGCTGATCTCAGGTTGCGACACTCTGGGCAGGTGTCAACTGTCCAGGATCCCAGGAGGACGTGGTTAGCAACTGGGAGACTGCTCACAGTTTGGTGGAGGATGCCAGTCCCTGGGGCGGAGATTGCAGCAGCCCCTTGCTCTGCAGCTCTGGCTGTCGCACACCTGCCTCTCTGCCTCGGGAGGGTGGGGAGGGCTGGGGGGCTGGCTAACTCTTCTTTGGTGTTAGCTCAATCCTTTGTTCTGTGCGCAGGCCAGGCTGTGCTTTAGAGCCTTTTGTGGGAAAGTTCTCTCTCTTTATTTGTTCTCTCTGGCAATCCCACAGTTTGGGTTTCTATCTCATGTTAACTCCCTCAAATTGTCCTCAGGGCACTGAGGCCTGGTCCTTATCCTAAGCACTGATTATGCAGCCTGTGCCTCCCTGTCCAGTCCACACTTGTTGGTAGTGGATGCGAGTGTCTGGGCTACTTCTCCACTGGAAGCTGCGGTTAGGTGCATATTGTGTGTGTGTGTGTGTGTGTGTGTGTGTGTGTGTGTGTGTGTGTGTGTGTGTTTCCTCCCGGTTATGTTGCCCTTGAGATTCCAAAACTCCCCACAAACTTGCCTGTGAGAGGATTTCCTACTGTGTGGAAACTTCTCCTCCTGCACAACTCCCTCCCCAGGACAGGTCTCTGTCCCTAACTCTTATTGTCTCTCTTTTTGGCTTTTATATTTTGTCCTACCTCTTTTCAAAGAGAATAGGGTGTCTTTTTGGGTACCTGGTGTCCTCTGCCAGCATTTAGAAGTTGTTTTGTGGAAGGTACTCGGCATGCAAATGATCTTTTCATGAATTTGTGGGGGAAAGTGGTCTCTCCATCCTATTCCTCTGCCATCTTGGGACTGCCCCCAGTCTTGATTATGTCTTTATTTTTCTTTAATTAATTAATTAATTTACTTTACAATATTGTATTGGTTTTGCCACACATTGACTTGAATCCAACATGGGTGTATATGTGTTTCCCATCATGAACTCCCCTCCCACTTCCCTCCCCATCCCTCAAGGTCTTCCCAGTGCACCAGCCCCGAGCACCCTGCATCATGCATTGAACCTGGACTGGCGATTTGTTTCACACATGATAATTTACATGTTTCAATGCCATTCTCCCATATCATCCCACCCTCGCCCTCTCCCACAGAGTTCAAAAGACTGTTCTATACATCTGTGTCTCTTTAGCTGTCTCGCATACAGCGTTATCATTATATTCTTTCTAAATTCCATATATATGCATTAATATACTGTATTGGTGTTTTTCTTTCTGGCTTACTTCACTCTGTATAATAGGCTCCAGTTTCATCCACCTCATTAGAACTGATTCAAATGTATTCTTTTTTAATGGCTGAGTAATATTCCATTGTGTATCTGTACCACAGCCTTCTTATCCATTCATCTGCTGATGGACATCTAGGTTGCTTCCATGTCCTGGCTATTATAAACAGTGCTTCGATGAACATTGGGGTACACGTGTCTCTTTCCCTTCTGGTTTCCTCAGTGTGTATGCCCAGCAGTGGGATTGCTGGCTCATATGGCAGTTCTATTTCCAGTTTTTTAAGGAATCTCCACACTATTCTCCATGGTGGCTGTACTAGTTTGCATTCCGACCAACAGTGTTAGAGGGTTCCCTTTTTTCCACACCCTCTCCAGCATTTATTGTTTGTAGACTTTTGGATAGCAGCCATTCTGACTGGCATGAAATCTTACCTCATTATGGTTTTGATTTGCATTTTTTTGATAATGGGTGATGTTGAGCATCTTTTCATGTGTTAGCCATATGTATGTCTTCTTTGAAGAAATGTCTGTTTAGTTCTTTGGCCCACTTTTTGATTGGGTCTTTTATTTTTCTGGAATTGAGCTGCAGGTGTTGCTTGTATATTTTTGAGATTAGTTCTTTGTAAGTTGCTTCATTTGCTATTATTCTCTCCCATTCTGAAGGCTGTCTTTTCACCTTGCTTATAGTTTCCTTTGTTGTGCAGAAGCTTTTAAGTTTAATTAGGTCCCATTTGTTTATTTTTGCTTTTATTTCCAATATTCTGGGAGGTGTGTCATAGAGGATCCTGCTGTGGTTTATGTGGGAGAGTGTTTTGCCTATGTTTTCCTCTAGGAGTTTAATAGTTTCTGGTCTTACATTTAGATCTTTAATCCATTTTGAGTTTATTTTTGTGTATTGTTTTAGAAAGTGTTTTAGTTTCATTCTTTTACAAGTGGTTGACCAGTTTTCCCAGTGCCAATTGTTAAAGAGATTGTCTTTTCTCCATTGTATATTCTTGCTTCCTTTCTCAAAGATAAGGGGTCCATAGGTGTGTGGATTTATCTCTGGGCTTTCTATTTTGTTCCATTGATCTGTATTCATGTCTTTGTGCCAGTATCATACTGTCTTGAAGACTGTGACTTTGTACTAGAGACTGAAGTCAGGCAGGTTGATTCCTCAAGTTCTATTCTTCTTTGTTAAGATTTCTTTGGCTATTCGAGGTTTTTGTATTTCCATACAAATTGTGAAATTATTTGTTTTAGTTCTCTGCAAAATACCGTTGGTAGTTTGATAGAGATTGCATTAAATCTAGATTGTTTTGGCTAGTATACTCATTTTCACTATACTGATTTTTCTGATCCATGAACATGGTATATTTCTCCATCTATTTGTGTCTTCTTTGATTTCTTTCACCAGTGTTTTATAGTTTTCTATATATAGGTCTTTTGTTTCTTTAGGTAGATATATTCCTAAGTATTTTATTCTTCTCATTGCAATGGTGAATGGAATTGTTTCCTTAATTTCTCCATTTTCTCATTTTTAGTATATAGGAACGCAAGGGATTTCTCTGTGTTAATTTTATATCCTGCAACTTTACTGTATTCATTGATTAGCTCTGGTAATTTTCTGGTGGAGTCTTTAGGATTTTCTATGTAGAGGATCATGTCATCTACAAACACTGAGAATTTTACTTCTTTTCCAATCTGAATTCCTTTTATTTCTTTTTCTGCTCTGACTGCTGTGGCCAAGACTTCCAAAACTATGTTGAATAGTAGTGGTGAGAGTGGGCAACCTTGTCTTGTTCCTGACTTTAGGGGAAATGCGTTCAATTTTTCACCATTGAGGATAATGTTTGCTGAGGGTTTGTCATATATAGCTTTTATTATGTTAAGTTATGTTCCTTCTATTCCTGCTTTCTGGAGGGTTTTTATCTTAAACGGATGTTGAATTTTGCCAAATTATGTCTTTATTAAAACCTGTCTTTATTAAGACTTCTCTGGTGGCTTAGATGGTAAAGCATCTACCTACAATGTTGGAGACCCAGGTTTGATCCCTGGGTCGGGAAGATCCTCTGGAGAGGGAAATGGTAACCCACTCCAGTACTCTTGCCTCAAAAATCCCATGGACAGAGGAGTGTGATAGGCTACAGTCCATGGGGAGGAAAAGAGTTGCACACGACTGAGCGACTTCACTTTCACTTTCATAAAGTCCCACAGTCTCAGCAGCATATGTGATAGAAAAGTAACTGGTGATGAAGGGCCTAATGGTGATGAGTGAGAGCTGAGGCAGGTTCCAGAGGGTTGGAAGTGGGTCATTGTCAAGATTGTCAGGTGGTGAAAGTGTTGTTTGAAGCTAGGTGAGTTCTTTTGTGTCTGTGTGTACCTTTATGTGAGGTATTTTTCTTTACTTGAAATTCCCTTTCCTCTCTTTGCTGTGGAGAGATGTTCCTTATCCTTTGAGGCCCTTTTCCAGTGCTACAAGGTCTGTGAAATTTTTCTTGTTCTCCTTTCCTAATGTTATTAGCAGCCTCGTCTTTTCTGTTCCCTAGAATTTTACTCCTATCTTATTACAGCACAGACACTGTTTTCCTGTTAGATTCCTTTCTGCCTTTCTTGTTCAACCACCATCTTCGTGGGCAGAAGGTTTCTATCTGACGCACTTCAGGTCTTCCTTGGCTCTTACTGCAAGTTCTCTGAGTTAGTCTTTGAATTAAGCTGAGTTGTTGACTTCCTAAAAGTCTTTTTCTCCATTTGTACTTTGAGTAGTACCTTCCTGTGATGTCAGCACGGAAGAGCTGTAGAGAATCATTTGATCTCTGGTCTCTCCCTGTGCCCCCTGCTGCTGCTGCCACAGAAAGTTAGTATGTGATCACTATGGCTCGTCGCTCACGTCTGTCCCCTTAGGAGTAAGACTGCAGCTCTCACAGACTACAGGATCAGGACCATGAGTGAATTTATAAGTGGCATCAAATCAGTAAAAATGTATGCTTGGGAAAAGTCACTTATAGACCTTATTACCAGATTGAGAAGGTAAGTTTTTTTATATGTCACACCATATTTTTGTACTCCCCTCCACATTTTAAACTGAATTTATTTATTATTTTTGGAGGATAATTACTTTACAATGTTGAGGTGGTCTCTGCTATACATCAAGGTGAATCAGTCATAATTTGTGTGTGTGTGTGTGTGTGTGTGTGTGTGTGTATATATATATATATATATATATCTCCCCACCTTCTTGAATCTCTGCCTTCCACCCCCATTCTACCTCTCTAGGTTGTCACAAAGCACCAGGCTAGACTCCCTGTGTTATATAGCAGCTTCCTGCTAGTTATCTATTTTACACATGACAGCATATACATGTCAATGCTACTTCCTAAATATGTCCTACCTTCTCCCTCCGACTTTGTGTCTCTGAGACTGTTCTTTGCATCTGTGTCTCCATTTATTCTCTGTGAATAGGTTCATCAGTTCTATTTTTCTAGATTCCATATATATGCATTAATATTTGCTTTTCTCTGACTTACCTCACTCTGTATAACAGGTTCTAGATTCACCTGCTGCTGCTGCTAAGTCACTTCAGTTGTGTCCGACTCTGTGTGACCCCATAGATGGCAGCCCACCAGGCTCCCTGTCCCTGGGATTCTCCAGGCAAGAAAACTGGAGTGGGTTGCCGTTTCCTTCTCCAATGCATGAAAGTGAAAAGTGAAAGTGAAGTCCCTCAGTCGTGTCTGACCCTCAGTGACCCCATGGACTGCAGCCTACCAGGCTCCTCCGTCCCTGGGATTTTCCAGGCAGGAGTACTGGAGTGGGGTGCCATTGCCTTCTCTGCTAGGTTCACCTACGTTACTACAAATGACTTTTCTGAATTAATTTTGAAGGCTTACCAAGTTTTTCACATTACGATGAACTTAAATACTATGCACTCCACCCCCAACATGTGGCAGAAAGTTTAAGTAGAATGGGGAGACATCATTTTAACCTGCTCTTCCACTTACTGTCTTCTTAAAGGAAAAATTTATATAAAGCTTCTTCAGTACAGTTCAGTCACTCAGCCATGTCCGACTCTTTGTGACCCCATGAATTGCAGCACACCAGGCCTCCCTGTCCATCACCAACTCCAGTAGTTTACACAAACTCATGTCCATAGAGTTGGTGACACCACACAGCCATCTCAACCTCTGTCATCCCCTTCTCCTCCTGCCCCCAATCCCTCCCAGCATCAGAGTCTTTTCCAGTGAGTCAACACTTCGCATGGGGTGGCCAAAGTATTGGAGTTTCATCTTTAGCATCATTCCTTCCAATTAACACCCAGGACTGATCTCCTTTAGAATGGACTGGCTGGATTTCCTTGCAGCCAAAGGGACTCTCAAGAATCTTCTTCAACAGCACAGTTGAAAAGCATCAATTCTTCAGCGCTCAGCTTTCTTCACAGTCCAACTCACATCCATACATGACCACTGGAAAAACCATAGCCTTGACTAGACGGAGCTTTGTTGGCAAAGTAATGTCTCTGATTTTAAATATGCTATCTAGGTTGGTCATAACTTTCCTTGCAAGGAATAAGCATCTTTTAATTTCATGGCTGCAATCACCATTTGCAGTGATTTTGGAGCCCCCCAAAATAAAGTCTGACACTGTTTCCACTGTTTCCCCATTTAATTCCCATGAAGTGATGGGACTGGATGCCATGATCTTAATTTCTGAATATTGAGCTTAAAGCCAACCTTTTCACTCTCCTCTTTCACTTTCATCAAGAGGCTCTTTAGCTCCTCTTCACTTTCTGCCGTAAGGGTGGTGTCATCTGCATATCTGATGTTACTGATATTTCTCCTGGCAATCTTGATTCCAGCTTGTGCTTCTCCCAGGCCAGCGTTTCTCATGATGTACTCTGCATATACATTAAATAAGCAGGGTGACAATACACAGCCTTGACATACTCCTTTTCCTATTTGGAACCAGTCCGTTTTTCCATGTCCAGTTTTAACTGTTGCTTACTGGCCTGCATACAGGTTTCTCAAGAGGCAGGTCAGGTGGTCTGGTATTTCCACCTCTTTCAGAATTTTCCACAGTTTATTGTGATCCACACAGTCAAAGGCTTTGGCATAGTCAATAAAGCAGAAATAGATGTTTCTCTGGAACTCTCTTGCTTTTTAGATGATCCAGCAGATGTTGGCAATTTAATCTCTGGTTCCTCTGCCTTTTCTAAAACCAGCTTGAACATCTGGAAGTTCATGGTTCACATATTCCTTAAGCCTGGCTTGGAGAATTTTGAGCATTACTTTACTAGCATGTGAGATGAGTGCAATTGTCCAGTAGTCTGAGCATTCTTTGGCATTGCCTTTCTTTGGGATTGGAATGAAAACTGACCTTTTCCAGTCCTGTGGCCACTGCTGAGTTTTCCAAATTTGCTGGCATATTGTGTGCAGCACTTTCACAGCATCATCTTTTAGGATTTGAAATAGCTCAACTGGAATTCCATCACCTCCACTAGCTTTGTTTGTAGTGATGTTTCCTAAGGCCCACTTGACTTTGCATTCCAGGATGTATGGCTCTAGGTGAGTGATCACACCATCATGATTATCTTGGTCGTGAAGATCTTTTTTGTACAGTTCTTCTGTGTATTCTTGCCACATCTTAATATCTTCTGCTTCTGTTAGGTCCATACCATTGCTGTCCTTTATCGAGCCCATCTTTGCATGAAATGTTTCCTTGGTATCTCTAATTTTCTTGAAGAGATCTCTAGTCTTTCTCTTTCTGTTGTTTTCCTCTATTTCTTTGCATTGATCGCCGAGGAAGGCTTTCTTATCTCTCCTTGCTATTCTTTGGAACTCTTTACTCAGATGCTTATATATTTCCTTTTCTCCTTTGCTTATGCTTCTTACTTATACGGAAATGAATTTCCAAGTGTTTCTTGGTACCACAAACCCCCCAAAAGCAGTAATTTCAAGGTGTTAATATTTTTTTTCCCTGTATTTTATGTTTATTTTTACCTGACGATACTCCTTAGCTTTTTCACTGTCTGTTAATGTCTTTCACATATGGAAATCAATTACAAAAGTACTCCACAAGGTAAGTTTTGTTTTCATATCCAATATAGAAACATGAACAGAGACATGGTGGTTAAATGTTTCAGATAGAAGAGTATATAATTGCTGGAAATCAGTCTTATGTGACAAGTCCAAAGCATTTTCTTCTGATGATGATAGTAGGTGTATTTTCTGTCCCTCCATGACATCTGTCCTATATTGGAGTTTGTGTGTGAGGCAGTTTCCTCTCTCCACCCCAGCTAATGTCCTCTGCTTTGTACAACTTCAGGATCCTGGGAAGAACCTGTTTTTCTGTCTCTTCTCTTGAAGTGGATGGCTTTTGCCTATTGTCAATGCAGGGTACAGGATGGGCTTGTTGTCATTGCTAGTTACTCAGTTGTGTCCTACTCTGTGCGACACAATGGACTGTGCCCACCAGGCTCCTCTTCCATGGGATTCTCCAAGCAAGAATACTGAAGTGGGTTGCCATTTCCTTCTCCAAGGGATTTTCCCAACCCAGGGATCGAACCTACGTCTCTCATATCTCCTGAGGATGGGACTAAGTGGCTGGAAGAGAGGTGACAGAGATGGCTTCTGGAGAACCATCCACTTTGGGAGGCAAAGAGCTAGAGCAGAGAGGAAGGAGGGATATGAATTTTAGTCAAGTTGAAGTCCTCAGGCTGCCTTGGAGCCCATGTCCCTGACAACAGTCACTGAGATGACACATGAACATCCAGGCAGCTGGCTCCTTGTTGTTGTTACTTAGTCTCTAAATTGTGTCTGTCTCTTTATGACCCCATGTAGTATATAGCCTGCCAGGCTCCTCTGTCCATGGAATTTTCCAGGCAAGACTACTGGAGTGGGTTGCCATTTCCTTCTCTACAGAATATGCTCGTATTTGAGTTGATGACATTCAAACTAAAACTATAATTTGCTGTAGCACAAATGGCGAGATTATAGAGATTGGATGTAACTGTATCAGGCAAAATTTTATGAATCATTATTATTCATTCCAAACAGAAGCATGAAAACACTATGTTGTTTTCTTGGTAGAATACTTTTCTACATTTTCTTATCTATGGTATTTTTCTACATCTTTCATTTAAATATCTGATGAGTGTTTTACTCCAGCACAGGGTACTTAGAATTCTCTGGTATCTTCCTGTCACTTCTTACTTTGCACCTTTGTGGGGGCCCTCCCTCTGATGGGAATACACTCTCATCTTCCTTATTCTCTGGCCTCTGCCAACCCTGACTTCAGCTTATCTTCTCAAGATCCACATTCATGCAGCTTGCTCTCACTCCACTGCTCCGTGTTATACAACTCTGCTCTGAGCTCCTGTGGGGGCTGTGTGGCTGCCTCTGTCTAATGTCTTGGTGTGTCACAGTCTTGGGGTGTCTTATTCTGTTCCTCCACAAGTTCATGAGCTCTTGGAGGTGATGGGCTGTGTCTTTCTGTCATCACTGAGGAGCCTGGCCCAGGACTTGTGGTTTTGAATGCTTGTTGAATGAATGTTCAAACCCAGTCTCATTGGTCCAAAATGTTTTAAAAAGTGTGACTCTAAGTCTTCTTTTAGTTGCAAGAGTGAAGTGGTGCTGCAGAGTGTGGTCCTGATTTTGGGGCAGACCTCCGGGGGTGCACTGTGTAGTGTCTCCATGATGTGAGGGATAGTTTATCTGTGCCCACTGCTTCAAAAGGGGCCATTCACACAGGGCACTTGAATTCATGCCTTGGATGTCGATGATTGTTTTAAAATCTATTTTCTACTTTCTTTTCCAGGAAGGAAATTTCCAAGATTCGGCAAAGTTCCTATCTTAGAGGAATGAATTTGACATCATTTTTTGCTGTAACCAAAATCATGATTTTTGTCACCTTCGTCACCAATGTGGCCCTCGAAAAGGTGATTACAGCCTGCCAAGTGTTTGTGGTGGTGACGCTGTTTGAGGCTCTGCAGTTTACGAGCACCCTCTACTTCCCTATGGCCGTCGAGAAGGTGTCAGAGGCCATCATCAGTATCCGAAGAATCAAGGTTTGGGAACAAATAATTTTTTTAAGTTGTAGGTGTATTTTACATAAAATGCCTTCTTTTATTTGGTGTGACTGTGTGCCAGTTAGGTGAGGTTTAGCTCTGTGCCAAAGCTGGTAGTCATTCCAAACTCTCTTATGTACTCCCCTCTCTTCTTTGATAGAGTATGTTATAAATATCATAAGTTCCCTGCTCATTTATTGGCAGCAGTAGCAACAACACAGGACTCTCTACATACAAGTGATGACGTTAGGGTGATTAATATGCCTAAAAACAAGAGAAGTGAATAGGTTGCCTCTCCTGTGCTAACTCAAATGACTAGTTAGTGACTGTGCACAGTCCTGGAGTGAACAGGATTCCTCTCTAGGCTGGGAAGGAAAAAACTTGCTGAGAGCTCCTTGTTCCTTGGGCAGGAAGATTTACTTAGTTCTCTGTTGGAAATGGGTTCTTTCCTGCATAGGTGGTTTGGTTGTTAATTTCTGAGCTTGCCTTTTGGATCTGCCTTTTCCTCTCTGCCTCTTTTCACTTACTACTTAATTCTGTCTCTAGCTGGACTCTTCCCTTCAAATTTGTGATTCCCACCATACCCACTATGCTTTTTTCCTGACTGTCCCTAAATTGCCTTGGACAAATAATTTACATCACGAAAACAAGGGCCTGGCACACAGTAGGTGCTCAGTTATTCATGTGTTTATGAATAAATCTAAAATTAAAATAAACTGGTTCTGAGAATCAGCCTGGGCATGAGCTTGAGTGTCTAGGCTTTATGAAAAATCTGATTTGTTTCTACCTCTCCACAGTGATGGGCTGCTAATAATAGATCTCTAGTGAAGTTAGATAGTTCTCCAATGTGATTGTATTTTAGTTTTAGGTCTTGTCATAAAAGCCAATTTTTTGTGTGTGAAGTTTCTATGCTATAAAAAACCATTTCCCATAAAACACATCAGTCATATGGGTTAAGTTCTGGTCTCCTGAGTTTGTCATTCTTTCTGATGGGGGCTTCTAGCAACACTTATAAGGCTTGGTCCATTCTACTTGTTAAAAAATTCCTTTTTCATGGCTTTCACATCTTGAAATAAGACATTTAGGAATATTCTTGGACTGTGGTGACATTCTTAATGACACATTAACCCATCCAGATGGAAGCTTCATATGTGTGTTGTGCTATTGTGGTTTTGTTATTACTGCTGCCGCAGCTGCCTTCTTTAATCATGGCTACCAGTGATCTTGTGGTCTGGGCCCTCTTGAACCCTTTATGCATCATTCCATGTCATTTAATCTGAAAAACAATTGAGTGTGTAAACGTTGGTGTCGCTGCTTTATGGATAAGGAAACGGGTTCATGTATCAGTTGGAATAACTCACCCATCCTCACACAGCTTGCAAATGACAGAAGTAGGATTTTGACCACAGCCTGATTTCTTAACCACTGTTACATTGCTTTCTATATACCTTTTATTGTGTGGACTATCTCATTCAGTTCAGTTCAGTTCAGTTCAGTTGCTCAGTCATGTCCGACTCTTTGCGACCCCAGGAATCGCAGCATGCCAGGCCTCCCTGTCCATCACCAACTCCCAAAGTTCACTCAGACTCACGTCCATTGAGTCATTGATGTCATCCAGCCATCTCATCCTCTGTTGCCCCCTTCTCCTCCTGCCCCCAATCCCTCCCAGCATCAGAGTCTTCTCCAATGAGTCAACTCTTCGCATGAGGTGGCCAAAGTACTGGAGTTTCAGCTTTAGCATAATTCCTTCCAAAGAAATCCCAGGGCTGATTTCCTTCAGAATGGACTGGTTGGATCTCCTTGCAGTCCAAGGGACTCTCAAGAGTCTTCTCCAACACCACAGTTCAAAAACATCAATTCTTTGGCACTCAGCTTTCTTCACAGTCCAGCTCTCACATCCATACGTGACCACAGGAAAAACCATAGCCTTGACTAGACAGACCTTTGTTGGCAAGTAATATCTCTGCTTTTTAATATGCTATCTAGTTTGGTCGTAACTTTCCTTCCAAGGAATAAGCATCTTTTAATTTCATGGCTGCAGTCACCATCTGCAGTGATTTTGGAGCCCCCAAAATAAAGTCTGCCACTGTTTCTACTGTTTCCCCATCTATTTCCAATGAAGTGACGGGACCAGATGCCATGATCTTCGTTTTCTGAATGTTGAGTTTTAAGCCAACTTTTTCACTCTCCTCTTTCACTTTCATCAAGAGTCTTTTTAGTTCCTCTTCACGTTCTGCCATAAGGGTGGTGTCATCTGCATATCTGAGATTATTGATATTTCTCCCAGCAATCTTGATTCCAGCTTGTGCTCCTTCCAGCCCAGCGTTTCTCATGATGTACTCTGCATATAAGTCTCATTAAGTTTGGTTTTCATCATCTCCTCTTACTCTGAAGACCTTTGAAGTCCCTGTTTCTTGAAGAATCAAGTTTTAAACTCTGGGTTCCACTGGATTCTCTGTTTCTCAGCACATGACCCTCCTCTCTGGCATGGGATTGGGGTGGGGAGGAGGAAAAGGCCTGTCTCTATGACCTGCCACATTCATCCCCACTTTGAGATCTCTGTTCAGCCTCCTTGGTTGCCTTCTCCTCTGTCCTTGATTTGAGTAAATGCTGCTGAGCCTCCAGCAGCCCCATGGCCCTCTCCCGGCACTTTTGTTCACATTGATCTGGGGTTTCCATCTATGTGCACAGCCAGCCTCATGTCAGGTGGGGTGATGCTGATTCCCTGGGAGTGTTCTGAGCCCCTTGACAGCAGACTGTCTCTAGTGGTTCTTTAGTGTAGTGCATGGTCCACGCTGGACACATCATGGGTATCATATAAATGCTGGATTGACTGAGACAACAGTTACAGAAAGTGAATCAGTTGAGTTCAGTCACTCAGTCGTGTCCGACTCTTTGAGACCCCAAGAATTGCAGCATGCCAGGTCTCCCTGTCCATCACCAACTCCCGGAGTTCACCCGGACTCACGTCCATCAAGTCAGTGTTTCCATCCAGCCATCTCATCCTCTGTCGTCCCCTTCTCCTCCTGCCCCCAATCCCTCCCAGCATGAGTCTTCTCCAATGAGTCAACTCTTCACGTGAGATGGCCAAAGTACTGGAGTTTCAGCTTTAGCATCATTCCTTCCAAAGCAATCCCAGGGCTGATCTCCTTCAGAATGGACTGGTTGGATCTCCTTGCAGTCCAAGGGACTCTCAAGAGTCTTTTGCAACACCACAGTTCAAAGGCATCAATTCTTCGGCGCTCAGCCTTCTTCACAGTCCAACTCTCACATCCATACGTGACCACAGGAAAAACCGTAGCCTTGACTAGATGAACCTTTGTTGGCAAAGTAATATCTCTGCTTTTGAATATGCTATCTAGGTTGGTCATAACTTTCCTTCCAAGGAGTAAGCATCTTTTAATTTCATGGCTGCAGTCATCATCTGCAGTGATTTTGGAGCCCCCAAAAATAAAGTCTGCCACTGTTTCCCCATCTATTTCCCATGAAGTGATGGGACCAGAAGCCATGATCTTCGTTTTGTGAATGTTGAGCTTTAAGCCAACTTTTTCACTCTCCACTCTCACTGTCATCAAGAGGCTTTTTAGTTCCTCTTCACTTTCTGCCATAAGGGTGGTGTCATCTGCATATCTGAGGTTATTGATATTTCTCCCAGAAATCTTGATTCCAGCTTGTGCTTCTCCCAGCCCAGCGTTTCTCATGATGTACTCTGCATATAAGTTAAATAAGCAGGGTGACGATATCCAGCCTTGACATACTCCTTTTCCTATTTGGAACCAGTCTGTTGTTCCATGTCCAGTTCTAACTGTTGCTTCCTGACCTGCATACAAATTTCTCAAGAGGCAGATCAGGTGGTCTGGTATTCCCATCTCTTTCAGAATTTCCCACAGTTTATTGTGATCCACATAGTCAAAGGCTTTGGCATAGTCAATAAAGCAGAAATATATGTTCCTCTGGAACTCTCTTACTTTTTCCATGATCCAGCGGATATTGGCAATTTGATCTCTGGTTCCTCTGCCTTTTCTAAAACCAGCCTGAATATCAGAAATTTCACGGTTCACATATTGCTGGGGCCCCACAAAAGCCCAGGGTGGTCAGTCTGCACTAGAAGCCAGAGAAATGCAGAGGAGGGAGCAGATTGGAGTTAGGCATTCCTGGAACATTGCGCCTTGATGGGAGTCTAAAATCAGGGGAGCTGAATCTAATCCAGTGGGGCAATAGGTCTGAATCTTTTGCTTGTTCTGTGCATCCATCTGTGTACCCAGACTGACTGAAATTGGTGAACCTGCTCTCTAAAGAGAAAAGCTAGCTGTGCCCTGTGCAGCCAGGTGTTCATGTAGCCCCTGCTGGCTTGGCTCCTGGGCCTTGTAGTAAACTAGAAACACTCTTACTTGTTTAACAAAATTAGTCTGTCTTGATGGCCATCATGAAATAAAAGAGATTTATACCATGAGACTTTATGCTAAAATTCATCTCTAGTCTGAAGGTGCTCTTGAGACAGAATTCCCTCCTCTTTGGAGTTGGTCAGTCTAGTTTCTCTTAAGACCTTTGACTAATTGGATGAAACCCACCCACATTATGGAGGATAATCTGATTTACTCAGACTCTACTGATTAAATGTCAATCTCATCTAAAATTGCTTTCACTGTAATAGGTGTTTGAGTAAGTGTATGGGGGTTGATCTGCCAAGTATCTGGTTAATAAAATGAACCATCACACCCTCTTGAATCCCCATATCTTCCTCCGAGCTCCTGGATGTGACTTTGTCCTCACTAAGCCATGTGTTTATGGATTTGTTTCCTTCCCTGAACTCCAGAATTCTTACAGACAGTGCCTCTTTCATCTTCATAGTGCTCTCAAATAGATGATGCTCAGAAAATGTGCAACTGAAGGGACCTTCCAGCTCCATCATTTCTGGGATCCTGCAAATACCTAACCATTAAGCATGGTTGTAGTGGAGACAGTGATAACTCTGATTCTCTGATGGATGATGTGACTTACCAAAGAGTATAGCATGAAAGGGGTCCTGCAGGTTTTCAGGAAATTGTGCTCAAGTACTTGGGTGGATTTTTTTATTTCTTTTCTACTAAAATGAACTCAATGTCTAAGGCCTGAGACTCCTTCATGTGTAGGTTTGTGCAGTAACATTAACATTATGACCTGGGGAGAACTTTGAATTTTCCTGGTGCTGACTTTGTCAGGCTGCTTTGTGTCCTGTTAAGGACACACCTTTGACTTGGGCAAGACACTAAATTTTCTCTTCATGGCAGGAAGGTGGTCTCAGAATTTAGAAATCTGTTGGCAGTAGTTGTTTTCAGTAAAGGCAGGGCAAATAGCTGAGAATAAAAGTGGTGAGATGGTTAGTGTTTGCATTGGAAACTGCTCCATGGTGTGTTGAAGTAATCTTGGAAGTACTTTTTTTTTTTCTTTTCTTTTAGATCCTATTAATAGAAACTTCTTCAGCCCATTTAGTTTTACCACCATATAAAGAATGGGTGGTATAAAGAATGGGTGGTATAAAGAATGTAGTTCTCTAATTCATGAGAATCATCTGGTGTGCTTGTTAAAACTAAATGATCACATCTTGGAGTTTCTGACTCGCTATTCCTTTGCTGGAGTCTAATTTGTCTTTAGTAAGTGTCCCTTTGTCCTTGAAAATAAATCACATTTGGGAAACATTGCCCTATTTGTAGAAAGAAATCTAAAATGTATCTTAGCAAATGCAAAAGATAACAATCTTTTTAAAAATAAAATCAGTTGAGAGGAAAAAGCTGTCTTGATTTATGCTAGACTTTTGGGGGTCAAATTTGAATTTATTCATCCAATCATTTCACAAAATAACAAGTCTGGTGCAGCCTTGAGTATGGTGCAGATGAGTATATAGAGTGGCAGGTAAGCAACTGCAGAGAGGTCCTTCCTACTTGCAATTTATGTTTCACCAAGTGGGAGGTTAATAAAGAATCAAACAGTGAAACTTGATGTGCATTTCTGTGTCAATAGTCCTTGGAAGGAAAAGTCTGAGGGGCCATGAGGTGCTTTGTCAGAGTCACTGGTGTAGTTTTGGAGGTTGTGTTGAGAAGTTTGAGCAGGGAAGTCTGAGCAAGTTACCTGGATAATTCCATGTGTGGGAGTATGGGAGGTGGGAAGCCGATGCTTTGCATTTTCCTGGGGATGATCATATGACAAAGGCCTTTTGAGGATAAGAAGGGGGATCCATGCATTTGAGGAGCCAGAAATGTCTGAGGCTGCAGAGTAGAGAGCTGGAGGCCTGAGCAGGGGACCATAAAGGATACTACAGGAAACATTAAGGCTTTTATAATCAGCCTGACTGCAGCCTGGAGAATAGGGCAGTGAGGTGGGGTAAGGACCCAGAGCAGAGGCAGGGAGATGAGTGTGTCAGGAGGCTAATGCAGTACACGGTCCAGGGACGAGATGATGTGGTTTGGTTTGGGGTGAAATAGAGAGACTTGGCAATATTTGAGAACTACTCAGGGGCACATTTTGAGTTCGGTATTAGGGGCAGGGAGGGGAGAGGTGGATGTCAGGCTGCTTTGGTTTTTCAGGCTGTAAAATCACCTGGATTGACTATGATAAGGAATGCTAAGAGAGAACCAAATCTGAGGAAATGACTAGCCTGGACTTAGTTTTGGATTCTGAGAGCATTTAAAAATATTCAGTGTTTGCTGTAAGGCCCACCTCACTGAGCAGCCATTGGCTGGATTCAGCCTCCCGTCCTGTTATCTAACAGGTAGCATCAATTATTGGATATTCATTTTCTTCCTTTCCCTGCCTCACACTTAGATTAATGAGGCCCAACTAGAAGGTGAAAAGGGCCGCAGGAGTGGAAGAAAAGGCCAAATGAGTTGGTCAGAACTGGGCAAGATTTCACCACAGATGGGCTGGAGGTATGGTGAGCAGGCAGAGTTTAAAACACAGTGTGGTGTGGAGCCCTGCTGCCCCATGGCCTCCTGAAGCCTGGGGCTCAGTAGACTAGGTGGTTCATCATCCAGAATTTCTGCTCAGGTCATGTCTGGCAGCCCCAGGAAGGAAACCCACTACCCTGCCCACCTTGGATGGGGTGCAGTGGTCCATCCCCATGGGCAGAACTACACGTGGTCTTCATAGTGTTGTGTCTTCTTGTTTACATGTGCTTTTCTATGTCATTTTTCCCATGTACAAAATATTAATGATTTACTATGACTTTATAGGTCCCAGAAGTCCCTCTATTTTATCTTAATAAGGAAAATGGACTGAAGCTCTTTTCTTTGAATTACTCCAATAGGATTGTAAATGTCTTGAAAGCACTATAAGTTTTCAGTGACTTTCACATCCAGTAAAATGTGTCTTTGAAGTTATGTTATTCATAAAACTGCTTAGATTTTTCCCCATCAGCCACTGGGAAGTCAATCTTTTTGGCTGAAGTTCTGACTTTGGTATTTTCCCACACCATCTGTTCTGGGTCTGCACATCATCTGTAATTTATTTTCAGCTTTTTTTTTTTTTTTTTTAATCAGCCTGAGCCCTAGAAAAAAAATCCAGCCAGCACTTCTGACACCTTTACAAGCTGGTTATGTGTTGGAATCTCATTTAATCCCTGGAAGATTGTGTCATCTTTCCTCACTCAAACCTATTATTTGTGGAGAAGTGTTGGGAATTTCTGTCCTACTATGTACACAATGATGGTTTCTGGTATCACTGACTCGATAGACATGAGTTTGAGCAAGTTCCAGGAGTTGGTGATGGACAGGGAAGCCTGGTGTGCTGTAGTCCCTGGGGTCGCAAAGAGTCAGACGTGACTGAGCAAATGAACACATACACACACTGAATATTGAGTTTTTGTCTTGGTAACATATTTAAGCTGAAATTGGCATTGGCACCCTACTCCAGCAACTCTTGCCTGGAGAATCCCATGGATGGAGGAGCCTGGTGGGCCGCAGTCCATGGGGTCGCTAAGAGTTGGACACGACTGAGTGACTTCGCTTTCACTTTTCACTTTCATGCATTGGAGAAGGAAATGGCAACCCACGCCATTGTTCTTGCCTGGAGAATCCCAGGGACGGAGGAGCCTGGTGGGCTGCCATCTACGGGGTCGCACAGAGTCAGACACGACTGAAGCTACTTAGCAGCAGCAGCAGCAGACAAGATGTATGATATATGCATACAACTTTTTGCTTGTTGCTGTGTTAGCTCAGTCTGTGTAAAGCTGTAGCAATGCAGGTTGGATGGATTTGAAGAGCCCTGTAATCTATTCCTTCCCTTACCCATGATTTGCTGACTCTGTACAAGGCTTGGTTTCTGTTGGAGTTGGAACTAGTGTCTGTAAGTGTGTGAGTGATGTAGTGTCTATATCTCCTGTGTAACATATAGGAGAATCCCTCATGAGATTCAGGAGTAGGGAGGACAGTGCCAGCTGGCAATGTTCTGACAGGTTCCCAGGAAGATTAGCTTTTGAGATGGACTGGAAAGGTGGGTGGGTTAGTACTCAGGGTGTCCAGGCAGAGGCCACCTGGGGAGTGTGGACTTAGGTGCTTATGGATCACTGGGGGATATTAAGTATGATGGACATTCTCAGAGGTAAGAGATCAGGAAGACGTGCTATTGGGGAGGGCTAGGGAAGGAACTATGGAAAAAACTCAAGAATATTGTATCAGTATTTGAAATGATTAATAGTAAGTTAGACTCTGAAATTATGTTGCTTCAAGAGAAAGGGAAAATTGGGAGATGAATGAGCTGTGGCAGAACAGACAAGAGCTGCTACGTGACTGATGATGGGAGAGGTGATGTGGAGACAGAACTCAGGCTGTGGTGATTGACAGCCTGCAGAGGAGTCTTCAGAACACCATCAGTCCAACCTGCCTCCTGCTGGACTTGGGCTTGGGGCAGGGAGGAGTAGCTGTGCCCCATGTTAGGCTCTCAGTGAGCCTGGATGAGAGGAGGAGGAAACGAGAGGATGTTATCTCCTGACTGCTGGTCTTTGAGAGAAATGTAAGGGTACTGCTTTCTTGTTCCTGCACAGAAGCAGGTTTTCATGATCAGTTTTTGCCAATTGTTCTTTTGAAGAGGAAGATTTCAATCACATTTGTGGCTCTGTGGTGTGATAGATGAGAATGTCAAGGACTTGAAGGATGTTTATGATTTTAAGGGGGTAGGTTCCTATTCAAATATTTTCTTTCTCAAACATCCTCAGTTGCCCCTGTGTTGGTAGGGATTTGGTTTGCCTCTGGGTCCTAGAATTGCCCATATTAAAGCTGCTTGCAAGGATAGTTTGCTTTTCTTTCATGCAAGAGTCCTTGTAATGCTCTATATTCTCTTCCTGGGGCTGTCTTTACAAAGTAATACAAACCACAAGACCTAAAATCACAGAAGTATATTGTTTCACAGACCTGGAGGCTGAAAGTCTGAAATCAAGGTGTCAGCAGGGCCACGATCTCTCGAAATCCTGTAAGGGGGACTCCTTTGTCAGCTCTGTTAACTTAAATGGTTTCAGACAAATCTTGTTTTTCCTAGGCTTGTAATTGCCATCACTCCAGCCTCTGTCTCCATAATCATCTGCCTGTTTTCTGCTGGTGTGTCTGTCTCTACATCTCTCTTCTTATAAGGGCACTAATCATGTTGGATTCAGGGCCCACTCTACTCCACTGTGATTTCACCTTAATGGATTACACCTATAACAACCATATTTCCAAATACAGTCACATTATGAGCTAACTGGGGTTAGGACATAACTTTTTTGTGGTGATACAACTCTCCCCATAACAAGTCCCATGGCTAGTGTGAACCTCCATGGTATTTGGACCCAGACTCTTTCTCTCTTATTATATTACTCCACTGCATGTGACCTTGACCCCGCTGGCAGCCTCCAAGGCCCAGGACGTGGGGTGGAGGAAGGTCCTGGTTGCTGTCACTCTCCACTGACCTCAATTTAGCCACATGGCTGTGCCTATCTGTTTGTGAGGCTGGAGAGAGAGGCCCGCCTTCCAAACTGCCATGTGCAACCAAAATCCAGGGTTTGTTACCACAGAAAAATGAGAGCAGATTTTGAGGACAGTCAGCAGTCTCTGCCACACATTCATAGTTCTTAGGGGTGTGGGTAATGGAGGTGGTCTCAGTTGTTTACTCAATTTCTCTACCACTGTAGTTTCTTTCATTGAGTTATTAATGCATCTAACATTTGCAGGGCAAGAGAGAGTTTTCTGGCATATGTTTATGTTAGCTTTGTAGTGGTTCACAGGACTTACTTGGTTTTATTCAGCTAAATCACATTGAATGACTGCTAAGTGCTGTGAAAATAGCAAGAAGTAGAAGATGCAGCCATTCCTGTCTAGCTGGAGAGAAGGCACTGACTAAAGAGAAGAGATAAGTGACAGTGAAAAGATGTTTGTGAAGTATTTTTAAGAGGTAGAAATTTAATAAGAACATTTTCTTTTTAGAATGATAACATGTTATAGTTAATGAAAAGCAGTGATACTGATTTAACACACATGAAAAGAGCAGAGTGGTCTTAAGTGCTCACGTGAGGGTCATGACCCACAATAGAGCCAGAGTTTCATTCAGCATCTCTGCTGTAGTCTTGTGTTCCCAGCCTGTCTTGTTCCACCTGATTGAAGAAGGCCTGGGAATGGCCTTCCTCTCTATGTTCCTAGCCGTGTCACATCGTGCTTGGTGCATAGTGGGATTCAGTAAATATGTATGGAATAATTTCCTATCAGCTCCCATGTTTATTGATGGTAACACAAAACTAAAGCAATATAAATGTCCAGGTTCTAAATGTGTTGGATTTTAGAGCTATATTTTCTCCTTAGGGAAAAACTTGTACACTGAGAAATGTTGAGAAAGTTACAGATAGACTCATGGCCAGGCACTCTATTTATGTCATATATACACATGCATATACACACATTATATACACACACACACTCCCTTACATAAAGAACTCTATGTATACTATATGTCCTATATTATAAATGTACATACTATATGCTGTAATAATAGTGTATATTATTCTATATATTAGTTTGTCCTGATGTGAACCAACACTTCAAGTACAAATGGCAAAACAATTTGTAGGTTGTATAGATTTTTACTGAAAATTCCAAGGAAGCAATTATTTTTGTTTGTGTTTCATCCCGCAGACTAAACTGTCTATGTTTTTCCTTTTTCTATAGAACTTTTTGTTACTTGATGAGATATCACAGCTCAACACTCAGCTGCCATCAGATGATAAAACAGTTGTGCACATGAAAGATTTTACTGCTTTTTGGGATAAGGTAATAAGTCCTCCATTCCTAGATCATGATTGCTTATAGATAACTGTGACATAGATTTATTGGAGAATTTTGAGATTTTACCCATGGTGTAAAATGTGACTTGTACACTTACTGGAAGTATGTTATAAATTCTCAAAATCAGGGATAATGTTTGCAACTAACAGAGATTGCATGTAAAATCAGCCTAAGGCATTTGACGTGTTCTCTATTTCACTTTCAAGAGAGCTTTCAACATATTAGCACATCTTGAACTTAAAGTACGTATGTTTGTAATGTTAGAATTTACAGGACTGGAGAGACAAAATGACAGAGCAATGCCAGATTCCGAAGCCTGAACAGGGAGGGAGCTCAGTGTCTGGCCCTGGGAAACTGTGAGGTGTGGGGACAGGAAGCTGAATGTATGTGGCTTATTATTTTGTTGTCATAACTGAGTGAAAGTAGTAAAATAGAACTCTCAGTTTCAGACAAGAAAGGAGTGGAGAAGCTTAAAAAAATTTCCTCACGTTTAAAAATCTAGCTTTTTACTGATATATTTGTATTCCTATAATATCCAAGTCTCCTTTTTAATGATGAAAAATAATTGTCATTGTTTTAGTATGTTAATGTTTTAGACATATTTTAGAATGTTTTTAGTATGTTTGTGTTCAAAACAATATAAACAGATGAAGAGATATTCCATGTTCCTGGGTAGGAAGAATCAATATTATGAAAATGACTATACTACCAAAGAATCAATGTGATCCCTATCAAGTTACTAATGGCATTTTTCATGGATGGAAACACAAAAGACCCCGAATAGCCAAGCAGTCCTGAGAAAGAAGAATGGAGCTGAAGGAATCAACTTTCCTGATTTCAGATTATACTGCAAAGCTACAGTCATCAAGACAGTATGGTAGTGAAACAAAAACAGAAATATAGATCAACTGAACAAGATAGAAAACCCAGAAATAAACCCATGTACCTATGAGTACCTTATTTTTGACAAGGGAGGCAAGAATATATAATGGGGCAAAGACAGCCTTTCAATAAGTGGTTCTGGGAAAACTTGACAGTTATATTGTAAAAGAATGAAATTAGAACACTTCTTAACACCATACACAAAGATAAACTCAAAATGGACTAAAGACCTAAATATAAGACCAGAAACTAGAAAATTCTTAGAGGAAAACATAGACAGAACCCTCAATGAGATAAATTTTTGTATACGAGACAGCAAAAGAGACACTGATGTATAGAACAGTCTTTTGGACTCTGAGGGAGAGGGAGAGGGTGGGTTGATTTGGGAGAATGGCATTGAAATATGTATAATATCATATATGACACAAGTCGCCAGTCCAGGTTCAATGCACGATACTGGATGCTTGGGGCTGGTGCACTGGGACGACCCAGAGGGATGGTATGGGGAGGGAGGAGGGAGGAGGGTTCCGGTTGGGGAACACATGTATACCTGTGGCAGATTCATTTTGATATATGGCAAAACCAATACAATATTGTAAAGTTAAAAAATAAAATTAAATTAAAAAAATTAAATGTAAAAAAATAAACATAAAAAATAAATTTATTTATTTTAATTGGAGGCTAATTACTTTACAATATTGTGTTTGTTTTGCCATACATCAACAATGAATCCAAATCCACCATGAGTTCAAGATCCTCTATGACCACCTCCTGGAGTAATAGAAATAAAAACAAAAGTAAACAAGTGGGACCTGATTAAACTTAAAAGCTTTTGTACTTCAAAGGAAACTATAAGCAAGATTTAAAGACAACCTTCAGAATGGGAAAAAATAATAGCAAATGAAACAACTGACATGGGAGTACTTTCAAAAATATATGAACAGTTCATACAACTCAATGCCAGAGAAACAGACAACCCAAAGAGTGGGAAAAGACCTAAACAGACATTTCTCCAAAGAAGACATACCAATGGCTCACAAACACACGAAAACATGCTCAACATCACTCATTATTAGAGAAATGCAAATCAAAACGACAATGAGATATCACCTCATACTGATCAGAATGGCCGTCATCAAGTCTACAAACAATAAATGCTGGAGAGGATGTCTATAAAAGGAACACTCTTGCACTGTTGGTGGGAATGTAAATTGATACAGCCACTATGGAAGATGGTATGGAGATTCCTTAAAAAGCTAGGAATAAAACCACCATATGACCCAGCAATCCCACTCTGAGGCATATACCCTGAGGAAACCAAAACTGAAAATGATACATGTATCCCATTGTTCATTGCAGCACTGTTTACAATAGGTAGGACATGGAAGCAACCTAGATATCCATTGACAGATGAAGGGATAAAGAAGTTGTGGTACATATACACAATGGAATATTACTCAGCTATTAAAAAGAAAACATTTGAATCAGTTCTAACGAGGTAGATGAAACCAGAGCCTATTATACAGAATGAAGTAAGTCAGAAAGAAAAATACCAATACAGTATATTAACGCATATACATGGAATTTAGAAAGATGGTAATGACCACCCTATATGCACAACAGCAAAAGAGACACAGATATAAAGAACAGACTTTTGGACTCTGTGGGAGAAGGTGAGGGTGGGATGATTTGAGAGAATAGTATTGAAACATATATATTACCATATGTGAAATAGATGAACAAAGTTTGATGCATAAAACAGGGCATTCAAAGCAGGTGTACTGGGACAACCCAGAAGGATGGGATGGAGAGGGAGGTTGGAGGGGGGTTCAGGATGGGGGACACATGTACACCTGTGGCAAAAAAGTTCTAAAAAAAAAGAAAAGAAAAAAAAGGAGATCCAACCAGTCCATTCTGAAGGAGATCAGCCCTGGGATTTCTTTGGAAGGAATGATGCTACAGATGAAACTCTAGTACTTTGGCCACCTCATTCGAAGAGTTGACTCATTGGAAAAGACCCTGATGCTGGGAGGGATTGGGGGCAGGAGGAGAAGGGGACGACAGAGGATGAGATGGCTGGATGGCATCACTGACTTGATGGACGTGAGTCTGGGTGAACTCCGGGAGTTGGTGATGGACAGGGAGGCCTGGCGTGCTGCGATTCCCGGGGTCTCAAAGAGTCGGACACGACTGAGCGACTGAACTCAACTGATTCAGTTCTGGGAAGAACTGAATTATAAAAATATCATAGGATGTTTTTAAGTCTTAAGTCTGCTTTTCCTGTCTTTACTGAATTAAATCAACTTCTTTGTTTCTAGAACTGAGCAGATCAGATCAGATCCGGCGCTCAGTCATGTCCGACTCTTTGCGACCCCATGAATCACAGCACACCAGGCCTCCCTGTCCATCACCATCTACCGGAGTTCACCCAGACTCATGTCCATCGAGTCAGTGATGCCATCCAGCCATCTCATCCTCTGTCGTCCCCTTCTCCTCCTGCCCCCAATCCCTTCCAGCATCAGAGTCTTTTCCAACTCTTCACATGAGGTGGCCAAAGTACTGGAGTTTCAGCTTCAGCATCATTACTTCAAGAGAAATCACAGGACTGATCTCCTTCAGAATAGCCTGGTTGGATCTCCTTGCAGTCCAAGGGACTCTCAAGAAGTCTTCTCCAACACCACAGCTCAAAAGCATCAATTCTTTGGCGCTCAGCCTTCTTCACAGTCCAACTCTCACATCCATACATGACCACAGGAAAAACCATAGCCTTGACTAGATCAACCTTTGTTGGCAAAGTAATGTCTCTGCTTTTGAATATGCTATCTAGTCATAGCATATGTGGTCATAACTTTCCTTCCAAGGAGTAAGCGTCTTTTAATTTCATGGCTGCAGTCACCATCTGTAGTGATTTTGGAGACCAGAAAAATAAAGTCTGAAACTGTTTCCACTGTTTCCCTATCTATTTCCCATGAAGTGGTGGGACCGGATGCCATGATCTTTGTTTTCTGAATGTTGAGTTTTAAGCCACTTTTTCACTCTCGACTTTCACTTTCATCAAGAGCCTTTTGAATTCCTCTTCCTTATCTGCCATAAGGGTGGTGTCATCTGCATTTCTGAGGTTATTGATATTTCTCCCGGCAATCTTGATTCCAGCTTGTGCTTCTTACAGCCCAGTGTTTCTCATGATGTACTCTGCATATAAGTTAAACAAGCAGGGTGACAATATACAGCCTTGACGTACTCCTTTTCCTATTTGGAACCAGTCTATTGTTCCATGTCCAGTTCTAACTGTTGCTTCCTGACCTGCATATAGGTTTCTCAAGAGGCAGGTCAGGTGGTGTGGTATTCCCATCTCTTTCAGAATTTTCCACAGTTTAATGTGATCCACATAGTCAAAGGCTTTGGTATAGTCAATAAAGCAGAAATAGATGTTTTTCTGGATCTCTCTTGCTTTTTTGATGATCCAGCAGATGTTGGCAATTTGATCTCTGGTTCCTCTGCCTTTTCTAAAAGCAATTTGAACATCAGGAAATTCACGGTTCACGTATTGCTGAAGCCTGGCTTGGAGAATTTTGAGCATTACTTTACTAGCGTGTGAGATGAGTGCAATTGTGCGGTAGTTTGAGCATTCTTTGGCATTGCCTTTCTTTGGGATTGGAATGAAAACTGACCTTTTCCAGTCCTGTGGCCACTGCTGAGTTCTCCAGATTTGCTGGCATATTGAGTGCAGCACTTTCACAGCATCATCTTTCAGGATTTGAAATAGCTCAACTGAAATTCCATCACCTCCACTAGCTTTGTTCATAGTGATGCTTTCTAAGGCCCACTTGACTTCATATTTCATGATGTCTGGCTGTAGGTGAGTGATCACACCATCGTGATTATCTTGGTTTTGAAGATCTTTTTTGTACAATTTTTCTGTGTAATCTTGCCACCTCTTCTTAATATCTTCTTCTTCTAGAGATCTCTTCAAGAAAATTAGAGATACTAAGGGAACATAGGGATTAGAGGGCTAGAAGTGAAACACTGGGATAACGATTTTAGAAAGCAGCTACCATATCTTAGGACAGATCTCCAGACCTGAGAATTCAGAAGAGAGGCCCTAAAAAATTGATGATCAGACCTCCAAGGAGAGGTCATTGCCTGGTTGCTGGACATATTTGTGAGGGCGCAGGATGAGGCTGGTTCTCCATGTGCTAATAGCCAGGAGCTGGAGTCAGGTCCCAGTGCTGAGGTGCCACTAGTAGCAGAATCAGGTAGCACATTAGCTGTGTTTCCCACCTTCAGTCTCCCTCTAGTGCCCCCTACTTTCAGAACCTAACAAAGGCCACCTGGCAAAAAAGTCTCTGAACTGTTGCAGTGACTTGCAGAGACCCACCTTCTGCATCACAGATGAGAGTTTGAAAAGAAAGGCAAATCAGGGATGAGAGACTAAATAAACAACCAGCGAGTCTCTCACACAATAGCTCTGTTCTGCACACGTGGCAAGCTCCAGACTTTGGTCTCTGGATATCTGTCTAGTATATTCCTTCCAGATTTGGTTGGCTCTTTCTTCCTTAGTAATTTAATATTTCCTTCCTTAGCTTTATTTCCTTCCTCCATCTATCCCTTTTCTCTCTCTCTTTCATTTTTTTTCTCTTTCTTTGTCCCTTTTCTCTGTTGCTTGCTCAGTTTCAATAAATGTTAGGATGTGGTTTTATAAAATAAGAAAAGCATTCCTCAAAGGATAAACTTTGGCAGCAAATAATCTCAAGGAATGCAAGATACTTTAAGGTATTTTGATGGTCCATACAAAATAGGCAATAATCACTAATGAGTGGTCAGTAATAAGCACAATTCTTTATGTATGATGATAATAGAACTGTCTCTTTTGACTTGGACAGTTCCTGGAAATCACCTCCCACCCTACCTCACATGCATTGTCAGATGGGACATCAGTGGGGACATTGAGTAGATACCAGGCTATCAGCACTGAGGCAGTGCCTGTAGCCTCACTCCCTGAGCTGGACGTGCACAGGAGTGAGCTCTGGGGAGGCAGACGACAGGAGTGGGTCATCCTCAACCAAAGGGATGCTCTAGGCTCCAAACAGTGCATCTGGTCACCTTTATTAGACATCACAGTAGGATGTGGGCTATACCTGCAGACTTTCATGAGGAATGGAGTGACATTCAAGATTGCTCAACACTGGTTCTTAATTTCTAGAAATGTTTTGTGTCAGGCATCCTTAGTCGTTCATTTTGTGTTTTTGAGGCTAATTGGAGAAATAACCTTTTATTGGTAGATTTTACTTGTCACTTTGTTCTTACTTCTCAATATTCCATTTCAAAGATTGTCCCTTAAAGCACCATTCTTCCATTATAAATAAATGATGCTGTGAAACTTACCTATTTCAAGCCCTTTGTCAGGCTTTACATAGCAGCAGAAAGATGGCTTGATCTCCAGCTCAGTTAAGGGTCTGTTCAATTAAATTATTTGCTCCTAAATGTACCCTAAAGATTTATTTTTGGTTTTGGTATTATAGCATTAATGGCATTAATGGTAGCAGATTCATTTTATTATCTATTTCTTAGAAATACTGTCACCTTGGAATGTGTGGTTAGTTAGGGAAATTGAGGAAAGACAGAATTTGGGCATGTCACCTGGTCTCTAGTCTTTCCCACTCTATTGTTTTCCTCTATTTCTTGGCATTGATCACTGAGGAAGGCTTTCTTATCGCTCCTTGCTTTTCTTTGGGACTCTGCATTCAGACAAGTATTGTGGGAGTTTTCTCTCTGGGACTTGGAAACGGCGAACCTGAAAGAACAACACTTGGACAGTCTCTGCAAGGACTGACGATTTTATTTCTGCAGTCGAGCCTTTTTATAGGAGCGAGGAACAAAGAGCTTAGAGCATATGGCCAGCAGAGTATGTACAGGGCTAAGATATAATCAGTAAAACATACTTCAAGGAACAGCGCATTCTTAATGACCCATGTGTTTATCCATGACCCATTTTCTCAAGCAACCTCTTTAATGTTTAATTGCTAAATTTTGGCGCCGAGCATAGCCAAAGGCAGGAAATGTTTTTCAGCTATCAGTACACAATGCCTGGGTACTTCTGGCCCTTCACCATTTCCCCAAGGACCTTCTCCTTCAAGGCTATTTTGCACTGTGCCTCCCAACATATCCTCCTTTTGTTTTTACTTTAAGCATGGCAGCTGCTAGTTGGACTCCGTCGTAGGAGGAACAGAGTTTTGAGTAGAGACATCTGTATAGAATTGTGTAGTGCCATACTAGATAGGGTTCCTACTGTAACAATAAATATTAGACTAAGAATGCCAGCAATAATCCATCCTATTATGCGCTTTGACCTCCTTAAGCCAAATTTGAGCAAAACTGAGAGAAATACAGAGTTGGTCCATGGTTCTGTTAGGTTAACAGGAAGCCACAAATCAGATCTTTGCTTGACTATTGCAATGTTGACATAATGATATGAAATAGTATGGTTTAAACACGTATACAAGGCACATGCTGTACAGTTAATAATCTTAGCAGAAAGATCTATATAGAAGTTACCTACAATAAACATGTACAGGAGGTGCACACAAGATTGGATATAACCTGTACTATTGTATAAAAAGGTATAGTTTTGAGGTTTTAAGGCTTTTGCAGTCCCATACACACTGGCAAAGTGCTCCAATGTAACAGGAATCTTCCACACATGCCATTGCTCAGGTCCTACGGTAGGGGCTCAGACGTTGACGTTTTCTCTTCGGCTTCTCTATGGTCATTGAAAACAACCTTTGTGTCAGCTGCATCACCTGTCGGGGGAGTCTGGTCTCGGGGTCCTTCTTGGTAACGGACATGGCGAAGTGGAACCTAGATTTCTTCTCCATCTGCAACAACAAGACCGTAACCTCTGCCTAGGAGTCATAAGATTCCTGGCAACCATTGATTAAATTGTTTATACCATATTGGTGTGTTGGCTTCTAATGGTTTCCTACTGTTTTCCTCTGCAAAATGTCTGTCTGCATGAGTAACAGAACTTTCTTTTATTAAATTTTTTTTTTAAAATTTAAGGAATAAAGAATTAAAGATAATAACTGTTGAGGGGTCATAGGATAAGAAGTGCATCTCCTCTTCCATATTCCCCCTTTCTGTTTTAATAAATGAGTTTTAAGAGTATGATGGGTTCTTTCGATAATTGCTTGACCTTGGGGATTGTAGGGTATCCCTGTGATGTGTGTTATATTCCATTCCATTAGAAATGAATGAAACGAGTGAGAGGTAAATGCAGGCCCATTATCTGTTTTTAAGACTGAAGGTATTCCCATAACAGGGAGGGTGAGTAAAAGTGTGGACACGGCGTGTTTGCTGGATTCTGAAGAGACAGGCACTGCCCATATAAAACCTGAAAATTTATCAACTGAGACAAAAAGCAAAGAAAACTTTCCCAAGGAGCAATGAGTGAAGTCAGATTGCCAAAGGGAGTTAGGCTGTTGCCCACGAGGATTAACTCCTGAAACTGTGGTACGTAAGTGCAGAGCAGCACAGGCATCACAGGATTTAATGATATGTCTCACTTCAGTGAGGGGAATATGGTATTTAGAGTGCAATCTTTTAGCATTGGTATGAAGATTAGCATGTTCATCCATTGCAGACGTAAAGACAGGAGCTATGAACCTATCAACAGCATCATTTCCTGCTGCCAGGGGGCCAGGTAAACCTGAATGAGCATGTATATGTGCAATGAAGAAAGGTTCCGTGTGTGATCCAATTAAGGCTTGAGTCTTTGAAAAGAGAATATATAATTCTTCATCTAGGTTGTACAAAAAGGTGGTAACAAAATCAGGGAAAAGGGAAGCAAGGTATTTGGAATCAGTATACACATTGAAGGATAATGATTGAAGAGACAAAAGAGCATATAAAGCATATAATTCAACTCTTTGCACTGAAGAATAGGTAGTAGGTATTTTCTCTTTGATATTAGGGCCGGCAATCCCAGTTATGCCTTTCTTGTTGCCATCAATAAAATAGGTAGGTGCATTTGAAATAGGCTGGGAGGCAATGATATTAGTTACTATAAATTTAGCAAATTGTAAGTATTTCCACAATTTTCCTTTCAGCAAATGGAATGAGATAACATTCTGAGAATCACTTAATGCTATTTGCATGGTCATGTTATACTGTAAGGCGATTTGTAGTTCCTTTTTTGTCAAGGGGACATGTATTGCATATGGATCAAATCCAGTTAAGGTTTGTACATGGCTCCATCCTGATACAATTAGTTGCCCTATTTTCTCAGTGTATGATACGATTTTTTTTTTTGATTGTTTAGTATGCAGATATACCCATTCTATTGGGCTATTTTGAGCTATAATTGCAGTAGGTGAATGTTTGGTAGGAAATATATATAAATAAACCGGTTGGGTATGGTCCAGCCAAGTTAAGAAGGATTGCTGAATGAGTTTTTCAACAATTTTTAATTCTTCTTTCACTTCTTTTGTTAGCTGTCTAGGACTATTAGGGTCAGGAGGCCTCTCTAAAATTTTAAATAAATTTTGTAATGCATAGGTGGGAAGGCCAATAGATCACTGAAGCCAATCAATTTTTGAAAATCATTTAATGTGCATAAAGAATGCACATAGATTTGAGTTTTTTGAGGTTTTATCTTAGACTCTTCCATAACATGTCCTAAGTAATTAAAGGGTGCTTTCAATTGAATTTTATCTGGTGCAACAAGTAGGCCATGATTTTGAAGAGTAGTAGTGACTTCGTCATATAACTGTTGTAAACAAAGTTCAGATTCCATGGAGAGGAGTATATCATCCATATAATGAATTATGAAAGCAATAAGATATTTAACAGGTTGTAATAAAACTGATATGAGATATTGGCAAATGGTAGGAGAGTTTATCATTCCCTGAGGTAAAACCTTCCATTGAAATCTTTTAACAGGAGCCATGTGATTTATAGAAGGAATTTAAAAAGCAAAACGTTTTCTATCTTTAGGATGCAAAGGTATAGTAAAAGAGCAGTCTTGTAAATCAATAATAATTCCAGACCAGCCTTTTGGTACCATGGAAGGGGAGGGCAATCCAGGTTGTAATGGCCCCATAGGAATCATTGTATTATTAGCATTTCTTAAATCTATCAACATTCGCCATTTTCCTGATTTCTTTTTTATTACAAAAATGGGAGAATTCCATGGGGAAAATGAAGGCTCTATATGATTTTTCTGTAATTTCTCATTTACTAATTGTGTGAGAGTTGCCAACTTTTCTTTAGTCAGGGGCCATTGAGGTGTCCATACTGGGGCATCAGATTCCCAATCAAGAGGCAGTGGTGTTAACTCAATGGCCCCCACTAAAAAGGCTCATTTAGAGAGATCGTGACTTTCATTTGTTCAAGAAAATCCCTTCCCCACAGATTAACAGGGATACTGGTAATATATGATTTGATGTAAGCTACAATTTGATCAGGACCATAAGCTTGTAAATAGGATGCACTGACGAAAGTTTGTGTAGCATCAGCTTCACCTATCCCTAATAGTCTGGAAGGAGCCACAGCCTTACCCCAATCAAGAGGCCATTCTTCAGTTCTAATAATGGAAATGTCGGCTCCTGTATCCAACATAGCTGTGAAATTTTTTCCCAGTATCTTTAGAGTAAGCATAGGTTTTTGATGCTCCTTTAATAAGTTAGATAGTGCAGTGGTAAGATTAGTGCTACCAAAACCTCCCTGTCTAATTTTATCAGATGCCTTCAATGGTTTGACATATGGCAAAAGTAATAATTGTGCAAAGCGTTCCCCTTTTTGTAGATATACATTTCCTACTTTCATGACATTCACCATGACATGTATCTCTCCTTCATAATCTTCATCTACAACTCCAGTTAACACTACTAAACCTTTTATTGTACAGCTGCTGCATCCCAAAATTAGTCCAACTGTTCCAGATGGGATTGGACCATAACATCCAGTGGGGATTTTATGAGGATTGCATAATTTTATTAATTCCATATCATAAGGACTTGGTGTATCAATGCAAGCACTCTTAGATGTAGCTGCTTGCAGTGTCATAATGTTGGGTCCTCCTTTTGTAGTGAGGCTAGAGGATAGCCCCTTTATCAGTTTCCCAGTTGTTTTTGTTGTGCCTCTGATGCATTTCAAACCTTATCAAATTTGGAACGACATTCATTCAATCAATGGAATCCCCTCTCACATATTGGGCAAACTCCTGAGGGCCTTTTTTTTTTTTTTTTAGAAGTATTATTATTTTTAGCTGTCTGCATTGGCATGTGGCATTGTTTTTTCATACGGCCGGCCTTCCTGCAGTAAAACATTTAGCATTGGCAGCCTTTTGCACATCAAAAGTTTTTAGTGCCACTAATTTTGTTCTATGGGACATAGATCCGATATCTCTACAAGCTTTCAAATACTCCATAAGAGAACCGGTTTCTCGAATTGGTCTAAGCACGGATCGACATTCCTCATAAGCATTTTCAAAGGCAAGTTGCTTTAAAATAATATTTTGTAAGGTTTCATCTCTGAAAGATTTCTTGACAGCATCCTTTAATTTCCCTATAAATTGGGCATATTCCTCCTCATGTCCCTGTGTAATCTTGACAAATGAACCATCAGAGTTAACACTATCAACCTTCGCCCATGCTCTGCAAGAAATTTCTTTAATGAAATGCAACATCTGAGGGGTAATATTAGCTAATTGCCCAGTCATATTGGCCATGGATCCCATTCCAGTAAGTATATCATAAGTTAAATTGGCAGGGTTACCACGAGATTGCTGGTTAATCATCATTTGTCGGACCTCATCACCAACCCACATTTGCCACTGAAGTAATTGTTGAGGATTTAGAACCATCTTTGCTACTTGAAAAAAAATCATATGGCATCCAATGATCAGCCCATCCTGTGAGGAATTCTACACAGTAAGGAGAAGTAGGTCCATACAATGTGCATGCTTTCTTTTTTTTTTCTTTTTTAATTTTATTTTTAAACTTTACATAATTGTATTAGTTTTGCCAAATATTAAAACGAATCCATCACAGGTATACATGTGTTCCCCATCCTGAAACCTCCTCCCTCCTCCCTCCCCATACCATCCCTCTGGGTCGTCCCAGTGCACTAGCCCCAAGCATCCAGTATCGTGCATTGAACCTGGACTGGCATCTCGTTTCATACATGATATTTTACATGTTTCAATGCCATTCTCCCAAATCTTCCCACCCTGTCCTTCTCCCACAGAGTCCATAAGACTGTTCTATACATCAGCGTCACTTTTGCTGTCTCATACACAGGGTTATTGTTATCATCTTTCTAAATTCCATATATATGTGTTAGTATACTGTATTGGTGTTTTTCCTTCTGGCTTACTTCACTCTGTATAATAGGCTCCAGTTTCATCCACCTCATTAGAACTGATTCAAATGTTTTCTTTTTAATGGCTGACTAATACTCTATTGTGTATATGTACCATTTACTTATGCATTCATCTGCTGATGGACATCTAGGTTGCTTCCATGTCCTGGCTATTATAAACAGTGCTGCGATGAACATTGGGGTACACGTGTCTCTTTCCCTTCTGGTTTCCTCAGTGTGTATGCCCAGCTGTGGGATTGCTGGATCATAAGACAGTTCTATTTCCAGTTTTTTTAAGGAATCTCCACACTGTTCTCCATAGTGGCTGTACTAGTTTGCATTCCCACCAACAGTGTAAGAGGGTTCCCTTTCCTCCACACCCTCTCCAACATTTATTATTTGTAGAGTTTTGGATCGCAGCCATTCTGACTGGTGTGAAATGGTACCTCATAGTGGTCTTGATTTGCATTTCTCTGATAATGAGTGATGTTGAGCATCTTTTCATGTGTTTGTTAGCCATCTGTATGTCTTCTTTGGAGAAATGTCTATTTAGTTCTTTGGCCCATTTTTTGTTTGGGTCATTTATTTTTCTGGAGTTGAGCTGGAGGAGTTGCTTGTATATTTTTGAGATTAGTTGTTTGTCAGTTGCTTCATTTGCTATTATTTTCTCCCATTCTGAAGGCTGTCTTTTCACCTTGCTGATAGTTTCCTTTGATGTGCAGAAGCTTTTAAGGTTAATTAGGTCCCATTTGTTTTTTTTTTTGCTTTTATTTCCGATATTCTGGGAGGTGGGTCATAGAGGATCCTGCTGTGATGTACGTCAGAGAGTGTTTTGCCTATGTTCTCCTCTAGGAGTTTTATAGTTTCTGGTCTTATGTTTAGATCTTTAATCCATTTTGAGTTTATTTTTGTGTATGGTGTTAGAAAGTGTTCTAGTTTCATTGTTTTACAAGTGGTTGACCAGTTTTCCCAGCACCACTTGTTAAAGAGATTGTCTTTAATCCATCTTGCCTCCTTTGTCAAAGATAAGGTGTCCATATGTGCGTGGATTTATCTCTGGGCTTTCTATTTTGTTCCACTGATCTATATTTCTGTCTTTGTGCCAGTACCATACTGTCTTGATAACTGTGGCTTTGTAGTAGAGCCTGAAGCCAGATAGGTTGATTCCTCCAGTTCCATTCTTCTTTCTCAAGATCGCTTTGGCTATTCGAGGTTTTTTGTATTTCCATACAAATTGTGAAATTATTTGTTCTAGCTCTGTGAAGAATACTGTTGGTAGCTTGATAGGGATTGCATTGAATCTATAGATTGCTTTGGGTAGTATACTCATTTTCACTATATTGATTCTTCTAATCCATGAACATGGTATATTTCTCCATCTATTAGTGTCCTCTTTGATTTCTTTCACCAGTGTTTTATAGTTTTCTATATATAGGTCTTTAGTTTCTTTAGGTAGATATATTCCTAAGTATTTTATTCTTTCTGTTGCAATGGTGAATGGAATTGTTTCCTTAATTTCTCTTTCTGTTTTCTCATTATTAGTGTATAGGAATGCAAGGGATTTCTGTGTGTTGATTTTATATCCTGCAGCTTTACTATAGTCATTGATTAGTTCTAGTAATTTTCTGGTGGAGTCTTTAGGGTTTTCTATGTAGAGGATCATGTCATCTGCAAACAGTGAGAGTTTTACTTCTTCTTTTCCAATTTGGATTCCTTTTATTTCTTTTTCTGCTCTGATTGCTGTGGCCAAAACTTCCAAAACTATGTTGAATAGTAATGGTGAAAGTGGGCACCCTTGTCTTGTTCCTGACTTTAGAGGAAATGCTTTCAATTTTTCACCATTGAGAATAATGTTTGCTGTGGGTTTGTCATATATAGCTTTTATTATGTTGAGGTATGTTCCTTCTATTCCTGCTTTCTGGAGAGTTTTTATCATAAATGGGTGTTGAATTTTGTCAAAGGCTTTCTCTGCATCTATTGAGATAATCATATGGTTTTTATTTTTTAATTTGTTAATGTGGTGTATTACATTGATTGATTTGTGGATATTGAAGAATCCTTGCATCCCTGGGATAAAGCCCACTTGGTCATGGTGTATGATCTTTTTAAAGTGTTGTTGGATTCTGGTTGCTAGAATTTTGTTAATGATTTTTGCATCTATGTTCATCAGTGATATTGGCCTGTAGTTTTCTTTTTTTGTGGGATTTTTGTCAGGTTTTTGTATTAGGGTGATGGTGGCCCCATAGAATGAGTTTGGAAGTTTACCTTCCTCTGCAATTTTCTGGAAGAGTTTGAGCAGGATAGGTGTTAGCTCTTCTCTAAATTTTTGGTAGAATTCAGCTGTGAAGCCATCTGGACCTGGGCTTATGTTTGCTGGAAGGTTTTTGATTACAGTTTCAATTTCCGTGCTTGTAATGGGTCTGTTAAGATTTTCTATTTCTTCCTGGTCCAGTTTTGGAAAGTTGTACTTTTCTAAGAATTTTTCCATTTCTTCCACGTTGTCCATTTTATTGGCATATAATTGTTGATAGTAGTCTCTTATGATCCTTTGTATTTCTGTGTTGTCTGTTGTGATCTCTCCATTTTCATTTCTAATTTTATTGATTTGATTTTTCTCCCTTTGTTTCCTGATGAGTCTGGCTAATGGTTAGTCAATTTTATTTATCCTTTCAAAGAACCAGCTTTTGGCTTTGTTGATTTTTGCTATGGTCTCTTCTGTTTCTTTTGCATTTATTTCTGCTCTAATTTTTAAGATTTCTTTCCTTCTACTAACCCTGGGGTTCTTCATTTCTTCCTTTTCTAGTTGCTTTAGGTGTAGAGTTAGGTTATTTATTTGACTTTTTTCTTGTTTCTTTTTTTTTTTTTTTTTTTCTTGTTTCTTGAGGTGTGCCTGTATTGCTATGAACTTTCCCCTTAGGACTGCTTTTACCGTGTCCCACAGGTTTTGGGTTGTTGTGTTTTCATTTTCATTCGTTTCTATGCAAATTTTGATTTCTTTTTTGATTTCTTCTGTGATTTGTTGGTTATTCAGCAGCGTGTTGTTCAGCCTCCATATGTTGGAATTTTTAATCATTTTTCTCCTGTAATTGAGATCTAATCTTACTGCATTGTGGTCAGAAAAGATGCTTGGAATGATTTCTATTTTTTTGAATTTACCAAGGCTAGCTTTATGGCCCAGGATGTGATCTATCCTGGAGAAGGTTCCATGTGCGCTTGAGAAAAAGGTGAAATTCATTGTTTTGGGATGAAATGTCCTATAGATATCAATTAGGTCTAACTGGTCTATTGTATCATTTAAAGTTTGTGTTTCCTTGTTAATTTTCTGTTTAGTTGATCTATCCATAGGTGTGAGTGGGGTATTAAAGTCTCCCACTATTATTGTGTTATTGTTAATTTCTCCTTTCATACTTGTTAGCATTTGTCTTACATACTGCGGTGCTCCCGTGTTGGGTGCATATATATTTATACTTGTTATATCTTCTTCTTGGATTGATCCTTTGATCATTATGTAGTGACCTTCTTTGTCTCTCTTCACAGCCTTTGTTTTAAAGTCTATTTTATCTGATATGAGTATTGCTACTCCTGCTTTCTTTTGGTCCCTATTTGCATGGAAAATCTTTATCCAGCCCTTCACTTTCAGTCTGTATGTGTCCCCTGTTTTGAGGTGGGTCTCTTGTAGACAACATATGTAGGGGTCTTGTTTTTGTATCCATTCAGGCAGTCTTTGTCTTTTGGTTGGGGCATTCAACCCATTTACGTTTAAGGTAATTACTGATAAGTATGATCCCATTGCCATTTACTTTATTGTTTTGGGTTTGAACTTATACACCGTTTTTGTGTTTCCTGTCTAGAGAATATCCTTTAGTATTTGTTGGAGAGCTGGTTTGGTGGTGCAGAATTCTCTCAGCTTTTGCTTGTCTGAAAAGCTTTTGATTTCTCCTTCATACTTGAATGAAATCCTTGCTGGGTACAATAATCTGGGCTGTAGGTTGTTTTCTTTCATCATTTTGAGTATGTCTTGCCATTCCCTCCTGGCTTGAAGAGTTTCTATTGAAAGATCAGCTGTTATCCTTATGGGAATTCCCTTGTGTGTTATTTGTTGTTTTTCCCTTGCTGCTTTTAATATTTGTTCTTTGTGTTTGATCTTTGTTAATTTGATTAATATGTCTAGGGGTGTTTCACCTTGGGTTTATCTTGTTTGGGATTCTCTGGGTTTCTTGGACTTGAGTGATTATTTCCTTCCCCATTTTAGGGAAGTTTTCCACTATTATCTCCTCAAGTATTTTCTCATGGTCTTTCTTTTTGTCGTCTTCTTTTGGGACCCCTATGATTCGAATGTTGTAGCGTTTAATATTGTCCTGGAGGTCTCTGAGATTGTCCTCATTTCTTTTAATTCGTTTTTCTTTTTTCCTCTCTGATTCATTTATTTCTACCATTCTATCTTCTAATTAACTAATCCTATCTTCTGCCTCTGTTATTCTAGTATTTGTTTCCTCCAGAGTGTTTTTAATTTCATTTATTGCATTATTCATTTTATATTGACTCTCTTTTATTTCTTCTAGGTCCTTGTTAAACCATTCTTGCATCTTCTGAATCTTTGTCTCCAAGCTATTTATCTGTGATTCCATTTTGATTTCAAGATTTTGGATCAATTTCACTATCATTATTTGGAATTCTTTATCAGGTAGATTCCCTATCTCTTCCTCTTTTGTTTGGTTTGGTGGGCTTTTATCCTGTTCCTTTATCTGCTGGGTATTCCTCTGTCTCTTCATCTTGTTTAAATTGCTGAGTTTGGGGTGTCCTTTCTGTATTCTGGTAGTTTGTGGAGTTCTCTTTATTGTGGCTTTTCCTCTCTGTGTGTGGGTTTGTACAGGTGGCTTGTCAAGGTTTCCTGGTTAGGGAAGCTTGTGTCGGTGTTCTGGTGGGTGTCCAGTAATGAGTTATGAGATATCTATGGTTTTGGGGTGACTTTGGGCAGCTTGTATCTTGAAGCTCAGGGCTGTGCTCCTTTGTTGCTGGAGAATTTGCTTGGTATGTCTTGCCCTGGAACTTGTTAGCCCTTGTGTGGTGCTTGGTTTCAGTGTCCTCTTGGAGGCGTTTGATGAGCTCCTGTCAATTAATGTTCCTTGGAGTCAGGAGTTCCCTGGAGTCAGGGTTTGGACTTAAGCCTCCTGCTTCCAGTTATCGGTCTTATTTTTACAGTAGTTTCAAAACTTCTCCTTCTATACAGCACCATTGATAAAACATCTACGTTAAAGATGAAAAGTTTCTCTACTGTGAGGGTCACTCAGAGAGGTTCACAGCGTTATATGGAGAATAGAAGAGGGAGGAGGGAGTTAGAGGTGACCCAAATGAGATGAGGTGGAATCAATAGTGGAGAGAGTGGAGTAGCCAGTAGTCACTTCCTTATGTGCACTCCACAACTGGACCACTCAGAGATGTTCACGGAGTTATACAGAGAAGAGAAGAAGGAGGAAGGAGACAGAGGTGGCCAGAAGGATAAAAGGGGGGAATGAAAAGGAGGGAGACAGATCCAGCCAGTAATCAGTTCCCTAAGTGTTCTCCACCATCTGGAACACACAAACTCACAGAGTTGGGTAGGGTAGACAGGGGTTAGGGAAGAGACACAGGCGACCTGGTGGAGAAAAAGGAGAGTCCAAAGGGAGAGAGAGCAGTCAAGCCAGTAATCTCGCTCCGTAGTGAAAAATGGGTCCTGAACATTGGGTTCTTAAAGGTACAAAATTGGCAACAAATACATAAAAGCAAAAATTAAAAATCTAGAATAGAGTTTGGAATTTCAAAAATACGATATTAAAGAAAAGAAGAAGGAAAAGAAAGAGAGAAAAAAAGAACAAAGAAAAACAAACAAGGTTGTGAAAATTATAAAGAAAATACAGGTACAAAATTGATAACTAATACCAAAAAGCAAAAATTAAAAATCTACAGTAGAGTTTGGAATTTCAAAAATACAATGTTAAAAAAAAGGAAGAAGAAACATAAAGAGATAAAACAAACAAACAAAAACAATGTCACAAAAATTATAAAGAAAATACAGGTACAAATTTGATATCAAATACCAAAAAGCATAAATTAAAAATCTAGAGTAGAGTTTGGAATTTCAGATATACAATGTTATATAAAAGAAGAAGAGAATGAAACAGAAAAAAAAAAGTCACAGAAATTATAAAAAAAACTGTAGGTACAAAATTGATAACATATACCAAAAAGCTAAAATTAAAAAACTAGAGTAGAGTTTGGAATTTCAAAAATACAATGTTAAAAAAAAGAAGAAGAAGGAAAAAAAAAAAAAAACAAGGTCAATAAATTATAAAATATATATATATGAAGTTTGCTGCAGAAGAAAAAAATAGGGTCTTTTTTTTTTTTTTTGCAAAGTAATAGGTTATAAAAGTGAGAATTAAAGGAACAATATAGGACTTAAAAAATTTTTTTAATTAAAAAAGAAAGAAAGAAAGAAAGAATGATCGTAAAAATAGTAAAAATATATCTAGGACTTTCTCTGGTTTTGTTGTATGGTGGGTTCAGTTCATTTTTGGCTAGTTCCTTGCTCCGACTTATATTTCTCAAGATCTATAGGCCCCTTCCTATGTAGTCCGTAGTAACCACGGGGTTTTAATCTATTGCCTGTAGCTTCCAAGGCATTTCCCTCTGTTATAACTTCTTCTGTTTGCTGGTCTCTTCAATGTCTGGCTTCCGCCCTGACACAAAGGGGATGGTGGGGGAAACTTTTTTTTTTTTTTTAGGCTCACTTGTTCAGTCGCGCTGTGGGGAGGGAAGGAGGGATGCTGCAAACAAATAACACTGGCGTGCACTTGCAGTGCCTCAGCCACACTGGGTCTGTCCCCACTCACGGCGCGTGTAGCCTCCCTGCCCACACTGCTCGAGCTCTAGGTTGTTCCCCCGAGAACAATCCGAGGCCGGCCCTGGGCTGCATGTACCTCCCAGGTCCAAGCCGCTCAGGTTCAGGCACTCGGGTAGTCCTCAGAGGCGCAGACTCTGTTGGGCCTGCATTTTGTGCTCTTCCCAGGTCCGAGCAGCTCAGGTGATGAGGTGCTTGGCGAACGCCAATGCTGCGACTTATCGCCTCCCCGCCACTCTGTTATCTGGGTGTAAAACCAGCACACCTTCTCAGGCAGATGTTGGCCATCCAGACCCCCAAGAAGTTTTAGTTAGCAAAGAAACCTGCTCACAGTTTTATAGATAATGTCTCTCTGGGGCTGCGATTGTCCCCTTCTGGCTCTCGCTGCCTGTTACCAGAGGGGGAAGGTCTGCAGCCGGCTATCTCTGTTCAGTCCTTTGTTCCGTGTGAGGGCCTGGCGGTGTCTTAGGTTGGGGCTGGCTTTTCGCGTGGTAGATATCCCACAGTCTGGTTTGCAAGCCCAAATTATTTCGCTCAGATAGTGCTCAGGGTATTCAGGCCAGATTCTTACTCTGAGTGATGCAGCCTGTGCCACGCCTCCCTGCCCAGCCCCCGCTTGCTAATGGCGTGTGCAGGCGTCTGCACTGCTTCTCCGCTGGGGGAGTTACCGTACGGCTCGCAATCTGCAAGTTTTAATTGTTTATTTTTTCTCCCTGTTATGTTGCCCTCTGTGCTTCCAAACCTCGGCATGGATTTGGCAGTGAGAAGGTTTCCTGGTGTTTGGAAACTTCTCTCTTTTTAAGACTCCCTTCCCGGGACGGAACTCCGTCCCTCCCTCTTTTGTCTCTTTTTTTTTGTGTGTTTTATATTTTTTCCTACCTCCTTTCGAAGAGTTGGGTTGCTTTTCTGGGTGCCTGATGTCCTCTGCCGGCATTCAGAAGTTGTTTTGTGGAATTTACTCGATGTTTAAATGCTCTTTTGATGAATTTGTGGGGGAGAAAGTGTTCTCCCTGTCCTACTCCTCCGCCATCTTGGCTCCTCCCTCCAATGTGCATGCTTTCTTAAAGCTAGACAACATACCAAAATCTAGACTAGCCCAGGTATTCTGGCCTTGGGCAGGTTGATCAAACTGTATTGGGAAAGCAAAAGCACAAGCAGGCATCTCCCGAGGAGAAGTGAAATGGTTAGTACAAGCAAAGTTAGCAACTGCTGTTACAGGTGGAGCAGAAGGAAAAACCTCAGAATTGGGCTATCCATTGAATGAAATTACGTCTGCTCTAAGTGGTTTTGGTTTTGACACATCCTGTATACATATGTCTCCAAGCTGTTTTTCCAGGGATTGTGTCTGATTGAGCATAACATTCTTATATTTCAAATCACCTTGCATATCTTGTTCCTTAAGGTTATATTCATGTAAAGACTGTACAGTCTCCACTTCCAAATCAACATTATTCCCTTCAATTTGTTCTATGACAGTCCGTATGAGTGACCATGTAACCCACCATTGAGGGGGAATACGGACTCCTTGCTGATACGCTCACAAAACATTATTCTTAACCCTTTTCCACATGTCTAGATTGAGCATACCCTCCTCTGGGAACCACAGATTATGTTCCAGTAAAATATGATAGCAGTCATTCAATGGATCTCTTAAAACATTAACACCATTTTGTCTCAAAAAGTGATGCATTATAGAAATGAAAGGAATCTTACTGCTATGTTGTCCCATCCTGCTTACCTCTTTCTGCAGGGCTCTCCACTTTGTTCAGTCTTCCTATCAAGTCCCTGTTCAGGGCGTCACCTGTGGGAGTTTTTTCTCTGGGACTTGGAAACAGTGAACCTGAAAGAACAACACTTGGACAGTCTCTGCAAGGATGGACGATTTTATTTCTGTAGTTGAGCCTTTTTATAGGAGCGAGGAACAAAGAGCTTAGAGTATATGGCCAGCAAAGCATGTACAGGGCTAAGATATAATCAGTAAAACATACTTCAAGGAACAACACATTCTTAACGACCCTGTGTTTATCCATGACCCATTTTCTCAAGCAACGTCTTTAATGTTTAATCGCTAAATTTTGGCGCCGAGCATAGCCAAAGGCAGGAAATGTTTTTCAGCTATCAGTACACAACGCCTGGTTACTTCTGACCCTTCACCATTTCCCCAAGGACCTTCTCCTTCAAGGCTATTTTGCACTGTGCTTCCCAACAAGTATATCTTTACTTTTCTCCTTTAGCTTCTCTTCATTTATCAGCTATTTAAATAACCTCAGATATGCAGATGACACCACCCTTGTGGCAGAAAGTGAAGAGGAACTGAAGAACTAACTTCTTTATGAACGTGAAAGATGAGAGTGAAAAAGCTGACTTAAAACTCAGCATTCAAAAAACTAAGATTATGGCATCCAGTCCCATCATTTTGTAGCAATAGATAGGGATACAATGGAAACAGTGACAGACTTTCTTTTCTTGGACTCCAAAATCACTGCAGATAGTGACTGCAGCTATGAAATTAAAAGACAGTTGCTCCTTGAAAGAAAAACTGTGAACAACCTAGACAGCATATTAGAAAGCAGAGACGTTACTTTGTTGACAAATGTCTGTCTAGTTAAAAGCTATGGTTTTTCCAGTAGTCATGTATTGATGTGAAAGTTGGACCATAAAGAAAGCTGAGTGTCAAAGAATTGATGCTTTTCAACTGTGGTGTTGGAGAAGACTTTTGAGAGTCCCTTGGACTGCAAAGAGATCAAACCAGTCCATCGTAAAGGAAATCAGTCCTGAATATTCATTGGAAGGACTGATGCCAAAGCTGAAACTCCAATACTGTGGCCACCTGATGCAAAGACCTGACTCATTTAAAAAGTCCCTGATGCTGGGAAAGATTGAAGGCAGGAGGAGAAGGGGACGACAGAGGATGAGATGATTGGATGGCATCACTGACTCGATGGACATGAGTTTGAGCGAGCTCTGGGAGTTGGTAATGAACAGGGAGGCTTGGCATGCTGCAGTCCATGGGGTTGAAAAGAGTCAGACATGAATGAGTGACTGAACTGAGCTGAACTGTCACCTGGTCAGTCCTAAAGTGTTATCACTCAGCACCTGATCAGCAGATGTGAACATCTGTATCCTCTGAACAAAGCAGCTTTTTTGCTATTATCAAAATATGTTCATTTGTTTAATGCTTTACTTATCGATTTGTTTTTTAGTCACTCAGTTGTGTCCACCTCTTTGCGACCCCATGGACTGCAGCACACCAGGCTTCCATGTCCTTCACTATCTCCTAGAGCTTGCTCAAACTCATGTCCACTGAGTCAGTGATGCCATCCAACTAGCTCATCCTCTGTTGTCCCCTTCTCCTCCTGCTTTCAATCTTTTCCAGCATCAGGGTCTTTTCTAGTGAGTCAGCTCTTCATATCAGGTGGCCAAAGTACTGGACTTCACCTTCAGCATCAGTCTGTTCAATGAATATTCAGGGTTGATTTCCTTTAGGATTGACTTGTTTGATCTTCTTGCAGTCCAGGAACTCTCAATAGTCTTCTCCAGCACCATAGTTCAAAAGTATCAATTCTTCAGTGCTCAGCCTTCTTTATGGTCCAACTCTCACATCTATACATGACTTCTGGAAAAATTATAGTTTTGACTAGACGGACCTTTGTCAGCAAAGCAATGTCTCTGCTTTTTAATACACTGTCTAGGTTTGTCATAGCTTTCCTTCCAAAGAGCAAGTGTCTTTTACTTACCAATATCTCCTGGTAAATTTTTATAATCTCAAATTTTACTCTCTTGGTCAATGTCTGTGAACAAATCTTTAAAGAACTTTTATGAAGCAATGTCTGGCAAGTCCCTCCCCAACTTTCTAGTTTTGTCCCACTCTGCTCTCCCTCCTTCCTTTACAACTAAAGTCACACTGATGGTCTTTCAGTTCTCCAAATTCACTATTCACTATCTTACAATGTGCCCTCTCTAGACTTTTGGATTAGACTAAGGTGCATGTGGTGGAAATGGTGACATGGTGTGACTTAGGGTAGATAAGGAAGTGAAGCCAAGTGGACTGCATGATGGATTGAACATGGGATCTGAGTGCAGAGAAGGAAGTTGATGTTGGTTTCTGGGTACAGAGACTGAGCATCTGGGTGAGTGGGGAAGACAGAGGGAGAAGGGAGATGCTAGGGTTCTCTTTGGAGCCTGTCACCTTTGTGATGAATGACCTTGTTTCTAGGAAAGGATCTTACCCTTCACTGTGGAGCTGCCTTTCCCACTCCTGTGTTGGGAGACCTTCAGTGTAGGGCTCCCTGGTTGAGGTCATCAGTGATGTCCCAGAGAGGTCCCACCAGGAGATGTAAACTCGGCCACTTGTTTATATCTTGTTCTGAACTGGTTGTGGTTTCTGACTTCTCTGGTAGGAACAGCAGGATTAGACCTCAGGGCACCAAGAGACAGGCGTCCCTCAGTTAGAGAGTTGGGGATTGTCCTCTGTGCTCCATTCACCCCAGGTGTAATTGTATATTTTTCTAGAGCTTCTGATTACTAGTTGGCTTTTAATTCAGCAAAAACATCACCAGTAATATTCTTTCTCAAACCTTCAATTTTTGAGGCAATTTTATTTTTATTGCTTGCTTTAGAAACACAGACGTATCTTGTTTTATTGTGCTTCCCAGATACTGCATTTTTTACAAATTGAGAACTTGTAAAAAACCTACATTAAGCACGTCTATGGGTACCATTTTTCCAACAGCATTTGCTCATTTTGTGTCTCTGTGTCACCTTTTGGTACTTCTTATAATATATCAAACATTTTCACTATCATTGCAGTTGCTTTGGTGATCTGTAACATCAATGATCTTTGATATTACTACTATGACTTACTGAAGTCTCTGATGATGGTTAATATTTTTTAGCAATACTTTATTTTTAAGTTAATGTCTGTACATTGTTTTTTTTTCAGACATAATGCTATTCCACACATGCTTGGGTATAGTATAGTGTAAACATAACTTCTATATGCCCTGGAAAACCAGAAAATTCATGTGACTCACTTTACTGTGATGTTCATTATATTCTGGTGTTCTGAAACTGAACCCACAATAGCTCTGAGGGATGACTGTACCTTTTTCCTTTCTGGAAATAAAGTTATTGTCTGTTCTGAAAGCTTTAAGGACATAAAGACAAGTCAATCTGCTACAAAGTCTAATGTCCCAGAGGGCAGGTGGCCAGCCTGGAGGAGGGGCTGTGGAAGTGCCAGGTGTTTGATTTCCTTGAATCAAGACATTTTCCAACTCTGTGTATCTTATAAATAGCCCTCAAAACTCAGAGTCTGAGAGCTAAAAGCACTAACTAATGATAACAACCCCAAAGGCCCTAGGCAGAGTATAAAATGCTACAGACTGTTCAGTTCCAGTAATAATAATTAAGATTAAAACTTTCGTTTTCTGAAAATGAAAGAACTTTCATTTTCTTCCTTTCCTATAACCATATAATGATGAAAGACTGGGCTGGACCCTTGTCTCCCTAGTGAAACACGGGAATCAAACCATGTAAATACCACGAGTCCTACCACCAAAATTCTCCCTGTCCTGCCCCTTTTTGAGATATTGTCTGAGTTATGTGTTACTGGGCTATGTGTGCTAATGGGTTTCTTCCTGCTGTTAACAGGTTTTGGATTTAGGGAAACGGAAAGAACATAATCAGCCAAATAATTTGCTGCAAGATAGAAACAGCCTATTTTACAAGACGGTGCAACAACTGGGTGAGGCAGAGGCTGCTGTCCTCAGTAAAATGGCAAAATAAGGTGAGCCTGCTGCAGGAAGCTGTAATTAAAATTAGCCTCCAGGATCCACTCTTCCCAGGATCTCCACCAAGGGTCTGAGAACAAGCACCCTGTGTTCTTTTCAATAGAAGACTCCAGAGAGGACACTTCATGACTGGGTCTTTAATAACACAGGGCAGGTGGAAGGCAGGTCTACTGAGAATCTGTACCAGTGCTGGGGGTGGGGTGGGGATGTGTGAACCCTTCTGTGTGCATGCACCGGTGCCTGAGACAGAGATTTTGGATCCGACTTCCCACATGTTTGGACTCTGGGTTCAGATTCTCATGGAACATAGAACATTTTCATTTTGCAGGCTCTTTACATTCATTCTGATTGGTGCTTAGCATATTTGTGATACAAGTTCCATCAAGTAATATCCAGAAAATTTGAGAGTTTAAGGGGAAAAAAAAAAAAAAAAACTTGGAATATTTCAATTCTCAGAAGATCTTCCAGAGAAAGCTGTAGGTCTCTTCTGTTTTCTAATCTGTAAAGAAAATTATTACCTGAAATTATCACTTTCCCCCTAATTATTTGTTGTTTAGAATTAGGTCCATTTGCCACCACTGCCCCCCACCCTGCTATGTTTCCTCTACCTTCTAGACAATGAAATTGTCATCAGTACAAATCAAGAACTCACAATAGCTTCACACTGTAGTCTGAGTGGTGCTTGAAGGTTACAGAGCAGTTTCACAGAGATGAGGTGTATGAGGCATTAAGCACTGTGTGTGGTGTGAGGAAGGGGCTCAGTGAGTAACATTCAGGTCATGTGGTATATTCCTAACAGAGGTGTATTGGTAACCAAGGTCTGGTTTAAGAGGCCTAGCCACTGTCATGAAGCCATCTGTAAATCTTTCTGGAACCAGATGGGAGTGGGATTGGGGTTGATGGGAAGATAGAGGGAGGGAAGGAAGGCCTGGTGTTCTTATCCCTTAACATGTGTGGCTTAGGGTGGGATATGGCTTCCTCATTGAAAATTTATCTCTGGATGTTAAATTATGGATGTATTTTCCATTCTTCATACTTTTCTGCCTTTCCCAGATTTTCACTTGTAAATAGAATAAGATTATTTGTGTTATATTTAAAATTTCTAAAAGAAAACATGTTCCAGTATCTTAAGTACTTGTATATGAAAGATTTATCTAAACTGTGGCCTTAGTTCATCACTGTCTCCTCTCAGTCCTCTCTAGAAATGAGGAAATGTATAGCAGGACCTTCTACTGCTCATCAGGTAGGAGACTTCCTGGGTCTGAAGAGTTGACAGAGCTAGAGTTCATGCTTAAGTTTATGGACAAGGAAGTCTGTGTTCTGAACTTTTCATAAGCACTCACATTGTGTGCAAATGTTGAGAAGCTGAACAAGGAACTCTGTATTTTTTTATGCCTGAAATTCACAGTGCTTTTATCCACTAGAGTGTCTCTCAGCCAGACCATCCCTCCTGACACCTCGAGAGCCAGGAATCTCCCAAACCCTTTTGCTCTTTTGACCTTAGGCATTTCACATCAAAAAGTGGTGTTCCCACCTGTATGTCAAAGTCTTCATTTTAAAACTACATTATCATGACATTGAGTAATGAGAAAAGGAATGCAGAATTTTAGATTGGTCCAGATAATAAGATAATAGGATTCAACCCTCTCTTTGTACAGGTGAGGAAACTAAGGTGCCTTAGAAGGAAGGTGGTTCTATGTATATAACTGGTGTTAAGCTAGTTTGCAGCAGACACATAATTAGAAATTTGGTCTTTTAGTAAATATTTTAAATCAAGTCTCACATACATCCTGAAGCAGACATAGGTCATAGAATTAGAAATCTTGTGATTCCAAGTCTAGTAATCCTGCACATACTCTAACAATATTAATGGTGTGTTACATTTGTGTAGTTCTTTATAATTTATTTTATACAGTTCTCACATGTATGATTTCATGTAATCTCATGAAGGTCCATTTTTATCCCATGTCATGGATGAGGAGAGTGGTTACAGGGCTCACCCAAGGTCACAGAGCTGATCCAGGGAGCACAGAGGGGGAATTGCTGGGGATGCTGGGTGCTGTCCTAGGTACTGCGTTCTGCGTCGAGCCTGAGAACACTGCTCCTGTAACCTGGTAGCCAAGGTTGAGCCAGTCACCAAAGTTCACAGGGTGACAGAACCTCACTCGTGGATTTCAGTCCTGCCACTGGCTCAGGTCACCTCTATAGAAAGAAATACATTTCTTAGCTCTCATGCCATCTTGACCTTACTTCTGCATACTCTGCATCCTCTTAGGAGGATAAACTGTCAGATTATCAGGTTTTTGAATGTGCAAGCATCAGGTATCGATGCATTGTTCAGAGATATAACACCGGGAGGATTAGCCTAAGTCACAAGGTTTTTACTCTAATAGAACAGAATTCATTCATCTGAAAAGAAAACCCAACATCTGGGAGAAGGTGTTTCCACATCACATTTTCTTGAACTCCTAGCTCAGGTGAACAGATCACTGTCTGATTGGCCCTTTTTGGTTGACCCATGAAATAATAGAGAAAATACTTCTTAGATACACAAAGCTAAAGGGGGCTGTAGTTTGCTAGGGCTGCCATACAAAGACCAAAGTGTAGGTGACTTAAACAGCAGAAACTTCTATCCTCACAGCCCTGGACGTTGGAAGTCTGAAGTCAAGGTGTCAGCAGGGTTGCTTTCCTCTGGGGTCTCTCTCCTTGCCTTGTAGACACCATCTTCCCTCTGTGTCTCACATGCTTGTGTTAGCCCGTGTCCTGGTCTCTTCTAATGAAGTCTCCAGTCTGTTAGATTAGGACCCATCTGTATGATTTCATTTTAACTTTATTGCCTCTTTAGAGATGCTGTCTCCAAACACAGTCATATTCTGAGGTACTGTGGGGTTTAGGACTTCAACATGTAAAATTGGAGGTGAGAAGGTAACAGGCAAGGCCAGGGGTCTCCAAAAGGAGGAAATAGTCTTCATGTGTCAGACATTTTTTATCTCTCTCTTAAGCTGAAGGAGAAAACATAATACTGCTGCTGCTGCTGCTAAGTCACTTCATTCGTGTCCGACTCTGTGTGACCCCATAGATGGCAGCCCATCAGGCTCCCCTGTCCCTGGGATTCTCCAGGCAAGAACACTGGAGTGGGTTGCCATTTCCTTCTCCAGTGCATGAAAGTGAAAAGTAAAAGTGAAGTTGGTCAGTCGTGTCCAACACTCAGTGACTCCATGGACTGCAGCCTTCCATGCTCCTCCATCCATGGGATTTTCCAAGCAAGAGTACTGGAGTGAGGTGCCATTGCCTTTTCCGCAGGAGGAAACAAACTACTAGTGATATATTTTTTCCCCCTTCTCTATACAAATTTATATCTACTGAAAAAGAAATGCAAAAAGGAAAAATGACCGTCTAAGGAGGCCTTACAAATAGCTGAGAAAAGAGTAGCTAAAGACAAAGGAGAAAAGGAAAGATGTACCCATTTGAATGCAGAGTTCCAAAGAATAGCAAGGAGAGCTAAGAAAGCCTTCCTCAGTGATCAATGCAAAGAAATAGAGGAAAGCAATAGAATGGGAAAGAATAGAGATCTCTTCAAGAAAATTAGAGCTATTAAGGGAGCATTTCATACAAAGATGGGTACAATAAAGGACAGAAATGGTATGGACCTAACAGAAGCAGAAGAGGTTGCAAGAATACACAGAACTATACAAAAAAGATCTTCATGACCCAGATAATCAGGATGGTGTGATTACTAACCTAGAGCCAGGCATTCTGGAATGCAAAGTCAAGTGGGCCTTAGAAAGCATCACTATGAACAAAGCTAGTGGAGGTGATAGAATTCCAGTTAAGCTATTTGAAATCCTAAAAGATGATGCTGTGAAAGTGCTGCACTCAATATGCCAGCAAATTTGGAAAACTCAATAGTGGCCACAGGACAAGAAAAGGTCAGTTTTCATTCCAATCCCAAAGAAAGGCAATTGCAAAGAATGCTCAAACTACTGCACAATTGTACTCATCTCACACGCTAGCAAAGTAATGCTTAAAATTCTCCAAGCCAGGTTTCAACAGTATATGAACTGTGAACTTCCAAATGTTCAAACTAGATTTACAGAAGGCAGAGGAACCAGAGATCAAATTGCCAACATCCGTTGGATCATCCAAAAGTGAGAGTTCCAGAAAAACATCAATTTCTGCTGTATTGACTATGCCAAAACCTTTGACTATGTGGATCACAACAAACTGTGGAAAATTCTTCAAGTGATGGGAATACCAGACCACTTGACCTGCCTCCTGGGAAATCTCTATATAGGTCAGAAAGCAACAGTTAAAATTTAACATGGAACAACAGACTGGTTTCAAATATGGAAAGGAGTACATCAAGGCTGTATATTGTGACCCTGCTATTTAACTTACATGCAGAGTACATCATGAGAAATGCTGGGCTGGATGAAGCACAACCTGGATTCAAGATTGCTGGGAGAAATTTAAGATAAGAAATTTAAGATATGCAGATGACACCACCCTTATGGCAGAAAGCAAAGAACTAAAGAGCCTCTTGATGAAAGTGAAAGAGGAATGAAAAAGTTTGCTTAAAACTCAACATTCAGAAAACTAAGATGATAGCATCCCATCACCTCATGGCATAGATGGGAAACAGTGGAAACAGTGACAGACTTTATTTTCTTGGGCTCCAAAATCACTGAAAATGGTGACTGCAGCCATGAAATTAAAAGACAGTTGCTCCTTGGAAGAAAAGTTATGACCAACATAGACAGTATATTAAAAAGCAGAGACATTACTTTGTCAACAAAAGCCCGTCTAGTCAAAGCTATGGTTTTTCCAGTGGTCATGTATGGATATGAGAGTTGGGCTGTAAAGAAAGCTGAGCACTGAAGAATTGATGATTTTGAACTGTGGTGTTGGAGAAGACACTTGGGAGTCCCTTGGACTGCATCGAGATCCGACCAGTCCATTCTAAAGATCAGTCCTGAATATTCATTGGAAGGACTGATGTTGAATCTGAAACTCCAAGACTTTGGCCACCTGATGTGAAGAGATGACTCATTTGAAAAGGCCCTGATGCTGAGAATGATTGAAGATGGGAGGAGAAGGGGATTACAGAGGATGAGAGGGTTGGATGGCATCACCAACTCGATGGACGTGAGTCTGAGTGAACTCCGGGAGTTCGTGATGGACAGGGAGGCCTGGCGTGCTGCGATTCATGGGGTCGCAAAGAGTCGGACACGACTGAGCCACTGAACTGACTGACTGAATTAGAGCAAGTCTTCCTTCTCAACGATATAATTTTGAGATTTTAAGAGGTAGCCTGGGATAACAGAAAACCCTGGTTTTGGAGTCAGTCATATTGATCTGTCAGTTCTTTCTGTACGACTGAATTAGAGCAAGTCTTCCTTCTCAACGATATAATTTTGAGATTTTAAGAGGTAGCCTGGGATAACAGAAAACCCTGGTTTTGGAGTCAGTCACATTGATCTGTCAGTTCTTTCTGTACACTCACACTACTCAGTGTGGGTGTGGGAAAGCAGTAACCAGCCAAGGTGCCAGGACATTAGAATGGCACCATCCTTGACAAAATACCCTCTGGACATCCTACAGCCACGTAGTCTTAGTCTTGGGTAAGCATCTCAACCTCTGAATCTCAGCTTCTTTGTCTGGAAAATGAATATAGTTCCTGCTCTTGAACCATTGCTTCAGTTGGGATGATGGATGAATTAAGAGCATCCAAAGACACAGGGTGGAATCACCGACCTTGGAGATTCTTATCACCAGGAGAGGAGAACAGGATGGGTGTGGATGAAGGAGGTTTGTATACTGTAGAAGGTGTACTTGAGGAGGTCCTCATCTGATGGCCTAAACCAAACTGTTCCTTCTCCATGTGTAGTTAAAATGACACAAGCACACGGGGAGAAGCACAAGCTCTGGAGTCAGGGACAAATACTGGCTCCTCTGGGCACTGACTGGGTTTGGATTCAAGTTCTGCTACCTGGTAAGTGTGGGCTCTTAAGGTTGGGAAACCCACTGTGCTTCAATGTCTTTGTCTGAAAGGTGAGGTAAGGATAGTATGATTCACAGAGTGCTGCTGCAAAGATTAACTATGACAGTGATACTCACAGTGAGGACTGTGCACCACTACCAGTCCATGACCTGCTTGTAGCCTGATTAGAACTAAGTACAGGGAATTCAAGAAAGCTAGAAACTCACAACCATCTGTATTGCTGTGACATTGACCCTCAGTATGGGTGGTATTCTGAACACCCCGGGGACCAGTATGAGAGTTGCACTGTGGGGGGTGGGGAAGGAGCACGTGGCTGAACTGCACACTAGCCATGCACAGTGGATCACTGATTAGGTTGCAATGGGCCAAAAATATAAAATTAGATAAAACTGATATTTAATCCCAGACAGGTAAGAAACAATGCTGGATATGTTCAATGCTTTTGAACAATGCTGTATATGTGATTAGTTGTAAATCAGTACTATCCTCTCTAGCACTAGCCTCTATTAATTGTTACCATCATATTTAACTTAAAATTAGAGCACACAGGCTTTCAAAAATCCCTATTATACATTATCAATATTTTCAGTTCAGTTCAGTCACTCAGTCATGTCCAATTCTTTCCGACCCCATGATCTGCAGCACACCAGGCCTCCCAGTCCACACCAACTCCCAGAGTTTACTCAAACCCATGTCCATTGAATCAGTGATGCCATCCAATCATCTCATCCTCTGTTGTCCCCTTCTCCTCCTGCCTTCAATCTTTCCCAGCATCAGGGACTTTTCAAATGAGTCATCTCTTTGCATCAGGTGGCCAAAGTCTTGGAGTTTCAGCTTCAACATCAGTACTTCCAATGAACACCCAGGACTGATCTCCTTTAGGATGGACTGGTTGGATCTCATTGCATTCCAAGGGACTCTCAAGAGTCTTCTCCAACACCACAGTTCAAAAGCATCAAATCTTCGGTGCTCAGCTTTCTTTACAGTCCAACTATCACATCCATACATGACCACTGGAAAAACCATATCTTTGATCAGATGGACCTTTATTGACAAAGTAATGTCTCTGATTTTTAATATGCTGTCTAGGTTTTTCATAACTTTCCTTTCAAGGAGTAAGCGTCTTTTAATTTCATGGCTGCAATCATCATCTACAGTGATTTTGGAGCCCCCCAAAATAAAGTCAGCCACTGTTTCCACTGTTTGCCCATCTATTTGCCATGAAGTCATGGGACCAGATGCAATTATGTTAGTGTTCTGAATTTTGAGCTTTAAGCCAACTTTTTCACCCCCCTCTTTCACTTTCATCAAGAGGTTCTTTAGCTCTTCTTCACTTTCTGCCATAAGGATGGTGTCATCTGCCTATCTGAGGTTATTGATATTTCTCCTGGCCATCTTGATTCCAGCTTGTGCTTCCTCCTGCCCAGCATTTTTCATGATGTACTCTGTATATAAGTTAAGTAAGCAGGGTGACAATATACAGCCTTGACGTACTCCTTTTCCTATTTGGAACCAGCCTGTTGTTCCATGTTCAGTTCTAACTTTTGCTTCCTGACCTGCATATAGGTTTCTCAAGAGGCAGGTCCAGTCTGGTATTCCCATTGCTTACAGAATTTTCCACAGTTTATTGTGATTCACACAGTCAAAGGCTTTGTTATAGTCAGTAAAGCAGAAATAGATTTTTTTTTTTTTTCTGGAACTCTCTTGGTTTTTTGATGATCTAGCGAATGTTGGCAATTTGATCTCTGGTTCCTCTACCTTTTCTAAAACCAGCTTGAACATCTGGAAGTTCATGGTTCACATATTGCTGAAGCCTGGCTTAGAAAATTTTGACCATAACTTTAATAGTGTGTGAGATGAGTGTAATTGTGCAGTAGTTTGAGCATTCTTTGGCATTTCCTTTCTTCCGGATTGGAATGAAAACTAACCTTTTCCAGTCCTGTGGCCACTGCTGAGTTTTCCAAATTTGCTGACATGCTAAATGCAGCACTTTTACAGCGTCATCTTTAGGATTTGAAATAGCTCAGCTGGAATTCCATCATCTCCACTAGCTTTGTTCGTAGTGATGCTTCCTAAGGCCCACTTGACTTTGCATTCCAGGATGTATGGCTCTAGGTGAGGGTGAGTGATCACACCATCGTGATTATCTGGGTTATAAAGATCTTTTTTGTACAGTTCTTCTGTGTATTCTTACCACCTCTTTTTAACATCTTCTGTTTCTGTTAGGTCTATACCATTTCTGTCCTTTATTGAGCCCATCTTTGCATGAAATGTTCCATTGGTATCTCTAATTTTCTTGAAGAGATCTCTAGTTTTTCCTATTCTATCATTTTCCTCTATTTCTTTGCATTGATCACTGAGGAAGACTTTCTTATCTCTCCTTGCTTTTCTTTGGAATTCTGCATTCAAATGGGTGTATCTGTCCTTTTCTCCTTTGCTTTTCACTTTGCTTCTTTTCACAGCTATTTGTAAGGCCTCCCCAGACAGCCATTTTGCTTTTCTGCATTTCTTTTTCTTGAATATGGTCTTGATTCCTGTCTACTGTACAATGTCATGAACCTCCGTCCATAGTTCACCAGGCATTCTGTCTATCAGATCTAGTCCCTTAAATCTTTTTCTCATTTCCACTCTATAGTCATAAGGGATTTGATTTAGGTCATACCTGAATGATCTAGTGGTTTTCCCCACTTTCTTCATTTTAAGTCTGAATTTGGCAATAAGGAGCCACAGTCAGCTCCCAGTCTTGATTTTGCTGACTATATAGAGCTTCTCCATCTTTGGCTGCAAAGGATATAATCAGTTTTCTGTGTTGACCATCTGGTGATGTCCATATGTGGAATCTTCTCTTTTGTTGTTGGAAGAGGGTGTGTTCTATGACCAGTGAGTTCTCTTGGCAAAACTCTATTAGCCTTTGCCCTGCTTCATTCTGTACTCCAAGGCCAAATCTGCCTGTTACTCCAGGTGTTTCTTGACTTCCTACTTTTGCATTCCAGTCCCCTGTAAGGAAGAGGACAGATTTTTTTGAGTGTTAGTTCTAAAAGGTCTTGTAGGTCTTCATAAAACCAATCAACTTCAGCTTCTTCATTGTTACTGGTCGGAGCATAAACTTGGATTACTGTGATATTGAATGGTTTGCCTTGGAAATGAACAGAGATGATTCTGTTGTTTTTGCGATTGCATCCAAGTACTGCATTTCAGATTGTTTTGTTGACCATGATGACTACTCCATTTCTTCTAAGGGATTCCTGCCTGCAGTAGTAGATATAATGGTCATCTGAGTTAAATTCACCCATTCCAGTCCATTTTAGTTCGCTGATTCCTAGAATGTATATGTGTACTCTTATCATCTCCTGCTTGACCACTTCCAATTTGCCTTGATTTATGGACCTAACATTCCAGGTTCCTATGCAATATTACTCTTTACAGCATCAGACCTTGCTTCTACCACCAGTCCCATACACAACTGGATGTTTTGTTTTGTTTTGTTTTTTGCTTTAACTCCATCCCTTCATTCTTTCTGGAGTTATTTCTCCACTAATTTCCAGTAGCACATTGGGCACCTACCGACCTGGGGAGTTCATCTTTCAGTGTCCTATATTTTTCCCTTTTCATACTGTTTTGGAGTTCTCAAGGCAAGAATACTGCAGTAGTTTGCCATTCCCTTCTCCAGTGGACCATATTCTGTCAGACCTCTCCACCATGACCCATCCATTGGGTGGCCCCACAAGGCATGGCTTCATTTCATTGAGATAGACAAGGCTGTGGTCCACGTGATCAGATTTTTAAAAGCATTAAAAAGTGAGAAATAAGTAAAATTCTGTTTAAGTGTAAAGGTTTTGTTTAAAGTCTAAATACTGTGCATGTACTTTTACTGATTCTATTCTTGAATCAACAGCATGGTCCTAAGGTTGAAGAAGGTCCTTGGAAATAGAACAGACTACTTTTAAACCTTCAGAGATTTTTAAAACACAAGGTTTTAAGTGTAAACTATTAATTTTCCTTTAAAAGCAGAAGGAGTATGAATTAACTGAGTTTTTGTTTTTTAAACCTAATGTTCTAACAAAAGTGTTTCTTTTTTTTTTTTTTTCCAAAAACTAAGACAGCAATGTATGTTGAAAACAGGGAGAAATATATATTTATTTGAATTTAGACCTAAAAAATAACACTACTAGTAGGAATTGCATGCCCCAGCCCTGTGAAACCTCCATTTGTACTCCGGGTCCATCTGACTTGCCTTAGGAGTCAAACTGGGATTGTGTGATTTTTTTTTTTTTAAAGAAGAACCAAGGTTAAGACTTAGACACACTAGGAATGTTCTACAAGAAGTTCACATTGGATGGTTCTGACTAAATTCACTCTTTTACTCAACAACCATGCTCACAAGTATCCATCCCAATAGGTGGAAGCCTTGGGTATTCCAAAACACTGTTTGATCCAAAAGCTTATCATATTTAATTCTGGAGGACATTACATGAAAAACATTTTTAAAATTAAATTTTGCAGACTACCCAGACAAAAAAATGAGTCTCTGAGATGGAGTTTATCTCACATTAGAAATGTCATAAGTAAATAATGATAAACAGAGGGCCGACGGCTTTTAAACCGTACATTTTACAACACTAAACATTTTTAAAATCCATGAGTTTATACTGATTTCTATAAGACATAAAATAGATAGTAGGAAGGGAAAGCCCTTTTTTGCAGTAGAAGGTCAATTCACAAATGTAGACAGATTGACAGAAAAGTAGCAGCCATCCTTGTCATAAATAAATCAGACAAAATTCATCATTGTCTGAATGTACAGTGAAATTTTGGGGGTTGGGGGAGACAGCATTTTCATGGACTCCAAGTATCTTCTCAAATTAATTCTTTAGGAAAGAATTATATTTTCGAAGTAGAAATATCTGGCAAACACCTGGCTAAGCAAGTAACCAGAGTAAATATTATTAATAGTGAACCTACTGACACCCCCTTTTTTTTTCTTGTTTCTTTAAAAATTAAGTATCATTGATTTACAATGTTGTGGTAATTTATGTTCTACAGGAGTGATTCAGTTATACATATACATACTTTTTTTTCATATAAGTTAAATAAGCAGGGTGACAATATGCAGGTCATACTCCATTCCCAATTTTGACCCAGGCGGTTGTTCCATGTCCAGTTCTAACTGTTGCTTCTCCACCCGCATACAGATTTCTCAGGAGACAGGTAAGGTGGTCTGGGATGCCTGTCTTTTTAAGTTTTCCAGTTTGTTGTGATCTGTGGAGTCAAAGGCTTTAGCGTAGTCAATGAAGCAGATGTAGATGTTTTTCTGAGCAGAAACCATAAGGCCCTCAAAGCCTGGGAATGTGCTTCCTGGTCCTTTACAGGAAAACTCTGCCCACCCTGCCCCAGAGCCCTGCTGTTCTAAGTGTGGCCTGTGGACCAGCAGCATCGACTGGCCTGGGGGGCCGCTAAAACATGGAATCTTGTCTATACCCGAGACCCACTGATTCAGAATCTCCAGATCTCAGGTGAGTCCTGGTCACAGTACAGTTAGAGAAGCACTGGTTTAGAGGCCCTGCTCTGGTCATCCCGTGGTTGCACTCCATCCCCCCACCCACCCCCCACCCCTGCCACCAGGTGCAGGCAGCCAGAGAGGACAAGGGTGTGGGCCACCTGGAGCCCCGCCCCTCCAGGCCATGCTCTGAGCACCTGGACCCTAGCATCCCTGCTCCCAGTGCCACTGCAGGCCTCCTTCCCGGTGCCCATGTCCCAGCCCAACAGGTGGTCAAGATACAGCTGTTTATGGGTGGGAAGAGGGTGGCCTAAGCTTGGACGTGAAGGCTGGGGGCGCTCTTGCTTGAGCAGCAGATTCCTCAGGGCACAAAAAGGGTCAGAGCCAGAGGTGGGAAGAGCAGGGGGAGGGCCGGGGGCTGGGGTCGGCCCCTCCCTCTGCTGTCCTGCCTTCTGGCTTGGAGCTCAGTGTCCAAAATCCCAGTCTGCCAGGCTTTAATAGTTACATAGGTATACTTGACAGTTTTGTTTGATTGATTTATAACTTTTAAATATTTAAATATATATATATATATATATAATTTCACAATTTGTATGGAAGTACAAAAAACCTCGAATAGCCAAAGCGATCTTGAGAAAGAAGAATGGAACTGGAGGAATCAACCTACCTGACTTCAGGCTCTACTACAAAGCCACAGTCATCAAGACAGTATGGTACTGGCACAAAGACAGAAATATTTATCAATGGAATAAAATAGAAAGCCCAGAGATAAATCCACACACATATGGACACCTTATCTTTGACAAAGGAGGCAAGAATATACAATGCATTAAAGACAATCTCTTTAACAAGTGGTGCTGGGAAATCTGGTCAACCACTTGTAAAAGAATGAAACTAGAACACTTTCTAACACCATTCACAAAAATAAACTCAAAATGGATTAAAGATCTAAACGTAAGACCAGAAACTATAAAATTCCTAGAGGAAAACATAGGCAAACACTCTCCGACATACATCACAGCAGGATCCTCTATGACCCACCTCCCAGAATATTGGAAATAAAAGCAAAAATAAACAAATGGGACCTAATTAAACTTAAAAGCTTCTGCACATCAAAGGAAACTATTAGCAAGGTGAAAAGACAGCCTTCAGAATGGGAGAAAATAATAGCAAATGAAGCAACCGACAAACAACTATCTCAAAAATATACAAGCAACTCCTCCAGCTCAACTCCAGAAAAATAAATGACCCAATCAAAAAATGGGCCAAAGAACTAAATAGACATTTCTCCAAAGAAGACATACAGATGGCTAACAAACACATGAAAAGATGCTCAACATCACTCATTATCAGAGAAATGCAAATCAAAACCACTATGAGGTACCATTTCACACCAGTCAGAATGGCTGCGATCCAAAAGTCTACAAATAATAAATGCTGGAGAGGGTGTGGAGAAAAGGGAACCCTCTTACATTGTTGGTGGGAATGCAAACTAGTACAGCCACTATGGAGAACAGTGTGGAGATTCCTTAAAAAACTGGAAATAGAACTGCCTTATGATCCAGCAATCCCACTGCTGGGCATACACACTGAGGAAACCAGAAGGGAAAGAGACACGTGTACCCCAATGTTCATCGCAGCACTGTTTATAATAGCCAGGACATGGAAGCAACCTAGATGTCCATCAGCAGATGAATGGATAAGAAAGCTGTGGTACAGATACACAATGGAGTATTACTCAGCCATTAAAAAGAATACATTTGAATCAGTTCTAATGAGGTGGATGAAACTGGAGCCTGTTATACAGAGTGAAGTAAGCCAGAAGGAAAAACATAAATACAGTATACTAACGCATATATATGGAATTTAGAAAGATGGTAACAATAACCCGGTGTACGAGACAGCAAAAGAGACACTGATGTATAAAAGAGTCTTATGGACTCTGTGGGAGAGGGAGAGGGTGGGAAGATTTGGGAGAATGGCATTGAAACATGTAAAATATCATGTAAAAAACGAGTTGCCAGTCCAGGTTCGATGCAGGATACTGGATGCTTGGGCCTAGTGCACTGGGACGACCCAGAGGGATGGTATGGGGAGGGAGGACGGAGGAGGGTTCAGGATGGGGAACACGTGTATACCTGTGGCGGATTCATTTTGATATTTGGCAAAACTAATACAATTATGTAAACTTTAAAAATAAAATAAAATTAGAATAAATAAATAAATAAATAAATATTTAAATATATAGTATGGACTTCATTTGCACTCTTGACCCAGGGCTCACAGATGTGAGTGGCAGGTCTGTTAAATGTTTCTCAGCATGTGTTCAGATAACCCCCTGCATCAAAACCGACTGGGCTGTTGGTTAAAAATTCAAATTCCCAGGCCCCACTTGTGTAACCCCCTGGATCAGATCTTTGGGGCTGGAGCCCAGTAACCTGCATTCTGATCCCTCCCCTGGTGACTGATCCACAGCAGAGCTACAGAAGCACTTGTAATGGGGGAGGAGGATGTAGAGGGGAGCTGCCACAAGTGATGGAGGTCCCAGGTTAGAGGAAGGCGCTGACCACCAGCTCACACCTTCCTGCTTCTCTCATGATTCTCCTCACAACCTGGCCTAACTCCATTCCTGGGAGTTGGCTGCAGGGAGAAGCTGCTAGAACAGGGCAAGGGTGTCCTCCTGCCGACCGTGGGGCTCTCAGTGAGTGGGTGGGTGGGGTTGCCCTGCAGAAGGAGGGATCCAAATCAGGGGCAATAGGAGCAAAGGGGCTGTGGGAGCCTGGAGTGACCACCTGGACCCACCCGGGGAGTCGGGCTGAAGGGCTGGGCAGATCATTGGACAGGAGAGAACTCTGGGTCCTGCCAGGACATGGGAGGAGCGGGGAAAGACTGTGTGGTCCCACCTGCCTGGGCTCAGAGGCTGCATCTGTCAATTATGAGTCGTAGGACCTTGAGCAATTTCCTTAAGCTCTGTAGGCTTGTTTCCTTGTCTGTAAGATGGGGATCCTAACACCCTCTAGGCTTGTGTTACAGGTAATCATGGTCATTAAGTAAAAACAAACCTTTGCTATACAGGAGGGCAGAATATACAGCAGGGTGGTTGCTGTTTACCGTGAAGCTTGTCACCTTACACCTCTGCACTTCCTGATGCTTGATATCATAGGCACTTGTCACTGGCTGATAAGACCAATTTCCTCAGACCACAGGCACAGGAAGGCTCCAGTTACAGGCATGTGCCAGACCCACGCTTGGACAGTGACGTAGAGCTCCCTGAGCGTTCCTGTTCAGAAGCAACTCCTGAAGTTACTGCCGAGCTGCTCCTTGTATACGGTTCCCAGGATTTTCCTCCGGGCAAACCACATCTTGGGAATCCTGCTCATAGGTTTGTGATGAACCAAGGCTGGGCTTGTATGAAACCTCCAGGGGCAACGGTACCATACTGAAAATCACCACCAGAGGGCAGCAGAATCCACGAGTGCATGTGACGAGAGCGGAAAGGCCTGGGATTGGGGGGCCAGGAAGGCCTCACAGCAGGCGAGAGGGGTAGGGCTTCTAGCATTGCCTCACCCTGATTCATCCCACCTTCCGCACACAGAAACGCACACTCCTGCTCCTGCAGAATCACCTGATCCCTGTATATTCAGTTATCTCCTCCAGGTACAGTCCTTTATATCCTCTTTATGGCAAAGGCTGGTGGTTTGTAAACTTGGCTGCAAATTCGAATCACCAGGAGAACTCTATAAAATCCCAGTGCTGATCCCTCATCTCAGCTAAATCAGAATCTTGGGAAGCGGAAGCAGGAGTCAACATTTTTTATTAATAAAACCCCACAGGTGATTCCCCCTGCAGTCAACTGAGAACCACTGTTGGAGGCAAAAGATCTCATTTCTTCCCAAATGGCAAATGCTTTCACTCACATTTCTGACAAAACGTGGTCCACTGGAGAAGGGAATAGCAAACCAATTCAGTATTCTTGCTTTGAGAAACCCATGAACAGTATGAAAAGGCAAAAAGATAGGACACTGAAAGATGAATCCCCCATGTTGGTAGGTGCCCAATATGCTACTGGAGAAGAATTGAGAATTAACTCTGGAAAGAATGAAGAGACAGAGCCAAAGAGAAAACAATGCCCAGTTGTGGATGTGACTGGTGATGGAAGTAAACTCTGATGTTGTAAAGAACAATATTACATAAAAACCTAAAATGTTAGGTCCGTGAATCAAAGTAAATGGGAAATGATCAAACAGGAGATGGCAAGAGTGAACATCAACACTTTGGGATATCAGTGAACTAAAATAGACTGGAATGGGTGAACTTAATTCAGATGACCATTACTTCTACTACTGTGGGCAAGAATCCCTTAGAAGAAATGTAGTAGCCCTCATAGTCAACAAAAGAGTCTGAAATGCAGCTACTTGGGCACAATCTCAGAAACAACAGGATGATCTCGTTCATTTCCAAGGAAAACCATTCAATATCACAGTAATCCAAGTCTATGCCCCAACCACTAAAGCTGAAGTTAAATGGTTCTATGAAGACCTAGAAGACCTCTAGATCTAACACCAAGAAAAAATGTCTTTTTCATCATAGGGGATTGGAATGCAAAAGTAGGAAGTCAAGAGATACCTGCAGTAACAAGCAAATTTGGCCTTGGAGTACAAAAAGAAGCAGGGCAAAGGATAACAGTGTTTTGCACAGAGAATATACTGGTTATAGCAAACACACTCTTCAAAGCAATACAAGAGACAACTCTACACATGGACATCACCAGATGGTCAATACTGAAATCAGATTGATTATATTCTTTTCAGCGAAAGATGAGACGCTCTATACAGTGAGCAAAAATAAGACCGGGAGCTGACTGTGGTTCAGATCATGAACTCCTTATTGAAAAATTCAGACTTAAATTCATAAAAGTAGGGAAAACCACTATACCATTCAGGTATGACCTAAATCAAATCCCAACGACCTAATTCAAATACAGTAGAAGTAACAAATAGATTCACATGATTAGATCAGATAAACAGAGTGCCCGAAGAATTATGGATGGAAGTTCATAACATTGTACAGAAGGCCATGATCAAAGTCACCGCCAAGAAGAAGAAATGCAAACAGACAAAATGGCTGTCTGAGGAGGCCTTACAAATAATTGAGAAAAGAAAAGAAGTTAAAGGCAAAGGAGAAAAGGAAAGATATACCCATCTGAATGCAGAGCTCCAAAGAAAGCAAGGAGCAAAAAGAAAGCTTTCCTCAGTGATCAATGCAAAGAAATAGAGGAAAACAATACAATGGGAAAGACTAGAGATCTCTTCAAGAAAATTAGAGATACCAAGGGAACATTTCAAGCAAAGAGGGATACAATAAAGGACAGGAGAGTTATGGACTTAACAGAAGCAAAAGATATTAAGAAAAGGGGGCAAGAATACACAGAACTATGCAAAAAAGATCTTAATGACCCAGATAACTACACTGGTGTGATCACTCAGTTAGAGTCACACAACCTGGAATGTGATGTCAAGTGGACCTTAGGAAGCATCACTATGAACAAAACTAGTGAAGGTGATGGAATTCTAGTTGCTCTATTTCAAATCCTAAAGATGATGCTGTGAAAGTGCTGCACTCCTTTCCACTGCTTGGAAAGCTCAGCAGTGGCCACAGGACTGGAAAAAGGTCAATTTTCATTCCAATCCCAATGAAAGGCAATGCCAAAGATTGCTCAAACTACTGCACAATTGCACTCATCTCACACGCTAGTAAAGTAATGCTCAAAATTCTCCAAGAGAGGTTTCATCAGTACATAAACTAAGAAATTCCAAAAGTTCAAGCTGGCTTTAAAAAAGGGAAGATGAATGAGATATCACATTGCCAACATCCACTGGATCATAGAAAAAGGAGAGTTCCTGAAAAACATCTACTTTGGGTTTATTGACTATGCCAAAGCATTTGATTGTGAGAATCACAACAAACTGTGGAGAATTCTTCAAGAGATGGGAATACCCGACCACCTAACCCGCCTCTTGAGAAACCTGTATGCATGTCAGAAGCAACAGTTAGAACCGGACATGGAACAACAGACTTGTTCCAAATTGGGAAAGGAGTACATCAAGGTTGTATATTGTCACCCTGCTTATTTATTTTATATGCGGAGTACATCATGCTAAATCCCAGGCTGGAAGAAGCACAAACTGAAATCAAGATTGCCGGGAGAAATATTAGTAACCTCAGATATGCAGATGGTACCATGCTTATGGTAGAAAGTGAAGAGAAACTAAAGAGCTTTTTGATGAAAGTGAAAGAGGAGAGTGAAAAAACTGCCTTGAAAATCAGCACTCAAAAAATGAAGATCATGGCTTCTGGTCCTATCACTTCATGGCAAATAGATGGGGAAACTATGGAAATGGTGACAGACTTTATTTTAGGAGGCTCCAAAATCACTGCAGATGGTGACTGCAGCCATGAAATTCAAAGACGCTTACTCTTTGGAAGGAAAGTTATGACCAACCTAGATAGTGTATTGAAAAGCAGAGACATTACTTTGCCAACAAAGGTCTGTCTAGTTAAGGCTGTGGTTTTTCCAGTAGTCATGTGTGGATGTGAGAGTTGGACTATAAAGAAAGCTGAGCACTGAAGAATTGATGCTTTTGAACTGTGGTATTGGAGAAGACTCTTGAGAGTCCCTTGGATTGCAAGGAGATCCAACCAGTCTATCCTAAAGGAGATCAGTCCTGAATATTCATTGGAATGACTGATGCTGTAGCTGAAACTCCAATAATTTGGCCACCTGATGCAAAGAACCAACTCATTTCAAAAGACCCTGATGCTGGCAATGATTAAGGCAGGAGGAAAAGGGGTCAACAGAGGATTAAATGGTTGACTGGCATCACCTAATCTATGGACATGAGTCTGAGTAAGCTCTGGGAGTTAGTGATGGACTTGGAGGCCTGGAGTGCTGCAGTCCATGGAGTTGCAAAGAGTCAGACAGGATTGAGTAACTGAACTGAAAGGAGTTGATTATATGGGGTTTCTTTATTTATTTTTTGTGGTTTTATTTTTTTTTTATGTCTTAGGTATATTCGTTGTGGTTAATATTTGGTGTTTCAAAAAGAACATAATTACACAGCCCCCTCATTAAGAGGACTGAGTGTTATCACTGTTTTCCGCCAGGTCTAGTCCCAGGCCTGCCCTAGTAGGCTCTGAGGAAGGTTGGATTTTAACTACTCAGTGAAAAACCCTAATGGGGCGTGTAAGAAGTTGGGGAAGGACTCCTTTAGAACAGAAGACTGTGTCCACAGGAGGAAGTGGGAGGGACTCTAGTCTGTCCAGAGGGACAGGCCTCCACCACCCGAGTCCTGCCTCCTCTCTTGCTTCATCTCCAGACTTTCTCTCACTCTAGCCTGAACTCCAACATGTCTTAACTATTTTAGTTTCTCAAATCCACTAACCTCTCCTTTGCTCTGGACCTTTGGACCCATTTTTTCTACCAAGGAACCCCCACCCCCACCCCCCTGCATTTTTTATTGACTGACTCTTACTCTCCTCTCAGGTCACACGTGAGACATGGCTCTATCCAGCAAGACTACTTCTCCCTGAGATGAGCCCCCTCACCTTCCTTATCCCCTCATCTCCTGACTTCCCTGTGTTGGCTCCTTTCTCCTCTCCTTTAGCCTGAAAGAGCAGCAGCTGTGTCTCCTCCAGGGACCCCAGCACCTGTCTGGCAGCCTGGGCACAGGAGGACTCAGTATTCGGTGGCTGACTTTGAAAGCACCCAGGCGGGAGGTGAACAACTTTCCAAGTCTCAAATGTGTCCAATTGCTTCTCTTTTCCCCTTGGACTTAGGAGTTAGTGGCTAATAAACTTCAGGTATTTGGGGGGAGGGTGAGGACACCTGCATGATTTAAATAGAAGACAGTTGGAGAGAGAAGGGAGAAAAGTACTGGGAAGTTCAGGAAGAGCATGGCCGACAGCCAGTTGCTGTGATTCGCACAAAGCCTGTCCTGTGCGTGTGAAAGAGGCTTCCAGGGTGAATGTGCCATGGTGATGTTCCCTGAGGGCTCACTCTGGGTGGTTCTCTAATATGCTGAGGCTCTGTGGTCAAGGGTGTGAATGGAAGCTCAACTTAAGGGAAACACGTGGTGTGTCTCTTGTATAAATGGTTGCTACTCTGCACCCCCAAACAAGCCACTTAAATAGGGACATCACACATTTTACAGTGTCCAAATCTCTCATTCACTCCCAGAGTAGAAAGGACTGGTCATCACTGAGTCCTATCCTTCAACCTCTGAGAACTCTTCACTCACTTTCCCCAGAAGAGGAGGGCTGAGGATAAGAGAAGGCTTGTCTTGTCTCCATCCCCAGCCCCCTGACTGTTGAGTAAGCCCATGACTGAGAGGTGGGGAGGAGGTAAGATGAATGAGTATCCTCAGGTCCCACAGCCAATCCTCCCCCGGCCCTGCCCCCAGCACCTCCACCCTTCCATTCCCTCTGCCCTTGGACTTGCCCTTGGATTTCCTCTCTTATTCATGCAAGGTTTCCCAGAGTTCTATCTCAGAGCTGAAATCTTTCTTAAGCCATCTTCTTTGTTGTTTAAAAGCTTATTCCTTGATAGTTGAGTAACTTCACTCAGGAGGACAAGGGGAGAACCGGGAGTATGGAAAAGGGAGGAGGGTCTGAGGTGTTCTTAGTTTCTTATCTTACTTTTAGACTAGGGTGTGGGGCACTTAACACACAGAAAAGGCACACATCACAGCATTTTCAACAGAATCAGATCCCCTACAACTGTGACAGGGAGGAAAAGGTACCTTTGTTGGCCCCTGACCTCCATGTCACCAGCAGCCCCTCCCAACACTCCAGGTCTTTGGTCTGTTCTTATCTCTCTTTAAAGTGAAAGTAAAAGTATTAGTCAATCAGTCATGTCCTACACTTTGTGACCCCATGGACTATAGCCTACCAGGAGTCTCTGTCCATGGATTCTCCAGGAAAGAATACTGGAGTGGGCAGTCATTACCATTTCCAAAGGATCTTCCTAATTCCAGGGATCAAACCCAGTTCTCCCACATTGCAGGCAGATTCTTAACCATCTGAACCACAGTTCAGTTTAGTTCAGTCGCTCAGTCGTGTCTGACTCTTTGCAACCCCATGAATTGCAGCACGCCAGGCCTCCCTGTCCATCACCAACTCCCGGAGTTCACTCAGACTCATGTCCATCGAGTCAGTGATGCCATCCAGCCATCTCATCCTCTGTCGTCCCCTTCTCCTCCTGCCCCCAATCCCTCCAAGCATCAGAGTCTTTTCCAATAAGTCAACTCTTCACATGAGGTGGCCAAAGTACTGGAGTTTCAGCTTTACCATCATTCCTTCCAAAGAAATCCCAGGGCTGATCTCCTTCAGAATGGACTGATTGGATCTCCTTGCAGTCCAAGGGACTCTCAAGAGTCTTATAAAACACTGCAATTCAAAAGCATTAATTCTTCGGTGCTCAGCTTTCTTCACAGTCCAACTCTCACATCCATACATGATCACAGGTAAAACCACAGCCTTGACTAGACAAACCTTTGTTGCCAAAGTAATGTCTCTGCTTTTGAAAATGCTATCTAAGTTGGTCATAACTTTCCTCCCAAGGAATAAACGTCTTTTAATTTCATGGCTGCAGTCACCATCTGTAGTGACTTTGGAGCCCAGAAAAATAAAGTCTGACACTCTTTCCACTGTTTCCCCATCTATTTCCCATGAAGTGATGGGACCGGATGTCATGATCTTCGTTTTCTGAAAGCTGAGCTTTAAGTCAACTCTTTCATTCTCCTCTTTCCCTTTCATCAAGAGGCTTTTTAGTTCCTCTTCACTTTCTGCCATAAGGGTGGTGTCATCTGCATATCTGAGGTTATTGATATTTCTCCTGGCAGTCTTGATTCCAGCTTGTGCTTCTTCCAGCCGAGCATTTCGCACGATGTACTCTGCATATAAGTTAAATAAGCAGGGTGACAATATACAGCCTTGACGTACTCCTTTTCCTATTTGGAACCAGTCTGTTGTTCCATGTCCAGTTCTAACTGTTGCTTCCTGACCTGCATACAGATTTCTCAAGAGGCAGGTCAGGTGGTCTGGTATACCCATCTCTTTCAGAATTTTCCACAGTTTATTGTGATCCACACAGTCAAAGGTTTTGGCATAGTCAACAAAGCAGAAATAGATGTTTTTCTGGAACTCTCTTGCTTTTTCCATGATCCAGCAGATGTTGGCAATTTGATCTCTGGTCCCTCTGCCTTTTCTAAAATCAGCTTGAACATCAGGAAGTTCACAGTTCACATACTGCTGAAGCCTGGCTTGGATAATTTTGAGCATTACTTTACTCGTGTGTGAGATGAACGCATTGGTGTGGTAGTCTGAACATTCTTTATCATTGCCTTTCTTTGGGATTGGAATGAAAACTGACCTTTTCCAGTCCTACGGCCACTGCTGAGTTTTCTAAATTTGCTGGCATGTTGAGTGCAGTACTTTCACAGCATCATCTTTTAGGATTTTAAATAGCTCAACTGGAATTCTATCACCTCCACTAGCTTTGTTCATAGTGATGCTTTCTAAGGCCCACTTGACTTCATATTCCAGGATGTATGCCTCTAGGTGAGTGATCACACCATCATGATTATCTGGGTTGTGAAGATCTTTTTTGTATAGTTCTTCTGTGTATTCTTGCCAACTCTTCTTAATATCTTCTGCTTCTGTTAGGTCCATACCATTTCTGTCCTTTATTTTACCCATCTTTGTATGAAATGTTCCCTTGGTATCTCTAATTTTCTTGAAAAAGATCTCGAATCTTTCCCATTCTATTATTTTCCTCAACTTCTTTGCATTGATTGCTGAGGGAGGCTTTCATATCTCTCCTTGCTATTCTTTGGAACTCTGCATTCAAATGGGTATATCTTTCCTTTTCTCCTTTGCTTTTTACTTCTCTTCATTTCACAGCTATTTGTAAGGCCTCCTGAGACAGCCATTTTGCCTTTTTTAAAAAAAATATATATTTGGAGGCTAATTACTCTACCATATTGGAATGTTTTTCTAGGTGATGTTCTTGATCCCTCTCTCCTGTACAATGTCATGAACCTCTGTTCTTAGGTCAGGCATCCTGTATATCAGATCTAGTCCCGTAAAACTATTTCTCACTTCAGTATATAATCATAAGGGATTTGATCTAGGTCATACCTGAATGGTCTAGTGGTTTTCCCCCAATTTCTTCAATTTATGTCTGAATTTGACAATAAGGTGTTCATGATCTGAGCCACAGTCTGCTCCTGGTCTTGTTTTTGCTGAGTGTATAGAACTTCTCCATTTGAAGGAAGGATGTAGCTGGTTTTTTTTTTTTTTTTTTTTTTTTTGTAGCTGGTTCTCATCTGCTCCCCAGTTGGAAGGCACATATTTCATTTCCCTCTATGGTATTCTCTCATCCTGGCTCTAGACTCCATAAGCTTGCTGTCTCCATCTTTCTGAATTTTTCAGACCCCAAGTGGGAAATCGGGGTTTTCTGCTTCACTCGTAACACAGGTTTATGGCATGGGAGTTTCCCTTACAAAGCTGATAACTCTGCTGGCTTCTAGCAGGAGGTAAGGCATGAGCCATACTTGAAGGGGTTTCTATCATATCCTGTGTCCCCTCCACTTTGGAGATGGTGATTACTGGGGACAGGCATCTCCAGCTCTCTGCCTCTCATTCCCAGACATTTTCTTGCCTCTGGCTTGGGTTTTGATCTCTCCTCTGTGGAGGAAAACTTGGTTGGTTGTTTTCTTGCCAACTGTGCTCTTTATACCAGCACCAGTGCTCCTTAGCTATAACCTCAAGAATTCCATTTTCATTCCTTTTACACATTTACACCATAGCAAGGGACAGTCAATTTAATGTTCTGGTAAAATAGCTTGCTGTAATAGTTTCTACTTATCGATTTTCTCTTCTGTGCTATGAACTGCAGTTAGCACTTTCATATCAGCAATAACTTCATGAAATTGATACTACTTTTCAGTACCCAATTTACAGATGAGAAATTTCATACAGAGAATATAATTATCAACTGGTGTTTGGAAGAGTGCCCCTGTTAGGAGATGGCCTCCCTTATTTATCTGATAAATCTGCAGGGAGCCTAAGAGTTTCCAGTTTTTGGAGGGATCAGGTAGAAAGAAAGACATGTTTTAATTATACTTAAAAAGGTGTAATTTTCCAAGTTGTTTTAAGTCATTATTATCTTGGAAGGAAGGGTTTCCTTATAGCTGGAAAATGCAAGCTACAACCAGTAATATTTTAGACAAAAATCATAAAAATTATAACCATATTCACAAGTTCACTCAGCAACTAGTCCTTTATGTTAACAGTTTTATGAACTCATCAGACTTTCTATTATAATTATATAATTCCTTACAAAGTTTAGCAGGAAAGTTATTACCAACCTAGATAGCATATTCAAAAGCAGAGACATTACTTTGCCAACGAAGGTTTGTCTAGTCAAGGCTATGGCTTTTCCTGTGGTCATGTATGGATGTGAGAGTTGGACTGTGAAGAAGGCTAAGCGCCAAAGAATTGATGCTTTTGAACTGTGGTGTTGGAGAAGACTCTTGAGAGTCCCTTGGATTTCAAGGAGATCCAACCAGTCCATTCTGAAGGAGATCAGCCCTGGGATTTCTTTGGAAGGAATGATGGTAAAGCTGAAACTCCAGTACTTTGGCCACCTCATGTGAAGAGTTGACTCATTGGAAAAGACTCTGATGCTTGGAGGGATTGGGGGCAGGAGGAGAAGAGGATGACAGAGGATGAGACGGCTGGATGGCATCACTGACTCGATGGACGTGAGTCTGAGTGAACTCCGGGAGTTGGTGATGGACAGGGAGGCTGGCGTGCTGCAATTCATGGGGTTGCAAAGAGTCGGACACGACTGAGCGACTGAACTGATCTGATCTGGTTTGATCTTAGCAGCAAGGTCTGAAATTTATCAGAAACCTGTATTTATCAAAAGTCCTTCCTATGAATATTCTTGAAGATGAAACACTTTGTAATACTGAATACAACAATAACAATCTGTAAATGATAGAAGATCTTTCCATAAGTGTGCATGCTATACAAGTTAATAAACTGTATTTCTCTTGTTCATCTGTCTTACACCATTTGAATCTCCAAGACCCCAGCCAGAGAGCCTAAAAGAGTAAAAGAAAGAGGAATTTTCCTCTCCCCTACACAGTAAAATATACATAATGTAAAACAAACCATTTCCACCATTTTTTTAAAATGTACTTCTCTGTGGCATTAATTATATTCACATTTTGTGAATTCATTTCTACAACATCTACATCTTCCCTTTAGATTTTATTAGGTTTGTCATTGCTTTCCTTCCAAAGAGCAAGCGTCTTTTAATGTCATGACTGCAGTCACTGTCTGCAGTGATTTTGGAGCCCAAGAAAATAAAATCTCACTGCCTCTACTTTTTCCCCATCTATTTGCCATGAAATGATGGGACCAGATACCAGGATCTTAGCTTTTTGATTGTTGAGCATTAAGCCAGCTTTTTCACTCTTGTCTTTCACCCTCATCAAGAGATTCTTTAGTTACTCTTTGCTTTTTGCCTCTAGAGTGGTATCATCTTCATTAGTTCAGTTCAGTTGCTCAGTCATGTGCAACTCTTTGTGACCCCATGGACTGCAGCACACTAGGCTTAAACTGCATATCTGGAGTTACTGATATTTCTCCTGGCAATCTTGATTGCAGTTTGTGCTTTATCTAGTCTGGTACCTTGCATGATGATCTGCATATAAGTTAAATAAGCAGGGTGACATTATACAGCCTTGTCATACTCCTTTCCCAATTTTTGTTTGTTTGAAGAAATATTCATTTTTCCTTTACTTTTGAAAATCATTTCACAAACTATGCTGCTGCTAAGTCACTTCGGTCGTGTCCAACTCTGTGCGATCCCATAGATGGCAGCCCACCAGTCTCCTCCGTCCATGGGGTTTTCCAGGCAAGAGTACTGGAGCGGGGTGCCATTGCCTCCTCGATCACAAACTATAGAATTCTAAATTGGTGTTTTTTTGTTTTCTCTCAACACTTAAAACTTTTTCACTCTACTGTTTCCTTGTTTGGGTGGTTTCTGAGTAGAACTGGATACAATTCTTATCTTTATTCCTTTATAGACAAAGTGTTTTTCTTTAATTTGAAAATAATAAGGATAGTTGTAGGGGTTTTTTTTTTTTTTTTTTTTCTTCTTTTCTGTTACACTGCTTTTTATTTCTAGCATTTCTTCTGTGTTCCTTCTTAGAATCTACATCTTTCTGATTTTATTGCCCATCTATGTTTGCATGCTGTATACTTTATCCTTTAGAGCCCTTGGTATATTAATCATGCTATTGTCATTGTTGTTCAGTCACTCAGTCATGTTCAGCTCTTTTGTGACCCCATGGACTGTAGCCCACCAGGCTTCTCTGTCTATAGGATTTCCCAGGGAAGAATACGGGAGTGGATTGCCTATTTCTTCTCCAGGGATTTCTTCCTGACCCAGGGATTGAACCCAGGTCCCCTGCATTGTCAGAAAGATTCTTTACCACTGAGTCACCGGGGAAGCCAGAGTTGCTTTTATTTTTTAATTTTTTTAAAATTTTAATTGGAGGCTAGTTACTTTACAATATTGTAATTGTTTTGACATACATTGACATGAATCAGCCATGGATGTACATGTGTTCCCCATCCTGAACCCCCCTCCCAACTCCCTCCCCATCCCATCCCTCTGGGTCATCCCAGTGCACCAACCCTGAGCATTCTATCTCATGCATTGAACCTGGACTGGCAATCTGTTTCACATATGATAATATACATGTTTCAGTGCTATTCTCTCAAATCATCTCACCCTCGCCTTCTCCCACTGAGTCCAAAAAACTATTCTATACATCTGTTTCTCTTTTGCTGTCTCACATTTAGGGTTATCAGTAGCATCTTTCTAAATTCCATATATATGTGTTAGTATACTGTATTGGTGTTTTTTCTTTCTGGCTTACTTCTGGTCTGATGTTTCCAACATCCCTGCTATATCTGGTTCTGATGATGTTTTGTCTCTTCAATTTTTTTTTTTTTTTTCTTTTGCCTTTTGCTGTGCCTTGTAACTTTTTCTTGAAATGTAGACATGATGTCCTGGATTAAAGGCACTGCTGTAAGTGGGTTTTAGTAATGAGGAGGTGAGGTATGAGGGCAGGCATATACCATGATTAGGTCTCAGCCCCTCAGTAAGGCTCTTCCTCTGGACTGTGAACCTCACAAGTGTTTCTCATTTTTTCTATCCCACACCCCATCCCTTACACGGGACAGGATAGCTCAAGCCAGCTGGAGCTGGGTATTCCCTTCCCCGGGTCATTTGGCTCAGTTAATATTCTAGAGGATTAGACTCTAGTACTAGTTTTCCCCTGGGAAAGGCCTTCTTCAGAAGACTGAGTGTTCTGATTATTTCAAATTGGCTCCTCCCCATCCCCCCACTCACAGCAGGAAAGGTTGAGGGGACTTTCCCTGTTATTTCCTGTAGGATCCCGTGAATCTCTTGGAGGTAAGGTTCACAGTATTATGAGTCCCTTTATTACCAGGTCCCCCTGGGGTTTTTTACTCTCAGATTGTTCACACTGAGCCTCCAGCAGCTTTTCAGTTACGGCTCTGGTTTCCTCTCCAAGCACAGGCTCCCATGGTGGTTTCACCCTGAGAAGCCTCAACTTCCTCTGTTCACCTGTGGGCCTCCCCAGTCTTGGGGGTGGCAGTTTGCCTCCTCTGACAGATGCAAAAGGAAGTCTCCCTTTCCTTTTTTAAATCTACACTCACCTAAGTTATCTTATCCAATAGCAAGGACTGTTTTTCATTTTTTTAAATTTTTGGTTTTTTTATTTTTTTCTTTTTGCTCCCAGGTTTATAGAAGACTGACTCCTTGGTTTTCATGTTTTGGCTAAGTTTCTCATCTGAGTAGCCTTCTTGACTACCCAATTAAAATCAGGGCTTGTCAGCCATCTCCAGCTACTCTCACTTCTTGTTCTTCATCAGTTCAGTTTAGTCATTCAGTCGTGTCTGACTCTTTGTGACCCCATGAATCACAGCACACCAGGCCTCCCTGTCCATCACCAACTTCCAGAGTTTATCCAAACTCATGTCCATTGAGTCAGTGATGCCATTCAACCATCTCATCCTCTGTCATCCCCTTCTCCCCCTGCCCTTAATCTTTCCCAGCATCAGGGTCTTTTCCAATGAGTCAGCACTTCTGATAATATCTTGTTCATTCATTAACTTGTTTACTGTCTATCTCCTACGAATTCAATGTAAACACTGTGAGAAGATAAACCTTACACGTTTTGTAAGCCATTGATTCTTAGTACTTTGAAGGGTATGTGATGTGTGATAGGTGTTCAAAAGCACTTGTTTAAAAATAATTAATAATTTATTTAATCATGTTGCTGTTGCTAAACTTGGAAGTTAGGCTGTTTCTAAATTTTACTATAATTTAAAAATAGTCATTGCTCTGAGAAACATTTGTATATAAATAAAGTTGTACATAAACAGCTTTCTGTAAATGACATTTTTGCCTTCATCATCTTGTAGGTAAAAATACTATTGGGTAAAAGAAGGTGAACAATTTAAAGCTTTTAATAAATATTGTCAAATTATTATCTGAAAAGTCAACTATAATTTATAGTTTACTAATAGTAGATTACAGTGCCTATCACACTTTTAATTAGCATGGGATGGGCTGGATAAAGCACAAGCTGGAATCAAGATTGCCGGGAGAAATAACAGTAATGTCAGATATGCAGATGACCTTATGACAGAAAGTGAAGAACTAAAGAGCCTCTTGATGCAAGTGAAAGAGGAGAGTCAAAAAGTTGGCTTAAAGCTCAACATTCAGAAAACTAAGATCATGGCAACCAGTCCCATCACTTCATGGCGAATAGATGGGGAAACAGTGGAAACAGTGGCTGACTTTATTTTGGGGGACTCCAAAATCACTTCAGATGGTGACTACAGCCTTGAAATTAAAAGACACTTACTCCTTGGAAGGAAAGTTGTGACCAACCTAGAGAGTATATTAAAAATCAGAGACATTACTTTGCCAACAAATGTCCGTCTACTAAAGGCTATGGTTTTTCCAGTAGTCATGTATGGATGTGAGAGTTGGACTATAAAGAAAGCTGAGGGCTGAAGGACTGATGCTTTTGAAATGTGATATTTGAGAAGACTCTTGAGCGTCCCTTGTACCCAGTACCTTGTACTGGTTGGATCAAGGAGATCCAACCAGTCCATCCTAAAGGAGATCAGTCCTGAGTGTTCATTGGAAGGATTGATGTTGAAGCTGAAACTCCAATACTTTGGCCACCTAATGTGAAGAACTGACTCATTTGAAAATACCCTGATTCTAGGAAAGATTTAAGGTGGGAGGAGAAGGGGACAACAGAGGATGAGATGGTTGGATGGCATCACCAACTCAATGGACATGAGTTTGGGTAAACTCTGGGAGTTGGCGAGGGACAGGGAGGCTTGATATGTTGCAGTCCATGGTGTCGCAAAGAACTGGACACGACTGAGCAACTGAACTGAACTGATTCTGTTTTTTAAAAATTGTTGCTAATTTAATAGGTGAGAATGAATATATTTGTATGTTTATATTATCTTATTGCAGATGGTGATCGCAGTCATGAAATTAAAAGACGCTTACTTCTTGGAAGGAAAGTTATGACTAACCTAGACAGCATGTTATAAAGCAGAGACATTTCACTGCCAACAAAGATCCATCTAGTCAAGGCTATGGTTTTTCCAGTTGTCATGTATGGATGTGAGAGTTGGATGGTAAAGAAAGCTGAGCACCAAAGAACTGATGCTTTTGGTCTTTCGTATTGGAGAAGACTCTTGAGAGTCCCTTGGACTGCAAGAAGATCCAACCAGTCCGTCCTAAAGGAGATCAGTCCTGGATGTTCATTGGAAGGATGGAAGGACTGATGTTGAAGCTGAAACTTCAATACTTTGGCCACCTCATGTGAAGAGTTGACTCATTGGAAAAGACCCTAATGCTGGGAAGGATTGGGGGCGGGATGAGAAGGGGACGACAGAGGATGAGATGGCTGGATAGCATCACTGACTTGATGGACATGGATTTGGATAGACGCCAGGAGTTGGTAATGGGCGTGCTGTGATTCATGGGGTCTCAAAGAGTTGCACACAACTGAGCTACTGAACTGAACGGATTATCTTACTGTTTGTATTACTTTGCTCTAATTTTCTTTTTACTTACTCTTTTTCTAGATTGTGAGCCTGATGAAAACAGGGGTTTCATCTTTTTAGGTATATTCTTTTCTGAGGACACCTTTATCAACTCTTAGCAGTTTCTGGACACTTATCTAAATAATGAACTAGTTTTCCAAAAGGCTGAAATCAAAATAACTGAAGATCCCATTATTATTATGATATCTTAATGTGGTTTAGTCACTCAGTCGTCCTCTTTTGTGACCCCATGGCCTGTAGCCTGCCAGGCCTCTCAGCCCATGGGATTTCCCAGGCAAGAATACTGGAGTGTGTTGCTGTTTCCTTCTCCAGGGGATTTTCCTGACCCAGGGATCAAACCTGAGTCTCCTGCTTGGCAAGAAGATTCTTTACCACTGAGCCTCCAGGGAAGTCATTGGCTCAAATTGAGCAGTTTTGTTTCTGTTTTTGCATCTGGGCTCTATATGATAGTATAATGATGCAGATATGACTGAGGGCCAGTGGGAAGTAACACAGGTAACTCATTACTAATGACAAAGTTCTGAAATGTGAATGTGACTTCTTTCCATGAATTAGATCACATTCAAGATTTGAATACTAACATGATCCTTATTTACTTTCTTTCTTAAGTGGGAGAGAAATTTGTGATGTTAAATTCTGTCCATTGCTTACAGCAGTGCTGTCTACAGAAATATATAGTGAGCCACATCTATAAATTAAAATTCGCAATAACCATGTGAAAAAGTTAAAAGGGACAAGTGAAAGTAATATTAGTAAGACCTTTTTGAAACTATGTGTCAAAAATGCATCAGCATGTAATAAATAGGAAAAAATCATTGAGACAAAAAAGAGTTTTATGCTATCTTTGAAATCTGTGGTGTATTATATAGTTAAAGCACACCTCAATTTGGACCAGATGCATTTAAAGTCCTCAAAATCATTATGTGAATAGTGTTACTGTATTTGACAATCCAGGGTTTATAATATTAATAAAGATTTTCATGGGTTCAAGGGAGTGAATATAGTTTTCATAATTGGAAGGATGTTCCTCATAGGTGTCATAGTTTGGGTTCCCCCAGTAGCAGACCGTGAGGCAAACATTTGTAGGAAAGTGATTTATTTTAGAAGTGATCCTAGGAAAACATATGTATGGAATGGAGAAGTGAGACAAAAAAGGGAAGGAAACCAATAAAATATGTGTTATCAAGAAAATTACTGCTTTTGTAACTGGGTTCCTTCCCTCAGAGTCACCCTGGGAAACAGAATTATTCCAGCTGACAGGCAAGGTCACTGGGGCATTTATCTACCCACTCCCTATCCATCACTGGTTAAGGGCTCAATCCAAAGTTTTTTACTTGCTTTGCATATGGCTCCAGTGTGGTTCCATAGCTAAAAAGAGGCCCTAAGTGGAGAGTTGCTGATAAGCAGTGAGCTCCTTAGTCCTGGAGAAGAGTCAGAGGACACGAGCTAGAAAGTAATAGCTTCTGCTCCAGCTGGTCACACCATCCAAGCAGGGATCATGTTAGCCTCAAGAGCCCTAGGGACTTGATGTCACTGAGACTCTGCTTTATACCAATTGTCCTGTTCACTTATGTATCCCTAGTTCCTGGAATAGTAGGTGTTCAATAAATAGTTGTTGACTCTATGATTTTTCCTCGGTACCTGCTTTACTCTTTCAGGCTCTCCATGTCAATAAATGGGGCACATTGAAAGGTTGTTGTTGAATCACGCGAATACACCGGGATTCTTGGCCCCTGGAGGAGAATTCAATCCGGGGCCAGTGACGAGGCTTGATCGCTCAGAGCTTTTGTGTAATAAAGTTTTATTAAAGTATAAAGGAGATAGAGAAAGCTTCTGACAGAGGCATCAGAAGAGGGCAGAAAGTGTACCCACTTGCTAGTGTTAACAATGAAGTTATATAATCCAAAGAATGTCTGGAGGTTGTAAAGACCTCATCAGACCTATTCCCATAATTTACATTTTAAGATAACAGAAGGCTTAATCCAGAGACTATCCTTAGGCAGTATACATTATTGTTATATAATCCTAAGGAACGTGGAGAAAGAAAAAAATTTTGTTCTTTCTTCCTCCTTGAGAATTCCAGACCCCTCTCTCCTTGGGGATCCCTAGACTCCTTATCAATCTGCCTAGGAACTGACTCTTTCATTCCCCCCTTTTCTTTTAGGAGAATTATGTTGCCTAGGGAAAAGGGGTGTCGTTCTCATTCCATAACTGCTTCCGAGCTGACAAGGAGCATTGTCTCTAAATTGGTGAGGCAACATATTCTTCTAATCCTCATATTGAGGATATCTGATCCAGTGGCCCCAAATAGTAGTTGGAGGAAGCTACAGCAGTAGCAGAAATTTGGGCAACCATTTGTAACTTAAAAGCTTTCATGCGGCTAGAAACAAATCCAGTTATACAACTACAGATGCAGGCAACATTGTCATTAAAACAAGTTAAAATTGAAATTAAAAGTCACATTATGTCCATAGTTAAATTACAAAGTGTTGCACCAGTCCATTTTAGGGTTGGTAAATGTTATCAGATGAAGAGGCATCACATGTGATTGTTGTCAAAGGTATTCACAGACTTGGAGAAAGTCTTTTCCTTGAAGTGGAGATGTCCACCTCCACCACCTCCGGAAGCCTTCCACTGATGAAGAGGGGAGTGCTCCACAGACCCAGCAGTTAGACCGATTGTGGAATGTGGCATAGGAGTGAGCCCAGGACAGGAAGACATTGTCTTGAGGATCCAACGGCAGACTCAGGATATTTGGAGTCAGCAGAAGTAGACTCACATAGATTATCAGGCCCATCCGCTGCCCTTTGCTTAACTCCAGAGCTCGAGTCAGAGCCACCAGCTCCGCTAACTGAGCACTGGTTCCCTGAGGGAGAGATTTTGCTTCCAAAACCTGTTCAGCAGTCACCACGGCGTAACCTGCTTTACGCTTTCCATCCCGAACAAAAGAACTGCCATCTGTAAATATTTCCATGTCTGGATTGTCTAATGGGGTATCCTTTAGATCCTCCTGAGCTGCATAGTTTAAAGTTAGGAATTGAAAACAATCGTGATCAGGTGTTTCACTTTCCTAGGAAGGAAAGTGGCAGGATTTAAATTTCCATAAACTTTAAGCTTAGTTACTGGTCCTTCTAACAACAATGACTGATACTTAAGAAGCCTACTATCTGTCATCCAAATATTAACCTTAGAATTTAAGATTCCACTCACATCATGAGAAGTCAGTACAGTAAGGTTTCATCCATTAATTATTTTTAAAGCTTCAGGTGCTAATAAAGCCGCTGCCCCAATTACTCTTAGGCAGTGGGGCCACCCACGTGAAACTACATCTAATTCTCTGCTTAGATAAGCAATATGTTGCTGGTGAGGCCCTCGGGGTTGTGTCAAAACTCCCAATGCCACACCTTTTCTTTCAGTGACAAATTCTGACCCTGTACGCAAGCTCAGAGCTGGAGCTTGCAGGAGAGCAGTCTGAAGAATCTTAAAAGCCTTTTGAGTTTCTGGAGACCAAACCAGTTTGTCGGTTTGGGCCTGCTGAGTTTCAGCTATAAGTTTATATAAAGGTCAGGCAAGTTCCCCGTAGCCTGGAATCCAAATGCAACAGTAACCTGTGATTCCCAAAAATCCTCTCAATTGTTTTAAAGTCATAAGTAGGGGATGATTTAGTATAGATTTAATTCTCTCAGGACCTATGGCCCTAATCCCTTCTGATATGATTAGGCCCAGATATCTAACTGATTGTTGACAAAGCTGAGCCTTTTCTCTTGATGCCTTGTAACCACAGCCTACCAGAAAGTTTAAGAAATCTTCTGAGGCTTGCGAACAAGCTTCCTCTGTCTCAGCACAGAGCAAAATATCATCTACATATTGTAACACCACTGCTTCAGAGCTATTAAAGTTTTGTAGATCCCGTGACAAATTTTGTCCAAATAAATGAGGACTGTCACGAAATCCCTGGGGCAAAACTGTCCAGGTTAACTGAGAAGCTGGTTGTGTAGGGTCTTCATAGGCAAATAGGAATTGACTTTCTTCTGCCAAAGGCACTGAATAGAAGGCATCCTTTAAATCAATTACTGAGAAATATTTGGCCCGTTCAGGAATTTCAGACAATAGAGTATAAGGATTAGGCACCATGGGGTGTAAAGGAACTACAGCCTCATTTATTATTTGTAAATCTTGAACTAGTCTCCATTTACCATTCGATTTCTTTATACCCAAAATAGGAGTGTTGCAAGGACTGTTACAGGGAATTAATAGTCCCTGCTCTTTTAAATTTTCGATGATGGGTTTTAACCCTTCCTTAACTTCAGGTTTCAGTGGATACTGCTTCTTAAGTGGAAATACGTGTGCGTCTTTGAGCTTAACAACTACAGGAATAGCATTTTGTGCTCGACCCACAGATTTTCCATCAGTCCATACTCTAGGATTTACATTTTGTTCAACTAAAGGGAGAGAAAGGAAGGGCTCCATATTCATGAAAACAGAGGCATGGACCTTGCTCAGTATATCCCTTCCCAAAAAAGGTGAGGGAGATTCTGGTACAATCAGAAACTCGTGTGAAAACAGCACAGAATCCCAGTTGCAAGATAAAGAATAACTGAAATAATACCTTTTGGCTCGTCCAGACAGTCCCATTACAGAAGTGGATAAGGAAGAAAGTGGGCCAGGGGCTTCAGTAAGCACAGAATAAGTTGCCCCAGTATCTAAAAGGAAATCGATGGATTGGCCCCCCACAATTATTAATACCCGGGGTTCCTCAGGTGTAATTAGGACGGGAGTTTGTGTGGAGACCCCCCGGGGCACCTTCAGTCCGGGTTGTCTTGAGAGTCTGACCCTGGAGACCTACGCCTCTGGGGGCAGTCTCTCTTCCAGTGTGGTCCTTTGCAGACTGGACATGGAGCTGGGGGCGGCTTGGATGCCTGAGAGCAATCCTGCTTGAGGTGCCCCTCCTTTCCACAGTAATAGCAAGCCCATCCCTTTTCACCTGGGCCCCTCTGGGCATTTTTCTCAGCCTGTTTAAAAACGTTTTTCATAGCCATGGTGAAGGCTTCCACCTTTTCCTTTGTCTTTTTTTGCCTTTCTTTCTTTTTCTCATATTTCCTACCATAATAGACTGAGCCAGTTGTAAAAGAGTATCTAAAGACTGATTTGGTCCATACGCCCATTTTAATAGCTTACGACAGATATCTGGAGCCGACTGAGTGAGAAATCTATCCTTTAAGATCACTTTTCCCTCTTCACTTTTGAGATCAATCTCAGTGAATCTGCAAAGGCCTTCTCTCAGTCTATCTAGGAATTTACCAGGAGCTTCCTTCTCCTCCTGTTCTATGTCTGCCAATTTGCCATAGTTTAAAGGCTTAGAACGTGCCTGCCTAAGCCCTTTAAGAATACATCTAACAAAATGACTCTGATCCCATCTTCCTTTAGCTGTGTTGTAGTCCCAGTCTAGTTCTATAGTTGGCACCGCCTGATTCCCAGTGGGGAGGGCCGCTATCTCGTTCTCCCTCTTCCCTACTGATTCATTACCAAGCCATTCATCTCCATAAGCAATGGCTTTTCCCAAAACTCGAGTCTTTGACTCAGGAGTCAGCGTTTGTACCAAGATATACATCACATCCTTCCAAGTGAGGTCATAAAGCAGAGTAACACCTTTAAAAGCTCTAAAATATTTTTCTGGGTCCTCTAAATAGTCTCCCAGATCCTCCTTGATTCTTTGTATTTCTTGGTAAGAGAAAGGCTTATTAACTCTCACAGACTGATTATTTCTCCCAGTGGGTGTTTCATAAAGAGGCAACAGCTTATGTGGCTATTCCTCAGTCTCTCTGGCTGTTCTGCACATATGATCCCAAGGATAGATTGGAGAAACCTGTTTTTCTTTTTCTCTTTGTCTCCTGTCCTCCATCTCATCTCTTACTTCGATGGTCTGAGTTTCTACTGAAACCAGAGTAGTCTGAGGCCGTACTGAAACAGGAGTTGTTTGGACCTCCACGTGGGCAGTTTGAATTTCAATTTGGATTTCCACTGAGACCAAGGCAACCCTTCTGAGGGGGGGGGGGGGGTTCTCTGGCTTTCAGTTTGCTCAACTTGGAGCCCCAGGTACAGGGGCAAAGTAGAAGGACAGGAGGGAGCTGAAGGTTTCACACCCAAATCTATACCCTTAGGACATAAGTCTGGCATATTTCACAGAGAGAAAAAGGGCAACACATATGCTACTTCTACCCATTTCCCTTGTTCCTTACAGAACCGGTCTAATTGTAGAACAGTATTATACTTAAGAGACCCTCCAACTGGCCACCGTTAGCCGTCCTCCAATGGATACCGTGGCCATGCAGTATCACATAGGAATACCAGGTGTGTCTTCTTTAAGCCCTGGGGATCAAATCTATCCCAGTTTTTCAGGATACAGTTCAAAGGATTGAGGCTGGAATTGTTAGCTCCCATCTGTAAGAGAGAAAAAAAGCGACCAGCACCATTTTTTCTACCAGACACGTTCCTCCCTGCTCTAGATGAGGGTGTAGACAGACATTACACCAAAAGCTTTTCCTTCCTGGTCAGACTTAGTCTTTCCCTTACCGACGCAGGTGCTGTACTCGTCCCTTCTGGTTCTGCCACCAAGATGGGGTGGGGATGTATCAGGGGTAGACTTGATAGCATCTCTACTTGACGTCCAGCTCTTCACCTTTAACCTTGCTTGCCTCTGATGTCACCCGTGGTGAATCAGAGTAACCTTCTGGAATGCCTCCCAAGCTAAGACTACTGGAGAAACATTCGTCACCTGCGTGCCTGTGCACGACACTCTTTCCTGACCACAATAAGACTGACACGAACATAAAACTGAGTTGTTCTTTCCAAGCGTCACCGCACCAGTATAACTGCCTCCTCTGATCCACTAAGAGCCGGCGTTACCAAAGGAAAAAAAACCCCATCGCAGTCCCAATCTGAGTAACCTTTAACCTCAGAGATGTTTTGGGATCTAGAGCTCCATCTAGCTTCCCAACTTTCGATTCCTAGCAAGGCTAGGCGCCTTCTTGACTACCAATTCAAGTTTGGGACCTAAGCCACAGTACATAATAACAGTATAGGCCACAAGTCCCTTCAAAGTCTATGATCTGATAGATTAGGTTAGTACTTCTAATTCCCAAGGAGTTATGAAATGGTCAAAGAGACCAAAAAGTTTGACCAAGAAAGGAGAGTTTGGTCCACAAGCTTTGCCCATTTCTGGTCGGTTCCTGAAGGAGACATTGGGTGCCTCTTGGCATTGGCTGGTCGGTATAACCCCCAACAGGTTTCTGCCATAAGCTGTATGAGATCACCGTAGAACCACAGAGCAGGGCTCCTTATTTGCTTCACGTAGGGCATGCCATTCATTCATACAAGCACACCACAGAGTTAATAAAGCACAGCAGAAAATGTGTTCACTAAGAGAACAAAGAACTAAAGCTCCAAGCATCCTTACCTTGTCCTGAAGAATCCTGGACGAGCCCCCAAGATGAAAGGTTGTTGTTGAATCACGCGAATATACCGGGATTCTTCATCCCCGGAGGAGAAGAATTCAATCCGGGGCCAGAAACGAGGCTTGATCACTCAGAGCTTTTGTATAATAAAGTTTTATTAAAGTATAAAGGAGATAGAGAAAGCTTCTGACATAGACATCAGAAGGGGGCAGAAAGAGTACCCGCTTGCTAGTGTTAACAATGAAGTTATATAAGCCAAAGAATGTCTGGAGGTTGTAAAGACCTCATCAGACCTACTCCCATAATTTACATTTTAAGATAACACTGTCCTCAGGCAAGAAACATCCTTGTAAAGACCAGGTCTACTCCCGTAATTTACATTTTAAGATAACAAAAGGTTTAATCCAAAGACTGTCCTTAGGCAGGATACATTATTGTTATATAATCCTAAGGAATGTGGAGAAAGAAAAAAAAAGTTTGTCTTTTCTTCCTCCTTGAGAATTCCAGATCCCTCTCTCCTTGGGGATCCCTGGACTCCCTATCAACCTGCCTAGGAAATGACTCTCTCAACATGGTTACCAATCATGTGTCATGTCCTTAAAACTCCCTCATCAGAAAGGAAAGAGAGGTTTTCTCTTTCTATCTCCAGCAAAAAAGAAAACAGAAATTACCCCCCGCTCAACATTCTCAAGGAAGAAATCCAGTTGGTCTGGTTAGCCATGAGGTTATCTGTGGGACAAGCCCTTTGCATATTGACATGGCATATTGGCTAGATTTCAGTTGGGTGCCCAGCCCTGAGTTTACAGAGGTAGATATATTACTAGAAGGAGGAATGATAGAGAGATTGTCACGATATTCAGAACTATGGATACCCACAAGATTATGTTTAAATTGTGAATTCCATTTGTCCTGTATGTCTTGATATAAAAATGCTTGAGGACCAGCCCTTTCCCACCCAAGCCATTTTAGTTCTGTTGTTAAACCTGCTACAGATTTAACACAGCTTTGACCATATGTCAGAGATCCTATAGACCAGTGGTCTCCAACCTTTTTGGTACTAGGGACCAGTTTCATGAAAGACAGTTTTTCCATGGACCAGGGAGGGTAGGGTGGTTTTGAGATGGTTCAAGCTCATTAAATTTATTGTGTACTTACTTCTTTTATTATTATGTTGTGACTATATAATGAAATAATTATACAACTCTCCATACTGCAGAATCAGTGGGAGCCCTGAGCTTGTTTTTCTGCAACTAGATAGTCTCTTTTTGTGATGACGGGAGAGACTGACACGTGAAGTGTGCTGTTTATGTCCAATCTACTCTGCACTCACATTTTGGTTGCTGTCACTGCAGAAAACCCTGCTTCCCAAAGATAGCTTGTTGAATATGGAAGCAGACTTTTCAGTCCTTTGTGGCAATCTCAGGATATTCTGTCTTTAATCTAGAACATATAGAGATTTGAAATTGTCTCAAAAATACTTTTTAGATCATCATCATTTACAATCTAAAGAAGGTGATCCTCTCTTATAACAGATAAAGTCGATTCACCTGGCTTATTTGCAAATGGATCACAGATCCATTCCTTTCCATTTCAAGAGTGTTGTGTGGTTGGGAAGTAATGCTCAAATTCTTTCGAAAGCTGAGATAGGTGATCACACACCAACCAGGATGAGGAAGGCCCTGGCTCAGTCTCTTTCAAAATCTCTGTTAATATTTGAAACATGTCAAAACCCCAGTGTTCACTTGTTACCTCCATAATTCCAGTTTGGCATTGAATTCAGTCACTTTATCTGCTGACTTAAACACAGTTGTCCTTCTCCCCCAAAGTGATAGATAGATTGAGTTCATTGAGCAGGTTGAGTATGTCACACAGGTAAGCAAGGTCTGCAATCCCTTCTGTGTCACTGAAAGGTGCTGCCAGAAATATCTGGAGCATCTCTTGTACCTCAAAAACTCTGGCCAGTGATGTACCTTTAGAAAGCCTTCTCACATTTTTGTGCATAAGAAATGTGTGTGCTCTGCATACATCTCTTCACAGAACTGCATGAACAGGCATGAGCTAAGGGCATGCACTGTAATGTAGTTGATCATTTAGTCACATCCTGCAAACACTGTTAAGTTCAGGTGACACTTTTCAGCTAGCCAGCATTTCTCTATGGTAACAGTGTATATCAACTCGCATTTAAAAGCGATCTCTTTGACCCAAGTAGTGAAACAAGAAAGCCATCCAGTCATGGCAACCACTGTGTGCACAGACCAGCACAAAATGACTAATTCAGTTTTCCTGATATGTAATTTCAAAGACTTAAATAGTTCTGTAGCTGTGGTATTGGTTGGCAACAAAAGTGCACACAACATATCCTTGTGCACATCCTCGTGAAAATATAGCTCATAGAAACAAGCATTGTTGCCTTTTTGTCAACATCAGTAGACTTGTTAAGTTGGGTTGCATACCACGGTGACTCATTAATATTTCCTACAATTGTGTCTCAATATCCTCTGCTGTTTCACCAATTCATCTAGCTTTCACCAATTCCAAAAAGAGGGAAAGGTGCCACCTTTTGAACTGCAGCCTCTCCTAAAAGTTCATGAAAGCTGTCCTCAGCACCAGGCAGGATTGATTCTTCAGTAAGAGTGAAGGACTTTTTAACTTTAGCAATGATGTTCACCACTAAGAATGATGTTCTCAGTGCAGGCACATTTGATGAAGTTGTGGCCATCACTAATTGCTTCTGTTCTTCATGTTCACGTATTTCCTTTTGAAAAACTCCAAAGGCTTGTGTTTCAATGCAGGGTGCTTGTTTTCCATGTGACAACAGTTGTGACAGTTTCATGGCTTCATTGCATAACTGGTTGCAAATATATGTGTTGCAATTAACCTGTAATTGAAGTAGAACTCTTGATATTTTATCTTAATTGAAGTTTTCTTTTGTTGGCAGTCTTAGACTGTTTTGCTGTCGCATCATTGAGTCTCTCCCCCTTATCAAAGAAGCTCTGACTCTGTTTGTTTTTTACTCATTTTGGCTAAAGTTAGCTTGTGGGCTTACCAAAACTGTGACAGAGACAAATATGCAGTGCAGGAAAGAGGCACTGATGGAAGTAATGGACAGGCCTTGTGCACGCTAAAATTAGCTAAGATTCTGCCTTAAAGCCTGTCACGAGATGCAGCTGTGCAACTGAAGTACCAACTCATGTGCTACTGTACGGCCTGCCAACAGATGCAGCTTGTCACTTGCCACTTATTGAAAGGGTCTTGATATGAGTCTGCAAGCAATTGGCTTATTACAGACCCTCTGCTGTCAACCTCTCTGCTAATGATAATCGTACTTGCAGGTGCTCCCCAGTGCTAGCGTCGTTACTTCAGCTCCACCTCAGATCATAAGGTATTAGATTCTGATAAGGAGTGCTCAACCTAGATACCTCACATGAGCAGTTCACAGTAGGTTTCATGCTTCTATGAAAATCTAATGCTGCTGCTAATCTGACAGGAGGTGGAGATCATCAGATGGCAATGTGAGTGATGAGAAGTGGCTCTAAATACCCATCAAGCTTCTCTTCCTCGCCCATTGCTCACCTCTTGTTCTGTGGCCTGGTTCCTAATAGGCCATAGATCAGGGGTTGGGGACTCCTGCTGTAGAGCATATAATAATTTATAGTTTGCACAGATACAGATATCCCCCATGATCCATGAGGTTTATTTGGAAATGAATCATCAAGTCCAAGATTGAATTTCTCCTTAGATGTTGTTTTGTCAATGGCTGACTTCATTAACTCATCATAATATATTAAATGTTCATCCATGTTGTGGCAAACATACATGTATCTATCTTTACAAATAATATCCTATTGCATGTAATACCAGATATTGTTTATCCATTCATTAGGTGGTATACATTTGCTTCCTCCCACCCCTAAAACCTTTAATTATTACCTTTTTATGAATAATGGTGTTATACCATTAGTAACTAAGTTTTCATGTGGACATATGTTTTCATTTATCCTGAATAGATAACTATGAGTAGAATTTCTGGGTTATGTGGTAACTTTGTGGTTGTACCATTTTACATTCTCACCAGCAATATATGAGAATTCCAGTTTCTGTACATCCTTTACATCACTTGTTATTGTTCTTTTAGTTGTAGTATTGAACAATTTGAGATCAGTAAACAAGTGCAGATAGAGGTCTTATGACATCTCCCCCATGTTTGTAAGCTCTGTGTCTGGCCTAGTGGTCCTGTGCCTGAAAGGCATTCACTGAACACCTGTTCAAAACAAAAAGTTTTTTGTTGTTTTTAATTGAAAGGTAACTGCTTTACATAATTTTGTAGTTTTCTGTCATGCATCAACAAGAATCAGCCATAGGTATACCCATGTCCCCTCCCTCCTGGATCTCCCCCTCATCTTCCTCCCCACCTCACCCTTCAGCCTTTGGCAGAGTCCATGTTTGAGCTCCCTGAGTCATACAGCAAATTCTCATTGACTATCTATTTTACATATGGTATTGTGAATTTCTATGTTACTTTCTCCATACATCTCCCCTTCTCCCTTCTCTCCTCCCATTGTATCCATAGGTCTGTTCTCTATGTGTGTTTCTCCATTGCTGCACTGAAAATAAATTTATCAGTGCCATCTCTTCAGAGAGATTCCATATATATATATATGTGTCAGTATACAATATTTATATTCCTCTTTCTGAGTTACTTCACTCTGCATAATAGGCTCTAGTTTCGTCCACCTCATTAGAACAGATTCAAATCTATTCCTTTTCATGGCTGAGTATTGGAGAAGGAAATGGAAACCCACTCCAGTGTTCTTGCCTGGAGAATCCCAGGGATGGGGGAGCCTGGTGGGCTGTCGTCTCTGGGGTCGCACAGAGTCGGACACGACTGAAGCAACTTAGCAGAAGCAGCAGCAGCAGCACTAGTCCATTGTATATATATGTACCACAGCTTCTCTATCCATTTATATGTCGATGTACATCCAGGTTGCCTCCATGTTCTCGCTATTGTAAACAGTGCTGCAATGAACATTTGGGTACGTGTGTCTTTTTCAGGTTTTATTTCCTCAGGGTATATGCCTAGGAGTGGGATTCCTGGGTCATATGGTGGTTTTATGCCTGGCTTTTTAAGGAGTCTCCATACTGTCTTCCATAATGACTGTATCAGTTTACATTACAAGGGTTGGGGATTTTTTCCCCGGGACTTGGAAGCGACGAACCTGAAAGAAGGACATTTGGACAGTCTCTTGCAAGGACTGACAAGTTTATTTTTGCAGTCAAGCCCTTTTACAGAAGTAGGAACAAAGAGCTTAGAGTACAGCCAGCAGAACATGTACGGGTTAACACCTAATCGGTAAAAATATTTTAAGGACAGCGTGCTCTATCTAAGTGACCCATGTGCTTATCCCATAACCCGTTTTTTCAAGCAACATCCTTAATATTTATTATTAAATCTTGGCGCTGGGCATAACCAAAGGCAGGAGATGTTTTTCTGTCCGAGCACACCAAGCCAGGGTATTTCTGGCCCTTCACCATTTTCCTAAGGACTTCCTCCAACCGGCAATTTTGTACTGGGCTTCCCAGCAACAACAATGTTCCCCTCTCTCCATACCCTCTCCATCTTCCATTATTTTTAGGCTTTTTATGATGGCCACTCTGACTGGTGTGAGGTGGTAATTTCTTGTAGTTTTGATTTGCATTTGTCCAATAATGAGTGACATTGAGCATCTTTTCATGTGCCTATTACTCATCTGTATGTCTTCTTTGGAGAAATGTCTCTTCAGGTCCCTTTCCCAGTTTTTGATTAGGTTGTTTGCTTTTCTGGTATTCAGTTGTATGAGCTGCTTGTATATTTTAGAAATGAATTCTTTATCAGTTGTTTCCTTTAATATTATTTTCTCCCATTCTAAGAGTTGTCTTTTCACTTTGTAGTTTCCTTTGCTGTGCAAAGGCTTTTAAGTTTAATTAGGCTGCACTTGTTTACTTTTGTTTTTATTTCCATTATTCTAGGAGGTGGGTAGGAGATCTTGCTTTGATTTATGTCATCGAGTGCTCTGCCTATATTCTCCTCTAAGAGTTTAATACTTTCTGCTATAAAACTCCTAGAGGACAACATAGGCAAAACACTCTCTGACATACATCACAGCAGGGTCCTTTATGACCCACCTCCCAGAATATTGGAAATAAAAGCAAAAATAAATAAATGGGACCTAATTAGACTTAAAAGCTTCTGCACAACAAAGGAAACTATTAGCAAGGTGAAAAGGCAGCCTTCACAATGGGAGAAAATAATAGCAAATGAAGCAATGGACAAACAACTAATCTCAAAAATATACAAGCAACACCTACAGCTCAACTCCAGAAAAATAAATGGCCCAATCAAAAAATGGGCCAAAGAACTAAATAGACATTTCTCCAAGAAAGACACACAGATGGCTAACAAACACATGAAAAGATGCTCAACATCACTCATTATCAGAGAAATGCAAATCAAAACCACTATGAGGTACCATTTCATGCCAGTCAGAATGGCTGTGATCCAAATGTCTACTAGCAATAAATGCTGGAGAGGGTGTGGAGAAAAGGGAACCCTCTTACACTGTTGGTGGGAATGCAAACTAGTACAGCCACTATGGAGAACAGTGTGGAGATTCCTTAAAAAGCTGGGAATAGAACTGCCTTATGATCCAGCAATCCCACTGCTGGGCATACACACTGAGGAAACCAGAAGGGAAAGAGACACGTGTACCCCAATGTTCACTGCAGCACTGTTTATAATAGCCAGGACATGGAAGCAACCCAGATGTCCATCAGCAGATGAATGGATAAGAAAGCAGTGGTACACATACACAATGGAGTATTACTCAGCCATTAAAAAGAAAACATTTGAATCAGTTCTAATGAGGTGGATGAAACTGGAACCTATTATACAGAGTGAAGTAAGCCAGAAAGAAAAATACCAATACAGTATACTAACACATATATGTGGAATTTAGAAAGATGGTAACAATAACTCTGTGTACGAGACAGCAAAAGAGACACTGATGTATAGATCAGTCTTATGGACTCTGTGGGAGAGGGAGAGGGTGGGGAGATTTGGGAGAATGGCATTGAAACATGTATAATAACATGTATGAAACGAGTCGCAGTCCAGGTTTGATGCACGATACTGGATGCTTGGCGCTGGTGCACTGGGACAACCCAGAGGGATGGTATGGGGAGGGAGGAGGGAGGTGGGTTCAGGATGGGGAACACAGGTATACCTGTGGCGGATTCATTTCAATATTTGGCAAAACTAATACAATATTGTGAAGTTTAAAAATAAAATTAAAAAAAAGAGTTTAGTAGTTTCTGGTCTTACATTTAGGTATTTAATCCACTTTGAGTTTATCTTTATGTTTGGTCTTAGGTAGTGTTCTAATTTCATTCTTTTGCATGTAGCTGTCCAGTTTTTCCAGCACCACTTATGGAAGTGGCTGTCTTTGCCCCATTGTATATTCTTGCTTCCTTTGTCAAAAAGTAGGTACCCATAGGTGGGTAGGTTCATCTCTGGGTTCTATATCTTGTTCCATTGTTCTATATTTCTGTTTTTTTGTGCCAGTACCACGCTGTCTTGATTACTGTAGCTTTGTAGTTTAGTCTGAAGTCAGGAAGGTTGATTCCTCCAGCTCCATTCTCCTTTCTGAAGACTGTTTTGGATATTCAGGGTCTTTTATGTCTCCATATGAATTGTGAATTTTTTTGTTCTAGTTCTGTGAAAAGTGCCATTGGTAATTTGATAGGGATTGCATTGAATCTGTTGATTGCACTTAGTAGTATAGTCATTTCAAAACAATTGGAGTTTTATTTGTATTTGTTTTAGTTTTTACAAAATACTCTCACAAATTCTGAGGCTGACAGTAACCCTGTTGGAAGCAGGATGAGTGAGGCATCTAGAGCTCTGGTCCCTGGGCTCCAGAGCCAGTCCTCTGAACAGTGTAACATTGGATTTGAACATTTCTTCTAAATATCATAGTGGTGTATGTTCAGAAAAGAATGCTAAGAAGTTTCAAAAAATCTTAATTAAAAAAAAAAAAAATACAGCAGAAGCTGTAGGGACTGAGTGTTTGGAGACACTAATTATGGTCTTGAGACAGTTGTGGGGACCAGACAGAACAGTCTGGGGAAATGTGACAAGAGAAGTCACTAGACTTCCAACTTCAGCAAGCAATTTATTCATCTTTGAAGTAGAACTAGTATCTGAACATTTATAGGGATGGAGAAATGTAGAGAATTTCAAAGAGAACTGGAAATCAAGTGAGGAGTGATTATTTAGGTTGTTTGATTCCATTATCTGAGAAAGAGTTAACACCAGAAAGATGGGTAATTGGAAATTGACAATTTTCAGCTTTGTCTTCCTTTTTTCAATAGAAAACTTCAAACATGCATGAAATATCAAAAAAATAGTATAATAAACCACCAGCATGCCCATCAATAGAAAATTATCAACAGTTTGCCATTCTTATATGTTTGAGTTATAAAAAACATTTGAATATATTAAAGTTTTCTTTAAAATTAATTTCTCCTTCAGCTTTATTGAGGTATAATTGATGATCAAAAATTATATGTATTTAGATGTACAACTTGGTGACTTGACATACATATAGATTGTGAAATGCTCATCATACCAAGCCAATCAATATATCTATCACTTCACGTCTTAATAATTTAATTTTTTCTCTGTTGTATGTTGAGAACTCCCAAACTCTACTCTCTCAGCAAATGAAAAGGACACAATACTGTACTGTCAACTGTAACCAAATTGCTGTACACTATTTCTGCAGGACATAATCATATTGCATAACTGAAGCTAAAAGTCATTATTAATAACACCATTTTAGCCAAGGTACATGGGAAATTATCAAAGAATAATGAGATGATCTTATTATAAGCACCACAAATTTTGATCTTTCTTCATTTAGAATGAAAGGGAAGAGAAGCTGCTGAGCTGGTAAGATGACCACACAAATAACTTATCACTTATGAGTGGGGGCCCAAGATTTCATTCTCAGTCCTACAGTATTGATTCATTCAGATAGCATATTCCAGACACTTTTCACACACTGACCATCCAACAGTGAGACAGTCATGCTGGACTTGGACTTGAATCCAAATCAAAATTCATCATTTACTGATTCAAAGATCTTGGAGAATGCTGTCCTTGAGCCTCATCTTTCTCATCTGTAAAACAGAGATAATATCTTCTTGAATAGGGTATTGTGGGAGTTAAAAGTGAATTAAGTTTCCCACAAATGAACATAACTTGTATTCTGTAACATATTGCCACTATTTCTCCACTAGGCAGGCCCTGAGCTCATGATGAAAGAAATCATAAGGCAAACTCTCTGTCCCAAATTCCTCTTCAAAGAGGGCAGCAAAAAGCTCACAGAGGTCCCTCCACAATGTAACCTGTGAGATGCAAGACATCTTACATGTTGTGGTGATCTCCAATGAATTCATGTTTCAAAATCATTTGAAGTTGTCTAATATTCTGTTACTTTTTTTTTAAGTCTTATAGCTCTACAAACATAATCTGTGCTAAACCCTGTTGTTGGCCATCATCAAATATTTGGTGCCCGGTTTGTATTGGCCAAACTAAGGCCTTGTGCCCAATGTACACTGAGGTGATATGAACTGAAATGTTGGCGTTCTGAGTAGAGAAAGGTTTATTGCAAGGGCCAAGCAAGGAGTAAGGATGCTCATGCTCAGAAGGCTGGAACTCCCCAGTGGATTTCAGGGGAGGTTTTTTAAAGGCAGACTAGGTGAGAGAGTGGAGAGTACTTGATTTAGCTCATGCACTATTCTCTGCTTGATGTTGAAGAGCACGGTAATGCAACAGGGGTTATCATCATAAATCCTTAGGTTCCAGTTTATCATGGTCATCATGCAGTTAACTTCTTCCACCTGGTGGACTTTTTAGCATCTGCAAACAACTCGGGAATGTGCACCAAACATATTATCTGTAGCCTTCTGGGAAGAACTGAAGATTCTGTGACTGCAGTATAGCTAATCTATTGATAAAGTTTTTTTTGTTTGTTTGTTTGTTTTGTTTTGTTTTTAATGTGTTCACATTTTTCCAGTCATTAATTCTTGAGCCAGCCTTTTGTGATTCAGATGAGGCCTTGGAGACTGAAGATTTTCTACAAACAGGAGGCAGGCAGAGGGCATGGGGTGGGGGTAGGATCTATCCCAGGAAGGCCCCACTGGGTTCTGCTTCATTACAGTTGGAGAACTTCCCACAGCGCCCTTGTTTGGTCTTGATGAGGGCAGAGGGCCCAGAGAGGAGGCTACTATCTCCTTCTGCCAGCTTTTTCCAGGTTTCCTCTGTAGCCCATGGGGAGCCTCTGAGCAGCAGAGATGGGCGGGGCCCGAGCCTCCTGTCTCCACCTTCTGGGTGAATGCCTGGGCTCAGAGCAGGAACTTCCGCAGAGTTTGTGGCCAGGTGCACTCCTGGGAGCTGGGCTGGTTCTGCCTCACAGTCAGCCTGCTCCCTTTATCAAAGAGCTGATAACTTTGCCTCCCACTTGTGTGAGGCTTCTGGAAGCACCTACCTGGGTGTCTCTTGGTCCTGCAGCCCCACACGTGGCACGCTGCATCCATCCTATGCCTGTGGCAGCACCTGCACAGAGCAGGTGCCTCAGAGGTGGACCCTGAAGGCTGCTCAGTCTTGGGAGGTGGACCTGGTGCACAAAGGGCGCTCCACTCTCAGAAGCAGGTGTTCTCAGGCTCCGGCCCAGTGGATCTGTGAGGCGGCCAGTCCCCAGCATCCCCGCCAGAGCCTCCAGGAGCAGCAGGAGCCCCACCGCCACCTGAGCAGGGAGACACCGGTCTGTGTCCGCCTTGGCCGGCAAGATGCTGCCTGTGTCTGCGGAGGTGAAGACCAGCCCACTACAGAAGGCGAACTTCTGCTCACGCCTGTTTGTCTGGTGAGTGCCCAGTCTGAGCTGTGACGTTCCACGGTGGGCGCAACACTGTCGGCTTCTGTTGCGGACCAAGGGACAAAGCGAGGGAGCGTGCCTGGGAGCCTGAGGCCAGTGGGGTTGTGAGGTTGGGAGGGGTGGGTTTCGGAGGGGTACCAAGGGACCTGGTGTCAGGGGTACTGAGTCTCCCTGCCTTGCTACTCTCCGCCCAGCCAGCCACGTCACCTGAGAGCTGATGCAGCAGGAGCAGAAGGCAAGGAGGTTGCTCAGGGAGAGTCACTGCCCAGCAGGAGAAGGGACTGGGCTCCCTAATCTCCACCTTATCCAGTAGCCTCAGAACCACTCAGAAATTCGCTGTCAGTTCTGAAATAAGCTGCAACTCCCCTCCTGGCCCCCCCAAGCAAGCAGCTTGTGAACAATTTTCTTTATCTATTTAGTGCCCTGCATCTTTGCCATCTTCCAATAACGTCCCCACCTTTTCCCATGTTCCTTAGGTGAACATTTGAGTTCCAACTGCCCTGGGCTCCCTCTTTCCCCTTGTCTATGACTATGTCTTTCTTTCTGTCCCTCCTTCACTCCCTGTGTGGTCCTGTATGTTCGGTACCTAGTTTTGGCCAATTTCATGTGCGTACAAAACACTATTGTTTTTTATGAAATGAATGGGGACATTATTCTGGAACATGTGTTGCTTTTGCCTGGGACACAAGCCAGGAGTAGAGTGTGTATTTGACCACAGCCCCTGGCCCTATTGTGAATATCTCCACTTCTACCTTTGAGAACCAAACCCTGGGGATGTGGTCCCTGAAACATGTGGGGTCTTATCCATATCTCTATCCTTCAGAGAAGCAGTGCATGCAGGTCTTGATGCAGGTGGTGCTACCCAGGAGTCCTTTGGTCCTGAAACCACTGACAGGTCCATGAGCTGGGAGGAAACACAGAGATGAAAAGCACTGCAGAGAGCTGAAGTTCTTAATTGAAGTCTTCATCTAATAGCTGGGACTACAGATATGCAGGCCTGAACCTTTGGATTTTAATCCCACTTGGGTGATTATTAGGTCTTTTGTTTCTGGACCCTAACCCATTTATCTTTTCCACAAATTCTGATACTTCTTTCATTGGACAGCCTAGGGGATTCCCAGGGGGATGGCAGCCCTTATGCTTGTTTTGATGGTGGTGTATTCAGTGCATGTAGCTACATCCCTTGGCTATTTGATTGCCCTTTAGGAAAGAGGGACCTAGAAGAAGGAATATGTGTGTGGTTACCATAAATAATAGCAAAGTAGACAAATGTCTCTTTAACGTCAAGTAGGGCAAGAAACTCTCAAAGCACATTCTGTTTGTTGACTTTGAAAATGTATGTGCATAGAAATGGAAGGTGAAGACTTCCATTTTCATTGGTACCCATTTCCAGTTTTCCTGCTGGGGAGGAAGGAGCTATTACCACTTATTTCATGCTTGAAGACTCTGAAGCATAGAGGCTGAGTAAGTTGCTTACCATCATACAGCTAGTAAGCAGTGGAGTGGGATCTCAAACCAGGAAGTCTGGTTCTGGGATCTGTGTTTCTTGTGTATGTAACTGCTGTGCTTCTCATGGAGTTGGTTGCCTGGAATTGTGCCAGGGGCCTAGCGCAGGATGAGACCCCTTATCATGATGGGGAGGTTCTTTCTCACTCAGATTCCCACAACCAATAAGTAAACTGATGGTGAGACTGGTAGAGCACAAGCTTTGCTCAGTGACCAAAGAATGGAAAAGTGGAGACTTAGTTTGCAAGTCAACCTCTCAGCCCGACTGGGTATATAGGAGGGTTGAAGTAAAAGGAAGGGAATCAGGTTAAGAGAGGGAGGAATATTCATGGCTAACCCAATAATGCAGTGTGATTTGGACCTGAAATTAAGGTAGCACTCCTTTTTAGTCCTTGTATGAGCTCTTTGTTTTGTTGTCATAGCCATTGTCAACTGTAGTGGTCCTGGTTGGTGTTGGGGATTTTCTCCCCAGGACTTGGAAGTGACGAACCTGAAAGAATGACACTCGGACAGTCTCTTGCAAGGACTGACAAGTTTATTTCTGCAGTCAAGCCTTTTTATAGAAGCAGGAACAAAGAGCTTAAAGTATACTGCCAGCAGAGCACATATGGGGTTAACACATAATCAGTAAAAACATTTCAAGGACAGCGCGCTCTAAGTGACTCATGTGCTTATCCCACAACCCGTTTTCTCAAGTAACATCCCTATTTATTATTAAATCTTGGCACCGAGCATAACCAAAGGCAGTAGATGTTTTTCTGTCCGCAGTACACAAAGCCGGGTACTTCCGGCCCTTTGCCATTTTCCCAAGGACTTTCTCCTAATACGGCTATTTTGTACTATGCTTCCCAACATAGCCTCCTTTTGTTTTTAATTTAAGCATGGTGGCTGCTAGTTGGACTCCATTGTGGGAGGCACGGAGTCTTGAGTAGAGACTTCTGTATCCTATAAGCAATGACAAAAAGAGCAGGGTGATTAATACATATATAAAAATATTTCTTCCTGAAAGCCAAGCTCTAGGGTCTAGAGACAATAGGGTTTTGGTTAAAGTATCATAGAATTGAGTGCTATACAATTCCTTAGGTACCCTAACTTGAAAATTAGCAACTTGTTGTTTCAACAAATTGATGTCTAAACTTGAGTTATCTGTGAGATCCTGCAAATGCACCTTAACTTTATCCCAAGGATATTCAGTGCTATTATAGAGTATGTTAGTCAGACAAAAAGAAGTAAAATTCCAGTGACAGCACATACGTGTTCAGAAAGTCAGTTGCTGCATTTGATCTCCTAAGTAGATAACCACAGTTTGTAAGTCATTAATTCATGTTTGTTCTATTTGAGCTTGTCAAGTCCACAGATCATGAGAGTCTTTGTGCCAAGCAGTGATAAAATCATGATTTTATATAGAATTATGTAAAGCCATACCAGACAAAGTTCCTACAGTCACAATGGAGATAAGGCTTAAGATGCCTGCAATAATCCACCCAATGATGCGCTTAGATCGCCTAAGCCCAGTTTTCAACAATACAGAAAGAAATACAGAATCAGTCCAAGGTTCAGTTAAGTTTACGGGAAGCCATAACTCAGATCTTTGTTTAACTAGCGCAATGCTAACATTGTGATATGAAATGGTGTGATTAAGGCAGGTATACAATGCACATGCAGTACAATTAACAGTCTTGGCTGATAAGTCGATACCAAAATGCCCTACAATAAATAAGTACGGAAGGTGAACACACAATTGAATATAGCCAGTACTATTATATAGGAAGGTATAATTATAAGGACAAAACACACCCACAGTCTCATAAACACTAGTGAAGTGCTCTAAAGCTGCTCGAATTTTCCAAATGTGCCATTGCTCTGGCCCCACAATGGGGACGACAATCCTGGGTCGTGGGGGGTGATAAGCCCCTGTTATACCAATTCAGCAGTATGTCCTTATCAGTCCATAAACTTGTCTTAGATTTATGAAAGCCTCCAATGCTTGATCTATTAAACCAGTAGCAGTTATGATGTTCCTCTCGCTCTTCAGTGTCTGCCCAGCCTGACGAGTCATGTTTTTCACTTGAGCCCATGTCGGGTAAGGATTCAGACGATGGCGTTTCCTTATTGGCTCCTCCAGGGTCATTGACGAGACCCTTCACATTAACATCATCACTTCCTGAGGGAGTGCACTCTTGGGGTCCCTCCCGGTAATGGACATAGTGAAGAGGAACCCAGATTTCCTCTCCATCTGCAACAACAAGACCATAACCCTTGCCTAGGAGTCGTAAGATTCCTGGCAGCCACTGATTGGATTGCTTATACCATACTGGTGTATTGATTTCTAATTTGCTGTTTTTGTCTTCTGCCAAATGTCTATCTGCATGAGTGTCAGAATTAGTTTTTGTTAAGTTTAAAAAATTTAGGGAATAAAGAGTTAAAGATAATAATAATTGAGGGTTCATAGAATAAGAAGTGTATCTCCTCTTCCATATTCCCCCTTTCTGTTTTAGTAAATGAGTTTTTAAGGTGCAGTGGGCTCTTTCAATAATGGTTTGACTCTGAGGATTATAGGGTATTCCTGTAATGTGTGTGATGTTCCATTCTGATAAAAATAAATGAAACAAATGTGAGGTGAATGTAGGTCCATTGTCTGTTATCAAGACAGAAGGAATCCCCATAACGGGGAAGGTGAGTAAGAGTGTGGAAATGGTGTGTTGGCTGGATTCTGAAGAGACAGTTACTGTCCAGATAAAGTTGCAAAATGTATCTATTGAGGCAAAAAATAAATAAAATTTTCCTAAGGAGCAGTGAGTGAAGTCAGATTGCCAAAGGGAATTAGGTTGTTGCCTCCAGGGATTAATTCTTGATATTGTAGTCCATAAATGCAGAGGGGCACAGACATCATAGGTTTTAATAATATGTCGTGCTTCAGCGAGAGGGATATGGTATTTAGAGTGCAATCTGTTAGCATTGGTATGAAGATTAGCATGTTTGTCAGTGGCAGATGTAAAAATGGGAGCTATGAGCCTGTCAATAGTATCATTTCTTGCAGCCAGAGGGCTAGATAAACCTGAATGAGCACGTATATGTGCAATAAAGAAGGGTTCAGTACATGAGTGAATTAAAGCTTGAGTCTGTGAAAAGAGAGTATATAATTCTTCATCTAGATTGTATAAAAAGGTGGTAACAAAATCAGGAAAAAGGGAAGCAAGGTATTTGGAATCAGTATATACGTTGAAGGATAATGGTTGAAGTGACAGAAGAGCATATAAAGCATACAATTCAACTCTTTGTACTGAAGAGTAGGTAGTAGGTAATTTCTCTTTGATATCAGGGCTGACAATCCCTGTTATGTCTTTCTTGTTGCCATCAATGAAATGGGTGGGTACTTTGGAAATAGGCTGGGATGCAATGACATTAGTTATAATGAATTTAGTACATTGTAGAAAGTCCCATAATTTTCCTTTTGGTAAATAAAATGAGATAACATTTTGAAAATCACTTAATGCCATTTGTATGGTCAAGTTATATTGTAAGGCAATTTGCAATTCCTTTTTTGTCAAGGGAACTTGTATTGCATATGGATCAAATCCAGTCAAAGTTTGTACACGGCTTCTTCCTGACACAATTAAGTGCCCTATTTTCTCAATATATGATACAATTTTTTTAGACTGTTTAGTGTGTAAATATACCCATTCTATTGGGCTATGTTGAGCTATAATTGCAGTAGGTGAATGTTCAGAGGGGAATATATATAAAGAAACTGGTTGATCATAATCTAGCCGAGTTGAAAAAGATTGTTGAATGTGTTTCTCTATTAAGGCCAGTTCTTCTTTGGTCTCTTTTGTTAGCTGCCTAGGGCTATTAGGGTCAGCGGATCCCTCTAAAATTTTAAATAGATTTTGTAAGGCATAGGTGGGGATGCCAACAGATGGCCACAGCCAATTAATATCACCTAGCAATTTTTGAAAATCATTCAGCGTGCATAGAGATTGCACAGAAATTTGAGTTTTTTGAGTTTTGATTTTAGATTATTCCATAACATGTCCTAAATAATTAAAGGGTGCTTTCCACTGAATTTTATCTGGTGCTACAAGCAGGCCATGATTTTGAAGAGTAATAGTAACTTCATTATATAACTGTAGTAAACAGAGTTCAGATTCCATAAAAAGAAGTATTATCCATGTAATGAATTATAAATGCAGTAGGATATTTATCTCTAATGGGTTGTAATAAAACAGATATGAGATATTGGCAAATGGTAGGAGAGTTCATCATTCCCTGAGGTAGCACCTTCCATTGAAATCTTTTAATAGGAGCCATGTAATTTATAGAAGGAACTGAAAAGGCAAAACGTTTTCTATCTTTAGGGTGCAAAGGTATAGTAAAAAAGCAGTCTTGTAAGTCAATAATAACTATAGACCATCCTTTTGGTACCATAGAAGGGGAGGGCAATCCTGGTTGTAAGGGCCCCATAGGTAACATGGTATTATTAACATTTCTTAAATCTATCAACATTTGCCATTTTCCTGATTTCTTTTTTATTACAAAAACAGGGGAATTCCACGGGGAAAATGAAGGTTCTATATGAGCTTTTTGTAATTGTTCATTAACTAATTGTGTAAGAGTTGCCAGTTTTTCTTTAGTCAGGGGCCATTGAGGTGTCCATATTGGGGTATCAGATTCCCAATCAAGGGGCAGTGGTGTTAACTCAATGGCCCCCATTAAAAGGTTCATTTAAAGAAATTGTGGCTTTCATTTGTTCAAGAAAATCCCGTCCCCATAAATTGATTGGGATATTAGTAATATATGGTTTAAGATAAGTTACAATTTGATTAAGGCCATACATTTGTAAATAGGATGCATTGACAAAAGTTTGTGTGGCATTAGCTTCATTTACTTCTAATAGTCTAAAAGGAGCCATCAATGGGGGCCATTCTGCAGCTCTAATGATTGAAATGTCAGCTCGGGTATCTAATATGCCTGTGAAATTCTTTCCCCATGTGAGTAAAGTAAGCATGGGTTTCTGATGTTCCTTTAATAGGGTGGATAGTGCAGCAGTAAGGTTGATACTGCCAAAGCCTCCCTGCTGAACTTTATCAGATGCCGTCATTGGTTTGACATATGGTAAAAGTAATAATTGTGCAAATCGTTCCCCTTTTTGTAAGTATACATTTCCCATTTTCACAACATTTACCATATGTATTTCTCCTTCATAATCTTCGTCCACAACACCAGTCAATACCATTAAATCTCTCATTGTGCAGCTACTACATCCCAAAATCAGTTCCATTGTCCCGGGTGGAATCAGGCCATAATATCCAGTGGGGATTTTGTGGGGGTTGTATAATTCTATTAGTTCCATATCATTAAGGACTAGGTATATTGATGCAAGCACTCTTAGATGTAACTGCTTGTAGTGTCATAACAATAGGTCCTCCTTTTGTAGCGGGGCTAGAGGATGGCCCCTTTATCAGTTTCCCTGTTGTTTTTGTTGTGCACCCAGGTTAAAGGTGTTTCCAATCTTATCAAATTTAGAATGACATTCATTCAGCCAGTGGAACCCCTTTTTACATCTTGGACATACTCCTTGGGGTTTCTTCTTATTAGAAGTAGTATTATTTTTTCCGGCCTGTGCTCGCATGCAGCATTGTTTTTTCATATGGCCGGCCTTCCCACAGTTAAAACATTTGGCATTAGCAGCTTTTTATACACTAAAGGTTTCCAATTCCACCAATTTTGCTCTATGGGATATAGATCCTGTATCCCTACAAGCTTTCAAATATTCCATAAGAGAGCCAGTCTCTCAAATTGGTCTGAGCATGGATCGACATTCCTCATTAGCATTTTCAAAAGCAAGATTTTTTAAAATAATATTTTGTAAAGTCACATCCTTAATAGATTTTTAAACTGCATCCTTTAATTTTCCTATAAATTGAGAATATTCCTCCTCATGTCCTTGAATAATCTTAACAAATGAACCATCAGAGTTAGCGCTATCAACCTTTGCCCATGCCTTGCAGGCAGTTTCTTTAATAAAATGCAACATCTCAAGGGTAATATTAGCTAATTGTGCCATTACATTGGCCATAGTCCTTGTTCTAGTCAGTATATCATAAGTTAAATTGGCAGGGTTACCATGAGATTGCTGGTCAATCATCAGCTGTTGGGCCTCATCACTAACCCATATTTGCCATTGCAGTAATTGTTGAGGATTTAAAGCCATTTTTGCTACTTGAAAAAAATCATATGGCATCCAATGGTCAGCCCATCCTCTGAGAAATTCTATACAGTAAGGAGAAATAGGTCCATACAGAGTTCATGCTTTCTTAAAATTAGACAACATGCCAAAATCTGTACCATCCCAAGAATTTTGACCTTGGACGGGTTGATCAAATTGTATTGGGAAAGCGAAAGCACAAGCAGGCATCTCCCGAGGAGGAGTGAAGCAGTTAGTACAAGCAAAGTTAGCAATTGCTGTTACAGGCGGAGCAGAAGGAAAAACCTCAGATTTGGGCTGTCCGTTGAATGAAATGATCTCCATTCTAAGTGGCTTCAGTTTTGATGCATCCTGTATATATATGTCTCTAAGTTGTTTTTCTAAGGATTGTGTCTGAGCATAACATTCTTATATTTCAAAGCACCTTGTATATCTTGTTCTTTAAGCTCATATTCATGTAAAGATTGAATAGTTTTTACTTCCAAATCAACGTTATGCCCTTCAATTTGTTCTACAATAGCCCGTATGAGTGACCATGTAACCCTTGCTGATATGCTCACAAAGCATTATTTTTAACCCTTTTCTAAATGTCTAGATTGAGTGTCCCATCTTTTGGGAACCATGAATTGTTCCAGTAAAATATGATAGGAGTCGTTCAACTGATCTCTTGAAACATTAACACCGTTTTGTTTCAAAAAATGATAAATTATATAAATGACAGGAATTTTACTGCTATGTTGTCCCATCCTGCTTACCTCTTTCTGCAGGGGCTCATCACTTTGTTCAGCCTTCCTTTCAAGTCCCTGTTTGTGGCGCCACTTGATGGGGATTTTCTCTCCGGGACTTGGAAGCGACGAACCTGAAAGAATGACACTCGGACAGTCTCTTGCAAGGACTGACAAGTTTATTTCTGCAGTCAAGCCTTTTTATAGAAGCAGGAAAAAAGAGCTTAAAGTATATGGCCAGCAGAGCACATATGGGGTTAACACATAATCAGTAAAAACATTTCAAGGACAGCATGCTCTAAGTGACTCATGTGCTTATCCCACAACCCTTTTTCTCAAGTAACATCCCTATTTATTATTAAATCTTGGCGCCGAGCATAACCAAAGGCAGGAGATGTTTTTCTGTCTGCAGTACACAAAGCCGGGTACTTCTGGCCCTTCGCCATCTTCCCAAGGACTTTCTCCTAATAGGGCTATTTTGTACTACGCTTCCCAACAGTTGGTGTGTCATTTATCATGCTTATATATTACAGTGGATGCATAATGAGGCTCTGTGTCTACTAGATGTTAGAGCTTCTGCCATTTGCATCCTACCTAGTTCTAATCAGTACATATTTTTTTTCTTACCTTTTATGATTGAGCCTGAAACTCAGATAAGAGCAGTTGGTTTCCATTCAAGGGCAGGGCAGGGATATATTTCTGGGATATCAGGCTTTCCTTTTTACTGCTCATTATTATTGAAGGACTCTGAAGGGGCAAAGGTACATCTTCTGATCTTGCTACCTGCTAAGCGTAGGCATTGTCACATATTGGGTTCAGTTCAGTTCAGTTGCTCAAAGAGTCTGTCTCTGTGATCCCATGTACTGCAGCACGCCAGGTTTCCTTGTCCATTGTGAACTCCTGGAGCTTGCTCAAACTCATGTCCATCGAGTTGGTGATGCCGTCCAACCATCTCATCCTCTGTTGTCCCCTTCTTCTCCTGCCTTCAATCTTTCCCAGCATCAGGGTCTAATCCAATTAATCAGTTCTTTGCATCAGGTGGCCAAAGAATTGGTCCTTCCAATGAATATTCAGGAAAGATTTTCTTTAGGATTGACTGGTTGGATCTCCTTGCACTCCACGAGTCTTCTCCAAAACACAGTTCAAAAGCATCAGCTCTTCAGTGCTTAGATTTCTTTATAGTCCAAACCTCACAACCATTCATGACTACTGGAAAATCCATAGCTTTGACTAGACAGACCTTTGTCAGCAGAGTAATGTCTCTGCTTTTTAATATGCTGTCTAGGATATCCATAATTTTTCTTCTAAGGATCAAGCATCTGGTAATTCATGGCTGCAGTCACCATCTGCAGTCATTTTGGAGCCTCCAAAATAAAGTCTGTCATTGTTTTCATGTTTCCCCATCTATGTGCCATGAAAAGGAGTACATCAAGGCTGTATATTGTCACCCTGCTTATTTAATTTATAGGCAGAGTACATCATGAGAAACACTGGACTGGAAGAGACACAAGCCAGAATCAAGATTGCCGGGAGAAATAGCAATAACCTCAGATATGCAGATGACACCACCCTTACGGCAGAAAGTGAAGAGGAACTAAAGAGCCTCTTGATGGAAGTGAAGCTGGAGAGTGAAAAAGTTGGCTTAAAGCTCAACATTCAAAAAACAAAGATCATGGCATCCGGTCCCATCACTTCATGGGAAATAGATGGGAAAACAGTGGAAACAGTGTCAGACTTTATTTTTCTGGGCTCCAAAATCACCGCAGATGGTGACTGCAGCCATGAAATTAAAAGACGCTTACTCCTTGGAAGGAAAGTTATGTCCAACCTAGATAACATATTCAAAAGCAGAGACATCACTTTGCCAACGAAGGTCCATCAATCAAGGCTATGGTTTTTCCTGTGGTCATGTATGGATGTGAGAATTGGACTGTGAAGAAGGCTGAGCATCAAAGAATTGATGCCTTTGAACTGTGGTGTTGGAGAAGACTCTTGAGAGTCCCTTGGACTGCAAGGAGATCCAACCAGTCCATTTTGAAGGAGATCAGCCCTGGGATTTCTTTGGAAAGAATGATGCTAAAGCTGAAACTCCAGTACTTTGGCTGCCTCATGCTAAGAGTTGACTCATTGGAAAAGAGTCTGATGCTGGGAGGGATTGGGGGCAGGTGGAGAAGGGGTGACAGAGGATGAGATGGCTGGATGGCATCACTGACTCGATGGACGTGAGTTTGAGTGAACTCTGGGAATTGGTGATGGACAGGGAGGCCTGGCGTGCTGCGATTCATGGGGTTACAAAGAGTCGGACACGACTGAGCAACTGAACTGAACTGAACTGAACTGATGGGATCAGATGCATGATCTTCATCTTTTGAATGTTAAGTTTTATGCCAGCGTTTTTCACTCTCCTCTTTCACCATCATTGAGAGGCTCTTTAGCTCTTCTTTTCTTTCTGCCATCATTTCAGTCAGTCAGTTCAGTCGCTCAGTCGTGTCCGACTCTTTGTGACCCCATGAGCCACAGCACACCAGGCTGCCCTGTCCATCACCAACTCCTGGAGTTTATCCCAAACTCATGTCCATTGAGTTGGTAATGCCATCTAACCATCTCATCCTCTGTCATCCCCTTCTCTTCCTGCCTTCAATCTTTCCCAACATCAGGGTCTTTTCAGATGAGTCAGCTCTTTGTATCAGGTGACCAAAATATTGGAATTTCAGCTTCAACATCAGTCCTTCCAATGAACACCCAGGACTGATTTCCTTTAGGATGGACCTGTTGGATCTTCTTACAGTCCAAGGGACTCTCAAGAGTCTTCTCCAATACCACAGTTCAAAAGCATCAATTCTTCTGCACTCAGCTTTCTTTATAGTCCAAATCTCACATCCTTACATAACTACTGGAAAAACCATAGCCTTGACTAGATGGACCTTTGTTGACAAAGTAATGTCTCTGCTTTTTAATATGCTGTCTAGGTTGGTCATAACTTCATGGCAGCAATTACCATCTGAAGTGATTTTGGAGCCAAAAAAAGTAAAGTCAGCCACTGTTTCCCCATCTATTTGCCATGAAGTGATGAGACCAGATGCCATGATCTTCGTTTTCTGAATGTTGAGCTTTAAGCCAACTCTTTCACTCGCCTCTTTCCTTTTCATTAAGACAGTCTTTAGTTCTTCTTCACCTTCTGCCACAAGGGTGGTGTCATCTGCATATCTGAGGTTATTGAAATTTCTCCTGGCAATCTTGATTCTAGCTTGTGCTTCATCCAGCCCAGGCTTTCTCATGATGTACTCTGCATATAAGTTAAATAAGCAGGATGACAACATACAGCCTTGACGTACTCCTTTTCCTATTTGGAACCAGTCTGTTGTTCCATGTCCAGTTCTAACTGTTGCTTCCTGTACTGCATATAGGTTTCTCAAGAGGCAGGTCAGGTGATCTGGTATTCCCATCTCTTTCAGAATTGTCCACAATTTATTGTGATTCACACAGTCAAAGGCTTTGGTATAGTCAATAAAGCAGAAATAGATGTTTTGCTGGAACTCTACAACCTTGCCGTACTCCTCTCTCCAATCTCTTTTTCCATGTCCATTTTTAACTGTTGCTTCTTGACCTGCATACAGATTTCTCAGGAGGCAGGTCAAGTTGTCTGGTATTCCTGTCTCTTGAGGAATTTTCCACAGTTTGTTATGATCCACACAGTCAAAGGCTTGGTAATAGTCAAGAAATCAGAAGTAGATGTTTTTCTGTAATTCTCTGGCTTTTTCTGTGATCCAACAGATGTTGGCAATTTGATTCTGGTTCCTCTGCCTTTTCTAAATCCAGCTTTAACATCTGGAAGTTCATGGTTCACGTACTATTTGATAATTTTGAGTATTACTTTGCTAGAGTATGAGATGAATGCAATTGTGCGGTACTTTGAACATTCTTTGGAATTGCCTTTCTTTGGGATTGATGAAAACTGAACTTTTCCAGTCCTGTGGCCACTGCTGAGTTTTCCAAATTTTTTGGCATATTGAATGTAGCAGTTTAAAAGCATCATCTTTTAGGATTTGAAATACCTCAACTAGAATTCTATCACCTCCACTAGCTATATTATTAGTGATGCTTCTCAAGGGCTTACTTGACTTCACGTTCCAGAATGTCTGGCTGATGTCCAGTGATCACACCACCGTTGTTATCTGGGTCATGAAGATCTTTTTTGTATAGTTCTTCTGTGTATTTTTGCCACTTCTTCTTAATATCTTCTGCTTCTGTTACGTTCATAACATTTCTGTCCTTTATTGTGTCCATCTTTGCATGAAATTTTCCCTTGGTTTCACTAATTTTCTTGAAGAGATCTTTAGTTTTTCCCATTCTCGTATTTTCCTCATTTCTTTGCCTTGATCCCTAGGAAGGCTTTTGTATCTCTCCTTACTATTCTTTGGAAGTCTGCATTCAGATGGGTATATCTTTGTTTTTGTCCTTTGCCTTTCTCTTGCTTCTTTTCTCAGCTATTTGTAAGGCCTCCTCAGACAACCATTTTGCCTTTTTGCATTTCTTTTTCTTGGGGATGGTCTTGATAACTGCCTCCTGTACAATATCACTTATCTCTGTCCATAGTCCTTCAGGCACTCTATCAGATATAATCCCTTGAATCTATTGTCACTTCCACTCTATAATTATAAGGGATTTGATTTATGTCATATCTGAATGGTCTAGTGGCTTTCCCTACTTTTTTCAATTTTAGACTGAATTTTTCACTAAGGAGTTCATGATCTAAACAGTCAGCTCCTGGTCTTGTTTTTGCTGACTGTATAGAGTGTCTCAATCTTCAGCTGCAAAGAATATAATCAATCTGATTTTGGTATTGACTATCTGATGATGTTCATGTGTAGTCTTTTCTTGTTTTGTTGGAAGAGGATGTTTGCTATGACCAGTACGTTCTCTTGGCAAAACTTTGTTTGCCTTTGCCCTGCTTCATTTTGTACTCCAAGGTCAAATTTGCCTGTTATGCCAGGTATCTCTTGACTTCCTAGTTTTACATTTCAGTCCCCATGATGAAAAGCATATCTTTTTTAGGGTGTTAGTTCTAGAAGGTCTTGTAGGTCTTCACAGAACCATTCAACTTCAGCTTCTTTGGCATTACTGGTTGGGGCATAGACTTGGATTACCGTGATATTGAATAGTTTGCCTTGGAAACAAACAGAGAACATTTTGTCATTTTTGAGACTGCACCCAAGTACTGCATTTTGGACTCTTTTGTTGAATATGATGGCTACTCCATTTCTTCTAAGGTATTCTTGCCCACAGTGGTAGATATAATGGTCATCTGAGTTAAATTTGCCCATTTCACCCCATTTTAGTTCACTGATTCCTAAAATATCGATGTTGACTCTTGGCATTGCCTGCTTGACCACTTCCAATTTACCTTGATTCACACACGTAACGTTCCGTGTTCCTAAGCAATATTGTTTTTACAGCTTCAAACTTTATTTCCATCACCAGTCACATCCACAACTGGGTGTTGTTTTCACTTTGGGTTAGAGGAGGGGATTTCTCCTGATTCCACCAAAATGAATCTGATTGTCACCAGGCTAGAGTCCCAATTGCTCATAGCCTTGGGTAAAGACATCTGCCACTTGGTTGTCTCAGTTCTCTAAGAGATAAAACTAATGAGACAATTGAAGAGTCATGGGCCAAAGAGCCAGAAAAGGAGAATAATTGTAAGGGGTTCTAAGAATGGCCTTAGAAGCTCAGGGAAGCTAGGGAACCTTATTTTGTTCCTGTCACAAATTTGTTCAGCCAGGCCCTTTCTGTTTTGAGTATTTGGCCAAGTGACCTTCTCTCTATTAAAGAAAAAATTTTATTGGAGTATAGTTGATTTACAGTGTTGTGTTAGTTTTAGGAGTACAGCAAAGTAAATCAATAGCCATATATCCACTATTTTTAAAGGCTTCTTTTCTTTAAAAAAGATAAAAGCTATTTCAGAGAATTGAGTAGAGTTCCCTCTGCTATACAGTAGGTTCTTATTAGTTATCTCTTTTATATATACTTCCCTGATGGCTCAGACCGTAAGAATCTGCCTGCAGTGCGGGAGACCTGGGTTAGATCCCTGGGTTGGGAAGATCCACTGAGGAGAGCATGGCAACGCACTCAAGTATTCTTGCCTGGAGAATCCCCATGGGCAGAGGAGCCTGGTGGGCTGCCGTTCATGGGGTTGCAAAGAGTTGGATACATATATAGTAGTTTATGTATGTCGATCCCAGTCTCCCAATTTGTCCCTTCATCCCTCCCTTGCTGGTAACCATAAGTTCATTTTCTACATCTGTAACTCTGTTTCTCTTTGGTAGAGAAGTTCATTTATACTGCTTTTTAAGATTCCATGTATAAGTGATACCGTATGACATTTGTCTTTGTCTGCAAGCAGTTTTCTCTGGCAATTGGGATGTGGTCTTTTCTATCTAACCACGAGTGTTAACATAAAAACAACAGGAAATGGTTGGGGGACAAATTCCCCCTTGATCAGCCGGCAGGGTGTCAAGAGCTTTGCAGTGGTCAAGTGTCATGTGGGCCAGAGGGTCTAGTGAGGATTTTGTCATTCTAAGGTTAGAACTGGGTTCTCTACTTACTTAGGCCAGTCTCTGACTTTTTTAATTTCTTTATTTATATATACTTAGGTTATTATAAATTCTTTCTCATGCTAGGCTCACCAGGGATCCTACAAGAGTGACAACAGCTATTACCAGTCCAGCTCTCCTTCTGACTAGATGAACGACCCCCTTTGATTCACAGGTCGTGCGAGTGTAATTAAAATCTGAATGTAACCTTGATCTGGGGGTGAACCATATATAGCCTACTGTCCCCTGGTAGTTTTCTTGGAGACAGTTGATGGCCCAACATGGGTGGCCCTTGCTACATGATCCTTGAGGAACAAACATCCCTCAGGGGCACACACACTGTCTTTGATTTTATTGAGTCTTGTTTAGGCTCATGGTGGTGCCCTTCCATCCAGGGTACTTGCGCATGGCCAGGCCCCTCCATGTTTGGTATGATCCTGTCCTCAGAGCCCTTAAGCATGGTAACTATCTAGAGTCAGCCATGCCTGTAGGTGGAGGGCTCATAGTGAATGGTTGGTTGGACCCCCAGAAAACAGGGATTTGACTAACACATAGGCCTTTGCAGGGGTGTGGTGGCAATGGGGGCAACCTTGATATCCCTGGGCAGAAGGCTGGGCATGGTGGAATTAAACTGTAGTTTGGTGATATTGTCAGCTGAAGTTCCCTGAAAGTCTGGTGGGCAATATTTATTCCCCCAGTAAGGCTGATGGTGACAGATCCAACAATCAGTAAAATTCCAGCCCTTTTGGAAGTTTGTTAATTTTAAAAATAAATGAATTTTCTAGAGAGTGATACCGAGGAGGACCATAAGAAAAATCAATTGCATTTTAGTTGGGAAGCTATTACTTATCTTGAGGTTGTCTTCAGAAGGTTGGGTTCAGAAAGAGGCTCACATGAGTGTTCTGGCTGAGGGGAGTCTGACAGGACTGTAAGTAGTTCAGGGTCCAGAGCCTGTTAGACCCAGGGTGTTGTGTCCATAAGATAACTCCCTATAAAAACTTCTCTGTGTTGACAACTGATCTGAGGAGATCTTGAGACCTCAAGTTTGCAACTGTTTTGAATATGACTGGTGCTAAGACACTTCAGTCATGTCCGACTGCAACTCCATGGACTGTAGCCCACCAGGCTCCCCTGTCCATGGTATTTTCCAGGTTTGAACACTGAAGTGGGTTGCCATTTCCTTCTCCAGGGAATCTTCCCAACCTGGGAATCGAACCAGCATCTCTTATATCTCCTGCTTTAGCAGATGGATTCTTTACCACTAGTGCATGTAGGTATCCTTCAATCTGATACATTTCAGAATATTTAAGTCCTCAGTAATACAGGAACATATCTGCAGCCTTACCCATAATGGTCATTCAGCTCTATTCTGCATGCCTGAACCACTGTTACTTTATTTGATTTCTAAACAGATGTTTTTTCTTAATAATTAAAGCAGATGTACAATGTATGTTCAGTAGGCCACAAAGAGGCTGCTTTAATTATGTAATATATAAGCCAGCATGACTTTCCTATACCTAGAATGTATATGTGTTTGTAAGCATATATCTAATTTTCCCCATATCTTTATATATTTACAATGTAGTCTTTTTTTTTTTTTTTTAGCAATGTCCATGAATGTAGGTTTCTAATTAGAGATGTGTAATTGGATATATGTCACTCTCCTTTTAATTTTTAACAGGTGGCTAAACCCCTTGTTTAAAATTGGTCACAAATGGAAATTAGAACCAGATGACATGTACTCGGTGCTTCCGGAAGATCGCTCCCAGCGTCTTGGAGAAGAGCTGCAAGGGTGAGCACAGACATCAGGGAGAAGGGGAGAAAGAGTGAGAATTTCCACGTGAGGCTAAAGATGTGGGGGAGGCTTTGCCTTCCTATGGGTTCTTCTGAGACGCCTTTCCTGACACTGCATGCTCAGCCCCTCAGGTTGACCCCGGGCTTAGCCCACTTTGGAGGCCCGTGTTCCCTGTGCATCTGTGGGCGTGGAGGGAGCCCACAGCCACGGCCCTGGAGGCTGAGTTCTGTCCCCGGAGGTGGGGTCCCTGGAGGAGGGAGTGTGTCCGCCTGAGCTGCTTGTGACCTGTGAGTCCAGCAAATCTTGGCAGGAACTTGTTTCCAGAATCTGGAACTTTTCCCTCAAGACCTGTTTATATGGTGCTTCAGAGTCTGCACTGCTTATCTTTTAGGAGCCCTGTGAGCAGGTAGCCAGCATCTATGGGGCAGCCACAGAGTGCCCTGTAGTGAAGGCTTATCTTCCACTCTGTCTCTCTCCCATTTTCCCTTTGGTGGACACGCTGTTCTTTACTGTGTTTTGTTTTGTATCACAGGTACTGGGATCAAGAAGTTAAGAGAGCCCAGAAGGATGCACAGGAACCCTCTTTAGTGAAAGCAATTGTAAAGTGTTATTGGAAATCCTATTTAATTTGGGGAATGTTTACATTTGTTGAGGTAAAAGATTTTCATACTGTGAGCTGCTTTTTGGTGTATGTATCTCTGTACTGAGGTGGAAGGGACTGGTGGGGAGAGAAGCCAGTGGTCTAAGGTCTGAGGATAAACCATCATGGAAACATGATAGAGCTCAGAGGTTGTATTTATCTTTAGAATGGCGAGAACTGGACTCCAGGGGTTACTATTCTTCTTTTAACCGGTTAAAGAGTGTTGTGGAGGATGGCCTTGAAATAAAAGACATTTTATATTATGTTAGAAAGTTCCTGGTGTTCAGTATAAATGCTGACTGATCTTTGACCAAAAGAAGATCCCAACAGCCTCAGGCAATATGTGCCCTGTGATTTAGAAGAAGGTAATTTGGACCCGAGCCCAGAATAACATACATTTTATGGCACTCATTTATAGTTTAAAAGGTAAAAATTGTTACCTTGACCAGGTCACATCTGATAAATGCTGTTCTAAGAAGATCCATCGCCTCTCCTCTTCCAGGAGAACAGAACCCAGGGCCCTGCATCTGGACTGTAGCAGCCCAGAACTCCTAAGAGCACACCTTTCCCCAGGCTGCCCCCTTCCCCGTGGGCTGGCACTATGAGCAAAGCCCCTGTGGAGAGGAGCTCCAGCTTCACCGTGAATTCTGTGCACCCTCCACACTGCTTTCTTTCCCTGGTTGTGGGAGCAGATTCCTGGTTGAAGGGGGATCCTGGTATCCTGACATTGGTAGAGGGTGTAGGAGGAAATGTTCAGGGCAAACCAGAGGCAGAAAGCTGTGAGGTCAGTGACCTCCATGACCCTGAAGATCCTGAGTCAAGATCCCCCAGAGGACAATCCACCTGGGGACACAGTGCTGTCAGCCCCACTGTTCTGGCTGAGCCTGCTGGGGGTCTGCTGCAGACCTCCCTGGGGGGCTCATGCTCTCCGTGGTCCCTTAGTGCTGCCTTAGGGAAACGGGCAGCATGTGAGTGTGTGAGAGCAGGACAGGTGGAAGATGCAGGTGCTGTGAAAGGGGTGGAGAAGGTGTGAGCTGTCCTCAGTCCATCATGTTGGGGGTGAGGTGGGTGGGCCAGGTGGTTTACAGGTGGGCAGCATGGCTCTTGTTTAAAGGCTGTGCTGGACTGAAGGGCATTGCGGGCAGTGGGCAGCTGGGCAGGTGAAGTCCACCCCACACAACTGGAGAGACCAGAGAATCCGTCAGCTCCCAGGTGACTGGATGGTCCTGGGGGATGGAGTTCTCACTGATTTCAGAAAAGGATTGGCCATTGTGCCAGAGGGTGGGACAGGAATGTGGGGCAGGGTGCTGCCTTTGAGAGGGCACTGACCACCTAGGTACTGCAGTGCCTTGTGAAGGACAGGGGTGGGAGAGGGAGCAGGAGCCCGTCAGGCTGCCCCAGCCCTTCTTTGTCCCGTGTGCAGCTGTCCCAGTCATGGAATTTCTACATAGTCACAGTAAGTCTGTTTGAAATACACAGGTGTGTATTTGAAATACACTGGTGTGGCCTGTTTGTGCAGGATTTCCTGACCTCACACAGCAGAGCTCTCATGAATCCTGCTTATCAGGAAACCCTGGGGCCTCAGTGTCTGCCTGTGGCTCATGCCAGGTGCCTGGTTGGATGAGTGGCCTCAGGGTTTAATGCTGGATCATATCCTGGAGCAGGTCTCTCTCTGCTGTCCTTGGTTCTCTAGTTTCTCCTTGGTACCAGATGCAAAAGATTCTTAAAATCAGGTGGGTTCAAAGCATAGCCATGTGGCTGGGTTTGAACTGAGCTACTGGTTTTTCTTGCTGTTCTGGGCTGTTAGCCCCTTGAGTGGGGTCACTAAGCCTTGGATGGATCCCATTCTAATATGAGTCCTGGGTCTTGGCTGTGGCAGCTCATGGGAGAAACAGACATAGAGAGAGAGGCCATAGGATCTGGGGTTCTTCCTGAGATGGAATCCACCCCACTGTGGTGCTGGGAATGTTGATTTCAAAGTTGTCCAGCCCCAGTAATACTTCCTGCTGGGGATCCAGGAAGGCCAGGCCTGGGGCTGCATAAGGTGCAACTGGTAGAGCCCTGGGCCCTTTCAGGAGGTTGGTCTCTGGGTGGTCATGGTGGAGAAGTGGGGAGTAGAGGACGTAAATGTAGGGGGTCATCTGTGTGGCAGTACTGCTAGTACTAGTAGCAGTGCTAGTTAGTTAAATAATTGATTTTATGAAGCAACTTCCCGTGTTCTGATCAATCTATACTGCTTCTTGTTCTTTATATTTTAGATGGTAGATCTAAACTCAGCCCAGGATTTTCTAAAACACAGACATGTTTCCTTTTTGATCTCTGGCTCTCTTTTAATCCCTCAGGTGCACAGAATGCCCTGTCCATCATCCATGATCCCAAGCAGTGTGGTCTTACCACCCAGCACGAGCAGGGCCTCCCAGGTACTCCTGGTGGCACTAGGGGGAGAAAGCAGGGTGACGCCAGTCCAGAGTGAGGCTTTTAGGGTTTTAGGATTTTGAGATATGAAAACCTCTGTCCAATGAGAAGGGCTTCCCTTGTGGCTCAGCTGGTAAGGAATCTGCCTGAAATGAGTGAGACCTGGGTTTGATCCCGGAGTTGGGAACATCCCCTGGACAAGGGAAAGGCTACTCACTCCAGTATTCTGGCCTGGAGAATTCCATGGGCTATCCTTTGAGAACTGAGGAGTATCTCTACCTCTCAGAGAAATAAGTACCAGGCTAAGGAGCACTTGCCGGTCACCCCTAATTAGAACAGAACAGCCCGAGAGTTCCCAGCACCCTTTGTCCCTGTGTGCACCTCCATGGATACTGTGGGTGGGGAGGACAGGTCTCTGCCTGCCCAGGGCCCTCAGGGTGGAGAGGGGGGCCTGAAGCCTCTGCCTGGGTGTGAGTCACAGAGACCACCTCCCCAGGTCATCAGTGATTCTCTCTGAGAGGTGAGGTCTCCATTGCTGCTGTGTAAGTGGGGTGACCTCAGAGAGCCAGAGTGGATTCACCCAGTCCCTTTCCCTGAGAGGGGAGGTGTTGCCAGGAGTTATTTCCTCTTCCCAGGATCCTTAGAAGTGGCCCAGCCTTGTCTGGTCACTTGGCCTTTGTCTGAAGCCACTTTTTCCGATGGTCTCTGGTCCAGTTGGAGGCTGTGGGAAGCACATGTGTGTGTAACCTTCACTTAGGAGCTCAGCTGATGGACAGGAAGTAAACAGAATCCTCTGCATCCCACAGTGGGCTTTGTGCCTGGATTCATGGCTGGTTCCCCAAGAGCTGAGTGGTCTTTGCATTTATTCCCCAATCCTTTCTTCCGTGTGTCCCTCTCTTTGCTCAACCCAGGAGGCTGAGGAGAGGCTGCTGGTGTCAAAGATACTGTGGGCTGAGAGCAACCACTGAGGACCACACAGCAAGGGAGAGGAGGAGGGGGCCTTGAGCCAAGCAGAAGGGGACCTGCCAAGCAGACCTGCTGTGTGCACCCTGCTGGTTCTTGAGAGCATAGCATTAGCCATTAGCCATTCAGTTCAGTTCAGTTCAGTCGCTCAGTCGTGTCCAACTCTTTGCGACCCCATGAATCACAGCACGCCAGGCCTCCATGTCCATCACCAACTCCTGGAATTTTAGGTGTTAGTAATATTCACAGTGATGACCTTGAGTTATAAATTAGGGTGTTATATCCACCTTCTTTTCTTTTTCTAAGCATGTGTAAGTTTTTAATGTAAAATTAAAAGAACTTTTTAAAATTGAAGTATGATTGGCTTAAAATGTTATATTAGTTTCTGGTATACATCATTAGTGATTTAATATTTTATACAGTACATGATAAGTGTAGTTACCAACTGTCACCATGCAAAATTATTCCAATATTATTGAATATATTTCCTATGTTGTTTAATTCCATGATTTATTTATTTTTTAAAAGTTTATATATTTATTTTTTGCCCCCAATCCCCTTTTACTATTTTATGATTTGGAGTTTGTACCTCTTAAGTTCCCTCACCTATTTCACTTGTTTCCTCCACCCCCTTCAATCCATTTTCTTTATGTAGTCAGGGAAGTAGGAGACTCTTTTTGAAAGATTGCATTCATAATGGTTAAAAATTGCAGCAATGTGGGTAGAAGTGAAGCTTTATAGTCTAGAAAATTTGGTTTTACACATGACTTTTCTCAAGAGTTCCTGTTCCACTGTGGTCACCTGTGAGGAACAATGAGCTTTCCAAGCCTTTGTGAATCCAGCCTCTGCCATTAAGAATAGAGTAAATCTCTTACCAGGACTTCTAATAATAAAAGTGATGAAAAATACTTGTTTTTATGGTGGTTTCAGAGCACTCTGCGCTGTTGTAGCTCATTTAGTTGTCCCAGGATTCCTCTCAGGGAGGCAAGGTGGGTATTTTCACAGATAAATACCTGGGGGCTGAGAAGGGCACACGATGGGCTTGGGGTCCTGTGACTGGCAGGTGGCCGACCTGGTATCTGAGGCGTGGTTCTCTGACTGCTAGACCCCTGTTCTCTGTGTTCTGTCCTCTCCTCCCACAGCCTCCACTGAGGCTCAGAGCCAAGAGGAGCTGCTTTTCTAGAAACAGCTCTGGCCCCTCTGTCACCTGATTTCTATAGTGTTGTTTTTTTTTTTTTTAATTTCCTGTAGATTTTTAGGAACATTTCAAAAATACAAAAATAGAATAGAATGAAAAGGTAACACAACATGTCACTCCAGAATAGGGCATTCTGGCAGAAATATTGTTGTGAGTTGACTGTGTTTTCCAGAAATAGACACAGGAGAAACTGAAGACAGAGTAGAAGTTATTCTTCTGAGGGACATTTACACTGATAAAGGAAATCTCCATTTGTAAAGGTGTCTCCCTCTCTGTACCAGAAAAAGAAGGATGGCTCTAAATCACAGCAGAATCCTGTTGGAGGACAGTCTTCAAGAAGGATGAAGTCTGTATAACACACCCAACCCTGCTGTAGTTTAAGCTGCTTCTCCTGCTAACCTCTCATTGGCACTCCATCACCTTTTCTTCTGTCTTTAGGGGGAGATGGCATTTAAGGTGGTGGCTTGGGCTATCTCAGGGAGTTACTCAGTTCTTCTTGATATTTCGCATGTGTATCAGAAATATACATGCTAATACACTTCTGTTTTATTTTCTCTTGATATTCTGTCATTTATTACAGGGATCCTCAGCAAGAACTCAGAAGGGTAAAGGGAAATAAGCCCCTATGTCACCCTAAGTCAGCTTCAATAATTGCCATAATGAGCAGTCTTGATTCATCTGAAACTCACCCTCACTTCCCAAGATTATTTTAAAGAAGTTCTAAGACATCAAATCATTTTTATCTATAAATATTTTAGTATGTATTTTAAAAGATGTGGAATCTCCCTTCACTAAACATATTTAGCATAAACATTATTTTTATAGACTTCCCTTGTGTCTATAAAAAGTTATGACCAACCTAGACAGTGTATTAAAAAGCAGACATTACTTTGCCAACAAAGGTCCATCTAGTCAAGACTATGGTTTTTCCAATGGTCATGTGTGGTTGTGAGAGTTGGAATATAAAGAAAGCTGAGTGCAGAATAATTGATGCTTTTGAACTGTGGTGTTGGAGAAGACTCTTGAGAGTCCCTTGGACTGCAAGGAGATCCAACCAGTCCATCCTAAAGGAGATCAGTCCTGGGTTTTCATTGGAAGGACTGATGTTGAAGCTGAAACTCCAATACTTTGGCCACCTGATGTGAAGAGCTGATTCGAAAAGCTCCTGATGCTGGGAAAGATTGAGGGCAGGAGAAGTGGATGATAGAGTATGAGATGGTTGGATGGCATCACTGACTCAATGGACATGGGTTTGGGTGGACTCTGGGAGTTGGTAATGGACAGAGAGGCCTGGTGTGCTGCAGCTCATGGGGTCGCAGAGTCGGACACGACTGAGCGACTGAACTGAACTGAACTTGTGTCTCAGACGGTAAAGCATCTGCCTACAATGTGTGAGACCCAGGTTCAATCCCTGGGTTGGGAAGATTTCCTGGAGAAGAAAATAGCAACTCAGTCCGGTATTCTTGCCTAGAAAATCCCATGGTCGGAGGAACATGATAGGCTACAGTCCATGGGGTCACAAAGAGTTGGACACGACTGAGAGCCTTCACTTTCACTTTATTGTTTTATGCATAAATATTAACTTTAATATAATTAGTATCTATTCAGTGCTCACAATTGGGTTTTTTTTCCCCTCTTCTGTTGGAAGCAGTATTAAATAAGGTACACTTGGCTGACACAGGTTATTCAGATTGCCTTCCTGTTCCCCTCCACCCCGAGCCTCTAGGTTGTTTGACCTGTAGAGATTCCCACAGTCTGGATTTGGCTGATCGCATCTCCCTCTGTGTCAATTAACTTGTTCCTCTGGCACCTTAGGTTGGTGTTTAGGTCTAAAAGTTTGATATAGCTCATTTGGATTTTTTTTGCCCCTTTTGTCTATGTAGGAGGTAGGGTTGTATATCCCCCTTATAAGGTACATAACATCTTGTGTGTGTGTGTGTGTGTGTGTGTGTGTGCATGTATGTGTGTGTGTGTATGAGTGATGTTGGAGCTATTCATGATCCTTGCTCAAGGTCTATTAATTTATTAAGTGTTGCAAAGTGGGGATGTTCTAAGCTCTTTGGTTAATGCTGAACTACAGTGTTTATAGGAAGAGTAGGGGAAAATATTTTTTTTTCCATTTTTAAAACCTGTTTTCAAAATGGGGAATTGGTTCTCCTCTAGTGAGGAGAGGGACTAGTGAGTTTTCATGGTTGGTTGTTTGATTTGGTTTTGTGAATGTCAGTTTGAGCTCATGGATTTAAACATTTCTGATCTGCTTCAGTCCACTTTATTTGTTATGTTTATATCAATCTTGGGCCATCTTTGGGCAGTGGGAGTATATCAAATTGGGTCCTAAGTCTTTTGCACACACTCTAGAAGTCTTGGCTATTTTTTTTTTTAATGTCTTTTTTTTTGCTTGTTTTGGTTTTTTCGTTTTTGGTGTGACAGGAGGTTTCTAGTTCATTCTGTACAGCATTTGCTCAGCCCTGAAATCATCCATTTCTCCAAGCAGCCCCATCTTCTTTTACTGTGAAATGGTATTTAAAGACTATAATCTGGATGTTAGAGGGGCTTATTGCTCTTGCTTATTGTTTCTTGGCTTTTTTTTTTTTAGACCAAGTTAGAATACATTTTTAAGGCAAACAAATATGTTTATATGGGTGTTTCCAATCCAAATCAGATATGGGACACTAGTTTTTTACTTCATCTTATTGTGCTTATATCTGTATCTCTTTTCTCCCATCATCTATTCTCTTTGTCCCATGTCTAAGCCCAATTCTCAATGATATCAACATAATTATTGATTTGTTTTACCTTATAATGTGACTTCTGAAAACATAATAAGACTTATCTTTTGGCAGTTCATACTGTCTTCACACGGGTGTATCATGCAGAGAATGTGTTTTCAAATTGTTTTGTTTAAAACCACATTTGATAGTTCTTTTTTGTATGGCTCTTTGAACCAAAAGCATGGGTAGATACTTGGGTAATTTTATTTAAATTTACTCTGAAATTTTAGGAATTGCTTTTTAAAAAATTAGTTCTTTTTGCACTCATCTCACATGCTAGTAAAGTAATGCTCAAAATTCTCCAAGCCAGGCTTCAGCAATATGTGAACTGTGAACTTCCTGATGTTCAATCTGGTTTTAGAAAAGGCAGAGGAACCAGAGATCAAATTGCCAACATCCGCTGGATCATGGAAAAAGCAAGAGAGTTCCAGAAAAGCATCTATTTCTGCTTTATTGACTATGCCAAAGTCTTTGACTGTGTGGACCACAATAAACTGGAAAATTCTGAAAGAGATGGGAATACCAGACCACCTGACCTGCCTCTTGAGAAATTTGTATGCAGGTCAGGAAGCAACAGTTAGAACTGGACATAGAACAAGAGACTGGTTCCAAATAGGAAAAGGAGTTCGTCAAGGCTGTATATTGTCACCCTGTTTATTTAACTTATATGCAGAGTACATCATGAGAAACGCTGGACTGGAAGAAACACAAGCTGGAATCAAGACTGCCAGGAGAAATATCAATAACCTCAGATATGCAGATGACACCACCCTTATGGCAGAAAGTGAAGAGGAACTAAAAATCCTGTTGATGAAAGTGAAAGACGAGAGTAAAAAAGTTGGCTTAAAGCTCAACATTCAGAAAACGAAGATCATGGCATCCGGTCCCATCACTTCATGGGAAATAGATGGGGAAACAGTGGAAACAGTGTCAGACTTTATTTTTCTGGGCTCCAAAATCACTGCAGATGTTGACTGCAGCTATGAAATTAAAAGACACTTACTCCTTGGAAGGAAAGTTATGACCAACCTAGATAGCATATTCAAAAGCAGAGACATTACTTTGCCAACAAAGGTTCATCTAGTCAAGGCTATGGTTTTTCCTGTGGTCATGTATGGATGTGAGAGTTGGACTGTGAAGAAGGCTGAGCGCCGAAGAATTGATGCTTTTGAACTGTGGTGTTGGAGAAGACTCTTGAGAGTCCCTTGGACTGCAAGGAGATCCAACCAGTCCATTCTGAAGGAGATCAGCCCTGGGATTTCTTTGGAAGGAATGATGCTAAAGCTGAAACTCCAGTACTTTGGCCACCTCATGAGAAGTGTTGACTCATTGGAAAAGAGTCTGATGCTGGGAGGGATTTGGGGCAAGAGGAGAAGGGGACAACAGAGGATGAGATGACTGGATGGTATCACTGACTCGATGGACGTGAGTCTGAGTGAACTCCGGGAGTTGGTGATGGACAGGGAGGCCTGGCGTGCTGCGATTCATGGGGCTGTAAAGAGTCGGACATGACTGAGCGACTGATCTGATCTGATAATGTTTTCATGATTCAAAAATCAAGACAAGGCTACTTTTAAAGAAGGCTGATATCCTTGTTAGCTCTATTCTAATTCTCCTTGCCCTTTTAGAGATAACTTTCCAGGCTAATTTTGACTCATCTGTTTATTAATGTTTTTTAAATATAGTTTTATCTGAAGTTTTCATTTTCCTACTGTGCAGAATGAAAATTTTCAATGTCAATGCTGTAATCTCTGGACTTGGGTTTATAAGGATTTTTCTGGAAGCATGAAATGTGTAATGGGACTCTGGTTAAAACTCTTTGTGATAATTATAACTCCTTCATAGCAGGTCTGTAGCCATTCCAGGCTCAGATGACAAGACAGTACAAGAGTGGAGGTTAGCAGATGCTTACGTGGGGTTAGTTTCTGCATCCAGACTCTTCCAGGGAGAGGAATCTTCAGGCTCCACCCTAATCAGTTGAACCTAAACCAGTTTCTGGAGGCTGGACCTCGGGCATCAGAGTGTCTTTATCCCCACCCACGTGATGCTAATGTGCAGTCAGGATGAAGACCACTGTGTAAAAGATGAGTGAAGGCTAGGATATCAAGAATGCTGGTGGTTATGATTTCCCAGATTCACTGCTTTTTCTCCTCATCTTTGGATTTTTCTCAACTCTACTTTAGAACTTCCCCAGTTCTTTTTTTTTTTTTTTTACTTTACAATTTTGTATTGGTTTTGCCATACATCAACATGCATCCACCACGGGTGTACATGTGTTCCCCATCCTGAACCCCCCCTCCCACCTCCCTCCCCATACCATCCCTCTGGGTCATCCCAGTGCACCAGCCCCAAGCTTCCTGTATCCTGCATGGAACCTGGACTGGCGATTCGTTTCTTATATGATATTATACATGTTTTAATGCCATTCTCCCAAATCATCCCCCCACCCCACTCCCACAGAGTCCAAAAGACTGTTCTATCTGTGTCTCTTTTGCTGTCTCACATACAGGGTTGTCATTACCATCTTTCTACATTCCATATATATGCGTTAGTATACTATATTGGTGTTTTTCTTTCTGGCTTACTTCACTCTGTATAATAGGCTCAAGTTTCATCCACCTCATTAAAACTCCCCCAGTTTTAATGATTAACTGCCTGTTCAATTTTCCGCTACAAGCTCACTCTTTTCTGCTTATATGTTTCACTCAAGTGTTTTTCTTTGTTAGCTTGCTTCTATTTTTGTGTGTTTATTTCCATTAATGAGATGTGGGGAAATTGGGTGAGAAATGTTTCAAGTACCTTAACTTGGAGGAGGAATTCTATCCACTGCAGAATTTCTAGTTTCTAACGGAACCCTGCAAGAAGTTATCCTAAGAAGCAAAAGGTGGAACCCAATATCAGGTGCTTTCAGGAGGCTAAATACCAAGGACTCTACCAAGAAATGGCTACCAACATCTTCCCTCGCAGTCTGGTGGTTAAGACTCCATGCCCTGAATGCAGATATGAGGGTTTTTGATCCCTGGACTGGGAACTAAGATTCTGCATGCCACAGGGTGTGGCCAAAATAAACAGTCTGCCTCAGAGACTCAGACTCTCAGATAATCCTGACTAATGGATGTTGTGGTATTAAATTCAGCTCTTTTAAAGATCCTTTATGATTTCAGAGCTGTGAAGAATTCTTGTGAAAGAATAAGAACTATATTCTCAATTGGTTTGTGGAAAGAATATACATGTGGTATAGATTGATGTCTGAGAGGAAAGGTTTAAGGGACAGTGTTTGATCTTGTTCCTGCTTATCAAGAAAGTTTTAATTAGGTTAGCTTCATGATTGATAATGAATATTTTCTCAGTTGTTTTATTTCTTATTAATTGATGGTGAGAATCAGGAATGTACAGATGAGAGAATTCCTTGGTGGTGTCTGCCCACACCAGTGTACACGTGGTGGGGGCAGCTCCCGGGAATGGCTGCCACCAGTGTCTGTTTCCCCAGGGTGAGCCACAGCCACTCCTTGCCTCTCTGAGAGACTCTCCAAGGCAAGAAGAGTCTTCTGAAATTCAGTCTACCCTTGGGATTCACACCACCGTTTCATTTGGAGTTAATGCTTGGACTAGAGCATTGAGCATATGCAGGAGTTAATCTTCTGGTAGCTGGACAAACTTTTGCCTGGTTTGCCTCAGGAAGTTTTACCAAATGTCAGAAATTAAAACACTCACAGATTACAAATGCTGCTGCCAGCTGTCCTGTTAGACGACTCTCCATCTCTAACCTTTCATTGTGTGTGGAGGGGATGGATTTACTCAGTCTACCTTTGATGGCCTCAGTCACATCTGCCCTGTGTGTTCTGGAAGCTTTGAAGAATCATATTTAATATGTATCTTCTTACTCTCTATATGTACTTGGAGTTTTGTTTTCACAATTTTGTGCTATTCATTATTTTGCTTTCTATTTTTTCTGTTTGAGAGACATTACTGGAAATTGTTTTTTACTTGCTGCTATTTTTCATCTGGAGCATAATATCAATTTTCTGTTTTCCGTAGTTGCAACTTATGCCAGAATGGAAATTCCTTGTATGTTATACTTTTCATCACTTCTCTGAATTGCCATGATGGCTCCTTACTGGAGGCAAAGTTGTGTGTGTGTGCTCAGTCACTCAGTTGTGTCTGACTCTTTGTGACCCCAGGGAATGTCCAGGCTTCTCTGTCCATAGGATTATCCTAGCAAGAATCCTGGAGTGGGTTGCCTGCTGGGGTCCAGCCCTGGCTGATCCAGGGTATTCGAAGGGGAGACAGCTTCAGCGATCATACGATAGCTTTAATTAAATATTAATTAGAAATATAAAGAGTAATAGAATAAGGATAGCTCAGTAGGAAAATTCAGTGGAGAAAAGAGACTGAATAACTTGGTTTACATGGAAAGCTAGTAAAATTCCAAGGCAAGGAATTTAAGTCACCTATGTAGGCCGCAGGCGTCCTCCCGTTCTCCCGAAGGAGAGGAGACACTAAGGCCTTCCCAGTAAGATCTTAGAAGCCCAGGCATAATTAGTAGGCTTGACGAGCCTCCACATTCCAGATGGGGATTCAGCCAGAGGTGAGAAAAAGAACGACATGGGGAGACCAGTCTTTCGAGGAACTGATCCCATTTTTTATTTTTCCAGGGTCTATTTTTATACACTGAGATGTTACACAAAAGTCACGTGGGGTCAGCAGTCCTGACTTTTATTAAAGTCAGGTGCTTCATACAAATGTATACAGAGGTCTTAGGGGTGTTCATCTTCTGGCCAGGGGGTGCCTGCTGACAATTTATGTCCCTCTCCTTGTGACAGCAGTCAGTCAACCAGAACACTTATTTCTCCAGGGGTGATTATTTTTGAAACAGATGCCACCTTCCGAAGGTACCAGATAAAGTTACATTCCTATAGGGTGAGGGTGTAGTGGGTTTTAATTAAGGAAATAATTTGCTTAGCCTAAGGTCTAACATGATTAATATCAAACGTTAATACTTATTTCTTAATATATTCATTAATGTGTATAAGGGCAGGGGATGTGGAGACTTAGCAGTAAACATTGGCTCAACAAATGAAAAACCTTTCACCAATACAATTTCTAATCAGCACACTATACTTATACTAATAGTTTTCTAACTTCTTTAAAGAACCTGTTTTTATAAGGTTTAAAGCATCTCATGCCTCTCATGGTTGGGAGGCTGTGAGCAATCACATGTGGCCAGACAAGCCTGTCAGGCAGGCTAGAGAAACTTCAGAGGAGTTTGTAGGTTGAAACACTCTTATCACACCCAGAAATTATTATTAACTGGAGCTCTAAGTTAACTCCTTCTCTGAAAGAGGTGGTGGGGGACAGCCCCCCGTAAAGTCAGAGGTGTAGGTGAGAGCACAAAGCAGTAAAGTAGGCAGACTCTGGTTTTGGCAGTAGATGCCCGAGAATTTCCAGGGGGACTCCTGAGGCTCGATCCCGCCTTTGCGTATGTTGAGCCTCCTTCCTTATGACCTTTGCCACGGGCGGAGGTCCTCATGCCAGCTCCCCGCAGTTGCCATTTCCTCCTCCAGGGGATCTTCTCAACTCAGGTATTCAACCTGCATTTTCTGTGACTCCTGCATTGAGATGGATTCCTTACCATTGAGCCACTGGAGAAAGTCCCAAAATAATAAATGACTCTCCCCACCCCCCCCCCCCCAAATTGCATCAGTAACAGTTCATGTTTGAAATCCTTTTTTTATCTTTTTGAAAGATAAGAAAGTTTCTATCCCAATTAAATAATAATCATTATCAAGAATAAAAAGAATTCATAGATGAGTGTAAGATATGAGCCATGAAGTGGCATTATACCTTAATGAGGCTATTTCTCCAACTGTTCTTTGGTTTTGTTTTGTTAATATTGATTTATTTGGCTGTGCCGGGTCTTAGTTTCTGCATGTGGGATCTACTTCCCTCACCAGGGATCGAACCAAGTTTCCCTACATTGGGAGTGTGGAGTCTTAGCTAAAGCACCACCAAGGAAGTCCCTCAACTAGGTTATTAAATATTGTTTCTCAGTGAAAAACTCCAGATGTGCTTAGGCAGTAATAACCTGCCTTTATTTACATTCCTGTTTGCTGGATTTATTGAATTTATCCATATTATCTTTGGTGAGTGCTATTACTCTTATTTCTCCTGTAATTACAAGGATGCTAGGCTCCAATGGAGACCTGAGTAACAGGCCACAGTGTTTCCCAAATATAATCATACATTTCAGGAAAGTTTTGGATGGCAGATATTATTGCTGGGCTTCTGGTGGTTTATGGCTCCAGCACTGGACTGCCCTTGGCGGCACCTGGGCTGGGACTGCCTGTGTGTACAGTTTGATGTTCTTGCTTCTCTGTGTGAGCCTCCACATTTCCATCTCAGGAAACTGTAAACAGTGTGTTTGACAATCCGCTGTGTGAAGGACTCTTCCAAGAGCTCTCTGTGCCTCTTGGGATGGATGACAGGACATGGTGGAAATGTATCAGTTACATTTTATTCAGTTATGATCATCTTACTTACACTTCTTCAACTACATAGTGTTCCCTTTATCCTCTATAGTAGATGAAAATCTCCATGACTTCATGGAGGGAGAGGCAATTGGTGTACCCTGTTAACATGTGTGTGTGCATGTGTCCATTTGTGTAGAACAAGACAGGAATGTTAAGGTTTAATGAGACCCCCATATAAGGGATGGGGACATCTTTTGATAAATATCCTGATCAAGCACTGGTTGGCTGAGCAGAAAATGCTTTTTTTTTTTTTGGTGTTTGGTGTTATGGATTCTCCTTCCCCCATCTTGTGTGTGGGTTCCTTAGCTTCAGACAGACAGAAGAGGGCTATCAAAGCATACCGGTCAGGTAAGCAAAGCTTACCCTGTCTGTGTTAGTAAGGCGGGATTGCCAAAAAAGGAAAAGCCCTGTTCTTGAAAGACTTCCAAACTTTTAACATTTTGTCTTTTGAGAAGTCTGTGGAGAAAATGATATTGTGGCCCCTGGTGTTTAGTTTTGGTAACTTGGATTTGTTGAATGATTTTCCTTGATGGTGAAGAAGGGGACCTAGGAAGAAGGGGGCCTTCAAGGGATGACTAGAGAGAGGAAGTAGGTTGTGAGGTGGAGTGGCTGTTTGGAAGGGTGAGTAGGTGTTGCTGTTCCTTTGCCTTTTTCTTTGGGAAAGAAACTTGCTTTCCCTAAGTCTCACTCAGGGTGGAAGCCTCAGTGCACCCTGAGTCAATTGGTTTAGACCTTGAGGAAGAGAAGATTGATAACATTTCTTCCAAACCACCAACTTCAGTGGATGGTGAATCAAGAACTACAGAAGATATGATTTTTTAGCTTGGCTTCCACCATGTTTAATTTTTTACTCCAAGGAACATTCCAACTTCTAGAGGGTAGAGGCGTAGTGAGGCAGTGCTCTCGGGAGCTGAGAGCCTGCAGAACTGCCAAGCCTGGTTTCTTTGTGGTACTCCAGCCAAAGCTGGTTTCCATTCCCTGGATCTACGTGTGGAGTTTGGGGTAGAAAAGTGTGGATGTGTTTGTGCCAGTGTGTCAGTTCATAAGGATTGATGAAGAAGGCGATGAAAGCATGTCTCCCATACATGAACCACATTGACTTTCTATTGGGCTGGGACATTGAGAGTATGGGGAACAGGGGCAGGCTGCCAGAAGGTTTGTTCCTGTGGAAGCAGATTTCTTCCTCTTCTTCTGCCACCATTTTCTTTATTCATCTTAAGGCTCAGTTGGTATTGAGCCTGTTTGTGATATTTGTTGAGCACCCATGGTGTGCTAAGCACAATGTACTAAGGTTTTACTATGTTTGAATGGAAAATTTTGCCTTAAGGTTAAACTGTTGCCTGCTTGTCTTATAGGAGATAATAAATCTGCATATTTTTCTTTTAAATTAGTCATGAATGTAGCATTTTGTCAAAATGTATTTTAAACATGCTAATGATAAAAGTGGACTGTAGCCATGAAATTAAAAGACGCTTACTCCTTGGAAGGAAAGTTATGACCAACCTAGATAGCATATTCAAAAGCAAAGACATTACTTTGCCAACAAAGGTCCGTCTAGTCAAGGCTATGGTTTTTCCAGTAGTCATGTATGGATGTGAGAGTTGGACTGTGAAGAAGGCTGAACACCAAAGAATTGATGCTTTTGAACTGTGGTGTTGGAGAAGACTCTTGAGAGTCCCTTGGACTGCAAGGAGATCCAACCAGTCCATTCTGAAGGAGATCAGCTGTGGAATTTCTTTGGAAGGAATGATGCTAAAGCTGAAACTCCAGTACTTTGGCCACCTCATGCGAAGAGTTGACTCATTGGAAAAGCTCTCTGATGCTGGGAGGGATTGGGGGCAGGAGGAGACGGGGATGACAGAGGATGAGATGGCTGGATGGCATCACTGACTCGATGGACATGAGTTTGGGTGAACTCCATGAGTTCATGATGGACAGGGAGGCCTGGCGTGCTGCAATTCATGAGGTCGCAAAGAGTCGGACAGAACTGAGCGACTGAACGGAACTGAATGATAAAAGCAAATCTTGTGTAAAGAAAAACTGACATCCCTAATTAAGACTTTTTTCTTTTCTTTTAGGAAGGCACCAGAGTAGTTCAACCCATATTTTTAGGGAAAATGATTAGTTATGTTGAAAACTATGATCCCAATGATTCCGCCGCTTTACACGAAGCCTACGGCTACGCGGCAGGGCTGAGCACCTGCGTGCTCATGTGGGCCGTTCTTCGCCACTTGTACTTCTACCACATGCAGCGTGTGGGGATGAGGCTGAGAGTAGCCGTGTGCCATATGATCTACCGTAAGGTGAGTGTCATTCGGTACCATGGTGTGTTCCTCTCTTGAGGGATCAGCACCACTTGGGGAATGTTCTCTGTAAATTACAAATTTTGTAGCTGGAATCATTTACACATTCCTAGAGAAGCTTGCTTTTGCATCAAGCCAAGTTTGTTGTTGTTGAAGCAAACTTTACCAATAAATAATGAAAAGTTTTCTTTGAGATCAAGTGAGGGCTGTCCTTGACAACTTTTAGCCATAGGCTGTCACATAATAACCACTAAATTTGTACTGTAAAATATTAAATTAAGATTCAAGAATAAGTATGAAAAGTATCAAGTTGATTTTCAATGTCTTCATGCCCAAATCCCATAGTGCTGTTTATGGAAAATTTTTGTTGTCATTCATTAATGCCTTCAGTTACATCAAATCTGTATTTAAAAGTAAACTTCAGAGATTGGATCTATAAAACTATACCTAAGAGCAGAGAATGTATTTGATAAAGGGAATGATTCTAATTTAAAAACATCCATCTAATTATATTCAATATAATTATGTTTGCTAGAGAAAAATATAAAGAAAATTCATGCTAAATATAGACTCACTCCTTATATTTTATAGATAATTCTTGTTAATGGTATGAAAGAAAATAGGATATTTGAGATGAAACTTGAAATTTTATATTGTTTTATTAATTCTAGAGATAATTTGTTGCTCTTCATTTAAATTATTTTAATACAATATTTCCTTTTATTTTTAGTATGCATTGTAGCAGTTTTAATAAGAGCTGATTTAATGTGTTTAGTGATTTTGTATTGAGGAATGCCATGAAATTATTACATAGTTTACCCTTGTCTAAATTAGGGTAAAAAGAGTAAGGCTTTCAGGTATCTTTACAAAGGTATTGCCACAGATATATCAGTGTCAAGAGCCAAAGGGCTCTGTATAAACTTGATCTTGGATTTGTCTTTGCCTTAGACTGTTTAAAAAAAATCCTTATTTGACTGTATTGTATCCTTGAAATTTTCAAAGAGAGTGGATCTTAAATGTTCTCACCACACAGAAAAACATCTATTTCTGCTTTATTGACTATGCCAAAGCCTTTGACTGTGTGGATCACAATCAACTGTGGAAAATTCTGAAAGAGTTGGGAATACCAGACACCTGACCTGCCTCTTGAGAAATCTGTATGCAGGTCAGGAAGCAACAGTTAGAACTGGACATGGAACAAGAGACTGGTTCCAAATAGGAAAAGAAGTAAGTCAAGGCTGTATATTGTCACCCTGCTTATTTAACTTATATGCAGAGTACATCATGAGAAATGCTGGGCTGGAAGAAACACAAGCTGGAATCAAGATTGCTGGGAGAAATATCAATAACCTCAGATATGCAGATGACACCACCCTTATGGCAGAAAGTGAAGAGAAACTAAAAAGCCTCTTGATGAAAGTGAAAAAGTTGGCTTAAAGCTCAACATTCAAAAAATGAAGATCATGGCATCCGGTCCCATCACTTCATGGGAAATAGATGGGGAAACAGTGGAAACAGTGTCAGACTTTATTTTGGGGGGCTCCAAAATCACTGCAGATGGTGACTGTAGCCATGAAATTAAAAGACGCTTATTCCTTGGAAGGAAAGTTATGACCAACTTAGATAGCATATTCAAAAGCAGAGACATTACTTTGCCAACAAAGGTCCGTCTAGTCAAGGCTATGGTTTTTCCTGTGATCATATATGGATGTGAGAGTTGGACTGTGAAGAAGGCTGAGTGCCGAAGAATTGATGCTTTTTTTTTTGGTAGAAGTGGCCATTTCTTTTTAATGTGGTTTTAAAATACTAACAAAATTTACCATCTGAACCATTTTTGAGAGTAAGAAGTAGTGTTAACTACATGCATATTGTAGTGCGTAGATCTTTACAATTGCTTCTTTTTGCAAAACTAAAATTCTAAGCCCTCCAGACAACTCTGTATTTCCCCTCCCTCCCAGCAGCTGGTCGCCACATTCTGTTTTGTGTTTCTAGGAGTCTGACTCCTTTAGCTGTCTCTTTTAGATGTAGATGGAATCAAGCAGCATTTGTCTTTTTGCAACTGGCTTATTTCTCTTAGGAGAATTTACAAGACTCCTCCATGTTGTAACATATGACAGGATTTTCTTTTTAAATTTTTATTTATGCTGAAGGTTCCATTTCATATTTTCCACATTTTCTTTATTGATTCATCCTCTATGGACATTTAGGTTTCCACCTCTTCACTATGGTGAATAATGCTTCGATGAATATGGGTGTGTACCAATCTCTTTTTCTTTTTTTTTACTTTTATTTTATTTTTAAACTTTATTTTATTTTTTTTATGGTCAAATAATCACATTTTTTAATTTTATTTTATTTTTAAACTTTACATAATTGTATTAGTTTTGCCAAATATCAAAATGAATCCGCCACAGGTATACATGTGTTCCCCATCCTGAACCCTCCTCCCTCCTTCCTCCCCATACCATCCCTCTAGGTCGTCCCAGTGCACTAGCCCCAAGCATCCAGTATCGTGCATCGAACCTGGACTGGCATCTCGTTTCATACATGATATTTTACATGTTTCAATGCCATTCTCCCAAATCTTCCCACCCTCTCCCTCTCCCATAGAGTCCATAAGACTGTTCTATACATCAGTGTCTCTTTTGCTGTCTCGTACACAGGGTTATTGTTACCATCTTTCTAAATTCCATATATATGCGTTATTATACTGTATTGGGGTTTTTCCTTCTGGCTTACTTCACTCTGTATAATAGGCTCCAGGAATTGATGCTTTTGAACTGTGGTGTTTTAGAAGGCTCTTGAGAGTACCTTGGACTGCAAGGAGATCCAACCAATCCATTCTGAAGGAGATCAGTCCTGGGTGTTCTTTGGAAGGAATGATGCTAAAGCTGAAACTCCAGTACTTTGGACACCTCATGCGAAGAGTTGACTCATTGGAAAAGAGTCTGATGCTGGGAGGGATTGGGGGCAGGAGGAGAAGGGGACAACAGAGGATGAGATGGCTGGATGGCATCGCTGACTCGATGGACGTGAGTCTGAGTGAACTCCAGGAGTTGGTGATGGACAGGGAGGTCTGGCATGCTGCAATTCATGGGGTCACGAAGAGTCGGACATGACTGAGCAACTGAACTGAACTGAACTGAACACATGTTAAATAGGATAACCATATTAGGTAGTGGATATTTTAAGTGGTTTTTACTACAGTAACCATTTCCCAGTGTGTATTTATACCAAAGTATCATGTTGTAACCTTAAACATATGCAATTTTTATTAATAAATAAAGTCCTCATTGAAAGATAAAACCAAGCAGCTTAAATTGAAAATATTGCTTCTTTTACCTGGCTGCTGCTTATCTAGAGCTTCTGCTGCTTCAGAATACTTTTATCAGCAGAAAGTGAGATGTCTTCTCCTCATCTTTCCTTGAGCAGAGTCTTGTACTTTTCAGGATTGTGTGAAACTGGGGACCTGGCATCTCACTGTCTTTTCTGACAACAGCATCTGAGCTGCTTTCCTTCTGGGTGATCTAGAAGTTGCAGCTGTGCCCGCAAACTGCAGTCAGTGGTCTTCACTGTCATTTATCATCTTCTTTGTTATTCTGTTGCATCTTTAACCATTTAGGAGATGGATACTCAGATTTCCCCACAAATTGGCTAAATGTTTGTCTTTCCAGATCATACTTAATTCTCATAATAGTTGCGAAATTTTACCTGAACCGTGTTGTGAAACCTTAAGTTAGGTGTGAGGTGATGCTTTAGTCAAAGCTCACTCTGCTGCACAGGTGAGCCATTGTCTATCTGTGTTTCTTCCTCTTTCCACCACACTTTGGAATCTTGCCTTTGGGAAATGTGATCTGACCTTGCACATTGGTTTATGTGAATGTAAATATCTCCCAAGAAGTTCATTTATTGCCTTGATTTTACCTAAATGTTGGCCCTATATGAAGTCAGGAATTATGGGGATTATAACATAGACATAACTTGAAATTACAGAAACCTGGAAAACACAAATTTCCTCATGCACAGCCTTGCATCCAGAGTCCTGCTGGGGTGCAGAAACAGGACACTTCTTTTCAGGTTACAGGTGAGCTGATTCTTCAGGGCACAGTTGGTGCTGCCGAGCAGCTCTGAAAGGCCCCTCTGAACTTCTGTGGTTCATGCTTAGGCTCCACCTCCTGATCCCTGGTCCTGAGGAGGAATAGATTTGGCATTAGAAATGGAGTGGCTGCTAAGCCCATAGCCATAATTTGTTCTGACCATGGATTCCAGGCTGGGGCAGGTCTCCAGGAGGTCTCCAAGGCTGTACATATTCCACTCCTAAAATGGCCCATTCAGCATTTCATGCTCTTTGCAGCTGAATTTTGAATGATTGTGAAGGAGGTACCATATATAAAAATGACTTGCCATTTATTAATACATTTCCACAGCTTTGGTAAAATTACCTTTGGCTTTTGATCATTGTTTTTGCTGTTGTGATGGTGGTGGTAAAATACATCCAGTGTAAAGTTGACCATTTTCACTACTTTTAAGTACAACATTTAGTGACATTAGGTACACTCACATTGTTGTGTAGCCATCACCATTATTCATTTCTGGAACTTTTTCTTTTTCCCAAACTGAACCTCTGCATTCATTAAACACTAACTCCCCGACCCCTCTCCCCGCACCCAGCACCATTCTACTTCTTATCTCTGAATTTGAGAACTTTAGTACTTCATGTAAGTGGAATCATACAGTGTTTGTCATTTTGTGTTGGCTTATGCTCTGTAGCACGATGTCTTCAAGGTTCATCCATGTTGTGGCAGGTGTCAGAACTTAATTCCTTTTTAAGGCTCAATAATCTTCCATTATAGGTCTATGCAACATTCTGTGTGTTTGCTCATCTGTCAATGGACAGTTGTTTCCACCTTTTAACTATTGTGAACATTGCTGCTCTGAATATGAGTGTACAAATTGTCTGTTCAAGTTTGTGTTTTAGTTTTCTTGAGTGTATCCTTAGTAGTGAAATTGTTGTATTGTATGCTAATGTCATGTTTAATTTTTGAGGAACTTCCGTATTCTCTTCCATTGTGGTTATATCATTTTACCTTCTCACTTAATCATTGCTTTCTTCCTTAACTTGAGGAGTAGAGAAAATTTTCTTATGAAGTATGACGTTTTATTTGAATCAGTGGCTCTAGTTGGTCTGTTGAAGCAGCTCCTGGTGTCTTTTCAGCTTCCTCAGATCTCTAGGGAATTTTTCCTACTAAATAAAGGGATGGTGCAACACGGGTTGTGTATTTTGTAAAATCAGCAGACTGGCATCAAGACCACAGTTTCCTCACAGGAACAGTGTTTAGAACATTATACTTGTTCATTTCAGAATGAGGAAACTAAGCCCAAAGTGTTTAAATATTGTCACCCACAGGATGAATGATTGAACCCAAGTCTCTGAATTTCTTTCCTAAGGCAACCTCTCCAGTCTCATCTAATTTGGCTAAAAATTACTTAGTTGGCTCCTAAGTCTAAACCTACACCCTTTAACCTTCAGACAGGTGCAAGTTCACTGAAACAGGGGGTGGGTTTTGCTTTTACCTCCTGCTCCTCCCTTTGCTGTCCTTGTGGCTGGGGCTCTCACCACACTGAGGAGTTAGAGGCTGAAGAAGGGTCCCTAGAGTCCCGCTTTCAGGGCTCATTCTGCTTTTGCTGATACCACTCAGGACCCCTGGAGCACATGCTCCGTTGTGTTATGTTCTAAGATGACTTGGTATCACCTTAGGAATCCAGTTCTCTGTCTCCCTCTCTCATTTCAGGCCCTTCGTCTAAGTAGCTCGGCCATGGGAAAGACCACCACAGGCCAGATAGTCAACTTGCTGTCCAACGATGTGAACAGGTTTGACCAGGTGAGCTGCCCCCGAGGGATCCTCTTCCATTTCCTGTTTTTCTCGCTGGGTTCAGCTTATTGGGATGCCAGGTGCCAGGGTTTGGTGTCAGCCAGGATTCTATTGAGGATGTAAGACAAAGATTCTATTTATCCAACTTTCACTTCTCTGTGTGCAAATTCGATGTAATTATATGTATTGTTTCATAAGTGAGAGTTTTGTTTTTCTAATAATAAATGGCAGCAGTGTTCTTGCCCAGCTTTGTTAGTGTCCTAAGGGGTCCTCCTGGAGCGGTTCTTCTTGGCACGTGGTGTAGGTGTTGCTGAACTGTCTTCCTCCTCCTCTAGGTGATGAAGGCCTGGTGGTCAGGGATTGTTTTTTCCCTTGCACCCTGTTCAGTGCCTGCTGCATAGGGAGCCTTCAAGTGGGTGGTCCCCAGACACAACCTCCTCTCTGCTGTCCCCACACACTCTTTTTTCCACTAACCTTAAGCATAGATCACATGACCCAGAACATCGTATCTGTTGGTCAGATCTGTGTTGTAGTAGACACTTCTCTTTCCAGTATTCATTCATCAAACATGAAGTAAGGCCCCTACTCACTTTCAGGGATGAATAAAGCTTAGTTTCTGCCCTATAGAAGCCACAGTCTATCAGGGAGGTAAATACACAAGTAATTACTGGAGAGAGCAGTAGGTACTATAATATAGGCTTTCCTGGGATGCTGGGGAGCCCAGGGGAGATGGGAGCTAAACTATGGGATGCAGAGCATTTGGGGAAGCCCTGAGCTCATCTGTGTTGTGGTCAAAATCCACATCTTTCTTCATTGTTGCTGGTCTGATTCTCCTGGGACATCCTGAAGTCAGCCCTGTGCTGCCCTGAAACAGTGTCATCTGGGGTGGACACTTGGATTTCTGCTTTAGCAGGTTTAAAACCCAGTGAGATAATTTCTATTTAGGTTTCTGTCTGTTCCTTCAGAGCATATTGTTTCTATTCTCTGTCCTTAATGGCTTTTATACCATCCCAAAGAGAGGCTATGCTAAAGAATGCTCAAACTACCACACAATTGCACTCATCTCACACTCTAGTAAAGTAATGATCAAAATTCTCCAAGCCAGGCTTCAGCAATACATGAATTGTGAACTTCCAGATGTTCAAGCTGGTTTTAGAAAAGACAGAGGAACGAGAGCTCAAATTGCCAACATTTGCTGGATCATGGAAAAAGCAAGAGAGTTCCAGAAAAACATCTACTTCTGCTTTATTGACTATGTCAAAGCCTTTGACTGTGTGGATCACAATAAACTGTGGAAAATTCTGAAAGAGATGGGAATACCAGACCACCTGACCTGCCTCTTGAGAAATTTGTATGCAGGTCAGGAAGCAACAGTTAGAACTGGACATAGAACAACAGACTGGTTCCAAATAGGAAAAGGAGTTCGTCAAGGCTGTATATTGTCACCCTGCTTATTTAACTTATATGCAGAGTACATCATGAGAAACGCTGGGCTGGAGGAAGTACAAGCTGGAATCAAGATTGCTGGGAGAAATATTGATAACCTCAGATATGCAGATGACAGCACCTTTATGGCAGAAAGTGAAGAAGAACTAAAGAGCCTCTTGACAAAACTGAAAGAGGAGAATGAAAAAGTTGGCTTAAAGCTCAACATTCAGAAAATGAAGATCATGGTATCCAGTCCTGTCACTTCATGGCAAATACAGTGGCTGATTTTATGTTTTTGGGCTCCAAAATCACAGCAGATGGTGACTGCAGGCATAAAATTAAAAGACGCTTACTCCTTGGAAGGAAAGTTATGACCAACCTAGACAGCAGATTAAAAAGCAGAGACATTACTTTGTCAACAAAGGTCTGTCTAGTCATGGCTATGGTTTTTCCAGTGGTCATGTATGGATGTGGGAGTTGGACTATAAAGAAAGCTGAGTGCATAAGAATTGATGCTTTTGAACTGTGCTGTTGGAGAAGACTCTTGAGAGTCCCTTGGACTGCTAGGAGGTCCAACCAGTCCATCCTAAAGGAAATCAGTCCTGGATGTTCATTGGAAGGACTGATGTTGAAGCTGAAACTCCAATACTTTGGCCACCTGATGAGAAGTGCTTATTCATTTGAAAAGACCCTGATGCTGGGAATGATTGAAGGGAGGAAGAGAAGGGGATGACAGAGGATGAGATGGTTGGATAGTATCACCAACTCAATGGACATGAGTTTGGGTAAACTCCGGGAGTTAGTAATTTACACGGAGGCCTGGTGTGGTGCAGTTCATGGGGTCGCAAAGAGTCAGACAGGACTGAGCGACTGAACTGAACTGAAGAAGGCTTTGTCTTTCTCTTTTAAGGTATCGATGTTCTTGCACTATCTGTGGGTGGGGCCACTGCAGGCTGTTGCAGTGATCACCCTGCTCTGGATGGAAATAGGAATATCATGTCTTGCTGGGATGGCAGTTCTCATTCTTCTTCTGCTTTTGCAAAGCTACTTCGGGAAGTTGTTTTCATCACTCCGGTAAGAGAAACACTTCTTTTAAAAATTGATAATACGTAATTGGTAACATCTACAGTCTGCTTGATGCTTTTGTTCAAAAACAAGACAAATGCCTTCTCTAGTCTCTTCTTTTGGAGAAGGAAATGGCAACCCACTCCAGTATTCTTGCCTGGAGAATCCCAGGGACAGAGGAGCCTAGTGGGCTGCCGTCTAGGGGGTCTCACAGAGTCGGACATGACTGAAGCGACTTAGAAGCAGCAGCAGCAGCAGTCTCTTCTTTGTGTGAGTTGTAGACCCTACAAGCTTAGCCAGTGGAAGCGCCAGCCTTAAACTGAAGGCTGATCCTGAAACAAGAACAGGGAATGCATTCACTGGGTCCTCTTGGCACCGTATCTGAAAAAGTAGAGTGTCCTTCAGCAGAATTTACCCATGTCCAAGTTATTTAAATATTGTTACATAGTAATAATCTATTAGCCCCATTTCTCACTGCATATATTTTGATTATGCTTGTGTTGGAGACTTTCAGGTATTTATTCATGTTTCCATTAAGTTATAAGCACCCCCAGGACCAGGCTGATCTCCATTGTGTCTTTATGAAGCCCCACAGTCATAGCAGCACATGTGACAGAAAAGTGGCTGGTGGTGAAGAGCCTTCTAGTGCTGAGTTAGATTGAAGTAGGTCCCAGACGGTTGGAGGTGGGTGGTTGTCAGGTTATGGAGATGTGCTATTTGAAGCTCACTGAGTTCTTGTGTTTGTTGTGTGTATGTAGTTCTGTGCTTGGTGTCTTTCTTTATTTGGAATTTCCTTTCCTTTCTTTGCTGGAGAGAGAGATACTCCCTATCCTTCGAGGCCCTGTTCCAGTGCTACCAGGTCTCTGAAGGTCTTCTTGTTCTCCTTTCCTGGTGGAATTAAGAGTCCCATCTTTTCTGCTCACCAGAAATTCTCTCCTATTTTATTAAAGCACAGACTCTGTCTTCCTGGGTGTCTTTCTGCCTCCCTACCTGACCGTGACCTCTTTGAGCAAATGGTTTGTATCTGACACATTTCAGGTCTCTTTTAGCCGATGCTATACATTGTCCAAGTTACTTCTTGAAATGTACTGGATGGTTGACTTCCTAGTTGAAGCCTTTTTCTCCATTTGCACTTTGAGTAGGACCTGCTTGTGTTCTAAGTGCAAAAGAGCTGTAGAGAATAATTTTATTCCTAGCCCCACCCCCGTGCCCACTCCTGCTGCTGCTGCTGAGGAAAGTTGGGCTGTGGTCACTAAGGCTTGTCTCACATCTGTCCGCTCAGGAGTGAGACCGCTGCTCTCACAGACAAGAGGATCAGGACCATGAGTGAAGTCATAACTGGCATCAGAACAATAAAAATGAATGCTTGGGAAAAGTCATTTATGGATCTTATTACCAGACTGAGAAGGTAAGTTTATATATAGATGTCACTCCATATTTTCGTGCTTTATTTCCTATTCTGTTGCATACTTTAGATGTCTTACCAAAGAAGTGTTTAAGTTCATCTTCACATTAAGGTGAACTTAAATACTAACTTTTCACTGCATCCCCTACATGTTGCAGTAGGGTTAGGAATAGTGGAGATATCATTTAAGCTGCTCTTTCATTTGCCATCTTCTCAAAGGAAAAAATGTACATACTACTTACTTATACAGAAATGAAATTCTAAGTAGTTCTTGATGCCTCAAATCCCAATAAGCAATGCTTTTAACATAGTATTTGAGACAATGACATTCAAACTAAAATTGTAATTTATGTTGATGGCTGATAACCAGGAAGATTATAGAGACTTGATATACTTGTATTGAGCCGAACTGTATGAATCACTATTGTTCATTGTTGCTATGCTTAGTCGCTCAGTCAGATCTGACTCCTTGTGACCCCATGGACTGTAGTTCACCAGGCTTCTCTGTCCATGGGACTTCCCAGGCAGGAATACTGGAGTGAGTTGCCATTTCCCGCTCCAGAGGATCTTACAGACCCAGGGATTGAACCCGTGTCTCCTGCATTGGAGGTGGATTCTTTACCACCATGAAAGCTCATGAATCACTATTATTCAATTCAAATGGAGCTATGAAAATATTGTCCCTTTTGTTCTGCTTCATGTTTTTAGGCTGTTTTTCCATCTTTAATTTAAATATCTGGTGAGCATTTCTCTGACCCCACCTTGTCACATCTCACTTTGCACCTTTGCAGAGCCCATCTTCCTTCTACTCTGGCCTCCAAGCCTGACTCCAGCTCATCTTCAGGGTCCACGTGTGTGTGACTTGCTTGACTCCACTGCTCCGAGTTACATAGCCCAGCTCTGGGCTCCCTTGGGGGCTGTGATGACTGTCTCTGTCTATTGTCTCCCAATTTTGTGGTTACTAATTCTCTTTGCCCACAAGTTCATGAGCACCTGGAGGGGACAGGGCGTGTCTTTCTGTAAGGAGCCTGCCACAGACTTGTAATTATGAATGTTTGTTGAATGAATGTTCAAACCCCGTCTAATTGACCCAAAATGTTTGCAAGTGTGACATTAAACCTCCTTTTACTTGAAGGAGTGAAGTGGTGATGCAGTGTGTGGTCCTGGTGTTGGGCAGACTCCTGAGTGTGCACTATGCTAATGTCTCCATGATGTGAGGGATGGTTTATCTTAATCTGTGTCCATTCCCTAGAAAGGGGCCACTTACACAGGGCACTGAATTCGTGTCTTGTATGCTGATGCTTTTTATAAAACCTTTGTCCTACTTTCTTTTTACAGTAAGGAAATGTCCAAGATTCTGAAAAGTTCCTACCTTAGGGGCATGAATTTGGCATCGTTTTTCACTGTGAGCAAAATCATGATTTTTGTCACCTTCATCACCAATGAGCTCCTTGACAACCGGATCACAGCCAGCCAAGTGTTTGTGGTGGTGATGCTGTTTGAGGCTCTGCGGTTCTCGAGCTCCCTCTACTTCCCCATGGCCATCGAGAAGGTGTCAGAGGCCGTCATCAGCATCCAAAGGATAAAGGTTTGGTGACAAATAATTTTTTTTCAGTTGTAGGTGGATTGTTTGTAAACTGCCTCCTTTTGTTTGGTATCACTATGTTCTAGTTAGGTGATATTTAACTCTCTCAGTGCCAAAGCTGGCAGTCTTCCCAGAATGTAGTAGGTAATCCCTTTTCTTATTAGGTAGAGTGCATTACAGATATCATAAGACTGGTTCTCATGCAGAGGCAGTAGTATATATAAGTAGTAGTAGCATAGGGCTCTAGTGTAGTGATGTCTGCAGAGTGACTAAAATGTCTAAAAGCAGGAGCAAACAGAGTGCATCTCCTGTGCTGACTCCAATGACTGGATAGTGACTGTGCACAGTCTCTGGGCCAGGAGGGGAGGAACTTGCTGAGAGCTCCCTGTTCCCTGCAGAGGAAGAGTGGCCTCAGATTCACTTAATTCTCTGTATTCAAAATGAGTTATTTCCTCCACAGATGTTTTGCTTGTTGGTGTCTGAGCCTGACTTTTGTATCTGTCTTTTCATCCCCGTCCCCTTTTTATTTACTGCTTAATCCGTTCTCTCTAGCTGCCTTCTTTTTAAATTTGTAATTCCCACCAATATGTGAACTAAGAACTTCCAGATATACAAGCTGGATTTAGGAAAGGCAGAGGAACCAGAGATAAAATTGCCAACATCCATTGGATCATAGAAAAAGCAAGATAATTCCAGAAAAAAAAAAATCTACCTTTGCTTCATTGACTACATTAAAGCTTTTGTCTGTGTGGATCACAACAAGCTGTGGAAAATTATCAAAGAGATGAGATATCAAACCACCTTACCTGCCTCCTGAGAAACCTGTATGCAGGTCAAGAAGCAACTGTTAGAACTGGACATGGAACAATGGACTAGTTCCAAATTGAAAAAGGAGTATGTCAAGGCTGTATATTGTCACCCTGCTTATTTAACTTATATGCAAAGTACATCATGTGAAATGCTAGGCAAAGGAGAATGAAAAAGCTGGCTTAAGACTCAACATTCAAAAAACTAAGATCATGGCATCTTATCCAATCATTTCATGGCAATAAATGGGGAAACAGTGGAAACAGTGGCAGACTTAATTTTGTTGTTCTCCAAAATCACTGCAGATGGGGACTACAACCATGAAATTAAAAAAAAAAATGCTTACTCCTTGGGAGAAAGCCTAGGACAAACCTAGACAGCATATTAAAAAGCAGAGACATTGCTTTATCGACAAAAGTCTATATAGTCAAAGCTATGGTTTTTCCATTCATTGTGTATGGATGTGAGAGTTAGACCATAAAGCAGGCTAAGCACGGAAGAAATGATGCTTTGAAATTGTAGTGCTGGAGAAGACACTTGAGAGTCCCTTGGGCTGCAAAGAGTTCAAACCAGCTAATCCTAAAGGAAATCAACCATTAAGTATTCACTGGAAGGACTGGTGCTGAAGGGTCAATACTTTCTTTGGCCACCTGATGCCAAGAGCAGACTCATTGGAAAAGACCCTGATACTGAGAAAGGTTGAAGGCAGGAGGAGAAGGGGACAATAGAGTATGAGATGGTTAGATAGTGTCGCTGACTCAGTCAACATGAATTTGAGCAAACTCTTGGAGATAGTGATGGACAGGGAGCCTGGAGTGCTGTAGTCCATGGAATTTCAAAGAGTCAGACACAACTTAGTGACTGAACAGAAACAAATACACTATATTATATGATTATGTTTATATATATCATGAGATGTAATAATAGTATATATTATTCCATATATTATTTAATATGTTCTGATGTGAACTAATACTTTAAGTACAGTTAGCAAAACAGTATTTAGACTGTTCAAAGTTTGCAAATTCCAGGAAAGTGACTGTTTTTGTTTGTGCTTTCTTCCTGCAGTTTAACAATTTGTTTTTTTCCTCTTTTCTGTAGAATTTTTTATCACTTGATGAAATACCACAGCTCAACACTCAGCTGCCATCAGATGGTGAAATGATGGTGGACATGCAAGATTTCACTGCTTTTTGGGATGAGGTAACATATCTTTCTTTCCAAGATCCCTGACTGCTAACAGACAAATCTGACATAGATTTATTGGAGAATTTTTAGATTGTACCATGGTGTAAAATGTGACTTGCTCATTAACTAAAAGTATGTTACAAAATTTTTTCAAAATTGGCACTAAGGTTTGTATCTAATGGAGATTAAGTATAATATCAACCTAAAATGTTTGACATGTTGCTCTCACTCTCATTTTCAAGAGATCTTTCAAAGTATTAGCACACATTGAACTTAAAGTCCATACATTTGTAATGTTAGAATTTACAGAATTGGACAGACAAAATGCTGCAGTGTGGAATGTGTTAACTAACAAACATGCAACTGGTTGTTAAAGACGCGTTGGGGAATCAGTGCACATTTTTGCCTTGATTATCAGACCATTGTATTATACATAGAGGGAGGCCATGATCTGGATGTTTGCTGTGGGGTAGAGTGGGGGCTCCTGCATCCTGAGCTTCTGGATATTTCTGGCTACTTTGGTGGCAGGTGGGGCAGGAGGAGACAGCAGGTGGGCATAATGAGCACCGTGATTCCCAGTTAATGGACTGCACTGTATGGCAAGCTGACAGAGAGAACTGGTGATTCCCAACACTTGGTTTATCTGTTAGGTTCAGGCAAACAGAAAAGAAAAAAAAAAAAAAGAAAGAAAAGAAAAACAGGGTTTGGTCTCAAGAAGTTGTCAGCATCACACACCCATTGCGGCCCCTTTAGCAACTGAAATTCTCCCCCTGCCTCCTGGTTCCCTGGTCCTCTGTGCACATCCTCCTCTATCAGTGTGAATTAGTCAGTAGAACAGAACCCCAGCACGGGAGAGGGAATTCCATGCAGGGAATTAGTTATGGAGATGATAAAAAAGGGAGAAAAAAGCAGAAAGGGGAAAACAGTGGTGTGTGAGACAACCCAGGGGTTATCAAAGGCAGGAAGCTGTTGCCACACCCAGGGCTGGAGGACCTCTGGGAGGAGGCGCCTCCACCAGAGGGTCCACCCTCCAGAGCAGAGCCCAGAGCCCAGCTGCTGTCAGAATGGGGACCACAGAGCACGTGTCCTGACTGTAGACTCACCGTCTATCATGCCTGTGACTCTGTGGTGCCACCTGCATCGTGTTCACCTGCTTCTGACTCAGCACCTGCCGTCCCCACCGACAACTAGTGGTGTGTTCCCAGATACATGAAACCACATCCCTGTACCTTCGGTACATGGAAACTCACACAGGGTACCTGACCTTCCTTGATGGTTTCTCCTGACTTAATATAGTAGATTTGCCTCCTGTTTGGTGTTTCTTGGCATAATGCTCTTGAAACATTTATAGAAAGCACCACAAAAATTCCATTATAAAGTCTACTCTATGTGAATGTTACCACATTCTTTATATGAAACTCGTTAGCAGATTTCTTTAGTTCCCAGTAAACACATAGATTTATTTTAAATCAATTCGGTATATGATACAGATTGTTTCTGCAGTTTTTCATGAACTGAAATAAAAATATATACAACAGTATCTGCCTGTGAAACAAATGGCTGCAAGGCAGAATAAGGGATTTCAATTGTACTACAGCCTATGTGAATAAATCAGATGAAAAATCTGAAAAGGTTTCTAAATACCTTCTAGAGTAAAAAAAAATCCAAATTGTTAATAACTTAATCAATGATTTTAATAAAAAATATTAATAACTCAAGATACTAAACTGCTAAAAGAAGAGGGGAAAAGGTTGTGAGTTCTGCTGTAAGGCTCTTCTTGTAAAATCTAACTAATTGCATATTATGACTCTGTTAGAGCAGTATTCAAAATTACAGAGATGAGAGGCTTCAGCAGCTACATCTTCACAAAAATAGCTTCCATGTTAACATTAATGTGTGTCAAGGTTTCCTTGGAGAAAGAAATGGCAGCCCACTCCAGGATTCTTACCTGGAGAATCCCATGGACAGAAGAGCCTGGTGGGCTACAGACCATAGGGTCACAGAGTCGGATATGCCTGAAATGATTTAGCAAAGCAACACAAAGGTATTCCTATCAAAGTAAATGATAATTATGCTATTGCAGCTAATTTTTACCACTTTGGGGGAATTAAAATTCTCAATATTTTCAACTGAATTTTATCTCTTATAGCACTCACTAAAAGCTTACAGCCATGGTACCATAATAAAAATTTTTGTAAGGTACCTAGATTGTTACTACTGAGACACAAAAATGTGAGGTAAGCATACCTTTTCCCAGAACCCTTTGAAGCCAGAGATATTAAACAATTAAGGCACTTGAGAATATTAGGGATATGTATAAACTTTCAAAAAGAAAAACAAACAAAGTATAGCTGTACTAGCAAGCAATGACAAAATAGTAAATCTTCATTTTATGAACGTTTAATTATATAAATGTAAGGAATTCTGGCTTAAGAAATGGTCAAGAGCAACTTGTCATTTCTTATGGTAAAGTATTAAAAACCCAGTGCTAAATTCAGCCACTGTAGGATAAAGAAACTAAAACAAAAAAAAAAATCTTAAGGACCTGGAGACTTAGTGAGCAAAACCTCATTTTAAACTGATTGAGGCCTCTGAACTAATCCTGTGTGTCAAAGGCAGGGAAGAAGGATCTCTCTAAACATGTAAAAACTACTGATTCATAAGGAAACTAAAGAAATGAAAGTATGCATGCTTATCATATCACAGAAATCAAAACTGAGAAAGGATACAGAAGAAAGCAAAAATGTGATCTGTTTACTCAGGGCATTCATCATTAAAATCTACAGTAATCCGATCAACTAAAATTTTTCTCTGAAATTATACTGCTCCCATTTCCTGTGTCAAAACTTAAAATTACTGTCTCATTAAAGAGTTAGTAAATGATTCTAAAACAGATTCCTTCTTGCCTCACAGAGGTTCAGTTCAGTTCAGTTCAGTTGCTCAGTCATATTCAATTCTCTGCTACCCCATGAGTTGCAGATGCCAGGCCTCCCTGTCAATCACCAACTCCTGGAGTTTACCCAAACAAAAGTCCATTGAGGCAGTGATGCCATCCAGCAATCTCATCCTCTGTTGTCCGCTTTCCTCCTTCCTCCAATTCTTCCCAGGATCAGGGTCTTTTCCAATGAGTCAATTCTTCACATGAGGTGGCCAAAGTATTGGTTTCAACTTCAACATCAGTCCTTCTAATGAAAACCCAGGACTAATCTACTTTAGGATGGACTGGCTGGGTCTCCTTACAGTCCAAGGCACTCTCAAGAGTCCTCTCCAACACCACAGTTCAAAAGCATCAATTCTTTCATGATCAGCTTTCTTGAGTCCTACCCTCACATCGATACATGACCACTGGAAAAACCATAGCCTTGACTAGACGAACCTTTGTTGGCAAAGTAACGTCTCTGCTTTTTAATCTGCTGTCTAGGTTGGTCATAACTTTCCTTGCAAGGAGTAAGCATCTTTTAATTTCATGGCTGCAATCACCATCTACAGTGATTTTGGAGCCCATAAAAACAAAGTCTGACACTGTTTCCACTGTTTCCCCATACATTTTCCATGAAGTGATGGGACCGGATGGCATGATCTTCGTTTTCTGAATGTTGAGCTTTAAGCCAACTTTTTCACTCTCCTCTTTCACTTTCATCAAGAGGCTCTTTAGTTTCTCTTTATTTTCTGCCATAAGGGTGGTGTCATCTGCATATCTGAGGATATTGATATTTCTCCTAGCAATCTTGATTCCAGCTTGTGCTTCTTCCAGCCCAGCATTTCTCAGGATGTACTCTGCATAGAAGTTAAATAAGCAGGGTGACAATACACAGCCTTGACGTACTCATTTTCCTATTTGGAACCAGTCTGTTGTTGCATGTCCAGTTCTAACTTGCTTCCTGACCTGCATACAGGTTTCTCAAGAGACAGGTCAGGTGGTCTGGTATTCCCATCTCTTTCAGAATTTTCCACAGTTTATTGTGATCCACACAGTCAAAGGCTTTGGCATAGTCAATAAAGCAGAAATAGATGTTTTTCTGGAACTCTCTTGCTTTTTCCATGATCCAGCGGATGTTGGCAATTTGATCTCTGGTTCCTCTGCCTTTTCTAAAACCAGCTTGAACATCTGGAATTTCATGGTTCATGTATTGCTGAAGCCTGGCTTGGAGAATTTTGAGCATTACTTTACAAGCATGTGAGATGAGTGCAATTGTGTGGTAGTTTGATCATTCTTTGGCATTGCTTTTCTTTGGGATTGGGATGAAAACTGACCTTTTCCAGTCCTGTGGCCACTGCTGAGTTTTCCAAATTTGCTGGAATATTGAATGCAGCACTTTCACAGCATCATCTTTTAGGATTTGAAATAGCTCAACTGGAATTCCATCACTTGCACTAGCTATGTTAGTAGTGATGCTTCCTATGGCCCACTTGACTTCACATTCCAGGATGTCTGGGTCTAGGTGAGTGTGAGTGATCACAGCATCATGATTATCTGGGTCATAAATATCTTTTTTGTACAGTTCTTCTGTGTATTCTTGCCACCTCTTCTTAATATCTTCTGCTTCTGTTAGGTCCATATCATTTCTGTCCTTTATCGAGCCCATCATTGCATGAAATGTTCCCTTGGTATCTCTAATTTTCTTGAAGAGATCTCTAGTCTTTCCCATTCTGTTGTTTTCCTCTATTTCTTTGCATTGATCACTGAAGAAGGCTTTCATATCTCTTCTTGCTATTCAGATGCTCATATCTTTCCTTTTCTCCTTTGCTTTTTGGCTTCTCTTCTTTTCACAGCTATTTGTAAGGCCTCTTCAGACAACCGGTTTGCTTTTTCGCATTTCTTTTCCATGGGGATGTTCTTGATCTCTGTCTCTTGTACAGTGTCACAAACCTGCATCCATAGTTAATCAGGCACTCTGTCTATCAGATCTAATGGCAGACCACTTCGGTATTCCTCCTTTGAGAGCCCCATGAAGAGTATGAATAGGCAAAAAGATAGGACACTGAAAGATGAACTCACCAGGTCGGTAAGTGCCCAATATGCTACTGGAGAAATAACTCCAGATAGAATGAAGGGATGGAACCAAAGCAAAAATAGCACCCAGTTGCAGATGTGACTGGTGATGGAAGCAAGGTCAGATACTGTAAAGAGCAATATTGCATAGGAACCTGGAATGTTAGGTCCATAAATCAAGGCAAATTGGAAGTGGTCAACAGGAGGTAAAAAGAGTGAACATTGACATTCTCTGAATCAGCAAACTAAGATGGACTGGAATGGGTGAATTTAACTCAGATGACATCCTGGAATGTGAAGTTAAGTGGGCCTTAGGAAGCATCACTATGAAGAAAACTAGTGGAGGTGATGGAATTCCAGTTGAGCTATTTCAAATCCTAAAAGGTGATGCTATGAAAGAGCTGCACTCAATATGCCAGCAAATTTGGAAAACTCAACCATGGCCACAGGACTGGAAAAGGTCAGTTTTCATTCCCAATCTCAAAGAAAGGCAATGCCAAATAATGCTCAAACTACCGCACAATTGCACTCATCTCACACACTGTAAAGTAATGCTCAAAATTCTCCAAGCCAGGCTTCAGCAATATGTGAACTGTGAACTTCCATTATTCAAGCTGGTTTTAGAAAAGGCAGAGGAACCAGAGATCAAATTGCTAACATCCGCTGGATCATGGAAAAAGCAAGAGAGTTCCAGAAAAACATCTATTTCTGCTTTATTGACTATGTCAAAGCCTTTAACTGTGTGCATCACAACAAATTGTGGAAAATTCTGAAAGAGATGGGAATACCAGACCACCTGACCTGTCTCTTGAGAAACCTGTATGCAGGTCAGGAAGCAACAGTTAGAACTGGACATGGAACAAGAGACTGGTTCCAAATAGGAAAAGGAGTACATCAAGGCTGTATATTGTCACCCTGCCTATTTAACATATATGCAGAGTACATCATGAGAAACGCTGGGCTGGAGGAAGCACAAGCGGGAATCAAGATTTCTGGGAGAAATATCAATAACCTCACATATGCAGATGACACCACCCTTATGGCAGAAAGTGAAGAACTAAAGAGCCTCTTGATGAAAGTGAAAGAGGAGAGTGAAAAAGTTGGCTTAAAGCTCAACATTCAGAAAACTAAGATCATGGCATCCGGTCTCATCACTTTATGGGAAATGGATGATAAAACAGTGGAAACAGTGTCAGACTATTTTTGGGGGGGGGTCCAGAATCACTGCAGATGGTGATTGTAGCCATGAAATTAGAAGACAGCTATTCCTTGCAAGGAAAGTTATGACCAATCTAGACAGTATATTAAAAAGCAGAGACATTACTTTGTCAACAAAGGTCCATCTAGTAAGGGCTATGGTTTTTCCAGTGGTCATGTATGGATGTGAGAGTTGGACTGTGAAGAAGGCTGAGTGCTGAAGAATTGATGCTTTTGAACTGTGGTGTTGGAGAAGACTCTTGAGAGTCCCTTGGAATGCAAGGAGATCCAACCAGTTCATCCTAAAGGAGATCAGTCCTGGGTGTTCATTGGAAGGACTGATGTTGAAGCTGAAACTCCAATACTATGGCCACCTGATGCAAAGACCTCACTCATTTGAAATGACCCTGATGCTGGGAAAGATTGAGGGCAAGAGGAGAAGGGGAAGACAGAGGATGAGATGGCTGGATGGCATCACCAACTCGATGGACATGAGTTTGGGTGAACTCCGGGAGTTGGTGATGGACAGGGAGGCCTGGCGTGCTGCAGTTCATGGGTTTGCAAAAAGTAGGACACAACTGAGCGACTGAACTGAACTGAGCTGATTAGAAAGAGAAACATGCACCCAAGATAAGGTCATTTCCTCGAAAGAAGCTGGTTGCATCAAAGGCAGGCTTTGGCACAGAATGTGAGATTGTAGATAAAGTGGTGTTAGTTGTAGCTGAGAGTGGCTGTAGTGGGAGCTGAGGAGGGGAAAGCAACGCTGCAGTTTTCATCGTGGTTGCTATGGTGTCAGCTGTGTTCACCACCTGGCAGTCACTACCGTTGAATTATCTGAACAGTAGCTTTTGCCTTTCATTCAATACAAAAGCAGGTAGTATTAGCAGCGTTAGCATCTAAACAGGAGACACAGCTGTTGTCGTTTTCCCAGATTTCTGGTGCTGGAGAGGTGACCCTGTGGAGCTGCGGCATTGGGGCTCTCGTGATGGTGGTCGGTAAAGCTGGGTGTGTAGTTACATTCAGGGCCATGGAGGTGCCCTGAGCTGTGGTCATCACACAGAGTATGACCACACATCCCGTGGCCCAGAGCAGTAGGCGGGATAGCCTGGACATCACATCCTCCATGCTGGTGTTCAAGTGGAACTGGGGCACGCAACGCTATGTCTGTCCTTTTGTCCCCTACACACACCCCCGCATTGTGTACAGGTGTCCACTGAATTTTTTTTGTACCAAACTATCGCACGACTGAACAAGTTCACTTGCACTTTTTACTTTCATGCATTGGAGAAGGAAATGGCAACCCACTCCAATATTCTTGCTTGGAGAATCCCAGGGACAGAGGAGCTTAGTGGGCTGCCGTCTATGGGGTCGCACAGAGTCGGACATGACTGAAGCGACTTAGCATCATCAGCAGCAGCATGCAGCATTTTAAAATGGACTATTTTGTTCTTTCAGGAGCTGAATATCATGTTCTCAGACTTCTTGCCCTTAGTACAGAACACGCTGTTCTGTTGTCCTGGCCTTGCCTATGGAAGGACTGTGCCCCTTGCTGGCATCATTAGTAATTAGGGGCTGTCATAGGTCATGGGTGAGAGAGCCCTTGAAAGGGGGAGAAGCACAGACATTGGGAGTTTTGGAGAGAAGCTGAGTCTGAATGAAGCCCCTGCTGGGTTGGGAGGCAGGAGATAGACATGAGCTCTATAACCTTCTCACTATACAGCCAGGTGGGCAAGGTCTCAGCTTTAATATAAATGGTCCCAGGGACTTCTCTAGTGGCCCAGTGGTTAAGAATCCACCTTCCAATGCAGTAGACTTTGGTCCCACCCCTGGTTCAGGAACTAAGATCACATACGCTCTGGAGCAACTAAGCCCACACACTGCAACAAAGACCCAGTGCAGCCAAAATAAGAAAAAAAGCAAAATAAAGGTTGTGTGGGGGCCTCCAGATCTCATGGGACAGGGTTTTTGAACTGTGTCTGCACAGAGTTGGGGCTGAGCTGATGGTGTTTTATTCAGGCAGTGTCCCCTGAGCCTGGATAAACAGTAGGGGAGGGGACCCAGTGCCTCTGCGCTGTCGAGTGCTGTCCCCTTCTGGGCATCCCAGAGCAATGCTGGATCCCGAAGCCTGAACAAGGAGGGAACTCTGTCTGGCCCTGACCGACTGAGGGCTGCGATGGGAAGCTGATGTTTGTAGGTAGTTCACTATTTTGTAGTCATAACTGAGCGAAAAGTAATAAAATAGGAATCCTAAGTTTCAGGCAGAAAGAAAGAAGTGGAGAAATTTTAAAATCTTAAAAAATCTTTCTCATGTATTAAAATGATAGATTTTTAATTCTTAAAATCTGGAGCAAGCTTTTTTTTCGGTGATTAAAAATCATTGCCAAATTTTTTTACTATGTGAACGTTTTTTAATCAGTTCAGTTCTTTCCAGAAAAAAAAAAAATTAATTTGAAGATTATCCAGACTTTTACTTAATTATATGTAACCCCTGTGCCTGTGTGTCTTTCTTAAACATAGCAGTTACTGAGAATTCTCTTAACATTTAGATATGTAAAGATGTACAGACGCCCTAAGTCTTTCAGGAATATGACCCGTGATTGGCATGATGGTACTTTTCCTTCTCCATCATATTGGACTATGCACTGTCTAGTGTAATCCATGTTTTTTGTTTTCCTTGTAGTAGAAGCACTTTATTGCTCCTGTGTAGCCAGGATAGGTAATGCATGTATCACACATAAAATTGAGGCTTTATCACTCTGACCCATGATGTCATAATTAATTTCTTTATTCTTCATTATTTTGTTGTTGGTATTACATTAGAGCTCTAGTTAAATTAGAGCTCTGACCATTACTTATAAGAGTTATTTTAGCATAAGTGACTTCTTCATATAAAGTGCCCTTTTGCTTGCTGAGCATTACTGAGGTTTATTCTTTATCAAATGAAAATGGAGACATTAGTGATTTCAAATTATTTATTAAAAGACCAGGCATGCTAGGTATTTATGCTGCCACCTTGTGAAGACTAATGAGATAGACAGGTAAAACCAAAAGTCATGATGAAAACTTATAAATGATTAAAAACCTCCCCTTGAATATTCTAAGTACATTATATTAATAAGTTTGTGTGCATCATGCAGTTTGCATTTCAGGCAGGTACCTTGTCATCTCTACTACTTAAATTTTGTGGGTGTCAAGAACTGTGTCCGTATGGAAATCTGGTGAAAGAAGGTATCTTCTTTTTTTTCCCCCTATTATTTTATTTTTATTGTATTATTATTTATAGTACATTGCTCAAGCTTTTTTTTTCTTTTAACTTTACAATATTGTATTGGTTTTGCCATATATCAACATAAATCCACCACAGGTGTACACGTGTTCCCCATCCTGAACCCTCCTCCCTCCTCCCTCCCCTTACCATCCCTCTGGGTTATCCCAGTGCACTAGCCCCAAACATCCAGTATCGTGCATCGAACCTGGACTGGTGACTCGTTTCATATATGATATTATACATATTTCAATGCCATTCTCCCAAATCATCCCACCCTCTCCCTCTCCCAGAGTCCAAAAGACTGTTCTATACATCAGTGTCTCTTTTGCTGTCTTGTATACAGGGTTATTGTTACCATGTTTCTAAATTCCATATATATTTGTTAGTATACTGTATTGGTGTTTTTCCTTCTGGCTTACTTCACTCTGTATAATAGGCTCCAGTTTCATCCACCTCATTAGAACTGATTCAAATGTATTCTTTTTAATGGCTGAGTAATACTCCATTGTGTATATGTACCACAGCTTTCTTATCCATTCATCTGATGATGGACATCTAGGTTGCTTCCATGTCCTGGCTATTATAAACAGTGCTGCGATGAACACTGGGGTACACGTGTCTCTTTCCCTTCTGGTTTCTTCGGTGTGTATGCCCAGCAGTGGGATTGCTGGGTCATAAGGCAGTTTTATTTCCAGTTTTTTAAGGAATCTCCACACTGTTCTCCATAGTGGCTGTACTAATTTGCATTCCCACCAATAGTGTAAGAGAGTTCCCTTTTCTCCACACCCTCTCCAGCATTTACTGCTTATAGACTCTTCTTTCTGCAATTACATGCTTCAAACCCCCAAAGAGATAGGATTGGATGAAAAGGCCTCTGCCGAGGTCCAGCCCCGGCTGATCCAGGGTATTCAAAGGGGAGATGGCTTCGGCGACCTATTTATTTATTTATTCATCAAAGATATAAAGAATAATAGAATGAGGATAGCTCAGTAGGAAAATTCAGTGGAGAAAAGAGGCTGAGTAGCTTGGTTTATGCGGAAGATTATTATAACCTGTGACACCAGGTTAGCTCTGACCACGGAGGCTGCAGGCGCCCTCTCGAATAGCGGAAGGTGCCCCACTTTAGACACCTTCTCGAGTGGGTCTTAGAAGCCCAGGCAAATAAATGGTCGCAGAGGATTTCTGTACTCCAGATGGAGACTCAGCTGGAATTTTTTTTTTTTTAATGATTTTATTTTATTATTTTTTTTTAATTAAAAAAATTTCAGGTATACACATGCTCCCCATCCTGAACCCTCCTCCCTCCCCCCTCCCCATACCATCCCCCTGGGCCGTCCCAGCGCACCAGCCCCAAGCATCCAGCATCATGCACTGAACCTGGACTGGCATCTCGTTTCATACATGACATTTCACATGTTTCAATGCCATTCTCCCAAATCTTCCCACCCTCTCTCTCTCCCACAGAGTCCATAAGACTGTTCTATACATCAGTGTCTCTTTTGCTGTCTCGTATATAGGGTTATCGTTACCATCTTTCTAAATTCCATATATATGCGTTAGTATACTGTATTTATGTTTTTCCTTCTGGCTTACTTCACTCTGTATAATAGGCTCCAGTTTCATCCACCTCATTAGAACTGATTCAATTATTTTCTTTTTAATGGCTGAGTAATACTCCATTGTGTATATGTACCACCGCTTTCTTATCCATTCATCTGCTGATGGACATCTAGGTTGCTTCCATGTCCTGGCTCTTATAAACAGTGCTGCGACGAACATTGGGGTACACGTGTCTCTTTCCCTTCTGGTTTCCTCAGTGTGTATGCCCAGCAGTGGGATTGCTGGATCATAAGGCAGTTCTATTTCCAGTTTTTTAAGGAATCTCCACACTGTTCTCCATAGTGGCTGTACTAGTTTGCATTCCCACCAACAGTGTAAGAGGGTTCCCTTTTCTCCACACCCTCTCCAGCATTTATTATTTGTAGACTTTTGGATCGCAGCCATTCTGACCGGTGTGAAATGGTACCTCATAGTGGTTTTGATTTGCATTTCTCTGATAATGAGTGATGTTGAGCATCTTTTCATGTGTTTGTTAGCCATCTGTATGTCTTCTTTGGAGAAATGTCTATTTAGATCTTTGGCCCATTTTTTGATTGGGTCATTTATTTTTCTGGAGTTGAGCTGTAGGAGTTGCTTGTATATTTTTGAGATTAGTTGTTTGTCAGTTGCTTCATTTGCTATTATTTTCTCCCATTCTGAAGGCTGTCTTTTCACCTTGCTAATAGTTTCCTTTGATGTGCAGAAGCTTTTAAGTTTAATTAGGTCCCATTTGTTTATTTTTGCTTTTATTTCCAATATTCTGGGAGGTGGGTCATAGAGGATCCTGCTGTGATGTATGTAATTGAGGGGAAGAATGACATGGGGAGACCAAGCTTTGGTGAGCAAGGCCCGTAGCTTCATTTTCAACAGGGGCTTTTATACCCTAAGTTACACATAGAGGATAATAGGGGATGCAAAGTCAGCAGTCTTTGATCCTTATCAAAAACTAGGGTTTCTATCCTGCAAATTTATCGTATACAAATGGTTTAGGTGATTTACATCATCTTCTGGCCAGAAGGCCTATTAACATTTTATGACTCTTGACAAATACTTATTTTCTCTAAGAGTAATTATTTTAAGGTTTGGCGCCATCTTCCGAAGGTGTTAGATAAAATTGCATTCCTATAGGGCGGACGTGTAATGGGTTTACAACAAAGGAAAGAATTTATTACCTTAAGGGTCTAAAGTTACTAACACCAAGGCCACTACTTATTTTTTTCTACATACCAACTGTTAATTAATACATATTCAAGGATACAATACAGGGGATGTGAAAACTTGGCAACAAGCATTGGCTCATCAATGAAATCTTTTACTAGTTTTATTCTGACAGTTTCTAACTCTCTGAGAGGCTCTAAGCTATTTGAATATCTTAAGCTTCCTGTGCCTCTGGAGGCTGGGAGACTGTAAACAATCATATGTATAGCTGTAGGAGACAGGGTAAACTTGTCAGGCGAGTTAGAGAGCCATCTGAGGGGTTTGGATTTAAACACTCCTAATTGCCCAGGAACTTTATTAATTGGAGCTGTAAGTTAACTCTTTGACAGAGAGAGTGAGATGGTGGTGGGGGACAGCCCCCAGTAAAGTCAGAGGTGAGAGCACAAAGCAATAAAGTAGGCGGACTCTGGTTTTGTGGAGGGTAGATGCTCGAGAATATCCGGGGGGATTCCTGAGGCTTGATCCCGCCTTTGCGTATGCTGAGCCTCCTTCCTCATGACCTTTGTCACGAGTGGAATGCCTCAATGGCTCCTGGCAGGCCTCCAGGACACAGTATCTTAAAATATGAAGGATAAAAAATGTGGGCTATATTAGCATGAAAATGAACGTTAGTCATGTCTGACTCTTTGCGACCCCCATGGACTATACATATATATAGTCCAATTCTCCAGGCCAGAATACTGGTGTGGGTGGCTATTCCCTTCTCCAGGGGATCTTGTTAACCCAGGTCTCCTACATTGCAGGCAGATTCTTTACCAGCTGAGCCACAGGGGAAGTCACTAGGGAAGGTATATTAGCATAGCAATGACTATTATATTATTTTCAACTACTTTCTGAAGTAATTTGTGTTACTTTGTTGAAATGGGTGTGTTTTTATAAACTTTAATTTGCAGGAATCAGAATCACCAACCCTAAAAGGCATTTCGTTTACTGTCAGACCAGGTGAACTGTTGGCTGTGGTCGGACCTGTGGGAGCAGGAAAGGTAAGTTGAGATGCCTTTTGTCAGTTTGACGCAATGCTGCAGCTTCTGTTAAATTCTCAGAGTGGAGACCAGAGCTGAGTGTGACAGGGTTTGAATTGGGTGTGTCTAGAACAGTGTTTCTCTAGGTGTGTTCCATAGAATGTTAGTTTGCAAGAAGGTTTCATGGCCAAATAAGTCTGGATAAACACACACTGTGTTTTCCTTCTTGATGTTTCATGTTGCACAGTTGGGAACTGCTTGTGGGGAGTTTGGGTGTTTTAGTGAAGGAAATTATTGATGTGATAGCTGTTCAGGACAGACAGAGACAGTGGGGACTTCTTTTTGTCACAGTGGCCCCTCCAGGAAGTCTGGAGGTGGTGAAGGCTCTTGCCAGAAGCTCTGAGCATTTCCTCATATGACTTTACTTGGTCCCACCAGTGCACATGTAAATGAATGTGCAGCCATGTGGTAGGGCTCAAGATACAGATGTGAGCCAGACCCCGATGCCTCTGCCTTTTAGAGGCAACCAGATTCTAAAGTGAGACAGATATGCAGGCAGATTATTTCATCTCAGTGTGGTGAGTGCTCTGATGATGTGGACATAGACATGCCTCTTCTGTGTGTTACAACAGATTTGAAGGACATGTGTACGTGCACTTAGTCTCCTGTGTTTTGCACAACAAAATACAGAAACCTAAATGTGGGATTTGTACACGAGAGGGAGATGATTACCTCTATGATGGACTTTTAAAAATATTTATGTATTTATATTTCTTTTAAAAATTTATGTATTTATTTTATGTTTTTAAAATTTATTTATTTTTTAATTGGACCATAATTGCTTTGCAATATTGTGTCAGTTTCTGCCATACATCAGCATGAATCAGCCATAGGTATATGTCTGTCCTCTACCTCTTGAAGCTCCCTCCCACCTTGCACTCCTCTAGGTTGTTACAGAGCACTGAATTTGAGCTCCCTAAGCATGATGGACTTTAACTCTTTGACCAAAACAACCTCAGAGTTCTCTTAATTAATAATCTTTGGATATGTTCTTCACACATCACTTTAAGTTAAAAAAGAATATTTATTGATTTGGCTGAATTGGGTCTTAGTTGCAGTACATGGGCTCTCTAATTGTGTGTTGGCCTAGTTGCCCTGCGGCATGTGGGATCTTAGTTACCTGTCCGCATATCTAAGCAGAGCCCCTGACATTGGAAAACAGATATATATATATATATATATATATATATATATATATATATAATTATCTGGGTATTTTTAAAAATATTTTTATTTTGTATTGGGATATAGCCAATTAACAGTGTTGTGATACTTTCAGGTGAACAGTGAAGGATATCTCTCAACCATACATATATACATATATCCATTCTCTGCCAAACTCCCCTCCCATCCAGACTGCCACAAAGCACTGAGTAGAGTCCCATGTACTATACAGTAAGTCCTTGTTGGTTACGCATTTTAAATATAGCAGTGTGTACACATCCATCCCAAACTCCCTAAATATCCCTTCCCTACATCCCGGAAGGTGGATTCTTAACCACTGACCACCAGGGAAGTCCCCACATACCTTTTTAAGAACAAGTATTTGTCAAGTAAGACATACCCAAATGCAGGAACAACTGCATTAAACATCAGATACAGAAAGTACTGCACAAACTACCACATAATTGCACTCATCTCACACTCTAGTAAAGTAATGCTTAAAATTCTCCAAGCCGGGCTTCAGCAATACGTGAACCGTGAGCTTCCAGATGTTCAAGCTGGTTTTAGAAAAGGCAGAGGAACCAGAGATCCAATTGCCAACATCCGCTGGATCATGGAAAAAGAAGAGAGTTCCAGAAAAACATCTACTTCTGCTTTATTGACTATGCCAAAGCCTTTGACTGTGTGGATAACAATAAACTGTGGAAAATTCTGAAAAAGATGGGAATACCAGACCACCTGACCTGTCTCTTGAGATACCTGTATGCAGGTCAGGAAGCAACAGCTAGAACTGGACATAGAACAACAGACTGCTTCCAAACAGGAAAAGTAGTACATCAAGGCTGTATATTGTCACCCTGCTTATTTAACTTACATGCAGAGTACATCATGAGAAATGCTGGGCTGGAGGAAGCACAAGCTGGAATCAAGATTGCTGGGAGAAATATCAATAACCTCAGATATGCAGATGACCCCACCCTTATGGCAGAAAGTGAAGAAGAACTAAACAGCTTCTTGACGAAAGTGAAAGAGGAGAGTGAAAAAGTTGGCTTAAAGCTCAACATTCAGAAAACTAAGATCATGGCATCCGGTCCCATCACTTCATGGCAAATAGATGGGGAAACAGTGGAAACAGTGGCTGACTTTATTTCTGGGGGCTCCAAAATCACTGCAGATGATGACTGCAGCCATGAAATTAAAAGACATTTACTCCTTGGAAGCAAAGTTATGACCAACCTAGATAACATATTAAAAAGCAAAAACATTACTTTGCCAACAAAGGTCTGTCTAGTCAAGGCTATGGTTTTTCCAGTATTCATGTATGGATGTGAGAGTTGGACTATAAAGAAAGCTGAGCACTGAAGAATTGATGCTTTTGAACTGTGGTGTTGGAGAAGACTCTTGAGAGTCCCGTGGACTGCAAGCAGATCCTACCAGTCCATCCTAAAGGAGATCAGTCCTGGGTGTTCATTGGAAGGACTGATGTTGACGCTGAAACTCCAATACTTTGGCCACCTGATGCGAAGAGCTGACTCATTTGAAAAGACATACAGATGGCTAACAAACACATGAAAAGATGCTCAACATCACTCATTATCAGAGAAATGCAAATCAAAACCACTATGAGGTACCATTTCATGCCAATCAGAATGGCTGCGATTCAAAAGTCTACAAATAATAAATGCTGGAGAGGGTGTGGAGAAAAGGGAACCCTCTTACACTGTTGGTGGGAATGCAAACTAGTACAGCCACTATGGAGAACAGTGTGGAGATTCCTTAAAAAACTGGAAATAGAACTGCCTTATGATCCAGCAATCCCACTGCTGGGCATACACACTGAGGAAACCAGAAGGGAAAGAGACAGGTGTACCCCAATGTTCATTGCAGCACTGTTTATAATAGTCAGGACATGGAAGCAACCTAGATGTCCATCAGCAGATGAATGGATAGGAAAGCTATGGTACATATACACAATGGAGTATTACTCAGCCATTAAAAAGAAAACAATTGAATCAGTTCTAATGAGGTGAATGAAACTGGAGCCTATTATACAGAGTGAAGTAAGCCAGAAGGAAAAACACCAATACAGTATACTAACGCATATATATGGAATTTAGAAAGATGATAACAATAACCCGGTGTACGAGACAGCAAAAGAGACACTGATGTATAGAACAGTCTTATGGACTCTGTGGGAGAGGGAGAGGGTGGGATGATTTGGGAGAATGGCATTGAAACATGTAAAATATCATGTATGAAACGAGATGCCAGTCCAGGTTCGATGCACAATACTGGATGCTAGTGCACTGGGACGACCCAGAGGGATGGTATGGGGAGGGAGGAGGGTTCAGGATGGGGAACACATGTATACCTGTGGCAGATTCATTTTGATATTTGGCAAAACTAATACAATTATGTAAAGTTTAAAAATAAAATAAAATTTAAAAAAAAGAAAAAAATTACTGAATTAATAAAGTGGAAACCTAAAGGCATAAAAAAAAAAAAAAAAAAAAAAAGACCCTGATGCTGGGAAAGATTGAGGGCAGGAGGAGAAGGGGACAACAGAGGATGAGATGGTTTGATGGCATCACCGACTCGATGGACTTGGGTTTGGGTGAACTCCGGGAGTTGGTGATGCACAGGGAGGCCTGGTGTGCTGTGGTTCATGGGGTTGCAAAGAATCGGACACGACTGAGCAACTGAACTGAACAGAAAGTACACATCCTGCTGGTCTGCTCTGCTAGTGAAGGATGTTACACATTCTTAGTCTTTGCTGAATAGAGCACTTCGTTTGGGGAAACTCAGGCAGGGTAGATTGTTATGGTATTTATATTCCTTATCCACCTTCAGTTTACATTGACCAATAGTGCTCTTTTCCATGTTTTTCCTTCAATATTCAGAGCTGCACTTTATCCTGTTCTGATATCCTTGATCAAGCACCAGGGTGGGGACTGTGCAGCATGTGTGTCCCGGCCTGAGTACTCTCTATTGACATGTGTGTGTTGCCCTCTGTTTCAGTCGTCACTGTTACGTGCTCTGCTGGGGGAGCTGCCCCGGAGCCAGGGGAAGGTTAGCGTGCATGGAAGGATCGCGTATGTTTCTCAGCAGCCCTGGGTGTTTCCAGGAACTGTGAGAAGTAACATTTTATTTGGGAAGAAATACGAAGAAGAGCGATATGAAGAAGTAATAAAGGCTTGTGCTTTGGAAGAGGTGAGTAATGACTTTTGAGCTGCATATACTCAAATTTCAAATGATAGTGTTCGCTTAAGCTATAAGGTTTATTGAAAGTTCTTTTTGTTTTTTTTCAATTTGAAAGGTCTTTGATTGTTGCTTTAAGCTGGTCTGGGTAAATATGCAGTTGTATATGCAGATGCTTTAATTCTGATGTGATAATCACAGAATGCCTTTATTTCATTTGGTGAAGCTTCATTCAGTTTTAGGTTCTTTTTTTTAATGGACAGTTACAAAAATTTGTAAAAACAGAGAGCACTCTGTAATGATCCCTCATGTACCCACCCCCAGCTCCAACCAGGATCAGCTGGTGGCCAATCTTGCTGCATCTCTACCGCTGGCCTCTGCCAGCCCCACCCCGACCCCAGAGTACTGTGGAGCAGATCCTAGACCTCAGATTAGTCCATCTGTAAACATTTCATCTGTTTTTGTCTAAAAGATAGGAAAGCCTTTGCAAAAAAAAATCACCAACATTATTTCACCTGAAAAATTACCCTAATTCCTGAATATCATCAACTTTCTCATCGGTGTTTACACGTTGCTAATCATCTCACTCTGAAATCTTGCTCACCATTGATGGAATCAGACTCCACATGAGGTCTGCCCACTGCACTTGGTTAGTGCCTCCTCAGTCTCTTTCAGTCTCCAGGTTTCCCTCTCTGCTGGGTTTTGACTTGTAATTTATTAAAGAAAATGTAATGCTTAAAAATTTCTTCTTAATCCTTCCTCATTTCACTGGAGGAGACATTGTTTTCAGAAATTGCACTGAGTTTCACAGAAAATGGCAAGAAGAAACATTTAGCTCTACCTTGAGATTTAGATGAAATTAGTAAATGAATGGGCTTCCCTGGTGGCTCAGAGGTTAAAGCATCTGCCTCCAGTGCGGGAGACCCTGGTTCCATCCTTGGGTCGGAAAGATCCCCTGGAGAAGGAAATGGTAACCCACTCCAGTATTCTTGCCTGGAGAATCCCATGGACGGAGGAGATGAAAACTGAACTTACTTAATAGGAAAATGTAATTTGGCAAAAAAAAGAAGAACATAAATACAGATTAAACAGTATTTTACTCTCTTGAGTTATAAAAATCCATGAACAATAGTGTTAAAGGGCTCCCCCTGTGGTCTATTCAGATCTGGACATCTTTTATACTGTGAGGAAAAGGCTGGGACTGTCTTTCAAAGGTGTGGTGGTGGAGACTCCAAACCTGCTTTCTGAAGAAACAGTAATTTTGCTTGACTAATGCTTGAACATCATAGATTTTTATCAGGTGAATATCAATTTTTGATGATGTGGACAAAACGGAATTGCTCACTCTTCTGTTTCTTTCTCCTGGTCTGTGGTTGGTTGTGGGAGATTGTGTTTGCAGAACCAATGCCAAGCTAGCAGTAATCAGCAAGATTTTTATTAAATAGTGTTTATACTGTGTAAGAAAAGAAGGGGAAAGCAAACATAAAACATTGAGACAATAGCTCCCATTTATTCAGAGTCTACATGCAAATCATTTCTCTTTCTCAGACATGCACCCAGAAGAGGGTATATGAATTATTAATTCTTTATGAATATCTTCAGTGTTACCATTTTCATTTTATATTTGGTAAAACTGAGGCTTGGAGAGAGAACATTTTAAAAAGTAGGTGATGGATAAAGCTGGAAGATGGGGTGTGGAATAAACAGATTTCAGGTGTTTCCTCTTTACCTTAGTCCTGTCAACCTCCTGATGCCCAGATCAGACTCCAGAGACCCAGGCCTTTTATGACCTTGTCTTTCTGGTGAAGCTCAGCCTTGTCTTTCTCCCCACATTTAAGTATCTCTGCAAAAGAGCAGGTGCTGGACAGTGGCTGATATTCAGTGTTTCCCTGGGGGCCAATGCTTTGCTGCAGCCACATGGGGTGACAGGACCAGTAATATGGGCAGCGTCCGGGGTTTCATCCATCCTGGGGAGTCTGTGCAGCACAGACTCTGGTGGGAAGGGGTCCTGCAGGACTGGGCTACACAGCGGTTCTTCTGTACATGATGTGACATTTATAAACGTGAACCACTCTCCTGTTCTCTGCACAGTCAGGACATGCAGTCAGGCCCCTCGTGCCCATTCCCTCCTTGGCAGGAAGAGAGGCCCAGGGCAGAGAAGTAGTGAAGAGATGAGTTGTGGCTTAGCCTTGCCTGCTGTCACTTTGGGTATGTTCTGTTTCCTGCCTGGGCCTCTGACATTTCAAGAGAATATTGGGTCAGAAAGTTTCCAGGAGGTTTTTCTGCTGCTCTGAAGTGTCATCTCTGACTCTGATTAGCAGGGGTCAGCAAGGTCATTATGACACCTGGAAACCACCTAATGAGTAATGATCCTCTGCTCATCTCCTTTTAGAATCCATGACTCAGTGGATGGGCATCAGGTGGTCATATAATAGTGGTGTGCTGGAGGTATTTTGTCCTGTAGATACGGAGACTATATGTGCGGTAGAAAAGGCTTGGCCTTTGGAGAGAAGCAGTCCTAGGCAGTGTCTCCAGGTGTTTGTCTCGGTTTCCTTTCTTACTAAATGTAGGAGGAGTGGGGTTACTATAAAGGCTATAGGCCATGCCTATGAAATGCAGGCATGTCAGGGTTTCAGTAAATGGTCACTGTCCTTACTATTCTAACCCTTTTCTCTACATCTCTCCATCCACACATACATCCCTATAAATATAATCAAGATTTTTTCCCCAAGGTTCTTCCTCCTCCTACATCCCCCAAATCCTAGAGGAACAAGCACTGGAAAACAGCATTTCTTAGAATACATATGTCAATAACAACTAGATGTATTAAACTAGGCCAAATTGAAGTAAATGTTTAAGTTCATCCAGATGAAAACATTCTTCTAATAAAACATGAAGTAATCCCACTGGCAACATCAGTTCAGGCTGATGACCTCAACTCCAAGGCCCAGGAGTCAGAAGACTCAGAGATTGAGTCTCAGTTTCTCTGTTTTCTAGGTGTGTGGTTTTGGCTGATTGTCTGAACCTTACAAGCCTGTTTCTTCATTTGTAAAATGGAGATAATAATACTGTCAATCTTATAAGGGTGTTTCAGGAATGACATGCAACAGTGATTTTAAGCACCTGATTGCTAGGGACATAACAAGCACTCTATAAATGTTATAATAATTTTGAAAATAAATTAGCCTCTTAATTGTAAGTTCAACCAGTTTTTGGTAAAGTCACATCCATAAAATGTGACTTGTAAGAAAGAAAATATTTTCTTGATATATGTCACTTTCATTATTTGAGCTGATAATTTATATAGGTGTTATACATATAGTATCAGAGAAGGCAATGGCACCCCACTCCAGTACTCTTGCCTGGAAAATCCCATGGATGGAGGAGCCTGTTAGGCTGCAATCCATGGGGTCGCTAAGAGTCGGACATGACTGAGCGAGTTCACTTTCAATTTTCACTTTCATGCATTGGAGAAGGAAATGGCAGCTCACTCCAATGGCAACCCACTCCAGTGTTCTTGCCTGGAGAATCCCAGGGATGGGGGAGCCTGGTGGGCTGCCGTCTATGGGGTCACACAGAGTCGGACACGACTGAAGTGACTTAGCATAGCATAGCATACATATAGTATATTACATAAATCAACAGTAAATATATTCTGTTACCATAAGCAAGAGTGTATGTAACATTGGTCTACAGGCCATCTTTAACCATTTTTAAAAATTTTGAGTTTTAAGTTTTTTTTTTTTTTTTAAAACAAGTTTTTACAAAACGTTTTTAAGGCTTTTAAAAACTTTTAGGTATCACACAATTAAAAGTATCAAGCTGATAAGTTCTAGTTTGATATTTTCCCACATAGATCACTTGACCTTACAGATCCTTCTTGGATGCCTATAAGCGTGTACTTTCATCTCATGTTTACCACATTCCTGCCAGCATGAATGTTGCAGGAAGGGGGACCCCTTCCAGGGCCCAAAACTGGGCTCTTGTCTAACACTCAGAAATGAATTGCCCGAGGAGATACATGTGCTGACAAAGCAAGACATTTTATTGGGAAAGGGCACCTGAGTGGAGAGCAGTAGGGTAAGGGAACCCAGGAGAACAGCTCTGCCATGTGGCTCGCAGTCTTGGGTTTTACGGTGATGGAATTAGTTTCAGGGTTGTCTTTAGCCAATCATTCTGACTCAGAGTCCTTCCTGGTGGTGCACGCCTCGTTCAGCCAAGATGGATGCCAGCGAGAAAGAACTCTTTCGGTTGGTGATGTCTTATTAGTTCCATGTTCCTTACCAGGACCTTATGCAAATGGTTACTGTGGTGCCTGGCCAGGGTAGGCAGTTTCAGTCAGTGTGCTTCCCCTAACATGAACATTTTCTTTTCAGATTGCCTGGAAAATCATAGGATAATAAGTTAATTGATCCTTCTATGTCTAGGTATAGAGGCTTTCATGTCTTGAGTTAGTTTAGTGTTGTCTTCATTTCAAATACACTCTTTAGTCACAACCTGGGCAGCGTGATGTGAAAGAGCAAAAGGCTCTGAACTGACATGACCTGGTTCAGAGTCCAGCTCTTCTGTTTAACAGGTAACAGTCCTCATACCAGTAATGTGACCTCATTTAATCTCAGTGTCCTCATCTGTGAAATGGGGCCAGTACTTCCTGTGCAGCTTGTTGTGAGGCTTAGAGATAATCAATATTATGGTCCAGCACAGTGCTTGGTGCACAGATCTTATCCCCCAGGAGCTGAGAAAAGCTGTCTACATGTGTATAAATGATGGAGCAGGATAAGACGGGTCCTTCACAAGAGGTGTAAACAGAGCCTTAGGAACCCAACAAGAAGAGAGATAAATCCAGGATGGTTTCATGGGAGAGTGTGTTTGGGCTGAGCCTGGAAAGATGGGCAGAATATTAACAGGCTGTGAGAGGAGGGGCAATTTCAAATGGGAAAAAAAAAATGTGAAAAAAGACAGGGCCTCCCCCCTGTTTGAGTCCGAAGTACAGCATTCTTCTATCAGCGCCTCACGTCTGGCCCTCATTGACCATTACTGCAGTCTTCTCCACAGTGTTTGTTGTTGTTGGTCAGTTGATACTTTTGAACTGTGATGCTGGAGAAGACTCTTGAGAGTCCCTTGGACTGTCGCAAGGAGATCAAAGCAGTCAATCCGAAAGGAAATCAACCCTAAATATTCATTGGAAGTACTGATGCTGAAGCTAAAACCCCAATACTTCGGCCACCTGATGTGAAGAGCTGACTCATTAGAAAAAGCCCCTGATGCTGGGAGAAATTGAGGGGAGGAGGAGAAGGGGCTGACAGAGGATGAGATGGTTGGATGGCATCATGAACTCAATGGACATGAGTTTGAGCAAACTCCAGGAGATAGTGAAGGAGAGGAAAGCCTGATGTGTTGTGTCCATGGCGTCTCAAAGAGTCAAATACGACTAAGCAACTGAACAACAACTGAACTGCGGTTTTTGAAATTTCACCCAAAGAGTGGATGTGCTACCTGGCTCCTTTTCCCAATTCATTGTAGAGAAGAAGCCAATTCTGACCCCATGTTGAAACTATTTCTTTGACTTGTTTTTCGTTGCTTTTGTTATTATAGTCATACTGAATGTCCTACCTCAGAGAATCCTGCTACTCTGCCTGTTAAACTAAAGTGCCTTTGTTCAGAATCCTGACCACTTGTAGATGGCAGGAAGGAGGAAATTAACACATCCCCTGCCTGAGTCTTGCCATTCTAGGAGATTTGCAAGATTAATGGCCTTTTTACTTTGCTTCCTCAACTTTGCTTCCTCAACTTCCTCAACCTTAACTTTGCTTCCTCAACTTTTTTTATAGGTCAGCTTTGACCTATAAAAGAACCTGGCATCTAGATCCCACTAAGATGGTTATTTTGAGATGCTAGCTTGGCATCTTCCCGGTCAGCGGACTCCCCAAATAAATTCTCCTCTTCCTGGCCTCAACCCCTCATCTCATTGGCCTGTTGTGTGCTGAGCAGAGCGAGCTTGGATTCTATAAGGAATTGAGACCCCAGATGTGCTGTGTCATGGGACTTCTCAGCACTGTTTGAGTCTGGATGTTGGTCAGAACCCAATTTGATGATGTATCCTTTGCTGTTTCTATTTATCTTTTCTTTTAATGTTAGTATATTGAAAGTAAGGTAGATAATCCTATAATAAATATTGGTGTTATTTATTTGTATGTAATGAGTGGCTTATTTTCTTAGCAAATCCTTTGAACCTGACATGAAAGTGAAAGCTTTCTACAAAACAGTGTTTCTACTGTAAGTCTCCATCACTGAAGGGCCTTGGGTGTACTTCTGGATGATGGCATCAAACCAATGTCACCATTTCCTAGTTTGACTCTCATTTGTGTGTATACTTTTCAGTGAAAATTGGTGAAATTTAACTTAGAGGAAAATAACGTGAATAAAAACACCTTCCTGTCAGTGGGAGGAATTATAATATATGCTCAGGCTTTTCCCTCTAATTTAAGTCAGGCTTTTCCCTCTAATTTAATCAGAAAATGGTGACTGGGAAATTAGTCTACCTTGGATTTTACTTTAAGTCCTCTGAAATGTTTTGCCCATCTGGGGCTCATGCATGAATGATTTCAGAGTCACCAACACACTTGAAGTCCTACCACCACAGTTGAAGAGAGCCTGTTTCTGTCCCCTAATGTACTAATTGAAAGAGTGGATTTAGCCGCCTTTTCTGGAGTATGGTTAATATTTTTGTGCTATGACATGTTACTATTTTGAGAAAGAAACCAAAACAATGTAAAATCAAGCATAAAAGCTAAATGGAACAGTTTGCAAGGGTTGACATCAGTGAAATGGAGGCCAAGTAACTCATGTGTGTGTGTGTGTGTGTGTGTGTGTATAAGGCTTGGAACCTATCTTAAAATGGTTCATTGTTGTTCATGAAAACCAAAGTAATAGATGGTATTAATTTCTGAGCTCCAGAAAGAAAGAAGGTGAAATAATGAAGAATTTTCACAACAGAGCAATTGCTGCCCTTCATGGGTTGCACCCAAGTTAAGCTTTGAGTGAGCAGGAAACCTGTGTGTGTCTGTGTGTCTTTGTGGCTGTCAGGGAGGGTTATGATGGAGACAGTAACTCGATCTTTTCCCTGTGGTCATGTGCTTTGCATATTGTGATCCACACTGTACATGGAGTCCCACTGTTGGTTTGAAGAGAAAATACACATCAGTCACCAATAGCAAGTTATAATCAATTCATGTCCTTTTTCCATTTATGGAGGGTGTTCATACACTTCTTTAGATTCTCATAGCTTCCTTGAGTTTAGTGATTCTGGTTTCTGCAGCACATTATGTAGAAGAGGAAAATGAGACTTAGGGAGATCAGAGGACTTGTTTATCATGGAGACCTCAGTGTGCTACTTGCTTCCCCCCCAAATTTCTAAAGTAGAGACAGAAGTGAGGGCATCATCTGCAGAAAGGTACTACTGTGTATCTTAGGTTGATGCCTGAGGGGTTTAATAGATAATTTGAAGTAAAGATTTCTCATGTAGTAACTGTGTAACTTAAACCTGATTGTTACCTGGTCATTTTGGGGGTTTTCTTGTCATTTTTAAAAAATTTCCCCAGATACTCTGGGGAAAATAGACTGATTTGTCTACTTCTTAAATAATACTCAAATATAACTTATGATAGATTCTCAGATCCTCAAGTCAAAACTTCATGTCCTTCTTAACTTTGAGTATTTTCTGCTTCCACGGGCAAGGATCTACTTAGTCCAACTGATCTGCTTGGTGTCCCTCAAGCATGTTGTTTCTTTCCTTTTGGTTTTCCTGCCCAGACTGCTCTTTTTGTTCCCATTTCTTATACAGACCTTGTCTGTCACTCTATGAATTGCCTTAAGTATCACTGTGAAGGCTCAAGTCAGGTGTTATCCTTTCTCTGAAAATGGGAAGTGGATACCAAGATCAGCAAAACTGATAATTTAAGATAAAATGAATCCTGTGCCTTTACCACCCTGGGCCACCAGCTCTCACACCTGTGTCTCTAGCACAGACCTTCACACTTGCATGTCCAGCTACACAGTGACATCACCGAGAGCTCATCTCAGCTTGTCCACAAGTGATGTCTCCTAAACCTGCATCCATCACCTTCCCCAACATGGAGACCCTGAACTTCCCCTTCTTCACCCCAGACACCACAGTCCTCTTCTCTTATAGCCCCCACCTGTCCCATCAGCAGGTCTTACAGACTCCGCCTTATAAGTGTGTCTGGAGTGTGGCCCCATCTCTCCATTTCCACTGCTCCCTAGATTATTCTAGTAGCCTCACTTGCATCTGCCCTCACCATTCTCCCCTGCCCTCCACAAACAACCTTACTGTCTGTTTACTGCAAAACACAAGCGTAATTCCTTACAAACCTCAGACCAGTTCCCTCCTCGCCTCCCTCTCCCCCTCTTACTGGCAGTAACACCAGTCTCCTGCTCTGTCTCTGCCCTCACTCCCCTCATTCTTACTCAGCTCTGCTCTCCTGCCTCCTTGTCCTGAACCCCTTGGGCATCTCCCCGTAGCCCCTGCATTCACCCCTCCCTCTGTGAGGAGCAGCCTCTCCAGGTCTGACTGAGCCCCACCCCCTTCCCCCAGATATGCTCAACCCCCTCTGAGCAGAGCCCTCACACCCCATGTGGACTCACTTCCCCCCTTTAGTCTCCACCCCCCTGAGCCAGCTTCCTTTTCCTTCTCATCGTCAGTACATGTGCTCAGGTTTACTCTCCTTATTGTTTGTCTCCCACCATAGAGAGAAACTCTAGGGGCTCTGTTTCCTCATGGCTGAGTTCACTGTGCCCAGAACAATGCCTGGTGTGTAGTCAGTCCTCAATAAATACCTGTTGAAATGGTCAAATGCATAAATGCTTTGAAAAAATACAGAATGAAAAGCCCTGATAGGTTTTTTAAATTTTCCTGGTTACAGTTTAGTTACTGTGAAATAAGCCCATTGCTGTTAATTAAACACTTGTATGAAGAAATGATACTAAAAGGTTAGGATGGCAGGAGGACAACACATTTTAAATTTTCTTTTTTCCCTTTTTTATCTCCGTATAGGATTTGCAGAATTTGAAGGAAAGAGATCTAACTGTGATAGGAGATGGAGGAACCCCACTGAGCAAAGGACAGAAAGCCCGGGTCAGCCTCACCAGGTAACTGGGGTTTCAGTTGCCATCCTGCCTCTCCTCCTCCGTGGCCCCTAGTGGATGTGAGCATGCAGACCCTGCTCACCGGGTGGGCCTGTGTGAAGCAGGGTCTTGGTCCTTCCTCTGGGCTCCTGGAATGAACCATGGAGTTGTTGGACACCAACATGATTCAGAGACAAGACCCAGGGAGTGTTCAGTGTCTTCTTATGTCTCTCTATGTTTTCTAGAGCCGTCTATCAAGATGCAGACATCTACCTCCTGGACAATCTGCTCAGTGCAGTGGACGCAGGAATCAGCAGACTCTTGTTCGAACAGTGAGTTTGCTCCTATTGTCTGTCATTTCTTCTTTCCAGGAACCCTGTAGAGATCAGGGAAGAGAACTCAGGAAGGTCTTTGTGCTTCAGGAGACTCAGCTTTGTCCTGGTGTCCCTTCCTCCCCTCCCTTCCCTCCACAGAAGATCCATCATAGAGAAATTTTGCATCATGATAAGGTCAGGACAGGAAGATATATAAGGTGCTTCCAGTGTGTGGGGGCCAGTGGGGTCTGTGCTTTAGGGAGTCAGGGATAGCTGGCAGATTCCTCCACGACTTGTGGTTGATGGATCCAGACCCCAGGGATAAGAAGGCTGATGTAAAGTTTTTAAATCAGAGAGTAGGACTTGGTAACCTGGTAACTGGCTGCCAGTTCTTTTTCTTTGTCATTTGTTGAAGGCACATTAGAAGTGAAAGACCCTGTTGGTTTATGCTTAGTATTCTGTTGGTCTAGAAATACTTAGTAAAGTCTAGAATTTACAGATGATTTATTCCACATCTGAGTATGGCTCAATTATTTAACTTTTCTTCATGGATCCTTACTAGAATTAATACTTAGACCCACATGTAGGGTTAACTCGAATTTGAAACTCGGTATTTAGAATCTTTCTGAAGTCCTGACTCTCACTTTGTTTTTGGAATTTGTTGTCAATGGCTCTTTCTTGGCCACAGAACTCCTGAAGGAGAACAGCTCTGATGTTTTCTGTCATAACACACACCAACCAAGGCCTCTGGTAGAGTCTAGACTGGATTCTTTGAAAGCCTCATGAATTCGCTTTTTCTGAAGCAGCCTCCACATCTACCCCCACAGTTAGTTCTCTTGCTGTTATTTACCTTGTTAAAGCCAATGAGCCTTCCAGCTGCACTTATTAATGTCCTGCTGTATACACTGAGATCAATGCCCTTACAGATGTTCCTACACAAAAACTCTCAATTTACAAGGAGGATGGTGAGCCAGGAGAGGGGAAGGACCACACTGGGCTGAATAAGGGAGACTAGGACATCCAGCTGTCAGTCCTGCCTCTGAGGAACCTGTTTCTACATGGAGCTTGTTAAGACAGATGTCTGGGAAAAGGTCAGCAGAGTCAAGGTTTAAAGAGTTTCCATACAGGGTAGGAAATGCTAAGTGGAAGTAGAAGTGGCAGCTGGAAGCTTTCACTGATGTTGGAAAGCTCCCTGTGCCAGGGGCTGGGCGGGCAGTGCCCTAGGGATCTGGAGGCTGGGCAGGTGTGTGGAGGCTGAGAAGAGGACCCAGTTCTTTGCTAAAGGAAGAGGAAAAGCTCAGGTGTGGAGGGAGGAGGAAGCAGAGCTGTGAGGAGGACAGCAGGCACGTCCTTGCCTGGAGGAGGTGGGGTGTTCAGCAAAGAGAAGCTGTTTGGAAATTCTCGCTCGCAGGTCCTGTGTTGGTTTGCTGGGGCTGTGTCCGTCCAGGCTGCTCTCACAGGAGACCAGAGCCTGGGTGGCTTATGAGAAACAGAAGTTTATCCCTCATGGTTCTGGAGGCTGGGAAAGTCCAAGTTCAGGGTGCTGACAGATTCAGCGTCTGGTGAGGGCATGATTCCTGTGTCCTTATGTGGGGAAGGGGTGAGGGAGCCCTATGGGTCCCCTTTATAAGGACACTAATTCATGTGGGCTCCACCCTCATGACCTGTCACCTCCCGATGGCTACTCTTTTAGTACACTGTGGGAATTAGGTTTTGATATATGAATTTTGAGGACAAAAGCATTCAGTCTATAGCAAGTTGTCACAGATGGAGGTGCTTAAAGAATAGAAATTAATTTTCTCACAGTTCTGGAGGCTGGAAGTTCAAGGTGTGGGCAGGTTTGGTTTCTGCTGAGAACGCTGTCCTTGGATGCTGGTGGCATCTACCTTGCTGTGTCCTCACATGGTTTTTCTTTTGTCCATGTGCACCCCTGTCTCTGAACTTTTTAAGGAAAAAAATATTGAAATATAATTGATTTACATTATTGTGTTAATTTCTTTGTATGGCAAAGTTACTCATTTATATACATACATACATTCTTTTTAATATTCTTTTCCATTGTGGTTTATCTAAGAATATTAAGTATATCTCACTATATTGTACTGTAGGACCTTGTTGTCTATCCATTATACACGTAATAGTCTGCATCTGATAACCTCAAATTCCCAGTCCATCCCTCCCCCACACCACTTCCACCCGTGCAGCCATAAGTCCGTTCACTACGTCTGTGAGTCTATTTCTCTTTTGTCTATAGATTAATTTTTGCCATATTTTAGATTACACATATAAGTGATATCATATGATATTTGTCTTACTCATTCTGACTTACTTCACTTAGTATAATAATCTCCGGGTCCATCCATGTTTCTGCAAATGGCATTCTTTTTCCTTTTTTTAATTGCTGAGTTCAATTCAGTTCAGTTGCTCACTCATGTCTGACTCTTTGCAGCCCCATTAATTACAGCACACCAGGCCTCCCTGTCCATCACCAACTCCTGGCGTTTACCCAAACTCATGTCCATTGAGTCGGTGATGCCATCCAGCCATCTCATCCTCTGTCGTCCCCTTCTCCTCCTGCCCTCAATCTTTCCCAGCATCAGGGTCTTTTCAAATGAATCAGTTCTTCGCATCAGATGGCCAAAGTATTGGAGTTTCAGCTTTAGCATCAGTCCTTCCAAAGAACACCCAGGACTGATCTCTTTTAGGATGGACTGGTTGGATCTCCTTGCAGTCCAAGGGACTCTCAAGAGGCTTCTCCAACACCACAGTTCAAAAGCATCAATTATTTGACACTCAGCTTTCTTCACAGTCCAACTCTCACATCCATACATGACTGCTGGAAAAACCATAGCCTTGACTAGACAGACCTTTGTTGGCAAAGTAATGTCTCTGCTTTTTAATGTGCTATCTAGTTTGTTCATAACTTTCCTTCCAAGTTGTAAGCATCTTTTAATTTCATGGCTGCAGTCACCATCTGCAGTGATTTTGGAGCCCAAAAAAATAAAGTCTGACACTGTTTCCGCTGTTTCCCCATCTATTTACCATGAAGTGATAGGACTGGATGCCATGATCTTAGTTTTCTGAATGTTGAGCTTTAAATCAACGTTTTCACTCTCCTCTTTTACTTTGATCAAGAGTCTCTTTAGTTCTTCTTCACTTTCACAATAACCAGTTAGAATGGTCAACACTAAAATAACAATGGCTGAGAGGGTGGGGAGAAAAGGGAACTCTTCTACACTACTCCTGGGAATGAAAGTTGCTGCAGGCACTGTAGAAAACAGCATGGAGGTTCCTCAGAAAACTAAAAATAGAATTAGCTTATAATCTAGTATTCCCACTCCTGGGCATATATATGCACAAAACTATAACCCAAAAAGACATGTATCCCTATATTCATAGCAGCACTATTCACAATAGCCAAAATATAGAAACAACATAATGTCCACCGTCAGATGAATGGCTGTGGTACATATAGATAATATAATACAAAGGTTTGTCTAGTCAAGGCTGTGGTTTTTCCAGTAGTCCTGTATGGATGTGAGAGCTGGACTATAAAGAAAGCTGAGCACCAAAGAATTGATGCTTTTGAACTGTGGTGTGGGAGAAGACTCTTGAGAGTCCCTTGGCCTGCAAGGAGATCCAACCAGTTCATCCTAAAGGAGATCAGTCTTGGGTGTTCACTGGAAGGACTGATGTTGAAGTTGAAACTCCAATACTTTGGCCACCTCATGCAAAGAGCTGACTCATTTGAAAAGACCCTGATGCTGGGAAATATTGAGGGCAGGAGGAGAAGGGAACGACAGAGGATGAAATGGCTGGATGGCATCACCGACTTGATGGACATGAGTTTGGGTAAACTCTGGGAGTTGGTGATGGACAGGGAGGCCTGGTGTGCTGCAGTCCATGGGTTCATAAAAAGTCAGACACAACTGAGGGACTGAACTGAACTGATTCTGACTGATGTGAGGTGATTGTAGTACTGATTTGCATTTCTTTGATAATTCACAGTGTGAGCTCCTTTTCATATGCCTATTGGCCATCTATTTGTGTCCTTTGGAAAAAATGTCTATTTAGTTCTTTGCCCATTTTTTAAATTAGATTTTCTAATTGAGTTGTATTAGCTGTTAGTATATTTTATAAATTAAGCCCTTGTTGGTCACATCATTTGCAAATATTTTCTCCCAGCTGTAGGTTGTTTGTTCATTGTGTTTCTGGTTTCCTTTGCTGTGCAAAACCTTGTAAGTTTGATTAGGTCCCATTTGTTGTTGTTGTTTTTTTAATTAAAAGAATAATTATTTGTGGCCATACTGGGTTCTTTGTTGCTGTGATTATTTTTTTCTAGTTGTGATGAGCAAGGGCTACTCTAGTTGTGGTGTGTGGACTTCTCATTGGACTTCCCTGGTAGCTCAGATGGTAAACCGTCTGCCTTCAACGTGGGAAACCCAGTTTCAATCCCTGGGATGGAAAGATCCCCTGGAGAATTAAATGACAACCCACTCCAGTATTCTTGCCTAGAAAATCCCATGGATGGAGAAGCCTGGTAGGCTACAGATCATGGGGTCACAAAGAGTCAGACATGACTGAATGACTTCACTTTCTTTACTTTCTTTTTCTCTTGTTGCAGAGCACAGGCTCTAGGATGTGTGGGCTCAGTGGTTGCAGCTCCTGGGCTCCAGAGCTCAGGCTCAGTAGTTGTGGTGTATGGGTTTAGTTGCTCTGCGTGTGTGGGATCTTCTGGGACCAGTAAACATCCTGTGTCTCCTGCACTGGCAGGTGGATTCTTTACCACTGAGCCACCAGGGCAGCCATCATTTGTATATATTTCTATTGCCTTAGAAGATTGACCTAAGAAAACATTGGTATAACTTATATCAGAGAATATTTTGCCTTTAATCTCTTTTAGGAGTTTTACGGTGTCATATTTTATGATTAAGTCTTTAAGCCATTTTTAGTTTATTTTGTGCATGGTGGGAGGGTATGTTCTAACTTCATTGATTCATATGCCTGTGTCCATGTCCTTATGTCTTAGTCTCCTCTTCATCTAAGCACACTAGTCAGAACAGACTAGGTGCAGTGTATTTAAGGATAGTGACTACTTCTTTATGGTCGCTGTCACCAAATTATAAGGTACTAATAACTAAGGTGACATATGAATTTGAGGGGGGCATGATTGGTGTATATAGCAGGCCCAGGATAGCAAAGTAAATGGACTTCAGCAGAGTCAGTAGGTATGTGAGGAGCTCTGAGCTCTAGACACAAGGAGCTGGGATTCCACATCCACTAAGCAAGGATTGTTATACTTTGGTGGAAACTGCCCAGATGTAAGACGTGCCTAGTGTTTGGGTGATGAAAGAGTCATAGAGGTGGATGCTGGTGATGGCTGCACAACAATGTGAATGCACTTAATGCTACTGTATGGCTATATGATTAAAATGGTAAATTTCATGTTAGGTATATTGTAACACACATACACACAAACCTGCATAATAGCACTGAATCTTTGAGAACACTAGAGAGTAGGATAGCTGACAAATGGCATGGTCTCCAGCTCTCTGATCTGACCCCCCTTTCCCACCCTCTCCTGTTCATGGCTTGATGAATTTTCCCTTAGAGAAGTACCTTGTATCTTGTCACAAGTTCAGTGACAGGAGCTCGTACTGTGACAGTGATTCCCCACCCCCACCCTCCTGGCATCGTGAGTATCTCAGCCTCCTTGTTCCCAGCGCCATGCCCTGAGCTCACAAATGTGTGTCACCCTGTCTTGTGAGCATCTGCACAAGTTCTCCATCAGGGCAGGAACAAATTCTGCTGGTCACTGCATCTGTGTCACAGGGAGAGGAGAGCAAGTCATTTTGGTGCCAAGTACAGCGTGCTGATCACAGAAGTTCTTCTGAGTTCTTTTTCAAACACAGGTGATATTTATAAAATCCTCTCAAATATTTTAGGTGCACCACTTCAGATATATACTTGATAGAAGCAAGGTTAAGATAGTTGTTTGCTAATCAAAACCACTTTCTCTAGGGTGACTTATAGCAAAGAGCATTAAAGCAATTTAGAAAACCACTCAGCAGCAACTGGAGAGTGTTCTCAAGTTAGAGAGCTGGATGGAACAATATGTTGTGAGAGATAGTTGTGTGGGATCTTAGTAATGAGGAGTACTTTGTGTTATAAGTTAATGAATCATACTTCTACTTGCCATTAACAGATTCCTTCAGTCATGAATCTATATCCAAGGTTATTAAGCTTTGTGAGATTTGCATTTATACTCTGTGAACACTAAGTGGGTTCTATCACCTATAGAAGGTGAAAGGATTTAGGTGACCTGATGCAGTCTCGTCATGCCATGGGCATCATGCTATGGATCTCAACGAGTTTCAGCCCCACATCCCAGAACCCTGTCTCCTGCATCATCAGCTCTTCAGGTCTGTCCTGATCAGATTCCCATGCTGCTACTTACATGGCTCACCCTCCTGCTCCAGCCCTTCTCAGACTATGCCCCATTCCCACATTCAGGATGCAGCTCCAGGTCGTCAAAGAACAGGCTTCTTTCCTGTCTGCCCCCATCAGCCTTTCCAGTTCATTCCCACACCCACTCAGTATCCAGCCATGATGGCTTTGCGGGGGTCCTTTCTCACCCCTGTCTATCTGTACATACTGGTCCCTCTGTCTCAGAGCCAGGGAGCAGTGTGCTAGGACACAGAAAGTGGAAGACCAGCCCTGCTGTTCCCTCCCACTCCTCTAGGGGGCACCCGTGCCCTCTGTCTTCCCACAGCCCTCAGTGGGTACACTTGACCATTTATAAGTCCCACCATCCCCTATAAGCTGTGAATGCAGGAAGGCACCTCAGCCCAGCATGTTCTGTCCCAGGAACCCTGCACCTGCTGTCTTCTTCCAGGTTGTTTCCCCAGAGAGTCTCAGGGCTTCCATGTCTCCACATCTAAGACAGCAACTCCCCTTGCTTTTCCTTCAGAGGACATGTTGAAAGGTTGTTGTTGAATCACACGAATACACCCGGATTCTTGGCCCCCGGAGGAGAAGAATTCAATCCGGGGCCAGAGACGAGGCTTGATCGCTCGGAGCTTTTGTGTAATAAAGTTTTATTAAAGTATAAAGGAGATAGAGAAAGCTTCTGACATAGGCATCAGAAGGGGGTAGAAAGAGTACCTGCTTGCTAGTGTTAACAATGAAGTTATATACTCTCCAGTGAATCCAAAGAATGTCTGGAGGTTGTAAAGACCTCATCAGACCTACTCCCATAATTTACATTTTAAGATAACAGAATTAGCAAGAAGGTTTAATCCAAAGACTGTCCTTAATCCAGAGACTGTCCTCAGGCAGGATACATTATTGTTATATAATCCTAAGGAATGTGGAGAAAGAAAAAAGTTTGTCCTTTCTTCCTCCTTGAGAATTCCAGACCCCTCTCTCCTTGGGGACCCCTAGACTCCCTATCAACCTGCCTAGGAAATGACTCTATCATTCCCCCCTTTTCTTTTAGGAGAATTATGTTGCCTAGGGAAAAGGGGCGTCGTTCTCACTCCATAACTACTTCCGAGCTGACAAGGGGCATTGTCCCTAAATTGGTGAGGCAACATATTCTCCTAATCCTCATATTGAGGATATCTGATCCAGGGGCCCCAAATAGTAGCTGGAGGAAGCTACAGCAGTAGCAGGAGTTTGAGCAGCCATTTGTAACTTAAAAGCTTTCATGCGGCTAGAAACAAATCCAGTTATACAATTACAGATGCAGGGAGCAAACAGCAAGAACAAAACAACCAGAATTATTGTAATTAAGATAGTTGTCCACCATGGGGAATTAGTTAACGTTTTCCAAAGTGAAGCAATTGAGGCTTCAGGAGTGTCCATAGCCCTAATCATCTTGTTCATGTGGTTAGTAAAATGAGTAACATTCGTGCTCATATCAGGTATATATGTACAGCACTGGGTATGAATAATGGCACAAGTTCCTCCTTGTGCAGCTGTCAGAATATCTAGAGCCAATCTGTTTTGTAAAACCACCTTTCTAGTTTGTGCTTGTTCAGCATTAAGAGTTGAAATAGCCTTTTGAGAATCTTGTAATGCCTGTTGAGTAAAATTAGTCAAAGCATCCACTCGTAACATAACATCTGTAGTTCCCAAAGAGGGAACAAACGCTGCAGCCAAATAATCATACCAATAAAATACAGACCTTGCCCACCGAGTTCTAAGGTGGGGTAAATTAGCAGGCTTTTCTGGAAGCTCTGAAAATATAAAGCCGTGAGTAAAGGCTAGACCCAGGGTGCATCTCCCTATCCATCCAGGGGGAAGCCATGCCCATAGGTAAGAGCCACATATCCAATAAGTCCCGTTTGGAGCAAGCCAGCACGACTGAGATATCCAGTCCCAATTCGTGCCTGGCCAGACAAAGGGAGAACCTGAACTGGGATTGGAAAACACGGGAATGATTACATTGCATGTTTCCTGAGACAAATATCCCACTTGTTTCCAATTATTGTAATTAAGTTGTTGGCTAACTTTTGGGGATGGCTCTGTTTGTTCCCAGCGTATAGAGGCAGTAGATATTAAACGTCCTTTTTCAGGAGTTAGCCATGTAACCTCATCCCATATATGATAAACGTCAGGTAAAAAACCATTATATCTAGACCTATTTACCTTATATGTAGCAAAATAGTCATTGAACCGAGGCAATGTATAATCAAAATTAAAAGTCACATTATGTCCATAGTTAGAGTACAAAGTGTTGCACCAGTCCATTTTAGGGTTGGTAGATGTCATCAGATGAAGAAGAGGCATCGCATGTGATTGTTGTCGAAGGTATTCACAGACTTAGAGAAAGTCTTTTCCTTGAAGTGGGGATGTCCACCACGGGAAGCCTTCCACGGACGAAGAGGGGAGCGCTCCGCAGACCCAGCAGTTAGACCGATTGTGGAATGCAGCATAGGAGTGAGCCCAGGACAAGAAGACATTGTCTTGAGGATCCAATGGCAGACTCAGGATATTTGGAGTCAGCAGAAGTAGACTCACATAGATTATCAGGCCCATCTGCTGCCCTTTGCTTAATTCTAGAGCTCCGGTCAGGGCCACAAGCTCTGCTAACTGAGCACTGGTTCCCTGGGGGAGAGATTTTGCTTCCAAAACCTGTTCAGCAGTCACCACGGCGTAACCTGCTTTACGGTTTCCATCCTGAACAAAAGAACTGCCATCTGTAAATATTTCCATGTCAGGATTGTCTAATGGGGTATCCTTTAGATCCTCCCAAGCTGCATAGTTCAAAGTTAGGAATTGAGAACAATCGTGATCAGGTGTTTCATTTTCCTTCTCAGGAAGGAAAGTGGCAGGATTTAAATTTCCATAAACTTTAAGCTTAGCTTCTGGTCCTTCTAACAACAATGACTGATACTTAAGAAGCCTACTGTCTGTCATCCAAATATTAACCTTAGAATTTAAGATTCCACTCACATCATGAGAAGTCAGTACAGTAAGGTTTCGTCCATTAACTATTTTTAAAGCTTCAGGTGCTAATAAAGCCGCTGCCGCAATTACTTTTAGGCAGTGGGGCCACCCACGTGAAACTACATCTAATTCTCTGCTTAGATAAGCAATATGTTGCTGGTGAGGCCCTCGGGGTTGTGTCAAAACTCCCAATGCCACACCTTTTCTTTCAGTGACAAACAAATTAAATTCTGACCCTGTGGGCAAGCTCAGAGCTGGAGCTTGCAGGAGAGCAGTCTGAAGAACCTTAAAAGCCTTTTGAGTTTCTGGAGACCAAACCAGTTTGTCAGTTTGGGCCTGCTGAGTTTCAGCTATAAGTTTATATAAAGGCCGGGCAAGTTCCCTATAACCCGGAATCCAAATGCGACAGTAACCTGTGATTCCCAAAAATCCTCTCAGTTGTCTTAAAGTCATAGGTAGGCGGTGATTTAGTATAGGTTTAATTCTGTCAGGGCCTATGGCCCTAGTCCCTTCTGATATGATTAGGCCCAGATATCTAATCGATTGTTGACACAGCTGAGCCTTTTCTCTTGATGCCTTGTAACCACAGTCTGCCAGAAAGTTTAAGAAATCTTCTGAGGCTTGCGAACAAGCTTCCTCTGTCTCAGCACAGAGCAAAATATCATCTACTGCCGGGGACCAGCCCCAGCTGATCCATGGTATTCGAAGGAGAGACGGCCTAGGCGACTATTTATATGCTAATTAGAGATATAGAGAACAATAGAATGAGGATAGCTCAGTAGGAAAATTCAGTGGAGAAAAGAAGCTGAGTAGCTTGGTTTACGCGGGAGACCAATAAAACTTCAAGACAAGAAGTTTGCACCACTTACGTAGGCCGCAGGCTCCCTCTCGAATAGTGGAAGGTGCCTCACCCTAGACACCTTCTCGAGTGGGTCTTAGAAGCCCAGGCATAATTAGTAAGCGTGGTGGGTTCCGCGCTCCAGATGGAGACTCAGCTGGAAGTTAAAGGGAAGAATGACATGGGGAGACCAAGCGCTGGTGAACAAGGCCCATAGCTTTATTTTTAACAGGGGCTTTTATACCCTAAGTTACACATAGAGGATAATAGGGGATGCAAAGTCAGCAGTCTTTGATTCTTATCAAAAACCAAGGTTTCTTTCCTGCAAATTTATCGTATACAAATGGTTTAGGTGATTTACATCATCTTCTGGCCAGAAGGCCTACTAACATTTTATGACTCTTGACAAGGACTTATCAACAAAGACTTATTTTCTCTAAGAGTAATTATTTTAAGGTTTGGCACCATCTTCCAAAGATAAAATTGCATTCCTATAGGGCGGATGTGTAATGGGTTTACAACAAAGAAAGAATTTATTACCTTAAGGGTCTAAAGTTACTAACACCAAGGCCACTACTTATTTTTTCTATATACCAACTATTAATTAATACACATTCAAGGATACAATTTAGGGGATGTGAAAACTTGGCAACAAACATTGACTCATCAATGAAATCCTTTACTAGTTTATTCTGACAGTTTTTAACTCTCTGAGAGGCTCTAAGCTATTTGAATATCTTAAGCTTCCCGTGCCTCTGGAGGCTAGGAGACTGTAAACAATCGTATGCATAGCTGCAGGAGTCCGGGTAAACTTGTCAGGCGAGTTAGAGAGCCATCTGAGGGATTTGGATTTAAACACTCCTAATTGCCCAGGAACTTTATTAATTGGAGCTGTAAGTTAACTCTTTGACAGAGAGAGAGAGAGATGGTGGTAGGGGACAGCCCCCAGTAAAGTCAGAGGTGAGAGCACAAAGCAATAAAGTAGGCAGACTCTGGTTTTTTGGGGGAAAATGCTCGAGAATATCCGGGGGGACTCCTGAGGCTCGATCCCGCCTTTGCGTATGCCGAGCCTCCTTCCTCATGACCTTTGTCATGAGTGGAATGCCTCACCGGCTCCCCGCAATCTACATATTGTAACACCACTGCTTCAGAGCTATTAAAGTTTTGTAGATCCCGTGACAAACTTTGTCCAAATAAGTGAGGACTGTCACGAAATCCCTGGGGCAAAACTGTCCAGGTTAACTGAGAAGCTGGCTGCGTAGGGTCTTCAAAGGCAAATAGGAATTGACTTTCTTCCGCCAAAGGCACTGAATAGAAGGCATCCTTTAAATCAATTACTGAGAAATATTTGGCCCGTTCAGGAATTTCAGACAATAGAGTATAAGGATTAGGCACCACGGGGTGTAAAGGAACTACAGCCTCATTTATTATTCCGAAGTCTTGAACTAGTCTCCATTTACCATTCGATTTCTTTATACCCAAAATAGGAGTGTTGCAAGGACTGTTACAGGGAATTAATAGTCCCTGCTCCTTTAAATTTTTGATGATGGGTTTTAACCCTTCCTTAACTTCAGGTTTCAGTGGATACTGCTTCTTATGTAGAAATACGTGTGGGTCTTTGAGCTTAACAACTACAGGAATAGCATTTTGTGCTCGACCCACAGATTTTCCATCAGCCCATACTCTAGGATTTACATTTTGTTCAACTAAAGGGAGAGAAAGGGAGGGCTCCATATTCATGAAAACAGAGGCATGGACCTTGCTCAGTATATCCCTTCCCAAAAGGGGTGAGGGAGATTCTGGCACAATGAGAAACTCCTGTGAAAACAGCACAGAATCCCAGTTGCAAGATAAAGAATAACTGAAATAATACCTTTTGGCTCGTCCAGACAGTCCCATTACGGAAGCGGATCAGGAAGAAAGTGGGCCAGGGGCTTCAGTAAGCACAGAATAAGTTGCCCCAGTATCTAAAAGGAAATCGACGGATTGGCCCCCTACAACTATTAATACCCGGGGTTCCTCAGGTGTAATTAGGACGGGAGCTTGTGTGGGGACCCCGGGGCACCTTCAGTCCTGATTGTCTTGAGAGTCCGACCCGGGAGACCTACGCCTCTGGGGACAGTCTCTCTTCCAGTGTGGTCCTTTGCAGACCGGACAGGGAGCCGGGGGTGGCTTAGATGCCTGAGGGCAATCCCGCTTGAGGTGCCTCTCCTTTCCACAGTAATAGCAAGCCCATCCCTTTTCACCTGGGCCGCTCTGGGCATTTTTCTCAGGCTGTTTAAGAACGTTTTTCATAGCCATGGCGAAGGCTTCTGCCTTTTCCTTTGTCTTTTTTTGTCTTTCTTTCTTTTCTTCATATTCTCTACCATAATAGACTGTCTGAGCCAGTTGTAACAGAGTATCTAAAGACTGATTTGGTCCATACGCCTGTTTTAATAGCTTACGGCGGATATCTGGAGCCGACTGAGTGAGAAATCTATGTTTTAAGATCACTTTTCCCTCTTCACTTTTGGGATCAATCTCAGTGAATCTGCGAAGGCCTTCTCTCAGTCTATCTAGGAATTTACCAGGAGCTTCTTTCTCCTCCTGTTCTATATCTGCCAATTTGCCATAGTTTAAAGGCTTAGAACGCGCCTGCCTAAGTCCCTCAAGAATACATCTAACAAAATGATTCTGATCCCATCTTCCTTTAGCTGTGTTGTAGTCCCAGTCTGGTTCTATAGTTGGGACCGCCTGATTCCCAGTGGGGAGGGCCGCTATCTCGTTCTCTCTCTTCCCTACTGATTCATTACCAAGCCACTCATCTCCATAAGCAACCGCTTTTCCCAAAACTCGAGTCTTTGACTCAGAAGTCAGCGTTTGTCCCAAGATATACATCACATCTTTCCAAGTGAGGTCATAAAGCAAAGTAACACCTTTAAAAGCTCTGATATATTTTTTCTGGGTCCTCTAAATAGTCTCCCAGATCCTCCTTGATTCTTTGTATTTCTTGATAAGAAAAAGGCTTATTAACTCTCACAGACTGATTATTTCTCCCGGTGGGTGTTTCATAAAGAGGCAACAGCTTGTGTGGCTGTTCCTCAGTCTCTCTGGCTGCTCTGCGCATATGATCCCAGGGATAGATTGGAGAAACCTGTTTCTCCTCTTCTCTTTGTCTCCTGTCCTCCATCTCATCTCTTACTTCGATGGTCTGAGTTTCTACTGAAACCAGAGTAGTCTGAGGTCGTACTGAGACAGGAGTTGTTTGGACCTCCATGTGGGCAGTTTGAATCCCAGTTTGGAGTCCCAGGTACGGGGGCAAAGTAAGAGGACAGGAGGGAGCTGAAGATTTCACGCCCAAATCTATACCCTTAGGACATAAGTCTGGCATATTTCGCAGAGAGAAAAAGGGCAACACATATGCTACTTCTACCCATTTCCCTTGTTCCTTACAGAACCAGTCTAATTGTAGAACAGTATTATACTTAAGAGACCCTCCAACTGGCCACCGTTCACCGTCCTCCAATGGATACCGTGGCCATGCAGTATCACATAGGAAGACCAGGTGTGTCTTCTTTAAGCCCTGGGGATCAAATCTATCCCAGTTTTTCAGGATACAGTTCAAAGGAGTGAGGCTGGAATTGTTAGCTCCCATCTGTAAGAGAGAAAAAAAGCGACCAGCGCCATTTTTTCTACCGGAGGCGTCCCTCCCTGCTCTAGATGGGGGTGTAGACAGACGTTACACCAAAAGCTTTTCCTTCCTGGTCGGACTTAGTCTGTCCCTTACCAACGCAGGCACCGTACTCGTCCCTCCTGGTTCTACCACCGAGATGGGGTGGGGATGTACCAGGGGTAGACTTGATAGCATCCCTACTTGATGTCCAGCTCTTCACCCTTAACCTTGCTTGCCTCTGATGTCACCTGGGGTGAACCATAGTAACCTTCCGGAATGCCTCCCAAGCTAAGACCGCTGTAGGAAACATTCGTCACCTGAGTGCCTGTGCACGACCCTGAGTATTTCCTGACTACAATAAGACCGACATGAACATAAAACTGAGATGTTCTTTCCAAGCATCACCACACCAGTATAATAGCCTCCTCTGATCCACTAAGAGCCGGTGTTACCAAAGAAAAAAAAAACATCGCAGTCCCAATCTGAGTAATCTTTAACCTCAGAGATGTTCTGGGAGCTAGAGCTCCATCTAGCTTACGAACTTTTGATTCCTAGCGAGGCTAGACACTTTCTTGACTACCAATCCAAGTTTGGGACCTAAGCCATAGTACACAATAACAGTATAGATCACAAGTCCCTTGAAAGTCTATGATCCGATAGATTAGGTTAGTACTTCTAATTCCCAAGGAGTTATGAAATGGTCAAATAGACCGAAAAGCTTGACCGAGAAAGGAGAGTTCGGTCCACACGCTTTGCCCATTTCTGGTCGGTTCCCGAAGGAGACATTGGGTGCCTCTTGGCATTGGCAGGTCGGTATAACGCCCCGACAGGTTTCTGCCATAAGCTGTATGAGATCACCATGGAACCGCAGAGCAGGGCCCCTTACTTGCTTCATGCAGGGCATGCCATCCATTCACACAAGCACACCGTAGCGTTAGTAAAGCGCGGCAGAAAACGTGTTTGCTAAGAGAACAAAGAACTAAAGCTCCAAGCATCCTTACCTTGTCCTGAAGGATCCCGGACGAGCCCCCAAGATGAAAGGTTGTTGAATCACATGAATACACCGGGATTCTTGGCCCCCGGAGGAGAAGAATTCAATCTGGGGCCAGAGACGAGGCTTGATCGCTCGGAGCTTTTGTGTAATAAAGTTTTATTAAAGTATAAAGGAGATAGAGAAAGCTTCTGACATAGGCATCAGAAGGGGGTAGAAAGAGTACCTGCTTGCTAGTGTTAACAATGAAGTTATATACTCTCCAGTGAATCCAAAGAATGTCTGGAGGTTGTAAAGACCTCATCAGACCTACTCCCATAATTTACATTTTAAGATAACAGAATTAGCAAGAAGGTTTAATCCAAAGACTGTCCTTAATCCAGAGACTGTCCTCAGGCAGGATACATTATTGTTATATAATCCTAAGGAATGTGGAGAAAGAAAAAAGTTTGTCCTTTCTTCCTCCTTGAGAATTCCAGACCCCTCTCTCCTTGGGGACCCTTAGACTCCCTATCAACCTGCCTAGGAAATGACTCTATCAATGTCATGGACTGACATGTCAAAAGGTAAAAAATGAATCCTTTTGGACTTAATGAAGCAATGGTGTTTGTGTATACACCACGGAATCTTGATTCTGATCACAGACCCAGTGTCCAGAGTGTCCCCTTGGGACTTTTCTATCCTGAGTCCAAAGCACAGGACTGCTCATGGTTAGGAAGGAGTAGGGAAGGGGGCTGACATTTACTGAGCGGACTGGTGGTTTGGTTTCTCTGAATGTGTGGATGGGTTGTCACTGGCCTTGTTTTGAGATGAAGAAGCTGAGGTTTAGTCACTTGAGGTCATCAGCTTCATGAGAGGGACTGAGCTGCAGGGACTGAGCTGCAGGGACTGAGCTGCAGTCTGCTGCCTCCAGACTCTTCATCTGACTCACTCAGCTAAGCTTTGGCCCAGGTTCCTGAGATTTGCTCTGTGAGAGTCTTGGGCTCCCAGAGTTCACGCCTGGAGCCCTGCCCGTGGTCAGTGGGACCCCAGACCTGGCCACTCGCTTCCCTGAAGGGTTGTGGACCCTGTGGTTGAGACTGGGGCTGAGTTCCTAGAGGTCTGCATTTAGAGTGTAGGAGCAGTTTTTTTTTTCTTTTCCCCTTTGTTTGTTTTTTTTTTTTACTGTGAAAAAAATTTAATGTTGAATAGTGAAGGGTGTCTTGACTACAGAGAACTGACGTGTCCTTTGAGCCATTGGGTTATTTCCACTGTGATTTGGGCCACTTTGATTCTGTTCTTTTATTTACATATTTTAAAGGTTTTCAGTCCTAATGAAAGAAGACTTGCTTCCTGGATGGGACTAGGAATGTTGTAGAGAATGATGGAGGCCATGCTGGCGTTCATTTTCTATTTAATATTATTTAGTAAGAAGTGTCTAGAAAACCAGAGAAGGCAATGGCACCCCACTTCAGTACTCTTGCCTGGAAAATCTCATGGACAGAGGAGCCTGGTAGGCTGCAGTCCATGGGGTCACTGGGAGTTGGACACGACTGAGCGACTTCCCTTTCACTTTCCACTTTCATGCACTGGAGAAGGAAATGGCAACCCACTCCAGTGTTCTTGCCTGGAGAATCCCAGGGACAGGGGAGCCTGGTGGGCTGCCGTCTATGGGGTCGCACAGAGTTGGACACGACTGACGTGACTTAGCACCAACAGCAGTATAGAAAACACACTCTGACAAAGGTGCTATTAAAGAATCTATTATTTTTTGTTGCTAATATTTACATCATTAATTATAAATAATAACCTAAAAAGCTATCTAAGAATGTACACATTTTTATATTATATAGATTCCTCTCCTCCAATTCCCACATAGCATTAAGATAGTCTTTTAGTTCAGTCAAATTTTGGAATCTCAGTATTACTCGGTTGTTTTTCTTTATGGAACATGTAAATAATTGTTAAGCTGAATTTTAGGGGAAAAAAATACTCAGCTGTTGGTGCCTCCTTCACTGGACTCTTTTTCAGAATTTTTAAGCAGAGCTAGGTTCAAGCTTGCTACTGATAAATTTAAGAACCTAGTAAGATTAATTGATTTATGTTTATTTAATTTTTATTATTGACTTGGTATTTAACTTAAAGATCTTTGACTGTCTTTGTCTCACTGTTTTCAAAATACAAGTTTCCAGTGTGAAGCACCCCCATTAATGTGCTTTTGCTTACTGTGTCTTTTACATTTGTAGGTGTATTCGTCAGGCCTTGAAGGAGAAGATCACAATCTTAGTGACTCATCAGCTGCAGTACCTAAAGTATGCAAGTCAGATTCTGATACTGAAAGATGTAAGTAATTTATAGAAGTCTGGGGAATTGCTAGCACTCAGGTATGTTCAAAGACACACCTCTCTGGAGGTCACTGTCCTTGGATTCATGATAAATGCCCTCTTCTCCTTCAGTTTTTTGCCCCCTTTTTCTAAGAGTTGGTGTCCATGCCTTGAGGCATGAATCCAAAGACCTGTAGAAATGTCACTACTATCCTTTAAGCCACATAAACCCTAAAGTGTATAAAATTGCAAACACAGGGTTATTGAATCATCACTGTTCTAATGAAATCTGTTAAGGATAATGATGCAATTTTATTTAGAACTTTTTATTTTCCTCTTCCATGACTTAAGTCAAAGTGTATTACTTAGAAATTAGAGATACTAAGACCTGTCTGTACCCATGCGATTATCATGTGAAGTTTGTCTAAAGAGCATCTTCTATTAGCACCAAAAGTGAGGCTGGGTAGCTGAGCACCTGGGTCAGAGATGCCCACTCTGCTGGTGTCACCAGTCGCTGGTCTCACTGCCCAGGTCTCTATGTGTCTGATATGTGTGGGAGCCTATGCAGCAGGAGGACAAGCACCTGCCTTCATGGAGCTCCTGTTCTTATGGGGAGGATGTGACAGAGAAGGTGACATCCTGGCTCCTTCCCTGAGGAGCTGGTGCCTCACAAGGTCTGAGTGACATGAAGGTGGGGGCCACACAGCCACCTGGGGGAGGGGGTCTAAGGCAGGGAGTCCTAAGGAAGGAGCTGACCTGGCAGGTTGGAGGAACAGCAGGAAGACCAGCGTGTCTGAGGAGAATGAGCAGGGGGACGAGAGGGAGCTGGTCTCCAAGCAGTGGGCAGGGGACCGGAAGTGGGATGGAAGCCTTGGATGGTCCAGAGCAGAGGAGATATGTGGTCTGATGTGGGAGTTAAGAAAGTCCTGCTGGGCACTGGAGGGGTGACAAAAGAAGCAGTTACAAGGCTTAGTAAAGTTGAGGAGACCAGAAGTGTGGGCTCAGGCTAGAGTATCAGTTTCTAGAGCTACTGTCACAAAGCTGGGTGACTTTAAACAACAGAAATTTATTGTATCCCTGTTCTGCAGACTACGGATCCCAAATCCAGGTGCTGGCAGGGCTGTGCTCTCCCTGAAGGCTCCAGGGGACAATTCTTCCTTCTAGCCTCTGATGCTCACCAGCCTTCCTTGTGTTTGTTGGCTTCCAGCTGCAGTGCTGTGGTTTCTGCTTCTAATGTCATATGGCCATTGTTCTCATGTCTGAGTCTCTTCTCATAGGGACATCAGACCCTTACATCAAGTGGATGTAGGGTCACCCTGCTCCAGTGTGACCTCATCTTAACTTTATTACATCTGCAAAGACCCTTTTTCCAAATAAGGTTGTGTTCACAGGTGTCATGTTGGAAGTTGTCTTTTTGAGGAGAAGCCACCATCCAGTCCACAGCTCCTAGCATGACTGGGGGTGGGGTGGAGAGTAGTGAGAAGTTTGCAGATTTGGTGGTAGTTTGATGCTTCACTCCTTGGCTCATTTGCCCCTGGGCCTCAGCACTTCTGCCGTTAACCCCTGCCTGTTATACAGGCTCTTGGTCAGATCCCTGACTTATGAAATGAAATTCTGCTCTAAGAAAGATTATTAAAACGCAGAACCTCTCTCTCTCTGAAAGCAGTTCCGTGTGTCGCCTCTTCTTCATTCTTCCAGGTGGGGATAAGGTTTTCAAGGTTGAGAGCAGTTGATTTCATGTTCAGAGGGGGTGATTCTAGAGTGCAAACCCAGTGTTGACAGTGTTATGAGCAAAGAATAACCTATGTAACCAGTCCCTAGATGTTTTGGGGCCCCCTTATGGCCTCCTTTGAAGACACTACCCCCAATTTAGTACTAACAAAACAACTATTTGTCCACTGGTGAGTACTCCTGGATGAGTTGCGGTCCATCCTCACTGTTTGTCTGGTCCCTCTCTCACAGCAGAGAGGGTATGGCTGCCCCCTTGTCCTCTTGGAATTGTCAGTGCTAGGCTGCTGGGTGAAATTTCTGTCTTTGTACCACTAGTCATTTCATTGTGCATATTACAGATATGAAGTGGTGAGTGGTGATTTCATTAAAGAGGTGTGAGAATTTCACCTCCCAAGTGGAACAAGACATACTATATCCTGCATAACTTTCTAGTTCTGCAGTATCAGATGGTACCCAAAGGCTTCACTGGGTTTCTCCCAGTGGCTCACCTCAGGGAATAGGATGAGAGGAGTAAGTGCCTTGATTCTGGCTTAGATTTTGGTTTGTGGGCACAGGCTGCCAAGGCTTTAGAGACTCATAGCCTCCTTGTTTAATTACTTGAACAATTGGAATACTGAATTTTCAGTTGAGAACTTCCTGAGTGTGTGGGGCAGTTGGACAGATCATGAAGATGCATCTCGTGGGTTCTCTGTCCAGGACTGATTCCTGCGTGTCTTATCCCAGTGGGACACGTGATACTATGACAGCGGTCAGCAAAGATTTGCTGAGTGACCCTTACCTATGTATATGTGTTTATGGGTCAAGTTTAACTTTCTCCTGGAATATTCTTCCCAGTTGACTATTTTTTAAAATTCTGCTTGTCACATGAGGCTTCTCTCAATTCCTATGATGTCTAAAAAGACTGTGCCAATCTTCACACCAACTTCTATGCTTCTTGCTTCCCTAAGTGCCCAGGGTACTTATGTCAAAGGGCCTCCATTTTTAACAGATGAGAACACATTTCTTTCACATCATCCAACACCTAACACAGGGTTTGGCAGAGAACACAATGCTCAGTTCTGTGTCGAGTTGCCTGAATTAGATTTCTCAGCAAGTATTCTAGACCCAGGGATCTTTTTTTGTTTTTTTTTTTTTTCAAAAATCATAATTTAAGACCAGATAAGCTTTTTTTTTATTAGTATTTAAGTTGGTTTAATATTATCAAATATAAATTAAATCCCCTCAATTTTTTTTTTTTTTTTTTAATTTCAGGGCAAAACGGTGAAAAGGGGGACTTACTCTGAGTTCCTGAAATCCGGGGTAGATATTTTTTCCCTTTTTGAGAAGGAGAATGAGCAGTCTGAACCATCTCCAATTCCAGGAACTCCCACTCTGATCTCCGAGTCTTTGGGTCAGTCTCTCCAGTCTCCCAGACCCTCGTTGAAAGATGTGGCTCCAGAAGACCAAGATGTGAGTTTCTCATCCTGCAGGGTGCCCGCGTCTGTGTGCTCTTGGTGGCCTTGTGGACCTTCAGTCTGCTCTGCTCCTGATTCTTCATTTGTCCCCAGGTAGACCCTAAGGTTTCAAAAGTCTTGTTCCATGGAATTGGTATGAAGGAAGAAAGCCTGCTTGGAGCTCTCCTTTGAGTGTAGGATGGAGGATCTTATGGAGATCAGTAGTGGGTGCACTGCTGTGAATTTCGGGGTATATGTGCCTCACACTGATTGATAACTCTTCAGTTTACCTTAGTTACGTACTACTTGCTCTGAAGGTCCCTGGCTTCCCTTATGCACCCAGAGGCTTAATGTTAAGAACCCCTTAGACTGAGTCCTGCTGTGACTACATTAAGTCGGCTGCTGCAGCTGCTAAGTCGCTTCAGTCGTGTCCGACTCTGTGCGACCCCATAGACTGCAGCCCACCAGGCTCCCCTGTCCCTGGGATTCTCCAGGCAAGAACACTGGAGTGGGTTGCCATTTCCTTCTCCAATGCATGAAAGTGAAAAGTGAAAGTGAAGTCGCTCAGTCGTGTCCGACTCCCAGTGACCCCATGGACTGCAGCCCACCAGGCTCCTCCATCCGTGGGATTTTCCAGGCAAGAGTACTGGAGTGGGGTGCCATTGCCTTCTCCATTAAATTGGCTACTTTCCCTATATGTTGGAATGTTCTGGCACTGCAGATGACTGATAATATTATTTTGTCAGAAGGTTTGTCATAAATCAGAGGTAGTGTGTTCAAAGGCCCTGATACATGGTAGACACTCTGGAGTTAGTTCCCATCCTCCTTTCTTACCAGTCAAGACTGACCACATCTTATTGATCTTGAATCACAGTGGCCAGCATAGAGCCAAGGATATCCGTGGCTCCAGTGACTCTATAATGCATTTTAAGTCCTCCAATCAGAAATTCAGAAATGCACTAGATCTCCCTTAAAAACATACACAGATATTCTTTTATATCCAAACCCAAGAGCCTGGATGATTCTGATAAGTGTTCGGATTGGTCCCTCACATTCCACACTCAGGAATCACTCTCTGAAATTTAGGAACCAAATAGATTCAGATCTTATGCTTGTCATGTGCTGTCCAAACTCATATTACTCCAACTCTCTCTGTCAACTCAGTTTACTGTGTTTGGCCAGTATTTTGAGACCCAAGTATGTTTTATATTTTTATTATTGAGTGACACAAGTCATATAGCAGGATACATCAGCTCCATATCATTTTGTGTATTATTTTAGAGCAAGCTTCTGCATTTATACATTAATTGATTGTGTTATGCATGTGCTATGGACTTCCCTGGTGGCTCAGACAGTAAAGCGTCTGTTTACAATGCGGGAGACCTGGGTTCAATCCCTGGGTCAGGAAGATCCCCTAGAGAAGGAAATGGCAATCCACTCCAGTACTATTGCCTGGAAAATCCCATGGACAGAGGAGCCTGGTAGGCTACAGTCCATGGGGTCGGAAAGAGTTGGACACGACTGAGTGACTTTACTTTCATGCATGTGCTAAGAGGCATGATCTTCTTTAAGCAAAGTCATCCAACAGGGAATGACCTCATGCAAATGATGTTTCCCTATTTCTTATAAATTCCTAGGAGTGGAATGGCTGGGTCCAGGGGTAAATGCATATGTGGTTTGGCCAGATATTCCCACTCCCTTCTCTGTAGGAGATGGATCGTGTTGCACTTCTACCAGTGTATGAGATGTATCGGTTTCCCCACAGCTTTGCGGTGGAGGGCGTTGTTGAACTCTTGCAATTTGGGGCTCATTGTTTAAAATTTCATCTCTTTCAAAATTTCATCTCTCACTGTCATTTTTCCCTTCTAGACTGAGAATATACAGGTTACACTACCTCTAGAGGGCCATTTGGAAGGAAAAGTTGGTTTTAAGACCTATAAGAATTATTTCACAGCTGGTGCTGACTGGCCTGTCATCATCTTCTTTATTCTAGTAAGCTTTGCAGCTCAGGTATGTAAGGGCATTTATTTTGGCTTGTGCTCTTAGTTTGATGTTTACATACTATTTATATTATATTTTATAATTATTTTTAAATGTGTGTTAAGAGATTTATCTCACAGAATTGACTTATGATGTTTTGGGATCTAGCTGGTTGAATGTGAAATCAGAAAGGCAGGCCTGCAGGCTGGAACCTCAGGCAGGAGCTGACCCTGATATCTTGAGGCAGAATTTCTTCCTCCTCCAGAAAGCCTCAGGTTTTGCTCTCAGGCCTTTGTCTGACTTGATGAGGCCACCACAGTGTTAAGGGTGATCTCCTCTACTTAAGTTCTAATGATGGATGTGAACCACATCCACAAAATACCTTCACAGCAACATCTAGATGAGTGTTGGTTGAATCACTGGAGACTGTCCTGGCCAAGCTGACACAGAAAACTGACCATCATAGTACTTGTCAAGATTCTTCCTTTGAAAAATCCCAACATTTGTACTGCTATTATTGCATTTTGAGGTTCACTTGGATTTGTATTGAAACACATTATATGTGGGAGCAAAGTTTTCTAGGGAAAAGAGAATATGTTTTAAAGATTTAAAAATGAAACATGTACTCACCTGTGGTCATCTGGGGTGTGAGGTTTGGTGCAGATAGGAGCCGGAAGAACCTTCTCCGTGGTCCTTTGTTCTGGAGCCTTTCTGCCCCTCATCCTAGTGAGCGGGGTATGAGGGCTCAGCGATGTCAGTGTGTGAGTGACTGTTGTTTCCTGCTCCAGGTTGCCTATGTCCTGCAGGACTGGTGGCTTACAGATTGGTGAGTGATTCCTGGTCTGACCCAAAGTGCTCTGAAGTCTACACAAAGCTTCACTTCCCCACAGAGTCAGGGGGAGAGGTGAGGCTTGTTCAGCCTCCTCTTCTGACCCTCACGTAGTTTGCCTGAATTAAAATTAAACTTCTTGTGGGTGGAATATGATTCCCTGGTTGTCTCTCCTCATGTCCCTTCTTTAAGCAGCTTCTTCACAGACAACTTTTTTTCTTTTGTTAGAACTTTTAACTTTGTATTGAGATATAGCTGATTAACACTGTTGTGATATTAACAATGTTCAGATGAACAGCAAGAGATTCAACCATACATCTATATGTATCCATTCTCCCCCCAAACCCCTCCCATCCAGGCTGCCTCATAACACTGAGCAGAGTTCCACGTGCTGTACAATAAGTCCTCGTTGGTTATCTATTTTAAATATAGCAGTTTGTGCATGACCATCCCAAACTCTCTAACTATACTTCCCCATAGTTAGAGGGGAAGCTAAAATGAACTTAGCAACCATAAGTTCATTTTCTAAGTCTATCTTCATAGACAATTTTGAGAACTGAAAGTCATGATTCAAATATTTAACAGAGAGACACCACAGGGGCTTGTGAGTTGGGAAACAATTTCCAGCACAAATACATTTCTCGAATTGAGGTAACTTTTTTGATATTTGTGTTAATTCTATGTATATGTATAGTATAATATTTTTTCTTCCTTGTTCCACAGGGCGAATGTACAAAGTGACCTGTATTCTGGGGCTTTAGTAAAAGATGTCAATGTGATGCTTGTTCTGAACTGGTTCTTAGGAGTTTATTCAGGTAAAGTTGAGTCATCTGCTCTTTTGAACCAGAGTTTAAGGTACTTACAATGAGTCCATGTGAGCAACAAGGACTTCTAGAGTAATTGAGTAATGTCTTAACAGTTTAAGTGTCTGAGTTGCATTTACTCTGTGAGTTAATTAGAATAATTATTTTAAAGATCTACTAGAAGAAAAGAAATTGAATGAAGACTCTTAATTTGCTGTGTATTGGATTTTGGTAGTTATACCAGAATTGCACATTTGGAAATCAGTCACTGGAAATATATTGTTATTTATATTCTCATAGGTTGCTTTTGCTAAATCTTATATCATTATATGGATGGGCAAGGGGATTAGAAATGGATCCCCACCCTGTGGTTCACCTTGATCCTTCACCACACTGCTCATCTCTTGAGATTCACTAATTGCTTGAGAAGCTAAGCAGGGGAAATCCAGTGCCTCGGATTAGGATTCCTTCTCTTTCTTACTTTGAGATCGGTGTTATCTCCTCCCAAAATGATTAGTTTAACATATGGCTTGCCAGACTAATATTAACATGATTATATTCACAAGAGGGTTTAGAATATATATAGCATTACATGATATTTAAAGGATATCTTCAGCTAAAATTTTAAATACCTTCTTTATCCATTCACCTGTTGATGGACATTTAGGTTGCTTCCACGTCCTGAATTTTGTAAATAGTGCTGCTGTGAACATTGGGGTGCATCCATCTTTTTGAATTATGCTTTTCTCAGGGTATTTGCCCAGTAGTGGGACTGCTGAGTCATACAGTATTTCTGTTTTTAGTTTTTTGAAGAACCTCCATACTGTTGTCCATAGCAGCTGTATCAATTTATGTTCCTGCCAACAGTCCAAAAGCATTCCCTTTTCTCCACACCCTCTCTAGTATTTATTGTTTGTGTATTTTTTTGATGATGGTCATTCTGACTGGTGTGAGGTGATACCTTATTGTACTTTTGGTCTGTACTTCTCTAATAGTGATGTTGAATGTATTTTCATGTGCACTTGGCCAACTGTATGTCTTCTTTGGAGAAATGTCTGTTTAGATTTCCTGTCCATTTTTTGATTGGGTTGTGTGTGTGTGTGTGTGTGTGTGTGTGTTTTAATATTGGGCTGCATGAACTATTTGTGCTTCAGTTCAGTTCAGTTGCTCAGTTGTGTCTGACTCTTTGCGACCCCATGAACTACAGCACGCCAGGCTTCCCTGTCCATCACAAACTCCCAGAAGAAGTGAAAGTGAAGTTGCTCAGTTGTGTCCAACTCTTTGCAACCCCATGGACTATAGCCTACCAGGCTTTTCCATCCACGGGATTTTCCAGGCAAGAATACTGGAGTGGGTTGCCATTTCCTTCTCCAGGAGATCTTCCCAACCCAGGAATTGAACACAGATCTCCCACACTGTAGGCTTTACCGCTTTACCATCTGAGCTACCAGGGAGGTCCATCATGAACTCCCAGAGCTTACTCAAACTCATGTCCATTGACTTGGTGATGCCATCCAACTATCACATCCTCTGTCATCTCCTTCTCCCTCCACCTTCAATCTTACCCAGCATCAGGGTCTTTTCAAATGAGTCACTTCTTTGCATCAGGTGGCCAAAGTATTGGAGTTTCAGCTTCAGCATCAGCCCTTCCTATGAATATTCAGGACTTATTTCCTTTAGGATGGACTGGTTGGATCTCCTTGCAGTCCAAGGGACTCTCAAGAGTCTTCTCCAACACCATAATTCAAAAGCATCAATTCTTCAGCGATCAGCTTTTTTTATACTCCAACTCTCATATCGATACATGACTACTGGAAAAAGCATGGCTTTGACTAGATGGACCTTTATTGGCAAAGTAATGTCTTTGGCTTTTAATATGCTCTCTAGATTGCTCTTCCAAGGTCAGTTGCTTAATTTGAAGTTATTTTCTCCCATTCTCGGAGTTATCTTTTCATCTCATTTATGGTACATATGTACACTGGATTATTACTCATTCATAGAAATGAACAAAATTTGGTCATTTGTAGAGACATGGATGGACCTAGAGTCTATCATACAGAGTAAAGTAAGTCAGAAAGAGAAAAACAAACAAAAAAAGGTTATATTAATGCATATATATGGAATCTAGAAAAATAGTATAGATAAACCTATTTGAAAGGCAGGAATAGAGTTGAAACGCTGGACTGGAAGAAACAAAAGCTGGAATCAAGATTGCCGGGAGAAATATCAATAAACTCAGATATGCAGATGACACCACCCTTATGGCAGAAAATGAGGCGGAACTAAAAAGCCTCTTAATGAAAGTGAAAGATGAGAGTGAAAAAGTTGGCTTAAAGCTCAACATTCAAAAAACGAAGATCATGGCATCCGGTCCCATCACTTCATGGGAAATAGATGGGGGAAAAGTGTCAGACTTTGTTTTTCTGGGCTCCAAAATCACTGCAAATGGTTACTGCAGCCATTAAATTAAAAGACGTTTACTCCTTGGAAGGAAAGTTATGACCAACCTAGATAGCATATTCAAAAGCAGAGACATTACTTTGCCAACAAAGGTTCGTCTAGTCAAGCTATGGTTTTTCCTATGGTCATGTATGGATGTGAGAGTTGGACGGTGAAGAAAGCTGAGAGCCAGAGAACTGATGCTTTTGAACTGTGGTGTTGGAGAAGACTCTTGAGAGTCCCTTGGACTGCAAGGAGATCCAACCAGTCCATTCTGAAGGAGATCAGCCCTGGGATTTCTTTGGAAGGAATGATGCTAAAGCTGAAACTCCAGTACTTTGGCCACCTCATGTGAAGAGTTGACTCATTGGAAAAGACTCTGATGCTTGGAGGGATTGGGGGCAGGAGGAGAAGGGGACAACAGAGGATGAGATGGCTGGATGGCATCACTAACTCAATGGACGTGAGTCTCAGTGAACTCCGGGAGATGGTGATGGATAGGGAGGCCTGGCGTGTTGCGATTCATGGGGTCGCAAAGAGTCAGACACAACTGAGCCACTGAACTGAACTGAATAGAGTTGTAGATGTAGAGAATAGACGTGTGAACACGGCGAGGGGTGTGGAGGTGAGGAAGATGAATTTGGAGATTAGGATTGACATATATACACTACCATGCATAAAACAGATAGCTAGTTGAAAGCTGCTGTATAGCACAGGGAGCTCAGCTCTGTGCTCTGTGATGACCTACAGGACAGGGGTGCAGGGGACGGAGGTCCAAAAGGGAGGAGTTATATGTAAATATAGAGCTGATTCACTTCCTTGTACAACAGAAGCTAACACAACATTATAAAGCAACTATAACCCAATAATTTTTTTTTTTTAAACTCAAATATCCTCATAGGAAGTGCCTGTACAAGTTTTCTACAAAAGAGTGAATTAGTGTAAAATTCCACTCTTTGAAATTTGGTATTTATTTAGTTGATCACTTGCTAAGAAACTTGAATCCACCAGCTATTTACGTTCTGAATTGGTGGATAAGGAGGGCTTAAGGAAGAAGAAGGGATTCTGTTATACCTTCATATGGGGTGGTGGGCTAAGGCAAATCCCTACTGATAGAATTCAGGAATTTGAGCAGCTTTCAGAATTTAAATAACACTGGTCAGCTGAATGAAAAATAAAAAATGCTTGATGGAGTATTTATTACAGAAGTTCTCCCAACTCTATTTAGCACTGTGAATTGATGAGATGTTTGGAGGGCTATTTTAATTTTTATATGCATAGAAGTGTTCATTTATGTCATTGATAAACAAATTTAAATGATTGTCTTTATTTGCAAATGCTTTGAGCGTCTACAAAACACTTAGGGATTAATTGCTTGTTTAGATTAATTATCTCACATCATAATATAATTTGTAGTTTCTTGCAATTCAATTATTTAAAGAGATTGTCCACTTGCAACTTAACATGGTCTTTTCATACTCTTTAAAGCTACTTGGGCATAGAAGTAGCTACTTTATATTTAATATTTTAAATTTTATTACACTATAGTTGCTCTCCAATGTTATGTTGTACAGCAAAGTGAACCAATTATAAATGTATCATCTCTCTTTGCTAGATTTCCTTCCCATTTAGGTCACCACATAACATTGACTAGAGTTCCCTGTGCTATACAGTAGGTTCTTAAGAAGCTAGTTTACATGGAAGTAAATTTCCTTGTAAATTATAAGGAAATGGTAAATCATTTACCCTATTCCCTCTTAATTCACCTGCTGGTACCAGAGCATGCCTCAGTTTTAGATTACAGGACATGAAGTAAATAGTGAAATTTGAAATGTGGAAAAAGGAAGATCAACTGCTTTTTATAATTATCAATCTTGTGAAAATTTTTTAGAATTTGTAATTGAATTAGGAAAGCCTAAAATGAAACTGTAGTTTACACATGATTCCCTCCCCTCATGTTGCTATTTACTGAGAGGAAAACATTGATTTTTATATTCTTCTTTATAGGACTGGAAAAGGTCAGTTTTTATTCCAATCCCAAAGAAAGGCAATGTCAAAGAATGCTCAAACTACCACATAATTGCACTCATCTCACATGCTAGTAAAGTAATGCTCAAAATTCTCCAAGCCAGGCTTCAGCAATATGTGAACCGTGAACTTCCTAATGTTCAGACTGGTTTCAGAAAAGGCAGAGGAACCAGAGATCAAATTGCCAACATCCACTGGATCAAGGAAAAAGCAAGAGAGTTCCAGAAAAACATCTATTTCTGCTTTATTGACTATGCCAAAGCCTTTGACTGTGTGGATCACAATAAACTGTGGAAAATTCTTACAGAGATGGGAATACCAGACCACCTGACCTGTCTCTTGAGAAACCTATATGCAGGTCAGGAAGCAACAGTTCAAACTGGACATGGAACAACACACTGGTTCCAAATAGGAAAAGGAGTACATCAAGGCTGTATATTGTCACCCTGCTTATTTAACTTATATGCAGAGTACATCCTGAGAAATGCTGGGCTGGAAGAAGCACAAGCTGGAATCAAGATTGCCGGGAGAAAAATCAATAACCTCAGATATGCAGATGACACCACCCTTATGGAAGAAAGTGAAGAGGAACTAAAAAGCCTCTTGATGAAAGTGAAAGTGCAGAGTGAAAGAGTTGGCTTAAAGCTCAACATTCAGAAAATGAAGATCATGGCATCCGGTCCCATCACTTCATGGGAAATAGATGGGGAAACAGTGGAAGCAGTGTCAGACTTTATTTTGGGGGGCTCCAAAATCACTTCAGATGGTGATTGCAGCCATGAAATTAAAAGACGCTTACTCCTTGGAATAAAAGTTATGACCAACCTAGATAGCATATTGAAAATCAGAGACATTACTTTGCCAGCAAAGGTCCATCTAGTCAAGGCTATGGTTTTTCCTATGGTCATGTTTGGATGTGAGATTTGGACTGTGAAGAAAGCTGAGCGCTGAAGAATTGAAGCTTTTGAACTGTGGTGTTGGAGAAGACTCTTGAGAGTCCCTTGGACTGCAAGATCCAACCAGTCCATTCTGAAGGAGATCAGCCCTGGGATTTCTTTGGAAGGACTGATGGTGAAGCTGAAACTCCAGTACTTTGGCCACCTCATGCAAATAGTTGACACATTGGAAAATACTCTAATGCTGGGAGGGATTGGGGGCAGGAGGAGAAGGGGGCAGCAGAGGATGAGATGGCTGGATGGCATCGTTGACTTGATGGACGTGAGTCTGAGTAAACTCTGGGAGTTGGTGATGGACAGGGAAGCCTGGTGTGCTGCAATTCATGGGGTCACAAAGAATCAGACATGACTGAGAGACTGAACTGAACTATAAATGTATTTGTGTCAAAGCATTAAGCTCTTACAGAATTTACTTTATATATTTACATATATAAAATTTATTTATCCTATATATGTAAGTTTCTATATAAATTTTATATATAGAATAAAACACACAATACGTCAATAGGAGTACATCAAGACTGTGTACTGTCACCCTGCTTATTTAACTTATATACGTTATGAGAAATGCTGTATATCATCAGAAATTCTGGGCTGGATGAAGCACAAGCTGGAATCAAGATTACCAGGAGAAATATCAGTGCCCTCAGACAGCAGATGGCACCACCCTTATGACAGAAAGCAAAGAAGAACTAAAGAGCCTCTTGATGAAAGTGAAAGAGGAAAGTGAAAATGTTGGTTTAAAACTCAGCATTCAGAAAACTAAGGTCATGGCATCTTGTCCCATCACTTCATGGCAAATAGATGGGCAAGCAATGAAAACAGTGGCAGACTTTATTTTTGGGGGCTCCAAAATCACTGCAGATGGTGACTGCAGCCATGAACGTAAAAGATGCTTGCTCCTTGGAGGAAAAGTTATGACCAACCTAGACAGCATACTAAAAAACAGAGACATTACTTTGCCAACAAAGGTCCATCTAGTCAAAGCTATAGTTTTTCCAGTAGTCATGTATGGATGTGAGAGTTGGACTCTAAAGAAAGCTGAGTGCCAAAGAACTGATGCTTTTGAACTGTGGTGTTGGAGAGGACTCTTGAGAGTCCCTTGTACACCTAGGAGATCCAACCAGTCCGTCTTGAAGGAAATCAATCCTGAATATTCATTGGAAGGGCTGATGCTGAAGCTGAAACTCTAATACTTTGGCCACCTGATGTAAAGAACTGACTCATTTGAAAAGACCCTGATGCTGGGAAAGATTGAAGGCAGAAGGAGAAGGGGATAACAGAGGATGAGATGGTTGGATGGCATCACTGACTTGATGGACATGAGTTTGAGCAAGCCTTGGGAATTGGTGATGGACAGAGAAGCCTGGAGTGCTGCAGTCCATGGGTTCGCAAAGAGTTGGACATGACTGAGTGACTAAACTGAACTGAATTGATCTTTGTAAACTGCCTGCAATCCTTTAGCATCATTAAGGATAAGGCAGAGATCTTGTGCTAAGTGTTATTTCTTTATTTCAGGGTTAACTGTATCTACCGTCCTTTTTGGCATTACAAGGTCTCTGTTGATATTCTACATCCTTGTTAATTCTTCACAAACTTTGCACAACAAAATGTTGGAGACTCTTTTGAGAGCCCGGGTATTGTTCTTCAGTAGAAATCCAATAGGTAAGTCAGACACCAAGTTCCTCAGTGATAATGTCTATATAACACATTTAGTGCCTGAGTACATTTTCATATTTGAAAATGGAAGAGATGCTTGGAAGAAAATTACTGTGCATGCTTATTCATTTTCTACAAAAGTCTTGACTGATACATTTTCCTACCAGAGAAAATCTGAATATAGGAGCATATAAGCTTTTATTCCAACTTGTACATGTCTGTAAAGATTAATGAATGTTTACTTTGCAGGATGATTTAAGAATCCATTTGTCATGTGGCATATAAAACACCCAACATATGGTGTAAATATGTTGAAGTGTTTTTGACTAGTTTTGCTGAAATGCTGGCTGTGTTACATAGTGTTAAGCTAAGTAGGAAGGACTTTCTTCTGGGAACATCTCTACAGAAGACAGGCTGTGTGTTTCTTTCTTTCACTGCCCATCCATTTCTGGTACCATGGAGCTCTGGCATGTGCTCATATTTTGAGGTTTAAATAAATGGTAATGGAAAATTAATTAAAATATAAGATCAGTGAAATGTAAACATCCTCTTCAATAAGATCGGCTTTCTAGTTTTATAATAGACTTTTGGTTACATTTAAGAATCTTGTGGTAGGTAGCAGGTGGATCTTTAGTATAAAATAAGAGTGTCCCTGAAGGTTTCCTAGTGGTTGCTTCCTCCTCCTTGAGGCCTTCGACCTGTCTTGCTTCTGAAGGTAGCCTCTTGACCTGGGTTCCTATGAAGAGCTAGTTCATCAGTGCACATGCCCGCTCTGTTCGGGTGGTTAGACTTGTGCTGAGGCCCAGGGAGGCTTTGTTATGCAGGTGATGATTGACAGGGCCTTTTGAGGCCAGGATGTGACTGGAGTAGCCTTGGCCTGGCCATCAACTAGCTGTGTGATCAAGGCCAAAGAAGGTAGATGCTACTATAGGCAAATCTCCAGACAGGATGTTGTCATGGTTATAAATGTGGACTCTGGGGACTTCCCTGCTGGTCCAGTGGTTAAGACTCTGTGCTTCCAGTGTAGGGGGCCCAGGTTCAAACCCTGGTCAGGGAACTAAGATCTCACATGCTGCACAGCACAGCCAAAAAATTTAAAAAAAAAAAAAAAAAAGTATGGACTCCGGAGCCAACTTCCTGGATTCAGTCCTGGAGATAGTTACTAACAGTAATAGCCACTTATAGTTATGTTAATATTTATGTGCTAGTTATTTAATTTCTCTGTGTCTCATTTTCTTACCTATAAAATGAAAATACTATTAACACACTCACAAATAATTTGAAATTGTGCACGTTAAGGGGGTTAATACATTCACAGCACTTACCACAGGGTCAGTACCCAATGAACCTTAGTGAGGATGATGACACAGTGTTTGGGAACTTCCTCTCCTGTGAAATGGGAATACCTGCTGCCCTACCTGTTTCATAAGACTGTTGTGAGGATTAAATAATATTATTCAGGGCAGCATCTTGTGCAGATTTTTTTCAGCACATGTTGTTTGGTCCAGGCACTGTGTGGAACACAGGATGGTAAAGTGTAGAGGGCCACACAATCTCATCTTATTATGAAGCTGGAGTGAGGAAGTGATAGCCATGCTATTATGGCTGTGAAGTTGCTCTGCTTTGCCGGTTAGTGTGAAAACTACAGTTGTACATTTGGCAGCATCACATGGGACTGAATTTCTCTTATCACAGCCTCTGAATGCTTGCGACCACAGTTAACCAGGCTCTTGATGGCCAGTAGGCTTCTCCAGATACTGATTTATTTATTATTCAAGAATTTTGAACCAAGTTTAAATCTTCAAGTCACTAATCCTGGAGCAGCAGGCATATACAGTGTGTGTCTTTGTCTTTTCTGTCCCTCCTGTACCTGTTATCAGAACATTCCTTCAAGGGCTTCTCTGGTGGCTCAGAGGTTAAAGCGTCTCCCTGCAATGCAGGAGACCTGGATTCAATCCCTAGGTCCAGAAGATCCCCTGGAGAAGGAAATGGAAACCCACTCCAATATTCTGGCCTGGAGAATCCCATGGATGGAGGAGCCTGGTGGGCTACAGTCCACAGGGTGGCAAAGAGTCGGACACAACTGAGCGACTTCACTTCACTTCATTCCTTTAAGAAAATAGAAACCCAAATAAGTACTAGGTTATTTGCAAAGGTTTAGGGGCATAAGTTATTTACCCTTTTAATGGTGTATTAAATCAAACTCTACCTTGTGTTTATTTCTGAAAGTGGAATTTGTAATAGATTGTTTCTGGTGGACTTTGTTTCTGGTATGTTATGTCACAAAGAGAAAACCATGTATAGCCATGTTCCTGAGTTCAAGCTCACTCTGCTCACCACATGACAGGCCAATAAATCTTACAGACAAGTATTATGGTCAGGAATAATGACATTGTTTGGAAAATTGGCAGACTGAGAAGATGGCAGACTAATGCCTCAAAAAACCATCTTATTGGGGTCTGGATGCTCATCTGTTTTATAGAACAAAGAAGGAGAGAAGGTGAGGAAGTAAAGTTAAAAGACCATTTATTTTGCAAAATAGGAGGAAATGTATTACTTTTTCTTTTCTGCAGCCATTCACAGATGGTGAGGATTAGATTGTCTCCCCATGAGCTGAAAAAGAGCCATTTTAATTTAACATTCAGGCAGAGGGGCAAGCTTTGCTGACACAAACAATGAATAGCTAAAGTTAAAGTCAAGCAGATTCAACATGGAGTCAAAATTGACTGTTCCCTGTTACAGTTCCTTTGATGGGCACCTCTGCTATCTGGGGCCAGTACCCTATGCTTTCTCATCCCAAGTTTCCAAAGGGTGCAATGCCCTTGCAGGGGTAGCTGCAGAGTCATAATGGTTGCAGCAACCTTTGTTTACAGAAATGACAAGTGGCATTTTTAGTTCACACTAGGTATTTACTAGAAATTCGTTCTCATCTTCTAATCCTACAGCCTTCTGTATATGCTATTGTTGTGATTATGACAAGGGAAAGAAAATCAATGATAAGTGATCCTTAGTCATTCAGTAATATTTCTGTTTTCCTGCCTACATCCTTCTGATATTCTTAGATGCTTATTCATAAGTCTGTGTTTGTCACATCTTGTACACCTCTGAAAATAAAACTTACTATCCCAGTAGTAAACTCACAATTTGGAAATGACCAGAATCCACAATTTCCCAAAATGATAGATGCTATGAATCATCTCGAGGGAAAAAAAAAAAAATTACAGAGAAGTTATGGTAGTTGGTGGTTTAGTTGCTAGGTCTTGTCCCACTCTTTGCAACCCCATGAACTGCAGCCCACCAGGGTCTTCTGTCCATGGGATTTCCAAGCCAAGAATAATGGAGTGGTTGCTATTTCCTTCTCCAGAGGATCTTCCTGACCCAGGAATCAAACCTATATCCCTGTATTGGCAGGTAGATTCTTTACCACTGAGCAACCTGGAAAGCCCAACATGGACTAGAGAGAGCAGTTATTGAAGACACAAAGCCTTGAAGCCAGTGATTTGATTATGGGATCAAAGTCATCTCAGGAATAATATATATATATATATATATATATATATATATATATATTTATATTTATATTTATATTTATATTTATATATATAAATTATATATATATATATTTTAGAACTTCTAAAGACTTTTATTTATTTATTTATTTATTTTACTGGAGACTAATTACTTTACAAGATTGTATTGGTTTTTCCATATAGCAAAAAAGGCACAGATGTATAAAACAGTCTTTTGGACTCTGTGGGAGAGGGAGAGAGTGGGATGATTTGGGAGAATGGCATTGAAACAGGTATAATATCATATATGAAATGAATCACCAGCCCAGGTTTGATGTATGATACAGAAAATATCTTTTTCTGTTACTTAATTATAAAAGAGAGATTATAATTATGTTTATTTAAAAATTGTCACAACAAAATTAATATGGATAACTAAATTATATGGATAACAAAATTAATATGGATTAACTTACATATTTTGGAACTGTTTATTACCAGTTTAGCACTGGAGTGAATCTTAGATGGACTGAATCTAAAAGAAGGGAACATTCTGAAATTCACCAACCCTTCCTGATGCTGCCACAAAACTCTCCCGATTTTTTAAAAATCAGAGCTCAGTTTCAACCCACTGTCATTTGGTAGAATTTCATCCTATTTTCTTTTTTCTTTTTACCTTGGATGTCAGCTTATTTCATGTGAATCTATAATATATTAATATTTTGTTGTTGTTTAGTTGCTGAGTTTTATCCAACTCTTTTGCAACCACATGGAATGTAGCCTGCAATGCTCCTGAGTCCATGGGATTTTTCTAAGCAAGGATACTGGAGTGGGTTGCCTTTTCTCCTGCATGGGATCATCCCAACCTAAGAATCAAACACATGTCTCCTGCACTGACAGGCGGATTTTTATACACTGTGCCACTAGAGAAGTTCCTAACTACATATACTTTAAGAATATTGCTTTTATTTGTTCACGAATTGTTTCTCTTAAAGCTCCTATCTGAGGAAATGAGTCATTTCTTGTGTCCTGTTCTTGCAGGAAGAATTTTGAATCGTTTCTCCAAAGACATTGGGCATATGGATGACTTGCTGCCCCTGATATTTCAAGATTTCATCCAGGTAACAAAACAGTCCTGTCAGAGTTCTCACAGGGAACAGAAGAGTGCCTGTTTCTCAAGGCCTTCTCACAGTGGCTGCTGCTGCTGCTGTTAAGTCGCTTCAGTCATGTCCGACTCTGTGCGACCCTATGGACTGTAGCCTACCAGGCTCCTCCATCCATGGGATTTTCCAGGCAAGAGTACTGGAGTGGGGTGCCATTGCCTTCTCCGCACAGGGGCTGAGGGTGGGCTTTTCAGCCTGGTGATGTGTCCTGTTATCTTCACTAAGAGGCTGTGTTTGTTAGAGAAAGGTGCTGTTCTGATTGGAAGGCTGAGCTAACATGAGTAACATCTGGGGCAGGAGTGTCTACACAGTCACGTCAAGGTTAGTCTGAAGCAGCGACATGCTGGATGAATGGTTCTCCCTCTGCTTTCCAGGTGTCTGATGTGGATTCCCTTTACTGTGAACATATTTCATGACAGAAACAACCATCTTTCATGGAAAGATAGCCTAGATAAGCTAAATTATGCACTGATTTACCGCATAAGACAAATATTTACTGTACCAATTTATTTGGATAAAGCCAGATGTGGTTACTTAGAAAGAAAAGATTGGTAAAAATAAGGTAAAAATAATACTTTAACTAGGATAATGTTGTTGTTTAGTCACTAAGTCACGTCTGACTCTTTTGTGACCCCATGGACTGTAGCCTTCCAGGTTCCTCTGTCCATGGGATTTCTCCGGCAGGAATACTGGAGTGAGTAGCCATTCCCTTCTCCAGGGGACCTTCCTGACCCAGGGATCAAACCCACGTCTCCTTCATTGTCAGGCCAATTTTTTACCACTGAGCCACCTGGGATGCCCAACAAGGACAATCAGATCAGATCAGATCAGATCAGATCAGTGGCTCAGTCGTGTCCGACTCTTAGCGACCCCATGAATCACAGCACACCAGGCCTCCCTGTCCATCACCAACTCCCGGAGTTCACTCAGACTCACGTCCATCGAGTCAGTGATGCCATCCAGCCATCTCATCCTCTGTCGTCCCCTTCTCCTCTTGCCCCCAATCCCTCCCAGCATCAGAGTCTTTTCCAATGAGTCAACTCTTCGCATGAGGTGGCCAAAGTATTGGAGTTTCAGCTTCAGCATCATTCCTTCCAAAGAAATCCCAGGGCTGATCTCCTTCAGAATGGACTGGTTGGATCTCCTTGCAGTCCAAGGGACTCTCAAGAGTCTTCTCCAACATCACAGTTCAAAAGCATCAATTCTTCGGCACTCAGCCTTCTTCACAGTCCAATTCTCCCATCCATACATGACCACAGGAAAAACCATAGCCTTGACTATATGGACCTTTGTTGGCAAAGTAATGTCTCTGCTTTTGAATATGCTATCTAGGTTGGTCATAACTTTCCTTCCAAGGAATAAACGTCTTTTAATTTCATGGCTGCAGTCACCATCTGTAGTGACTTTGGAGCCCAGAAAAATAAAGTCTGACACTGTTTCCCCATCTATTTCCCATGAAGTGATGGGACTGGATGCCATGATCTTCGTTTTCTGAATGTTGAGCTTTAAGCCAACTTTTTCATTCTCCAGTTTCACTTTCACCAAGAGGCTTTTGAGTTCCTCTTCACTTTCTGCCATAAGGGTGGTGTCATCTGCATATCTGAGGTTATTGATATTTCTCCCGGCAATCTTGATTCCTGCCATAAGGGTGGTGTCATCTGCATATCTGAGGTTATTGATATTTCTCCTGGCAGTCTTGATTCCAGCTTGTGTTTCTTCCAGTCCAGTGTTTTTCATTATGTACTCTGCATAAGTTAAATAAACAGGGTGACAATATACAGCCTTTACGAACTTCTTTTCCTATTTGGAACCAGTCTGTTGTTCAATGTCCAGTTCCAACTGTTGCTTCCTGACCTGCATACAGATTTCTCAAGAGACAGATTAGGTGGTTTGGTATTCACATCTCTTTCAGAATTTTCCACAGTTTATTGTGATCCATACAGTCAAAGGCTTTGGCATAGTCAATAAAGCAGAAATAGGTGCTTTTCTGGAACTCTCTTGCTTTTTCCATGATCCAGCAGATGTTGGCAATTTGATCTCTGGTTCCTCTGCCTTTTCTAAAACCAGCTTGAACATCAGGAAGTTCACGGGTCACATATTGCTGAAGCCTGGCTTGGAGAATTTTGAGCATTACTTTACTAGTGTGTGAGATGAGTGCAATTGTGCGGTAGTTTGAGCATTCATTGGCATTGCCTTTCTTTGGGATTGGAATGAAAACTGACCTTTTCCAGTCCTGTGGCCACTGCTGAGTTTTCCAAATTTGCTGGCATATTGAGTGCAGCACTTTCACAGCATCATCTTTCAGGATTTGGAATAGCTCAACTGGAATTCCATCACCTCCACTAGCTTTGTTAGTAGTGACGCTTTCTAAGGCCCACTTGACTTCGCATTCCAGGATGTCTGGCTCTAGGTCAGTGATCACACCATTGTGATTATCTGGGTCGTGAAGATCTTTTTTGTACAGTTCTTCTCTGTATTCTTGCCATCTGTTCTTAATATCTTCTGCTTCTGTTAGGTCCATACCATTTCTGTCTTTTACTGAGCCCATCTTTGCATGAAATGTTCCTTTGGTATCTCTGATTTTCTTGAAGAGATCCCTAGTCTTTCCCATTCTGTTGTTTTCCTCTATTTCTTTGCATTGATCGCTGAAGAAGGCTTTCTTATCTCTCCTTGCTATTCTTTGGAACTCTGCATTCAGATGTTTATATCTTTCCTTTTTGATAGAAAGGCTTTAAGCCAGTAATTTGACTATGGGATCAAAGTTATATCAGAAAATGTCTGGTTCATTTTTGATTGGCAGTTTTTCTTTTTACATATTGATTGCTCTGTCTTAACGTTTGTTAAGAAAAAAAAAAAAAAGAAAAGAAATCGAGCCTTCTATCTAGCCTTTTTTTTTCTGTGAACTTGAGTTTCTGAAGAATGATGTAGGGTCATCTCAGTTCCCTTTTCTTCATTCAGTATTGTTGCTCATGTGGGGTGTTTGTTTGTTTTTTAATTCTATATGCTTTTCGGTGATTAAGCCTGTGGGGAACTTTCTTTTTCTATCCAAGTGTTAATTTTGGAAATGAAAGGAATTTATCAAAAGCTGTACACAGAAATGCAGCATTGAGCATCTGAATGCAAACAGCCTATAAGCAAAAGCTTCTATTGTTTACCAATAAGAAGTGAGCTGAGATTCAGAGGCAGAGGACTTTTAATGCAAAAATTAAAAAAAAAAAAAAATTCTGATTTTTTTTTAAAATTTTCTGCAAACTTGCTTTATGAATGTGTCCTGCTGGCTTTAGCTTCATAATTTATCCTCAGAAGCAATCTTTCCCAAAAACATTGTCACATTTTGACAGTGATTGTGAATTACTTTGAAAAGATTTTGTGAATGGTTCTGTTTCTTTGCTATAGCAAGCTAGATCAAGGTTGGGTTTCTACTGCATGCTTAGCTCATGGTTAGTTACCAGTCAGAATCAGAATTCATCACATTTTTGCATGACCATATAGAGGGACAGGGATCAATGCTACCTGATTTCAGTAGGAAACATTTTCATTAATGAGGAGAGAATGTTCTAGTCTCATTGATTTTCAGGTCTAGCTTTCCTGTTATTTTACCTTTTTAGGAAATGATACACCTTGCACTAACTTTTGTGTATGGAAGAGTAGTTAGTGGTTGAGGTTTATTTTTTCCAGTCATCTTGGCCACATTTATTAAATGACTTTCTTACATTCAGTTAGCACTTTGGTTACAATCCTTTGAATCTATGCAAGTAGGTCTGTGTCTGTATACTTTATTTTGTTCCACTAATATGTTTACCCTCATATCAATACTGCAATCTTGGTTATTGTACATTTTCATAAAAGATGAAACCCATAGTCTAAGTCCTCTAACTTTGTACTCCTTTGTCAAGGTTGTTTTATCATCCTGGATACTTTTCTGTGTAAATTTTAGAAGCCTTTCAATTTTTTTTTTTCCATAAAAACCCACTGATAATTTTATTAATATTTCCTTTTAACTGTAGATAATTTGAGGAATCTAAGTCTTAACAATGTTGAATCTGCAACTGTAAATATGATGTCTCTCTCCACTTATTTAGGTATTGTTTGATTTTAGAAATGTTTCTTAATTTTTAATATATACATCTTATACTTCTCTGGTTAAATATATTCATGCATATTTGCTTTTTCACTCTATTATTGGGTTTTAAAAAATGTATTTATTTATTTTTGCCTGTGCTGGGTCTCTGTTGCTATGCGTGGGCTTTCTCTAGTTGCTGTGCATGGGCTTCTCACTGTGGTAGTTTCTCTTATTCCAGAGCATGGACTCTAGGGCATATGGTCTTCAGAGCTGCAGCACTCTGGTTCTAGAGCATGGGGTTAGTAGGCGTGGCCATGGGTTTAGTTGCTCCTTGTTATGTGGAATCTTTCAGATCCAGGGATTGAACCCATGTGTCCTGCTTTAGCAGGTAGATTCTTATCCATTCGGACCACCAGGGAAGTCCTATTAGATTTTTTTTTTAATACCATTATTCAATTTCTTGTTGCTAGTCTATAGAAATATGGTTGATTTATTTATAAATTCGCTTTGCTTTGCCTGGAGTTTGTGTTTTTTTTTTTTTTTTTTTTTAATTATGTAGAATTTTGTACACATACAATTATGTCAGCTGTAAATAATGACAGTTTTGTTTCTTCATTTCCAGTATTTATGACTTTTATTTCCTTTTCTTGACTTGTTGTAGCTAGACTTTCCAGTACAGTGTTGAATAGAAATGATTATATAAGACAATCTTGTACTCTTGGGGCAAAATATTTCAGTATTTCTTCATTACAAATTATATTAACTACAATTTTAAAATAGATATCCATTGTCAGATTGAAAACATTTCCTTTAACTCCTCAATTGCCAAGATTTTGTTTGTTTGTGTTTTTTTTTTTTACTAGTAAAGAATAAGTGTTGAATTTGGACAAATAATTTTTCTACATCTCTTCAAATAATCATGTGATTATTTATCTTAACTCTTTTAATGTGAATTATACTGATTGGTATTTGAAGGTTAAACTTGCATTACTTGAATAAACTTTACTTTGTCAAAATGTAGCCTCTTTTTTATGCATTGCTGTATGTAGTTTGAAGACAAAATGATAGGACACTGAAAGAGGAACTCCTCAGGTCAGTAGGTGCCCAATATGCTACAGGATATCAGTGGAGAAATAACTCCATAAGGAATGAAGGGATGGAGCCAACACAAAAACAATACCTAGTTGTGGATGTGATGGATGATAGAAGCAAGGTCTGATGCTGTAAAGAGCAATATTGCATAGGAACCTGGAATGTCACTTCCATGAATCAGGGCAAATTGGAAGTGGTCAAACAGGAGATGGCAATAGTGAACGTCGACATTTTAGGAATCAGCGAATTAAGATGGACTGGAATGGGTGAATTTAACTCAGATGATCATTATATCTACTACTGTGGGCAGGAATCCCTAAGAAGAAATGGAATAGCCATCATGGTCAACAAAAGAGCCCAAAATGCATTACCTGGTTGCAATCTCAAAAACGACAGAATAATCTCTGTTCATTTCCAAGGCAAACTATTCAATATCACAGTGATCCAAGTCTATGCCCCAACCAGTATCACTGAAGAAGCTGAAGTTGAATGGTTCTATGAAGACCTACAAGACCTTTTCGAACTAACACCCCAAAAAGATGTCCTTGTCATTATAGGGGACTGGAATGCAAAAGTAGGAAGTCAAGAAACACTTGGGGTAACAGGCAAATTTGGCCTTGGAATATGAAATGAAGCAGGGCAAAGGCTAATAGAGTTTTGCCAAGAAAACACACTGGTCATAGCAAACACCCTTTTCCAATAACACAAGAGAAGACCTTACACATGATCACCAGATGGTCAACACCCAAATCAGATTGATTATATTCTTTGCAGCCAAAGATGGAGAAGCTCTATACAGTAAGCAAAAACAAGACCAGGAGCTGACTGTGGCTCACATCATGAACTCCTTATTGCCAAATTCAGACTTAAAGTGAAGGAAGTAGGAAAAACCACTAGGTCATTCAGGTATAACCTAAATCAAATCCCTTATGATTATACAGTGGAATTGAGAAATAGATGTAAGGGAATAGATCCAATAGATAAAATGCCTGATGAACTATGGACTGAGGTTTGTGACATTGTACAGGAGACAGGAATAAAGACCATCCTATTGGAAAAGAAATGCAAAAAAGCAAAATAGCTGTCTGGGGAGGCCTTACAAATAGCTGTAAAAAGAAGAGAAATGAAAAGCAAAGGGGAAAAGGAAAGATACAAGCATCTGAATTCAGAGTTCCAAAGAATAGCAAGGAGAGATAAGAAAGCCTTCCTCAGTGATCAATGCAAAGAAATAGAGGAAAACAACAGAATGGGAAAGACTAGAGATATCTTCATGGAGAAGGCAATGGCCCCCCACTCCAGTACTCTTGCCTGGAGAATCCCATGGATCCAGGAGCCTGGTAGGTTGCAGTCCATAGGGTCGCTAAGAGTCGGACACGACTGAGCGAATTCCCTTTCACTTTTCACTTTCATGCATTGGAGAAGGAAATGGCAACCTACTCCAGTGTTCTTGCCTGGAGAACCCCAGGGACAGGGGAGCCTGGTGGGCTGCCGTCTATGGGGTCTCACAGAGTCGGACACAACTGAAGTGACTTAGCAGAAGAAGCAGAGATATCTTCAACAAAATTAGAGATAACAAGGGAACATTTCATGCAAAGATGGGCTCGATAAAGGACAGAAATGGTAGAGACCTAAGAGAAGCAGAAGATATTAGGAAGAGGTGGCAAGAATACACAGAAGAACTGTTCAAAAAAGATCTTCATGACCCAGATAATCACGATGGTGTGATCACTGACCTAGAACCAGACATCCTGGAATGTGAAGTCAATTGGGCTTTAGAAAGCGTCACTACTAACAAAGCTAGTGGAGGTAATGGAATTCCAGTTGAGCTATTCCAAATCCTGAAAGATGATGCTGTGAAAGTGCTGCACTCAATATGCCAGCAAATTTGGAAAACTCAGCAGTGGCCACAGGACTGGAAAAGGTCAGTTTTCATTCCAATCCCAAAGAAAGGCAATGCCAAAGAATGCTCAAACTACCACACAACTGCACTCATCTCACATGCTAGTAAAGTAATACTCAAAATTCTCCAAGCCAGGCTTCAGCAATACATGAACCGTGAACTTCCAGATGTTCAAGCTGGTTTTAGAAAAGGCAGAGGAACCAGAGATCAAATTGCCAACATCCGCTGGATCAAGGAAAAAGCAAGAGAGTTCCAGAAAAGCACCTATTTCTGCTTTATTAACTATGCCAAAGCCTTTGATTGTGTGGATCACAATAAACTGTGGAAAATTCTGAAAGAGATGGGAATACCAGACCACCTGACCTGCCTCTTGAGAAAGCTATATGCAGGTCAGGAAGCAACAATTAGAACTGAACATGGAACAAAAGACTGATTCCAAATAGGAAAAGGAGTACATCAAAGCTGTATATTGTCATGCTGCTTATTTAACTTATATTCAGAGTACATCCTGAGAAACATTGGGCTGGAAGAAGCACAAGCTGGAATCAAGATTGCCGGGAGAAATATCAATAACCTCAGATATGCAGATGACACCACCCTTATGGCAGAAAGTGAAGAGGAACTAAAAAGCATCTTGATGAAAGTGAAAGAGGAGAGTGAAAAAGTTGGCTTAAAGCTCAACATTTGGAAAACTAAGATCATGGCATCCGGTCCCATCACTTCATGGAAAACAGATGGGGAAACAGTGGAAACAATGTCAGACTTTATTTTGGGGGGCTTCAAAATCACTTCAGATGGTGATTGCAGCCATGAAATTAAAAGACGCTTACAACTTGGAAGGAAAGTTATGACCAACCTAGATGGCATATTGAAAAGCAGAGACCTTATTTTGCCAACAAAGGTCTGTCTAGTCAAGGCTATTGTTTTTCCAGTGGTCATGTATAGATGTGAGAGTTGGACTCTGAAGAAAGCTGAGCGCTGAAGAATTGATGCTTTTGAACTGTGGTGTGGGCGAAGACTCTTGAGAGTCCCTTGGACTGCAAGGAGATCCAACCAGTCCATCCTAAAGGAGATCAGTCCTGGGTGTTCATTGGAAGGACTGATGCTAATGCTAAAACTCCAATACTTCGGCCACCTCATACAAAGTGTTGACTCATTGGAAAAGATGTGATGCTTGGAGGGATTGGAGGCAGGAGGAGAAGGGAACGACAGAGGATGAGATGGCTGGATGGCATCACCGACTTGATGGAGATGAGTTTGCGTGAACTCCAGGAGTTGGTGATGGACAGGGAGGCCTGGCGTGCTGCAATTCATGGGGTCGCAAAGAGTTGGGCATGACTGAGCCAGTGAACTGAACTGAAGTGTTTGTAGTTTGTTAATATTTTGTCAAGAATTTTTTGACAAAAACAATTTATCTGTTGTTTGTGAAGAATATTGGTCTGTAATTTGCTTTTCTTAAAATATATTGTCAGCTTTTTGTATTAGAATTATGCAGGCCTCATGAGAGGACATGGGAAAAGTTTCCTTTTTGTGATGGTCATTAAAGTGTCAACTTTAATGCTTGACTTCAGGCTCTACTACAAAGTGACAGTCATCAAAACAGTATGGTACTGGCACAAAGAAAGAAATATAGATCAATGGAACAAAATAGAAAGCCCAGAAATGAATCCACGCACCTATGCACACCTTATCTTTGACAAAGGAGGCAAGAATATACAATGGAGAAAAGACAATCTCTTTAACAAGTGGTGCTGGGAAAATTGGTCAACCACTTGTAAAAGAATGAAACTAAGATACTTTCTAACACCATATACAAAAATAAACTCAAAAATGGGTTAAAGATCTAAATGTAAAACCAGAAACTATAAAACTCCTAGAGGAGAATATAGGCAAAACACTCTCTGACATAAATCACAGCAAGACCCTCTATGACCCATCTCCCCAAATATTGGAAATAAAAGCAAAAATAAACAAGTGGGACCTAATTAAAATTAAAAGCTTCTGCACCACAAAGGAAACTATAAGCAAGGTGAAAAGACAGGCTTCAGAATCGGAGAAAATAATAGGAAATGAAGCAACTGACAAAGAGTTAATCTCAAAAATATACAAGCAACTCCTGCAGCTCAATTCCAGAAAAATAAACGACCAAATCAAATATGGGCCAAATAACTAAACAGATATTTCTCCAAAGAAGACATACAGATGGCTAACAAACACATGAAAAGATGCTCAACATCACTCATCATCAGAGAAATGCAAATTAAAACCACAGTGAGGTACCATTTCACGCCAGTCAGAATGGTTGCTATCCAAAAGTCTACAAGCAATAAATGCTGGAGAGGGTGTGGAGAAAAGGGAACCCTCTTACACTGTTGGTGGGAATGCAAACTAGTACAGCCACTATTGAGAACAGTGTGGAGATTCCTTAAAAAAACTGGAAATATAACTGCCATACAACCCAGCAATCCCACTGCTGGGCATACACACCGAGGAAACCAGAATTGAAAGAGACACGTGTACCCCAATGTTCATTGCAGCACTGTTTAGAATAGCCAGGACATGGAAGCAACCTAGATGTCCATCAGCAGATGAATGGATAAGAAAGCTGTGGTACATATACACAATGGAGTATTACTCAGCCATTAAAAAGAATGCATGTGAATCAGTTCTAATGAGGTGGATGAAACTGGAGCCTATTATACAGAGTGAACTAAGCCAGAAAGAAAAACACCAATACAGTATAATAAGGCATATATATGGAATTTAGAAATATGGTAACAATAACCCTGTATGCGAGACAGCAAAAGGGACACAGATGTATTGAACAGTCTTTTGGATCTGTGGGAGAAGGCAAGGGTAGGTTGATTTGGGAGAATGGTGTTGAAACATGTATATTATCATATAAATAAAAAAGTGTCAACTTGACCACACTACATTCGCCAGTTATTCAATCTGTAGATGATATCTGTGTTGCTCTGTAGGTATTTTATAGATGTGATGATTAAAGTCCATAGTCAGTTTATTTTAAGTAAGGGCAAATACCCTGTATAGTTCTATGGACACAGTTCAGTTAATTGAAATGCACTAAGAGCTACAGCTTCCCTAAAGAAAAAAGAAATTCATTCTGTGGATAACAGCTTCAGCTCCTGCCCAAGAATTCCAGCCTGTCCTTTGTAACAGCCAGCCCTGCGGATTTTGGACTTGCCTAGCCAAGTCTGATTGTGGAGTATTATCTATTTTATGTTGTTAGATTCAATTCATTAGTATGCTGTATTATCTTCTTTTGATTCATGTTAATGGTAAATTTTCCCTTCATTTTTTATCTTTTATATTTCATGGTGCTTTCAAAGAACCAGGCTTTGTGTTTGTTGAGTTTTTTGCTTAGAAGTTAGTTTTTTATTTCATTCAGGTCTACTTTTCTTCTTATTTCTATTATTATGCATACATATGCTGAATTTTTGAATTATAAGATGGGTCTGAAAACCCTTGAATTTAACTTTTTTAAAAAACTTTTTTTCAAAATTTAATTTTATTGAAGTATAGTTAATTTATAATGTTGTGTTAGTTTCATGTGTACAGCAAAGTGATTTGGTTATACATATATTCATTCTTTTTTTAGATTATTTTCTCAAATAGATTACCACAGAATATTGAGTAGAGTTCTCTGTGCTATTATTTTTAAGGTATTCTTTGTAAAATTAGCAAATAAATGGTTTCCAGTATTGAATTTTTAATAAACTTGAATCCTAACAAAAGGTAGAAAGGAAGCTATTGATCAATGAGATACACTGAACACAAAGGAGGAAGTGCACCATGTTTCCCTAATGCTTTCTGTTGTGCTGGTTAACAGACTATAAATCAAACCCCACCTTTCACTCTTCAATGAAGTTAGCTGTGCTCTCAGTTGTGAGCTGCCTGAAGAATATACAGGTCCCAGAGTTGGTGTGGTTGTGAAAAGATACAAGGCAGCGAAATGAGGGGTGAAGAGTGTGGTTAGTGTATCCCAAGGAAAGGACAAGTTTAGAAAAGTTTTGTCTTAGGGTTTGTATAGACCTCAGCATACAAAGAAGACACCCCAGTGTTTTATAATGTTCTGATTTAACAGAGTTAACCAAGGTGGGTGAGATCAAAACAAACAGGGGTGATAAAGCAAGGATCTGGGAACCAGAGCTGATCTCTGAACTTATTGAGATGTGCAGGGTACCATATCAGCTTACACGCAGATTCAATACTGACCCTAGGTTGATGTTACAATTAGGAGCTTACCTTTAAAACCTTCCATGGTTTCTTTTTGCTTCTATTCTCCCTGTAATTGAAGGGTAATGAGTATCATTGGATAGGAATTACATTTTATTTCTCAATCCTTTCAGAATTTCATGTAGTCTGTTCAGGGTTTTATTGCATCCACAAGAATCTTGTGTTATCCAGAAGCACAATCTATGTGATAGCCTTTTCATTGACAGGTTATTTTTTTATCTCTTATATTTCCAGAATAAATGGATAGAAGAATCTCTCCTACACCCACATCCATAAACCACTGATCAAAACTAGTCGTCATTTTTTCTCTTTAAAGGAAATCTTGTCTTGTTTTCTTACCAAGAAGTGACTCTTGCTTCGTTTATTGTACTTAAGTTATACTTTTGCAAAATCAATAATAGTGTAGGGCAATCTGGATGATTTGTACCTACCACAACTTGAAACAGAGTTCTTAAGAGTCTGACTGCAGAATTAAAATCTCGGAAATTCTTTTGAGATGTTAGCAGTCTTAACGATCCTGATTCTGTTTTTTTAATACTGTAAACAAATAATAAAAGTACTATCTACTGATTAAATATATATTTCATATTGTACCTAATATAAGTATAAAAGCAAGCAAGAAAGAATTTACATAAAAATGTGTTGCACTTTATCGCTCAGTCATGTCCAACACTTTGCGGCCCCGTGGACTGCAGCCCACCAGGCTTCTCTGTCCATGGTGATTCTCCAGGCAAGAATACTGGAGTGGGCTTCCATTCCCTCCCCCAGGTGATCTTCCTAACCCAGGGATTGAACCCAGGTCTCCCTCATTGCAGGCAGGTTCTTTATTGTTTGAGCCATCAGGGAATCCTCTCATGCAAGAATGTAATAAGCCAAAAATATAGATAGCATATTTATTTGCATAAAATAAGGAGAATATATTTTTACTGCTGTTTATAGAAAACATGTTCTTTGGCACAAGCTTCACACAAAATATCAGGAACAAAATCCCTTGGAATTACATTTAAAGTTACATGTAGGTAAATACCTGGGAATTTCTATAGGACTGTAAGCAATTTGGAAATTAAATGCCAAGGAGGCAAACAGGTCCTTGTATTTCAAACTGTGTTTGAGAAAGGAATATGTTAAAATCTGCAGTATTAGTATACAGTGTTAACTCTACATGTGAGATTTTAACATTTCATTATCATCCAAATATAGATGTTAACCATTTAAACTACTGAGTCTAATGTTGTGTCCTTGGGGTTTATGTATTTTTTTAAAATTAGATTTCCACCCCTCCCCCCCATAATTTTGCTTCCTGGGATTATAACTCATCATTCTTATAAAGAAAGATTTTTCTTTTTATTTTTAAAAGTACAGTTCTTAAATTGACACGTTAGTGTGTTCTATTAGTGAGCACTTTTAGGATCTTTTAATGATCAGTCTGCTCTCTGAACTGAGCAGGCTGTTACTACCTAATTAGCTGGGAATCTAGAACTGGTCCCCTCATGGGAAAGACCAGATATGGCCCCAAGAAACCCAACAAAATTAGAAAATGCAGACAGAAGGAAAAATATATAAAAGAGTATGTTTAGATATTATTTTTTAAATGTGAATTTTATCTCTATATGTGATATAGTATAAGGCAGAAATTAAAAGAACAAACTTGGGGTCAAAATGACAGAATTTTCTGAATTTGGGCAAATCAATAAACCCCTCTGAACATCACTGCAAAGTTTCCTACTTTGTAAATGGAGAGGATAATCCATCCTACTCATATTGATGTGAGAATGAGATTAAATAAAGCCTATGAAATACTAGCAACATGAGACTCATGATAAGCCTTATGAAATGTCATCTGTTAATGATATTTAGGTGTGTTGGGTGACCATGATTTCTTTGCTTGTTGGCTAGATCTAGAGAATTGTGGAACTTCAGTGTAATGAGAAAATTTGTCATGGACTCTAACAATAAAGCAAGGTCCTATTTTTCAATTTTTTTGGTTGGGCACATTTTTTAAACAAAACCATTAACATTTACACAAGCGTTATTTTCTTTGCTGTTTTTTTGTATACTTCACGTACTATTCATTTAGATACCAGTGTGGCTTGTCATAAACAGCTGCTCATAGCACAGCATCCTTTCGCGGGATGAAAGGTGCTTGTTAGACTTCCTTCCATAGGTGGTGGTGACATGTTCTCTACCTTAGTCATCCTGACATCCTAACCAGGCTACTTACCTGCATTAAGAATGCTGACCTGGAGTGGACACAGTTGAATTTCCTGAGATTCACAAGTTTACAAAATCTAGATTTTGTACTTCTACTGGTATCAATATAACAATTCCTGGTGCATAAAATAGAAAATGTGAAATTTATCTTCTCTTTGACTATATTGAATAATCTGGTTTGGTTTTGTTGATCCAGAGGTCCACCACTTTCCCCCTTAGTCACCCATAAATGCTCAGGAGTTTCAAAACAGTAAATCTGCACCAATAAAAAGGATAACTGGAAAGAGAAAGAATATATAGAATGAGAAAAGACCATCTCAAAAATGTTACTTGCTGCCATATCCCTAAGGATATCAATCTTTGGAAGGCCTAGAATTGGGTAGATAATACAGGGAGGACAGAAATTGTAGTCATGAAGTATACTGGTCATATTATTTTAAAATTGCATCTTCAAACAAAATAGACCTCAGATACATTTTTCACTGTGACCAGAGAAAAGCCACAATCATGTTGGTACATGTGACATCATTACCACATCTAGGCCTTGTGGTTCAGCTAGTAAAGAATCCGCCTGCAATGCAGGAAACCTGGGTTTGAGCCCTGGGTTGGGAAGATCCCCTGGAGAAGGGAAAGGCTATCCACTCCAGTATTCTGGCCTAGAGAATTCCATGAACTGTATAGTCCATGGGGTCACAAAGAGTTGGACCCGACTGAGCGACTTTCACTTAACTAAACTAAAGGAAAAATAGCACCTGCTCAAATATGTCCTTGGATAATGCTAAGGTGTTCTAGTGGTTAGAATGAGTGGTCTTTTGGGGTCCAAATTCATGAGATTCTTAAGATTCTTTGGGCCCATAAGTCTTTGAATACCTCATCCCTCCTCCCCTGGCTTCTGGTGTCCAGAACATGCTAAAGGATGTTAATGATGGAGTTAGAGTTTTTATTTGTTGTGTATGAACTAGTTAGCTAGTTAGCACTAGTTAGCATTACCTCATTTAAATCCTACCACCATCCTTTCATGTTGTTGGTATATCCCAGTTTTTACTAAGGTTGAGAGTGAGGTATAGAGTCTTACTCTCCCTGTTTATTCAAGAAGGTTAGCCCTAAACCCTGTCTTAGCACAATACTGGTCTAGTGGAATTTCCCTTTCAGATGTAGGCTGTCGTTCTCTACAAACTAAAGAATTTTTCTGAATTGTGAAAAATCACCATTTTCTCTCAAGTGAAGATTTCATCTAAGAATTTTTTATTTATTTATTTATGTGGATTCATAGACTTTGGATAGAATTTCCCAAATGGTGTGCTCCAAATGGAAAATATATTAAAATAATTATCCTCCTTATTTTGAGGGGCATCAGGACTTGGGTCACTTACTCTGGGTCAGTATGGATTTTTCTGTATACCCATCATTGTCTCTGTGCCTGTGTGAGAGAGGTACAGAGCACTGTCCATGGTGATGTGGGCCATCAGATGGGCCTGAAATCCAATCAGGGGAATTGTGTGTGTATCTTGAGTTGGACTTTTTGAAATTCCTGGGAATGTCTGAGAAAGAAATGAGATTGGCTTCAAGGAAGCATACTAGAATCTTTTGTTTCCTTCTGTAGATGTTGATTTTTTTCTTGGATGCTATTTTCATCTTCTACAAACTTCTATAATGGGTTTGAGATAGCTGATAATAAAAGACTCACAAATCTACATATGTATAAATATAAACCCATACATTATATATGTGTATATATATGTATAATATCCAATCCACAATGAGAGTGGCTAAAGTATTACCTACAAGTATAAATAAACCTGTTAGAGACATCCTCTTTGAATTACTTCAGAATTTAGGGTCATGAAATCTGAAGGACCTAACCTAACTAGGGAGCTTCTGAGAGCATTAGTAATGTACCAGGGTCCAGCCCCGGTTGGATCCAGGGATTCCCTCGGGAGGTCAGCGTTGGTGAAAGGATAGATAAAAGGAGAAAGAGACAGAGGCTTGAACTAACTGGTTTACACAGAAAGCCAATAAAACCTGTGACATCAGGTTTGCACTGACCACGGAGGCCACAGACGTCCTCTCAAATCACAGAAGGTGCCCCACCTCAGGCACCTTCTCAAGTAGATCTTAGAAGCCTGGGCAAATAAGTGGTCTCAGAGGGCCCCCACGCTCCAAATTAGTCATCCTGAAGGAAGAACAGAGAAGAAAAGAAGAGAAAAGGAAGCAAGAACGACACGGGGAGACCAAGCCTGTTGAGCAAGGTCCGCAACTTTATTTTCCAAAGTAGCTTTTATACCTTAAATTGTGCATAGAGGATAATAGGGGGTGTAGAGTCATGCAAGGTCAGCAGTCCTTGAGTATATCAAAGCCAGGCTTTCTTTCTGCAAACTTATCATATACAAAGGCTTTAGGTGATTTACATCATCTTCTGGCCAGGAGGCCTCTTAACATTTTATGACCCTTTCTTCTGAATAATGGTTAGTCAATCAGAAAACTTATTTTCTCTAAAGGTGATTATTCTAAAGTCAGGTGCCACCCTCTGAAAGCATTAGATAAAGTTGCATTCCTATAGGGAAAAAGTGTGGTGGGTTATAACAAGAAAAGAATTAACTCAAGGGTACAAGGTTACAAACATTAAAGCTACTACTTACATTTCTATATACCAACTATATTAATCAATACACTCCCAGGGACACAGTACATAAGGGATATGGAAACTTGGCAGCAAGCATTAGCTCAACAAAGAAATCCTCTACTAGTTCTATTCTAACAATTTTAACTCTCTGAGAAGCTCTGCATTGTTAGAATATCTTAAGCTTCCCATGCCTCTCGTGGTTGGGAGGCTGTGAACAATCACATGCGTAGCTGCAAGAGTCCAAACAAACCTAGAAAGTCATCAGAGGGGTTTGAATTGAAACACTCCTATTATGCCCAGGAGACTTATTAACTAGAGCTCTAAGTTTATTTTTTTCAGAGAAAGGTGGTCAGGGATAGCCCCTGTTAATGTCAGAAGAGTTGGTGAAAGTCGTGAAATAGTAAAACAGACAGATTCTGGTTTTGGGGTAGCTGCTCAGGCAGATCCAGGGGGGCCCTTGAGCCCTGACTCGCCTTGCCCATCAGGGCTCTCCCACATGACCTTGTCATGGGTGGGAACTCCCATGCTGGCTCCCAGCAGTAATGGGTCTTCAGTTCATTTCAGTTCAGTCACTCAGTCATGTCAGACTCTTTGCAGTCCCATGAATTGCAGCATGCCAGGCCTCCTTGTCCATCACCATCTCCTGGAGTTCACTCAAACTCACATCCATCGAGTCGGTGATGCCATCCAGCCATCTCATCCTCTGTGGTCCCCTTCCCCTCCTGCCCCCAATCCCTCCCAGCATCAGAGTCTTTTCCAATGAGTCAACTCTTTGCATGAGGTGGCCAAAATACTGGAGTTTCAGCTTTAGCATCATTCCTTCCAAAGAATACCCAGGGAAAGTGAAAAAGTTAGCTAAAAGCTCAACATTCAGAAAACGAAGATCGTGGCACTGGTCACATCATTTCATGGGAAATAGATGGGGAAACAGTGGAAACAGTGTCAGACTTTATCTTTTGGGGCTCCAAAATCACTGCAGATGGTGACTGCAGGCACGAAGTTAAAAGATACTTACTCCTTGGAAGAAAAGTTATGACCAACCTAGATAGCATGTTGAAAAGCAGAGACATTACTTTGCCAACAAAGGTCTGTCTAGTCAAGGGTATGGTTTTTCCAGTGGTCATGTATGGATGTGAGAGTTGGACTGTGAAGAAAGCTGAGCACTGAAGAATTGGTGCTTTTGAACTGTGGTGTTGGAGAAGACTCTTGAGAGTCCCTTGGACTGCAAGGAGTTCCAACTGGTCCATTCTAAAAGAGATCAGCCCTGGGTGTTCTTCAGTGGGTACCTAAGGAAGAAACATTGGTACAGGCCCCTTCATTTTGATCTTACCTCTGCTTTCCAGGTTATCTGCCAAGCTAGGTTAGTCATAAAAGGCCCTCACGTGGGGAGAGCCAGATCATTGAAACTGGTGGATGTTGTCCAAATGATGCGGGTCTGCTAAAAAACTGTAATTTGTATTTTTCCCTGGTTGACATTTTAGTAGGATTTTTTGATAACCAACAATGGGGAGCCAAGTGACTAAAGACTAGACATAGCAGGAGCTGGAAGGACCCCTCCCCATAAGCATGGAGAGTCCAGCATGGTGGGATACACAGTTAATGCAGTGGCTTTAAGAAATCATTCATCTGTAGGTCTAATAGGAGAGAGGTCAGACAGCCCTATTTTTCTCCACTTATGATTGGAATTTATTCCTTCAGAATTCTGTCCTCTTCACTCTGAGTTTTGTATTGATACGACAGCAGAGATCGGGAAAAACAGGAAAGGCACATGGATCTCCATCCAGAACATGCTATTTGGCTCACAAGGGCTCCTAGACACAAAGTCATGGTTCCGGACATTTCCTCCTCCTCCTCTCAGGCTCCCCCTGCCTACAGCTATGGCTCTAGGATTTTCTGAGTACAAACTGCTCCTGTCTTTCTCCATGACCTGCAGTCCTTCCCTGGAAAACTTAGGACAACCACTTACCCTCCTAGCTTCATGTATTATCTGTAAATGAAAATAAAGTTTTTGCTTTTCTCATTCAGAAGATGGTTGTGAATATCCTCTGAGAAAACTGATCAGGAAGAGCTGTGAAATGATAACCTGAGTCTCTGTGATAACAGACATTACCCCCCTAATCCATCCCTCAGAGACATGACATTCTGGGGCCAGCTGCCCTGGGTGACAAGGTAGGGAGGCTCTGAGGTGGCATATGTGGGATGCAAGTGATAGTGGTGCTGAGAGGACACAGAACAACTGGTGTTAATTTGGACAAATATCTTAACTTAATCCCAACTCCTTTTCAGTCCAAATCTCCATCAACTGTGATCACCACCTACTGTGATTACTCTTTCTATTTGTTAAACCAGCCTGTAAATTTCAGTCCTAAGTCTTCTCAGAATTGTCTAAGAATTTTCAGGTATTCCTCTCTGTGTTTCCCTAGCATTCAGTACCATGTTCAAATCACCATGGATTTGTATCCATCTGAGATCATAAACTCCAGAGGCCTTGGCCTAGGCCTTGTGAATCTGCATGTCTCCACCAACCCACTTCTCTCTTAGCAAGCAGATGCTAAGTATTGACTGTATTCTTATTGCCTGAAGCTGCCCACCACAGTATCATACTTTTCCTGATAAAGTTTTGAATGCTTACATCAGCATCAACCAATGATTTGTAGAAGACTATTCTCCAAGATAAAATCATCTCACAGATGATGTGGTAATTAAGTGAATGTTCATGGAACTTTTAGCACAGTGCCTTGCATATAGTAAATGCCTGGTAAATGGTGTCTGCTGTTGTTATAATCACTAACCTTTGAAATGTACATTTTATATACTTAGCACGATGATAGAAAGTTGGCTGTATGTTAGGGGAAAGCTTAAATATGTCATAAAGTCTCATGACATGGGCTTCCCGGCTTTGTGACTTATACTTTGCAGTGTCTATCAGGTTTTCCTCTCCCTGGGCCTCAGTGTCTCCATCTGTAAAATGAGATAATACTGTTCCTAGGTAGAGCTCTTGTGAGGATAAACAAGTTAATGCATGTGAAGTATCAAATGTTCAGCCCTGAACACAGTCAGCACTCAGTAAATGTTAACTATGGATAGAAAACCAAGAAAGAGGAATTTCCACTTCCAAAGATCAATATTTTAATTTTTTTCCTACATTTCTGGACCCTGAATTTGTAATTAACCACTTCTTTATCCCTGCATGTATAGCTGAGGCTTCCGGATTCCTCATCCTTGATGCCTGCTCGCTCATCCCTCTAGTAACACCTGCTGACTCCTGATAGTTTGGGATTCAGCTCCTACTCTCTAAACCTCATATATTCTCTTCTGTTAAAGATAGTAATGACTCTCTCATAGTGCTACTGAGTGTATCACAAGAGCAGATAACTAGGAAGTTCTTATCAGAGTGTTTGGCTCATACAATAAACATCATGAGGATCGCCTATAATTTTATTTCTTTGGATAGAAAAGCATTCCTTGCTGTTCCAACAAGTCTTTCAAGGAAAGGAGTTCAATCCTAACAACACAAACCATTAAAGTTTATCTTGAAAAGTATCCTTGACATGGAGGTCTCTGTATTTTTGTTATTTCAGATGTTTCTACTTGTGATTGGTGTGGTGGCTGTGATGGTGGCTACGATTCCTTGGGTGGCTATACCTGTGATTCCCCTTGGCATCATTTTCTTTGTTCTCCGGCGATATTCCTTAGAGACATCACGAGATGTGAAACGCCTGGAATCCACAAGTGAGTACCAAGGCTCTCAGGTTGGGAGGGCAGTACAGGCTGGCTTTCATTTATGCTATAATTAACCACACCCCTGAAATTCTGCAGATTCATTCTTGAATTTCTCACTAAGTTAATTTTAGGTAATTGAACATATTACCACTGAGTCCATGTGTCCCTTAAGGCAAATGGACCTGGTGATGGGTCAGTTCCAGTTTGAATCTTAGGACAGGGAATATAAGCACCATGAGGACAGGCACTGTTTCTCTCTGGTTCATGACATACTTCCTAACACAGAGTATCAAGCCTATACATTTTTTAAAAATAAAATATTTCAACATGTTGGAACTAAGCAGAAGGAAAACAGAGAATTTTTCTTCTCCTTAAGTTACCAGAGATGACAAGAAAGGAAACAATTAGGAAAAGGATAGGAGACATCAGGAAATATATGTTAGAACTGATATATTTGAAAAATACATTCTTTCACATGTTTATGTAAGTTGCAGTTGTTAAATGTATTGAAAAGATAAGTCCTGTTATTTTCAGCTTTGCTCTTTATCATCACCAGTGTTTGGGGTGATACAACAGTGTGATCCCCTGTTTTTCTAAACTACTCATATAAATAGTGCTGAAAATGATCCCCTAGGAGAACACAAGAGGGGGAATATGTTCAGTATGCATCTGGCCTACTACCCCACTCAACTTTGCTCTTTATCATCACCAGTATTTGGGGTGATACAACAGTGTGATCCCCTGTTTTTCTAAACTACTCATATAAATAGTGCTGAAAATGATCCCCTAGGAGAACACAAGAGGGGGAATATGTTCAGTATGCATCTGGCCTACTACCCCACTCAACTTTCTAGTTTTAGAATAATGGAGAACAGGGACTTTTCTGGTGGTTTTATGGTTAAGAGTCTGCACTTCAATTTAGGGGGCACAGCTTCAATCCCTGATTGAGTAACTAAGATCCTGTATGGTGCAGCAAAAAAAAAAAAAAGAAAAAAAAGGAGAACACATTTTATGATTAATCATTCTATAGGTAATCACAGATTATGAAATAATTGAATTTATCTCATTATTAATATATATATTTCATCACTAATAAAACAAAAAATAAGGGAAATCGAATTGCTATGTATTTCTTAAAAAGTTATAAGAACTATAGCTGAAAAGTGAGGAGGGAAGGTTTGTATCAGAGACCTCAACCATTAATAATTATTTCAAATTAATACCAACTTAACCTTCTAGATACCAAGCCAAGTAGAGAAGCATATTGAGTCCCATGGTTCTTTGTATCTACTAATGGAAAAATGTCTCAATTCATCCAGTCACAGAAGCTTTTTTCATTGTGACATTTGCATGTTTTGTTTCTGTAGTAAACACTTAAGAAGTATTTATTCTAATTATTTGTGAAAAGGATAGTGATCATCAGTTTCATAAAAGCTACATAAAAAAATTCAGTCATCAAGAGAACCAGCTAAAGTTTCATAAAGTCCATTTTTGTGAGATGTTTGAATGGATCAATAGCAGTAGAGCCCAGATGTGAGTGACATTGTGCTGATGCGACCTGGGGAGGCAGAAGAGGGAGTGATGAGCTCCATCCAGTCCTCTGTGTAGACAAAGCTTCAGACGTTTTATCGTTTGAGGATGCCCATGAAATTCAGTCAGTCAGCAGTCTTTTTTCAAGAAGAAGTACAGGATTTTCTGTGTTTGTTCTGGGGAGTTTGAGGACTTTGGCATCATCCTTGTACAATATTGGGGCTCTTTGCACCCAGAGGTTGGAGGTTTTCTGAACATAAATAATAATAATATATAATATTAATAAATCAATAATATTTTATTAATAATACAATAATATAATAATTTTTCTGGAAAAAAATGTGCATCATCACACATGGGCATCCTTAATCCTGATTATTCTCTCTCTGAGACACAACTGTTGCGATTAAGCACAGCCTTGGAAGTAAGGCATGGTTGACTCTCAACACCCAGGTTTATCACTAATGTGGGTCAATATACTTAATACTGAGCAGAGAGTTCTCTTAATCCTTCAGTCTTTGGAGTTCTCATGAGGATTTATTGAACTGATGCTTGTAAAGTGCTTGGTGGCCACTACTAAAGGCACTAGAACCATGAACATGAAGGGATTAAAAACTTATTCACAACTAGCAGGTCTCACATGACTTGAATGATAACCTGCAGCCATGCTGTCAACATGGGGTCCCTTGCCCGGGAAGATCTGCAGTCCTGGTGGGGTGTGTCCCCAGGTGTCCTCAAGGTTGTGGAAAACATAGCTGTCAGGCATGTGAACTGTAGGGTTACACATGTCTGTGACTGCAGACTGCTGCCATGGATGTTACATAGTCTTCTTCAGAACAGCAAGCTCAGTGTTTTTGAGAAAAAGGGTGTTGTTACATTGAGCAAGGTAAGATCAAAGCCTTGACATCCCCTCTACCCCTGTACTAGTTAATTTTCTTTGCAGACACTCCATTTCATTCATTCTGGCATCCTGCTCAGCCCTAAATGAGATTTGAAAGAAACAGGATGGCTTTTCACAGGTCCTGATTCCCTCTGACCTGCTGTAACTCTTGGGCATGAGGTGAGGTAGGTCATGGGGTGTTTGGTTCTCTGGTGTTCAAGGCTGAGATGATACCTGGTTTCTAAAGTCAACCCCACCCTCCATCCCTGCTGGAGAGAATCAGCTGCACTTTGATCTGAAGAGAGAAGGAGGTGAGGGAGGCCGTGCTGGAGAGTTCACTCCAGGATCTCCCTGGGGGAACAGCCACATCTACTTCTTTCTCAGAAGCCTTGTCTGTGTGTGTTGACATCACAACATTTACTCTGGAAGTGAGAGCCTGGTTCTAGTGAGTTCTATATACTCCCTGGAGCTGGACTTGTGGCATCCTTCTAACAGGGTGATGGCCCCAGAATTCACCTGCATCATCCCTGTGAGCACCCTGCTTCCAGACTGACTGGATTCTGGGGTTGAGTTGGGACACCTGCTGGGGTGAAGAAAAGGCCTTTCTAATTTGGAGCAGGAGCTCAGTCTATGTTCATTTTGCTTTTATAAGTGTAAAATTATAGGAAAGTAAAATAAATAGTTAGTTAAATGAAGAGTAGTGTGGATGTTGGAATGAAAACACAGGTACCCAACCGGATGATCAAAAACATCACTGAATCACTTTAAGCTCTGTGCCTGAATTAAGTACAAAGGGGAAATGTTAGAAAATGTAGCTTTTCAGAGAAGGTGTTTTCCCTGTATCAGTTCCACAGGTGAGGCCTCTAACAGTTAAGGTTCCTGGTCAGATATCATAGGTGGAAAAAGCCCCAGGGCTGAGTGGATGGTCAGCTGGCCCCCAGCCCAGAGCTTCTGACCCTCTCTAAGCTCTAGTATCTCATGGGAGGAAACCTGTTCCTTCCTTCTTTATAGAACTGGAGACACTAAGCACAGAAGAGGGTTCTGTATCTTTGCCTGTTTGTGCCCCACCCCACCCCCCCCACACACACCTGTAGTGCCTGTGTGCACATTGGTACTGACTGAACCATTCAGATGCTAGGCTAAGGAGAGAGGACTTGAAAACAGTTTAGAGTTTACCCCCTTGATTCTTTTCCCTCATCATTTTATAAAGTCTCTGTAGCCTCCTGTAAGATAAATGATCATAACTTCCTCTAAACACCCAGGTTTTACTAACAGGTCTTATCTAGGAGGGGTTTCCAAGGTGGTGCTAGTGGTAAAGAACACACCTGCCAATGCCAGATTCATAAGAGACAGGGGTTGGATCCCTGGGTCAGCAAGATCCCCTGAAGGAGGAAATGGCTACCCACTCCAGTGTTCTTGCCTGGAGAATCCCATGGACAGAGAAGCCTGGAGGGCTATGGTCCATAGGGTCTCAAAGAGTTGGAAACAACAAGCAACTTAGCACTCATGCTTCTCTAGGAGACGCACAGGTAACAAAGTGATGTCAGTATTTTCTGCTGTTAAAACACGTTACCGCTCATCCCAGACAGAGGTCACAGGCTCACTATCTGCCCCTGAGAAGAGCAAGTTACATCCTCGTTCATGGTGGGGAATGAAAACCATAAGGAGTCCTCTCTGCCTGGGAGCCTGCAGCCCACCTGTTCCCTGACAGGCAAGAGCCTGACCCAGGTGCTTGTGGTCACTATGCTCTTAGAGAAGATGGCAGGAAATGAATGGGCAGTCATGTGACACCAGATCCCAAACCCACATGAAGTCACTCAAAAGAAAATGGACACTGAGGCCACTGTCAGAATCTAAAATGGTGATGTGAATGTCGCATGTCACAGTGACCTCCAAATACCAGGACAGGTATCCAGCAGGGCAGTTATGAAAACATCCATCAGGTTCCCAGAGCAGAAGTCAAGACTGTTCAAACTCTCCTTGTCTGCCGGGTCCTGTGGGTACAAGGGTGGTGCAGTGCCGGGTGCTCCATGACCCGCATAGAGGCTCCTGGCACAGGTGCAGGGAGAGGCCCAGGACGGGGGAGGTGGCAGACTGTCTGCTCCCCTTACTCGTCTCACCCTGTCCTGGGTCTGGGTCTGGTGCAGAGTAGGGGATGTACTGACTCTATCCCAGACTTTAGGCTACTCATCTAAGAAGGACATAGCACACAGGTTGCTCATCAAACTTTATCTTGGTGAGGACTCTAATGAGGAATTAAATTTTGGAATGCTACTGACTCAAAAATTAGTGAATAATGCTCAGCCATGAAAAAGCATGTAATACTTCCATTTGCAGCAATATGTATGGGCCTAGAGAATATTATTCTTAGTAAAGTAAGCCACAGAAAAATAAATATGATATCACATCACTTATACATAGAATCTAAAAGATAATATGGCTTAGAGACATAGAAACAAACTTATGGTTACCAAAGTTGGGGAACTAAGAGGGAGGAACATATTAGGAGAATGGGATTAATACACAATACCGCTTGAAATAGGTGAGTAACAAAGATTTACTGTAAAGCACAGGGAATTTTTTCAGTATCTTATAATAATCTGTAATGGACTATAATCAGAAAAAAATAACTGAATTTCTATACTATATACCTGAAACCAACACAATACTGTGAATCAACTGTGCTTCAATATATTTTGAAAATATGGACAATTTCCACCTGGAAATATACCAGAAGAATTTGGAGAGAGGCATGTTTGAGGAGGACCTTGATAAAAGAAGTAGTAAAGAATTCTAGCTGTGATTTGAATTTGGTCAAAGAAAGGTTCAAAGAGAATCTTTCATTTCTAGGTTTTTAAAGTAAAGGTTGGTGTGAGCAAGAGTTTGAGGGTCACATGGAGGACCCTCTCCAGAAGGGATGTTGTCCCTCCTCCCCCAGGCAGCCCACCAAGAAGCCACAGGTGTGTCTTTTGGTGGGACATGTGACCATAAAGCCCAGGAGGCAGTGGGTTTCCTCGCATCCAGCCTCCCTGACTTTCTCTGCCATGTGTCTGTCTCTGCTTCCCCAGCACGGAGCCCAGTGTTTTCGCACTTAGCATCTTCTCTCCAGGGACTCTGGACCATCCGGGCGTACAAAGCTGAACAGAGGTTTCAGGAAGTGTTCGACGCATGTCAGGACTTGCACTCAGGTCTGTACATTTCTGAAAGTGATTTCAAAGGATGGGGTGTGCTGCCTTCTCAGGCCTGACCTCCCCCTTAGGTGGTCTTGCTGGCCAGCTCCTCTTTCTGTGTGCCCCATTGTCCTTCTCTGCACACCTGCGTCCCCCACCCCTTCCTCTCAGCATCTACTCTGTGCACCTCTCTTCCCCTCCCACATGCCTGCTTTTCTCCCCTGACTGCCTTGCATTGTCCTTCCATCACTGTGCCCTATGGCTTTCTGTCCCTTTAGGACAGGAGTCAGCAAACTTTCTTTTGGCAAAAAGCTGGATAAAAATATTGTAGGCTTTGTGTACTGTATAGTCTCAGTTGTAACTACTCACTATGGAGACAGGCAAAGATAATACATCAGCAAATGGCTGTGGTTGCTTTCCAATAAAACCTTATTTTCAGAACCCAGTGGTGGCTATTCTTGGTTCCAAAACTGTAGTTTGCCAATTCTCTTGTCAGAGCATGCAGGGTGGCTGACATGATTAAGGAAAATCATTTCCTGATCATCAGATTTGCTGCCGACTTCATGTGTGTTCTTTATCTCTGAATTTTTTTTTTCTAGGTAGAAATTTCAGAATTTCCTCTAAGTTTATAAAAATTTGGCCTATCTTTCCAATCTTTATTGTGTTTTGAAGGTAAAATGGCATTTCAAAAGACACATGCCAATCTGGTTAGTTCATGATCATTTAGATACTGGCTCCTGAGAACAAACACTGTGCAGGGCTCCGTAGTAAGATCAGAATGTGTGGGAAACAGCAGGGCTGTGCTGTCTGCTGTCTGAGAGCTGGGAACAGTCAACCCTATGAGAGGATGATCTTCACGGTGAGGCGCAGCACTGCAGGAAACACAGCAGTGAGACCATTTCCCATCTTCTTTATTAGAATCATGTTTCTGTTTATAAGCCATGAGTTGTATGTTTTGGTTCATGCTCCCCACAAAGCCCTTGAACTTGTTCCTATGTGTCCTATATGTTGTCTTGTGTCAAAATGTAGCTTTCTGGAATCTTTAGGCTCCTTAGGTGTGTATCTTTGCTGTTCTATCTTGTATAAAAATCTTTTGTATTTCAACTGAGCAAAATGCTCTTCCTCTTTAGAAGCAGCTAACATGGTTTTTCTATTTATGTACTGTGCTTATTACGGTTCAAAAATCCAGAGGCTTGGTTCCTGCTTTTAATGACGTCCCGATGGCTCGCTGTGTATCTGGATGTCATCTGTGCCATCTTTGTCACTGTTGTTGCCTTTGGGGCCCTGACTCTGGCAGAAAGTAAGTACAGTTGTGAATAATGGTTTGTGGTATGCTTACAGTTTATAGTCTTGTTTACAGTTATTAAATTATTGCCACCTCATCTAATATCATAAACTGGTTATAATGAATTATATTAAAGTGTTTGCAGCATATGATTTCACAGTGTGGTCTATATGAAGTCATTTGTGTCTTAATATGAGACTTTTAATCGTTTCATCTTTTGTTGAATGGTTGAAGTCTACACAACTGTCGCAAGCTGAACATTCTTGGTAGTATCCTGTAGTTGGGAGGAGAGAACTAGGTTTACCATTAAGCTTTTCCTTCAGCTTAGAGGTTAGGTTTTAGCTTTAGGGCTATTCAAATCTCTTGGTTGTAGATGCCTGGTACACTGGATTGAGAAAGATTTTCTGCAGCGAAGAACATTGTCCAACTGTGTGGGTACCAGATGAGCTGTTGTTGGTGTGTGTGGCATGAATTCACCGTCCCTAATGATTCCATACTAGCTGCATTGAATCTTTAATATGGAACAATTAGAGTAGTATTTTAGATTTAAAAGCACTTGCTCTTAAAACCTATTGCCTTTTTTTTTGTGGTTCCAACTGCAGCTGCATTGGATATGTAGAAAGTTATATTACCTAATGGTTCTTGCAGACATAATGATGGAAGTCTGAATAATGACTTGATTCCTCACCTATATGATATTGTCACATATATGTAAATCCTGATGGGATTAATAAACACATCTCACAGTCTTTCATAGTCATTTTTCCCACTGTATTATGATCTCAATCCACATAGTAAAAGTATGAATAATACGATCATGACATATGAATGATTGAAATATGATAAAGGAATCTTCTTTGTAAAGTTACAGAAGGAGCTGAGCAAGGGTTTAAGAACCATTCTGACTTGATTCTTCTTCTTCCTTGTTTAGCTTTGAACCCCGGCAAGATTGGTCTGGTGCTCTCTCTCGCCCTCACGCTCACACTCATGGGGATGTTCCAGTGTTGTGTCAGGCAAAGCATCGAAGCTGAGAATATGGTGATGTTTACCTTATTGTTCTTAGCCTTTTCAAATCTCCTGGCCATTAGCTGGAATAAAAGAAATTCTTAGGTAGAACCATAAAATTCTTGCTTTTACATCATGATTAACAGGGTTTTCTCTCTTTCTTTCTTTTTTTTGCATCCTCTTCCATCTATTTAAAGTTAATACAAAATAAAATATATATGTGTTTTTCTCAGTCTTATGTGTACTGTGTTGGCAGGTTTTATATTCATCACAAACTGTCTTCAAATATAATAAATATCTCTGCAGGAGAAATGTTCTGAAATCCTGGAGAGAATAAAGGTTAATTTCTTAGTGGCTTTTTTATCTTTGCTTCTTAATAGATAATTCCTCATTGTTGGTTAAGATAAAGGATTCAGCATTTTGAGATTAGTTTATTTAATTAGTAGATTCCTCCACTCCCATTTTAGCATCTGTTCTTGTGTGTGCTGAACACATGAATTTGCTGGTGTCTCTTCTTTCTGGTCAGATAAGCTCCCGCTCAGAATGCACTATCAGAGTTGTGGAGTTTTGCCACTTTAAGAGACCTTAGTCAATATGTAAATTATAATCTCTTTTGAATATTTGCACCTTCTCCCAAAGGGAGAAAAACAAATGAAAATGAAAACTTTCCACTTCTTGCTTTTAATAAAGCAGAGAGTGACTAATTATTAAAATGAGGTTTGATAACCATCCAGTTCTGCTCATCTATAGCAGATGGCCCTTCTGTAGCTGCACATTACTGATTGGTGTCCATAAGTATTCTTTTCTTAAACAAAATTCCCTTATTTTTTTTTAATTCAGGTGTGAAAACTGGATCAATAAAATCTTTGCATTCATTTCTCTAATTCTTTTAGTTTTCATATAATATTGAAGGAAGTACCTGTAAATGACAAAGTTACAAGACCATGAACAAGTTTGCAAATTGTCAAAGGCCTCATAAAACTCCTACTTCTCTCCTTCGTGGATGCTAAGACCTGAGATCTTCTGAACCATGGAAAAGCTGATGTAAAGATATAAAAGCAGAAGGTTTCATTTATAGTCTCTAAACATCCATAAGCAACACCCTCCTTTCCTAACTCCTGTGATGTCTTATGTATTTCAGATGATTTCAGTAGAAAGGGGGATTGAATATACAGAGTGTGAGAAAGAAGTGCTCTGGGAATACAAGTTTCGACCACCACTAGCCTGGCCCCATACAGGAGTGATTGACTTTTACAGTGTGAACTTCAGATACAGCTTAGATGAGCCTCTGGTATTGAAGGACCTGACACCATACATATTCTCAAGTGAAAAGGTTTGTTTAAGCCATTTGCCTCTTTAAAATTGAACTAAAGATTTAGTGCTATATCCGCTGTTGGTTTCCTTGTCTATGAGTCCAGAGGATTCTCTCAGATGCAGATTAGATCAATAACATTATACGAGAATCCTTCTTGGAAACTGACCATGGGATGGGGATCCCAGCATTTCTTTCCCTGGGTCATGAGCTCACTCATGGTGTTTGTTGGCCCTGGGCTCTGGAGCTGGAGTTTAACCTGACCCAGGACACTATACATGACACCTGATTATTCATAGTTTGGAAAGTGAGCCCAGCTCCCTGTCATGAACTCTCCCAATATCTCTCCACTTTCTTCCTTTCCATCTTTTCATCTTTGTATTTCTGAAATATTCTCTTATTCCTATGTTACTCGCTGGTTGCAGCCTCCTCCTCTCTCCCTTGGCCCTTGCCGTAAACTTGTCCTCCACTCACCTACACTGAGCTGCCATCTCCCTGCCCTCCCTCCCACAGACTACTTGTTTCTTTCTTTCTTTTTTTTTATATTTATTTTAATTGGAGGCTAATTACTTTACAATATTGTATTGATTTTGCCATACATCAACATGAATCTGCCATGGGTGTACACGTGTTCCCCATCCTGAACCCCTATCCCACATCCCTCCCCGTACCATCCCTCTGGGTCATCCCAGTGCGCATATATATGGAATTTAGAAAGATGGTAACGATAACCCTGTATGCGAGACAGCAAAAGACTTCTTTCTTTAGCATAGATCTGATCCTTACCGGCCTAGTTGACCTGTTGCTAGAAGCATGCTGCTGCTGCTAAGTCACTTCAGTCGTGTCCGACTCTGTGCAACCCCATAGACAGCAGCCCACCAGTCTCCCCCGTTCCTGGGATTCTCCAGGCAAGAACACTGGAGTGGGTTGCCATTTACTTCTCCAATGCTTGCAGCCTACCAGGATCCTCCGTCCATGGGATTTTCCAGGCAAGAGTACTGGAGTGGGGTACCATCACCTTCTCCGGTTGCTAGAAGCCTAGTGAAGCCCTAAGTCCACTTCAGCAGGGGCCGTGGGATGAGCTTGTAGTGAAAACTGAGGAGCCCAGAATCATGACTCAGTCAGGGGTGAGGAACCAGAGCCCCCAGGTGGAGACATGGCCCAGAGATTCACTCAGAGTAGATGAAAGCTAATTGAAGGGAGCGGAGGAAGATGCACTTGGGAGACAGCCGAGAGGTTTGTGATCTGGTCCTGTCAGCGTCCATGTCTTCAGGTGATGTTCCTATTTACACTCAGTTTGGAGCCCTCGACTAGGACCAGGGCAGGATCTTAAAGAAGAAAATAAACCACAACACACAAGGTGGTAGGAAGCTCTTCCCCACCTACCTGTCCAGCACTGAGTCCTAACATGCTCACACCCTCTACACTCAGGTCATGTGTAGATTCTCCCAAAGCACCATGTCCTGCCTGCTTCCGGTGTGCATACACTGCCACTCCACCTCAGAGACACTTCCCTTCTGTTGTCTGGATGGAGAAAGTCAGCTCTAATGCATCTGCTTCTTCAGGCCCCTCTCTGCTTCCATAGCATCTTATATATTCAACATAGGGCTTATAGTAGACCTGTGTTCACAGTAGACAAAAGTTGGAAGCAACCCAAGTGTCCATGATGAAAGTCACAGATGAATGGATAAACAAATATGGTATACCCTTACCATTAAATGATATGTAGCTTTAAAAAAGGAAAAAATGACCATCGATGAACCTTGAGGTTATCATGACATATGAAATAAACCAGACACAAACGGATCCAATACCATATGATTCATTTTTTATGAGGTTCCTGGAGAAATCAAAGACAGAAAGTAGAATGATGGTCCCCAGTGATGGAGGAAAGAGAATAGGTTATTGTTGTTTAATAGGTACAGAATTTCAGTTTTACAAGGGAATATATGTTCTGAGGTTTGGTTATACAACAATGTGAATATACTTGACACTATAATCACTTAATATAGGTAAATTAGTAAATTTCATGTTACATGTTGATGGTGTTGTTCAGTCACTCAGTCATGTCTGACTCTCTGTAACTCACATGGACTGCAGCACACCAGGCTTCCCTGTCTATCACCACTTCCAGAGCTTGCTCAAACTCATGTCCATTGAGTCCGTGATGCCATCCAACCATCTCATCCTCTGTCATCCCCTTCTCCTCCTGCCTTCAATATTTCCCAACATCAGGGTCTTTTCTAATGAGTCAGGCCTTCCCATCAGGTGCCAAAGTACTGAAGCTTCAGCTTCAGCTTCAGCTTCAGCATTAGTCCTTCTAATGAATATTCAGTATTGATTTCCTTTAGGATTGACTGGTTTGATGTCCTTGCAGTCCAAGGAGTTCAAGATTCTTGACAGTCTTCTCCAACACCACAGTTCAAAAGCATCAGTTCTTTGGTGCTCAGCTTTCTTTATGGTCCAACTCTCACATCCATACATGACTACTGGAAAAACCATAGCTTTAAATATATGGAACTTTGTCAGCAAAGTAATATCTCTGCTTTTTAATATGCTGCCTAGGTTGGTCATAAATTTCCTCCAAGTAGCAAGTGTCTTTTAATTCCATGGCTGTAGTCACTATCTGCAGTGATTTTGGAGTCCAAGAAAATAAAGTCTCTCACTGTTTCCATTGTTTCCTCATCTATTTGCTATGAAATGAGGGGATTGGATGCCATGACCTTAGTTTTTTGAATGTTGAGTTTTAACAGCTTTTCACTCTCTTCTTTCACTTTCATCAAAAGGCTCTTTAGTTCCTCTTCACTTTCTGCCATAAGAGTTGTGTCATCTGCATATCTGAGGTTATTGATATTTCTTCCGGCAATCTTGATTCCAGCTTGTACTTCATCCATCCAGTATTTTGCATTAAGTACTTTGCATGTAAGTAAAAAAATCAGGGTTACAATATACAGCCTTGACATACTCCTTTCCCAAATTTGAACCAGTCTGTTGTTCCATGTCTGGTTCTAACTGTTGCTTCTTGACCAGTGTACAGGTTTCTACATGCATTTTGCCACAATTAACATAAAAGATATAGCACCTGTGCTACCCTTCGTAATTTTGAGTCTATATCTCACAGAACCCTGAGGTTTAAGTTCAGGGAGCATCTTATTTTCATCCTCGTTCCCTAGAGAGTGGCATTACAGGTACAGAGAGGGTGCTGGGGACTGCTGGCTAGGAGAGTAACACACACATGCGAACAACCAGTAACCATAACATACTCACAAGACAACTGGGTAAGCAACAGATTACATTTAAATAACCACTCTTTAAAACTCTCCACCACAGACATACCTAGAAGACTATAGCCATGATATAATGAATGATAGCCTTGTAACATGAAAGAATAAACATTCAACTTAATGCCTCAAAGAGACTCAGGGAGCAGCTTCAGTTAGTCACTGAGCAAAAGTTGGCTCCTAATTATTTCTCGTCTCACTGTAGGTCAGGAAGAAGGTGAGGACTTCCGTGTTTGGAAACATTAACCACAGCTCTTGATGCAGCCCTGTCCCTGAGAGTACTGTAGGCAAATCAGTGTTTGATTACTCATAGTTCTGTGTCCATCAGATTTCACCTTGTCAGTATAACTCCACTAATTTGTGTGTGTTTCTTCCAAAGCCATAAAATATGAATTATCTTATAAACTTCATATATAGCTTAAGAACATAACAGTTTTGTATTCTTCCATCTTAAATCTCCCAAAATCGTAGGACTATCTGAGATTCTAAAATGTTTGAGGAAACATTTAATTTGGAGACTGAATTAATATGACAATCTGACTTTTGATCTGTGTCTTGGTCCACTCAGCATCACCATTAGCTTCACTTCTGTGTTGTGAGATGATACCCAGGCAGTGTGTTCTTGAAATGATTTCACTCTACCTGTGTACAACCCATTGAGAAGGCAAAGGCACCTCACTCCAGTACTCTTGCCTGGAAAATCCATGGACAGAGGAGTGTGGTAGGCTGCAGTCCATGGGGTCGCTAAGAGTTGGGCACGACTGAGCGACTTCACTTTGACTTTTCACTTTCATGCATTGGAGAAGGAAATGGCAACCCACTCCAGTATTCTTGCCTGGAGAATCCCAGGGGCGAGGAAGTCTGGTGGGCTGCCGTCTATGGGGTCGCACAGAGTTAGACATGACTGAAGTGACTTAACAGCAGCAGCAGCAGTGTACAACCCAGTTTTCCTTTCCTACTCACCTGTCCCAGCCCTGTCACTCCTGAAAGTCCTTTGGAGTTGGCTTTGATTAAGAAAGGCTGCTGCAGGAGATAGGAGGACTTGGGAGTGAGCCCACCCAGTAGAAGAGGTGCTCTGTTGTCTTTCTGCCATGTCCTCTGCTGTCCTGATTCATGGAAGTTAAAGTTAATAGAAAAGTGTCATTGGTGCTATACTGGTTTTTAATTCATGGAAGAAATACCAAGTAAATCTAAAGATCCAAAATGAGATCAATGCAACCCTAGGCTTCCTGGGTAGATTTTGACTTGGGCTGAATTTCTCATTTAGATGATCTTTGGTTGCTTTGATAATTTTAAAGATTCCTGGGCAATTTTAAAGCATTTTCCATCTCTAGAGGTAGATTGATTTTGCTTTGTTATTTTTTTCTTGCTCAGAGATATTACTTGAAATTTAACAGATACTTGCTATGATGTGTAAAAATATTGGTTTCCTACATTTTCTCCTTTTTTTACATATTTTCTCAGTAACTCATCCCCTCACTTCCAGTTTGTCCCACTTTCCCTCCAAGTTTCCTGATTCCTTGTGACTCAGACTGTGTTGCCAGGGTCAGTATCACCTGCATATCTTCAATCTTCTTATACAGAATCTCAGGCTCACCCAGACCACTTTCTCAGCATTGCATTTGAACAGGACCTTCCAAGAAAGTCCTTTCTCTCCCATAGACAGTTTTTGATGACACATAACCCATGATTCCCAAGAAATGTCCTTTGACAGTTTGAAACCAAACTCATGAATCATTGAAATGCCTGCTGTGTTTGAGCGTGAGGCTCTGGAACATTCTACAGCACTTAATACCCTATAGATTTATTTACTTTCATATTCTGCAAATCACACCTCTACATTATAATCCAATTCTGTGTGATCCCACTGCATTTGTTTGAATCCTTTCCATGGAGTCTGTCTTCATCATGGGCAGTTTTCATCCTGCTCCCGCCTTCCCCACATCAGACTCTTGCAAGGACTAGAGGGATTCCCCACAGGCTCAGCCCTGCCTGGACCTGGAGTCAGAGACAGCCCCACCCAACAGCATATATGTGTGACTCTTTCACCACCTGATGGGATCCAAAATGAGTCTTGCTCCCCAAGCAGGGCAAGAGGTCTGTTTGGCCTGTTCCCCAGGAACAATGTACCCCACTTAGCTGCAGGTTTCTCTCCCAGCCCAACTATGGGTAGGTTCTTCCTGCAGACAGCCAGCCCACCTGACCTCACTTTCTCTGTTTTACCTACAGAGAGGGACATAATAAAGTGTCAGGCCATCCAGGTGATAAGAAAACCATCAGCAGATGGAAAAGAAGTCAATATATGTGGACTTGAGTCCCATCTTGTGACTTTTAGGCTCTGTTATTTCAGGTAGACTTAGTTGCCTGACACTTTAGGCATGGCCTTAGTTGCCAGGCTACTTAGATGGCCTGATACTTTTATCTTGTCCCTCTGTGTAGCTAAAACAGAGAAAGTGGGGAGAGGTGTGCTGTTACTGTTGCTGTTAAGTCGCTTCAGTCATGTCCGACTCTGTGCGACCCCATAGACGGCAGCTCACCAGGCTCCCCCATCCCTGGGATTCTCCAGGAAAGAACACTGGAGGGGTTGCCGTTTTCTTCTCTAGGGGAGAGGTGTATCTGCAGTTAAAGGAACATGTCTAACATAGAGATCTTATGACGGGAGAGTTGAAGCATAACATGAACATAGATGCATAAAATGTGATGGGTGGAACAAGAGGGATGACTTCACTGAGCAAAGAGGGTACCTGAGGTCAGGTTGGCTGGCTGTCATGAGTTTGAGCAAACTCCAGGAGTTGGTAATGGACAGGGACGCCTGGCATGCTGCAGTCCATGGGGTCACAGAGTCGGACACGACTGAGCAACTGAACTGACTGACTGAAGTAATCTTCTGTGGGCTTCCCAGGTGGCTCAGTGGTAAAGAATTCACCTGCAATGCAGGAGACATGGGTTCAGTCTATGGGTCAGAAAGATCTCCTGGAGAAGGAAATGGCTACCCACTCTGATATTCTTGCCTGGGAAATCTCATGGACAGAGGAGCCTGGCAGGCTACAGTCCATGGGATTACAAAAGAGTCAGATACAACTTAGCAACTAAACAACAATAACAACAACAACATAATTAAGGAAAGAATTTATTCTGTTTTTCAAAAGTAGTACAGCTGGCATTCCAGTACTGAATGTGGTCCTTAAAATGAGGAATTGAGTCATGAAGCATTGCATGGGAAGAATTTTCAGGGCTTGGCACTACACTGGACTTTGGGAAAACTGGAAGTAAGGTAGACATTTTGAGCCTATGAGCCTGGGAAAGAAGTAATGAGATTAGAGTGGGGAAATCAGAGGAAGCAGCTGTTTTGTGTGGGCCATTGGGTGTTGATCATGTTAGGTTTGGTATATGAAGAGAGATCTAAATGCAATTATCTAACAAGTTGGTGTGATCATCAGAAACCAACACCTCTATGGTCTGGGAAAACAGCAAGGGGCCATCACAAAGCAGCTAAAATAAGATTGTCTCCAAATATCTTTTTGTTAGGAATGCAAACTTATTCCTGCTGGTGACACTCTGCATGGCCAATTGGTAAAACACATTGATGACCTGGGAAAGACTTGAGACTATAGTTTTGATTACTGAATGGTAGAAATAGCCAGAGCCTGGTTTTCTTTGAGTAGCCTTTTTCTTACTCTCCTCACTGGGGTTTGGAGCTCACAGTCCTGTTGTTGTGAGCAGCCTGTGGTGCCCCTGAGAATCTTGGCCATTTACCAAGAGTTTGTTCCTGTTTGCACAGGTGGATCTGTTTTAGTGGAGCTGAGAGTATGGAAACATACATTCTCATAGACACAGTTCTCATCTGTGTCCTGATTCGTGTTGATTTATATATGGGAACAGCCATATATATGGCTGTATATATATATATACACATATACATACATAAATATATATATTTATATATGGGAATAGCCATAAATACAGACATACCTGGTTTGATTGTGCATCACAGATAGTGCTTTAAAAAAAAAAAAAAATTGAGCATTCATCGCAGCCCTGCATCGAGGAAATGAATCAGCACCATTTTTCCTACAGCATTTGCTCAGTTTGTATCTCTCACATTTTGGTGATTCTTGCAATATTTCAAACTTTTTTGTTTTGCTTTTATTGTGGTGATCTGAAATTTCATGTTACTATAACCGAATAAAGGCTCAGATAGTGGTTAGTGTTTTTAGAACAATAAAGTATTTGAAAATTAAGGTATGTACATTGTAGACATAATGTAGACTATAATATAGTGTCAATATTGTGGTATTTATATTATTGAGGTGGTCTGGAACCAACTCTGCAATATCTTTGAGGTCTGTGTGTACACAGAGCACATGAGTTTATATATATATATATATGTATATATGTATACACACACACACACACACACACACACACATACATATACATCCATACATACCCTAGACCTGCCTATGTACAGAGACTGGTCCATCTATATTATATAAATTAGGGTATAATATAAGGTACAAAATGGCCTCAAAGATAATAAAATTAGGTAAACCCTCTTTTCTTACATTTAACCTCTGTAATGATAAATTATTTTTTTTAAATGCCATGATTGATTTTGCAGGCTAAGATTCGATACTTTGGAGATATTCAAGTGAGAAAATATGAAAGGTTCCGAGCATGGGCATTCTGATAACAGTGCTCAGAAAAATTTAGTTCTCTGTTCAAATCCAAGAGTTTTAAAAATTTACTGAGTTAATTGACAAATGATTGAATGCATGTCTTACACCCCTCATTGATTCCAAATCCCTAAATAGAGAAATTGAAATCATCTCTTGGGAAGTTCCCACCAGGGAATTTGCAGTTGAGCAAGCTCATTGGTCAGGAAAAAAAAAAAAAAAGTCTCTGCATACATATTGAATGCACATAGTTAAAAGCCAGTCTTTACAGTATAGTTTTATTCCCCACCAAGATTTTTACCTGTATTATACAGATTCTTTAATCTTACTGTTAGTACACTTAATTTTTCTCTGCTTTTTAAAAAAATCTTTAAATTTTATATTATAGTTGATTAACAGTGGTATGTTAGCTTAATGTGTACAGCAGAGTGATTCAGTTATACATATACATGTGTGTATTCTTTTTCAAATTCTTTTCCATTTAGATTATTACATAGCATTGAGCAGAGCTGCCTGTGCTGTACAGTAGGTTCTTGTTGGTTATCCATTTTAAATATAGCAGTGTGTACATGTCAGTCCCAAACTCCCTATCTCTGTTTTGGTTTTAATAACTAGACTGACACTTGACATGTATCTTTCCAAGATTCAGTTGTAAGTATTAATTTGTTATAAAATGCCTTTTGAACTGCTCAAATGAAAGGCCCCATATAAATAGCAAATGTTGTTTGTGTTGTTGTTGACTCATTATGTGTATTCTGTCTATTGGCCACTGTCTTTTAAGACACTGAGAAATGCATTTTATAATTTTAAGGTGTTTCCTTTCAAGATAGAATATAATCAAAATATTTAACATAAGTGATTTATTTTCTCTACCAAAGAATAATTCCTCTTAAATAACAGATCCCTGAAAAAGTGAGTATTTGGTTATGTATCACACTTCTGACTAGACTTGACATCTCTGTACAATTACCCATATAATTCTAAAAGTCAAAATACCCAGACAAGTAGGGATAAAGCTAATTTATAAGCTGACTTCTTATGGACCACTTAGAAGACTGCTGGCTTTTCACTGCTAGTATATTGATTCTATTAGTTTTAACCTGTCTTGTGACCATGGGTTCCCAACCAGGGGACAGTTGTCAATGTCTGAAATTTTTGGTCGCCATAGTTTGTGGGGTGATTCTGGTATCCAGTGGGTAGAGTCCATGGCTACTGTTAACCCTCCAGAAATACACAGGGTAGTCCCCTATCCCCTCAACAAAATATCAATAGTGCCATCCATGTTTGAGAAACTCAGAGACTACTCTTTATATAGAACTTTCTAAAATCATCTTCAGCAATCAGATTTTCTGCTAGGTTGGTTGCATACTGTTAATTCTTAATCCTTCCTGGATCGCTTCACAGGTTGGCATCGTGGGAAGAACGGGAGCTGGAAAAAGTTCCCTCATTGCTGCCCTTCTTAGATTGTCAGAGCCTGAAGGTAGAATTCTAATTGATGGCATCTGGACAACTGAAATTGGACTTCATGATTTAAGGAAGAAAATGACAGTTGCACCTCAGGTATGCACATCAGAGTATTCTCACGTGTTCTTTTTATGAGGCACCTGATTTAATTGCTTTTAATTTGATTGTTTTTTTTTTTTTTTTTCCAAATTGCATGAAAGGTTGATCCTTTTTCTCCCAATAGAGAATATCTTTGGCAGCAGGTATTTTCAATGGGCATTTTATCAGATACCAGACTCTGTTTGTTTATTCATTTGTTTCTTTTGTGTACGTGTTATTTTATAACTGACCCAGACAGATTTCCGGACTTAGACTTTTTTAGGTGTCATGATTTTGTCTATTAATAACCACATAATTCTAAGGCAAAATGATAACTGGTTTGTGCAGCACTGGAGAGATTCCTATAGGGAAACCTGAATTTTGTGTTTTAATGATGGAATTTTGTTGTAGGAAATAAAACCACCTTTTCAAGGGTGATTACCTCCCTGGAGGACTTTCTGTGAAACTGTGGGGCTTTGAAAATTATAGGGTATATAGATGCTTTGGGGAGTCTTTCAGAATTCAGCTATTAGTAAATTATTTTAACCAGGGAGGCAGTACAGAATAATGACTTAGAACAGAGGACTTGGAATTCCATCTTTGTGTACCTCAGTTTTTTCTCCCTTACAAGGCAGCTAACAGTCCAACTCGTTGAGCTGTTGTGAGGGTTAAATGGGCCAGTTCATGTGCGGTGCTTCACCCCTTATGTGATGGTTGTGATGGTGAAGCTTTGAATTGATCTCTTCCTGGGCTCTGATTCTGTATTCCTTTGTTCTGATTCTTTGTTTTTGTTTGTTTCATGTGGGTTTGTTTTTGGTTTGCTGTTTTTGTTCTTCTTGCTAAAGAAATATGATTTTTAGGGAGTGTTTTAGAGGCTGGATTATATAAATATGCACAGTAGAAACTCCTGAAAGTTAAAAATAGTATTATCATCAGTTCAGGTCAGTTCAGTACAGTTGCTCAGTTGTGTCCAACTCTTTGCGACCCCAGGGACTGCAGCACGCCAGGCTTTCCCATCCATCACCAATATCCGGAGCTTGCTCAAACTCACGTTCATCAAGTCAGTGATGCCATACAACCATCTTAACCTCTGTCATCCCCTTCTCCTCCTGCCGTCAATCTTTCCCAGCATGAGGGTCTTTTCAAGTGAGTCAGTTCTTTGCATCAGGTGGCCAAAGTATTGGAGTTTCAGCTTCAACATCAGTCCTTCCAATGAATATTCAGGACTGATTTCCTCTAGAATGGGCTGATTTTATCTCCTTGCAGTCTTAGGGACTCTCAAGAGTCTTCTCCAACACCACAGTTCAAAAGCATCAATTCTTCGGCGCTCAGCTTTCTTCACAGTCCAACTTTCACATCCATACATGACCACCGGGAAAACCATAGCCTGACTAGATGGACCTTTGTTGGCAAAGTAATGTCTCTGCTTTTGAATATGCTGTCTAGGTTGGTCATAACTTTTCTTCCAAGGAGCAAGCATCTTTTAATTTCATGGCTGCAATCACATTCTTCAGTGATTTTGGAGCCCAAGGAAACAAAGTCTCTCACTGTTTCCATTGTTTCTCCTATTTGCCATGAAGTGATGTGACCAGATGCCATGATCTTAGTTTTCTGAATGTTGAGTTTTAAGCCAACTTTTTCACTCTCCTCTTTCACTTTCATCAAGAGGCTCTTTATTTCTTCTTCACTTTCTGCCATAAGGGTGGAGTTATCTGCATATCTGAGGTTATTGATATTTCTCCCGGCGATCTTGATTCCAGCTTGTGCTTCATCCTGGCCAGCATTTTGCATGATGTACTGTGCATATAAGTTAAATAATCAGGGTGACAATAAACTGCCTTGATGTGCTTTTTTCCTGATTTAGAACCAGTCTGTTGTTCCAGGTACAGTACTAACTGTTGCTTCTTGACCTGCATACGGATTTCTCAGGAGGCAGATCAGGTGGTCTGGTATTCTCATCTCTGTAAGAATTTTCTACAGTTTGTTGTGGTCCACACAGTCAAAAGCTTTGGCATAGTCACTAAAGCATAAGTAAATATTTTTCTGGAACTCTCTTGCCTTTTCGATGATCCAGCAGATGTTGGCAATTTGATCTCTGGTTCCTCTGCCTTTCCTAAATCCAGCTTGAACATCTGGAAATTCATGGTTCACATACTGTTGAAGCCTGGCTTGGAGAATTTTGAGCATTTCTTTACTAGTGTGTGAGATGAGTGCAATTGTGTTGTAGTTTGAACTTTCTTTGGCATTGCCTTTCTTTGGGATTGGAATGAAAACTGAACTTTTCTAATCCTGTGTACTTGCAATTAAGTTAAATAAGCAGAGTGACAATATACAGCCTTGACATACTCCTTTCCCAATTTGGAACCAGAATTATCATATGATACTGCAATTCTATTTTAGGATATAAACCCCAAATATTGAAAGCAGGGTCATGAGTAGATCTCTATATATGTGTGTTCATAGCAACATTATTCACAATAGCAAAAATATGGAGTCACCTAAGGTCCCATTGACAGATAACTGCAAAAACAAAAAATGGTTGCTGCTGCTGCTGCTAAGTCACTTCAGCCATGTCCGACTCTGTTATATATATATGTGTGTGTTTATATATATATATATAAACACACATACATACATACACACACACACATGTACACAATGGAATATAATTCAGCCTTAGAAAGAAAGCCAATTCTGACACATGCTACAATACAGATGAACCTTGAGGAAACTATGTTAAGTGAAATAAGCCAGTCACAAATGATAATTGCTATATAATTTTATTAATATGAAGTACCCAGGTTAGTCAGTTCATAGAGACAGGAAGAATGGTGGGTACCTAGAGTTGCAGGGAGGGAAGTTGTTTAATGGCTATAGAGTTTCACTTGTGCAAAATGGAAGGAGTCTGTGGCTAGATGGTGGTGATGGCCGTACAATAATGGGAGTGTATTTAATATTACTGAAATGTATACTTAAAAGTCATTAAGATGGTAAATATTATGTCTTGTTGAGTGACTAAGTCATGTCTGACTTTTTGCACCACATGGACTACAACCTACCAGGCTCCTCTGTCCATTGGATTTTCCAATCAAGAATACTGGAGTGCATTGCCATTTCCTTCTCCAGAGCTCCTCAACCCAGTGATCAAACCCACATTTCCTCCATTGCAGACATTGGCAGGCAGATTCTTTACTGCTGAGCCACACTATTTTGCCACAGTTTAAAAACAATTTTTAAAATATATGCCTTTCAGGAAAAATTGGAATAAATTTTCAGCACCTGTAACCCTTATATTTAAAGATTTCCTCTGGCTACCAGATTCATGACTTAGTAGTTTCAGTAGAATGAAGGAGTTTAGATTCCCAAGTTTTGATTGTACCGATCTCTGAAATGAATCAAATGAGACTAATTAGCAGAAATAGTCGACGTGTCTAAGTCCTTTTATATCCTCAGATGAAAGAATCTATAAATGTGCCCTGTGTTATTTTTAATATCTCTTAATTAAAAAAATAGGTTGTATACTTGTGTGTATAAGAGAACTTTATCAATAAAGAAAAACATGGGATGATTCTTGGCCCTGCTGGTAATATTTGGAATCACATCTGAGCGAAGACTAAACATCTCTCGACATCACTAGGTTTTGGTTCTGTTCTATCAGTCTCCACCATACTTTTGCTCATGCTCTGTGTACACACTCTGGAGGAGGAGGAGAACATGATTACAAAGCAGTGCTAAACTTTGTATTCAGGTAAATAATGATCACCAACCATTATAACTACAAAACTTATTATTCCACTTTATATGCCTTTGTCTCCAAGGCACAATGTTGGTTGATAAAAGAGAGAGTAGGGTCTCTCTCTTCTACAGAGACCCTACTGCTGGGAGCCAGCTCAGGAGTTCCCACCCATGACAAAGGTCATGTGGAAAGGCCTGATATGCAAAGGTGAGCCAGGACTCAAGGGGGCCCCTGGATCTGCTTGAGCATCTACCCCCAGAACCAGAATCTGTCTGTTTTGCTATTTTACGACTTTCACCAACTCCTCTGACATTAACGGGGGGCTATCCCCGACCACCTTTCTCTGAAGAAAATCAACTTAGAGCTCTAGTTAATTAGCCTCCTGGGCATAGTAGGAGTGTTTCAATCCAAACCCCTCAGATGGCTCTCTAACTTGCCTGACAGGTTTATCCGGACTCCTACAGCTACGCATACGATTGTTTACAGCCTCCTAACTGTGAGAGGCATGGGAAGCTTAAGATATTCAAATAATATAGAGCCTCTCGGAGAGTTAGAAATTATTAGAATAGAACTGGTGGAGGATTTCATTGTTGAGCCAATGCTTGCTGCCAAGTTTCCACGTCCCCTGTATTGTGTCCTTGGGATTATAATTAATATAGTTGATATATAGAAAAAAATAAGTAGTGGCCTTGGTGTTAGCAAGTTTAGATCCTTAAGGTAATAAATTCTTTCCTTGTTGCAAGCCCACCACACCTTTGCCCTATAGGAATGCAAATTTATCTAACACTTTCGGAGGATGGCACCAAACTTTAAAATGATCACTCAGAAAAAAAAAGTTTTCTGGTTAACTAACCTTTATCAGAACAAAGAGTCATAAAATGTTAATAGGCCTCCTGGCCAGAAGATGATGTAAATCACCTAAAGCATTTGCATACGATAAGTTTACAGAAAAGAAAGGCTGGTCTCAATAAGGATCAAGGACTGCCGACTTTGCATGACTTTATACCCCCTATTATCCTCTATGCACAAATTAAGGTATATAAGCTCCCTTTAAAAATAAAGCCACGGGCCTCGCTCATCAGGCTTGGTCTCCCCGTGTTGTTCTTGCTTCCTTTTCTCTCCTTTTCTTCTCTGTTCTTCCTTCAGGATGACTGATCGGAGCGTGGGGGCTCTCTGAGACCACTTACCTGCCTGGGCTTCTAAGACCCACTCGAGAAGGTACCTAAGGTGGGGCACCTTCAGCTATTCGAGAGGGCGCCTGCGGCCTCCGTGGTCAGAGCAAGTTTGGTGTCACGAACTTTATTGGTTTCCCATGTAAACCAGTCAGATCAAGCTTCTGTCTCTCCCCTTTTGCTACTCTTTCACCAAAGCCATCCTCCTGAAGATATTCCTGGATCCAACCGGGGCTAGACCCTGGTACCCTGCAATGTGAAAGGTCTCAGGAAATCATACAGAAGGCAGCCAGGGATAGAATATTTAAGAATTTAGACCAAATGTTACCATGACCCACATTTTAATTCCTGCTGTGCCTCTTACAACTGTTGAGACTTGATGAAGTCACTCGGTTTCCAAACTTCAGACTCCTTATCCTTAAACTAGATCTAGGAATTACTGCTGCACAGATGTGTTGTGAAGATGTAGCTGGGTGAGAAAATGTTTGTGTTCCATGTCTGGTTCTTGAGAATGCTCAGTCAGTAGTAATTATCTTTATTCTTAAGGATTGGGGCACTGGACTTTCAGAGATTGTTTCTACTTAAATAAAAAGAGTAATACATTCTGAAACAATTTTGCTTTTCAATTTCTATTTATGTTTTTTTGTGTGATTTTATTTATATTTATTGGTTATAAACCAAATTATTTATATAAGTTTAAACAGTAAAGCAAAAAATAAAAACCAGAAAAACACCCCCCACCAACCCAACACACACAATAGGAGTTTTGGGGAAAAGTAAACCAGAAAAATACGTCTAACCTCTTTTCTATGAGGAACAAAAGGAGAGAATATCACTTTTAATTTCATTTTGATTTCATATTCCCTTCCCACCAGCTTCTTTCCTGACTACCACCCTGTACACACTCTTACTTTCCAGTCCCCCACCAAGACCTCTGGCCTTTTTCTCAGCTCTCCCCATATTCTTAACTATTGTCTCCCTGTCCTTAAGGACAGGGCCTGTGTCTCTCATTTCTGTTGTTCCAGTGCTTGTTGCAGACTCTTACAAGCTACACAGGTATTAGTAATATTTTCAAAAGTTTGTGGAATCCCTAACAGGTTTTAGACTTTATCCCTACCATGTCCTAGCTAATCCTCACAATTCTCCTGTTTTCCTTATCTGACAGATTTAAAAACCACAACATGTGAGTTTAGGGCATCCTTGGTGGCTCAGCAGTAAAGAATCTTCTTGCCAGTGCACAGACGTGGGTTTGATCCCTGGGTTGGGAAGATTCCCTGGAGAAGGAAATGGCACCCCACTCTAGTATTCTTGCCTGAGAAATCCCATGGACACAGGAGCCTGACAGCTACAGTCCATGGGGTTGCAAAAGAGTCATACATGACTTAGTGATTAAACAACAACAACTGTGAGCTTAACCCACTGCCCAGGTAAGCAGCAAGCAGTGAAGTCAGGGTTTGAATTCTGTGTGTGTCTGTTTATTTTTTTTTAAGTTGAAGTATGGTTCTTTACAGTGCTTCAAATGTTCAACAAAGTGATTCAATTTTATGTGTGTGTGTGTGTGTGTGTGTGTATGTATGTGTGTGAGCAAGTATATTCTTTTTCATTCTATTTTCCATTATAGGTTATTACAAAATACTGAGTATAGTTACCTGTGCTATACAATAGATCCTTGTTCTTTTTTTTTAATATATATATACAGTAGTGTGTATCTGTTAATCACAAATTCCTGATTTATCCCTTCCTCCTGCTTTGCCCTTTGGTAATCTAGTTTGTTTTCTATGTTGGTGAGATTATTTCTGTTTTATAAATAAGTTCATTTATATAATCTTTTTTAGATTCTACATATAAGTGATATCATACTACATTTGTCTTTCTCTGACCTACTTGGTATGATAATCTCTAGGTCCATCCATGTTACTACAAATTGCATTATTTCATTCTTCTTTATGACTGAGTAATATTCTATGTGTATGTCTTTGTGTGTATATACTGTGTATGTATATATAAATATAGTGTGTATATATATATATAGTGCTATATATATGTATATATATATATATGCATGTGTATATATATATATATATATATATGCATACTACTTGTAAGCACTACTTAACAAGACATGGAAGCAACCTAAATATACATTGACAGATGAACTGATAAAGAGGTGCTTTTATCAGTTGAACAGATAAAGAGATGCTTAATGTCTTATAAGCACTACTTAACAAGACATGGAAGCAACTGATTTATCAGTTCATCTGTCAATGGACAATTAGGTTGCTTCCATGTCTTGTAAGTAGTGCTGCTGTGAACATCGGGGAGCATGTATCTTTTGAATTAGAGTTTTTGTCTTTTCTGGATACGTGGATAGGAGTGGGTTTGCTGGGTCATATGATAACTCTTGTTTTTTTTTTTTGTTTTTTTTTGTTTTTTTAAGAAACTTCCATACTGTTTTCCATAATGTACCAATTTACATTCCCAATTTACCAACAGTGTATAAGGGTCCTCTTTTCTCCATACCTCCTTCACTATTTATTTTTTGTAGGCTTTTTAATGATGGCCATTCTGTCTGATGTGAGGCAATACCTCATTGTAGTTTGGATTTGCATTTATCTAATAATTAGTGATATTGAGCATCTTTTCATGTCCCTCTTGGCCATGTGTATTTCTTATTTGGAGAAATTTCTTCTTAGGCATTCTGTCTATTTTTTGATTGAGTAGTTTGTTTTTTTGATATTGAGATTTATAAGCTATTATATATACAGACATCTGTTGCACTTCTATGCATTATCATCAAGAAAACAGAAAGAGAAATTAAGGGAAATACCCATTTATCATTGCATGAGAAAATGAACAAAAAATCTGAGAATAAACCTATTTAAGGAGGCAAAAGGAAACTGTAAGACACTGATTAAAGAAATTAAAGACAACGTGAACAGATGGAAAGATATACTATGTTCTTAAATTGGAAGTTTCAATATTGTTAAAATGACCATACTAGTCAAGGTACCCTACAAATTGAGTGCAATTCCTATCAAGTTAACAATAATATTTTTCATAAAACAAGAACAAAAAAAATTAAAATTTTTATGGAAACACAGAAAATCTTGAATACTAGAAACAGTCTTTAGAAAGAAGAACAGACCTGGCGGAATCACACGCTGTGACTTCATACCATACTACAAAAGCTACTTTAATGAAAAAGTCACTCAGTCGTGTCCGACTCTTTGCAACCCCATGGACTGTAGCCTACCAGGCTCCTCTGTCCATGGGATTTTCCAGGCAATAGTACTGGAGTGGGTTGCCATTTCCTTCTCCAGTGGATCTTCCTGACCCAGGGATGGAACCCAGGTCTCCCGCATTGTAGACAGACGCTTTACCATCTGAGCCACCAGGGAAGTCCATGGAAAGATATACCATGTTCTTAATTGGAAGTTTCAATATTGTTAAAATGACCACACTAGTCAAGGTACCCTACAAATTGAGTGCAATTCCTATCAAGTTAACAATAATATTTTTCATAAAACAAGAACAAAAAAATTAAAATTTTTATGGAAACACAGAAAACCTTGAATACTAGAAACAGTCTTTAGAAAGAAGAACAGACCTGGAGGAATCACATGCTGTGACTTCATACCATACTACAAAAGCTACTTTAATAAAAACAGTATGATAATGGCACAGAAATCAGACATATAGATTAGTGAAATAACATAGAAAGTTCAGAAATAAACCCCCACACTTATGGTCAATTCATCTAAGACAAAGAAGGTGAGACTATATAATACAATGGATAAATGACAGTCTCTCTAATAAGTGATGCTGGGAAATCTGGACACAACATGTAGAAGAATGAAATTAGAACATTCTATAACACCATATACAAAAATAAACTTAAAATGAATTAAAGACCTAAATGTAAGACCAGGTACTACAAAACTCCTAGAGGAAAATGCAGGCAGAATACTATTTGACATAAATTACAGTGATATTTTCTTGGTTCCATCTCCTACAGTAAAAGAAACAAAAGCAAAAATAGACAAATGAGGCCTAATGAAATTTAAAAGATTTTGCACAGCAAAGGAAACCATAAACAGAACAAAAAAAACAACCTATGGAAAGGCAGAAAATACTTACAAATGATGTGACCAACAAGGAATCAATTTACAAAATATATAAGCATTGTTCAAATTTGAGGAGATTCCCAACTCCAGAACCTGAGTAGCTAACTGTTCTATTAGTGACTTCAACATGCTGTTGACTGTAATCCACAGTAAAACTGCTTCGTATTATGATTTCATGCTTGTGCAAACGTCTCTCTCTCACACACACATACACACACATACAGACACACACACGAGAAACAAAAATTTTATGAAACAATGTTATTCTTGCACTGTGCTCCAATATTTTCTATTATATATGTTATATTTTAGTTCATACAAAAGACAAAATGATGGTCACAAGCCCAAAATTGATATCATGATCCACTGACTGCACCTGCAGTTTCCAAACATGGCTCCTCATTGTCATCCCGTTGGACTGGGCTTCACTGGTCTATGTTAGCATCACTTTAGGAGCTTCATTGATGTTTCAGGTTCTCACAGTAGAGCCTATTTTCCGGTAATGGAATAAGGGCTCAGGGAGATTTGTAACATACTCTGAACCAAATAGCTAATAAACGGTAACATGTATACCTGTGGCGGATTCGTTTTGATGTTTGGTAAAACTAATACAGTGTTTGAGGTTTAAAAATAAAATAAAATTAAAAAAAAAAGAATTGTCTTTTTAAAAAAATATGTTTGTTGAATGATATTCTCATCAGATATTTTCCCATTTTTTCCTACCAACCCACTAAAAAGGATTCCCCTAACCATAACAAACATGAATATGTATAAAGCAAAACTGGAAGATACTACTTCTAATGTTATGTCTGTTATTTGGACAGTATCTGTTTAGAAACAGATTTATTCACTTATACACCATGGACTAATAAGTGTCAGGGAAAGATACTCAAAATCTCACTCCTCCCCAGCCAAGAGCCCTTTCTCTTTACAATGTCTAGCTGGCTGTGGAAGTGGAGAAAATCTGTTGGTTTGGTTAATTAAGCTACTTGTTTAAGTACCAATAGGAAGCAATGATGCCTGTGTCTCAATATCCTGATTTAGGGAACCTGGGAAGCTGAGAGCAGACTCTGTAGAGGGGGAGCTGTTTCTGTGAGTTGCCCCACTTAGGTGATCCAGGCCTGCATCATCCTACTTGGTTCCCCGCTCCCTGTGATCCTGGGAGTAGCAGTGAGCTTCCAGTGTCATCTCTCTCTCCCCCAGGCTCACCCCCATCACTGTTGACTCCACCATGAGCAGGTCAGAAGTGAGGGAGGTGTGACATCATCAAGGACCTGCATAGGAACCAGAGGCAGGGTAGTGGTGACATAGACCATCAGTCCTGGAGTCTGGTAGGGAACTTTCAGAGACAAATACTGTATTCTTAAGAAAGTACTCCTCACTTTGTGTTCACAGTTTCAGGAAAAGCAAAAATGAAACTTTTTCCTAAATAATTTTCTTAAACATAACAGGTAGATGAAGTGTATGTATCCTTTGTGCTCACAACCTGAAGTATTTAGGTAAGTATGCTCCCCATAAAGAATATCAAGGGGAGATTATATTCTGGAGTAGCTGCTTATCTGAAAGGATGTGGAAAATGGATTTCAGACCCTCTTCAGATGATTCTCTGCACCAAGAGCCCCTTATGCTGTTGGCACAAAGGAAATATTTGCAGTTTAAGAGGGATTCCATACACATTCAGTATTTATGTTTGCACTGCAAGTGTTGGCACAGATCAGCAGCCATCATCTTTATCCTGATTAATCAGATTCATTTTTATATTTAATAGTTTTTTTAAAAATCAAAGCAAAAACTTGGTAGTTTTTAAATAGCCCTCTCTGCTCTTTCTTATTTCCATTCTGTGAGTTTTCTGCAGTAGGTCGAAGGTGAAGGTAGAGCTGTCTCTATGACTTCTCTGTGATTACCTGGCTTTATTTCCATTGTTTCTTGTTGAGAAAAAGAGAAAAAGAAAAAGAAAATAGGTGGATGTACTATACATTTCTTTACTGTTGTTAAGATATACACTGGAATCTAGCCTAATGCAGTTGGCCCTTTGTTCCTGACACTGAAGACTCCATTAAATCCCATGGAATTGCTTCCTGGAGCCCCTGAAGGAGGACTTTAGGGACTTAAATTCTTTTTCATTTCTTGGAAAAGAATGTTTTTGTCTGAATATGGGTGATGATTATAGCTGCGTCCCTCATAGCTCAGTTGGTAGAGAATCCACCTGCAATGGAGGAGACCCCGGTTTGATTCCTGGGTCAGGAAGATCCACTGGAGAAGGGATAGGCTACCCAATCCAGGATTCTTGGGCTTCCCTATGGCTTAGCTGGTAAAGAATCCACCTGCACTGTGGGAGACATGAGTTAGATCCCTGGGTTGGGAAGATCCCCTGGAGAAGGGAAAGGGTACCCACTCCAGTATTCTGGCCTAAAGAATTCCATGGACTGTATAGTCCACGGGGTCGCAAAGAGTCGGACATGACTGAGTGACCTTCACTCACTTTATGGGTGATGATCAGTTCATTCAGAGGGTTTAGGATTAAAAAAGAAGAAAAAGAAAACAAGATTAAAGCAACTTCATGTGATTCCCACATTCTTGAAAGAGAGACACTCATTTCAGTTCAGTTCATTCGCTCAGTCGTGTCTGACTCTTTGCGACCCCATGAGTCACAGCAGGCCAGGCCTCCCTGTCCATCACCAACTCCTGGAGTACACCCAGACTCACGTCCATCGAGTCAATGATACCATCCAGCCATCTCATCCTCTGTCGTCCCCTTCTCCTCCTGCCCCCAATCCCTCCCAGCATCAGAGTCTTTTCCAATGAGTCAACACTTCACATGAGGTCACCAAAGTACTGGAGTTTCAGCTTTAGAATCATTCCTGCCAAAGGAATCCCAGGGCTGATCTCCTTCAGAATGGACTGGTTGGATCTCCTTGCAGTCCAAGGGACTCTCAAGAGTCTTCTCCAACACCACAGTTCAAAAGCATCAATTCTTTGGCACTCAGCCTTCTTCACAGTCTAACTCTCACATCCATACATGACCACAGGAAAAACCATAGCCTTGACTAGACAAGAAATAGAGGAAACAACAGAATGGGAAAGACTAGGGATCTCTTCAAGAAAATCAGAGATACAAAAGGAACATTTCATGAAAAGATGAGCTCAATAAAGGACAGAAATGGTGTGGACCTAACAGAAGCAGAAGATATTAAGAAGAGATGGCAAGAATACACAGAAGAACTGTACAAAAAAGATCTTCATGACCAAGATAATCACAATGATGTGATCACTGACCTAGAGCCAGACATCCTGGAATGTGAAGTCAAGTGGGCCTTAGAAAGCATCACTACGAACAAAGCTAGTGGAGGTGATGGAATTCCAGTTGAACTATTCCAAATCCTGAAACATGATGCTGTGAAAGTGCTGCACTCAATATGCCAGCAAATTTGGAAAACTCAGCAGTGGCCACAGGACTGGAAAAGGTCAGTTTTCATTCCAATCCCAAAGAAAGGCAATTCGAAAGAATGCTCAAACTACCACACAATTGCACTCATCTCACACGCTAGTAAAGTAATGCTCAAAATTCTCCAAGCTAGGCTTCAACAATATGTGAACCATGAACTTCCAGATGTTCAAGCTGGTTTTAGAAAAGGCAGAGGAACCAGAGATCAAATGCCAACATCCGCTGGATCATAGAAAAAGCAAGAGAGTTCCAGAAAAACATCTATTTCTGCTTTATTGAGTATACCAAAGCCTTTGACTGTGTGAATCACAATAAACTGTGGGAAATTCTGAAAGAGATGGGAATACCAGACCACCTGATCTGCCTCTTGAGAAATTTGTATGCAGGTCAGGAAGCAACAATTAGAACTGGACATGGAACAACAGACTGGTTTCAAATAGGAAAAGGAATTCGTCAAGGCTGTATATTGTCACCCTGTTTATTTAACTTATATGCAGAGTACATCATGACAAACGCTGGACTGGAAGAAATACAAACTGGAATCAAGATTGCCAGGAGAAATATCAATAACCTCAGATATGCAGATGACACCACCCTTATGGCAGAATGTGAAGAGGAACTCAAAAGCCTCTTGATGAAAGTGAAAGTGGAGAGTGAAAAAGTTGGCTTAAAGCTCAACATTCAGAAAACAAAGATCATGGCATCCGGTCCCACCACTTCATGGGAAATAGATGGGGAAACAGTGCAAACACTGTCAGACTTTATTTTTCTGGGCTCCAAAATCACTGCAGATGGTGACTGCAGTCATGAAATTAAAAGACACTTACTCCTTGGATGGAAAGTTGTGACCAACCTAGATAGCATATTCAAAAGCAGAGACATTACTTTGCCAACAAAGGTTTGTCTAGTCAAGGCTATGGTTTTTCCTGTGGTCATGTATGGATGTGAGAGTTGGACTGTGAAGAAGGCTGAGTGCCAAAGAATTGATGCTTTTGAACTGTGGTGTTGGAGAAGACTCTTGAGAGTCCCTTGGACTGCAAGGAGATCCAACCAGTCCATTCTGAAGGAGATCAGCCCTGAGATTTCTTTGGAAAGAATGATGCTAAAGCTGAAACTCCAGTACTTTGGTGACCTCATGTGAAGTGTTGACTCATTGGAAAAGACTCTGATGCTGGGAGGGATTGGGGGCAGGAGGAGAAGGGGATGACAGAAGATGAGATGGCTGGATGGCATCGCTGACTCGATGGACGTGAGTCTGGATGAACTCCGGGAGTTGGTGATGGACAGGGAGGCCTGGCGTGCTGGGATTCATGGGGTCACAAAGAGTCGGACATGACTGAGCAACTGATCTGATCTAACCTAACTAGATAAACCTTTGTTGGCAAAGTAATATCTCTGCTTTTGAATATGCTATCTAGTTGGTCATAACTTTCCTTCCAAGGAGTAAGCGTCTTTTAATTTCATGGCTGCAGTCACCATCTGCAGTGATTTTGGAGCCCCAAAAAATAAAGTCTGACACTGTTTCCACTGTTTCCCCATCTATTTCCCATGAAGGGATGGGAGCAGATGCCATGATCTTCATTTTCTGAATGTTGAGCTTTAAGCCAACTTTTTCACTCTACCCCTTAAATAAGGTGCTCAGATTAGAAATGAAAATGTAGCCTTTCTACTCAGATTAAAAATGAAAACATAGCCTTTATACATTTTACAAAGGAAGCCGCAGTGGTAGATACACTTGAAAATATACTTCAGTGGAATGCAGTTTCCTGATTTGGGACTGACATGATCAGGGTACAGTGCTGTGCTTCATCTGCTTTGTTTGTAACCACTTGTATGTTTTTTGCCTTCATCCCAGGTCTTTTTAAGCCTCTGAAGGCTAGTGGTTAGGTTTCTTTGTAAGATAATGAGAGGTTCGTCTTCTAGCACCCTCTACAAAGGGTCTAGTATGATCGCTGTACTACATTAAATGTTCTGATTCAGAGTGGCCATTTTTGGGTCACACACTGTCTTTCCACTCATATGGTTCACTAGACCCAGGGTAGATAAGGTGCCACTGGGGAAGCTAGAAGAAGATTTGAGGAGCTGTGGGGACTACAGAAAGTTTTGTTCTCTCTGGGCAGCAGCAGCCAGGAGTCTTCAAAGTCTACTGATATACTAAAACAGACGAAAGTGGCCCATCACCAAGTGGGTGCTCAGGCCCAGTACTACCAATGTCAGTAGTATGTTTTTTTTACAGAGCACAAGGTAAGAGGTGGGGAGAGAGTGGGGCAGGAGAGCCTGAGTGACACCGTGTTGTCAGTTAATTTCTCTACGCACATCCAAATGAACTTGTATTATATTAGTAACAAAGGAAACAATTACTACGGAATATAGCACAAATGATAAATTTAAATAGTGTAAACTTTAAACCATGATGAAAAACAGTTTTGAATCTAATGCTCCACTTAAAATATTACATTGAATAAGTGTCTGTTTTCCTGACTCTGTGGTGCCAGTTGTGCAAGAGTGTGCTCAAGTCGTGTCCAACTCTTTGTGACCCCATGGACTGTACCCCCATCAGGCTCCTCTGTCTATGGGATTCTCCAGGCAAAAGTACTGGATAGGTGTTCCCTTTTCCAGGGGATTTTCCTGACTCAAAGTTCCAATCCACATCTCCTACATTGTGGATTCTTTACCTGTTGAGCTGCTTACTCTTATTATATGAGGTTTAATTGTGTACCTTCAGAAAAAATGCAAGAGACAATAAATAGTGTATATTTACATGTAGGTTGTGTGTCCTACCATAAATCTCTACACTGTTCTGCCTGCACTTATTTATAAGATTAATTTCTTAACTTTATTGCTTAGAGGTGGGTAATTTAATATCTATCAGAAATGATCATTCATTTGACCCTTATTTGCCCTTGCGGTATATGTTTACTGTGGGCACATTTATTACCTTTTGAAGATAATGGTTTCTTATTTGGCAAATGTTGGAAGTAGAATGAGTAGAAACTGAAATGAACACTATGCATAAAACACTGACATATTAAAACAGACTGATCAAAAATTGCCTGCCAGCTTTAAAGAAAAATATAACTTCAATCAGTTAAACTTTTAATTAGTCATTCTTTTTATTCAGCAAGTTTCGATTAAAACTTTACTGATTTTGAAATGTCTTAGCAAAGAGAAATAGTCGTATTTACTAAACTGTATCTTCCATTTAATACTGCAAAATAAACGTTCATAATTCTCAATATATCCTTTTAGATTGATGGTATAGACTTGAGTGGGGACCCTTATTACAATGGGAAATGCTTAATTTCTGTTTTTTGTATGACATTCAGCAGTGGTTTGGTGATAATTAGCAGAACCTCCTTAAGGCCTACGTAGTGTCTGAGGGCTCTGATAAAAGCTCAGTCTGAAGCAGCTGCAGGCACTGGTCAGGGGCTCAGAAGTGAGGGACTCCTCTTTCTGCAAAGAATCCTGCTTTAGTCCCCTAGTCTTTAAAGAACTTCATCCCCTTCAAAGAGTGTTCCCAAGAGAAGAAGGTGAGGGAGGTGACAATAAAAAGAGGCTCTAATTATGTAATTGGTGACTGAATTTTAAATGAGGACACTGTGCCTGTTCTCCTGAATCACCAAAACTGCCCTTCACAAATGTGCTAATACTGTGACACTTTTCATTGTTTAAGGAAGGAAGAAAGGTCTTTAAAAAATAAGCTGAGGTGGGAGGGGGGTTCAGGATGGGGAACATGTGTATACCCATGGCAGATGCATGTTGATGTATGGCAAAACCAATACAATATTGTAAAGTAAAAAAAAATAAAATATATAAAAATAAAAATGATAAATAATAAGAACTTAAAAAAATAATAAGCTGATTTTTTTCATAGACTATCTTAGATAGCACTTTAATAGACTATATTTTGAAAACCAGGTTGATGCTTCATACCTTAGACGTCTTAACAGGATGTGAATTTGCTTTATGAGAGGAACCTGAGAGAAAAAGTGTTCAGGTCGTGTAAGCCAGGGTGAGCAAAGCATTCTTGTCATCATTGTAAGCAGAGAGACCACATCTCACTTTTCCCAATTGAGCTCAAAGCTGGTTGCTTAAGCTGGCCTTTTTCAAGCCCTTTATCTCCTCAAACACAAATGCTTGAAACGTCTCTTGTTTTGGGCCCCAGAGTAAAATCCTGCCATAGTTTAGATCCTTGGAGGGAAGGTGGAGGAGAGTCAGAGGAAAGGGGGGAATATCACAGACCAGTTTCCTCTTTCCTGGTGACGTCATATGTGTAAATCTAATGGAAACAGCTAAAGGAAGAGAAATTGCCTGCATGTTGCAATCTTACAAAGAATAAAACGTTTTCTAAAAATCTGAAGTAGAATGATGATTATTCCCTGACAAGGAACTCTTACCATTGCTTAGATGGTTATTTAGTCTTTGATCCTAAATTCCAGAGTTTTAAAGGAGGCCTTAAATGTGGTTCTTGTGATTTTTCAGTTCAATTCAGTAACCATTTTGAAACATCCTGTGACCAGTGATTTTCAGTGCTTTAGAAGCATATTGGCTGTTTGCTCAACAATGTGCAAATGTAGCTCCCCTTATAATGTCTTTTTAATTTTGCATTCTACTTAGGGGTACATCTTTTTTTGATGGCCTACCATGTGCTTTCTGCATCCATTTCTCTCTTACAAGACTTAAAACTAAGACAATAGGGAAAGACGATGTGGGAGGCGCTCCGAGTGACATTCTTCTTCATGGCTGGAGTGAAGAATTATCTATATTCATTTTCCTTCTCAGGCTTTTGTGAAATGATGAGGAACAGAACAGCTCTAAGTCCAGGCAGGAATTGAACATGGTGATTCTGATCAGTTCCCGGGCACTTGTGGAAGAATCAAGTCTCCTCTTATTCCTACACGTGTGCATCCCCTTGTTCTGCCCCCTTCGTTGAAAAGAGCCAGTTGGGCTCTTCTCTGCTGCTCATATTTTATGTCCTCGCTTACTTGAGCCTTCCATAAGAAACTTAAATGGCCTACATGAGTTTATGTACAAGATTCTCTCTTAAACACAGAATGAAAGAAAAGAAAGAAAATCAAGTCGCTCAGTCATGTCCAACTCTTTGTGACCCCATGGACTGTAGCCTGCCAGGCTTCTCCATCCATGGGATTTTCCAAGCAAGAACACTGGAGTGGGCTGCCATTTCCTTCTCCAGGGGATCTACCCAACCTAGGAATTGAACCCGGATCTCCCATATTGCAGGCAGACTCTTAACATCTGAGCCACAAGAAGAGGGATGCATTTCCAGAGTAATTTACCTGTGGCTCCTCCTAAAATAGATGAATAAAAGGAGCTATTAAATTAAAATAATATTATTATGACACAGGTCACAGTGGGTTTTAGGTCCTCCTGGCTTTGAAGTTAGTAACGAGGCTCTCTGAGGTGTTCTGTGCTGATGTACAGGTGAGAGAATGTGGGACCAGCTGGTGCAGGATCACAGAATCTCTCTCCATGGACAGAGGAGCCACAGGCCCCAGGAGCTGACTTCTCTTTGCATGTGTGGGGATGTTCATTCACACCTATTGAGAGAGTCCCCATCCCAGAATACTGTTTTACCAAATGGAGAAAATATCCTAGTTTATTCTTCATTGCAATGTGAAAATAGTTCACAATTTTGCTTTGAGGCACAAACCTCAACTAATCATGCTTTTGATGTTTCCCAGCATCACACCAGGATTGACAGTTAATTTATGTAAATCTTGATGTAAAGTTTCTCAAATACTTATATCATCATTTTGTGTGTGTGTTTAAGTAGATATTCATTACCAGGAAGGTATTTAAAACAAATAAACAAACAGATCTTCCTTTCTATTCTTCAGTTTCTTTCTTAATATGAAAAAGCTTCTTCAACACTACCTTCTGTTAGTGTTCAATAGTCCAGAGGATATTTAGTAGCATGCTTTGTACAATGGAAAATTATTTTAGAGATACTATTTTGTAAATATACATTTGAAACCTTATTATTAATGATCACAGTGAATTTTGATATTTTATATTTTATTTCTGTCCTGTAAGCACTGGAATAAAATGAAAAGAGGTTAAGGTAAAAACATTCACTATTTTGTTGCATTTAGGAACCTGTTTTATTTACTGGAACAATGAGGAAAAATCTGGATCCCTTTCATGAGCATATGGATGTGGAACTGTGGAAAGTCTTAGAAGAGGTAATTTATTAAATGTAATGTGTAAGTATGAGTATATGTGTATATACATTTTTAACATTGAAGGTAATTAAAGGGAGCTTATCAGTTTAACTGACTTTGTTTACCTCCTAGGAAAATTCTGATGACATGAGTGCACTTAAAATGTGTGTATTGATGATGGTGATGAAAACCAACAATATAATGCTTCATGTTTCTATTTTTGCTTTTTCCCTAATACTGTGAGCAACTAGATACATTATCTTGTCCTTAGCAGAACACTAAATTAGATGTTAAAGCTGTGGGATCAAATTCCACTAGTGACCTGGTGAATTAATTACCCTAATTACCCTCCAATGTTCATTTTATTCCTCTGGTCTTAGGAAACATCCATGATGTGGAGACAATAGTAATTTTTCATTATTAACTTAAAAATATGACAGATTATACCAATAAAATGCTATGCAGTTTCACAGGAAAGTGTTTATAAAGATAGAATATATAACTGGAATGTGCTAATGATTATTTATTGGTGATTATGCCATTTTAATGCTGTAGCATGAATGCAGCTAACAGAACCCTAGAGTGTTTGCTTACTTTTTATGTGGACAGGTTCATTTCTAGAGAATTTTCTGTTATTTGTATCATGTTCTCCCTTTCCCCACTTCTTTGAATTTCCTTACCATTGAATGAAAAAAAAAATTGACTATTAAGTTTCCATTGCCTTGTGTATTTTAATACAAAGTACTTTGTATATTTTCCCTTGTTTTACAAATCACTTCTACTGATGGCAGAAAGTCTAGATATCTAAACAGTAGACAGACTTCTAATTTCTCATAGAACCTAGCTCAGTCTTGTGCTTTTAAAAAATAAGCATGTGCATTCTTATACACTAACAATGAAAGGTCTGAGAGATTAAGAAAATAATCCCATTTACTATTGCAACAAAAAGAATAAAATACCTAAGAATAAACCCACCTAAGGAGGCAAAAGACCTGTACTCAGAACACTAAAAGATACTGACAAGGGAAACCAAATATGACACAACCAGATGGAGGGATATACCATGTTCTTGGGCTGGAAGAATCAATATTGTGAAAATGACTATACTACCCAAAGCAATCTACAGGTTCAGTACAATCCCTATCAGAAAAATCCAATGACATTTTTCATAGAATTACAGCCCCAAATTTTACAATTTGTATGGAAACACAAAAAACCTCAAATAGTCAAAGCACTCTTGAGAAAGAAAAATTAAGCTGGAGAAATAAGGTTCCCTGATTTAAGATACTGAGTTGGTCAAAAATTTTGTTACATAAAATGTTATGGGAAAACCTAAATGAATTTTTTGGTCAACTCACTACAGAGCTGCAGTACTCTAGATGTATGGCACTGGCACAAAGACAGAAACATAAATCAATGGAACAGGCTAGAGAGCCCAGAGATGAACTCACAGATAGTCACCAAATCTATAACAAAGGAGGCAAGAATGTGCAATGGAGAAAAGATGGTCTTTTCTCTTTTCAATGGAGAAAAGACAGTCTCTTCAAAAAGACAGCCTCTTCCCAGCTGCTGGGAAAACTGGACAGCTACATGTAAAAGAATGAAATGAGAATACTCCCTAATACCATATACAGAAATAAACTCAAAATGATTTAAAGACTGAATGTAAGACCAGACACTATAATACTCTTAGAGGAAAATAGGAAAAATACATTTTGACATGAAAAAATAACTGCTAGATGTTTTATTGATCTTTTCATTTCAGAGAAGTGCGGTGTATTTCTTTTAAAAAAATTTCTACTGTGCAAATCTGAGTGACCAATTGTTCGTGATGTTTTGAGTTGTTGTGTGTGCCATTTAGAGTCACCCTTCCAGGGAAGCTCTGAAACCTGTAAAATGTAGGCGAGCCTTGACTATGAGCAGGCAGATTTGGAGGTCTGACAATGTCCATCCAGTAATTCTGGTTTCTGAAGGATGTAAGCACACAGTCTTTACACACCCACCCTGCTTTCCAGCAACTGTGGGGATTTTATTTTCCTAAGTTGGGCCAATTGCTTCACTTTTTCCTGCCTGAAAAGAATTACACCTCTGATTTCATTTAAGTTTGTGAGTCTTTTACAGTGCAATTCTAAAGAGAAGAGGTGGGGAGATTAGTTAACCATCAAATGTGAAAAACAAGAGAGGATGATCTGCTGATCTTGAACTCACAGGATTATTTAATGGTGAAATTATGACATCTTAAAAAAAAAGGAAGTACTAGTTAATTATTTTCCTATTTGTTTCCAAGTTTGAGATCTTTTTTTCATGGATTCTCAGGTAGCAAAATTAGTCTAGAATTTCAGAACATATTGTTCCATGGACAGAGGGTCAATGCTAATCTAAATTCTAAAAATGATGAGGTGGTACAAGTGGTAGATAATACTAAGATCTACCCTTTGAGTGGAGATCATTGCTATGGGGGATACAAATGACTCAAGGACAGAGGCCCTTCTTCTAAAATTTTCTGTAAAAAAAAAAATAAAATAAAGTACATTTGGAGGTTTCTATAAAAAGAAATAAATATGAGTTTATTTCAAAAGTGAAGTGTGTGGTTTAGATGTATTGCTTCTGGGATTGACCATGTTAGCTTTAGTGATAATGCTTGGAGAAATCATCCCATCATTGTGTTTCTCTAGGAATTGCTTCTTTATGACTGTTTTAAAGAAAACCTACCAAATCTTTCATTGAAAAACATACAAATGTGATAAATCATTCCTAGAGAAAAAGAATAATGGGATGATTAATCACTCTAAGTGCATGCATGTGCATGCTCAGTCATGTCTGACTCTTTGCGACCCCCTATGTAACTATACTCCACCAGAAACATCTGTCCATGGAGTTTTCCAGACAAGAAATACTGGAGTGGATGGCCATTTCCTATTCCAGAGAATCTTCCCAAACCAGGAATCAAACTCACGTATCTTGCATCTCCTGCACTGGCAGGAGGATTCTTTATCCCTGCACCACCTGGGAAGCCCATCACTCTAAGAGGTATCACTAAATCAGTGAGATCAATTTTTAAGTGAAATCAAAACCCTAGTTACTAGTTTATAAATGATGCCAAACTGGACATGTGAACCCAAACTCACAGAGTTGGCCTGAGAGTGAGTAGGAGGAAACCACTATGTTTCCTCTTTTAAAGTCCTCTAGTTCTATTTCTTCCTTCTTCCTTGGGAGAGGTGGACATTCAGAAGGGATACAGTCCTGTGGATGCTGCCTGTCTCATCTTGGTTATTTTTCAAAATATGCTGAAAATACATTTTTCATATACTGAAAACTAATTAACTTACTATAAACTGACAAAAGTTCATCAGAAATTAGTGCTGATTGGGGTGCAAAGGCAACTCCACAAATGTAACAGGAATGTACCTGAAAATGAAGCACTTTATCAAAGGTTAAAAGATCACAGTAGATAAAACTCTCAAAATGAATCATTGAAGTCTTGCTTCTAAAAACAAAAACAAAACAGCTTAGATTCTAGGATATGGAATTAAGTATATGGGCTATTACATCAAAACTGGGAAGAAAGCACACAGTCAAATGGTCAACACTGATAGTATCTTTATTAGGACAGAAGTATGTCTCATATGTCCATATAGTCAAAACTATGGTGTTTCCAGTAGTCACGGATGGATGTGAAAGTTGGACCATAAGGAAGGCTGAATTGATGCTTTTGAACTGTGGTGCTGGAGAAGACTCTTGAGAGTCCCATGGAGAGCAAGGAGATCAAATCAGTCAATCCTAAAAGAAATCAACTCAATATATATTGGAAGGACTGCTGCTGAAGCTAAAGCTGCAATACTTTGGCCACCTGATGCAAAGAGCTGACTCATTGGAAAATACCCTGATGCTGGGAAATATTGAGGGCAGGAGGAGGAGAGGGAGACAGAGGATGAGATGGTTCGATGATATCATCAGCTCAATGGGCATTAGTTTTTTTTTGTTTTTAAACTTTACAATATTGTATTAGTTTTGCCAAATATCGAAATGAATCCGCCACAGGTGTACATGTGTTCCCCATCCTGAACCCTCCACCCTCCTCCCTCCCCATACCATCCCTCTGGGTCGTCCCAGTGCACCAGCCCCTAGCATCCAGTAAGGAGATGGTGAAGGACAGGGAAGCCTGGTGTGCTGCAGTCTGACAAATAGTCGGACATGACTGAGCGACTGAACAACAAAATGTCTCATCACAGAGGAAAACCAAGATACAGAAATCTGGGCATCAGCAGCACGTGCATTAGGAATCACGTGGTTCAGTCCTTGCTGTGGGACAGTTTATATGTCCATTTCCTGGGGCCTTATGTTTTGGTGAAGGGGCTCTCCCTCGATTTCTTTTACTGCTGGTCCTGCTCTAGTAAAACCTCTTCCCTGTCTGTTGATTGCATTTCCCTGTCTCATTCTAGCCCACACCAGCCTTTCTTTTTGAAAAGTAAGAAGGTTCCACAAAATATAGAAACTATCTGACATCTATGTTGACTGCCTGTGAGGGGTGCTGGTGCCTGGTTGGTATATACAGTACATTTAGTAGATTATTTTGAAAATGTTTAAGGTGATAGAGTGCCTTACATTTCAGTTTATTATTTTTCAATTTTGCTATATTCTATTTTTTCCCAAGCTCAAAAACAATCTGAAGTATTCTGTACTGAGATTATAGTTTTTTTAATTTATTTATTTTTTTAATTGAAGGAAAATTGCTGTACAGAATTTTGTTGTTATTTTCTGTCAAACATCAACAAGAATTAACCATAGTCACACCCATGTCCTATCCCTCCTGGACCTCATTCCCATCTCCTTCCCCATCCCATCCTTCTAGATTGTTATAGAGCCCCTGTTTTAATTCCCTGAGTCATAATATTATTTGATCCATTTTCCTTAAATAATAACTTTTTCAGTGCTTTCCACTGTTTAAAGTGTGATGTTATGATATCTTGGAGCCAGTTAATTGTTATAACAATACATTCCTTTTACACTTATTCTTAATAAGAAAATAGTGTTATATAAAATTATTTATCTATATGGATTTATTTTCTAATTTATAGGAACAGACATATCACACAAGGAGATTCACTTATGCCTTCATTCATACAGCCAACAAATATCTTCTGAGAGCTTGTTAGACAGGCAGTGTTACAGATTCTGGGGCTATCACAGTCATCAAGAGACAAAGTCTCTGCCCTGTTGGAGCTTAAATTCTCTTGGAGAAGATGGAAAACAAGCCTGTGCATATGTAACAAAGTCTCAATGCTGATACCTGCAAAGGAAGAAAATGGAGCAGAACGTGAAGAGGCACTGCTGCTGCTGCTAAGTCGCTTCAGTCGTGCCCGACTCTGTGCGACCCCATAGATGGCAGCCCACCAGGCTCTGCCATCCCTGGGATTCTCCAGGCAAGAACACTGGAGTGGGTTGCCATTTCCTTCTCCAGTGTATGAAAGTGAAATGTGAAAGTGAAGTCGCTCAGTCGTGTCTGACTCTTCGCAACCCCATGGACTGCAGCCCACCGGGCTCCTCCGTCCATAGGATTTTCCAGGCAAGAGTACTGGAGTGGGTTGCCATTGCCTTCTCTGGAAGAGGTGCTAGCTGAGGGCATTACTAATATTGGGCAATATCTATTGATCTGTTATAAATTCTACATGTACTGATTCATTTTATACTCTATCAATGTTAGGAGGTTGTTACTGTTGTTCAGTTGCCCAGTTGTGTCTGACTCTTTGCTACCCCATGGACTGCAGCACGCCAGGCCTTCCTGGCCCTCACCATCTCCTGGAGTTTGCCCAAGTTCATGTTCATTGCATCAGTGAAGCCATTCAGCCTTGTCATCCTCTGACACTCTCTTCTTCTTCTGCCCTCAATCTTTCCCAGCATCAGGGACTTTTCCAGTGAGTTGTCTGATGGCCAGAAGACTGGAGCTTCATCTTCGGCGTCAGTTCTTCCAGTAAATATTCAGACTTGATCTCCCTTAAGATTGACTGGTTTGATCTCCTTGCTATCCAAGGGACTTTCAGAAATCTTCTCCAGCACCACACTGAAGGAATCAATTCTTTCGCATTCTGCCTTCTTTGTGGTCCAGTTCTCACAACCATATGTGACCACTGGGAAGACCATAGCCTTCACTATATGGATCTTGGTTGGCACAGTAATGTCTCTGCTTTTCAACACACTGTCTAGGTTTGTCATCATTTTCAGCCAAGAAGCAATCATCTTCTGATTTCATGGGTGTAGTCACCATCTGTAGTGATTTTGGAGCCAAAGAAGGGGAAATTTGTCACTACTTCCACTTTTTCCCCTTCTATTTACCATGCAGTAATGGGATGTGATGCCATGATCTTAGTTTTTTTTTTTTTTCTTTCTTTTTCTTTTTTTAGTATTTAGTCTTAAGCCTGCTCTTTCACTCTCTTCCTTCACCCTCATCAAGAGGCTCTTTAGTTCTTTGCTTTCTGCCATTAGAGTGGTATTATCTGCATGTCTGAGGTTATTGATGTTTCTCTAGCCTGTCTTGATTCAGGCTTGTAACTTATCCAGCCCGGCATTCTTCATGATTTGCTCAGCATGTAGGTTAAGCAAACAGGGTGACAACAGACAGCCCTGTTGTACTCCTTTCTCTATCTTGAACCAATCAGTTATTCCATACAGGGTTCTAACTGTTGCTTCTTGACCCACATACAGGCTTCTCAGGAGACAGGTAAGATGGTTTGATAGTCCCATCTCTCTAAGAGCTTTCCACAGTTTGTCATAATCTACACGTCAAAGACTTTAACATAGTTGATTAAACAAAGATAAATGTTTCTGTGAAATTCCCTTGCTTCCTCTATAATCCAGTGAATGTTGGCAATTTGATCTCTAGTTCCTCTTCCTTTTCTAAATCCATCTTAGACATCTGGAAGTTCTTGATTCACATAATGATGAAGCCTAGCATGGATGATTTTAAACATGACCTTACCAGCTTGGGAAATGAGTACAATTGATGGCTGGCACATTCTTGGTACTACCCTTCTTGGGAATTAGGATGAGGATTGACCTTTTTCAGTCCTGTGGCCGCTGCTGAGTCTTACAGATTTGCCAACATAATGTATGCAAAATCTTGATGGCATTGTCCTTTAGAGATTTGAATAGTTCTTCTGGAATTTCATTGCGTCGATTAGCTTTATTAACAGCAGTGCTTCTTAAGGCCCACTTGACTTTGCACTCCAGAATGTCTGGATCTGGGTGACTAACCACGCCATCGTAGTAATCCAGTTCACTAAGATTTTTTTTTTTTTTATAGTTCTTTGGTGTATTCTTTCCACCTCTTCTTGATCTCTTTAGCATTTACTAGGTCTCTGCCATTTTTATCCTTTATTGTGATCATCTTTGGGCAGAATGCTCCCTTGATGTTTCCAGTTTTCCTGAAGACATCTCTAGTCTTTCCCCTTTTGTTGTTTTCTTGTGTTATTAAGCTTTGTTCATTGAAGAAGGCCTTCTTATCTCTCCTACCTATTCTTCAAAGCTCTGTGTTTAATCTGATGTACCTTTCCCTCTCTCCCTTGTTTTTCACCTCTTTTCGTTCTTCTGCTATTCAGAAAGCCTCTTCAGATAACCACTTTGCCTTCTTGCTTTTGTTTTTCTTTGGGATGGTTTGTTTGCCACCTCCTGCACAATATTATGTACCTCTGTCAATAGTTCTTCAGGCACACTGTTATCTAGATCTAGTCCCTTGAATCTATTTGTTATCTCCTCTGCAAATTCGTACAGGATTTGATTTAAGTCATAAATCTCTGTCTAGTGTTTTTCATGGTTTTCTTTAGTTTAAGCCTGAATTTTGCTATCGGAGGTTGGTGATCTGAGACATAGTCAGCTCCCAGTCTTGTTTTTGCTGATTGTGTATAGCTTCTCCATCTTCTGCTACAAAGAATGTAATCATTTTGATTTCAGTATTGACCATTTGGTGATGCCCATGTGTAAAGTTGTCTGTTGTGTTGTTGAAAAAGAGTATTTTTTTTTTTTTTTTATGACTAGTGCATTCTCTTGGCAGAATTCAATCAACCTTTGCCTGCTTCATTTTGTTCTCCCAGGCCAAACTTGCCTGTTACTCAAGGTATATTTTGACTTCCTACTTTTGCATTCCAATCTCTGATGATGAATAGAATATCTTTTTTAGGTGTTAGTTCTAGGAGGTCTTGGAGAAGGCAATGGCACCCCACTCCAGTACTCTTGCCTGGAAAATCTCATGGGCGGAGGAGCCTGGTAGGCTGCAGTCCATGGGGTCGCTAAGAGTTGGGCATGACTGAGTGACTTCACTTTCACTTTTCACTTTCATGCATTGGAGAAGGAAATGGCAACCCACTCCAGTGTTCTTGCCTGGAGAATCTCAGGGACAGGGGAGCCTGGTAGGCTGCCGTCTATGGGGTTGCACAGAGTTGGACACGACTGAAGCGACTTAGCAGCTAGGAGGTCTTCTAGGTCTTCACAGAACTGATCAACTTCAGCTTTTTCAACTTTGGTAGTAGGGACATAGACTTTGATTACTGTGATGTTGAATGGCTTGCCTTGAAAACAAACTGAGATCATTCATTTTTGAGGTTGCACCCAAGTACTGTGTTTCGGACTTTTGTTGATTATGAGGGTTACTTTGTGTCTTCTATGGGATTCTTGCCCACAGTAGTAAATATAATGGCTATTTGAATTCAATTCACGCATTCCCAACCATTTTAGTTCGCTGATTCCTAGAATGTCATTGTTTATTCTTACCATCTCCTGCTTGACCATGTCTGATTTTCCTTGATTCATGGACCTAACATTTCAGGTTCCTATACAATACTGTTCTTTGTGCCATTTTATTTTACTTTCACCAACAGACACATCAACAACTGAGCATCATATTTGCTTTGGCCAAGCTGCTTCATTCATTCTGGGGCTATTGGTAATTCTTCTCCACTCTTCCCCAGTAGCATACTGGAAGCATTAGTAATAATGGGCAATATCTATTGATCTGCTGTAAATTCTACATGTACTGATTTATTTTGTACTCTATCAATGTTATGAGGTACCCACCTTTATAATTATGGTATTATAGTCTGAGAATTTAGGAAGCTAAGGCAGAGTAAGTTTAGTAACTTGCCCAGTTGGCAGAGCTAGGTAGGACTTATGCCCAGGCTGCCTGTCTTTAATCCTCCGGTTTTTTTTTTTTTTTTTTGCTGTGCTAGTTCTTCATTGCTGCTTGCAGACGTTCTCTGCTGCTGCTGCTGCTTAGTCACTTCAGTCGTGTCTGACTCTGTGCGACCCCATGGACTGCAGCCTACCAGGCTTCTCTGTCCATGGGATTCTCCAGGCAAGAACACTGGAGTGGGTTGCCATTTCCTTCTCCAATGCATGAAAGTGGAAAGTGAAAGCGAAGTCGCTCAGTCGTGTCTGACTCTTAGCGACCCTGTGGACTGCAGCCTACCAGGCTCCTCCATCCATGGGATTTTCCAGGCAACAGTACTGGAGTGGGGTGACATTGCCTTCTCCCAGACTTACTATAGCTGCAGCAAATGGACTATTGCCAGGAGCCGGCATATTGCATATTGAGTGCATATTGCATATTGCATATTGAGTGCAGCACTTTCCACAGCATCATCTTTCAGGATCTGGAATAGCTCAACTAGAATTCTATCACTGCTGGGAACAGGAGCTCCACCCATGGCAAAGGTCATGAGGAAGGAGGCTTGGCATACGCAAAGGTGGGATCGAGCCTCAGGAGTCCCCCTGGAAATTCTCAAGCATCTACCCCCAAAACCAGAATCTGCCTACTTTCTGCTTTGTGCTTTCACCTACACCTCTGACTTTATGGGGGTCTGTCCCCCACTACCTCTCTCTGAAAAAAGAGTTAGCTTACAGCTCCAGTTAATAATTCCTGGGTGTGACAGTATTTAACCTACAAACTCCTTTGGATATCCTCTAGCCTGCCTGAATAGGTTTTTCCAGCCACATGTGATTGTTCAGAGCTTCCCAGCTGTGAGAGGCAGGAGATGTTCTAAATGGTCTAAACACAGATTCCTTTGAGTAGTTAAAAGATTGATTAGAAATTGTATTGGTGAAGGGTTTTTCACTTATTGGGCCAATGTTTGCTGCTAAGTCTCCATACTCCTTACCTACTGTGTCCTTGGCAATGTATTGATTGATATAATGTGTGTATAGAAATGTAAGTAGTAGCCTCAATGTTTGTAACCTTGCACCCTTGAGTTAATTCTTTTCTTGATTGAGCCCACCTCACCTTTGCCCTATAGGAATGCAACTCTGTCCAATGCTTTTTTGGAGGCTGGCGCCTGACTTTGGAATAATCACCTTTAGAGAAAAATAAGTTTCTTAAAATGTTAACAGGCCTCCTGGCCAGAAGATGATGTAATTCACCTGAACTTTTGCATATGATAAGTTTGAAAGCCTGGCTTCGATTAGGACCAGGAACTGCTGTCCTTGCATGACTCCACCCCTTCCCCCATTATCCTCTATGCACAACTTAAGGTATAAAAACTACTTTGGAAAATAAAGTGCGGGCCTTGTTCACCGAAACTTGGTCTCCCCATGTCGCTCTCTCTCTCAAATTCTGGCTGAGTCTCCATCTGGAGCGCAGAACCCGCCATGCTTGCTAATTATGCCTGGGCTTCTAAGATCCGACCGGGGAGGCCTCAATGTCTCCTCTCCTTTGGGAGAATGGAAGGATGCCTGCGGCCTACGTAAGTGGTGCAAACTTCTTGTCTTGAAGTTTTATTGGTCTCCCGCGTAAACCAAGCTACTCAGCCTCTTTTCTCCACTGAATTTTCCTACTGAGCTATCCTCATTCTATTACTCTTTATATCCTTAATTAACGTTTAATTAAGCAGTTGTTTCCTGATCCTCGCCTACGCCGTCTCTCCTTCGAATACCTTGGATCAGCCGGGGCTGGACCCTGGCAGGCTATCTCTTTATTGCAGTGCATGGGCTTCTCATTGCCATGGCTTCCCTTGTTGCGGCTCTTTAGCTCTAGAGACACAGACTTCAGTAGTTGCGACACGCAGGCTCTATAGCTGAGGCTTGTGGGCTTTAGAATGTGGCCTCAGTAGTTGTGGCACATGGGTTTACTTACTCCATTCCATGTGGGATCTTCCTGAGCCAGGGATCGAACCCATGTTCCCTGCATTGGCAGGTGGATTCTTAACCACTGGACCACCAGGGAAGTACCAAGCCTCCAATTTTTTGTTTTAAAAATTTCAAATTACAGGAACATGAAAGGAATAATATGATGAAGACATATACACCTTCACCTGGATTCATCAGCTGTTATGTCTTCCTGTTTTTTCTTCCTCTCTTTTAAAAGTCTATATTTTGATGAATTGTTTGTAAGTTGAAGAAATGTTTATTTAAAAGTTAGAATCACTTTTTAAAATTTAATTTTATTTTTTAACTTTACAATATTGTATTGGTTTTACCATATATCAATATGAATACATCACAGGTATACACACGTTCCCCATCCTGAACCCTCCTCCTTCCTCCCTCCCTGTACCATCCCTCTGAGTTGTCTCAGTGCACCAGCCCCAAGCATCCAGTATCCTTCATCAAACCTGGACTGGCGACTCATTTCATATATGATATTATTCATGTTTCAATGCCATTCTCCCAAATCATCCCACAGTCTCCCTCTCCCACAGAGTCCAAAAGACTGTTCTATACATCAGTGTCTCTTTTGCTGTCTCATATACGGGTTATTGTTACCATCTTTCTGAATTCCATATATATGTGTTAGTATACTGTATTGGTGTTTTTCTTTCTGGCTTTAAACATATAAATATATACCTTGTGAGAACAGGACATTCTCTTATATGTCCTAATACAGTTATCTCAATCAATAAATTTAATAGTAATATTACACTGTTATCCAGGATATTTTCAGATTCACTAGTTATAATTCCTAGTTATTTTTGTTTACCCCTTCTACTATCCTTTTTCCCATTTTAATACTTAATTATAACTTGATTTTATGATTACACTACAGAAAACCTTTATATTCGTATATTCTCATAGCCATCCCTGATTTATAAATGAAAACAGAGTCTCAGAAAACATCATTTTCTGAAAACATTTCCTCTAACAACCCTTTTTCCTCATAAAGTGGATATGGACAAAATCGAAGGAAAGTAGAAAACCAAATTAGTGATGAGATGTCATCCAAGTCAGGGGCAAGTGTGAGTCAGGATGTGTCTTAAGAAAGTCCAACCACTTGTACCACAGTCCAAGTCTTACCCTTTAGATTGTGTGTACTTCTCAGGATAATGCTGCATAACAATACCATATTTAATTCTAACTCAGAATTCCCCTTTCTTGGGATTGGACTCCATCAATAGCACAATTTAGGTTTACGTTCATAGATATGTTCCATCATTTAGGATACCTGAAAATAAAAAAATGAAAATACTCCTCACTAACCCTTGGTGTGTTATTATCTGACATTATAATGTGTCAGATAACTTATCGGCCATCACTCATCAATCTGTTGGTCTCTTAATTTGAAGTGCATTTTGTCTTTGTTCTTTAAGTATAGCCTGAGTTTGGTTCATGCCCTATAATATTTTTCCAAAGTAAATATTTATTTAATTGACCCCTACCACCAAACGTACTTTTCAAGTATCTGTGGTAGTCAAAAATTTGTTTTTCCTCTAATAAGTACAATTTTATGAAGATAGATTAATATAGACATCACCTATATCCATATTCTGGGGGAAATAAGGTGTTGTGTCTTATTTTCATATAATGAGTTTTCATATGAAACTCCGTGAATGAGTTTTCATTCACTGTAAGACATTTATGACACTGAGGAAAATGCACTTGATTGGTCCACTATTTATAGAATTAAACTTGGGAAAGAGTTGTTATCAAAATAGGCTCCAGTTGCCATTGTTTGAATTTGCATATTGTAAACTTCAACAAATGGTAAAGTGTTGGTAAGATTATATCTTCAGAGAAAAAGACTTACTGTAAATATTTTTAAAGTTTTTCTTTAGTGTACCAACTCCTATGCAAAGTGTACTTTGGGAAACTTGACTCAACCATAAAGATCATTTTAACTTTTCTGTTGAAACCACACTGGGAGAAATGGCTTCATTTTTTGAGAGACTTACTTAACTAATCCCTAGGCAGGGTTTCTGGTGTATATCCTGTAGCAGGGATGGAGGACACTGAGATCTTTCTGTCCTTAGTTGACTCCACCATCTTTCTCAGTGAATGCTCATTGGAAAGAGCTCTTCCTATCACCCTGGCTGTACATGCAATATGTGTAAGAAGTCCTGAGGACATCAAAGCTCTAATGTCTAAGAGGTTTGTCTACTTTAGTAATAGTTTGCTTAGGAAAAAGTCATTCTTTCTGTACCTACAGGTGCAACTTAAAGAAGCTATTGAAGGTCTTCCTGGTAAAATGAATGCTGAATTAGCAGAATCCGGGTTGAACTTGAGTTCTGGACAGAGACAATTGGTGTGTCTTGCTAGGGCTATCCTCAGAGAAAATCGGATATTGATTATTGACAAAGCCACATCGAATGTGGATCCAAGGTATGGAGCTGAGACCGGGAAACCTTGAATCTGACTTGTCAGTGTGGTAAATGGAAAACATTTAGTGATGCTTAGAAATGTTTCTAAGTGCTCTCTTAGTCCAATGGATATCTTTTGATAATATCAATTCCAGAAAACAAAGGAAAAACCAAGACATTTTGTATGGCATTAATGTTGTTATGAGGCATCCTGAGAGAGCTATATTCCTAAATCCAGCTCCTTATAGTTTCAAGCAATTTTGAGGGAAGATTATTTTCCATCATTTTATGAAAAAGAGTAAATTTCTAAATAGATTTTTATGCTTAGTTTTTTAGGAACAAGATTATATGTTAACATACTGATTTTTAGAAACATTATAAAAATATCATATATTTTTAAGTCTTAAGTCTGCTTGTCATGTCTTTACTGAACTATATTAACTTTTTTTAAATATAGAACTGATGAGTTAATACAAAAAACAATTCATGAGAAATTTTCCCAGTGCACTGTGCTAACCATCACACACAATTTGAGCAACGTCATTGACTGTACACAGATAATGGTAAGACCCTACCATTTTAGCTTTTTTCATTTATGTTAAGTTTTTCAGCATATCCATCCTTGTAAAACTTGATAGGAACCTCCAGTAATTTAATTTTCTCTTAGTTTCTCCTCTCATTCCTGAAAATTGTTGTTGTTCAGTCGCTCAGTTGTGTCCGACTCTTTGTGACCCCCTGGACTTTGGCATGCCAGGCCTCTCTTTCCTTCACTATATCCCATAGTTTGTTCAAATTCATGTCCATTGAGTCAGTAATTCCATCCAAACATCACATCCTCTGTCATCCCCTCCTCCTCCTGCCTTCAAACTTTCCCAGCATCAGTGTCTTTTCCAATGAGTAGGCTCCTCACATCAGGTGGTCAATCTATTGGAGCTTAAACTTCAGCAGCAGTCATTCCAATGAATATTCAGGGTTAATTTCCTTTAGGATTGATTGGTTTTATCTTCTTGAAGTCCAAGGGACTCTAAAGAGTCTTCTCTAATACCACAGTTCAAAAGCATCAATTCTTCAGCACTCTGCTTTATTTATGGTCCAATTCTCACATCTGTATTTGACTACTGGTAAAACCATATATTTGACTATATGGACCTTTGTCGGTAAAGTAATGTCTCTGCTTTTTAATATGCTGTCTAGGTTGGTCATAGCTTTTCTTCCAAGGAGCAAGTGTCTTTTAATTTCATGACTGCAGTCATGGTCTGCAGTGATTTTGGAGCCCAAGAAAATAAAAGCTGTCACTATGTCCATTGTTTCTCTGTCTATTTGCTGTGACGTGTAGGATTGGATGCCATGATCTTAGTCTTTTGAATGTTGAGTTTTAAGCCAGCTTTTTCACTCTTCTCTTTCACCTTCATCCAGAGGTTTTCAGTTCCTCTTTGCTTTCTGCTATAAGGGTGGTGTCATCTGTGTCATATCTGTGGTTATTGATATTTCTCCCAGCAATCTTGATTCCAGCTTGTGCTTCCTGCAGCCCAGTATTTTGCATGATGTTCTCTGGATATAAGTTAAATAAGTAGGGTGACAATATACAGCCTTGACATGCTTCTTTCCCAATTTTGAACCTTATTAGTATTGTTTGCTTTAGAAATACAGACATACCTTGTTTTATTGCACTTCCCAGAACTGCATTTTTTACAACTTGAGAGCTTATCATGACCCTGCTTCGAAGTCTATGGGCATCATTTTCCCAACAGTGTTTGCTCATTCCATGTCTCTGTCTCACCTTTTGGTAATTCTCACTATATGTCAAACTTTTCCACAATCGTTATAGCTGCTCTATAATTCTAGTTACTGTATAATTTCGCAAACTATGGAAAATTCTTAAAGAGATAGGAATACCAGACCACCTTACCTTCCTCATGAGAAATCTGTATGCAGGTCAAAAAGCAACAGTTAGAACTGGACATGGAACAACAGACTGGTTCCAAATTGGGAAAGGAGTATGTCAAGGCTGTATATTGTCACCCTGCTTATTTAACTTATATGCAGAGTACATCATGAGAAATGCCAGGCTGGATGAATTACAAGCTGGAATCAAGATTGCCAGGAGAAATATCGATAACCTCAGATATGCAGATGACACCACACTTATGGCAGAAAGTGAAGAACTAAAAAGCCTCTTGATGAAAGTGAAAAAGGAGAGTGAAAAAGTTGGCTTAAAGCTCAACATTCAGAAAATTAAGATCATGGCATCTGATCCCATCACTTCATGGCAAATAGATGGGGAAGAGTGGAAACAGTAATAGAATTGTTGGGCTCCAAAATCACTGCAGATGGTGATTGCAGCCATGAAATTAAAAGACGCTTGCTCCTTGGAAGGAAAGTTATGACCAACCTAGACAGCATATTAAAAAACAGAGACATCACTTTACCAACAAAGATCTATCTAGTCAAAGTTATGGTTTTCCAGTAGTCATATATGGATGTGAAAGTTGGACTATAAAGAAAGCAGAGTGCTGAAGAATGGATGCTTTTGAACTATGGTGTTGGAGAAGACTCTTGAGAGTCCCCAGGACTGCAAGGAGATCCAACCAATCCATCCTAAAGGAAATCAGTCATGAATATTAGTTGGAAGGACTGATGCTGAAGCTGAAACTCCCCACCTGATGTGAAGAACTGACTCATTGGAAAAGACCCTGATACTGGGAAAGATTGAAGGTGGAGGGAGAAGGAGATGACAGAGGATGCGATAGTTGGATGGCATGACCAAGTCAATGGACATGAATTTGAGTAAACTCTGGGACTTGGTGATGGTCAGGGAGGGCTGGCGTGCTGCAGTCCATGGGGTTGAAAAGAGTTGGACACAACTGAGTGACTGAACTGAGACAGATTCAGGTATTTTTGAACTCTTTAGAGAAAGCTGCCCTTAGCAATGATTCACAGTAGTAAACAAAAGATTAACAGGAAAATGGCCTTTATGCCACTTAATAAATGTTTCCAGTTAAATACAAAGGATGAAATTAGCTGCAGTATCTGGATGTGGAAAAACAATCCATGTCTTGTTTAGAGTTCCAGCATATTCTCTTCTTTTTAAAAAAATTAATCTTATTTATTAATTTTTCCCTGTGCTGGGTCTTCCTTGCTGTGTGGTCTTTTCTCTAGTTGCAGTGAGTGGGAGCTACTCTTCATTGCAGTATGCAGTCTTCTCATTGCATGGCTTCTCTTGCTGCAGAACACAGGCTCTATGTATGTGGGACCAGTAGTTGTGGCTCCCAGGTTCTAGAGCATAGGCTCTATAGTTATGGAGCATGGTCTTAGTTGCTCTGTGACACGTGGGATCTTCCTGGACCATGGATCAAACTCATGACTCCTGCAATGGCAGGCAGATTCTTTTACCACTGAGCCACCAGGGAAGCCCATCCAGCATATTCTCTTAAGATACATTTACTCTAAATATGACCTAAATGAATTAAATATCACTGAACATCAAAACTATTTTTAAATTTGTATCACCTTTTTCCCCTCCAGAACCATTAACCACAGTCACTAATACGCAGAAAGAGTTGAGAGCCCCTTCCTCTCCCTTTCAGTTTCAAATTAGCAGACTTACTAATGAGCAATAAAAGGGGTAAAAGGCAGGAAGCTGAGGAAAGAAAGGGGAAGAAAGATAGTTTGTGAAAACAGATTCAGATCCTAGGCAGTTCAGGTTGGGCTGGCCCTGTGTGCTCTGCAGGCTGTAATCACAGGAATTTGAAGCTCAATTTCTTACTTGCTTCTTTAGTCTTGTCCAAAGAGAAAACTGGTTTTTATAAATTTCTTCTGTGCAGAGCAGTCCTGCAAAAGCTGCTTATGTACCAGATCTTTTTACCAGGCTTTCACTCGGAAAAGTAAACTACACCACATCCAACTTCATGAAGCATCCCAACCTCTCAGATAAGGGATTCTGCTCCTCTTAGCAGCTGACATAATCCAGGACCCTAAAGAAGTCCCAGAAGCACTTACTCTTTTCCTCAAATATTGCTTGAATTTCCAAATCAACTTGGCCATTAATTTGTTGTCAGGGCACTGCCCTTTCATTTATATGACATCAACCTACTTTTTAGATAAATGGACTTTGATTTTCTTGAATCAAGTTATTTTCCAACTCAATGTATCTGTATAAATTGCTTGAAAGCTCAGAGCCTGAGAGCTAAAAGCAGTAGGTAAAGATAACAACACCAAATGCTCTGGGCAGAATGTAAGATGCTACAGAGTGCCAGTAATCCTAGTCTAAAACTTTTGTTTTCTTCCTTTCCTATAATATTATAATATTAAATGGTTGGCTTAGGCCTTTACCTAGTAAAACAAGGTAATCGAGCCATTTAAACACCAGCCAGTCATACCATCTAAACAGATTCTCTCTATTCTCCCTGTGCTGCCTCTTTTTGAAATACTGTCTGAGTTATAATATGTTCCTGGGAGACATTGTGTGCTAATGGCTTTCTTTCTGCTGTTCAACAGGTTTTGGATTCAGGGAGACTTAAAGAATATGATAACCCATATGGTTTGCTGCAAAATAAAGACAAACTATTTTATAAGATGGTACAACAACTGGGTGAGACCGAGGCTGCTGCCCTCACTGAAAGGGCAAAACAGGTGAGCCTGCTGCGGGAAGTTGTAATTAAAGTTCATCTCCAGGGTTCACCCTTCACATGAGTTCCACCAGGGGTCTGATAACAAGCACTCTGTGCCCTTATAAGCCTCCAGAGAGGAAGCTTCATGACTTGGTCTTAACAACACATGGCAGATAGAAGGCAGGTCTGCTGAGAATCTGCAGCAGTGCTGTGAGTGGGGTCGGGATATGTGCTCTTCTCTGTGACCACACCTGTGCCTGAGAGAGAGATGTCAAATTGGACTTTCCACATTTTGGACCCTGGATTCAGATTCTCAGAGAGAACAGAACACCCATTTTGCAGACCCTTTACGTTCATTCTGATTGCTGTCAAAGAATATCCAGGGAATTTGAGAGTTTAAGGAAAATTTTGGAATATTTTGGTTCTAGGAAGACTTTACAGGGAAAGGTGTAGGCCTGTTCTGTTTTCTAATCTGTAAAGAAAATGCCAACCCAATACTGTCAATTTCTCCCTAATTCTTTGTTGTTTAGAATTAGGTCCATTTGCCTCCCATGCTTCCTCTACCTTCTAGAAGATGTAACTGTCTTCAGGACAAATCAAGAACTTACAATAGCTTCACACTGTAGTCTGAATGATGCGTGAAGGTTTACAAAGCACTTTCACAGAGATGAGGTGTATGAAGCACTAAGCTCTGTGCATGGGTAACATTCAGGTCACATGACATCTTCCTAAAAATGATGAGGTGGTAACTGACGTCTGGTTTAGGAGACTTAGCCATTGTCATACAGCCATCTGTAATTTGAAACAAGGTGGGAGTGGGAATAGGGTTGATGAGAAGATGGAGGGAGAGAAGGGAGGTCTGGTGTTCTTGCCCCTTATCATTCATGGCTTGGGATGGGATGAGGCTTCCAGCTGCCTGTGGTGAGGTTTCCCATTGAAAATTTATCTCTGTTAGATTATGGATATATTTTCCCTTCTTCATACTTTTCTGCATTTCCTAGATTTTCATTTGTAAGTAGAAGAAGTTTACTAAAATATTTCTTAAAGAAAACATGTCCCAATATCTTAAGTACTTCTATATGAAAGCTTTATATGAATTGTTGTCTAAGTTCCCTCTACCAGTGTCTCATCTCAGTCCTCCTTAGAAAGGAGGAAATGCCGAGCAGGACCTTCCACTGTTCACAGGTAGGAAATTGCCTGGGTCGCAGAGCTGGCTGAAGAGGTGGCAGAGTTAGAGTTCATACTTAGGCTTAGGGACAAGGAAGTCTGTGTTCTGAACTTTTCATAAGTACTTATATTGTGTGCAAATGTTGAGAAGCTGAACAAAGAACTCTGTATTTTTCTGCCTGAAATTCACAAAGTGCTTTCATCTACTAGAGTATCTCCTAGTCAGAGCTTCCCTCCTGAGACCAAGAGACCCAGGAACCTCCCAAACCCTTTTGCTATTTTGACCTTATGCTTTTCGCATCAAAAATAGTTGTACCCACCTATGTGTCAAAGTCTTCATTTAGAAACTATATTATCATTATATATTATTAAGACATTGAGTAATGAGAAATAGATCACAGAACTTTAGATAGGTCCAGATATCATAAGATAATAGGATTCAACACCCTCACTTTATAGGTGAGGAAACTAAGGCCCTTTAGAAGGAAGGTTCAGTTCAGTTCAGTCACTCAGTCGTGTCCAGCTCTTTGTGATCGCATGAATTGCAGCACACCGGGCCTCCCTGTCCATCACCATCTCCCGGAGTTCACTCAGACTCACGTCCATTGAGTTGGTGATGCCATCCAGCCATCTCATCCTCTGTCGTCCCCTTCTCCTCCTGCCCCCAATCCCTCCCAGCATCAGGGTCTTTTCCAATGAGTCAACGCTTCGCATGAGGTGGCCAAAGTACTGGAGATTCAGCTTTAGCATCATTCCTTCCAAAGAACACCCAGGACTGATCTCCTTTAGTATGGACTGGTTGGATCTCCTTGCAGTCCAAGGAACTCTCAAGAGTCTTCTCCAACACCACAGTTCAAAAGCATCAATTCTTTGGCACTCAGCTTTCTTCACAGTCCAACTCTCACATCCATACATGACCACTGGAAAAACCATAGCCTTGACTAGATGGACATTTGTTGGCAAAGTAATATCTCTGCTTTTCAATATGCTATCTAGGTTGGTCATAACTTTCCTTCCAAGGAGTAAGCGTCTTTTAATTTCATGGCTGCAATCACCATCTACAGTGATTTTGGAGCCCCAAAAAATAAAGTCTGACACTGCTTCCACTGTTTCCCCATCTATTTTCCATGAAGTGATGGGACCAGATGCCATGATCTTCGTTTTCTGAATGTTGAGCTTTAAGCCAACTTTTTCACTCTCCTCTTTCACTTTCATCAAGAGGCTTTTTAGTTCCTCTTCACTTTCTTCCATAAGGGTGGTGTCATCTGCAAATCTGAGGATATTGATATTTCTCTCAGCAATCTTGATTCCAGCTTGTGCTTCTTCCAGCCCAGCATTTCTCAGGATGTACTCTGCATATAAGTTAAATAAGCAGGGTGACAATATACAGCCTTGACGGACTCCTTTTCCTATTTGGAACCAGTCTGTTGTTCGATGTCCAGTTCTAACTGTTGCTTCCTGACCTGCATACAGGTTTCTCAAGAGGCAGGTCAGGTGGTCTGGTATTCCCATCTCTGTAAGAATTTTCCACAGTTTCCCTATGTATATAACTAGTGTTAAGCTGGTTTGCAGCAGATACAGAATTAGAAATCTGTTCTTTCAGTGAATATTTTAAGTCTGTGTAACATACATATGGAAGCAGACATAGGTCACAGAATTAGAAATCTTGTGATTCCTGTCTAGTAATCCTGCACCTACTCTAACGATATTAATGGTAAGTTACATTTGTATAGTTCTTTATCATTTCTTCTACATCGTTCTCACATATATGATTTCACTTAATCTCATGATGGTCCATTTTTATTCATGTCATGGATGAGGAGATTGGGTCCAGGGCTCACCTAAGGTCACAGAGCTGATCCAGGGTGCACAAAGCGGGAATTGCTGGGGGAGGCTGAGTGCCACCTTAAGTACTATGTTCTGTGTTGAGTCTGAGAACACTGCTCCTTTCACATAGTAGCCAAGGTGGGGCCATCACCCAAGTTCACAGAGTGCAGAACCTCACTTTTGGATTTCAGTCCTACACCTGGGTTAGGTCACCTCTTCAGAAATCCATTTCTTGATTCCCATTCCAGTGGAATATTTTCTTGGCATTATTTCTGCATACTCTGCATCCTTTTAGGTAAGCTGTCAGATTATCAATTTTTTGAATGTGCAAGCATCAGATACCAATGCATTGTTCAGAGTTATAACACTGGAAGCATTAGCCTAAATCAGCAAGTTTTTACTCTATATATGCCGTCTTCTCTCTGTGTCTCACATGGTCTTCCTTCTGTGTGCCTGTGTCCTGATCTCCTCTTCTTATAAGAGCTCCAGTCTGTTAGGTTAGGACCCACCTGTATGACTTCATTTTAACTTTATTGCCTCTTTAAATACCCTGTCTCCAAATACAGTCACATTCTGAGGTACTAGGGGGTTTAGGACTTCAACATGTAAAAATTGGAGGGGACACAGTTCACCTCAAAGTATGAATGCCTATCGTCCATTCTGTTCTGTGATGAAGCAAATCTGGTTGAGGTTTTCTGAAGTTTCTTTGTTCCCAGTGTGTAACAGAGGTGTCAATTTGTCTATTCAGGAAATCACCTAATAGAGCCCAGAAGTTATAAAATCCTCATATTCTAGCTCGAGGAGCCTGGACCAGTTTGAATAGATGGAGGAGGCACTTAGCATCCATGTGGCCTTGTGTCCCCCAGGTCTCTGAACCTCAGGTCTTCACCTGTGTGTAAAGCAGGGATTACAGTCCTGCAGGCTTCTTCAGTTTATCATGGGGATCAGATGATAGAGCACATGCTTACGTACTTTGAGACTGTAGAGCATTTTACAGTGTAAAAGTGTGATCATTTTTCAAAAGGTCATAGACAGAAGCCTTGCATCTCAATAATAAAAAATATACCCACAGTTCTTCTAAGTAACTTTAGAGACTCTAAATCAGGGATCCCCAACCTCTGGACTGCAGTCTGGTGCTGGTCCATGGGCACACAGCAGGAGGTGAGTGGTGGGCAAAGGAGCAAAGCTTCGTCTGCTGCCCCATCACTCACATTACACCTGAACCTCCCCCAACTCCCCTCCCACCCCTGTCCTGTCTGTGGACAACTTGTCTTCCATGAAACTGGGTCCTTGGTGCCAAAAAGGTTGGGGGCCACTACTCTAAATAATTAAAATGTATTTTAATAATGTTTTAAAACAAATGATACATCTACTGCTAGAAAAGGTAAACACTTTAAAAAATACTTTTAAAAAAATTATAAGCAAAAAGTAAATCACTTTCCATTCCTGTCATTACAAGTTCATCCCCCAGGTGGAGCCCCAGCACCACTGCTGACTGTTCTGTGTATCAGGAAGAACTTGTGAATATGTGGTCTTCTGGTTTTTAAGCACGAATGATAGTTGTTCTTTCCATATTGTATCTCATTATATTAGTACATACAGTTGTCTCATTCTTTTTCATGGCTACATGAAAAAGTGTTATGCTTTTTCCATGTCCTACTCCTTATTTTCAGTGCTTGTCAATCAGAGTTTATAAAATGTAGAGATTACAACCTGATATTGACATCCAAATTTGTTGTGCTCATTTTATGTGTGAAGATGAGAAACCCTTGGCAGGCACTATTAATAGATTTCCCAGCCTCTTTGTCACCTTGTTTTTAACTTATCTCCAGGCTTTGAGTCAGTAAAATGATTTTACTTATCAGTTTACCCTAGTGACAAAACGGAATGATCAGAATGAATCAGAATCATCAGAATGCAAGTGTATCTACAAGTTGTGTGGCATTAAGTCTAGTCCCACTGAGGGAGGCTAGTTTCTCCATAGAATAAATACACCCCTGGTTTTTTAAATTGTGCCTCCACTAGTGATATGGTGTAGCCATGCGTTCCAGGAAACAAACTTACTCAGAAGGACAATGCAGATAGTGGAGTGCTGTTTATTAAACCGGCGGGCCCAAGGGAGGGTCTTCTCTTAGCCAAGGACCCCAACCAGTTTTTGTGAAAACCTTATATATCCTAAGCATTCGAGCCCAAACCCACCTCTCCAAAATTCCCTGAAACTAGTCTGAACAAAAGAAAAAGAAAGATACAATCAAAGTTAACCCATGATTCATAAGCCTTAAGCCTAGGTAGTTAAACAGTGAACAGTTATCAATAGGCTTGTGGTTATACCCCAATAAGCATAATAGAATGTATGATTCTATTCGGTCACACAGATAATTAGGGTATTCTTTTAGGCGATGTAGAGCCCTGGGGCTCTTCCTTCTGGGGACCTGGTTTTCCAGTTGGTATGTTGTTTCCATAGATACTGGGCATATAGCTCAAAGTCCACAGTTCGGCCCAAGATGGAGTCCTGCTTTCAAGATAGAGCCTGTTCTGTCTCCTCCTTCAGTATGATTTGCTTCACATGAAGAAGTTAACCTAGAAATGTGTTGCCTTTGAAGGACTTTAAAATTCTTAACCATGTTGTTTTTGTCTTTTTCCCCCCTTAGGTGCACACTGAAAGGAAATAGCCAGATATTACAGTGACCGTGTGATTATAATATTTCCAGTGGACAGCCCTCAGCCTCAACAATTTTTGAGTCAATGTTCTGTTTCTACCATGAGTTCATGTCTATTCCAAAGGCATTTTTCCAATAGGTTTTTGCACTGCATAAATTATATTATACATTTTTTATACCAGCAACAACTATTTACATATTCCAAGATGTTAATCTATAATTTTTTCCTCCAACTTCACGCAGTGATTTCAAGCTCTTGCAAAATGATTTATTATGTTAATTTATATGTTAAACTATTTTCTTTCTTATCCAAATCAGAGGTTGCAGGCCATCAATAAAAGCTGTCTCCCAGGTTTTGTGTCTTGAGAGATGCCAGAGCCAAACTGATTTTCTAAGATTTGAGACAAAGTTGTCACAGATTATTTTTTTTACTGTTCCCAGAATTACGTATTACTTTCCAATTACATCAGGGATTCTGTTTACTTGAAGACTGTGGGAAGTTGCCGTTTTGTGTAACCACTTCCTTTAACAGACCTACTGTCCATTTTGCCACTCAAAGACCTCTAGTTAAAATACTACAGAAAAAACTAATAGGAAAAACATACCTGTAGTTTAAATGACATTATAGAAGAGAGGGTATCACCCTCCAAAAAGAAATATGTTTAAAATACAGAGGGACAATATTATGTGTTCTTCTCCTGTGTCTCCTGCATTGCAGGCAGATGCTTTACCGCTGAGCCATTGGGGAAGTCCTCTAAAAGAGAAGGAAGAGAAAATATGTTTTATCAAAGTAGGAACACTTCCAGGGTATTTGCTAATGAAGGACAGCCATGTTCTAGACTGTCTTCTAGATAGAAGATTTTATTTTTTTACATTTTCTAAAAATTGTGGTAAAGTATATATAGCATGAAATTTACCATATAGCCATTTTTGATCATACAGTTCAGTGGTATTAATCACATTCACAGTGTTGTGCAGCCACATTGTCTAGGTAACTTTTGGTAATTATGTGCTTCCTATTCAGTGTGTTATTTCTGCAGAGTCATTTTGGTAAGTTTCATTTTTCTAGGAGTGGATCTGTTTCCTGTGAGTTTTGAGCTTGATTGGCATAAATGTATTCACAATACCTTATATATTTAAACTGTAGCATCTCTGTGTTCTTTGGGCTTTTTAATTTTCTTTGAGCCTTCTCATTTTTATTAACAACCTTGCATAACTTTTTTCCTGTTTTCAAAGAATCAGCTTTGTGCTTGATTGATGCTTTCTGTTTTGTTTTTCTTTCCCTAGCTCATCGTTTCATTCTTTCCTTCAACTTTTCCTTTACTTTCAGAATTTTTTCTCTAAATTCTTAAATTGGAAACAGATTAATAATATCATTATTTTTCTAATATAAGGATATAATGCCAACATATTTTTCTGAGATCCACTTTAGCTGCAACCTGCAAGTTTTGATACTTACCACTAATCACTAGCCATAGTATTATGTATTTTCTAATTCCTAATTTAATTAACTATATCTTTTACCTATGAGTTATTCAGAAGTATAATGTTCTCTAAATTTTAAATGCTAATGAATTTTTTCTATTAGAATGAATTATGTCAAACTGCTAACATTCAGTCTTTTTATAAGCTATAAAATGGCACTTTCATATATTCCAACATAATAGTTTTCTTTTATTACTATATAACTTAATTTCATTTTGGTCAGACAATGTTAGATTTTGGATTTTAAACCAAAGGTAACCACATTCACACAAAAGTCCTTATTTCTACCATTTTGTGTTTATTTGGGGATTTTAAAATGTTATAAATATGTGTGTAATCAGTAATTTTCAAATGAAAATCCTCCCTGAGTACTGGAATGTTTTCTGATACGTGTTGCGGGCTGGTTCTCTGACATGCTTACTCGGATGGAGTTTAGTGCTGGGATGTGTATCAGGGGTGCCCTTGGGGTCAACACTGTGGAATCAACAGGGAAGAAACAGGGTAGGGCAGAGGGAAGGATCAAGCTGCATCATTGGCCAGATGACCTGAGCTGACCCCGTGTGGACCTGGAGTGATGATGGCCCTTCAGGGTTGTCCTGACACGTCCACTGGCCAGGACTTTATACCTCTCCCTGGATGGATCATCGTACGTAGGCTGCCCCTAGAGGGGCTGGTGGTTTAATATTGCCCACTGGCAGCACTTACAGCAGTTGGACAACAAGTCCTTGAAGGGAGGTCAGGACAGCACGTCTCCATGTTCCCCCCACAGCATGTATCACAGCTCCAGAGGTGATGAGGGTGTACTGTGGGGGAAATTCTTGACTGATGTGTAAGTCAAAATGGTGACTTAGTGATTCTCCTCACTACCTCCTGGTATAAAAAACAGGGGAGAAGGTCCATGTAGGACAGAAATCCTCATTTTCAAGGGTTAGCCCAATTTTCACCTCTTCTAAGAAGTCACCTTAAGATCAGTCATCATCCCAGGTAACTCGTACTTCTGTAATACCCTGAGCACCTCTCATGTGTTAAACTGAACCATGCTTGGTTAGTGTCCCATTGTCACCATCCTGAGATACTTTATTTGTAAACAAGGGCCCTGTTCTTTCCACTGTGCACTGGGCCATCTAAATCATGGAGTCTGCCCTGTCTGTGAGTGTTCACACATGGTCTGTTTCCTCACTAAATCAAGTGAGAAAAATACTTGGAATTGTGCCCTAGTCACTTTTTAATTACATCTTCCAGCACAGCGTCTGTCACACAGGGGTTGCTCAGTAAATATTTACTGGATGAATAAATGATGACTGAGAACAAACTTTCCTTCTAAACATTATAATTTTGAAATTTTAAGAGGTAGCCTGGGATAAGAGAAAGTCCTGGTTTTGGAGTCAGCCACACTGTTATGCCTGTCAGGTCTTTCTCTACTCCTCACTAGCAGTGTGGGTGCCCAAAGAATGTACTGTCCAGAGTGGGACACTTGAGAGTGAAAGGAAAATGATAACCAGCCAAGGTTCCAAGACAATAAACTGGCACCATCCTTAACAAAATGGGCTCTGGACACACCCTACAGTCATGTAACCATAGTTACATGCTTGGGTAAGTGTCTTACCCATTGAAATCTCAGCTTCTTTGAGAAATTAATCTAATTCCTGCTCTTGAACAGTTGCTTTGGTTGGGATGATGTATGGACCAAGAGCATCCAAAGACACAGGTTGGAATCATTGACCTTGGTGATTTCTAATCACCAGGAGAGGAGAGCAGGATGGGCATGGATGAAGGAGGTTTGTAGACTGTAGAAGATGTATTTGAGGAGGTCCTCATCTGATGGCCTAAACCAAACTGCTCTTCCTTCACATGTAGTTAAAATGACACAAGCACACAGGAAGGAGCACAAGTTCTGGAGTCAGCCTTCCAGGGACAAATACTGGCTCCTCTGGGCACTGACTGGGTTTGGATACATATTCTGCTACCTGCTAATCATGGGCTCTTAAGGTTGAGAAGTGCACCATGCTTCAGGGTCTTTATCTGAAGGTTGTGGTGGGGATAGTACAATTCTCAGAGCCCTGTTGCAAAGATTAACTATGACAGTGATGCTCCAGTGGGGTCTGTGCACTAGTGCCATGAACTCTTTGCAAATAGGTCTTAAAGAAGTACAGGAAATTTAATAAAGCTGGAAACTCATAGCCATCAGCTATTGCTGTGACAGCCACACTCAGGATGGGTGGAATCCTGAACAGCCCAGAAACCAGTGTGTGTGTTGCACTTTCAGGGAGAGGGGCACAAGGCTGAGCTACACATAGCCATGCTCAGTGGATCAGTGATTAGATGGCAGTGGGCTGAAAATGTAAAATTAAATAAAACTCCTTCTTAACCCCAGATAGGTGAGAAACACTGCTTTTGAACAATGCTTAATGTGTGATTAGCTGTCAATCAGTACTACCCTCTCTAGCGCTACCTTCTTTATTAATTGTTACCATCATATTTATGTTTAAAATAGGAACATATAAGCTTTCAAAAGGCCCTATTATACATTATCCATATATTTAATAGAATTTAAAAGTTAGAAATAATTAGATTACTGTTCAAGTTTAGAGTTGTTTTTTTTTTTAAGTCTAAAAACAATACTATGCATATATTGATACTGATTCTACTCTCTAATCAGCAGCATGGGCCCAATGTTGAGGAAGGTCTCTGGAAACACAACTGGCCACTTTAAAATCCTCCAGAGGTTTGTTTTTGTTTTTGTTTTTTCAATGCACAAGTTTTTATGTGGAAGCTGTTAATTTTCCTTTAAAGATAGAAAGAATATGGATTAATTGAAATTTTGCTTTTTAAACCTAATTTTCCAAAGGAATTTTTTTTTTCATAAACTAAAACAACAATGGGTTGAAAGCTGGGAGAAATATATATATATTCTAACTTAGAACTAAAAAAATAACATTACCAGAAGGAATAAGATGCCCCAGCCCTATGAGACCTCCATCTATACACCAGGCCCATCAGACTTGCCTTAGGAGTCAAATTGGGATTGTGTGATATTTTAAAAACCAAGGTTAAGACTTAGACACACTAAGACTGCTTTACACAAAGCTTACATTGGATGGTTCCAACTAAATACACTCTTTCATTCAGTAATCATGCTCACAATTATCCATCCCAATAGTTGGAGGCTTTGGGTATTCCAAACCAGTGTTTGATCCAATGGTTAATCATATTTAAATTTGGATGGCATTATTGGAAAAAATATTTTTTAATTAAATTTTGCAGACTACCTAGAAAAGCAATGAGTCTCTAAGATGGAGTTTATATCACATTAGAAGTGTTGCAAGTAAGTAGCAAAAGAGGATTGAGGGTTTTTAAACCCTAAATTTTACAACAGTAAAATTTTTAAAAATCCATGAGTATTTTTTTTTATTTTATTTTTAAACTTTAAAATATTGTATTAGTTTTGCCAAATATTGAAATGAATCCACCACAGGTATACATGTGTTCCCCATCCTGAACCCTCCACCCTTCTCCCTCCCCATACCATCTCTCTGGGTCGTCCCAGTGCACCAGCCCCAAGCATCCAGTATCGTGCATCGAACCTGGACTGGCGACTCGTTTCATATATGATATTATACATGTTTCAATGCCATTCTCCCAAATCTTCCCATCCTCTCGCTCTCCCACAGAGTCCATAAGACGGTTCTATACTGATTCTGATAAGATATAAAAATTGAAAGGGAAAGTTCTTTTTTGCAATAGAATGCCAACTCACAAATGTAGAAATATTGACACAATAGCACCATATAGCAGCCATCGTTGTTATAAATAATTCAGACAAAATTCATCATTAGCTGAATTGGTGGTGAATATTTGGCGAGTTGAGGAAGACATGGAATTTTCATAGACTCAAAGTATCTTCCCAGATTAATTCTTTAGAGAAGGATTGTATTTTTAAATTGGAAAAATCTGGTAGACTCCAGGCTAAGCAAATGACCAGAGTTAATGTTACTAATAATGAACCTACTGACACCCTTGGCTTTTTTTTTTTCCTTGTTTCTTTAAAAATGTATTTCATTGAAGTATAGTTGATTTACAATGTTGTGGTAATTTCTTCTGAGATTCAGTTTACATATCAGTTCAGTTCAGTTCAGTTCAGTTGCTCAGTCATGTCCAACTCTTTGCAACCCCATGAATTCCAGCACACCAGTCCTCCCTGTCCATCACCAACTTTCAGAGTTCACCCAAACTCATGTCCATTGAGTCGGTGATGTCATCCAGCCATCTCATCCTCTGTCATCCCCTTCTCCTCCTGCCCTCAATCCCTCCCAGCATCAGAGTCTTTTCCAATGAGTCAACTCTTTGCATGAGGCCAAAGTATTGGAGTTTCAGCTTTAGCATCAGTCCTTCCAAAGAACACCCAGGACTGATCTCCTTTAGAATGGACTGGTTGGATCTCCTTGCAGTCCAAGGGACTCTCAAGAGTCTTCTCCAACACCACAGGTCAAAAGCATCAATTCTTCGGCACTCAGCTTTCTTCACAGTCCAACTTTCACATCCATACATGACCACTGGAAAAACCATAGCCTGATTAGATGGACCTTTGTTGGCAAAGTAATGTCTCTGCTTTTGAATATGCTGTCTAGGTTGGTCATAACTTTTCTTCCAAGGAGTAAGCGTCTTTTAATTTCATGGCTGCAATCACCATCTGCATACATAGGTTCTTTTTCATTTTTTTCTGTTATGATGTATGACAGGATATTGAATATACTTCCCTGTGCTATGATGTAGGACCTTGTTGTTTATCCATTCTAGATATAAATAGTTTGCATCTGCTAATCCAGAACTCCCAATCTATCTCTCTCCTACATGTCCTCCCCCTTGGCAACCACAAATCTGTTCTCTATTTCTGTGAGTCTGTTTCTGTTTCATAGATAAGTTCATTGCTGATCCTCATGGCTTTTGATGTGTAAGATAATGGCAACAGTATATTGTTTCTGGTTTTCTTGCCTGCCACCCATCCCCCAGGCCCCATGAAGAAGAAGAAAGAATTTGTTGTTGTTGTTGTTGTTCAGTCACTGTCATGTCCGACTCTTTGCGACCCCGTGGACTGCAGTAAGCCAGACTCCTCTGTCCTTCACTATCTTCTGGAGTTTGCTCAGACTTATGTCCATTGTGGTGGTGATGCTATCTCATCCTCTGCCACCGTTTTTTTTTTTTTTTTTCTCTCGGCCTTCAGTCTTTTCCAGCATCAGAGTCTTTCCCAATGAGTTGGCTCTATGCATGAGGTGGCCAAAGTATTTGGCCTTCAGCTTCAGCATCAGTCCTTCCAATGAATTATTGTTCAGTCCCTCCCCCTGCACTGTAGCATGCCAGGCTCCTCTGTCCTCTACTATCTCCTCAAATACATGTCCATTGAGTTGGTGATGCTATATAGCCATTTCATCCTCTGTTACTCCCTTATCCTTTCTCCTTCCATCTTTCCCAGCACTGGGGTCATTTCTGATGAGTCAGCTCTTTGCATCAGGTGGCCAAAGTATTGGAGCTTCAGCTTCAAGATCAGTTCTTCCAATGAATATTCAGGGTTGATTTCCTTTAGGATTGACTGGTTGGTTCTCCTTGCAGTCCAAGGGACTCTCAAGAGTCTTCTCCAACACCACAGTTCAAAAGCATCAATTCTTTGGTGATAAGCCTTTTTTATAGTCTAGATCACACATCCGTTCATATCTACTGGAAAAAACCGTAGCTTTGACTATACAGACCTTTGTTGGAAAAGTGATGTCTCTGTTTTTTAATATGCTGTCTAGGTTTGTCATCGGAGAAGGCAATGGCACCCCACTCCAGTACTCTTGCCTGGAAAATCCCATGGATGGAAGAGCCTGGTAGGCTGCAGTCCATGGGGTCGCTGAGGGTCAGACACAACTGAGCGACTTCACTTTCACTTTTCACTTTCATGCATTGGAGAAGGAAATGGCAACCCACTCCAGTGTTTGTCCCTGGAGAATCCCAGGGACGGGGGAGTCTGGTGGGCTGCCATCTATGGGGTCGCACAGAGTTGGACATGACTGAAGCGACTTAGCAGTAGCAGCAGCAGGTTCGTCATAGTTTTCCTTCCAAGGAGCAAGTGCCTTTTTATTTTTATAGCTGCAGTCACCATCTGCAGTGATTTTAGAACCCCCCAAAATAAAATCTGTCACTGCTTCCACTTTTTCCTTTTCTATTTGACATGAAGTGATGGAATCTGATGCCATGATCTTAGATTTTTTTAATGATGAGTTTCAAGCCAGCTTTTTCACTCTCCTCTTTCATCCTCATCAAGAGGTTCTTTAGTTCCTCTTCATTTTCTGCCATTAGAGTGGTATCAACTGCCTATCTGAGGCTGTTGATATTTCTCCTAGAAATTTTGATTCCCGCTTGTGATTCATCCAGCCTGTCATTTACATGATGTATTCTGCTGCTGCTGCTAAGTCACTTCAGTCGTGTTTGACTCTGTGCGACCCCATAGACGGCAGCCCACCAGGCTCCCCCATCCCTGGGATTCTCCAGGCAAGAACACTGGAGTGTGTTGCCATTTCCTTCTCCAATGTATGAAAGTGAAAAGTGAAAGTGAAGTCGCTCAGTCATGGCCAACTCTTTGCGACCCCATGAACTACAGCCTACCAGGCTCCTCAGTCCATGGGATTTTCCAGGCAAGAGTACTGGAGTGGGGTGCCAATAAGTTAAATAAGCAAGACAATATACAGCCTTGTTATACTCTTTTTGCAATTTTGACCCTGTCAGTTGTTCCACATCTGCTTCTTAATATTGTTTCTTGACCTGCATATAGATTTCTCAGAAGTCAGGTAAGGTGGTCTGGTATTCCCATCTCTTGAAGAATTTTCCAGTTTGTGGTGATGAATCCATTCAAAGGCTTTAGTGTAGTCAATAAAGCAGAAGTAGATGTTTTGTTTTGTTTTGTTTTGTTTCTGAGTAGAGACCTTATGGACTTCCTGGCACTTTGTAGGAAAATTCTGCCCACTCTGCGCTAGGGCTCTGCTGTTCTAAGCATGGCCTGTGGGCCAGCAGAACCAGCTTGCCCTGGGAGGCTGTTGGGAACATGGAATCTTGTCTCTACCGCAGACCCATTGACTCAGAATCTCCAGATTCCAGGTGAGTCCTGATCACATTACAGTTTGAGAAGCGCTGGTTTAGAGGCTCTGCTCGGGTCATCCTGTGGTTGCACAATCCCCCAGGTGCAGGCAGCCAGAGAAGACCAGGGGGTGTGGCCACCTGGAGCCCCACCCCCTCCAGGCCGTGCTCTGAGCACCTAGACCTTAGAATCCCTGCCGGAACTCCTGATGGAATCCACTGGGTTGTTTATCAAAAATTTAAATTCCCAGACCCCTTGGATCAGATCTTTGGGGCTGGTGCCTAGGACTCCGCATTCTGACCCTTTCCTTTTGACTTTTGATCTGCAACAGAGCTACAGGAGCACTTGTAATGGGGGTATGTGTGGAGAGGACCTCCCCCAAGGGGCAGGAAGCATCAGGGGAAAGAGAGGGAGGTCCCAGGTCAAAGAAAGGTGCCGATCACCAGCTCTTACCTTCCTGCTTCTCTCCTGATTCTCCTCACAACCTGGCCTGAAACCTGGCCTGACCCCACCCTTGGGAGCTGACTACAGGAGGAACTGCCAGAACGGGGCAAGTGTGTCTTCCTGCCGACCGTGGGGTTCTTGGGGGCTGCCCTGCAGAAGGAAGGATCCAAATCGGGGCAATAGGAGCAAAGGGGCTGTGGGCACCTGGAGAGACCACACGGACCCACCCACAGGGTCAGGCTGAAGCCGCTGAGCAGATCTTTGGGCAGGGAGACCTCCTGGTCCTGCTGGGACATGGATGGAACTGAGATACTGTGTGGTCCTACAAGGGCTCAGAAGCTGCATCTGTCAGTTAAGAGTCTATGACATCGATCAAGGTACTTAAGCTCTATAGGCTTGTTTCCTTGTCTCTGAGATGGGGATCCTAGTACCCTCTAAGCTTGAGTTAAAATTAAACATGATAAGTTAAAGGACATCCTGCCACACAGAGCAGAATAAGGGGCTGTTTCTATTTATTGTGAAGCTTATCACCTTACACCTCGGCACTTCCTGATGCTTGATATCTTAGGCACTTGTCACTGGCTCATAAGACCAATTTCCTCGAACTGCAGGCACAGGAAGGCTCCAGTCACAGGCATGTGCCAGACACGTGCTTGGCCAGTGACCTAAGGCTTCCTGAGCTTTCCTGCTCAGTAGTGATTCCTGAAGTTACTGCCAAGATGCTCATCACATATAGTTCCCAGGATTTCCCTCCCAGCAAGCCACAGCTTGGGACTCATGCTCTTAAGGTTGTGCTGAACTAAGGCCAGGCTTTTATGAAAACTCTTCCCTGTGGCTCAGCTGGTAAACAATCCACCTGCAATGTGGGAGACCTGGGTTCAATCCCTGGGTTGGGAAGATAACCTGGAGAAGGGAAAGTCGACCCACTCCAGTATTCTTGCCTGGAGAATTCCATGGATGCTATAGTTCATGGAGTCCCAAAGAGTCAGACAGGACTGAGTGACTCACTTTCACTTTTCTTTCCACGGATAACTATGCCATACTGAAAACTACCACCAGGGAGCAGCAGAATCCAGGCATCCAGGTGAGCAAAGGGGAAAGGCCATGGAATGTGGGCCCAGTAGGCCACACAGGCAACTAGAAGGGAAGGGGCCCGAGCCTCACCCTCCCCATCTACCCCACCCTCCACACACAGAAACACACACTCCTGCTCCTGCAGAATCACCTGATCACGTTTACTGTTTCTTTATCCAGGTACAGTTCTTTACAGCTTCCCTGGTGGCTCAGACAGTAAAGAATCTGCCTGCAACGCAGGGGACCTGGGTTCGATCCCTAGGTCGGCATCTCCAGACTTTCTCTCTTCTCTCCAGCCCGAGCTCCAATGTGTCTTAATCCCTTTCAGTTCCTCGAATTCACCAACCTCTCCTTTGTTCTGGATCTTTGGGCCCATATTTCCACTGCCTGGAAACTCCCTTCTGTCTTTTATTGACTGACTCTTACTCTCAGGTCACACGTGAAACATGGGTCTGCCAAACAGGACTTCTCCTCCATGAGATGAGACCCACACTTCCCTGTCCCCTCTCCTGACTCTCTTGTATCCGCTCCTTTCTTGTCTTCTTCCTCCTTCAGCCTGGAAGAGCAGCAGCTGTGTCTCTTCCACTGACCCCAGCACCTAACTGGGAACCTGGCACACAGGAGGGCTCATCTAGTTCAGCTAGACTTTGAAAGTGCCCAGGCTGTAGGTGAACAACTTTCCAGTCCCAAATGCTTCTCTTTCCCCTTGAACTAGGGACTTAGTGGCTAATACATTTCAGGTGTGGTGGGGGGAGGGCATCAGAGTAAGGACACATGTTTCATTTAAATAGAAGACAGTTGGAAAGGGAAGGGATAAAAGAACTTGTGAGTTCAGAAAGTAACTTGCTTGCCATTTGCTGTGATTTGTACAAAGACTGTTCTCTGTGTGTGAAGGGGGCTCTCAGGATGAATGTGCCATGCAGACATTCCCTAAGGGCTCACTCTGGCTGGTTCTCTGATATGTTGAGGCTCTGAGGTCAAGGCTGTGAATGAAAACTGAACTTGAGGGAAACACATGTCTCCTTGTATAAATAGTTGCTACTCTCAACCCCAAAAGAAGCCATTTTAGTATGGACATCACACATTTTATAGTGTCCAGATCGAGCATCCCCTCCCAGGGAAGGAAGGATATGGATATCACTAAGTCCTGTCCTTCAGCCTCTGCAAATTCTTCCCTCATCTTCCTCAGAAAAGTAGGGCTGAGGCCAAGAGAAGGCTTGTCGTGTCTCCATCCCCAGCCCCCTGACTGCTAGTGAGCCCATGACTGAGAGGTGGGAGGAGGGTGAGATAAATGAGCATCCTCTGACCCTACGGCCAGTCCCCGCCCCCCGGCCCCCCACCTCCACCCTTCTGTTCCCTCTGCTGTTGGTCTTCCCCTCACATGCATGCAGGGCTCCCCAGAGTTCTGACTCAGAGCTGAAATATTTCTTAAACCATCTTCTCTGTTGTTTAAAAGCTTAGCCCTTGATATTTGAGTGACTTCACTCAGAAGGAAAAGGTGGAAGGTGGAAGGATGGAAAAGGCAAGAGGGTCTAGGTGTTGATTGGGTTCTTCTCTCAGCTCATAACATGTTGCAAAGGCAAACATCACAGCATTTTCACCAGAACCAGATCCCCTACAACTGTGACAGGGAAGAAAAGTTACCTTTGTTGGCTCATGACCTCCATGTCACCGGCAGCCCCTCCCAACACTCCAGGTCTTTGGTCTGTTCCTACTTCTCCTCAAAGTGAAAGTAAAAGTATTAGCTGCTGAGTCATGTCCGACTCTTTGTGACCCCATGCAGTGTAGCCTGCCAGGTTCCTCTGCCCATTGCATAATAATGACAAAAGAAAAGGAGTGGTATCAAGACTGAAGCTGCTTATTCAGTGTTTCAATGGGAAGAAATAAACCATTCCAGAAACTTCTTTCATGTAAAATTCCAAAGTGCGGTAATAAACCAATGGCTTGTGATGACTTAGAAAAGGAAGCAGGGATCATTAGAACAACCTCTTGGGTTCCATAAATAAAGGATTGTAGTGCTGAATTAAATGCATATACTTATAAAGGCTGATAGATCTGAAGGAAACTGTAGTGAAACCATAGCATTAAGATTTTGGCAGGCATCTTAAGATGTTAGTTTCTTAAGATGCTCTTGAGATACAGTACTGAGTGTGAGTGTATTATGGATATGTATTATATGCACACACACATATATTAATATTAAGGTAAGGGTAAGGATTAGCCACGGGTGGCTACCCCATGTCCGAGGTCAGGGGCAGAAGCCGGGAGGACTCCACGCCCAAGAGGAGGCAGCCAAGAGGAGTTACCCCGCATCCGAGGTTAGGGGTAGCGACCGAGAGGAGCTACCCATGCCCGAGGCCAGGGGCGGTGGCTGGGAAGAGCAACCCCACCTCCAAGGAGTGGTGGCTGCGTGGGCGCAGGAGGGCCTAGAGGAGCTATTCTATGTTCAAGGTCAGAAGGGGTGGCGGTGAGGAGACACCCCTCGTTCAAGGTAAGGAGCAGTGGCTGTGCTTTGCTGGAGCAGCCGTGAAGAGATACCCCATGTCCAAGGTAAGAGAAACCCAAGTAAGATGGTAGGTGTTGCAAGAGGGCATCAGAGGGCAGACACACTGAAACCATACTCATAGAAAGCTCGTTAATCTAATCACACTAGAACCACAGCCTTGTCTAACTCAATGAAACTAAGCCATGCCTGTGGGGCAACCCAAGATGGGCGGGTCATGGTGGAGAGGGCTAACAGAATGTGGTCCACTGGAGAAGGGAATGGCAAACCACTTCAGTATTCTTGCCTTGAGAACCCCATGAACAGTATGGAAAGGCAAAATGATAGGATACTGAAAGAGGAACTCCCAGGTCAGTAGGTGCCCAGTATGCTACTGGAGATCAGTGGAGAAATAACTCCAGAAAGAATGAAGGGATGGAGCTAAAACAAAAACAATACCCAGTTGTGGATGTGACTGGTGATAGAAGCAAGGGCCGATGCTGTAAAGAGCAATATTGCATAGGAACCTGGAATGTCAGGTCCATGAATCAAGGCAAATTGGAAGTCGTTAAACAAGAGATGGCAAGAGTGAATGTCAACATTCTAGGAAGCAGCGAACTAAAATGGACTGGAATGGGTGAATTTAACTCAGATGACCATTATATCTACTGCTGCGGGCAGGAATCCCTCAGAAGAAATGGAGTAGCCATCATGGTCAACAAAAGAGTTCAAAATGCAGTACTTGGAAGCAATCTCAAAAACGACAGAATGATCTCTGTTCATTTCCAAGGCAAACCATTCAATATCATGGTAACCCAAGTCTATGCCCCAACCAGGAACACTGAAGAAGCTGAAGTTGAACAGTTCTATGAAGACCTACAAGACCTTTTAGAACTAATACCCTAAAAAGATGTCCTTTTCATTATAGGGGACTGGAATGCAAAAGTAGGAAGAATGAAACACCTGGAGTAACAGGCAAATTTGGCCTTGGAATACAGAATGAAGCAGGGCAAAGACTAATAGAGTTTTGCCAAGAAAATTCACTGGTCATAGCAAATACCCAACAACATGGACATCACCAGATAGTCAACACTGAAATCAGATTGATTATATTCTTTGCAGCCAAAGATGGAGAAGCTGTATACAGTCAACAAAAACAAGAACAGGAGCTGACTGTGACTCACATCATGAACTCCTTATTGCCAAGTTCAGACTTAAATTGAAGAAAGTAGGGAAAACCACTAGACCAGTCAGGTATGACCTAAATCAAATCCCTTATGATTATACAATGGAAGTGAGAAATAGATTTAAGTGACTAGATCTGATAGAGTGCCTGATGAACTATGGACTGAGGTTCGTGACATGTACAGGAGACAGGGATCAAGACCATTCCCATAGAAAAGAAATGCAAAAAAGCAAAATGGGTGTCTAGGGAAGCCTTACAAATAGCTGTGAAAAGAAGAGAAGTGAAAAGTAAAGGAGAAAAAGAAAGATATAAGCATCTGAATGCAGAGTTCCAAATAATAGCAAGGAGAGATAAGAAAGCCTTCCTCAGCGATCAATGCAAAGAAATAGAGGAAAACAACAGAATGAGAAAGACTAGGGATCTCTTCAAGAAAATTAGAGATACCAACGGAACATTTCATGCAAAGAAGGGCTCGATAAAGGACAGAAATGGGGACCTCACAGAAGCAGAAGATATTAAGAAGAGGTGGCAAGAATACACAGAAAAACTGTTCAAAAAAGATCTTCATGACCCAGATAATCACGATGGTGTGCTCACTCACCTAGAGCCAGACATCCTGGAATGTGAAGTCAAGTGGGCCTTAGAAAGCATCACTATGAACAAAGGTAGTGGACGTGATGGAATTCCAGTGGAGCTATTTCAAATCCTGAGAGATGATGCTGTGAAAGTGCTGCACTCAATTTGCTAGCAAATTTGGAAAACTCAGCAATGGCCACAGGACTGGAAAAGTTTAGTTTCTATTCCAATCCCAAAGAAAGGCAATGCCAAAGAATGCTCAAACTACCGCACAATTGCACTCATCTCACACGCTACTAAAGTAATGCTCAAAATTCTCCAAGTCAGGCTTCAGCAATATGTGAACCGTGAACTTCCAGTTGTTCAAGCTGGTTTTAGAAAAGGCAGAGGAACCAGAGACCAAATTGCCAACATCCTCTGGATCATGGAAAAAGCATGAGAGTTCCAGAAAAACATCTATTTCTGCTCTATTGACTACGCCAAAGCCTTTGACTGTGTGGATCACAATAAACTGTGGAAAATTCTGAAAGAGATGGGAATACCAGAGCACCTGATCTGCCTCTTGAGAAACCTATATGCAGGTCAGGAAGCAACAGTTAGAACTGGACATGGAACAACAGACTGGTTCCAAATAGGAAAAGGAGTATGTCAAGGCTGTATATTGTCACCCTGCTTATCTAACTTATATGCAGGGTACATCATGAGAAAAGCTGGGCTGGAAGAAGCACAAGCTGGAATCAAGATTTCTGGGAGAAATATCAATGACCTCAGATATGCAGATGACACCACCCTTATGGAAGAAAGCAAAGAGGAACTAAAAAGCCTCTTGATGAAGGTGAAAGAGGGGAGTGAAAAAGTTGGCTTAAAACTCAACGTTCAGAAAACAAAGGTCATGACATCTGGTCCCATCACTTTATGGGAAATAGATGGGGAAACAGTGGAAACAGTGTCAGACTTTATTTTTTTGTGGCTTCAAAATCACTGCAGATGGGGACTGCAGCCATGAAATTAAAAGACGCTTATTCCTTGGAAGGAAAGTTATGACCAACCTAGATAGCATATTCAAAAGCAGAGACATTACTTTGCCAACAAAGGTCCATCTAGTCAAGGCTATGATTTTTCCAGTGGTCATGTATGCATGTGAGAGTTGGACTGTGAAGAAAGCTGAGCGCTGAAGAATTGATGCTTTTGAACTGCGGTGTTGGAGAAGCCTCTTGAGAGTCCCTTGGACTGCAGGGGGATCCAAACAGTCCATTCTGAAGGAGATCAACCTTGGGATTTCTTCGGAAAGAATGATGCTAAAGCTGAAACTCCAGTACTTTGGCCACCTCATGTGAAGAGTTGACTCATTGGAAAACACTCTGATGTTGGGAGGGATTGGGGGCAGGAGGAGAAGGGGACGGCATAGCATAAGATGGCTGGATGGCATCACTGACTTGATGGACATTAGTCTGAGTGAACTCTGGGAGTTGATGATGGACAGGGAGGCTTGGCACGCTGCGATTCATGGGGTTGCAAAGATTCGGACACGACTAAGCGACTGAACTGAAGGATTAGTCACTCTGTCATGTCCGACTCTTTTTTACCCCATTGATTGCTGCCTGCCAGGCTCCTCAGTCCATCGGATTCTCCAGGTAAGAATACTGGAGTGGGTGGCCATTTCCTTCTCCAGGGGATCTTCCCAACCCAGGGATCGAACCTGGGTCTCCCACATTGCAGGCAGATTCCTTACCACTGTACTACCAGGGAAGCCCCTATTAATGTTAAGGTGATTATTAAAGGGATAATTGTACTGTGCTTCTCTTTCTCTAGTTTTTAACTTTTAGAAATGTGTACTGGCGTATCAGTGGGTGAAAATATATGAATCTGGGAGTCGTGCTAAATACTGGTGGCTCTGCTGCAAAAAAAAGCAGAGTTTAATGAAATGAGATGGACAACATGAAGATAATTGTTGAAGCTTGTTTTGTGGAAGTTCAATGTTGTATTATACTTTTCTATATGTTTTAAAATTTCCATAATAAAAAGTTTAAACATCTACTTCCCATGATAGGATATGAACAAATAAGAACTAAGGTCAGGGTCTCTGATCAGATGAACTCCCAGTGTTTTAGGGTTGGGAACTCATAATTCCTCATGATACTTCCTTAACCGGCAGGCACAAGATAGAGAATTACTATTCATTATGTAAAAATAAACCTATATGAGGGTCAAGAAGCAAAACTTAGAACCAGATGTGGAACAACGGATTGATTCAAATTTGGGAAAGGGGTACGTCAAGGCTATATGTTGTCACCCTGCTTATTTAACTTCTATGCAGACTACATCATGCAAAATGCTGGGCTGGATGAAACACAAGTTGGAATCAAGATTTCCAGAAGAAAAATCAACAGGCTCAGACATGTGGATAATACCACTCTAATGGCAGAAAGTGAATAGGAAACAAAGAGCCTCTTGATGAGGGTAAAAGAGGAGAGTAAAAAAGCTGGCTTGCAACTCAACATGAAAAAAATTAAGATCATGGTATATGATCCCATCACTTCATGGCAAACAGAAAAGGAAAATTGAAAGCAGTAACAAATTTTATTTTTTTAGGCTCCAAAATCACTGCAGACAGTGACTGCAGTTATGAAATTAAAAGAAATTTGCTCCTTGGAAGGGAAGCTATGAGAAACTAGATAGTGTAGTAAAAAGCAGACGTTACATTGCTGACAAAGTTCCGTATAGTCAGAGCTAGGGTTTTTCCCATAGCTGGGTATGGAAGGCTGAGGGCCAAAGAATAGATATTTTCGAATTGTGGTCTGGAGAAGACTCTTGAGAATCCCTTGAATAGCAAGGATATCAAACCAGTCAATCCTAAAGGAAATCAACCCTGAATATTCATTGGACAGACTGTTGATGAAACTCCAATACTTTGGCCACCTAATGCAAAAAGCCAACTCATTGGAAAAGACTCTGATGCTGGGAAAGACTGAAGGCAAAGGAGAAGGGGGTGGCACAAGATGAGACGCTTAGATAGCTTCATCGACTAAATGGATATGAATTTGAGCAAACTCCGGGAGACAGTGAAGGACAGAGGAGTCTGTTGTTCTATAGTTCATAAGGTCACAAAGAGTTGGACATGACTAAGTGACTGAATATGATCCACAAAATCCAAGGGAATGAAGGCACAATTATATTTTAAAAGAACATGGTTGCCTCTGCAGAAAGATGTTCTAAGTTTTGCTGCGAGTGCCACATACAAGTTCATTCCAGAGCCCTCTCTCCATTGCCCTCATGTCTCAGTTTGCTATTCAGACCTCTAGATTTCCCTCATTCAAAAATAAGCCTGGGAGGAGTTCCCTGGTGGCACAGTGAATAAGAATCCACCTGCCAATGCAGTGGACACAGGTTCAATCCCTGGTCCGGGAAGATTCCACATGCTGTGAAACATCCAAGCCTGTATGCCACAACTGCTGAGTGCCCATGCTGCAACTACTGAAGCCCACATGCCTAGAGCCTGTGCTTCACAATGAGAAGCCAGTGCAATGAGGAGCCCACACACCACAATGAAGAGTAGCCCCTGCTCTCCCCTACCAGAGAAAGCCATATGAAGGCAAGAAAGGCCAAAAGACCACCACAGCCAAAAATAAAACAAGTAAACAAACAATAACCTGCCTTATTTCTTATTTTTTTAAATGTCACACTGTGGCAGGTGGGATCTTAGTTCCCTGATGAGGGAAACTAAGATTAAACCTGTCCCTCCTGCATTGGAAGCACATAGTCTTAACCACTGTACCATCAGGGAAGTCCATTTTGTTGCTGTTGTTTCTTAACTTTTTTTTTTTTTCCCTGCCTTGCTGATTTTCAATCAGTTCCTTGATCAAACTTTGATACTATATGAGTGTTGCATCAGCAAACTACAACAGGGTGAAAGAGAACTTTACATTACACATAACTATCCTTTGCCACCCAACTATGAGTATCTCCAACACAAGACCAGATTCTTTCTTCAGAGCAGGTGGAATGTTGAAGGAGGGAAGCAGAGAAAATACTGAGGACTGGATCATCATGATGTGTCTGTCCACCCAAGTACTGCTGAGTTCATCTCCTGGTCTCTGCAGACCCATCTGCTTATATCAGCTTCTCCTCCACCACTCAAGCCAGGTGATGATAATTTCTCTCCTGGAAGACAGAGGAAACCCTACATTCACTCCAGCCCTGTGGCTCTCAGCTAGGAATTGGCTTCCCCAAGGACATCTCATCAACAATGTCTGGATATGTTTTTGGTTGTCACAACTAAAGTGGGGAGATGACTACTGGCAAACCAGTAGACAGAGGTCAGAGATGCTGTTACACATCCTGCAATATACAGGTCTCTTCACCAAAAAAAGATTTGTCTGGTTCAAATGTCAACAGTGCTAAGGTTGAGAAAGCCTGCTCCTGTCCCCTTGTAAAAACTGAAATGCATTATCATGCCCCTTCTTTAAAGAGAATATCAGATCATGTCACCCTCACTGTGTAAAACTTTTCAATGGTTTCCCACTCTTAGTACAAAGATTAAAAACATAGGAAGAAAGAACTCCTTAGTTCCTTGAACTTGCATGACCTGACACTCACTTCCCCTCTTTTCTTATATTCCTTGCATTAACGAAAGTAACTTCATTCTGTTTTTTCTAGAAAGCATCATACTTCCTCCTACCTCACAAGGTCTTGGCACATGTTATTCTCTTTTATAAGTCAATTTCCACCCTCTTACCACACTCTCTCCTTTTTGTCTGCTCACCACTGCCTTCTAATCCTTTAGGAGAGGTCATCACAGAGGTGACTCCATCAGAGACTCCCTCCCTGAACACTGAGCTGTCAGCAGCCTGAGATAAGAGGCCACATGAAGAGAGAAACCAGGCCAACCCCACTCCTCCAGCCATCCTCGGCCCACAGTGGAAGTGAGGCCTGTCTGGACACCCAGTGCCAGCGAGGGGCTCTCAGCTGTGGGCAGGCCTGTGAGTGGGCCCAGGAGGCCAGCAACAATCAGACCTCACAACTGTACTGTGTAATAAATAAGTAACCACTGTTTTAAGCCACTTATGTATCAGGTGGCTGATGTAGTGACTGACAGCAGATTCATCCTCCCTGGTGTTTCTGACTGTGCAGTAAAGAGAACTCCCTGCTACTGTGGGGAATTCCCCCCTCACCTCCTGCTCTGTCCCTTTCCCAGAACTGCTCTCAGGACCTGAGCACGGTGTGTCTGTGCTTGTGAGACAGGGAAGAGGGGGCACAATTGTTAACAGAATGAGGAGGGGACACAGATGTTAAGAAAAACAGGATCCCACAAAAACTGGCTCAGACCAGCTATAATCAAGGTGTTGACATGGTCTGGTCACTGACCTCTAACTCATTACACCTTCATCATTACACTGCAAATCACTCCCCTCACACCACAACAGGCACTGTGCTAATTCCAAGGCTGACTATGAAAGGCCAGTATGCAGTGGGGTCAGTGTGCAGTGACCCAGTTCCTGACACTCCCCGTCCCTTCCTCAGAATAGCAAGAATATTCCTCCCACTCGCTATTCTATGAAATTACCCAGTCCATAAAAATTCACAACCCCGTACTTTGGGGGCACTCTTGCCTTCTGAGAAAGTCCACATTCTGTCTGTGGAGTGTGTACCTCCTGGAATCAGTCCATTTTCACTCTATTTCAGCTTGCTTTTGTATTCATTCCTGCAGAAGCTATGGACCCTCACTGTGAAGCTAATCTCAGGGCTCCCAGGACATGATATTTCCTTTTCCTGCACCACTGGTAACCTGGAGAATGAAGGATAGCAATTATAGATCTAACCTGATTGTAAAGTAGTTGACCTACATTTAAGAGGAATTCTCATTTATTGTCCTAGTGTCCCTCAAACTTTAGCAAAGTCTGGTTTCTGCTTTCCCAGCAGATTTTGCTTTTTTAATTTGTTTTATTTTTAAAATCTACTTTGCTATGGGATTTTAGGGCTTCCCTGATAGCTCAGTTGGTAAAGAATCCACCTGCAATGTAGGAGACCCCAGTTTGATTCCTAGGTTGGAAAGATCTGCTGGAGAAGGGATAGGCTACCCACAGTATTCTTGGGCTTCCCTGGTGGCTCAGCTGGTAAAGAATCTGCCTGCAATGCAGGAGACCTTGATTCCATCCCTGGGTTGGGAAGATCCCCTGGAAAATCAAAAGACTACCCACTCCAATATTCTGGCCTGGATAATTCCATAGACTGTGTAATCCATGGGATCACAAAGAGTTTGACATGACTGAGTGACTTTCACCTCACTTTGCTTCATGGGATTTTAAAGGCAGGATGTAATTTTGTTCTCATCTGCTCCCCAGCTGGATGGCACAGGCTTCATCTCCCTCTATGGCATTCTCTCATCCCGGATCCAGACTCCATAAGCCTACTGCCTCCTACTTTCTGAATTTTCCAGACCCCAAGTGGGAAATTAGGGTGTTCTACTTCACTCATAACACAGGTTTATGGCATGAGAGTCTCCTCTACAAAACTGATAACTCTGCTGGCTTCTAGAAGGAGGTAAGGGATGAGCCATAGTTGAAGGGGTTTCTATCATATCCTGTATCACCCTACTTTGGGGATGGTGATCACTGGGGACATGCGTCTCCAGTTCTCTGCCTCTCATTCCCAGACCTTTGCTCTCCTCTGACTTGGGTTTTGATCTCTCTTCTGTGGAGGAAATATTGGTTGGCTGTTTTCTTGCCAATTGTGCTCTTTATACCAGCAACAGTACCCTTTAAGCTATAACCTCAAGAATATCATTTTCATTCCTTTTACACAAACATTCACACCATAGCAAGGGACAGTCAACTTAATATTCTGGTAAAATACCTTTCCATAATTGTTTCCACTTATTGAACATCTCTTCTGTGCTAGGAACTGCACTAAGCACTTTCACATAAAAAATAACTCCATGAAATTGATACTGATTTTCAGTACCCACTTTACAGATGAGAAACTTTGTTCAGGGAACACAATTGTCAACTGGATGTGGGAGAGTTGTCCCTGTTAGAAGGTGGCATTCCTTATTTATCTGATACAGCTGCTGGCAACCTAAGAGTTTCCAATTTTTGAAGGAATCAGGTAGAAAGAAAAGACATGTTTTAGTTCTACTTACAAAGGTCTAATTTTCCAAGTTATAAGTCACAATTATCTTGAAGGGAAGGGTTTCATTATATCTGGAAAATGCAAACTTAAACTGGTAATATTTTAGACAAAAACCATAAAAATCATAACCATATTCACCAGTTCACTCAGAAACTAATCCTTTTTGTTAACAGTATTATGAAGCAATCAGGCTTTCTGCTAGATTTATAAAATTTCTTACAAAGTTGAACAGCATGGTCTGAAATTTATCAGAAACCCATATTTACCAAAAGTCCTTCCTATGAATCTTCTTGAATATAAAGCACTTTTGCAAAACTGTCTGAGTACAACAATAGCAATCTGTAAAGGATGTAAGATTTTTCCATAAATGTGCATGCTGCACAGGTTAATAAACTGTATTTCTCCTGTTCATCTGTCTTACATCATTTGAATTTCCAAGGCTCCATCCAGAGAGCCTAGAAGTGTAACAGAGAGAGGAATTTTCCTCTCCCGTACACAGTGAAGTATACATAATATAAAACAAACCTTTTAAACCATTTCTTAAATGCACTGCTCTGTGGCATTAATTATAAATTAATAATATTCATTCATAATCATTCATTGTTGTGAATCCATCTCCAGAATTTCTACATTTTCCCTTTAGATTTTATTAGGTTTGCCATAGCTTTCCTTCCAAAGGGAAAAACCCTTTTAATATTATGGCTGCAGTCACTGTCTTCAGTGATTTTGGAGCCCAAGAAAATACAATCTGTCACTGCTTCCATTTTATCCCTATGTATTTCCATGAAGTGATGGGACCAGATACCATGATCTTAGCTCTTTGAATGTTGAGTTTCAAACTAGGTTTTTACCTCTCCTCTTTCATCCCCATCAAGAGAATCTTTCGTTCCTTTTTGCTTTGTGCCACTAGAGTGGTATCATCTGCATCAGTTCAGTTCAGTTAGTGGCTCAGTTGTGTCCGACTCTTTGAGAGTTCATGGACTGCAGCACACCAGGCTTCAACTGCATATCTGAGGTTATCGATATTTCCCCTGGCAATCTTGATTCTAGTTTGTGCTTTACCCAGTCTGGCATTTTGCATAATGTAGTCTGCATATAAGTTAAATAAGCAGGATTACAATGTACAGCCTTCTTGTACTTCTTTTCCAATTTTTCTTTGTCTGAGGAAGTATTCATTTTCCCTTCACTTTTGAACAATCATTTCACAAATTACAGAATCCTAAGTTGGTGGTCTTTTCTCTCAACACTTAAAACTTTTTCACTCTACTCTCTCCTTGTTTGCGTGGCTTCTGAGAAGATTTGAATATAACTCTTATCTTTATTCCTCTATAGCCAAAGTGTTTTTTCTTTAATTTGAAAATAATAAGCCTAGGGCGGTCCTAAGATGGCGGAGGAATAGGATGGGGAGACCACTTTCTCCCCCACAAATTCATTGAAAGAACATTTGAACGCTGAGCAAATTCCACAAAACAACTTCTGAATGCTGACTGAGGATATCAGACACCCAGAAAGGTAGCCCATTGTCTTCGAAAGGAGGTAGGATAAAAGATAAAAAGAGAGACAAAAGAGGTAGGGATGGAGATCCGTCCCAGGAAGGGAGTCTTAAAAAAGAGAGGTTTCTAAACACCAGGAAACACTCTCACTGGCAGGTCTGTGGTGAGCCTTGGAATCTCAGAGGGAAACATAACTGGGAGGAAAAATAAATAAATAATTAAATAATTAAACCCCACAGATTACATGACTAATGGCAACTCCCAATGGAGAAGCAGCCCAGACACTCACATCCGCCACTTGCAAGTGGTGGCTGGACAGGGAGGCACGGGCTGCATTTCTTAGGGTAAGGACCCGGCCTGAATGCCCTGAGAGCAATCTGAGGGAACTAACTTAGATAGCAACCCAGACTGTGGGATAGCTATCCCGTGAAAAGCCCTAACCTAAGACACTGCCAGGCCTGCACACAGAACAAGGGACTGAGCAGAGCTAGCTGGCTGTAGACTGGTCCATCCCCCACCAGAGACAGGCAGGTCGGGGGCAGCCAGAGCCGGAAGGGGGCAATTGTGGCCCCAGAGAGGCATCCTCTACCACAGTGCAAGCAGGATTCATTGCTAACTAAGACTTCCTGGGATTCTGGATGGTCTACATCCACCGGGAAGGTTGAAGCCAGAGACCAGCTCCCCAGAAGAGATGCAAGGCACACCTGAGAAGGCGCACCCATTGTACACCCAGAAAACTGAGTGGCTGGGATGGGAGAGGCAATAAGATGCACTGCTCCACCTAAGGGTGACTGTGCTTGCCAAGCTCCTGGTCACCTGAGCTGCTCGGACCTGGGGAGAGCACAAAACGCAGGCCCAACCAAGTCTGCATCTTGTGGAGTACCCGAAAACCTGGACCTTAGTGGCTTAGACCTGGGAAGTGCACACAACCCAGGGCCCGCCTCAGAGAGTTCCTGGCAGAGCAACCTAGAGCCTGAGAAGTGTAGACCATGAAGGAACACACACCATGAGTGGGGACAAACCCAGTGCAGCTGAAACACTGCAAGCACTCCCCACACATGCTAGTGACATTTGTTTGCAGTGTTCCTCCCTCCCCACAGCACTACTGAACAAGTGAGCCAAAAAACGTGACCACCACCGCCCCCTTGGATCAGGGCAGAAATTAGATACTGAAGAAGGCAGCCAACAGAAGACGCTAAAATAAACGGAGGGAACCACTTTGGAAGTGACAGGTGCAATATATCAACAGCCTGTAGTTAGCACTGATTACATAGGAAGGGGCCTATAGATCTTGAGAAGTATAAGCCAGATCAAGGGACTATCTGAAAATCAACTGACCCCACACTGTCCATAACAGCTCCAGAGAAAGTCCTAGATATATACTTTACTATTATAATTTTTAAATTTTTTTTAATTTTTTCAAATTTTTAAGTTCTCTATTACTCCTTTAATTTTTATTTTTATAACCTACTATTACCTTACAAAAAAAAGACCCTATTTCTAAAGCAAACTTCATATATATATATTTTATAATTTTTGTGAATTTGTTTTGTTTTTTTAATATTGTATTTTTGAGAATCTAAAATCTACTCTAAATTTTTAATTTTTGCTTTTTGATATTTGTTATCAATTTTGTACCTTTAAGAACCTAATCTTCAGTACCCATTTTTACTTGGGAGCTAGATTACTGGCTTGATTGCATTCTCCCCCTTTTGACACTTTTTTCTCCACCAGGTTGCCTCTATCTCCTACATCCCCATTCTCTTCTCTACCCAACTCTGTGAACCTCTTTGTGTGTTCCAGGATGTGGAGAACACTTAGGGAACTGATTATTGGTTGGATCTGTCCCTCTCCTTTTGATTCTGGCTTTTATCCTCCTGGCCACCTCTGTCTCCTTCCCCTCTCTTCTGTTCTCTGTGTAACTCAGTGAACATCTCTGAGAGGTCCAGACTGTGGAGAACACATAGGGAAGTGATTACTGGCTAGCTTGCTCTCTCCCCTTTTGATTCCCCCTCTTCTCCTTCTGGTCACCTCTATCTCCCTCCCCCCTTTTCTCTTCTCCATGTAAATCAGTGTACCTCTCCAGGTGTCCCTCATCGTGGAGAAACTTTTCATCATTAACCTAGATGTTTTATAATTGGTGCTGTATAGATGGAGAAGTCTTGAGGCTACTGTAAGAATAAGACTGAAAAGCAGCGGCAGGAGGCTTAAGTCCCAAACCTGAGAACAGCAGAGAACTCCTGACTCCAGGGAACATTAATCCATAAGCGCTAATCAAAAGCCTCCATACCTGTATTCAAACCAAGCACCACCCAAGGTCCAAGAAGTTCCAGAGCAAGACACACCATTCAAATTCTCCAGCAATGCAGGAACATAGCCCTGAGCTTCAATATACAGGCTGCCCAAATTCACACCAAACTCACTGACATCTCAAAACTAACTACTGGACACTTCATTGCACTCCAGAGAGAAGAAATCCAGCTCCACCCACCAGAACACCGACACGAGCTTGCCTAACCCGGAAAACTTGAATAGCCATCCATCCAACCCCACCCACAGTGAGGAACCTCCATAATAAAGAAGAACCACAAACTGCCAGAATACGGAAAGGCCACCCCAAACACAGCAATATAAACAAGATGAAAAGGCAGAGAAATACTCAGCAGGCAAAGGAACAGATAAATGCCCACCTAACAAAACAAAAGAGGAAGAGATACGGAATCTACCTGATAAAGAATTCAGAATAATGATAACGAAAATGATCCAAAATCTTGAAAACAAAATGGAGTTAAATAAAACTAGCCTGGAGACAAGGATTGAGAAGATGCAAGAAATGTTTAACAAGGATCTAGACGAAATAAAAAAAGAGTCAATCAATAATGAATGATGCAATAAATGAGATAAAAAAACACTCTGGAGGGAACAAGCAGTAGAATAAAGGAGATAGATGATAGGATAAGTGAGGTAGAAGATACAATGGTAGAAATAAATGAAGCAAAGAGGAAAAAAGAAAAAAAATAATTGAAAGAAATGAGGACAAGCTCAGAGACCTCTGGGACAATATTAAACACCCCAACATTCGAATCATCAGAGTCCCAGAAGAAGAAGACAAAAAGAAAGACCGTGAGAAAATACTTGAAGAGATAGTAGTTGAAAACTTCCCTAAAATGAGGAAGGAAATAGCCACCCAAGTCCAAGAAACCTAGAGGGTCCCAAACAGGATAAACCCAAGGCGATACACCACAAGACACATATTAATCAAAGTAACAAAGATCAAGCACAAAGAACAAATATTAAAAGCAGCAAGGGAAAAACAACAAATAACACACAAGGGGATTCCCATAAGGATAACAGCTGATTTTTCAATAGAAACTCTTCAGGCCAGGAGGGAACGGAAGGACATCCTTAAAGTGGTGAAAGAGAAAAACCTACAGCCCAGATTACTGTACCCAGCAAGGATCTCATTCAAATATGAAGGAGAACTCAAAAGCTTTACAGACAAGCAAAAGTTGAGAGAATTCAGGACCACCAAACCAGCTCTCCCACAAATGCTAAAGGATCTGCTCTGGACAGGAAACACAGAAAGAGTGTATAAACTCGAACCCAAAACAACAAAGTAAATGGCAACGGGATCATACTCATCAATAATTATCTTAAATGTAAATGAGTCGAATGCCCCAACCAAAAGACAAAGTCTGGCTGCATGGATACAAAAACAAGACCCCTATATGTATTGTCTACAAGAGACCCACCTCAAAACAAGGGACACATACAGACTGAAAGTGAAGTGCTGGAAAAAGATATTCCACGAAAATAGAGACCAAAGAAAGCAGGAGTAGCAATACTCATATCAGATAAAATAGATTCTAAAATAAAGGCTGTGAAAAGAGACAAAGAAGGATACTATATAATGATCAAAGGATCAATTCAAGAAGAAGATATAACAATGATAAATATATATGCACCCAACATAGGAGCACCACAATATGTAAGACAAATGCTAACAAGTATGAAAGGGGAAATTAACAATAACACAATAATAGTGGGAGACTTTAATATCCAACTCACACCTATGGATAGGCCAACTAAAGAGAAAATTAACAAGAAACACAAACTTTAAATGATACAACAGACCATTTAGACCTAATTGATATCTATAGGACATTTCACTGCAACACAATGAATTTCACCTTTTTTCAAGTGCACACGGAATCTTCTCCAGGAGAGATCACACCCTGGGCCATAAATCTAGCCTTGGTAAGTTCAAAAAAATTGAAATCATTCCAAGCATCTTTTCTGACCACAATGCAGTAAAATTAGATGTCAATTACAGGAGAAAAACTATTAAAAATTCCAACATATGGAGGCTGAAAAACATGCTGCTGAATAACGAAGAAATCACAGAAGAAATCAAAAAAGAAATCAAAATGTGCATAAAAATGGATGAAAATGAATACACAACAACTCAAAACCTATGGGACACTGTAAAAGCAGTGCTAAGGAGAAGTTCGTAGCAATACAGTCTTGCCTCAAGAAACAAGAAAAAAGTCAAATAAATAACCTAACTCTACACTTAAAGCAACTAAAAAGGAAGAAATGAAGAACCCCAGTGTTAGTAGAAGGAAATAAATCTTAAAAATTAGGGCAGAAATAAATGCAAAAGAAACAAAAGAGACCATAGCAAAAATCAACAAAGCCAAAACCTGGTTCTTTGAGAAGATAAATAATCTTTTATTTATTATTAGTCAGACTCATCAAGAAACAAAAGGAGAAGAATCAAAACAACAAAATTAGAAATGAAAATAGAGAGATCACAACAGACAACACAGAAATACAAAGGATCATTAGAGACTACTATTAGCAACTATATGCCAATAAAATGGACAACTTGGAAGAAATGGACAAATTTTTAGAAAAGTACAACTTTCCAAAACTGAACCAGGAAGAGATAGAAAATCTTAACAGATCCATCACAAGCATGGAAATTGAAATTGTAATCAGAAATCTTCCAGCAAACAAAAGCCCGGTACCAGACGGCTTCACAGTTGAATTCTACCAAAAATTTAGAGAAGAGCTAATGCCTATCCCACTAAAACTCTTCCAGAAAATTGCAGAGGGAGGTAGAGTTCTAAACTCATTCTATGAGGCTACCATCACCCTAATACCAAAACCAGACGAAGATGTCACAAAAAAAGAAAATTACAGGCCAATATCACTGGTGAACATAGATGCAAAAATTCTTAACAAAATTCTAGCAAACAGAATCCAACAACATATTAAAAAGCTCATACATTATGACCAAGTGGGCTTTATCCAAGGGATGCAAGATTTCTTCAATATCTTCAATCAATGTAATACACCACATTAACAAATTGAAAGATAAAAAAACATATGATTATCTCAACAGATGCAGAGAAAGCCTTTGACAAAATTAAACATACATTTATGATAAAAAAATAAATAAATAAACCCTCCAGAAAGCAGGCATGGAAGGAACATACCTCGACATAATAAAAGCCATATGTGATGAACCCACAGGAAACATTATCCTATATGGTGAAAAATTGTAAGCATTTCCCCTAAAGTCAGGAACAAGACTACGGTGCCCACTCTCACCACTACTATTCAACATAATTTTGGAAGTTTTGGCCACAGCAATTAGAAAAGAAAAAGAAATAAAAGGAATCCAAATTGGAAAAGAAGAACTAAAACTCTCACCATTTGCAGATGACATGATCCTCTACATAAAAAACCCATAGTAAAGTTGCAGGATATGAAATTAACACGCAGAAATCCCTTGCATCCCTATACACTAACAATGAGAAAACAGAAAGAAAAATTAAGGGAAAAATTCCATTCACCATTGCAATGAAAAGAGTAAAATACTTAGGAATAAATTTACCTAAAGAAACAAAAGACCTATATATAGAAAACTATATAACACTGACTTCTCCATCCATGGGGTTTTCCAGGCAAGAATACTGGAGTGGGTTGCTGTTTCCTTCTCCAGGGGAATCTTTCCCACCCAGGGATTGAACCCAGGTCCCCCGCATTGCAGGCAGATGCTTTATCCTCTGAGCCACCAGGGAAGTCTGCATAAAACACTGGTGAAAGAAATCAAAGAGGACACAAACAGATGGAGAAATATACCATGTTCATGGATTGGAAGAATCGATATGGTGAAAATGAGTATACTACCCAAAGCAATCTATAGATTCAATGCAATCCTTATCAAGCAACCAACCATATTTTTCAGAGAACTAGAACAAATAATTTCACAATTTGTATGGAAATACAAATAAACCTCGAATAGCCAAATAAATCTTGAGAAAGAATAATGGCACTGGTGGAATCAACCTGCCTGACTTCAGGCTCTACTACAAAGCCACAGTCATCAAGACACTATGGTACTTGCACACAGACAGAAACACAGATCAATGGAACAAAATAGAAATCCCAGAGATAAATCCACACACTTATGGACATCTTATTTTTGACAAAGGAGGCCAGAATATACAATGGAGAAAAGACAATCTCTTTTACAAGTGGTGCTGGGAAAACTGGTCAACTACTTGTAAAAGAATGAAACTAGAACACTATCTGGCACAATACACAAAAATAAACTCAAAATGGATTAAAGATCTAAATGTAAGACCAGAAACTATAAAACTCATAGAGGAAAACATAGGCGAAACACTCACCAACATAAATCAAAGCTGGATCCTCTATGAACCACCTCCCAGAGTATTGGAAATAAAAGCAAAAACAAACAAATAGGACCATGCTAAAGCTGAAACTCCAGTACTTTGGCCACCTCATGCGAAGAGTTGACTCATTGGAAAAGACTCTGATGCTGGGAGGGATTGGGGGCAGGAGGAGAAGGGGACGACAGAGGATGAGATGGCTGGATGGCATCACCGGTTCAATGGACATGAGTTTGAGTCAATTCCCGGAGTTGGTGATGGACAGTGAGGCCTGGCATGCTGCGATTCATGGGATTGTGAGGAGTCAGACATGACTGAGTGACTGAACTGAATTGAACTGAAACTTAAAAGTTTCTGCACAACAAAGGAAACTATAAGCAAGGTGAAAAGACAGCCTTCAGAATGGGAGAAAATAATAGCAAATGAAGCAACTGACAAAGAATTAATCTCAAAAATATACAAGCAGCTCCTAGAGCTCAATTCCAGAAAAATAAACAAACCAATCAAAAATGGGCCAAAGAACTAAACATACATTTCTCTAAAGAAGACATACAGATGGCTAACAAACACATGAAAAGATGCTCAGCATCACTCATTATCAGAGAAATGCACATCAAAACCACAATGAGGTACCATTTCATGCCAGTCAGAATGGCTGCTATCCAAAAGTCTACAAGCAATAAATGCTGGAGAGGGTGTGGAGAAAAGGGAACCCTCTTACACTGTTGGTGGGAATGCAAACTAGTACAGCCACTATGGAGAACAGTGTGGAGATTCCTTAAAAAACTGGAAATAGAACTGCCATATGATCCAGCAATCCCACTGCTGGGCATACACACTGAGGAAACCAGAATTGAAAGAGACATGCGTACCCCAATGTTCATCGCAGCACTGTTTATAATAGCCAAGACATGGAAGCAACCTTGATATCCATTGGTAGATGAATGGATAAGAAAGCCGTGGTACATATACACAATGGAATATTACTCAGCCATTAAAAAGAATACGTTTGAATCAGTTCTAATGAGGTGGATGAAACTGGAACCTATTATACAGAGTGAAGTAAGCCAGAAAGGAAAATATCAATACAGTATGCTAATGCATATATATGGAATTTAGAAAGATGGTAATGATAACCCTATATGCAAGATAGCAAGAGACACAGATGTATAGAACTGTCTTTTGGACTCTGTGGGAGAGGGCGAGGGTGGGATGATTTGTGAAAATGGCATTGAAACATGTATATTATCATATGTGGAATGAATCGCCAGTCCAGGTTCGATGCATGAGACAGGGTGCTCGGGGCTGGTGCACTGAGATGACCCAGAGGGATGGGATGGGGAGGGAGTTGCGGGGAGTGTTCAGGATGGGGAACACATGTACACCCATGGCAGACTCATTTCAATGTACAGTAAAACCACTACAATATTGTAAAGTAATTAGCCTCCAATTAAAATAAATACATTTATATTTTTAAAAAAGAAAATAATAAGCCCAGCTGTAGGGGTTCTTTTTCTTCATTTCTGTTATACTGCTTTTCATCTCTAGCATTTACTCTTGGTTCTTTCTTAGAATCTCCATCTTTATGCTTCTATTGTCCATCTATTTTTATATGCTGTGTACTTTATCCATTAGAGCCCTTGCCATATTAATCATGTTACTGTCATTATTGTTTAGTCTATCCATTGTGTTCAACTCTTTTGCGACCCCATAGACTGTAACCTGCCAGGCTCCTCTGTCCATAGGATTTCCCAAGCAAGAATACTGGAGTGGATTGCCATTTTCTTCTCCAGTGGATCTTCCTGACCCAGGGATCAAACCCAGGTCTCTTGTATTGGCAGGCAGATTCTTTATCACTGAGCCACCAGGGAAGCCATAGTTGCTTTTGAATCCTCATCTGATATTTCCAACATTGCTGACATGCCTGATTCTGATGATGGTTTGTTTCTTAAAAAACATTTTTCTTTTGCCTTTTGGTGTGCCTTGTTGAATTTCTCTTGAAATTCAGACATGATGTTCTTGGTTAAAGACACTGCTATAAGAGGGCTTTAGTAATGAGGAGGTGAGGTGTGAAGGCAGGCAGATTCCCATGATTAGGTCTCAGCCCCTTAGTGAACCTCTTCTTCTGGACTGTGAACCACACAAGTGTTTCTAATTTTTCTCTCCCCCATCCCATCCCTTATGTGGGACATAATGGCTTGAGCCAGCTGGAGCTCCTAGGTCATTCTCCTAGGTCATTTGGGCTCAGTTAATATGCAGATGTTGATTGCAGCCATAAAATTAAAAGACACTCCTTGGAAGGAAAGTTATGACCAACCTAGACAGCATATTCAAAAGCAGAGATATTACTTTGCCAATAAAGGTTCGTCTAGTCAAGGCTATGGTTTTTCCAGTGGTCATGTATAGATGTGAGAGTTGGACTGTGAAGAAAGCTGAGCATCGAAGAATTGGTGCTTTTGAACTGTGGTGTTGGAGAAGACTCTTGTGAGTCCCTTGGACTGCAAGGAGATCCAACCAGTCCATTCTAAAGGGGATCAGTCCTGGGTGTTCATTGGAAGGACTGATGCTGAGGCTAAAACTCCAAGACTGGCCATCTCATGCGAAGAGTTGACTCATTAGAAAAGATCGTGATGCTGGGAGGGATTGGCGGCAGGAGGAGAAAGGGACGACAGAGGATGAGATGGCTGGATGGCATCATCGACTCTATGCACATGAGTTTGGTTGAACTCTGGGAGTTGGTGATGGACAGGGAGGCTTGGCGTGCTGCAATTCATGGGGTCGCAAAGAGTTGGACACAACTAAGCGACTGAACTGAACTGAACTGAATATGCTAGAGGGTTAGACTCTAGTATTAGTTTTCCTCTAGGGGAGGCCTTCTTAAGAGGACTTCTTAAGAGGGTTTTCTGATCTATTTCAAACTGGCTATCCCTCATTGCCCCACTCCCAGCAGGAAGGCTGAGGGGATTTTCCATGTTATTTCCTGTAGGATCCTGGTGAAGTTCCTGGAGGTAAACCTCACAATATTGTGAGTCCCCACACAACTGGGTCCCCCCGGAGTTTTTACTCTCAGATTGTTCACACTGAGCCTCCAGCAGTCTGTCAGTTATGGCTCTGGTTTTCTCCCCAAGCTCAGGTTCCCATGGTAGTTTTCACTGTGAGGAAGCCTCAACTTCCTCTATTCACCCGTGAGCCTCCCCAGTCTTGTTCGTGGCAGTTTGTCTCCACTTACAGAGGCAAGAGGAGGTCTTCCTTTCCTTTTTTTTTTTTTTCAATCTACCCTCACCTAACCTGTCTTATCCAATACCATGGTATTTGTTTTTTTTAATCTTTTTTTTTTTTTTCTCCCAGCTTTGCAGAAGACTGACTCACTGGTTTTGGCTAAGTTTCTCCTCTGAGCAGCCTTCTTGACTACCCAATTTAAATCAGGGCTTGCCAGCCATCTCCAGCCACTCTCACGTTCTGTTCTTCATATTCCTCATCAAACTTGATGTTATCTTGTTTATCCATTTACTTTTTTACCATCTATCTCCCACTACTTCAATGTAAACACCATGAGAAGATAAACCTTACATATCTTGTGGCCATTGATTCCCAGTTCTTTGAAGGGTAGATGTATGGTAGATGGTCAAAAGCACTTGTTTAAAAATAATTCATAATATGTTGAATCATGTTGCTATTGCTAAACTTAGAAGTTAGGATATTTCTAAATGCTATTACAATTTAATAATAACCACTGTTCTGAGGAACATTTGTATATAAAGTTGTACATAAACAGTTTTCTATAAATGACTTTTTGCCTTCATTATCTTATAAGTAAAACTCCTACTTAGTCAAATAAGATGAACATTTTTAAAGCTCTTAATAAATATTGTCAGATTATGTTCTGAAAAGGCTTTTCTAATTTATAGTTTACCAATAGTAGATTACAGTGCCTAGCACACTTTTCATTAGCATGGGGTATTCTGGTTTTTAAAGTGTGTTGCTAATTTTATAGGTGAGAATGAATACATTCATATGTTTATATTATTTTATTATTTGTATTATTTTGCTGTAATTTTCTTTTTACCTATTCATTTTCTAGATTGTGAGCCTAATGAAAGCAGGGTTTTCATCTTTTTTAGGTTTATTCTTTTCTGAGGACACCCTTATTAACTCTTAGCAGTTTCTGGACAACTTATCTCAGTAATGGACTAGTTTTCCAAAAGGCTGAAAGCAAAATAACTGAAGCTCCCAGTATTATTATAATATCTTAATGTTATTGCTTAGTCACTTAGTCATCCTCTTTTGCAACCTCATGGACAGTAGCCTGCCAGGCCCCTCTATCCATGGGATTTCCCAGGCGAGAATACTTGAGTAGGTTGCCATTTCCTTCTCCAGGGTATCTTCCTGATCCAGGGATCAAACCCGGGTCTCCTAATTGGCAAGCAGATTCTTTACTACTGAGTCCCCAGGGAAGCCATTGGCCCAAATTGAGAAGATTTGCTTAATTTTTTACATCAGGGCTCTATATGATAGAGAAATAATGCAAATATGACTGAGGGCCAGTGGGAAGTGACATGGGAACTCACCGCTAATAACAAAGTTCTGAAATGTGAGTGTAACTTCTTTCCATGAAATGGCAACCCACTCCAGTGTTCTTGCCTGGAGAATTCCAGGGACGGGAGCCTGGTGGGATGCTATCTATGGGGTCGCACAGAGTCGAACATGACTAAGGCAAAGCAGCAGCAGCAACAGCAGCAAGATTTATATACTAACATGATTCTTACTTATTTGCTTTCTTGAGTGGGAGAGAAATTTTTGGTGCTAAAGCCTTTCCACTGGTTACAGCAGTACTGTCCATAGAAATATATAGTGACCCACATCTATAAATATGAATTTGTAGTAGCCATGTGAAAAAGTTAATAGGGAAAAATGATATTAATTAGTAAGACATTTTTAAACCAATGTGTCAAAAATACTCTATCAACATGTAATAAATGTAAAAAATCTTTGAGACAAAAGTTTTATGCTATCTTTGAAATCTGTGGTGTATTGTACAGCTAAAGCACACCTCAATTTGGATCAGATACATTTAAAGTTCTCAAAATCATCATGTGAATAGTGCTACTGTATTTAGAAACCCAAGGTTTATAATATTAATATGGATTTTCATGGGCCAAGGGAGTCAATGTGTTTTCAATAATTGGGAGGATGTTCCTCATAGGTTTCATAGTTTGGGTTCCCCAGTCGCAGACCTTGAGGCAAACATTTGAGTGAAATTGGTTTATTTTAGAAGAGATCCTAGGAAAACACATGTAGGGAGTGAAGTGAGACAAAAATAGGAAGGAAACCAATAAAAAGTGTGTTAGCAAGAAAGTTACTGCTTTTGCAACTGGGCTCCTTCTCTCGGAGTCACCTTGGGAGACAGAATTATTCCAACTCACAGGCAAGGGCACTGGGTCATTTATCTACCCATTCCTCATCCATCAGTGGTTAAGGGTTGAATCAAGGTTTTTGGCTTGCTTTTCATATGGCCCCAGTATGCTTCCATAGCTAGAAAGAGGCCCTAAGTGGAGAGTTGGTGATAAGCCGTGAACTCCCTAGTCCTGGACAAGAGTCAGAGGACACGAGCTGGAAAGTGACAGCTTCTGCTCCAGCAGGTCACATCGTCCAAGTGAGAGGGCTACAGGCAGGAAGGCCAGGGTTCTCCAAATGGAGGAAATAGCCTGCAAGTATCAGACATTTTTATCTCTCTTAAGCGGCAGGAGGAAACAAACTAGCAATATTTTTTTCCTTCTCTATACAAATTTAAAGGGAGGTTTCTCTTAAAATACTGTGTGGCCATAATGACACCTGGTTTCGCCTAAAGTTAGCTATTCTTGAGCCTAGAGATAACCAATGCCTTTTTCTTATGGAAATGTTAGTCTTAAGCTATGCTAATGTACTATGCCTTTACCCCAAACTCTGTCTCCAAGTTGGTTCGCCTCTTGGCCCAGAACCTACTTGACAAACCAGTATGGATATTGTTCTCCTAATCTATGTAAATGAAACTATTTGTATGGTGATCTGTCCTTCTTCAAGATTCAAGTTAATCATTTTATGGCCCAGGATAAACCATTTGGCGCCAAGACTATCCCAAAATGCATCTTATGGGTGAGGGGCCTGGTGCCATTCTGAATTTTAAGACATTCCTTTCTTTCATTAACAGACTGCTAGTGACTATATAACATCCAGCTGAAGACTAGCAGGCGGGTACTCTTTCTGCCCCCTTCTGATGCCTATGTCAGAAGCTTTCTCTATCTCCTTTATACTTTGATAAAACTTTATTACACAAAAGCTCTGAGCGATCAAGCCTCGTCTCTGGCCCCGGATTGAATTCTTCTCCTCCGGGGGCCAAGAATCCCTGTGTATTCGCGTGATTCAACAGCAACCTTTCACAAGGAGGGATCCTGTTAGCCTCAGGAGCCCTAGAGACTTGATTTTACTAAACTGTACTTTATAGCACTCATCCTGTTCACTCATGTTTCCCTAGCTCCTGGAAGAGTAGATATTTAATAAATAGTTGTTGACTGTATGACTTTCCCTGAGTGCCTGCTTTATTATTTCAGGCTCTCCATGTAAATGGGGCACATGGTTACAACCATGGGTCATGTCCTTGAAACTCCCTCATCAGAAAGGAAAGAGAGGTTTTCCCTTTCTAGCTCCAGCAAAACAAAACAAAACATATCACAACAAAAATCACCCCACCTCCCCCACCCCCTACCACCACCGCTCAACATTCTCAAGGAAGAAATCCAGTTGGCTTGGTTAGCCATGAGGTTATCTGTCAGCCAAGCCCTTTGGACAAGACATGGCATATGATTGGCTGGATTTCAGTTAGGTGCCCACTCCTGAGTTTACAGAGGTGGATATATTACTAGGGAGGAGTGATAGAGAAATTTTCACTATATTCAGAACTATGGATAGCCACAGGATTATGTTTAAATTGTGAATCCCATTTTCCTATATGTCTTGGTTGAAAACGCTTGAGGACCAGCATTATTTCAGCTGAAACATTTTAGTACTGCTCTTATACCCGCTGCAGATTTAACACTTAAAGCTTTGACTATTTGAAAGAGATCCTGTAGATCAGTCACGTTCAAACTTTTTGGAACCATGGACCAGTTTCATGGAAGACAATTTTTCCACGGACCAGGGAGAGTGGGATGATTTTGAGATGATTCAATCACTTTATTTATTGTGCACTTTATTTCTATTATTATACATTTTGATATATAATGAAATAATTATACAACTCACCATACTGAAGAATCAGGGAGCCCTGAGCTTGTTTTTCTACAACTAGATGGTGTCATCCAGGGTTTGATGGGAGAGAGTGACACCCGAGGTGTGTTGCTTATGTCCAATCTACTCTGTGATCTTCTTTTGGTTGCTGTCACTGCAGAAAACTCTGCTTTACAAAGATAGCTTATTGGAAATGGAAGCAGGATTTTCAGTGCTTTGTGGCAATCTCAGGATATTCTGCCTTGACTTTAATCCAGAACACATAGAAATTTGAAGTTGTCTCAAACATACTTTTTAGGTCATCATAATTTACAATCTCAACAAGTTGATTCCCTTTCTAGCACAAACAAAGTCGATTCACCTGGCTTATTCACAGATGGGTCGCAGATCCATTCCTTCCCAGTTCAAGAGTCTTTTGTGGTTGGGAAGTAATGCTCAGTTCAGTTCAGTTCAGTTCAATTCAGTCGCTAAGCCATGTCACACTTGTTGTGACCTCATGAATTGCAGCATACCAGGCCTCCCTGTCCATCACCAATTCCCAGAGTTCACTCAAACTCATGTCCATCGAGTCGGTGATGCCATCCAGCCATCTCATCCTCTGTAGTCCCCTTCTCCTACCCTCAATTCCTCCCAGCATAAGAGTCTTTTCCAATGAGTCAACTCTTTGCATGAGGTGGCCAAAGTACTGGAGTTTCAGCTTTAGAATCAGTCCTTCCAAAGAACACCCAGGACTGATCTCCTTTAGAATGGACTGGTTGGATCTCCTTGCAGTCCAAGGGACTCTCAAGAGTCTTCTCCAACACCACAGTTCAAAAGCATCAATTCTTTGCTGCTCAGCTTTCTTCATAGTTCAACTCTCACATCCATACATGACTACTGGAAAAAACATAGTATTGACTAGACAGACTTTGTTGGCAAAGTAATGTCTCTGCTTTTGAATATGTTATCTAGGTTGATCATAACGTTCCTTCCAAGGAGTAAGCGTCTTTTAATTTCATGGCTGCAATCACCATCTACAGTGATTTTGGAGCCCCCCAAAATAAAGTCTGACACTGTTTCCACTGTTTCCCCATCTATTTTCCACGAAGTGATGGGACAAGAGACCATGATCTTCATTTTCTGAATGTTGAGCTTTAAGCCAACTTTTTCACTCTCCTCTTTCACTTTCATCAAGAGGCTTTTTAGTTCCTCTTCATTTTCTGCCATAAGGGTGGTATCATCTGCATATCTGAGGTTATTGATATTTCTCCTGGCAATCTTGATTCCAGCTTGTGCTTCTTCCAGTCCAGAGTTTCTCATGATGTACTCTGCATAAAAGTTAAATAAACAGGGTGACAATATACAGCCTTGACGTACTCCTTTTCCTATTTGGAACCAGTCTCTTGTTCCATGTCCAGTTCTAACTGTTGATTCCTGACCTGCATATAGGTTTCTCAAGAGGCAGGTCAGGTGGTCTGGTATTCCCATCTCTTTCAGAACTTTCCACAGTTTATTGTGATCCACAGTCAAAGGCTTTGGCGTAGTCAATAAAGCAGAAATACATGTTTTTCTGAAACTCTCTTGCTCTTTCTATGATCCAGCAGGTGTTGGCAATTTGATCTCTGGTTCCTCTGCCTTTCCTAAAACCAGCTTGAACATCTGGAAGTTCATGGTTCACATATTCCTGAAGCCTGGCTTGGAGAATTTTAAGTATTACTTTACTAGCCATGTGAGATAAGTGCAATTGTGCAGTAGTTTGAGCATTCTTTGGGATTGCGGGATTGAAATGAAAACTGAACTTTTCCAATACTATGGCCCCTGCTGAGATTTCCAAATTTGCTGGCATATTTAGTGCAGCACTTTCACAGCATCATCTTTCAGGATTTGAAATAGCTCAGCTGGAGTTGCATCACCTCCACTAGCTTTGTTCATAGTGATGCTTTCAAAGGCCTGCTTGACTTCACATACCAGGATGTCTGGCTCTAGATAAGTGATCACACCATCGTGATTATCTGGATAGTGAAGCTCTTTTTTGTACAGTTCTTCTGTGTATTCTTGCCACCTTTTCTTAATATCTTCTGCTTCTGTTAGGACCATACCATTTCTGTCTTTTATTTATTTATTTTAGAAAGAATTATTTTGTTTTTATTTTTTTTCCTTTGTGCCATTTTTAAATTTTTTTATTTTATTTATTTATGTATTTATTTTTTACTTTACAATATTGTATTGGTTTTGTCATACATCAACATTATTGAGCCCAACTTTGCATGAAATGTTCCCTTGGTATCTCTAATTTTCTTGAAGAGATCTCTAGTCTTTCCCATTCTGTTGTTTTCCTCTATTTCTTTGCATTGATTGTTGAGGAAGGCTTTCTTATCTCTCACTGCTATTCTTTGGAACTCTGCATTCAGATGCTTATATCTTGTTTCCTTTTCTGCTTAGTTTTTCGCTTCTCTTCTTTTCACAGCTTTTTGTAAGGCCTCCTCAGACAGCCATTTTGCTTTTTTGCATTTCTTTACCATGGGGATGGTCTTGACCCCTGTCTCCTGTACAGTGTCATGAACCTCCATCCATAGTTCATCAGGCATTCTGTCAAAAGCTTTACAGACAAGCAAAAGCTGAGAGAATTCAGCACCACCAAACCAGCTCTCCAACAAATGCTAAAGGATCTTCTTTAGACAGGAAACACAAAAAGGGTGTATAAACTCAAACCCAAAACAATAAAGTAAATGGCAACGGGTTCATCAGATTAGATCAGATCAGTCACTCAGTCGTGTCCGACTCTTTGTGACCCCATGAATCGCAGCACACCAGGCCTCCCTGTCCATCACCAACTCCCAGAGTTCACTCAGACTCACATCCATCGAGTCAGTGATGCCATCCAGCCATCTCATCCTCTGTCGTCCCCTTCTCCTCCTGCCCCCAATCCCTCCCAGCATCAGAGTCTTTTCCAATGAATCAACTCTTCACATGAGGTGGCCACAGTACTGGAGTTTCAGCTTTAGCATCATTCCTTCCAAAGAACACCCAGGACTGATCTCCTTCATAATGGGTTCATACTTACCAATAATTACCTTAAACATAAATGGGTTAATGCCCCAATCAAAAGACAAAGAGTTGCTAATTGGATAAAAAAAAAAATAAGACCCCCCATATATGTTGTCTACAAGAGACCCATCTCAAAATAAGGGACACATACAGACTGAAACTGAAGGGCTGGAAAAAGATATTCCACGCAAATAGAGACCAAAAGAAAGCAGGAGCAGCAATACTTATATCAGATTAAATAGACTTTAAAACAAATGCTGTGAAAAGAGACAAAGAAGGACACTACATAAGGATCAAAGGATCAATTCAAGAAGATGTAACAATTATAAATATATATGCACCCAACGTAGGAGCACTGCAATATGTAAGACAAATGTTAACAAGTATGAAAGGGGAAATTAACAATAACACAATAATAGTGGGAGACTTTAATAACCAACTCACACCTGTGGAAAAATCAACTAAACAGAAAATTAACAAGGAAACACAAACTTTAAATGATACAACAGACCAGTTAGACCTAATTGATATCTATAGGACATTTCACCCCAACACAATGAATTTCACCTTTTTCTCAAGTGCACACAGAACTTTCTCCAGGATAGATCACATCCTGGGCCATAAATCTAGCCTTGGTAAATTAAAAAAAAAAAATTGAAGTCATTCCAAGCATCTTTTCTAACCACAATGCAGTAAGATTAGATCTCAATTACAGGAGAAAACTATTAAAAAATTCCAACATATGGAGGCTGAACAACACACTGCTGAATAACCAACAAATCACAGAAGAAATCAAAAAAGAAATCAAAATATGCAATGAAATGAATGAAATTGAAAACACAACAACCCAAAACCTGTGGAACACTGTAAATGCAGTGCTAAGGAGAAGGTTCATAGCAATCAAGCATACCTCAAGAAACAACAAAAAAGTCAAATAAATAACCTAACTCTGCACCTAAAGCAATGAGAAAAGGAAGAAATGAAGAACCCCAGGGTTAGTAGAAGGAAATAAATCTTAAAAATTAGGGCAGAAGTAAATGCAAAAGAAACAAAATAGACCATAGTAAAACTCAACAAAGCCAAAAGCTGGTTATTTGAGAGGATAAATAAAATTGACAAACCATTAACCAGACTCATCAAGAAACAAAGGGAGAAAAATCAAATCGATAAAATTAGAAATGAAAATGGTAGATCAGAACAGACAACACATAAATACACAAGATCATAAGAGTCTACTATCATCAATTATATGCCAATAAAATGGACAATGTGGAAGAAATGGACAAATTCTTAGAAAAGTACAACTTTCCAAAAGTTACAACTTTCCTGGACCAGGAAGAAATAGAAAATCTTAACAGATCCATCACAAACATGGAAATTGAAATTGTAATCAGAAATCTTCCAGCAAACAAAAGCCCAGGTCCAGATGGCTTCACAGCTGGATTCTGCCAAAATTTTAGAGAAGAGCTAACACTTATCTTACTTAAATTCTTCCAGGAAATTGCAGAGGAAGGGAAACTTCCAAACTCATTCTATGAGGCCACCACCACTCTAATACCAAAACCTGACAAAGATGCCATAATAAAAGAAAACTACAGGCCAATATCACTATGAACATAGATGCAAAAATCCTTAACAAAATTCTAGCAATCAGAATCCAACAACACATTATAAAGATCATACATCATGACCAAGTGGGCTTTATCCCAGGGATGCAAGGATTCTTCAATATCCACAAATCAATCAATGTAATACACCACATTATCAAATTGAAAAATAAAAGCTGTATGATTATCTCAATAGATGCAGAGAAAGCCTTTGACAAAATTCAACATCCATCATGATAAACACTCTCCAGAAAGCAGGAATAGAAGGAACATACCTCAACGTAATAAAAGCTATATATGACAAACCCACAGCAAACATTATCCTCAATGGGGAAAAATTGAAAGCATTTCCCCTAAAGTCAGGAACAAGACAAGGGTGCCCACTCTCACAACTACTATTCAACATAGTCTTGGAAGATTTGGCCACAGCAATCAGAGCAGAAAAAGAAATAAAAGGAATCCAAACTGGAAAAGAAGTAAAACTCTTACTGTTTGCAGATGCCATGATCCTCTACATAGAACACCCTAAAGACTCCACCAGAAAATGACTAGAGCTAATCAATGAATATAGTAAAGTTGCAGAATATAAAATAAACACAGAGAAATCCCTTGCATTCCTATACACTAATAATGAGAAAATAGAAAGAGAAATTAAGGAAACAATTCTATTCACCATTGCAACGAAAAGAATAAAATACTTAGGAATATATCTACCTAAAGAAACTAAAGACCTATATATAGAAAACTATAAAACACTGGTGAAAGAAATCAAAGAGGACATTAATAGATGGAGAGGCATAGAAAACTATAAAACACTGGTGAAAGAAATCAAAGAGGACATTAATAGATGGAGAGGTATAGAAAACTATAAAACACTGGTGAAAGAAATCAAAGAGGACACTAACAGATGGAGAAATATACCATGTTCATGGATTGAAAGAATCAATATAGTGAAAATGAGTATACTACCCAAAGCAATCTATAGATTCAATGCAATCCCTATCAAGCTACCAAGCTCTTTTTCACAGAGCTAGAACAAATAATTTCACAATTTGCATGGAAATACAAAAACCTTGATTAGCCAAACAAATCTTGAGAAAGAAGAATGGAACTGGAGGAATCAACCTGCCCAACTTCAGGCTCTACTACAAAGCCACAGTCATCAAGACTATGGTACTGGCACAAAAACAGAAATATAGATAAATGGAACAAAATAGAAAGCCCAGAGATAAATCCACGCACCTATGGACACCTTATCTTTGACAACGGAAGCAAGAATATGCAATGGAGAAAAGACAATCTCTTTAACAAGTGGTGCTGGGAAAACTGGTCAACCACTTGTAAAACAATGAAACTAGAACACTTTCTAACACCATTCACAAAAATAAACTCAAATGGATTAAAAATCTAAATGTAAGACCAGAAACTATAAAACTCCTAGAGGAGAACATAGGCAAAACACTCTCTGACATATATCACAGCAGGATCCTCTATGACTCACCTCCCAGAATATTGGAAATTAAAGCAAAAATAAACAAATTGGACCTAATTAAACTTAAAAGCTTCTGCACAACAAAGGAAACTATAAGCAAGGTGAAAAGACAGCCTTTAGAATGGAAGAAAATAATAGCAAATGAAGCAACTGACAAACAACTAATCTCAAAAATATACAAGCAACTCTTGAAGCTCAATTCCAAAAAAATAAACGACCCAATCAAAAAATGGGCCAAAGATATAAACAGACATTTCTCCAAAGAAGACATACAGATGGCTAACAAACATATCAAAAGATGCTCAACATCACTCATTATCAGGGAAATGCAAATCAAAACCACAATGAGGTACCATTTCATGCCAGTCAGAATGGCTGCAATCCAAAAGTCTACAAGCAATAAATGCTGGAGTGGGGAAAAGGGAATCCTCTTACACTGTTGGTGGGAATGCAAACTAGTACAGCCACTATGGAGAACAGTGAGGAGATTCCTTAAAAACTGGAAATAAAACTGCCATACGACCCAGCAATCCCACTGCCGGGCATACACACAGAGGAAACCAGAATTGAAAGAGACACGTATACCACAGTGTTCATTGCAGCACTGTTTATAATAGCCAGGATATGGAAGCAATCTAGATGTCCATCAGCAGACGAATGGATAAGAAAGCTGTGGTACATATACACAATGGAGTATTACTCAGCCATTAAAAAGAATCCATTTGAATCAGTTCTAATGAGCTGGATGAAACTCAGCCTATTATACAGAGTGAAGCAAGCCAGAAAGAAAAACACCAATACAGTATACTAACGCATATATATGGAATTTAGAAAGATGGTAACGATAATCCTGTATGCGAGAGAGCAAAAGAGACACAGATGTATAGAACATTCTTTAGGACTCTGTGGGAGAGGGAGAGGGTGGGATGATTTGGGAGAATGGCATTGAAACTTATATAATATCATATGTGAAATGAATCGCCAGTCCAGGTTTGATGCATGATATAGGATGCTCGGGGCTGGTGTACTGGGATGACCCAGAGGGATGGTACAGGGAGGGAGGTGGGAGTGGGGTTCAGGATGGGGAACATGTGTACACCTGTGATAGATTCATGTTGATGTATGGCAAAACCAATATAATATTGTACAGTAATTAACCTCCAATTAAAATAAATAAATTTATATTAAAAAATAAATTTAGTTAAGAAACGGCAAAAAAAAAAAAAAAGAAGAAGAAAAGTAATGAGGAAGTGTACAGCAGTACTTTGTTCATAAGGTAGGAGATTGCCTGGGTCACAGAGCTGGCTGGAGAGTTGACAGAGTTAGAGTTCGTACTTACATTTAGGGACAAGGGAGTCTATATTCTGAACTTTTCAAAGTATTTATTTTGTATGCAAATGTTGAAAAGCTGAACAAGGAATTCTGTATTTTTTTCTTTTTTTAATTTTATTTTATTTTTAAATTTTACAATATTGTATTAGTTTTGCCAAACATCAAAATGAATCCACGACAGGTATACCCGTGCTCCCCATCCTGAACCCTCCTCCCTCCTCCCTCCCCATACCCTCCCTCTGGGTCGTCCCAGTGCACCAGCCCCAAGCATCCAGTATTGTGCATCGAACCTGGACTGGCAACTCATTTCATATAGGATATTATACAAGTTTCAATGCCATTCTCCCAAATCTCCCCACCCTCTCCCTCTCCCACAGAGTCCATAAGACTGATCTATACATCAGTGTCTCTTTTGCTGTCTCCTATACAGGGTTATTGCTACCATCTTCCTAAATTCCATATATATGTGTTAGTATACTATATTGGTGTTTTTCTTTCTGGCTTGCTTCACTCTGTATAATAGGTTCCAGTTTCATCCACCTCATTAGAGCTGATTCAAATGTATTCTTTTTAATGGCTGAGTAATACTCCATTGTGTATATATACCACAGCCTTCTTATCCATTCATCTGCTGATGGATATCTAGGTTGCTTCCATGTCCTGGCTATTATAAACAGTGCTGCGATGAACATTGGGGTACACGTGTCTCTTTCCCTTCTGGTTTCCTCAGTATGTATGCCCAGCAGTGGGATTGCTGGATCATAAGGCAGTTCTATTTCCATTTTTTTTAAGGAACCTCCACACTGTTCTCCATAGTGGCTGTACTAGTTTGTATTCCCACCAACAGTGTAAGAGGGTTCCCTTTTCTCCACACCCTCTCCAGCATTTATTGCTTGTAGACTTTTGGACCGCAGCCATTCTGACTGGCGTGAAATGGTACCTCATAGTGGTTTTGATTTGCATTTCTCTGATAATGAGTGATGTTGAGCATCTTTTCATGTGTTTGTTAGCCATCTGTATGTCTTCTTTGGAGAAATGTCTATTTAGTTCTTTGGCCCATTTTTTGATTGGGTCATTTATTTTTCTGGAATTGAGCTGTAGGAGTTGCGTGTATATTTTTGAGATTAGTTGTTTGTCAGTTGCTTCATTTGCTATTATTTTCTCCCATTCTGAAGGCTGCCTTTTCACCTTGCTAATAGTTTCCTTTGTTGTGCAGAAGCTTTTAAGTTTAATTAGGTCCAGTTTGTTTATTTTTGCTTTTATTTCCAATATTCTGGGAGGTGGGTCATAGAGGATCCCGCTGTGATGTATGTCAGAGAGTGTTTTGCCTATGTTCTCCTCTAGGAGTTTTATAGTTTCTGGTCTTACGTTTAGATCTTTAATCCATTTTGAGTTTATTTTTGTGAATGGTGTTAGAAAGTGTTCTAGTTTCATTGTTTTACAAGTGGTTGACCAGTTTTCCCAGCACCACTTGTTAAAGAGATTGTCTTTAATGCATTGTATATTCTTGCCTCCTTTGTCAAAAATAAGGTGTCCATATGTGCTTGGATTTATCTCTGGGCTTTCTATTTTGTTCCATTGATCAATATTTCTGTCTTTGTTCCAGTACCATGAGGCCACCATCACCCTAATACCAAAACCTGACAATGATCCCACAAAAAAAGAAAACTACAGGCCAATATCACTATGAACATAGATGCAAAAATCCTTAACAAAATTCTAGCAATCAGAATCCAACAACACATTAAAAAGATCATACATCATGACCAAGTCGGTTTTATCCCAGGGATGCAAGGATTCTTCAATATCTGAAAATCAATCAATGTAATATACCACATTAACAAATTGAAAAATAAAAACCATATGATTATCTCAATAGATGCAGAGAAAGCCTTTGACAAAATTCAACATCCATTTATGATAAAAAAACTCTCCAGAAAGCAGGAATAGAAGGAACATACCTCAACATAATAAAAGCTATATATGACAAACCCACAGCAAACATTATCCTCAATGGTGAAAAATTGAAAGCATTTCCTCTAAAGTCAGGAACAAGACAAGGGTGCCCACTTTCACCTTTACTATTCAATATAGTTTTAGAAGTTTTGGCCACAGCAATCAGAGCAGAAAAAGAAATAAAAGGAATCCAAATTGGAAAAGAAGAAGTAAAACTCTCACTGTTTGCAGATGACATGATCCTCTACATAGAAAACCCTAAAGACTCCACCAGAAAATTACTAGAACTAATCAATGATTATAGTAAAGTTGCAGGATATAAAATCAACACCCAGAAATCCCTTGCATTCCTATACACTAACAATGAGAAAACAGAAAGAGAAATTAAGGAAACAATTCCATTCACCATTGCAACGGAAAGAATAAAATACTTAGGAATATATCTACCTAAAGAAACTGAAGACCTATATATAGAAAACTATAAAACACTGGTGAAAGAAATCAAAGAGGACACTAATAGATGGAGAAATATACCATGTTCATGGATTGGAAGAATCAATATAGTGAAAATGAGTATACTACCCAAAGCAATTTATAGATTCAATGCAATCCCCATCAAGCTACCAACGGTATTCTTCACAGAGCTAGAATAATTTCACAATTTGTATGGAAATACTAAAAACCTCAAATAGCCAAAGCTATCTTGAGAAAGAAGAATGGAACTGGAGGAATCAACCTACCTGACTTCAGGAATTCTGTATTTTTTAATGACTGAGATATACACAGCACTTGTAACTATTAAGAGCTTCCCTGGTGGCTCAGATGGTAAAAGTGTCTTCACTAAAGTGTCTTACGGCCAGAGTTTCCCTCCTACGACCTGAGAATCCTTTGTGATTCCCTGCATAACCTAGAGAGCCAGGAATCTCCCAAACTCTTTTGCTCTTTTGACCTTATGCATTTCACAACAATTGTTGGATGGCATCACTAACTCAATGGACATGAGTTTGAGCAAACTCAGGGAGATAGTAAAGGACAGGGAAGCCTGGCATCCTGCAGTTCATGGGGTTCCAAAGAGTTGGATATGACTTAGTGACTGAGTAACAATTTCACATCAAAGAGAGGTGTCCCCACTTATGTGTCAGATTGTATGGCAAAACCAATATTGTAAAGTAAAATAATAATAATAATAATTAATTAAAAAAAAAACTTATGTGATCATTATATAGTCAAGGCACTGAGTAATGAGAAATAGATCGCAGAATTTTAGCTAGGTACAGATAACATAAGGTAATAGGATCAACACCCTCATTTGGGCCTCCTAGGTGGCACTAAGTTGTAAGGAAATGGCCTGCCAATGCAGGAGATATCAGATGTGGGTTCAATCTGTGAGTTGGGAGGATCTCCTGGAGAAGGAAATGGCAACCCACTCTAGTATTCTTGCCTGGAAAATTGCATGGACATAGGGTCCCATGGTGGGCTATAGTCCATGGGGTTGGAAATAGACACAACTGAGCATGTGTGCACACACCCTCATTTTACAGGTGAGGAAACCAAGGCCCCTTAGAAGGAAGGTGGGCCCATGTGTTAAGTTAGTTTGCAGCAGACACAGAATTTGGAATCTTTTCTTTCAATAAATGTATTAAATCAAGTATAACATACCTATAGAAGCAGACACTGGTCATAGAATTAGAAAGCTTGTGATTCATGGTCTAGTAACCCTGCACCTACTTTAACAATATTGATGGTAAGTTACACTTGTGTAGTTCTTTGTAATTTATTTTACACAGTTCTCACATGCATAATCTCACTTAATCTCATGATGGTTCTTTTTTATCATTTGTCATAGATGAGGAGATTTGTTCAAAGGATCATTTAAGGTCACAGAGCTGGTCCAGAGAGCACAGAGAGGGAATTGCTGGGGGAAGCTGCTCTAGGTGCTGTGTTCTGTATTGAGTCTTGGAACACTGCTCCTTTCATGTGGTTCTCAAGGTGGGGACCAATCACTGATGCTCACAGGGTGACAGAAAATCACTGGTGGATTTCAGTTCTGTCACTGGTCAGGTCACATCTATGGAAAGAAATATGTATACTGGTTCTCATCCCAGTTGAATACCTTCTTGACTTTATTTCTGTATACTCTGCATCTTCTTAGCAGGATGAGCTGTCAGATTATCTGATTTTTGAATGTGCAACATCAGATGGCAATGCCTTGTTCAGAGCTGTAACACCAGGATGATTAGCTTAAGTCAACAAGCTTTTTCTCTAAAAGAGCAGGATTTATTCATCTGAAAAAGGTGCACTTAAACATCTGGAAAAAGGTGCTTCCAAGTCACATTTTCCCAAACAAATAGTTCAGGCAAGCTGAATCACTGTCTCATTGACCTTTTTAGATAACTCCTGAAATAGCAGAGAAAGTACCTGTTAGATATATAAAGCTGAAAGGGGAATTAGTTTGATAGGGCTGCCATGTAAAGTACCACAGAGTAGACGACTTAAACAACAGAAACTAATTTTCTCTTAGCGCTGGATGGAGACTAGAAGTCTGAGGTCAAGTTGTCAGCAGGGCTGGTTTCCTCTGAGGTCTCTCTCCTTGGCTTGGAGATGCCGTGTTCTCTCAGTGTCTCACATGGTCTTCCCTATGTGTGCCTGTGTCCTGATTGCCTCTTATAACTCCAGTCTTTTAGATTAGGACACACCTGTATGACTTCATTTTAACTTTATTGCCTCTTTAAAGACCCTGTCTCAAAACACAGTTGCATTCTGACATACTGGAAGGTTTAGGACTTCAATATGTAAAATTGGAGGGGACACAATTCAGCCCATAACAAAGGATACATGCCTGCCATTCATTCTCTTCTGTGATGAAGCAGACCTGATTGAGGTTTTTTGAAGTTTCTTTGTTCCCAGTGTGTCACAGAGGTGTCGTTTTGTCTATTCATGAAATCACCTAATACAGCTCCAAAAGTTATGAAATCCTCATATTCTGGATCTTGAAGCCAATTTGACCAGTTTGAGCGGGTGGAGGAGGCACTTAGCCTCCACGTGGCCTTGTGTTCCCCAAGGTCCCTGAGCCTCAGGTCCTCACCAGTGTATAGATCAGAGATTACAGCCCTGCCAGATTCTTCACACTTATTACAAGGATCAGATGAGAGAGCAGATGCTTAAGCGCTTTGATAATATAGAGTGTTTTACAGTAGAAAAGTGGGATCATTTTTTTTTAAAGGCTGTAGTCAGAAGCCTTGCCTCGCAATAATTAAGCAAATATACCCCTAGTTCTTCTAAGTAGCTTTAGAGACTCTCAATCAGAGATCCCCAAATCCTGGGCTGCAGACTGGTACCTGTCTGCAGGCTGTTAGGAACTGGGCCCCACTGGGATGTTAGGAGGTGAATGGTGGGCGAGTGAGTGAAGCTTCATCTGCTGCTCCCTGTTGCTCAAATTACATCTGGACCTCCCCCAGCTACACCCTCCTCGCTGCATCTGTGGAAATCTTGATTTCCATGACACTGGGTCCCTGGTGCCCAAACAGCTGGGGACCCCTGCTCTAAATAATTTAAATATATTTTTAATAGTAAATTTTAAAACAAATGATACATTTAATGTTATAAAACTTTAACAGTTTTTTAAAATACTTTTTAAAATTTATGAACAAAAGGTAAATCACCGTCCACTCCTGTCATCACACAGCTCCCCCCCTAGGTGGAGCCCCAGCACCACTGTTGACTGTCCTGTTGACTTCTGTGTATCAGGAAGAACTTGTAAACGTGTGGTCTTCCTGTTTTTAAGCACAAATAATAGTTGTTCTCTCCTTTTTTTTCAGTTCATATTGTATCTCAGATTATATCAATGCATATAGTTATCTCATTCTTTTTAATGTCTACATCGTATTATGCTTTCTCCATTTATATTCCTTATTTTCAATGCTTATCAAGCAGAGTTTATAAAATATAGTGATTACAACCTAATATTAACATCTGAATTTGTTGTGTTCATTTTACCTGTGAAAACGAGAAACCCTTGGGTAGACACTATTTATAGATTTCCTAGCCTCTTTGTCACCCTATTTTTAATTTATCTCCAGTTAGTAAAGTGATTTTACTTATCAATTTCCTGTAGTGATAAAACATATCTGAGAATCAGAATGATCAGAACTATAGTAAATCTACAGGTTGTTTGACATTAAGTCCAGCCCCATTGAGGGTTTTAATGAGACTACTTCCTCCGCTGAATAAATACACCCTTTTTTTTTTTTTTCAATTGTGCGTCCACTAGTGATATGATTGCTTCACATGAAGACGTGAACCTAGAAATGTGATGCTTTAGGAGAAGGATTTTAAAACTGTTAAATACGTTGTTTTTGTCTTTTTTCTCCCTCAGGTGCACTTCGAAAAGAAATAGCCAGATATTACTTACAGTGACCGTGTGGTTATGAATGTTTCCAGTGGACAGCCCTCAGCTCTAACAATTTTTGAATCAACACTGTGATTCTACTGTGAGGTCATATCTATTCCAAAGGCACTTTTCCAATAAGTTTTTGCATAAAGTATATTGTACTTACATTTTTCACACCAGCAACAAACACTTACAGATCATAAAGTATTAGTCTGTAATATTTTTCTCCAACTTCATTCAATGATTTCAAGGTCTTGCAAAAGGATTTATTACGTTCATTTATGTTATATTATTTTCTTTCTTATCCAAATCAGAGGTACAGGTCACCAATAAAAGCTGTCCCTCAGGTTTTGTGTCTTGAGAGACTCCAGAGTCAAACCCATTTGCGAAGATTTGAAACAAAGTTGTCACAGATTTTTTTTTTTTTTTACTCTTTTCAGAATTACATATTACTTTCCAATTATATCAGGGAATTTGCTTACTTGAAACTGTGTGAAGTTGCTGTTTTGTGTCACCACTTCTTTTAACAGAACTAGGATCAATTTTTCCTCTCAAAGACCTCTGGTTAAATTACTATAGAGAAAACTAATAATAGTAGGAAAATGTACTAATAGGTATTACTAATGTAATAACTAATAGAAAAATGTACAATATGTATGATTTAAGTGACATTATAGGAGACAGAGGTGTCTCCCTCCAAAAAATATAGTTAAAATACAAAAGGACAACATTAAATGTTCATCTCCTGTGTCTCCTGCATTGCAGACAGATTCTTTACTGCTGAGCTATTGAGCCCTCTAAAAGAGAAGGAAGAGAAAATACACTTTCTCAAAATAGGAGCCCTTCTAGAGGATTTGCTAATGAAGGACAGACATGTGCTAGAATGTCTTCTAGATTGAGGACTTTATTTTTTACATTTAAAAAAAATTGTGGTGAAATATATAACAAAATTTGCCATAGAACCATTTTTAATCATATAGTTCAGTAGCATTAATCACATGCACAGTGTTGTGCAGCTATCATTGTCTGGGTAACTTGATAATTATGTACTCCTATTCAGTGTGTTATTTCTACAGAGTCACTCTGGTGAGTTTCATTTTTCTAGAAGTGGATCTGTTTCCTGTGATTTTTGAGCTTGATTGGCATAAATTTATTCACAATATCTTGTGTTTAATCTCTGCAGCATCTTTGTGTTCTTTTGGCTTTTTAATTTTCTTTGAGGCTTCTCTTTTTTATGAGTAATCTCGTATAACTTTTTCCTATTTTCAAAGAATCAACTTTTTGCTTCATTGATGCTCTGTTTTTCTTTCTAGTTCATCATATCATTCTTTCTTTCTTTCATTGCAAACAGATTAATAACATCATTATTTTTCTAACCTAAGTATATAAACCTGACATTTTTTCTGAGATCCACTTTAGCTACAGCCTACAACTTTTGATACTTACACCAGTCAATAGCCAAAGTATTATGTATTTTCTTCTTTTTTTAATTTTATTTTATTTTTAAACTTTACATAATTGTATTAGTTTTACCAAATATCAAAATGAATCCGCAACAGGTATACATGTGTTCTCCATCCTGAACCCTCCTCCCTCCTCCCTCCCCATACCATCCCTCTGGGTCGTCCCAGTGCACTAGCCCCAAGCATCCAGTATCGTGCATTGAAACTGGACTGGCAACTCATTTCATACATGATATTTTACATGTTTCAATGCCATTCTCCCAAATCTTCCCACCCTCTCCCTCTCCCACAGAGTCCATAAGACTGTTCTATACATCAGTGTCTCTTTTGCTATCTCATACACAGGGTTATTGTTACCATCTTTCTAAATTCCATATATATGCGTTAGTATACTGTATTGGTGTTTTTCCTTCTGGCTTACTTCACTCTGTATAATAGGCTCCAGTTTCATCCACCTCATTAGAACTGATTCAAATGTATTCTTTACTAATTTAATTCATTATATCTTTTACCCATGAGTTATTTATAAGAATAATGTTCTCTGAATTTTAAAAGGCAATAGATTTTTTCTATTAGATTGAACATGTGGAACTGCTAACATTCAGCCTTTTGTATAAAATGGCACTTTCATGTGTTTCAACATAATAGTTTTCTTTTATTATTAATATATAACTTAATTTCATTTTGGCCAGACAACATTAGGTTGTAGATTTTAAACCAAAGATAATGATACTCACACAAAAGCCCTTGTCTCCACCATTTTGTATTTTATTTGGGGATTTTAAAATGTTTTAAGAGCATATGTAACTAGTAATTTTCAAATAAAAGTCCTCCCTGAGTACTGGAATGTTTTCTGATACATGTTTCAGGTTGCTTCTCTGGAATGCAGACTCAGATGGAGTTTAGTGCTGGGATGTTTATCAGGGGTGCCCTTGGAATCAACACTGTGGAATCAGGAGGGAAGAAACAGGATATGGCAGAAGGAAAGATCAAGCTGGAACAATAGCCAGATGACCTTAGCTGATCCTATGGGGCATCTGGAGTGAAGACGGCCCTTCAGGGTTGTCCTGACACATCCAATGGCCAGGTCTTTATACCTCCACCTGGAAGGGTCACTGCATGCAGCCTGGTGCTTAAAGTTGCCCACTGGCAGCACCTCCAGCAGCTAGGCAACAAGTCCTTGAAGGGAGGTCTGAACAGCAGATCTCCATGTCCCACCACATCCTGTATCATAGCTCCAGAGGTAGGTGATAAAGATGTATTGTGGAGGAAACTTTTGATGACTCATGGGTAAGTCAAAATGATGACTTAGTGATTCTCCTCAATACCCTCTGGTTTAAAAAATAGAGGAGAAGTTCCACGAAGGGGAGAAATATCATTTTCTAGGGTCAGCCCAGAAGTCACCTCTTCTAGGAAGTTATCTTTAGATCAGTCATCATCCTCAGATCAGATCAGATCAGTCGCTCAGTCGTGTCCGACTCTTTGCGACCCCATGAATCACAGCACGCCAGGCCTCCCTGTCCATCACCAACTCGCGGACTTCACTGAGACTCACGTCCATTGAGTCAGTGATGCCATCCAGCCATCTCATCCTCTGTCGTCCCCTTCTACTCCTGCCCCCAATCCCTCCCAGCATCAGAGTCTTTTCAAATGAGTCAACTCTTCGCATGAGGTGGCCAAAGTACTGGAGTTTCAGCTTTAACATCATTCCTTCCAAAGAAATCCCAGGGCTGATCTCCTTCAGAATGGACTGGTTGGATCTCCTTGCAGTCCAAGGGACTCTCAAGAGTCCTCTCCAACACCACAGTTCAAAAGCATCAATTCTTTGGCGCTCAGCCTTCTTCACAGTCCAACTCTCACATCCATACATGACCACAGGAAGAACCATAGCCTTGACTAGACGAACCTTTGTTGGCAAAGTAATGTCTCTGCTTTTGAACATGCTATCAAGGTTGGTCATAACTTTCCTTCCGAGGAGTAAGCCTCTTTTAATTTCATGGCTGCAGTCACCATCTGCAGTGATTTTGGAGCCCAGAAAAATAAAGTCTGACACTGTTTCCACTGTTTCCCCATCTATTTCCCATGAAGTGATGGGATCAGATGCCATGATCTTCGTTTTCTGAATGTTGAGCTTTAAGCCAACTTTTTCACTCTCTACTTTCACTTTCATCAAGAGGCTTTTGGGTTCCTCTTCACTTTCTGCCATAAGGGTGGTGTCATCTGAATATCTGAGGTTATTGATATTTTTCCCGGCAATCTTGATTCCAGTTTGTGTTTCTTCCAGTCCAGCATTTCTCATGATGTACTCTGCATATAAGTTAAATAAACAGGGTGACAATATACAGCCTTGATGAATTCCTTTTCCTATTTGGAACCAGTCTGTTGTTTCATGCCCAGTTCTAACTGTTGCTTCCTGACCTGCATACAAATTTCTCAAGATGCAGATCAGGTGGTCTGGTATTCCCATCTCTTTCAGAATTTTCCACAGTTTATTGTGATCCACACAGTCAAAGGCTTTGGCATAGTCAATAAAGAAGAAATACGTGTTTTTCTGGAACTCTCTTGCTTTTTCCATCATCCAGTGGATGATGGCAATTTGATCTCTGGTTCCTCTGCCTTTTCTAAAACCAGCTTGAACATCAGGAAGTTCACGGTTCACATATTGCTGAAGCCTGGCTTGGAGAATTCTGAGCATTTCTTTACTAGCATGTGAGATGAGTACAATTGTGCGGTAGTTTGAGCATTCTTTGGCATTGCCTTTCTTTGGGATTGGAATGAAAACTGACCTTTTCCAGTCCTGTGGCCACTGCTGAGTTTTCCAAATTTGCTGGCATATTGAATGCAACACTTTCACAGCATCATCTTTCAGGATTTAAAATAGCTCAACTGGAATTCCATCACCTCCACTAGCTTTGTTCATAGTGATTCTTTCTAAGGCCCACTTGACTTCACATTCCAGGATGTCTGGCTCTAGGTCAGTGATCACACCATCGTGATTATCTGGGTCGTGAAAATCTTTTTTGTACATTCTGTGTATTCTTTCCATCTCTTCTTAATATCTTCTGCTTCTGTTAGGTCCATAATATTTCTGTCCTTTATCAAGCCCATCTTTGCATGAAATGTTCCTTTGGTATCTCTGATTTTCCTGAAGAGATCCCTAGTCTTTCCCATTCTGTTGTTTTCCTCTATTTCTTTGCATTGATTGCTGAGGAAGGCTTTCTTATCTCTCCTTGCTATTCTTTGGAACTCTGCATTCAGATGTTTATATCTTTCCTTTTCTCCTTTGCTTTTCACTTCTCTTCTTTTCACAGCTATTTTTAAGGCCTCACCAGACAGCCATTTTGCTTTTTTGTATTTCTTTTCTATGGGAATGGTCTTGATCCCTGTCTACTGTACAATGTCACGAACCTCATTCCATAGTTCATCAGGCACTCTTTCTATCAGATCTAGGCCCTTAAATCTATTTCTTACTTCTACTGTATAATCATAAGGGATTTGATTTAGGTCATACCTAAATGGTCTAGTGGTTTTCCCTACTTTCTTATATTTAAGTCTGTATTTGGCAATAAGGAGTTCATGGTCTGAGCCACAGTCAGCTTCTGGTCTTGTTTTTGCTGACTGTATAGAGCTTCTCCATCTTTGGCTGCAAAGAATATAATCAGTCTGATTTTGGTGTTGACCATCTGGTGATGTCCATGTGTAGAGTCTTCTCTTGTGTTGTTGGAAGGGTGTCTGCTATGACCAGTGCATTTTCTTGGCAAAACTCTATTAGTCTTTGCCCTGCTTCATTCCGTATTCTAAGGCCAAATTTGCCTGTTACTCCAGGTGTTTCTTGACTTCCTGCTTTTGCATTCCAGTCCCCTTGGGAGCGCCTTAGCGCAGGCGGCTGCGACGGGCGCGCCATAGCGCGGCCGAGAGGAGCCACCCCACATCCGAGGTCTGGGGTAGAAGCCGGGAGGACCCCATGCCCGAAGGGCAGCGGCCAAGAGGAGTTACCCCACGTCTGAAGTCAGGGGCAGTGGCCGAGAGTACCAGACTGCAGTGGTGCAGGAACAGCTGGGAGGAGCTACCCTGCGTCCGAGGTCAGGGGGTGGTGGCCGAGAGGAGATACCCAGCGCCAGAGGTCAGGAACAGCCACCGGGAGGAGCTACCCCATGCCCCTAAGCCCAAGGCCAGGGGCGGTGGCCAGAAGGAGCAACCCACGCCCGAGGCCAGGGGCGGCAACGAGATGAATTACCCCGTGTCCGAGGTCGGGGCCACGGCCAGGAGGAGATACCCCACGCCCCAAGCCTGAGGCCAGGGGCGACGGGCGGGAGGAGCTACCCCACGTACCTAAGCCCGAGGCCAAGGGCGGCGGCGGGGAGGAGAAACCAACTGAGGCCAGGGGCAGTGGCCGGGAGGACCAACCCCACATCCAAGGAGCCCTGGCTGCAGGGGCGCAGGAGGGCCTAGAGGAGCTATCCCACATTGAAGGTCAGGAAAGGCGGCCCTGAGGAGATACCCCACGTTCAAGGTAAGGAGCAATGGCTGCGCTTTGCTGGAGCAGATGTGAAGAGATACCCCACGCCCAAGGTAAGAGAAACCCAAGTAAGACGGTAGATGTTGCAAGTGGGCATCAGAGGGTAAACGCACTGAAACCATACTCACAGAAAACTAGTCAGTGTAGTCACACTAGAACCACAGCCTTGTCTAACTCAAGGAAACTAAGCCATGCCCGTGGGGCAACCCAAGACAGACGGGTCATGGTGAAGAGATTTGACAGAATGTGGTCCACTGGAGAAGGGAATGGCAAACCACTTCAGTATTCTTGCCTTGAGAACTCCATGAACAGTATGAAAAGGCAAAATGATAGGATACTGAAAGAGAAACTCCCCAAGTCAGTAGGTGCCCAATATGCTACTGGAGATCAGTGGAGAAATAACTCCACAAAGAATGAAGGGATGGAGCAAAAGCAAAAACAATACCCAGCTGTGGATGTGACTGGTGATAGAACCAAGGTCCAATGCTGTAAAGAGCAATATTGCATAGGAACCTGGAATGTCAGGTCCATGAATCAAGGCAAACTGGAAGTGGTCAAACAAGAGATGGCAAGAATGAATGTTGACATTCTAGGAATCAGCGAACTAAAATGGACTGGAAAGGGTGAATTTAACTCATAAGACCATTATATCTACTACTGCAGGCAGGAATCCCTCAGAAGAAATGGAGTGGCCATCATGGTCAACAAAAGAGTCCAAAATGCAGTACTTGGATGCAATCTCAAAAACGACAGAATGATCTCTGTTCATTTCCAAGGCAAACCATTCAATATCACAGTAATCCAAGTCTATGCCCCAACCAGTAACGCTGAAGAAGCTGAAGCTGAACGGTTCTATGAAGACCTACAAGACCTTTTAGAACTAACACCCACCCCCCTGCCAACCAAAAAAAAAGATGTCATCATCCTAGGTAACTCATATTTCTGTAATACCCTGAGCACCTCTCATGTGTTAAACTGAACCATACTTGATTAGTGTCCTATTGTCTGGTACGATGATTTTTAAACAAGAGGCCCTGTTCTTTCCATTTTACACAGGTTATGTAAATTATGTAGCCTACCCTGACTATGAGTATTCATACATGGTCTATTTTCTCACTAAACCAAGTGATAATAAGATTTGAAACTGTGCCCTATTCATTTTAAAAAATTACATCTTTCAGCACAGTGTTTGTCACATGGGGGCGCTCAGTAAATATTTGCTGAATGAATAAATGATGACTGAGAACAAACCTTCCTTGTCAACTTTATAATTTTGGAATTCTAAGAAGTAGCCTGGGATGACAGAAAGCCCTGGTTTTACAATCAGTCACACTGATTTGCCATTCAGGTCTTTCTTTGCTCCTCACCAGTAGTGGTGGGTGTCCAAAGAATGTACTGTCCAGAGTGGGACACTTGAGAGTAAAAGGAAAGCAGTAACCAGCAAGAGTGCCAGGGAAATAGACTGGCACCATCCTTGAAAAACTGGACAATGGACACCCTACAGCCATGCAGTCTTAGTTACATGCTCGGTAAGTATCTTAACCTCTGAACCTCAGCATCTTTATCTAGAAGATGGCTATGATTCCTGCTCCTGGAGTTCTTTGGTTGGGATGATGGATGGACCAAGAGCATCCAGAGACACAGGGTGAAATCACTGACCTTGATGATTCCTAATCACCAGGAGAGGAGAGCAAGACGAGTGTGGATGACGGAGGTTTGTAGACTGCAGAAGGTGTATTTGAGGAGGTCCTCATCTGATGGCCTAAATCAGACTGTCCTTCCTCCGCATGTAGTTAAAATGACACAAGCCTCCAGGGAGGAGCACAAGCTCTGGAGTCAGCCTTCCAGGGACAAATACTGACTCTGGGCATTGATGACTGGGTTTGGATACAAATTCTGCTACTGTTTACCATGGGCTCTTTAGGTTGGGAAGTCCACTGTGCTTCAGTGTCTTTGTCTGAAAGTTGACATAGGGGTACTATGATTCACATAGGGTTATTGCAAAGATTGACTATGACAGTGACACTCACTGTGTGGTCTGTGCACTAGTGCCAGTCCATGAACTGTTTATAACTAGGTTAGAATTAAGTACAGGAAACTCAAGAAACTGAGAGCCATCAGCTATTGCCATGACATCCACATTCAGGATGCGTGGGATCCTGAACAGTACAGAGACCCGTGGAGTGTTGCACTTAAAGGAGGGGGTACATGTGGTTTCAGCTGCACACTAGCCATGCACAGTGGATCAGTGACTAAGTTGCAGTGGCCTGAAAATTTAAAATTAAACTAATATTTAATCTCAGACATTTGAGAAAAACTGCTTTTGAACAATGTTAGACATGTGATTAGCTGTCAATCACTACTACCCTCTCCAGCACTGCCTTCTTATTAATTGTTACCATCATGTCTATGTTTAAAATGAGACCATACAGGCTTTCAAAAGGCAGTACTATACATTATCAATGTTTCTAATAGCATTTAAGAGTTAGAAATAGTTAAATTCCTGTAAAAGTTTCAGTTCAGTTCAGTCGCTCAGTCATGTCTGACTCTCTGTGACCCTATTGACTGCAGCATGCCAGGCTTCCCTGTCCATCACCACTCCCAGAGCTTGCTCAAACTCATGTCTTATCGACTCAGTGATGCCATCCACCACCTCATCCTCTGTCGTCCCCTCTCCTCCTGCCTTCAATATTTCCCAGCATCAGGGTCTTTTCAAATGAGTCAATTCGTCGCATCAGGTGGCCAAAATATTAGAGTTTCAGCTTCAGCATCAGTCCTTACAACGGATAGTCAGAACTGATTTCCTTTAGGATGGACTGGTTTGATCTCCTTCCAGTCCAAGGGACTCTCAAGAGTCTTCTCGAACAGCACGGTTCAGAAGCATCAATTCTTTGGTATTCAGCTTTCTTTATAGTCCAACTCTCACATCCATACATGACTACTGGAAAAACCATAGGTTTGAGTAGATGGACTTTTGTTGGCAAAGTAATGTCTCTGCTTTTTAATATGCTATCTAGGTTGGTCATAGCTTTTCTTCCAAGGAGCAAGTGTCTTTTAATTTCATGGCTGCAGTCACCATCTGAAGTGATTTTGGAGCCCCCCAAAATAAAGTCTGTCACTGTTTCTATTGTTTTCCCATCTATTTGCCATGAAGTGATGGGACTGGATGCCATGATCTTTGTATCTGAATGTTGAGTTTTAAGCCAGCTATTTCACTCTCCTCTTTCACTTTCATCAAGATGTTCTTTAGTTCTACGCTTTCTGCCATAAGTGTGTTGTCATCTGTGTATCTGAGGTTATTGATATTTCTCCTAGCAATCTTGATTCCAGCTTGTGCTTCATCCAGCCCAACATTTTGCATAATGTACTCTGCATATAAGTTAAAGATGACAGGGTGACAATATACAGCCTTGGTGTACTGCCTTCCCAGTTTGAAACACGTCTGTTGTTCCATGTCCAGTTCTAACTGTTGCTTCTTGACCTGCATACAAATTTCTCAGGAGGCAGGTAACGTGATCTGGTATTCCCATCTCTAAAAAATTTCCACAGTGTGTTGTGATCTACACAGTCAAAGGCTTTAGTGTAGTCAATGAAGCAGAAGTAGGTGTTTTTCTAGAATTATCTTGCTTTTCCTGTGGTCCAACAGATGTTGGCAATTTGACCTCTGGTTCGTCTCCCTTTTCTAAGTCCAGCTTGATCATCTGGAAGTTCACAGTTCACATACATTTGTAGCCTTGCTTGGAGACTTTTGAGTATTAGTTTGCTACTGTGTGAGATGAGTGCAATTGTGTGGTAGGTTGAACATTCTTTGCATTGCCCTTTTTTGGGATTGGCATGAAAATGACCTTTTCCAGTCCTGTGGCCGCTGCTGAGTTTTCCAAATTTGCTGGGATATTGAGTGCTTCACTTTAACAGCATCATCTTTTAAGATTGGAAATAGCTCAACTGGAATTCCATCACCTCCACTAGCTTTGTTCACAGTGATGCTTCAAGTTTAGAGGGTTTTAATTTTCCAAGTCTAAAAACAATTCTGTATATGTATTTATAAATATTCTACTCTTGAATCAGCAGCATGGTCCTACTGTTGAAGAAGGTATGCAGAAACACAACAGGTCACTTTAAACCCCTTGAGAGTTTTTTAAAAATCAAGGTTTCATGTATAAGCTATTAATTTTCATTTTAAAACAGAATATGGATTAACTGAGTTTTTGTTTTTTAAACCTAATGTTCTAAGGGGAAAATTTTTTTTTTTTTTTTCCAAAAACTAAACCAGCAGTTTGTTCAGTACTGGGAGAAATACATATTTAATTGAGTTTAGACCTAAAAAATAACATTACTTGAAGGAATAACATGCCTCAGCCCTATTAGACGTCCATCTATACACCAAGTGAGTTGCCGTAAGATTCAGATTGGGATTGTGTGATGTTTCTAAGAAGAACAAGTTTAAGACTTAGACACACTAAGAATGTTCTACACGAAGTTTGCATTCTTGCATTGAAGGCTTCTGAATAACTTCATTCTTTCTCTCAGCAGCAACACTTACAATTATCCACCCAAATAGGTGGAGGCTTTGTGTATTCCAAACCAGTGTTTGATCTAATAGTTAATCACATTTAATTTTAGAGGACATTATGTGAAAAAATCTTTAAAATTACATTTGCAGGCTACCTAGACAAAAAAATGAGTCTATTTAAGGAGTTTATATCACATTTGAACTTTTGTAAGTAAATAATGATAAACAGTAGGTTGAGGATTTTTAAACCCTACATTTTACAACAATAAAAAATTTTAAAAATCCACGAGTTTCTACTGATTCCAATAAGACATAAAATAGGAGGAAGCGAAAGCTCTTTTTTCCCAGTAGAAAGGCAACTTACAAATGTAGACAGATTGACAGAATATTAACATATGGCATCCATTGTCATAAATAATTCAGACAAAATTCATCACTGACTGAACATACGATGAATGTTTGGGGGTCAGGAGAGACACAACATTTTCATATCTTCTCAGATTAACTCTTTAGGGAAGAATTATATTTTTTTAAAGTGGAAAAATCTGGCAAACACCAGGCTAAGCAAGTAACCAGAGTATATATTAATAGTGAACCTACTGACACCCTTGGGTTTTTTTTCTTGTTTCTTTAAAAATGTCTATAAATATAGCTGACTTACAATGTTGTGTTAATTTCTGCTGTATAGCAGTGATTCAGTTATACATATACACACATTCTTTTTCATGTAAGTTTAACAGGCAGGGTGACAATATACAGCCTCGTCATACTTCTTTACCAATTTTGACCCAGGCAGTTGTTCCATGTCTGGTTCTAACTGTTGCTTCTTGACCTGCATAACGGCTTCTCAGGAGACCAGGTAAGGTGGTCTGGTACTCCCATCTCTTTAAGTTTTCCAGTTTGTTGTGATCTACCACACAATTGCCCTCATCTCACACGCTAGTAAAGTAATGCTCAAAATTCTCCAAGCCAGGCTTCAGCAATATGTGAACCGTGAACTTCCTGATGTTCAAGCTGGTTTTAGAAAAGGCAGAGGAACCAGAGATCAAATTGCCAACATCTGCTGGATGATGGAAAAAGCAAGAGAGTTCCAGAAAAACATCTATTTATGCTTTATTGACTATGCCAAAGCCTTTGACTGTGTGGATCACAATAAACTGTGGAAAATTCTGAAAGAGATGGGAATACCAGACCACCTGATCTGCCTCTTGAGAAATTTGTATGCAGGTCAGGAAGCAACAGTTAGAACTGGGCATGGAACAACAGACTGATTCCAAATAGGAAAAGGAGTACTTCAAGGCTGTATATTGTCAACCTGTTTATTTAACTTCTATGCAGAATACATCATGAGAAACGCTGGACTGGAAGAAACACAAGCTAGAATCAAGATTGTGGGGAGAAATATCAATAACCTCAGATATACAGATGACACCACCCTTATGGCAGAATGTGAAGAGGAACTCAAAGGCCTCTTGATGAAAGTGAAAGTAGAGAGTGAAAAAGTTGGCTTAAAGCTCAACATTCAGAAAACGAAGACCATGGCATCTGGTCCCATCACTTCATGGGAAATAGATGGGGAAACAGTGGAAACAGTGTCAGACTTTATTTTTCTGGGCTCCAAAATCACTGCAGATGGTGACTGCAGCCATGAAATTAAAAGACGCTTACTCCTTGGAAGGAAAGTTATGTCCAACGTAGATAGCATATTGAAAAGCAGAGACATTACTTTGCCAACAAATGTTCGTCTAGTCAAGGCTATGGTTTTTCCTGTGGTCATGTATGGATGTGAGAGTTGGACTGTGAAGAAGGCTGAGTGCGGAAGAATTGATGCTTTTGAACTGTGGTGTTGGAAAAGACTCCTGAGAGTCCCTTGGACTGCAAGGAGATCCAACCAGTCCATTCTGAAGGAGATCAGCCCTGGGATTTCTTTGGAAGGAATGATGCTAAAGCTGAATCTCCAGTACTTTGGCCACCTCATGCAAAGAGTTGACTCACTGGAAAAGACTCTGATGCTGGGAGGGATTGAGGGCAAGAGGAGAAGGGGACGACAGAGGATGAGATGGCTGGATGGCATCACTGACTCGATGGACGTGAGTCTCTGAACTCTGGGAGTTGGTGATGGACAGGGAGGCCTGGCGTGCTGTGATTCATGGGGTCGCAAAGAGTCAGACATGACTGAGCAACTGATCTGATCTGATCTGACACAGTCAAAGCTTTAGCATAGTCAACGAAGCACAAGTAGATGTTTTTCTGAGCAGAAACCATAAGGCCTGCAAAGCCTTAAAATGGACTTCCTGGTCCTTTACAGGAAAAGTCTGGCCACCCTGCTGTAGGGCTCTGCTGTTCTAAATGCGTCCTGTGGACCAGTAGCACTGCCTTGTCCTGGGAGGCTGTTATGAACATGGAATCTTGTCTCTACCCCAGACCTACCAATTCAGAATCTCCAGAATCCAGGTGAGTTCTACTGGATTCACCTACCAGAATCCAGGTGAGTACAGTTTGAGAAGCGCTGGTTTAGAGGCTCTGCTCAGTTCATCCTGTGGTTGCACCCTCCCTCAGGTGCAGGCAGCCAGAGAGGATCAGGGGGTGTGGTCACCTGTAGCTCTGTCCCATCCAGGCCGTGCTCTGAGCACCTGGACCTAGAACCCCTGCTCCCAGCCCCAGTGCAGGCCTCCCTCCTGGGGACCATGTCCCAACCTGACAGGTAGTCGAGATACAGCTGTCTATGGGGCAGAAGAGGATAGTCTGAGCTTGGACTTGAAGGCTGTGATACTCTTGCTTGAGCAACAGTTCCTCAGGGCCCAAAGAGGGTCAGAGCCAGAGGTGGGAAAAGCAGGGGAAGGGCTGGGGGCCGTGACTGGCTCTCACTCTGCTGTCCTACCTTCTGGCTGCAAACTCCAGGGTTCAGGAATCCCAGTCTTCCAGGTGGTTGCAAAAGTGTACTTGACAGTGTGTTAGCTTGATTTACAACTTTTAAAGATATAGGATGGGCTTCATTCTTGACCTGGGCACACAGATGTGAGTGGCAAGTCTGTTAAATGCTTCTCAAAGTGTATTCAGAGGACCCCCTGCATCCCAATCCACTGGGCTGTTTGAAAAATATTTAAATTCCCATGCCCCACTTGTGTGACACCCTGGATCAGAATGTTCAGGGCTGGAGCCTAGGAATCTGCATTATAACCCCTCCCCTGGTGACTCTGATCCACAACAGAGCTTCAGGAGCACTTGTAATGGGGTGGGGGGAGTGTGGAGAGGAGCTGATCTGAGTGGTGGGAAGCATCAAGAGAAGAGAGCGAGGTCCCAGGTCAGAGGAAGGTGCTTACCACGAGCTCACACCTTCCTTCTTCTCTAATGATTCTCCTCACAACCTGGCCTGACCCCACCCCCAGGAGTTGGCTGCAGGGAGAAGCTGCCAGAATAGGGCAAGGGTGTCCTTCTGCCGACCATAAAGTGCTTGAGTGGGTGGGGTGGTTTCCCTACAGAAGGAAGGATCCAAATCAGGGACAATAGGAACAAAGGAGTTGTGGGAACCTGGAGGGACCACATGGACCCACCTGGGAAGTTAGGCTAAAGCTGCTGAGCAGATCTTTGGGCAGGGAGACCCCCTGGTCCTGCCTGGACACAGGAGGAGCTGGGACAGACTGTGTAACCCAACCGGGGCTCAGAATCATCCATCAGTTAGGAGTCAAATGACATTGATCAAGGTCCTTAAGCTCTGTAGGTTTCTTTCATTGTCTGTAAGATGGGGATCCTAATACCTTCCAAGCTTGCATTAAAATTAAAGTTCAGTTCAGTTGCTCAGTTGTGTCCGACTCTTTGTGACCCCATGGACTGCAGCACGCCAAGCCTCCCTGTCCATCACCAACTCCCGGAGTTTACTCAAACTCATGTCCGTTGAGTTAGTTATGCCATCCAACCATCTCATCCTCTATCATCCCCTTCTCCTCCTGCCTTCAATATTTCCCAGCATCAAGGTCTTTTCAAATAAGTCAGTTCTTTGCATTAGGTGGCCAAAGTATTGGAGTTTCAGCTTCAGCATCAGTCCTTCCAATGAATATTCAGGACTGATTCCCTTTAGAATGGACTGGTTGGATCTCCTTGCAGGCCAAGGGACTCTCAAGAGCCTTCTCCAACACCACAGTTCAATAGCATCAATTCTTCGACATTCAGCTTTCTTTATGGTCCAACTCTCACGTCCATACATGACTACTGGAAAAACCATACCTTTGACTAGATGGACCTTTGTTGGCAATGCCTCTGCTTTTTAATATGCTGTCTAGGTTGGTCATAGCTTTTCTTCCAAGGAGCGAGTATCTATCTTGCTAAAGATAAACTAAAACTAGTGATATTTTAGATAAATAGATAAAAAAATTATAACCACATCCATAGTTCACTCAGCAATAATACTCTTTGTTAACACTTTTATGAAGACATTGGGTTTTCTGTTAGGACTCTAATTTCTTCCTTTGAATCTACTTGAAGATGAAGTACTTTTGCAAGAACATCTAAATAGGACAATAACTATAAAAGATGATAAAAGATTTTCCCCATATGTGTGCATGCTGCATATGTTAATAAACTATTTTTCTCTTGTTTATCAGTCTTATATCAATTGCATGTTCAAGGTCCCATCCGGAGAGCACAGAAGAGTAAAACATAAAGAAAATTTCCCCCTCTCCTCAGTTCAGTTCAGTTCAGTCGTTCAGTCATGTCCGACCCTTTGCAACCCCATGAATTGCAGCACGCCAGGCCTCCCTGTCCATCACCAGCTCCTGGAGTTCACTTAACTCACATCCATTGAGTCGGTGATGCCCCCTCTCCTACATGGTAGTATATGCTTAACATGAAGTGAATGATTTTAACCATTTTTAAATGTCCTCTTCTGTGGTGTTAATTATATTCACCTTGTTGTGCAACCATCACCACCATCCATCTCCAGAACTTTTTCATCTTCCACCTGAAACTTGGTATGCACTGTAGCCTGGTGGGTTACAGTCCATGGGGTTGCATAGAATTGGACACGACTGAAGTGACTTAGATTCATACACATCTGTTAAACAACTCCTCACTCTCTTTCCCTTTAACAAATACCATTCTACTTAGTGTCTCTATGAATTTGACTACTCTAGGCACCTCATAGAACTGGAATCACAGTATTTGTCTTCCACCATTCTGTCTTTCAGGTCACTTATCTGTTCTTCTGCCTAAATTATTTGCTATTGATTCATTATAGTGTATTGTTCATCTGTTTGTTTTTTTCGTTCTTCTATGTCTTTGGTAAACATTTCTTGCCTCTTCTGCATTCCTTTCCTGAGATCCTGGATCATCGTCACTATCATTATTCTGAATTCTTTTCCCAGAAGGTTGCCTATTTCTACTTCATTTAGTTTCGTTTTGTTTTCTGGGGACTTTTCTTTTTCCTTCATCTGGGACATAATTCTATTTCTTTTCATTTGGGTTAGCTTTCTGTGATTGTGATATTCCTTCTGAAGGCTGTGGAATTGCAGCTCTTGTTTCTTCTGTCTGCCCTCTGGTGGATGAGGAAAAGAGGCTGTTGTGCAAGCTTCCTCATGGAAAGGACTGATTGTGGGGGAAAACGAAATCTTGCTCTGGTGTTTCAGGCCATGCTTAGTAAAATTTTAATCCAACTGTCTGCTGATATGTGGGACTGCACTCCCTCCCTGTTAGTTGTTTGGCCTGAGGTGACCCAGTCCTGGAGTCTACAAGCTCCAAAAGTGAAGTGTTACTCATTTAGTCATGTCTAACTCTTTGTGGCCCCATGGACTGTAGCCTACCAGGCTCCCCTGTCCATGGAATTCTCCAGGCAAGTACTGGTGTGGCTAGCCATTCCCTTCTCCAGAGGATCTTCTCAACCCAGGGATTGAACCCGGGTCTCCTGCATTGCAGGCATATTCTTTACCGTCTGACCTACCAGGGAAGCTCTATACTGGGGCTAATGGTGACATCCAAGAAGACTTAGGCCAAGACACATTTTTCAGGACTCCTGCTGACAGTGCCTCCATCTCCACAGTGGACCACTGCTGACCCATGCCTCTGTAGGAGACCATCAAACACTCACAGGTAGGTCTTACTCAGTCTCCTTTGGGGTCACTGATCCTTTCCCCTGGATCCTGGTGCACACAAGGTTTTGTTTGTGCCTTCCAAGATTCTGTTTCCCCCAGTCCTGTGGAAGTTCTGTAATCAAATCCTACTGGTCTTCACGGACAGATTCCCTGAGGACTGTGAGTCCCTTGGTCAGAACCTCAGGTTGGGGAACCTAATGTGAGACCTAGAACCTTCACAATAGTGCAAGAACTTCTTTTTGGTATCATTTTTCTCCAGTTTGTGGATTACCCAAGAGGTATAAGATTTTATTTTATTGTGATTGCTCCCCTCCTACCAGCTTGCTGCAGCTTCTCTTTGTCCTTGGATGTGGGATATCTTTTTTTTTTTTTTGGTGTGTCCCAATGTCCTCCTGTAGATGATTGTTCAAATAGCTAGTTGTGACTTTGGTGCTCTCACAGAAGATGAGCAGAGTACACGTCCTTCAACTCTGCCATCTTGAACCAACCTGTTGAGGGGTTTGTTGTGTACCAGCCTTTGGTCTAGGAAGATTCAAGGATCTCTCAACCTGAGGGCTTAGTGGTGGGGAAGAGGGAGGCTGACATGGACAATGGAGTGGTGTGGAGCCCAGAGCCAGCCAGAAAATTTACTCAAGGCCTGTGCTCCTGGGGGTGAGAGAGGGCTGTGCCCACCTGCCTTGGGCTCCCACAATATTTGTCTTTCAGTGACTCAATACTTCTGGACACCAAATGTGTGGGCTTCCCCCCCCCCCATAATAACCAGTTCTCTGATTCTCCAGATATAACTGTATCATACCATTTAAGTCAATTCTAGCACAACATATTTGGAGTTAATGTCAGACCTTGTAGGTTAAGGATTCAGTCCCAGAATACTGCCCCTCTTTCCCAACTTCAGAAGCAACTGTGAGTCCAAGTGGCTACCTGTGCTTCTTACCAACTGGTCATAAAAACCCCTCCTTGGGCTTGGTAATTCTCTAGATTCACAGAAAAAATAGTGAAAGTCACCCAGTTGTGTCTGACTCTGTGACCTCATAGACTATACAGTCCATGGAATTCTCCAGGCCAGAATACTGGTGTGGGTAGCATTTCCCTTCTCCAGGGGATCTTCCCAACCCAGGGATAGAACCTGTCTCTCACCATTTATGCACTTATAACTCAGGAAAACAGTTTGCTTAGTAGGATATTAGTTTACTATAAGGTCTTCCCAGGTGGTGCAGGGGTAAAGAACCTGCTTGCCATGCACGAGCTGCAAAAGACACGGGTTTGATTCCTGGGTTGGGAAGATCCCCTGGAGTAGCAAGTAGCAATCCAATCCAGCATTCTTGCCTGGAAAAATTCCATGGACAGAAGAGCCTAGAGGGCTACAGTCTATAGGGTCAAAAGAGTTAAACATGACGGAAAACACACACAGGCAAACACACACACACACACACACACACACACACACTCTCTCTCTCTCTCTCTCTCTTTTTCTGTTATAAAAGGATTCAACTTAGGAAAAGCCAGATGGAAGAGATGGAGAGAGCAAAGTATCGGGGAAAGGGTACGGGGCTTCCAAGCTCTCTCCAGTTGAGTCACCCTCCCAGCACCTTCATATACCCACCAACCTAGAATTTCTCTGAACCCCATCCTAGTGGCTTTTTGTTTTTATTTCTTAATTGAGGCTTTGTAGAAGCATACTTAAACAAGGATAATTAAAGGCCATTGACCATTGGTGACTGAACTGTTTCCAGTCCCTCTCCTCTCTGTATGTGTAGAGTAGGGTGGGGTTGAAAGTTCCATCCTTTAATCAAGTGTTTGTTTTCCCTGACAAGCAGAGTCATTCACAAAATCTCAGGTGTGGTTGAAAGGGGCTTGTTATAACTAACAAAAGATAACTTGTCACTCTCAGGACTCCTAAGGGTTTTAGAAGCTCTGTGCTAGAACATCATGAAGACCAAATATATTTCTTAAAAAAAAAAAAGTTTGCTTATTTATTTGGCTGCACTGGGTCCTAGTTGTGTCATGTGGGATCTTAGATCTTTTTTGTGTGATGCAGGGTCTTTACTTGTGGCATGTAAACTCTTAATTGCAGCTTGTGGGTTCTGTGTCCCTGATCAGGGACTGAACCTGCATCCCCTGTATTGGGAACACAGAGCCTTAGCCATTGGACAAGCAGGGAAATCCCAAAAGGCCAGATATATTTCTATTTATAATCACAATATCACAGCCTTCATAGTTCATTCATGCTGCAGCATGTGTCAGAATTTCTTTCCTTTTTAAGGTGGAAAGATACTCTATTACATATTTATACCACATTTTGTTTATTCATTACAGAAATAACACTTTTGATGCATTTATTTTCTTCATATATGTTCAGATGGTTATCATATATGAGAAAAAAGAGGCTGAAGGTACTTATTTCCCTCTTGTACTGATATTCACTTATTAGCATATTTAAATTTATTTGAGGAATAACTGAACTAAAATTTTACTTCTTACTTGGGCAGTTTTCTCTGTGCATCAGTTGCTAAGCAACTGCCTTCATGCAAGGAAAAGAATGTACTGTGATCTTTCCTCTTTCCCTCTCTTATCACAACAGGATTCCTCCAGGACCAACCTAGCAATAGAACAGACACTAGGGAGTCTAGGGTTGTCATCTAAATTAGAAGTCCTCAACATTTTTGGCACCAGGGGCCAATTTCATAGAAGACAGCTTTTCCACACACTGAGGGTCGGTGGGAGGATTGTTTGGGGATCATTCCAGCACATTACATTTATTGTGCACTTTATTTCTAATCTAATGCTACAACTGATCTGACAGACGGCACCAGTTCCAGACCAAGAGTTTGGGGACCCCTGATCTAAATTGCCTGGCTGTCTTTGTCTTTGTCATTTGTGCTCACCTCCACTGACCAATGGCACCCCACTCCAGTACTCTTGCCTGGAAAATCCCATGGACAGAGGAGCCTCTTAGGCTCCAGTCCATGGGGTCGCTAAGAGTCGGACACGACTGAACGACTTCACTTTCACTTTCATGTATTGGAGAAGGAAATGGCAACCCAATCCAGTATTCTTGCCTGGAGAATCCCAGGGACAAAGGAGCCTAGTGGGCTGCTGTCTATGGGGTCGCACAGAATCGGACACGATTGAAGCGACTTAGCAGTAGCAGCAGCCATCGACCAGTGTGCACAACTAGCTCCAGGTATCTCAGGCAATGGAAGAAGCATTCTCTGCTTTGGTCCAGAAAGATAAATTTTTAAAGTCACATTAAATGTTTTCAAAGGTTCCAGCACCCTCTTATTTCTGGTGAGGTGTGATACCCTCATCATTCACCAGGCATGTGCTTTTGATGACTCCTGTGGGCAGGCTGTTAAATAGACACTTGAGTCCCAGGAAATGGTCCTTCTCCACCTCTTTAAAAAGCCTGTGGTCCAGGTGTGGTGAACCAGTGCAGAACAGACAGTTACAACTCTTAGCTCCTTTTTTTTTTTGAAAGCTTAAAATAGAACTAACAGGATTCTTTCTTCTGTTTCTGCTAATAGTTAGTTTACATTTTACCTGTAAATAAGGTAGTGAGTGACTGACATCTAGTAGGTACTCAGCAAATACTGCTGGTAGGTGGGTAAGTAAGAGCTGTTCTCATGTAAAATGTGATTGAAGAATATAACTCTGATCAAAAATTTATTCTACAGCATGTTATTATGTAATCTGTGCCATTTTTAGCCCTTTAAGCTTTAATATACTTTACATTGTGTTTTCTTGACCTGGACAATTTTAAAAAATCCATGTCTCTGCTGTAAATGCTGAATTTTCTGCTATTGTGATCATACTGACCGTGGTTCGATGGTTTGGAGAGCACAGAGTTCCAATTATTCTACCCAACATGACTCTGGTGACGCCACTTCAACTTGCTCTGGTGCAACCATTTGCCCCATCAAAGTGTCTTTATATACATCTGTGCTCCTGATTCTAAATTGCACCAAGTACATCACACATATTGATACAATGATTACTTCTTTACTTACTGTTGGTGGCTCTAAAATAATAACTGAAGTCGACAGCACTAAGCATCAGAAAGATTATGGGCTTTGAGACCAATCAGTTCAGTTCAGTTCAGTCGCTCAGTTGTGTCCAACCCTTTGCGACCGCATGAACTGCAGCACTCCAGGCCTCCCTGTCCATCACCAACTCCCCGAGTTCACTCAAACTCACGTCCATTGAGTCGGTGATGCCATCCAGCCATCTCATCCTCTGTCATCCCCTTCTCCTCCTTCCCCCAATCCCTCCCAGCATCAGAGTCTTTTCCAATGACTCAACTCTTCGCATGAGGTGGCCAAAGTACTGGAGTTTCAGCTTTAGAATCAGTCCTTCAAAAGAATATCCAAGACTGATCTCCTTTAGAATGGCCTGGTTGGATCTCCTTGCAGTCAAAGGGACTCTCAAGAGTCTTCTCCAACACCACAGTTCAAAAGCATCAATTCTTGAGCACTCAGCTTTCTTCACAGTCCAACTCTCATAACCATATATGACTACTGGAAAAATCATAGCCTTGACTAGATGGACCTTTGTTGGCAAAGTAATGTCTCTGCTTTTCAATATGCTATCTAGGTTGGTCATAACTTTCCTTCCAAGGAGTGTCTTTTAATTTCATGGCTGCAATCATCATCTACAGTGATTTTGGAGCCCCCCAAAATAAAGTCTGACATTGTTTCCACTGTTTCCCCATCTATTTGCCATGAAGTGATGGGACCAGCTGGCATGATCTTTGTTTTCTTGAGCTTTAAGCCAACTTTTTCACTCTCCTCTTTCACCTTCATCAAGAGGCTTTTTTTGTTCCTCTTTACTGTCTGCCATAAGGGTGGTGTCATCTGCATATCTGAGGTTATTGATATTTCTCCCGGCAATCTTGATTCCAGCTTGTGTTTCTTCCAGCCCAGCATTTCTCATGATGTACTCTTCATAGAAGTTAAATAAGCAGGGTGACAATATACAGCCTTGACGTACTCCTTTTCCTATTTGGAACCAGTCTCTTGTTCCATGTCCAGTTCTAACTGTTGATTCCTGACCTGCATATAGGTTTCTCAAGAGGCATGTCAGGTGGTCTGGTATTCCCATCTCTGTAAGAATTTTCCACAGTTTATTGTGATCCACACACTCAAAAGGTTTTGGCATAGTCAATAAAACAAAAATAGATGTTTTTCTGGAACTCTCTTGCTTTTTCCATGATCTGGCAGATGTTAGCAATTTGATCTCTGGTTTGTCTGCCTTTTCTAAAATCAGCTTGAACATCAGTAAGTTCACGCTTCACATATTGCTGAAGCCTGGCTTGGAGAATTTTGAGCATTACTGTACTAGCGTGTGAGATGAGTGTAATTGTGTGATAGTTTGAGCATTCTTTGGTATTGCCTTTCTTTGGAATTGGAATTAAAACTGACCTTTTCCTATGGCCATTGCTGAGTTTTCCAAATTTGCTGGCATATTGAGTGTAGCACTTTCACAACATCATCTTTCAGGATTTGAAATAGCTCCACTGGAATTCCATCACCTCCACTAGCTTTGTTTGTAGTGATGCTTCCTAAGGCCCACTTAACTTCACATTCCAAGATGTCTAGCTCTAGATGAGTGATCACACCATCATTATTATCTTGGTCGTGAAGATCTTCTTTGTAAAGTTCTTCTGTGTATTCTCGCCACCTCTTCTTAATATCTTCTGCTTCTGTTAGGTCCATACCATTTCTATCCTTTATCGAGCCCATCTTTACATGAAATGTTCCCTTGGTATCTCTAATTTTCTTGAAGAGATCTCTAGTCTTTCCCATTCCGTTGTTTTCCTCTATTTCTTTGCATTGATAGCTGAGGAAGGCTTTCTTATCTCTTCTTGCTATTCTTTGGAACTCTGCATTCAGATGCTTATATCTTTCCTTTTCTCCTTTGCTTTTCGCTTCTCTTCTTTTCATAGCTATTTGTAAGGCCTCCCCAGGCAGCCATTTTGCTTTTTTGCATTTCTTTTCCATGGGGATGGTCTTGATCCCTGTCTCCTGTACAATGTCATGAATCTCCGTCCATAGTTCATCAGGCATTCTATCAGATCTAGTCCCTTAAATCTGTTTCTCACATCCACTGTATAATCATAAGGGATTGGATGTAAGTCATACCTGAATAGTCTAGTGGTTTTCCCTACTTTCTTCGATTTAAGTCTGAATTTGGCAATAATGAGTTCATGATCTGAGCAACAGTCAGCTCCTGGTCTTGTTTTTGTTGACTGTCTATAGCGTCTCAATTTTTGGCTGCAAAGAGTATAATCAATCTGATTTTGATGTTGCCTATCTGGTGATGTCCATGTGTAGAGTCTTCTATTGTGTTGTTGGAAGAGGGTGTTTGCTTTGACCAGTGCATTTTTCTGGCAAAACTCTATTGTCTTTGTCGTGCTTCATTCCATATTCCAAGCCAAATTTGTCGGTTACTCCAGGTGTTTCTTGACTTCCTACTTTCATTCCAGTCCCCTATAATGAAAAGGATATCTTTGGGGTGTTAGCTCTTAAAAGTCTTGTAGGTCTTTATAGAACCATTCAACTTCAGCTTCTTCAGCATTACTGGTTGGGACATAGACTTGGATTACTGTGATATTGAATGGTTTTCCTTGGAAACTAACAGAGATCATTCTGTCATTTTTGAGATTGCATCCAAGTACTGCATTTCAGACTCTTTTGTTGACCATGATGGTTACTCCATTTCTTCTAAGGGATTCCTGCCTGCAGTAGTAGATATAATGGTCATCTGAGTTAAATTCACCCATTCCAGTCCATTTTAGTTCTCTGATTCCTAGAATGTTGATGTTCACTCTTGCCATCTCCTATTTGACCACTTCCAATTTGCCTTGATTCATGGGACCAATATCTGGGTTCAAGTCTTGTGGGCCTTTTCCTTATTTTGGAGAATTCACTTTATTTTCTCCAAACTTTATTATCTGTAAAAAGGTAATAATAACACATACTGTACAATAGTCTGGCAAGGATTTAGTGAGATGATAAAAGGTTATGGTTACACATTCAATAAATGGTAGCTATTGTTATTGATTGAAAAATATTGTTTTGTCAAATGATTACCTTATGTGACATGACCTTCAGTCTGAAGCATACTTCTAGACTAATTCTAAATTCCTTGGAAAGTTGGATTTTTAGTGTGTTTTTCATATGAACATAAACACTTCATTTGATATGTGCTTCTGAGAAAATAGCAGCAGCTGAGAAAACTAGCAGCAGCCATGATTTTATTTAGTTTTTAATAACAGTTTTTGTTCTTGTAAGGTCACCTTTTGAAATTCACAAAACCTCTATTAATCTGCATGTTGTACTTATGGTACTTCTTTACAAAAACTAGAAAACAAACCCAAAGTCCTTCTTTTCTTGGAGAAAAGTAAAATTTGTTTTGATTTTTAATCACCCATAATCTCACAATGCTGAAATAATCATTGTTATCATTTTGGAATACATTCTTCCAATATTTCTTTTTCCATGTATTCTTGTACAAAATTGGAATAATGGTTTCATGTCATTATATGAATATTTTCTGTTGTCTTAGTTTGGGTCTCCTAAAACTAAACTTTAAGAATTTGAATGCAATAGATTATTTGAGAGGTGGTCTCAGGAAACAGTCCGAATGGAGTTGAGACAAGAAAGCTAATGAAGGCAGTAAGGGGTGTATTATCAAGCATGTTGCCAGGATGGGCTGCTGGAGCATAATCCTGTAGGGATACTTAGGAGACTGTGGAGCACAAATCTCAAGATTAACTTCCCTGGATGAGTGGGTTGGCATACATCAGCTCCTGCCTGTCTGTTGACTAAAGGCTGTTGAGGGAGGAAACCAGAGGTAGACATTAAATTTCCTGGCACTCCTGGGCTGTCTTGTACTTCAGCAAAATTGACTCTGGTGGCAGACAAAGCACTCAGGCAGAGTTGCATGATGTCAGTCTAGTGTGAAATGGAAGAGAGCAGGGCTTATGGGAAGACATTGACAACAGCAACTCACCCATGTTATTAAAAGTTGGCTATAGAACAGTCTACAGTGTAATGAGTGCCTCTCCAAGGGTTACACTTCTGCAGTTACTTCTTTTTCTAGTATCCGTTCCTCCTCACAGCAAAATTTCTCACAGGAGTTGTGTTCAACCAATGTCTTCAAGCCTTCATACACGGTTCTCTGCTCAACATGTTTTACAGGGTTTCTCTCTCTCTTTAAAATGCTGCTTTTAATAAGAGACACAGATGTAAAGAGCAGGCTTTTGGACTCTATGGGAGAAGGTGAGGATGGATGATTGAAGAGAATAGCATTGAAACATGTATATTACCATATGTGAAATGGATTGCCAGTCCAGGTTGGATGCATGAGACAGGGCGCTCAGGGCTGGTGCACTGGGATGACCCTGAGGGATGGGATGAGGAGGGAGGTGGGAGGGGGCTCAGGATGGGGAACACCTGTACATCCATGGCTGATTTATGTCAATGTATGGCAAAAACCACTACAATATTGTAAAGTAATTAGCCTCCAGTTTAAAAAAAAAAAAAAAAATCAGTCCCCAAACCCTCCACTTTGCCAAATCCAATTGTTACTTTTCTGTCTTAACAGTATCACAGAAGCCTAGGCTCCAGCTTTTTCTGCAATTCTGTGACTGCATGTGCATGCATGTTCAGTCACTCGGTTGTGTCTGACTCTTTGTGGCCCCGTGGACTGCAGCCTGCCAGGCTCCTCTGTCCATGAGAATTCTCCAGGCAAGACAACTGGAATGGTTAGCCATTCCTGTTTCCATGGGATCCTCCCAACTCAGGGACTGAACCCATGTCTTCAGCATTGGCAGATGGGTTCTTTACCATTGAGCCACCTGGGAAGCCCTTCTCTCCCATTTCAGTCTCCTCGAGTGGGTCTCTACCTGCAAATGATGGAGGGTCCCAGGGCTCAGTCTTTGGCTTCTCTCTCCCTCTCTCCTTTTCGTTTGTTTCTATATATCTTACTTCTCTAATGAAAATTCTTACATAACTATTCAAAATGTCAGCACTTTATATAATCTGTTTGGAATATATGTACTAAAGAGGTTTCTCCTTTGGTTTATTTCATGCTCACTCCATCTTTGCATTAATTGCTTTTTAAATATTAACATATTAATTTTTCTTTCTTCTATTTATTTTAAGTAATGCAGGAAAATGGAAAACAAACAAGTACCATTACAATAAAAAGATGTTATTTTTTTTATGGAAATGAAACCATAGGCATTTCAGTTGAGTGAGAGGCAGAGATGGATGACAGTGCATGATGCTTATTACTTTCTGCCATTTTTAAGGCAACTTCATAATTCCATCCTCCCAAAATGTACCTTTTTGAGCAAAGATCTGTTCTAGGTGCCTTTTGCAGTCTTCCATGGATTTGAAATTTTTTCCATTAAGAGAATTTTGTAAAGAACAAAATAAATGGAAATCCAAAGATGCAATTCCTGGTAAATACAGCAAATGAATCAGAACTTCCTAGCCAAGCTCTAACAGCTTTTGCCTGGTCATCAAAGAAACATGCAGTCTAGTGGTACCCTGATGGAAGATCACGCATTTTCTTTTGACTAATTCTGGACACTTATTGTCGAGTGCTGCTTTCAAGTAGTCTAACTGGGAGCAGTGCTTGTTGGAAATAATCATTTAGTTTTTCAGAAGGAACCCATACTAGAGGACTGCCCTCCAATCCCACCATATACACAACATCACATTCTTTGGATGAAGACTGGCCTTTGGTGTTGTAGGTATTGGTTCATTTCACTTGCCCCATGATTTCTTTCATTTCACATTTTTATACAGAATCCACTTTTCATCATTTGTCAAAATTTGTTTTAAAAAATGGAACATTTTCATTATGTTTAAGTAGAGAATTGCATGCAGAAACAAAGTCAAGAAATTTTTTCACTTATGTGGAATCCAAACATCAAAGAGATGAATATAACAAAGCTGGTGCAAATGATTTTCAATTCTTGATTTAGATATTTTAAGCATATTAGCTATCTCCTGTGTAGTATAACATTGATTGTTCTTAATATCTTGATTTGATTTCTATCAATTTGAACTGGTCTACCCACTGTGGAGCATAGTCCAGTGAGAAATCTTTGCATGACACTTTTCAAATCACTTTTGACATGTTGGGTTAGTCACAGGACCTTCTCCATACACTGCACAAAATTTTTTATTGAATTTCAGTTATGTTTTTATCTTTCCTGAAATGGTAAAGCATAACGTACTGAAAATGTTGCTTTTTAATCCACTTTCAATATTAAAATGGCTACACAGAAATTCAGCAATTTTGATAAGGATTTTTAAATGCATGATGATATTCAGTTCAGTTCAGTTCAGTCTCCCAGTCGTGTCCAACTCTTTGCAACCCCATGAATCGCAGCATGCCAGGCCTCCCTGTCCATCACCAACTCCCGGAGTTCACTCAGACTCACGCCCATTGAGTCAGTGATGCCATCCAGCCATCTCATCCTCTGTCGTCCCCTTCTCCTCCTACCCGCAATCCCTCCCAGCATCAGAGTCTTTTCCAATGAGTCAACTCTTCACATGAGGTGGCCAAAGTACTGGAGTTTCAGCTTTAGCATCATTCCTTCCAAAGAAATCCCAGGGCTGATCTCCTTCAGAATGGACTGGTTGGATCTCCTTGCAGTCCAAGGGACTCTCAAGAGTCTTCTCCAACATCACAGTTCAAAAGCATCAATTCTTCCACGCTCAGCCTTCTTCACAGTCCAACTCTCACATCCATACATGACCACAGGAAAAACCATAGCCTTGACTAGACGAACCTTTGTTGGCAAAGTAATGTCTCTGCTTTTTAATATGCTATCTAGGTTGGACATAACTTTCCTTCCAAGGAGTAAGTGTCTTTTATTTTCATGGCTGCAGTTACCATCTGAAGTGATTTTGGAGCCCTCAGAAATAAAGTCTGACACTGTTTCCACTGTTTCCCCATCTATTTCCCATGAAGTGATGGGACCAGATGCCATGATCTTTGTTTTCTGAATGTTGAGCTTTAAGCCAACTTTTTCACTCTCCACTTTCACTTTCATCAAGAGGCTTTTTAATTCCTCTTCACTTTCTGCCATAAGGGTGGTGTCATCTGCATATATGAGGTTACTGATATTTCTCCTGGCAATCTTGATTCCAGCTTGTGTTTCTTCCAGTCCAGTGTTTCTCATGATGTACTCTGCATAAAAGTTAAATAAGCAGGGTGACCATGTACAGCCTTGATGTACTCCTTTTCCTATTTGGAACAAGTCTGTTATTCCATGTCCATTTCTAACTGTTGCTTCCTGACCTGCATACAGATTTCTCAAGAGGCAGGTCAGGTGGTCTGGTATCCCCATCTCTTTCAGAATTTTCCACAGTTTATTGTGATCCACACAGTCAAAGGCTTTGGCATAGTCAATAAAGCAGAAATAATACAATTTAAGAAAATTATTTTGAATGGAATTAAAGACAATTAAGCACTATTACAGCCATCTCATGGGGAAAAATATGAACAAAATTTTGACATACTGAATAGTTTGCACAGTTACAAATTTGCATCATGTGTCCCTGAGATTTGTCTGGGAATGAATCATCAAGTCCAACAAGACTGAATCTCTGCTTAGATGTTGTCTCATCACCCTCACTAGAGTCAATGACTGGATTCATTAGTTCAGCATAATGTATTCAGTGTTCTTCCATGTTTTAGTAGGAATCAATATATCTATCTTTTTTTTAATTTTTTTAAATTTTATTTTATTTTATTCTTTAACTTAACAATATTGTATTGGTTTTGCCTGGAGCCTATTATACAGAGTGAAGTAAGCCAGTATATCTATCTTGAAAAGTAATATTCCATTGCACAAAACACCACTTTTTATTTATTCATTCATCAGTTGATGTAACTTGTTTCCCCTCACCCAAACACATTTTGACTTTTGCAAATAGTGCTACCATGACATTTGTGTGTAAGTTTTCATGTAGACATGTGTTCCATTTATCTACTTAGGAGTAGAATAGTTGGATTATATTGGAACTTTGGAACTGTACCACATACCAGTCCCACCAGCTAGTATGAGGATTCTAATTTTTCTACATCTTCTCCAGCACTTGCTATTGTCTTTTTAGTTATAGTACTCAACCATTTAAGATCAGTAAACATGTGCAGATAAAGCTTTTATGACACTTCCCTCATGTTTGTAAGCTCTGTGCATGGCCTAGTAGTCATGCACTTAGAAGACATTCACTAAGCATCTGTTCAATGAATGGAAAAAAAAAAAAACAAACTTTTATTTGTATTAATATGTTGCCTTAGGTTTTAGTTTTCACAAAATGCATTCACAAGTTTTGTGGTTCACAGTAACCCTGCAGGAAGTAGAAAGAGTGGGGATTTCTTGTTGTTGATTTGAGATAGGTTCACTAATGAGCAAAGCATCTAGGTCTCTGGTTCCCCAACTTCATATTTAGTCTTCTCTGTACAATTCAATACTGGTTCTCAATATCTCTTTGAAATATCATATTAGTTAATGTGAATAAAAAATGCTAAGTTTGAAAACATCTTAGTTAGAAAAAAAGAAGAGAGATGAAGTTGAAGGGAAAGAACATATTTGGCAGTTTGGAGATGGCTAATTATGGTCTTGAGATAGTCATGGGGACTGGAGAGTACAGTCTGGGGTAGCCTGACAAGGAAAGTCAGTAGACTTCCAACTTCAGCAAGAAATTTCTTCATCTTTGAAGTAGAGCTAGTAGCTGAGAATTTACAGGCCTAGAAAATGTACAGAATTTTAAAGAAAACTGTAAATCAGGCGAGGACTGATTATGTAGTTTGTACACTGCATTATCTGAGAAAGATCTAATACCAGAAAGGCACATAACTAAAACAAAGAAAAAAAGAAAAAACAATTTCAGTTCTAATTGTCTTTTTTTGCCACAGAAAATTCAAACATGCATGGAATATCAATAAAATGGCATATTAAACCCCTCATCATGGCCATCAATTGAAAATTATTAAATTTTGCCATTTGTATAGGTTTGATTTATAAAAAATATTTGAATATATTATGGATTTCTTTAAAATCCATTTCCCCTCCAACCTTACTGTGGTATAATTGGCAAACAAAAAGTTATGGTTTAAGATGTACAACCAGATTACTTGATAGACCCTGTGAATCATTCACCACAGCCAAGCCAATAAACACAGACATCATTTTCCACCTTAGCCATTTTTTCTTTCTTCTTTATATTGAGAATACCCAAGATTTATGTTTCTAGCAAATTAAAAGTACATAGTACAATATTGTCGGAGAAGGCAATGGCACCCCTGGAAAATCCCATGGATGAAGTCACAATCCACCGGGTCGCTGAGGGTTGGACACGACTGAGCGACTTCACTTTCACTTTTCACTTTCATGCATGGGAGGAGGAAATGGCAACCCACTCCAGTGTTCTTGCCTGGAGAATCCCAAGGACGGGGGAGCCTGGTGGGCTGCTGTCTATGGGGTCGCACAGAATCGGACACGACTGAAGCGACTTAGCAGTACAATATTGTCAACTGCAGCCACATTGCTGTACACCAGTGCAACAGTTATTCATCTTGAATAGCTGAAGCTAAAGCCATTATTAATACCATTTTAGCCAAGTTACATGAGAAATTATCAGAGTAATAAAGTGTTCCTGTTACAAGCACCATGAGCTGTTGATCTTTCTTCAACTAGTGAGTAAGGAAAGAGAAGCTATTGAGTGGGTAAGATGGCCACACAACTAACTAAAGATGAGCAGTAGTTCAAGATTTTGTTCATTCAGTCTTACAGCCATTCATTCATTCAAGCAGTGTATTCAAAGCAGTTTTCAAACACAATGTCTATCTACCAGTGAGACAGATCATGCTGGAATTGGACTTGGACTTGAGTACAAATCAGGATTCATCATTTACTGATTCAGAGACCTTGGAGAAGTGCTGTCCTTGAGCCTCATTTTTCTCATCCATAAAATAGGATAATACCTTCTTGAATAGGGTTTTGTTAAAAGAAAAGAAAGTTCTGAAGAAATATGTGCAACCTGTGTTCTGCAACATATGTCACTGTTATTTATCTAGGTTCTGAGCATATGATGAAAGAAATCAAAGGCAGTTTCTCTTTCCCCATATCCCCCTTTCCCAGTCTAAGAGGGCAGTAAAAGGCTCACAGAGGTTCGGTTAGCATATGAGATGCCAAAAACCTGTTACCAGTGACAGTATCTATTCATCTTCCAAAACTAATTGAGCTCTAATTTTTTATCACCTTTTTTTTTTTTATGTCTTAAATGGGCTTCCCAGGTGGCTCTAGTAAAGCCAGGTTCTGATAAAGAACCTTCGTGCCAATGCAGGAGACATAACAGACAGGTTTCATCCCAGGACTGGGAAGATGCCCTGGAGAATGAAATGGCAACCCACTCCAGTATTCTCACCTGGAGAATCCCAGGGACAGAGGAGCCCGGCAGGCTACAGTCCATAGGGCTGCAAAAGGTTGGATACAATTGAAGTGACTTAGCACACATGATATCTTAAACACTACAAACATTATCTGTGCTGAATCCTGCTGTTGTACAGGATCAAATGCTTACCACAGAGTGTGTTGTCCAACTGAAGTTTTTGAGCCTGACCTGTACACAGTGAGGCCTCACAAACTGAAACTTTGGAGACTGAGGCAGAGAAAGATTTATTACAAGGTCCAAATAAGGAGTACAGACAGCTCATGCTCCAAGAACTTCAACCCCTTGATAAAATTCAGGGGAGGGTGTTTAAAGGCAAGAAGAGGGACAAGGTTTTAGTGTCCATGATTAACTCCTGTACAATTCTCTGAGCGGTTGTTGTTGAGGTAACAAAGGGGCTGTAGGAGTTAAGGTAATCAATCCTTAGGTTCCAGAGGGTCTGGGAGCCATGTGTTCATGGACAACATGCAGTGAACTTATTTCATTTAGTGGGGTGTTCAGTACGTGCAAAAAAACTCAGAAATGTGGATTAGACACTGTTATCTGTAATTTTTTGTTACTGCATGTTCACATTATTTGAATCATTAATTCCTAAGCTAGCCTTTGTGCCCTGGGAGACTAATACTTTTTCATCAATACAAACAAAAGGCAGAAGACATTAGATAAAGAGTGCTAATGTGGGAGAAGGTGAGGTTGGGGGGAGCGGAGGGGAGTGTATTGCAGAATCTGTTCTCTGAAGGCTCCGTAGGGTCCTTCCGGTCACAGTTGAGGAACCTCTCATAGTACCCCTGTTTGATGCTGATAAGGGCAGGGTGAACAGAGGGCAGGTTGCCTTCCACCAGCTTTTTCCTAGTCTTCCTTGCAGGCCTGAGGGCATTTCTGAGTAGCAGTGGCAGTTGATGTCTCAGTTCCCTCCCCATCTTCTGGGTGGATGTCTGGGCTCAGAGGAAGCACTTGGCAGAATTTGCAACCAGGTGCCAGTATGTGTGCGATTGGGCGCTGGACCCAGTGTGCTGGGCAGTCTGCCTACTTGCCTCCATCAACTGCACTGGAGGCCTTGCCTTACACCTGCCTGTGGCTCCTGGTAGCTTTGCTTGCCCCGTCTTCATCATGCATGGCAACCTACTCTAGTATTCTTCCCTGGAGAATTCCATGGACAGAGGACCCTGGTTGGTTATAGTGTGTAGGGTAGCAAAGAGTCAGACAACAGAGCCAATGATGTTTTTACTTTCCTAATCAAGCAGCCCAGCACCTGGAGTGCAGCTTCTGTCTCCCACGGCTCAGGCCATGGCCCTTAGCCGGCGCCCCCACTCCTGGACGCAGGTGGCTCTCTGGCTTCTACGGAGCTGACCTATGTGGCGGCCGGGACTCCAGCCGCCCCTCCGGCGCTTCCAGAGCTCGCCCTGGCTGGCAAGATGCAGCCAGTATCATCGAAGGTGAAAACCAACCCGCTGCAGGTGGCGAGCTTCTGCTTGCGCCTGTTCTGGTAATGGCTCCGCCTGAGCTGTGACATTCCCCTGCCAGGCCCTTGCCTAGAGTCGCGGGCACCTTTCCTCGGCCAAGGGCTCAGTCCACTGAAAGGAAGTGCTTTCTGCTTGCCCAGTGGTTCCTGCCTGCCCTGGGTCTGGGGGCTTGAGAGGGCATGGCAGGGGACGGGACCCGGTGGGGGGTCTAGTAGCAGGGATCCAGGGTCTCCCTACATTGCTACTTGCCCTCCCGCCAGCCTTAAGTGCCTAGGAAAAGGAGGACTAGTGGGAGCAACAGGAGCAAGGTGTGGGGTGGCTGAGAACAGAGGCTGCCCTGGAGGAATCCCCACCCAGAGGGAGAACCAGCTCTCCGCACCCCCCCCCCCGCCCCCACCACCACGTAACCCTTATCTGGCAGCCTCCATATTGCTCAGGAATTCGCAGTTTTGAACTAAATCTGTACCTTTTCCCCTGGAAACAAGCATCTTATTAACAACTTCTTTATCTAACTAGTGCCCTGGAACAATGCCATCTTTTCCCCTTTCTTTAAAATTTATTTTTAATTGGACGATAATGGCTTTACAATGTTGTGTTGGTTTCTAGCATACCACCATAGTGAATCAGCCATAAGTATACACATGTCCCCTCCTTCTTGAACCTCCCTCCCTCTCCTCCTCCCATCCCCCCCATCCCGGGTTGTCATAGAGCACCAGGCTGAGCTCCCTGTGCTAAGTAGCAACTTCCCTCCAGCCATCTATTTTGCATATGATAATGTATATGTTTCAGTGCTACTTTCTCAGTTCATCCCACCCTCTCCTTCCCCAGCTGTCCACAAGTCTGTTCTCTGTCTGTGTGTCTATTCCTCCCTGCAAATGGGTTCATCAGTACCATTTATCCAGATTCCATATACATGCATTGTATACAATATTTATTTTTCTCTTTTGGATTTACTTCACTCTGTATAACAAGCTCTAGGTTCATCCACTTCAATTCAGCTGATTCAAATTTGTTTCTTTTTATGACAGTAATAGTCCATTGTGTATATGTACCCCAGCTTCTTTACCCATTACTCTGTTGATGGACACCTAGGTTACTGCCATTCCACATAACTCCCTCTGTCCCTCTGTTTATGATGTCTCTCTCTCCCTCCCTTTCTCCCTGTGTGCCTCTCATTGTTTAACCTGGTACCTGGTCATGACAAATTTCACATCAGTAAAGAATACTTGAGGGAAGGCGCCAAGATGGCGGAGGAGTAGGACGGGGAAAACACTTTCTCCCCCACAAATTCATCAAAAGAGCATTTAAACGTCGAGTAAATTCCACAAAACAACTTCTGAATGCCAGCAGAGGACATCAGGCACCCAGAAAAGCAACCCAACTCCTCGAAAGGAGGTAGGAAAAAATATTAAAGACAATAAAAGAGTCAAAAGAGGGAGGGACGGAGTTCTGTCCCGGGAAGGGAGTCTTAAAAAGAGAGAAGTTTCCATACACCAGGAAACCTTCTCACTGCCGAATCCGTGCCGAGCTTTGGAAGCACAGAGGACAACATAACAGGGAGAAAAAAATAAATAAACAATTAAAACTCGCAGATTGCGAGCCCTACGGTAACTCCTCCACCGGAGAAGCAGCGCAGACGCCTGCATCCGCCATTAGCAAGCGGGGGCTGGGCAGGGAGGCGCGGCGCGGGCTGCATCGCTGAGAGTAAGAATCTGGCCTGAATACCCTGAGCACTATCTGAGCGAAATAATTTGGGCTAGCAAACCAGACTGTGGGGTATCTACCATGCGAAAAGCCAGCCCTAACCTAAGACACCGCCAGCCCGCGCACGGAACAAAGGACTAAACAGAGGTAGCTGGCTGCAAACCTTCCCCCTCCGGTGACAGGCAGCCAGAGCCGGAAGGGGGCAATGGCAGCCCCAGAGAGACATTATCTATAAAACTGGCTTCTTTGCTAACTAAAACTTATTGGGGGTCTGGACGGTCAACATCTGCCTGAGAAGGTGCGCCAGTTTTACACCCAGATAACCAAGTGGCGGGGAGGCGATAAGTCGCAGCATTGGCGCTCGCCAAACACCTCATCACCTGAGCTGCTCGGACCTGGGAAGAGCACAAAACGCAGCCCCAACTGAGTCTGCGCCTCTGAGGACTACCTGAGTGCCTGAACCTGAGCGGCTTGGACCTGGGAGGTGCATGCAACCCAGGGCCAGCCTCGGATTGTTCCCGGCGGAACAACCTAGAGCCTGAGCACTGTGGGCAGGGAGGCTACACGCGCCGTGAGCGGGGGCAGACCCAGTGTGGCTGAGGCACTGCGAGCGCATGCCAGTGTCATTTGTTTGCAGCATCCCTACCTCCCTCCCCATAGCGCGACTGAACAAAGAGAAGAAATACAGCTCCATCCACCAGAACACCGACACAAGCTTCCCTAACCAGGAAACCTTGACAAGCCACCTCTACATACCCACACACAGCGAGGAAACGCCACAATAAAGAGAACTCCACAAACTGCCAGAATACAGAAAGGACTCCCAAACTCAGCAATTTAAACAAGATGAAGAGACAGAGGAATACCCAGCAGATAAAGGAACAGGATAAATGCCCACCAAACCAAACAAAAGAGGAAGAGATAGGGAATCTACCTGATAAAGAATTCCAAATAATGATAGTGAAATTAATCCAAAATCTTGAAATTAAAATGGAATCACAGATAAATAGCCTGGAGACAAGGATTGAGAAGATGCAAGAAAGGTTTAACAAGGACCTAGAAGAAATAATATATAATGAATAATGCAATAAATGAAATTAAAAACACTCTGGAGGCAACAAATAGTAGAATAACAGAGGCAGAAGATAGGATTAGTGAATTAGAAGATAGAATGGTAGAAATAAATGAATCAGAGAGGATAAAAGAAAAACAAATTAAAAGAAATGAGGACAATCTCAGAGACCTCCAGGACAATATTAAACGCTACAACATTCGAATCATAGGGGTTCCAGAAGAAGAAGACAAAAAGAAAGACCATGAGAAAATACTTGAGGAGATAATAGTTGAAAACTTCCCTAAAATGGGGAAGGAAATAATCACTCAAGTCCAAGAAACCCAGAGAGTCCCAAACAGGATAAACCCAAGGAGAAACACCCCAAGACACATATTAATCAAATTAATAAAGATCAAACATAAAGAACAAATATTAAAAGCAGCAAGGGAAAAACAACAAATAACACACAAGGGAATTCCCATAAGGATAACAGCTGATCTTTCAATAGAAACTCTTCAAGCCAGGAGGGAATGGCAAGACATACTTAAAATGATGAAAGAAAATAACCTACAGCCCAGATTATTGTACCCAGCAAGGATCTCATTCAAGTATGAAGGAGAAATCAAAAGCTTTTCAGACAAGCAAAAGCTGAGAGAATTCTGCACCACCAAACCAGCTCTCCAACAAATACTAAAGGATATTCTCTAGACAGGAAACACAAAAATGGTGTATAAACTCGAACCCAAAACAATAAAGTAAATGGCAACGGGATCATACTTATCAGTAATTACCTTAAAACATAAATGGGTTGAATGCCCCAACCAAAAGACAAAGACTGCCTGAATGGATACAAAAACAAGACCCCTACATATGTTGTCTACAAGAGACCCACCTCAAAACAGGGGACACATACAGACTGAAAGTGAAGGGCTGGAAAAAGATTTTCCATGCAAATTGGGACCAAAAGAAAGCAGGAGTCACAATACTCGTATCAGATAAATTAGACTTTAAAACAAAGGCTGTGAAAAGAGACAAAGAAGGTCACTACATAATGATCAAAGGATCAATCCAAGAAGAAGATATAACAATTATAAATATATATCCACCCAACATGGGAGCACCGCAGTATGTAAGACAAATCCTAACAAGTATGAAAGGAGAAATTAACAATAACACAATAATAGTGGGAGACTTTAATACCCCACTCACACTTATGGATAGATCAACTAAACAGAAAATTAACAAGGAAAAAAAAAAAAAAAACATGTATCTATAAAGTTCACTAAAGCAAAGCACAGTAAAATGAGGTATGGCAATAAAAGGCGTTAAATTTAAAAAAAAAAAAAAAAAAAGAATACTTATTTTTTATTTAAAGAATGGGGCCACCTATGGTTCTGAAGACACTGAAGTGTCCCTGAGCTGGGAGGAAACACATATGAGCTTCAGAGAGGTGAAGCTCTTAACTAGTTTTGCATCTAATGGCAATTCAGTTCAGTTCAGTCGCTCAGTCATATTCAACTCTTTGCAATCCCAAGGGGTGCAGCATGCCAAGGCCTCCCTGTCCATCACCAACTCTCAGAGCTTGCTCAAACTCATGTCTATTGAGTCCATTATGCCATCCAATCATCTTATCCTCTGTCTTCCCCTTCTCCTCCTGCTTTCAATCTTTCCCAGCATCAGGGTCTTTTCCAATGAGTCAGTTCTTTGCATCAGGTGGCCAAAGTATTGGAGTTTCAGCTTCAGCATCAGTCCTTCACTATAATTACATTTCTTGTGGTGATCTGTGATCCACAGTGATCTTCTGTGTTACTTGCTGATATCTCCGACATTGGTTATTTTTTAGCAATAAATTCTTATTATTAATTAATTTATTTTTTAATTGGAGGACAACTACTTTACAGAATTTTGTTTTCTGTGAAACATCAACAAGAATCAGACTTAGGTACAGCCATGAACAATAAATTATTTTTTAAATTAAGGTCTGTACATTGTCTTCACAGGCATAATGCTACTGCACACTTGCTAGGCTACAGTGTAGTCTAAACATAACTTTTGTACACCCTGGGAAACCAGATATTTTGTATAATTGACATTGTTGTAAAATTCACTACATTCCAGTGTTCTGGAATTGAACACCCAATATCTCCAAGGGACCCCTGTACCTCTTCCCTTTCTGGAAAGCAGCTGATTGTCTGTTCTGAAAGCTTTAATGTGGATATAAATATGAGTCAGTTCAGTTCAGTTGCTAGGTCTTGTTCAACTCTTTGTGACCCCATGGACTGCAGCACTCTGGGCTTCCCTGTCTGTCACCAACTTCCAAATCTTGCTCAAACTCATGTCCATCGAGTCAGTGATGCCATCCAACAATCTTATCTTCTGACACCCCATTCTCCTCCTGCTTTCAGTCATTCAGAGCATCAGGGTCTTTTCCAGTGAGTCAGTTCTTCACATCAGGTGGCCAAAGTATTAGAGTTCAGCTTCAGCATCAGTGCTTCCAATGAATATTTAGGACTAATTTCCTTTAGGGTTGAGTAGTTGGATCTCCTTGCAGTCCAAGGGACTCTAAAGAGTCTTCTCCAACACCACAGTTCAAAAGCATCAATTCTTCAGCACTCAGTTTTCTTTATGGTCCAACTCTCACATACATACATGACTACTGGAAAATGATATCTTTGACTAGATCGACCTTTGTTGGCAAACTAATGTCTTTGCTTTTTAATATGCCGTCTAGGTTGGTCATAGCTTTTCTTCCAAGGAGTAAGTGTTTTTTAATTTCATGTCTGCAGTCACCATCTTCAGTGATTATGGAGCCCAAAAAAGAAAGCCTGTCACAGTTTCCATTGTTTCCCCAACTATTTTGCATGAAGTGATGGGACCAGATGTTATGATCTTAGTTTTCTGAATGTTGAGTTTTAAGCAACTTTTTCCCTCTCCTCTTTCATTTTCATCAAGAGGCTCTTTAGCTCTTCTTCACTTTCTGCCATAAGGATGGTTTCATCCGCATGTCTGAGGTTATTGGTATTTCTCCCAGCAATCTTGATTCCACTTTGTGCTGCATCCAGCCAAGTGTTTCTCATGATGTACTCTGCATATAAGTTAAATAAGCAGAACGACAATATGCAGCCTTGACATATTCCTTTCCCTATTCCGAACAAGTCTGTTGTTTCATGTCCTGTTCTAACTGTTGCTTCCTGACCTGGATACAGATTTTCAAGAGGCAGGTCAGGTGGCCTGGTATTCCCATCTCTTTAAGAATTTTCCAGAGTGTGTTATGTCCACACAGTCAAAGGCTTTGGCGTAGTCAATAAAGCAGAAGTAGATATTTTTCTGGAACTTTCTTGCTTTTTCTATGATCCAACAGATGTTGCAATTTGATTTCTGGTTCCTCTGTCTTTTCTAAATCCAGCTTGAACCTCTGGAAGTCACAGTTCATGTACTGTTGAAGCCTGGCTTGGAGAATTTTGAGCATTACTTTACTAGCATATGAGATGAGGGCAATTGTGCAGTAGTTTGAGCATTCTTTGGCATTGCCTTTCTTTGGGATTGGAATGAAAACTGACTTTTTCCAGTCCTGTGGCCACTGCTCAGTTTTTCAAATTTACTGACATAGTGAGTACAGCACTTTCACAGTATCATCTTTTAGGATGTGAAATAGCTCAACTGAAATTCCATCACCTCCACTAGCTTTGTTCATAGAGATGCTTCCTAAGGCCCCCTTGATTTTGCATTCCAGGATATCTGGCTCTAGGTTGGTGATCACACGTTCATGATTATCTGGGTCATGAAGATCTTTTTTGTATATTTAATCTGTGTATTCTTGCCACCTCTTCTTAATATCTTCTGTTTCTGTTAGGTCTATACCATTTCTGTCCTTTATTGTGCCCATCTTTGCATGAAATATTCCCTTGGTATCTCTAATTTTCCTGACGAGATCTCTAGACTTTACCATTCTATTGTTTTCTTCTATTTCTCTGCATTGATTGCTGAGGAAGGCTTTTCTATCTCTCCGTGCTATTCTTTGGAACTCTGCATTCAAATATTGGTCAGATTCTATCAAACCAACTTGACAATTTGCTGCCAGGTCACTGCCATCTGGTTTGTATGATATCAACCTGCTTTTTAGAATAATTGACATTGATTTTCTTGAATCAAGATATTTGCCAACATTGTTTATCTGTATAAATATCTTTCAAAGCTCAGAGTCTGAGAGCTAAAAGCACTAACTAATGATAACAACCCCAAATACCCTGGGCAGAATATAAGATGCTACCTACTGCTGAGTGTCAGTAATCGTACTCTAAAACTTCTTTTTTCTTCCTTTCCTATAACCTTATAATAAAAGTTCAGGTTAGGCCTTTGTCTGCCTAGTAAAACAGGGGAATCAAACTGTTTAAACACCAGCCAGACCTACCACACAAACAGATTCTCCCTATTCTCCATGTCCTGCTGTTTTCTAAAATATTGTCCAAGTTTAATATGTTACATGGTGAAGAACTCACCTGCCAATGCAGGAGACTTATAAGAAACATGAGTTCAATCCCTGGGTTAGAAGGATCCCTTGGAGAAGGAAATGGCAATCCACTCAGTGTTCTTGCCTGGAATATCCCATGGACAGAGGACCCAGGTGGACTACAGTCCATAGGGTTACAAAGAGTTGGACATGACTGAAATGACTTAACACACACGGACACATAATATGTTATTGTGAAACATTCAGCTTATTGGTTTCTTTATGCTGACTGATAGGTTTTGAATTCAGAGAGATGGAAACTATATAACCAGCCATATGATTTGCTGCAAAATGCAGATATCCTGTTTTGCAAGATGGTGCAAAAACGGTGAGGCAGAGGCCTCTGCCCTCCCTGAAAGGGCAAAACAGGTGAGCCTGCTGCAGGGTGTTGTAATTAGTTTGTCTCCAGGTTCACTCTTCAGAATCTCCACCAGGGGTCTCTGTGCCCTTTTCAATCTTAAACCTCCAGAGACTAAGCTTCATTACTGGGTCTTAACAGCATGTGGCAGGTTGAAGGCAGGCCTGCTGAGGATCTGCAGCAGTGGTGGGGGTTGGGTGTAGGGTGAGTGTGCACTTCTGTGCATGCACACCTGTGCCTAAGAGACAGATTTCGGATAGGACTCACCACATACTTGGACCCTAGGTTCAGATTCCCTTAGAGCATGGAACACTCTCATTTTTCAGACCCTTTACGTTTCTTTCTGACTGGGGCTCAGCACATTTGCGATGCGAGTGCTGTCAAGGAATATCCACAAAATTTAAGAGTTTAAGGAAAACAAATTAGAATATTTTGAGTCTAGGAAGATTTACCAGGGAAAGGTATAAGTTGCTTCTGTTTCTAACCTGTAAACTCCTACATGATGCTGTCACTTAATCCCTAATTCTTTGTTGTTTAGAATTTTATTCAGTTACCCCCTCCCCAACCATGCTCCCTCTTCCTTCCAAAAGAAGGTAGATTGTCATCAGGATAAATCAGGAATTCACAATACCTTAACATTACTCTGAATAGTGTGTGAAAGCACTAAGCACTGAACATGGTTTGAGGAAGGCCCTCGATGAGTGACCTTCAGTCACGTGGTGTCTTTCTAACAAAGGTGAGGTGGTAGTATCTTGGACAGATGTGACAACTGAGGTCTAGTTTGAGGGACTTAGCCATTGTCATGCAGCCACCAGTAATTCATTCTGGAACAAGGTGGGATTGACACTGATGGGAAGATAGAGGGAGGGAGGGAAGGAGTGGTTTTCTTGCCACTTGAGATGTGTGGTTCAGGGTAGTGTGAGGTTTCCAGCTTCCTGCAGTGAGGTTTCCCATTGAAAATTTATCTCTGAGTATAAAATGATGTATGCATTTTACCTTCTTCATACTTTTCTGCCTTTCCCAGATTATCACTTGTTGAGTGGAATAAAATTATTCATGTAATATTTAAAATATCTGTTAAAGAAAGCATGCCCCAGTATCTAACAGTGTTTCTATATGAAAGATTTATCTAAAATGTGGCCTAAATTCCCTCTATCACTGTTTCATCTCAATCCTCCTTAGAAATGAGGAAATGCACAGCAGTACCTTCCACTGTTCATAGGGTAGGAGATAGCTTTTTGTAAGTACTGTACTGTATGCAAATGTTGAGAAACTGAACCTGGAGCTCTGTATTTTTTGTGCCTAAAATTCACAGAGTGCTTTCATCTACTAGATGTCTTCCAGTCAGAGTTTCCCTCCTGAGACATCTGACAATCGTTTATGATTTCCATATAACCTAGTCACATAGCAGTCAGGACTCTTACAAACCCTTTTGTTCTTTTGAACTTAGGCATTACACATCAAAGAGAGGTGTCCCTACCTATGTGTCAGTGTTCATTTAAAAACTATATTATCCTTATGTATGATCAAGACATTGAGTAATGAGAAATTGATCTCAGAATTTTAGATATGTCCAGATAAGATAATAGGGTTCAATATCCTCACTTTACAGGTAAGGAAACTAAGTCCTCTCAGAAGGAATATGGTCCTATGTATATAACTGGTGTTAAGCTAGTTTGCGGCAGACACAGAATTAGAAATCTTTGCTTTAAGTAAATATTTTAAATCATGTGTCACATATGATATGTTCAGAAGCTGGCATACATCATAGAATTAGAAATCTTTTGATTCCTGGTCTAGTAATTCTGCACCTAATCTAACATTATTAATGGTAAGTTACATTTGTGTAATTCTTTATAATTTATTTTACATGGCTTTCACATGTATGATTTAACTGATATTTTTTATCCCATGTCTGGATGAGGAGACTGGGTCCAGAGCTCACTTAAGGTCATAGAGCTGGTCCAGGGAGCACAGAGGGGGAATTGCTGAGGGAGGCTGAATGCTGTCCTAGGTACTGTATTCTGTGTTGAGTCTGAGAATACTGCTTCTTTCACGTGCTAGCCTAGGTAGGCCATTACCCAAGTTCACAGAGTGGAACTAGAGGTCCAAGAACCTCACTGTTGAATTTCAGTTCTGCCACTGGCTCATGTCACCGCTGCAGAAAGAGATGCATTTCTTGATCTTCATCCCATCTTGACATTATTTCGGCATACTCTGCATCATTTTAGGAAGATAAACTCTCAGATTATCAGGTTTTTGAATTTGCAAGCATGAGATATCAATGCATTGTTCAGAGCTATAACACCAGGATGATTAGCGAAAATCACAAGCTTATCACTCTAATAAAGCAGGGGTCATTCATCTGAAAAGAAAACCCAACACCTGGAAAAAGGTACTTCCTTTTTAAAAATACATCATATTTTCTTGAACTGGTAGCTCAGGTGAGCTAATCACTGTCTGTTTGACCCTGATCCATGAAGTAGTAGAGAAGGTACCTTTTAGATACATAAAGCTGAAGGGGGCAGTAGTTTGCTAGGGCTGCCATACAAAGACCACAGAGTAGGCAACTTAAACAACAGAAACTCATTTACTCACAGCCCTGGAGGTTGGAAGTCTGAGGTCAAGATGTCGGTAGGGTTGGTTTCCTCTGAGGTCTCTCCCCTTAGCTTGGAGACGCTGTCTTTTCTCTGTGTCTCACATGGTCTTCCCTCTGTGTGAGCCTGTGTCCTGTTCTCCTCTTCTTGTAAGAACTCCAATCTATTAATTAGGATCCACCTGTATGACTTCATTTTAACTTTATCCCCTCTTTAAAGACCCTGTGTCCAAATACAGTCACATTCTGAGGTACTGGGGGTTTAGGGCTTCAACATGTAAAATTGGAGGGGACACAGTTCAGCTCAAAGAGTAAATGCCTGTAATCCATTCTGTTTTGTGAAGCAGCAGATCTAGTTGAAGTTTCTTTGTTCCCAGTGTGTAACAGAGGTGTCATTTGGCCTACTAATGAATTTCCTAATATAGCCCAGAAGTTATAAAATTCACATATCCTAGCTCTAGGATCCTGGTCCAGTTGGATAGATGGAGGAACCACTTAGCATCCACGTGGTCTTGTGTTCCCCAGGGTATCTGAGCCTCAGGTCCTCACCTGTGTATAGAGCAGGGTTACAGCCCTGGCAGATTCTTCACACTTATTACAGGGATCAAATGAGGGAGCAGATGCTTAAGCATTCTGTGAATATAGAGCGTTTTATAGTATGAAAGTGGGATCATTTTTTAAAAGTCAGTAGTCAGAAACCTTGCCTTCCAGTAACAAAAAATATGTCCATAGTTCTTCTAGATAGCTTTAGAGACTCTTAAATCAGGAGTCCCCAACCTCTGGGCCCCAGACTGGTACCATCCACGGGCTGTTTGGAACTTGGCCACACAGCAGGAGGTGAGTGGTGGGCGGGTGTGCAAAGTTCCATCTGCTGCTCCCCATCACTCCCCATCACTCACATTACACCCGAACCTCCCCATACCCCTATCTGGGAAAATTTGTCCTCCATGAAACTGGGTTCCTGGTGCCAAAAATTTTGGGTACTGCTGCTCTAAATAACTAAAATATAGTTTTAATAATGAGTTTTAAAAGAATTGATACATCTACTGCTGCAAAATTTAAAAACTATTTAAAAATCTCTTAAAAAATTCATCAACAAAAAGTAAATCACTTTCCTCCCTGTTATCACACAACCCCTCCCCAGGTGGAGCCCCAGCACCACTACTGACTGTCTGTGCATTGAGAAGAACTTGTGAATATGTGATCTTTCTGTTTTTAAGCACAAATGATAGCTGTTCTTTCCTTTTTTCATTTAATATTGTATCTCAGATTATATCAATGCATATAGTTCTCATTCTTTTTAGAGGCTACATAGTATTATGCTTTCTCCATTTCCTATTTCTTATTTTCAATGCTTGTCAATCAGAGTTTATAAAATATAGGGATTACAACCAGATATTAACATTTAAATTTCCTGTGTTCATTTTATGTGGACATTTTATGGACAAAATGAACACATATGGACAAACACATATGTTCATAAAATGTGAACATATGAACACATATGAACACATAGGTTCATATGTTCATAAAATGAACACATATGGACAAAATGAGAAACCCATGGGCAGATGCTATTAATAGATTTCCTAGCCTCTTTGTCACCCTGTTTTTAATGTATCTCGAGGTTTTTAGTTAGTAAAATGATTTTACTTATCAATTTGCTTTAGTGATAAAACACATCTGTGAGTCAGGATGATCAGAGCTCTCCTGGATCTACAGGTTGTTTGACATTAAGCTCAGCCCCACAGGCTCACCGGATCCAGGGATTCTCCAGGCAAGAACACTGGTGTGGGTTGTCATTTCTTTCCCCAATGCATGAAAGTGAAAAGTGAAAGTGAAGTCGCTCAGTCGTGTCTGACTCTTTGGGACCCCATGGACTGCAGCCTACCAGGCTCCTTTGTCCATGGGATCCTCCAGGCAAGAGTACTGGAGTGGGGTGCCAGTACCTTCTCCTAATACATCCCTGTTTTTTTTTTTTTTTTTTTAATTGTGTCTCCACTAGTGATATGATTGGAGAAGGCAATGGCCACACACTCCAGTATTCTTGCCTGGAAAATACCAGGGAGGGAGGATCCTGGACTGAACGACTTCACTTTCACTCTTCACTTTCATGTATTGGAGAAGGAAATTGCAACCCACTCCAGTGACCTTGCCTGGAAAATCCCAGTGATGGGGGAGCCTGGTGGGCTGCCATCTATGGGGTTGCACAAAGTCGGACACGACTGAAGTGGCTTAGCAGCAGCAGCAGCAGTAATATGATTGTTTCACGTGAAGAAGTGGACCTAGAAAGGTGTTGCCTTAGGAGAAGGACTTTAAAACTCTTAAACATGTTGTCCCCGCCCTCCGTGTGTGTGTGTGTGTTAAGTCGCTCAGTCGTGTCCGACTCTTTGAGACCCTCTGGACTGTAGCCCACCAGGCTTCTCTATCCGTAGGATTCTCCAGGCAAGAATACTGGAGTGGGTTTCCATGCCCTTCTCCAAGGGATCTTTCTGAACCAGGGATCCAATCTGCGTCTCCTACATCTCCTGCCTTGGCAGATGGGTTCTTTACCACTATCATCACTTAGGAAGCTCCCCCCACCCCCCAATTCAGGTGCACTTCAAAAAGAAATAGCCAGATATTACTCACAGTGACTGTGTGGTTATGAATGTTTCCAGTGGACAGCCCTCAGCCTTCACAATTTTTGTGTCAACTCTGTGATTCTACCATGAGTGCATGTCTATTAAAAAGGCATTTTTCCAATAGGTTTTTGCAATGTATAAATTTTACTATACATTTTTTTACACCAGCAAGAAATATTTACAAATTGCAAGATGTTACTCTGTAATTTTTTTTTCTCCAACTTCACTCAGTGATTTCAAGTTCTTGCAAAAGGATTTCTTATGTTTATTTATATGTTGTACTATTTTCCTTCTTATCCAAATCAGAGGTGCAGGACACTAATGATAGCTGTCTTCCAGGTTTTGTATCTTGAGAGACTCCAGAGTCAAACTCATTTTCTAAGATATGAGACAAAATTGTCACAGTTTTTTTTTTTTTTTTTTACTGTTCTCAGAATTACATATTACTTTCCAATTATATTAGGGATTCTGTTTACTTGAAGACTGTATCAAGTTGCTCTTTTGTATCACCACTTCCTTTAATAGAATTACGGTCCATTTTTCCACTCAAAGATACCTAGTTAAAATACTACAGAGAAAACTAATAGGAAAACATACATTTAGTTTAAGTGACATTATAGGACAGAGAGATGTCCCACTCAAAAAAACAACATGTTAAAAATGCAGAAGGACAATATTATATTTTCATCTCCTGTATCCCCTGTATTGCAGGCAGATTCTTTAAAGCTGAGCAGTTGGGGAAGCCCTCTAAAAGAGAAGGAAGAAAAAATATGCTTTCTCAAAAAAAGAACCCTTCTAGGGGATTTGCTAATGAAGGACAGACATGTGCTAGACTGTCTTCTAGGTAAAGGACTTTATGTTTTTACATTAAAAAAAATTGTGGTAAAGTATATATAACATAAAATTTGTCATTTGACCATTTTTGATCACACAATTCAGTGGCATTAATCACATTCACCATGTTGTGGAGCCATCATTGTCTGGGTAACTTTTGGTAATTACGTGGTTCCTATTCAGTGTGTTATTTCTGCAGAGTCATTTTGGTAAGTTTCACTTTTCTAGAAGTAGATCTGTTTCCTGTAAGTTTTGAGCTAGATTGGCACACATATATTCACAGTATCTTATATGTTGAATCTCTACAGCATCTCTAACTGCGCTCTTGGCTTTTTAAATTTTCTTTGAGTCTTCTCTTTTTTATGAATAATCTTGCATAACTTTTTCCTATTTTCAAAGAATCAAATTTTTGCTTGATTTATGCTATTTTTTTTTCTAGTTCATCAATCATTCATTCTTTCCTTCAAGTTTTCCGTTGAAGATATTTCCTCTAAATTCTTAAATTGGAAACAGGTTAATAATGTCATTAGTTTTCTAATATAAGTATATTAAGCCTAAATTTTTTTCTAAGGCCCCCTTTGGCTGCAACCTACAAGTTTTGGTACTTACCACCAATCAACAGCCATAGTATTATGTATGTTCTATTTCAATTCATTAAGTATATCTTTACCCATGAGTAATTCGTAAGCATAATGTTCTCTAAATTTCACATGCTAATGGATTTTTTCTATGAGATTGAACCATGGGGAACTGCTAACATTCAACCTTTTATAAGCTATAAAATGGCACTTCCATATGGCTTAACATAATACTTTTCTTTTGTGCTTAACATATAACTTAATGTGATTTTGGCCAGACAGCATTAGATTATAGATTTTAAAAGTCCTTGTTTCCACAAATTTGTATTTTATTTGGGGGTTTTAAAACGTTATAAAGAGATGGGGAGGAGTTAAGATGGCAGAGGAGTAGGACAGGGAGAACACTTTCTCCCCCACAAATTCATCAAAAGAACATTTAAACGCTGAGTAAATTCCACAAAACAACTTTTGAATTCCAGCAGAGGACATCAGGCACCAAGAAAAGCAAGCCAAGTCTTGGAAAGGAGGGAGGAAAAAATATAAAAGACAAAAAAAGAGACAAAAGAGGGAGGGACAGAGTTCCGTCCCGGGAAGGGAGTCTTAAAAAGAGAGAAGTTTCCAAACACCAGGAAACCTTCTCACTGCCGAATCTGTGCGGAGCCTTGGAAGCAGAGATGGCAACATAACAGGGAGGAAAAATAAATAAACAATTAAAACCCGCAGATCACGAGCCCTACGGTAACTCTCCCAGCGGAGAAGCAGTGCAGATGCCTGCACACGCCACTAGCAAGCGGGGCCTGGGCAGCGAGGCAAGGCTCGGGCTGCATTGCTTAGAGTAAGGATCTGGCCTGAATACCCCGAGCGCTATCTGGGCGAAATAATTTGGGCTAGCAAACCAGACTGTGGGATATCTACCACGCTAAAAGCCATCCCTAACCTAAGACACTGCCAGGCCCGTGCATGGAACAAAGGACTGAACAGAGATAGCTGGCTGCAGACCATCCCCCTCCGGTGACAGGCAGCCAGAGCCGGAAGGGGCCAATCGCAGCCCCAGAGAGACATTATCTACAAAACTGTAAGCAGGCTTCTATGCTAACTAAAACTTCTTGTGGGTATGGATGGTCAACATCTGCCTGAGAAGGTACACCAGTTGTATACCTAGATAACTGAGCAATGGGGAGGCGATAAGTCTCAGCAATTGCACTAGCCAAACACCTCATCACCTGAGCTGCTGGGACCTGGAAAGGGCACAAAATGAAACAATTATTTACACATTGCAAGATGTTACTCTGTAATTTTTTTTTCTCCAACTTCACTCAGTGATTTCAAGTTCTTGCAAAAGGATTTCTTATGTTTATTTATATGTTGTACTATTTTCCTTCTTATCCAAATCAGAGGTGCAGGACACTAATGATAGCTGTCTTCCAGGTTTTGTATCTTGAGAGACTCCAGAGTCAAACTCATTTTCTAAGATATGAGACAAAATTGTCACAGTTTTTTTTTTTTTTTTTTTTTTACTGTTCTCAGAATTACATATTACTTTCCAATTATATTAGGGATTCTGTTTACTTGAAGACTGTATCAAGTTGCTCTTTTGTATCACCACTTCCTTTAATAGAATTACGGTCCATTTTTCCACTCAAAGATACCTAGTTAAAATACTACAGAGAAAACTAATAGGAAAACATACATTTAGTTTAAGTGACATTATAGGACAGAGAGATGTCCCACTCAAAAAAACAACATGTTAAAAATGCAGAAGGACAATATTATATTTTCATCTCCTGTATCCCCTGTATTGCAGGCAAATTCTTTAAAGCTGAGCAGTTGGGGAAGCCCTCTAAAAGAGAAGGAAGAAAAAATATGCTTTCTCAAAAAAAGAACCCTTCTAGGGGATTTGCTAATGAAGGACAGACATGTGCTAGACTGTCTTCTAGGTAAAGGACTTTATGTTTTTACATTAAAAAAAATTGTGGTAAAGTATATATAACATAAAAATTGTCATTTGACCATTTTTGATCACACAATTCAGTGGCATTAATCACATTCACCATGTTGTGCAGCCGTCATTGTCTGGGTAACTTTTGGTAATTACGTGGTTCCTATTCAGTGTGTTATTTCTGCAGAGTCATTTTGGTAAGTTTCACTTTTCTAGAAGTAGATCTGTTTCCTATAAGTTTTGCGCTAGATTGGCACAAATTTATTCACAGTATCTTATATGTTGAATCTCTACAGCATCTCTAACTGTGCTCTTGGCTTTTTAAATTTTCTTTGAGTCTTCTCTTTTTTATGAATAATCTTGCATAACTTTTTCCTATTTTCAAAGAATTAACTTTTTGCTTGATTTATGCCCTGTATTTTTTTTTTTCTAGTTCATCATATCATTCATTCTTTCCTTCAAGTTTTCCGTTGAAGATATTTCCTCTAAATTCTTAAATTGGAAACAGGTTAATAATGTCATTAGTTTTCTAATATAAGTATATTAAGCCTAAATTTTTTTCTAAGGCCCCCTTTGGCTGCAACCTACAAGTTTTGGTACTTACCACCAATCAACAGCCATAGTATTATGTATGTTCTATTTCAATTCATTAAGTATATCTTTACCCATGAGTAATTCATAAGCATAATGTTCTCTAAATTTCACATGCTAATGGATTTTTTCTATGAGATTGAACCATGGGGAACTGCTAACATTCAACCTTTTATAAGCTATAAAATAGCACTTCCATATGGCTTAACATAATACTTTTCTTTTGTGCTTAACATATAACTTAATGTGATTTTGGCCAGACAGCATTAGATTATAGATTTTAAACCAAGGGTAACCACATTCGCACAAAAGTCCTCGTTTCTACAAATTTGTATTTTATTTGGGGGTTTTAAAACATTATAAAGAGATGGGGAGGAGCTAAGATGGCAGAGGAGTAGGACAGGGAGAACACTTTCTCCCCCACAAATTCATCAAAAGAACATTTAAATGCTGAGTAAATTCCACAAAACAACTTCTGAATGCCGGCAGAGGACATTAGGCACCCAGAAAAGAAACCCAAGTCTTAGAAAGGAGGGAGGAAAAAATATAAAAGACAAAAGAAAAGACAAAAGAGGGAAGGACGGAGTTCTGTCCCAGGAAGGGAGTCTTAAAAAGAGAGAAGTTTCCAAACACCAGGAAAACTTCTCACTGCTGAATCTGTGCAGAGCCTTGGAAGCACAGAAGGCAACATAACAGGGAGGAAAAATAAATAAACAATTAAAACCCACAGATTATGAGCCCTACAGTAACTCTCCCACCGGAGAAACAGTGCAGATGCCTGCACACGCCACTAGAAAGCGGGGGCTGGGCAGATAGGCACGCTGTGGGCTGCTTCACTTAGAGTAAGGATCTGGCCTGAATACCCTGAGTGCTATCTGAGCAAAATAATTTGGGCTAGCAAACCAGACTGTGGATATCTACCATGCAAAAAGCCAGCCCTAACCTAAGACATCACCAGGACCGCACATGGAACAAAGGACTGAACAGAGATAGCTGGCTGCAGACCATCCCCCTCCGGTGACAGGCAGCCAGAGCCGGAAGGGGCCAATCGCAGCCCCAGAGAGACATTATCTATAAAACTGTAAGCAGGCTTCTTTGCTAACTAAAACTTCTTGGGGGTATGGATGGTCAACATCCGCCTAAGAAGGTGTGCTGGTTGTACATCTAGATAACGGAGCGGTGGGGAGGCGATAAGGCTCAACAATTGCGCTAGCCAAACACCTCATCACCTGAGCTGCTGGGACCTGGGAAGGGCACAAAACGCAGACCCAACCGAGTCTGCGCCTCTGAGGACTACCTGAGTGCCTGAACCTGAGCGTCTTGGACCTGGGAGGTGCAAGCAGCCCACAGCCGGCCTCAGATGTTTCCCAGTGGAGCAAACTAGCGCCTGAGCAGTGTGGGCAGGGCAGGGCGGCTACACTCGCCATGAGCATGGGCAGACCCAGTGTGGCTGAGGCACTGCGAGCACACGCCAGTGTTATATCTTTGCTGCGTCCCTCCCTCCCCACAGCGCGACTGAACAAGTGAGCCTTAAAAAAAAAAAAAAAAAGTGTCCACCACCATCCCCTTTGTGTCTGGGTGGAAATCAAACACTGAAGAGACCAGCAAACAGAAGAAGCTATAACAGAGGGAACCGCCTTGGAAGCTACAGGCAATAGATTAAAACCCTGTGGTTAGTACCGACTACATAGGAAGGGGCCTATAGATCTTGAGAAATATAAGTCGGACCAAGGAACTAGCTGAAAATGAACTGACCCCACAATACCCACAACAAAACCAAACAAAGTCCTAGATATATTTTTACTATTTTTACAATCACTCCTTCTTTCTTTTTTTTTTAATTTTTAAATAATTAAGTCCTCTATTATTTCTTTAATTTTCACTTTTATTACCTACTATTACTTTGCAAAAAAAAAAAAAAAGACCCTATTTTTTTTTAAAGCAAACTTCATATATATATATTTTTTATAATTTTTGTGACCTTTTTTTTTTTTTTTTTTCTTCTTTTCTTTAACATTGTATTTTTGAAATTCCAAACTCTACTCTAGATTTTTAATTTTAGCTTTTGGTATTTGTTATCAATTTTGTACCTATATCTTATTTATACTCTTTGTGACTTTTTTTGTTTTTGTTTGTTTTTTCTCTCTTTCTTTTTCTTCTTCTTTTTTTTAACATTGTGTTTTTGAAATTCCAAACTCTACTCTAGATTTTTAACTTTTGCTTTTTGGTATTTGTTATCAATTTTGTACCTATATTTTCTTTATACTTTTCGCGACTTTGTTTTTGTTTGTTTGTTTTTTTCTCTCTTTCTTTTCCTTTTATTTTCTTTAACACTGTATTTTTGAAATTCCAAACTCTACTCTAGAATTTTACTTTTTGCTTTTATGTATTTGTTACCAATTTTGTACCTTTAAGAACCCAATCTTAAGTATCCATTTTTCACTAGGAAGCAAGATTACTGGCTTGACTGCTCTCTCTCCCTTTGGACTCTCCTTTTTCTCCACTAGGTAGCCTGTGTCTCCTCCCTAACCCCTCTCTACTCTACCCAACTCTGTGAATTTCTGAGTGTTCCAGACGGTGGAGAACACTTAGGGAATTGATTACTGGCTGGATCTGTCTTCCTCCTTTTCATTCCCCCCTTTTATCCTCTTGGCCACCTCTGTCTCCTTCCTCCTTCTTCTCTTCTCTGTATAACTCTGTGAACATCTCTGAGCGGTCCAGTTGTGGAGTGCACATAAGGAAGTGATTACTGGCTAGCCCACTCTCTCCTCTATTTATTCCACCTCATCTCATTCAGGTCACCTCTAACTCCCTCCTCCCTCTTCTCTTATCCATGTAACGCTGTGAACCTCTTTGGGTGACCCTCATGATGGAGAAACTTTTCATCTTTAACATAGATGTTTTATCAATGGTGCTGTATAGAAGGAGAGGTTTTGAAACTACTGTAAAAATAAGACTGATAACTGGAAGCAAGAGGCTTAAGTCCAAACCCTGACTCCAGGGAACTCCTGACTCCAGGGAACATTAATTGACAGGAGCTCATCAAACTCCTCCATACCTACACTGAAACCAAGCACCACACAAGGGCCAACAAGTTCCAGGGCAAGACATACCAAGCAAACTCTACAGCAACACAGGAACACAGCCCTGAGCTCCAAGAAACAGGCTGCCCAAAGTCACCCCAAAACCATAGACATCTCATAACTCATTACTGGACACTTCATTGTACTGAAGAGAGAAGAAATACAGCTCCACTCACCAGAACACCGACACAAGCTTTCCTAACCAAGAAACCTTGACAAGCCACCTGTACAAACCCACACACAGACAGGAAACGCCACAATAAAGAGAACTCCACAAACTGCCAGAATACAGAAAGGACACCCAAAACTCAGCAATTTAAACAAGATGAAGAGACAGAGAAATTCCCAGCAGATGAAGAAACAGGATAAAGGCCCACCAAACCAAACAAAAGAGGAAGAGTAGGGAATCTACCTGATAAAGAATTCCAAATAATGATAGTGAAATTGATCCAAAATCTTGAAATCAAAATGGAATCACAGATAAATAGCCTGGAGACAAGGACTGAGAAGATCTTGTCCTTGCAAGAAAGGTTTAACAAGGACCTAGAAGAAATAAAAAAGAGTCAATATATAATGAATAATGCAATAAATGAAATCAAAAACACTCTGGAGGCAACAAATAGTAGAATAACAGACGCAGAAGATAGGATTAGTGAATTAGAAGATAGAATGGCAGAAATAAATGAATCAGAGAGGAAAAAAGAAAAATGAATTAAAAGAAATAAGGACAATCTCAGAGACCTCCAGGACAATATTAAACGCTACAACATTTGAATCATAGGGATTCCAGAAGAAGACAAAAAGAAAGACCATGAGAAAATACTTCAGGAGATAATAGTTGAAAACTTCCCAAAAATGGGGAAGGAAATAATCACTCAAGTCCAAGAAACCCAGAGAGTCCCAAACAGGATAAACTCAAGGTGAAACACCCCAAGACACATATTAATCAAATTAACAAAGATCAAACAGAAAGAACAAATATTAAAAGCAGCAAGAGAAAAACAATAAAAAACACACAAAGGAATTCCCATAAGGATAACAGCTGATCTTTCAATAGAAACTCTTCAAGCCAGGAGGGAATGGCAAGACATACTTAAAATGATGAAAGAAAATAACCTACAGCCCAGATTATTGTACCCAGCAAGGATCTCATTCAAGTATGAAGGAGAAATCAAAAGCTTTACAGACAAGCAAAAGCTGAGAGATTTCAGCACCACCAAACCAGCTCTCCAACAAATACTAAAGGATATTCTCTAGACAGGAAACACAAAAACGGTGTATAAATTTGAACCCAAAACAATAAAGTAAATGGCAACGGGACCATACTTATCAATAATTACCTTAAACGTAAATGGGTTGAATGCCCCAACCAAAAGACAAAGAGTGGCTGAATGGATACAAAAACAAGACCCCTACATATGCTGTCTACAGAGACCCACCTCAAAACAGGGGACACATACAGACTGAAAGTGAAGGGCTGGAAAAAGATTTTCCATGCAAATAGGGACCAAAAGAAAGCAGGAGTAGCAATACTCATATCAGATAAAATAGACTTTAAAACAAAGGCTGTGAAAAGAGACAAAGACGGTCACTACATAATGCTCAAAGGATCAATCCAAGAAGAAGAGATAACAATTATAAATATATATGTACCCAACACGGGAGCACCGCAATATGTAAGACAAATGCTAACAAGTATGAAAGGAGAAATTAACAATAACACAATAATAGTGGGAGACTTTAATACCCCACTCACACCTATGGATAGATCAACTAAACAGAAAATTAACAAGGAAACACAAACTTTAAACAATACAATAGATCAGTTAGACCTAATTGGTATCTATAGGACATTTCATCCCAAAACAATGAATTTCACCTTTTTCTTAAGCGCACATGGAACCTTCTCCAGGATAGATCACATCCTGGGCCATAAATCTAGCCTTGGGAAATTCAAAAAAATTGAAATCATTCCAAGCATCTTTTCTGACCATAATGCAGTAAGATTAGATCTCAATTACAGGAGAAAAACTATTAAAAATTCCAACATATGGAGGCTGAACAACACGCTGCTGAATAACCAACAAATCACAGAAGAAATCAAAAAAGAAATCAAATTTGCATAGAAATGAATGAAAATTAAAACACAACAACCCAAAACCTGTGAGACACTGTAAAAGCAGTCCTAAGGGGAAAGTTCATAGCAATTCAGGCATACCTCAAGAAACAAGAAAAAAGTCAAATAAATAACCTAACTCTACACCTAAAGCAACTAGAAAAGGAAGAAATGGAGAACCCCAGGGTTAGTAGAAGGAAAAATCTTAAAAATTAGGGCAGAAATAAATGCAGAAGAAACAAAAGAGACCATAGCAAAAATCAATAAAGCCAAAAGCTGGTTCTTTGAAAGGATAAATAAAATTGACAAACCATTAGCCAGACTCATCAAGAAACAAAGGGAGAAAAATGAAATCAATAAAATTAGAAATGAAAATGGAGAGATCACAACAGACAACACAGAAAAACAAAGGATCATAAGAGACTACTATCAACAATTATATGCCAATAAAATGGACAACATGGAAGAAATGGACAAATTCTTAGAAAAGTACAACTTTCCAAAACTGGACCAGGAAGAAATAGAAAATCTTAACAGACCCATCACAAGCAAGGAAATTGAAACTGCAATGAGAAATCTTCCAGCAAACAAAAGCCCAGGTCCAGTCGGCTTCACAGCTGAATTCTACCAAAAATCTAGAGTAGAGCTAACACCTATCCTACTCAAACTCTTCCAGAAAATTGCAGAGGAAGGTAAACTTCCAAACTCATTCTAAAGGCCACCATCACCCTAATACCAAAACCTGACAAAGATCCCACAAAAAAAGAAAACTACAGGCCAATATCACTGATGAACATAGATGCAAAAATCCTTAACAAGATTTTAGCACACAGAATCCAACAACACATTAAAAAGATCATACACCATGACCAAGTGGGCTTTATCCCAGGGATGCAAGGATTCTTCAATATCTGCAAATCAGTCAATGTAATACACCACGTTAACAAATTGAAAAATAAAAACCATATGATTATCTCAATAGATGCAGAGAAAGCCTTAGATAAAAATCAACATCCATTTACGATTAAAACTCTCCAGAAAGCAGGAATAGAAGGAACATACCTCAACATAATAAAAGCTATATATGACAAACCCACAGCAAACATTATCCTCAATGGTGAAAAATTGAAAGCATTTCCTCTAAAGCCAGGAACAACATAAGGGTGCCCACTTTCACCATTACTATTCAACATAGTTTTGGAAGTTTTGGCCACAGCAATCAGAGCAGAAAAAGAAATAAAAGGAATCCAAATTGGAAAAGAAGAAGTAAAACTCTCACTGTTTGCAGATGACATGATCCTCTATGTAGAAAACCCTAAAGACTCCACCAGAAAATTACTAGAACTAATCAATGATTATAGTAAAGTTGCAGGATATAAAATCAACACCCAGAAATCCCTTGCATTTTTATACACTAACAATGAGAAAACAGAAAGAGAAATTAAGGAAACAATTCCATTCACCATTGCAACAGAAAGAATAAAATACTTAGGAATATATCCACCTAAAGAAACTAAAGACCTACATATAGAAAACTATAAAACACTGGTGAAAGAAATCAAAGAGGACACTAATAGATGGAGAAATATACCATGTTCATGGATTGGAAGAATCAATATAGTGAAAATGAGTATACTACCCAAAGCAATTTATAGATTCAATGCAATCCCTATCAAGCTACCAATGGTATTCTTCACAGAGCTAGAATAAATAATTTCACAAGTTGTGTGGAAATACAAAAAACCTCGAATAGCCAAAGCGATCTTGAGAAAGAAGAATGGAACTGGAGGAATCAACCTGCCTGACTCAGGCTCTACTACCGAGCCACAGTCATCAAGACAGTATGGTACTGGCACAAAGACAGAAATATAGATCAATGGAACAAAATAGAAAGCCCAGAGATAAATCCACGCACATATGGACACCTTATCTTTGACAAAGGAGGCAAGAATATACAATGGATTAAAGACAATCTCTTTAACAACTGGTGCTGGGAAAACTGGACAATCACTTGTAAAAGAATGAAACTAGAGCATTTTCTAACACCATACACAAAAATAAATTCAAAATGGATTAAAGATCTCAACGTAAGACCAGAAACTATAAAACTCCTAGAGGAGAATATAGGCAAAACACTCTCCGACATACATCACAGCAGGATCCTCTATGACCCACCTCCCAGAATATTGGAAATAAAAGCAAAAATAAACAAACTGGACCTAATTAAACTTAAAACCTTCTGCACAACAAAGGAAACTATAAGCAAGGTGAAAAGACAGCCTTCAGAATGGGAGAAAATAGTAGCAAATGAAGCAACAGACAGACAACTAATCTCTAAAATATACAAGCAACACCTACAGCTCAATTCCAGAAAAATAAATGACCCAACCAAAAAATGGGCCAAAGAACTAAATAGATATTTCTCCAAAGAAGACATACAGATGGCTAACAAACACATGAAAAGATGCTCAACATCACTCATTATCAGAGAAATGCAAATCAAAACCACTATGAGGTACCATTTCATGCCAGTCAGAATGGCTGTGATCCAAAAGTCTACAAGCAATAAATGCTGGAGAGGGTGTGGAGAAAAGGGAACCCTCTTACACTGTTGGTGGGAATGCAAACTAGTACAGCCACTATGGAGAACATTGTGGAGATTCCTTTAAAAAATGGAAATAGAACTGCCTTATGACCCAGCAATCCCACTGCTGGGCATACACACTGAGGAAACCAGAAGGGAAAGAGACACGTGTACTCCAATGTTCATCACAGCACTGTTTATAATAGCCAGGACATGGAAGCAACCTAGATGTCCATCAACAGATGAATGGATAAGAAAGCAGTGGTACATATACACAATGGAGTATTACTCAGCCATTAAAAAGAATACATTTGAATCAGTTCTAATGAGGTGGATGAAACTGGAGCCTATTATACAGAGTGAAGTAAGCCAGAAAGAAAAACACCAATACAGTATACTAACACATATATATGGAATTTAGAAAGATGGTAACAATAACCCTGTATACGAGACAGCAAAAGAGACACTAATGTATAGAACAGTCTTTTGGACTCTGTGTGAGAGGGAGAGGGTTGGATGATTTGGGAGAATGGCATTGAAATACGTATAATATCATATATGAAATGAGTTGCCAGTTCAGGTTTGATGCACGATACTGGATGCTTGGGGCTGGTGCACTGGGACGACCCAGAGGGATGGTATGGGGAGGGAGGAGGGTTCAGGGTGGGGAACACGTGTATACCTGTGGCAGATTCATTTCGATATTTGGCAAAACCAATACAATATTGTAAAGTTTAAAAATAAAATAAAATTAAAAAAAAATGTTATAAGGACATGGGTAGCCAGTAATTTTCAAATAAAAATCCTCCTTGAGTGCTGGAATGTTTTCTGATACATGTTGCAGGCTGGTTCTCTGGGATGCAGACTCAGATGGAGCTTAGTGCTGGGATGTTTATCAGGGTTGCCCTTTGGATCAACCCAAGGAGGGAAGAAACAGGGTAGGGCAGAGGGAAGGATCAAGCTGCATCACTGGCCAGACGACCTGAGCTGACCCCCTGCGGGGTCTGGAGTGAAGACAGCCCTTCAGGGTTGTCCTGACACATCCATTGGCCAGGCCTTTATGCCTCCCCGTGGATGGGTCATTGCATAGAAGCTGCCCTCAGAAGGCTGATGGTTTAAGGTTGCCTACTTGCACCACTTACTGTAGCTGGACAATGAGTTCTTGAAGGGAGATCAGGACAACATGTCTCCATGTCCCCACAGCTTGTGTCGCAGATCAAGAGGTAGGGGATGAGGATGTACTCTGGGGGAAAACTCTTGATGACTGATGTGCAAGTCAAATTTTTGACTTAGTGATTCTCCTTAATACCCTCTGATCTAAAAAATAGAGGAGGAGGTCCATGTAGGGGAGATATCCTCGTTCTCTAGGGTCATTCCAGTTTTCACCTCTTCTAGGAAGTCACCTTAAGATCAGTCATCATCCTAGATAACTTGTATTTCTGTAATACCCTGAGCACCTCTCATGTGTTAAACTGAGCCATACTTTTTTAATGTCTCTTTGTCATCATCCTGAGATACTTCATCTGTAAACAAGGGCCCTGTTCTTTCCATTGTGCACTGGGTTCTGTAAATGACGTAGCCTGCCCTGACTGTGGATGTTCACACATGGTCTGTTTCCTCACTAAACCACGTGAGAAAAAGACTTGGAACTGTGCCTATTTGCTTTTTGATTACATCTTCCAGCAAAGTGTCTGTCATACAGGGTGTGTTCATTAACTGTTTGCTGTATGAATAAATGATAACTGAGAACAAACCTTCCTTCTCAACTTTACAATTTTGAAATTCTAAAGTAGCCTGGGATAACAGAAAGCCCTGATTTTGCAATCAGTCACACTGATGTGCCTGTCAGTTCTTTCTCTGCTCCTCACCAGCAGTGTGGGTACCTAAAGAATGTGCTGTCCAGAGTAGGACACCTGAGAGTGAAAGGAAAGCAGTAACCAGCCAAGGTGCCAGGGAAGTAAACTGGCGCCATCCTTGACAAAATGGACTATGGACACCCTACACCTGTGTAGTGTTAGTTACATGCTTGTATAATTATTTTAATCTCTGAATCTCAGCTTCTTCATCTGGAAGATGGATATAGTTCTTGCCCTTGCAGAGTTCTTTGGTTGGGATGATAGATGGACCAAGAGCATCCAAAGACACAGATGGAATCACTGACCTTAGTGATTCCTACTTACAAGGGGAGGAGAGGAAGATGGACGTGGATGAAGGAGGTTTGTAGACTGTAGAAGGTGGAATTGAGGAGGTCCTCATCTGATGGCCTAAATGAAACTGTTCCTCCTTCACATGTCATTAAAATGACACAAGCACACAGGGAAGAGCACAAGCTTTGGAGTCAGCCTTCCAGGGACAAATACTGGCTCCTCTGGACATGGACTGGGTTTAGATACAAATTCTGCTCCCATTAATTATGGGATATTAAGGTTGGGAAGCCAATTGTGCTTCAGTGTCTTTGTCTGAAAGTTGAGGTAAAGTTAGTATGATTCTTAGAGGACTGTTGCAAAGATTAACTATGGCAGTGAGTCTCACAGTGTGGTCTGTGCACCACTGCCAGTCCACAAACTGATTATAACCAGGTTAGAAGTAAGTACAGGAAATTCAAGAAAGCTAGAAACTCAGAGCCATCAGCTATTGCTATGACATCCACACTTAGGATGTGTGGGATCTTGAACAGCCCGGATTTTACACTTGCAGGGGGAGGTACACATGGTTGAGATGAGCACTAGTGATGTACAATGGGTCAGTGATTAGGCTGCAATGGGCTGAAAATATAAAATTAAATAAAACTGATACTTAATCCCAACAGGTGAGAAACTCTACTTTTGAACAATGCCAGATATGTGATTAGCTGTCAATCATTACTATCCTCTCCAGCACTATCTTCTTTATTAATTGTTACTGTCATGTTTATGTTTAAAATGAGACCATATAGGCTTTCAAAATTCCCTCCTATATTTATCATTATTTTTATTAGGATTAAAAAGTTAGAAATAAATTCCTGTTGAAGAGGGTTTTTTTTTTTTTCCCAAGTCTAAAAACAATACTGTGCATATATTTAAACTGATTCTTTTCTTGAGTCAGCAATATGGTCCTAATGTTGAAGTAGATACCTGGAAATACAAAAGGCCACTTTAAAACCCTTCAGAGTTTTTTGAAACACAGGGCTTTATGTGTAAGCTATTAATTTTCCTTTTAAAACAGAAAGAATATGGATTAACTAAGGTTTGTTTTTTAAACCTAATATTCTAAGGAAAATACATTTTTTTTCCAAAACCTAAAACAGCAATGTGTGCTGAAAATTGGGAGAAACATATATTTATTTTAGTTTATTACTTAAAAATAATGTTATTAGAAGGAATAACTTTCCCCAGTCCTATGAGATCTCCACCTATCCTCCAGGACCATCTGACTTGCCTTAGGAGTCAAATTGGGGTTGTGTGATTTTTTTGAGTTACAAACCCACAGCAAACATTATCCTCAGTGGCGAAAAACTGAAAGCATTTCCTCTAAAATCAGGAACAAAACATGGGTGCCCACTTTCCCCACTACTGTTCAACATAGTTTTGGAAGTCCCAGCCACAGTAATCAGAAAAGAAATAAAAGGAATCCAGATTGGATAAAAAGAAGTAAGACTCTCACTGTTTGCAGATGACATGATCCTCTACATAGAAAACCCTAAAGATACCACAAAAAATTTACTAGAGCTAATCAATGAATACAGTAGGGTTGCAGGATATAAAATTAATACTCAGAAATCCCTTGCATTCCTATACACTAACAATGAGAAAACAGAGAACTTAAGGAAACAATCCCTTTCATTGTTGCAATGAAAAGTGTAAAATATTAGGAATAAATTTACCTAAAAAACAAAATATCTATATATAGAAAATATGACACTGATGAAAAGAATCAAAGATAACACAAATAGATGAAGAAATATACCATGATCATGGATTGGAAGAATTAATATAGTGAAAATGAGTATACTACCCAAAGCAATTGATTGATTCAATGCAATCCCTATCAAGCTACCAATGGTATTTTTCAGAGAACTAGAACAAATAATTTCACAATTTGTATGGAAATGCAAAAAACCTCAAATAGCCAAAGCAATCTTGAGAAAGAAGAATGGAACTGGGGGAATCAACCTGCCTGACTTCAGACACTACAAAGCTACAGTCATCAAGACAGTATGGCACTGGTACAGACAGCAATATAGATCAACGGAACAAAATAGCCCAGAGATAAATCCACACACCGATGGACACCTTATCTTTGACAAAGGAGGCAGAAATATGCAATAGAGAAAAGACAATCTCTTTAACAAGTGGTGTTGGGAAAACTGGTCAACTACCTGTAACAGAATGAACCTAGAACACTTCTAACACAATAAACATTAAAAAACTCAAAATGGATTAAAGATCTAATTGGAGGAACAGAAACTATAAAACTCTTAGAGGAAAACATTGAACACTCTCTGACATAAATCACAGCAGGATCCTCTATGACCCACCTCCTGAGTAATGGGAATAAAAGCAAAAATAAATGTGATCTCATTTCAGTTCAGTTCAGAAGCTCAGTCGTGTACGACTCTTTACGATCCCATGAACTGCAGCACGCCAGGCCTCCCTGTCCATCACCAACTCCCGGAGTTCACCCAAACTCACGTCCATCCAGTCAGTGATGCCATCCAGCTATCTCATCCTCTGTCGTCCCCTTCTGCTCCTGCCCCCAATCCGTCCCAGCATCACAGTCTTTTCCAATGAGTCAACCCTTCACATGAGGTGGCCAAAGTACTGGAGTTTCAGCTTTAGCATCATTCCTTCCAAAGAACACTCAAAACTGATCTTCAGAATGGACTGGATGGATCTCCTTGCAGTCCAAGGGACTCTCCAGATTCTTCTCCAACACCACATTTCAAAGCATCAATTCTTCTGCACTCAGCTTTCCTAACAGTACAAATTTCACAACCATACATGACTACTGGAAAAACCTTAACCTTGACTAGATGGACCTTTGTTGGCAAAGTAATGTCTCTGCTTTTCAATATGCTATCTAGGTTGGTCATAACTTTCCTTCCAAAGAGTAAGCATCTTTTAATTTCATGGCTGCAACCACGATATACAGTGATTTTGGAGCCACCAAAAATAAAGTCTGACACTGTTTCCCCATCTATTTGCCATGAAGTGATGGGACCAGAGGCCATGATCTTCATTTTCTGAATGTTGAGCTTTAAGCCAACTTTTTCACTCTCCACTTTCACTTTCATCAAGAGGCTTTTTAGTTCCTCTTCACTTTCTGCCATAAGGGTGGTGTCATCTGCATATCTGAGGTTGTTGATATTTCTTCCAGCAATCTTGATTCCAGCTTCTGCTTCTTCTAGCACGGCATTTCTCATAATGTACTCTGCATATAAGTTACATAAGCAGAGTGACAATATGCAGCCTTGACGTACTCCTTTTCCTATTTGGAACCAGTCTGTTGTTCCATGTCCAGTTTGAACTGTTGCTTCCTGACCTGCATACAGATTTCTCAAGAGGCAGGTCAGGTGGTCTGGTATTCCCATCTCTTTCAGAATTTTTCACAGTTTATTGTGATCCACACAATCAAAGGCTTTGGCATAGTCAATAAAGCAGAAATAGATGTTTTTCTGGAACTCTCTTGCTTTTTCCATGATCCAGCAGATGTTGGCAATTTGATCTCTGGCTCTTCTACCTTTTCTAAAACCAGCTTGAACATCTGAAAGTTCATGGTTCACATATTGCTGAAGCCTGGCTTGGAGAATTTTGAGCATTAATTTACTAGCGTGGGAGATGAGTGCAATTGTGTGGTAGTTTGAGCATTCTTTGGCATTGTCTTTCTTTGGGATTGGAATGAAAACTGACTTTTTCCAATCCTGTGGCCACTGCTGAATTTTCCAAATTATCTGGCATATTGTGACTTAATTAAACTTAAAAGCTTTTGCACAACAAATGAAACTATACACAAGGTGAAATGTCAGCCTTCTGAATGGGAGAATGTAATAGCAAACAAAACAACTGACAAAGAATTAATCTCCAAAATATACAAGCAGCTTAGCAGCTTCTGCAGTTAAGTACCAGAAAACAAACAACCCAGTCAAAAAGTGGGCCAACGAATTAAACAGACGTTTCTCCAAAGAAGACATACAGAGGGCTAACAAATACCTGAATAGAGGTTCAACATCACTCATTATCAGAGAAATGCAAATCAAAACCACAATGAGGTATCATTTTATGCTGATCAGAATGGCAGCCATCAAAAAGCCTACAAACAACAAATACTGGAGAGGGTGTGGAGAAATGAGAACTCTCTTACACTGTTGGTGGGAATGCAAATTGGTATAGCCACTATGAAGAACAGTGTGGAGATTCCTTAAAAAACTGGAAAGAGAACTGCCATATGACCCAGCAATCCCACTGCTGGGCATACACACTGAGGAAACCATTGAAAGAGACACATGTACCCCAGTGTTCATTGCAGCACTGTTTACAATAGCTAAAACATGGAAGAAATCTAGATGTCCATCGGCAGATGAATGGATAAGACAGTCATGGTACATATGCACAATGGAATATTACTCAGCTATAAAAATAACACATTTGAATCAGTTCTAATGAGGTGGATGAAACTGGAGCCTATTATACAGAGTGAAGTAAACCAGAAAGAAAAACATCAATATAGTATATTAATGCATATTTTTGGAATTTAGAAAGTCAGTAATGATGATCCTATATGCAAGGCAGCAAAAAAGACACAGATGTAAATAGCAGACTATTGGCCTATGTGGGAGAAGGCGAGGGTGGGGTGGTATTAGAGGATAGCATTGAAACATGTATGTATATTACCATTCGTAAAATAGATGGCCAGTGCAAGTTTGATACATGAAGCAGGGCATTCAAAGCCAGTGCTCTGGGACAACCCAGAGGGATGGGGTGAGGAGGGAACGGGTGAGGGGTTCAGGATGGTGGGACACATGTACACCCAAGGGTGATTCATGTTGATGTATGGCAAAAACCACCACAATATTGTAAAATAATTTTCTTCCAATTAAAATAAGTAAAATTAAAATGAACAAGAACCAAGGTTAAGACTCAAACACACTAAGAATGTTCTGCACAAAGTATACATTGGATGTTTCTGACTAAATTCTCTTTTCCACTCAGTAAACATGCTCACAAGTATCCATCCCAATAGGTGGGAGTTTTGGGTATTCCAAACCATGTTTGATCCAAAAGCTAATCATATTTAATTCTGGAGAACATTACATGAAAAATATTTTTAAAATTAAATTTTGCAGACTACCTAGCAAAAAATGAGTCTCTGGTATGGAGTTTATATCACATTAGAAATGTGGTAAGTAATGGTGAACAGAGGATTGAGGGTTTTATACCCCACATTTTACAACAATAAATTTTTTTTTTTAAATCCAAGAGTTTATACTGATTCTGATAAGACATAGAATTGCTATGAGGAAGGGAAAGCTCTTATTTTGTAGTAGAACACCAGCTCACAAATGTAGACAGATTGACAGAAAAGTACCATGTGACAGCAATCATTGTCACAAATTATTCAGCCAAAATTCATCATTGGCTGACTACATGGTAAATGCTGGGGCGTGGTGTTGAGAGGAACATGACATTTCATGGACTCAAAGTATCTTCTCAGCTTAATTCTTTAAGGAAGAATTGTTTGCCTAAAGTGGGAAAATCCAGCAAACACAGGCCATGCAAGTAACCAGAGTACACATCACTAATAAAGAACCTAATGACACCCTTGTTTTTTTTTTCTTGTTTTTAGAAAAATTTATTGTATTTAAGTATAGTTGACTTGCAATGTTGTGTTAATTTCTGCTATACCACAGTGATTCAGTTATACATATATGCACATTATTTTTCATGTAAGTTAAATAAACAGGGTGACAATATACAGCCTTGTCATACTCCTTTTCCAATTTTGACCCAGACAGTCGATCCATGTTGGGTTCTAACTGTTGCTTCTTGACCTCCATACAGGTTGCTTAGGAGGTAGGTAAGGTGGTCTGGTATTCCCATCTCTTGAAGAATTTTCCACAGTTTGTTGTGATCCAAACAGTCAAAGGCTTTAGCGTAGTGAATGGAGCAGAAGTAGATGTTTTTCTGAGCATAGACCATAAGGCCCCCAAAGCCTGGAAATGTACTTCCTGGTCCTTTACAGGAAATCTCTGCCCTCCCTGCTCCCTCCCTCCCTGTTCTAAGTGAGGCCTGTGTACCAGCAGTGTCAGCTGGCTTGGGAGGCTGTTAGGAACATGTGATTGTGGTCTCTATCCCAGACCTACTGAAAAAATCTCCAGATACCAGGTGAGTCCTGCTCACAGTACAGTTTGAGAAGCGCTGGTTTAGAGGCCTTGCTCAGTTCATCCTGCAGTTGCACCTTCCCCCAGGTGCAGGCAGCCAGAGTGGACCAGGGGGTGTGGCCACCTGAAGCCCCGCCCCCTCCAGGCCATGCTCTGAGCATCTAGACCCTAGAACCCTTGCTCCCAGCTCCAGTGCAGGCCTCCCTCCTGGGACCCATGTCCCAACCTGACAGGTAGTCGAGATACAACTGTTTATGGAGCGGAAGAGGATGGCCTGAGCTTGGACTTGAAGGCTGTAATGCTCTTGCTTGAGCAGCAGATTCCTCAGGGCACAAAGAGGGTCAGAGCCAGAGATGGAAAGAGCAGAGGGAGGGCTAGAGGCTGGGTCAGCCCAGCCCTCTGAGGTCCTGCCTTCTAGCTCCAAACTCCAGGGTCCAGGAATCCCAGTCTGCCATGCTGTTTTGAGGTTGTACTTGACAGTGTGTTAGCTTGATTTATAACTTTTAAATATTTAAACATATAGCATAGGCTTCGTTTATATTCTTGACCCAGGGCCCACATATGTGAGTGGCAGGTCTGTTAAATGCTTCTCAGAATGTGCTCAGAGGACCCCCTGCATGGGATTGGGATGTTGGATCAGATCTTTGGGGCTGGAGCCTAGGACTCTGCATTCTGACCCCTCCCGTGGTGACTCTGATCCACAGCAGAGCTACAGGAACACTTGTAATGGAGGGGAGTGGGGCGTTGAGAGGAGCTGCCCTGAGTGGCGGGAAGTGTCAGGAGAAGAGAGGGCGGTCCCAGGTCAGAGGAAGGTGCTGACTACAAGCTCACACCCTTCCTGCTTCTCTCATGATTCTCCTCACAACCTGGCCTGACCCCACCCCCGTAGTTGGATGCAGGGAGAAGCTGCTAGAATGGGGCAAGGGTGTCCTCCTGTCGACCATAGGGCTCTCGGGGGCTGCCCTGCAAAAGGAAGGACCTGATTCAGGGGCAATAGGAGCAAAGGAGCTGCAGGACCCACCCAGGGAGTCAAGCTGAGCAGGTCTTTGGGCAGGGAGACCTCCTAGCCCCACGGGACATGGGTGGAGTGGGGACAGACTCTGTGGTTCCACTGGGGCTCAGAGGCTGTAGCTGTCAGTTAGGAGTCTTATGACCTCTAGCAAGATCCCTAAGCTCTGTAAAATCCGAGCGTGTGTTAAAATTAAACACGATGGTCTTTCTTTCAGGCCCATGGTGCTGGTAGGATGAGCAAGCATCATGGTCTTTGCCAGGAAGCTCTGTAGCCACCAACAAGCCCTGAAGCGGCATGGTAACAGTACAAGAAAGCCCATTTGGGCACAGCCCTGAAGGCCAACCCTTTTAGATACACTTCTCGTGCCAAGAGAATTGTGCTTGAAAAAATAGGGGTTGAAGCCAAACAGCCAAATTCTGCCATCAGGAAATGTGTCAGGGTTCAGTTCACCAAGAATGGCAAAAAGTTATAGCCTTTTGTACCCAGAGATGGTTGCTTGAATTTTATTGAGGAAAATGATGAAGTTCTGGTTGCTGGATTTGGTTGCAAAGGTCATGCTGTTTGTGACATTCCTGGAGTCCACTTTAAGGCTGTCAAAGTAGCCAGTGTCTCTTTTTTGCCTTATATAAAGGCAAGAAGGAAAGATCAAGATCATAAATTTTGATGATGAAAGAATGATAGTAATAAATTTTCATATACCAAAACAAAAATTAAACGTGATATGATAGTTAAGCAAAAGCACATCCTTGTCACACAGAGCAGAATAAGGGGCAGCTGATGTTTATTGGGACACTTATTACATTACACCTCTGCACTTCTTGATGCTTGATATCATAGGCACTTGTCACTGCCTGTGTTCAGTCATGTCCAACTCTTTGTGACCCTGTGACTGTAGCCCACCAGGTTCTTCTGTTCATGAGATTTTCCAGGCAAGAATAGAATACTGGAGAGGGTTGTCATTTCCTCCCCCAGGGCTTCTTCCTGACCCAGGGATCGAACGTGCATCTCCTGTGTCTTCTGCATTGGCAGGCACATTCTTTATCACTGAATCTGGGAATTACCTGTCACTGACTTTAGGATCAGTTCCCTCAAGCCCCCAGGGGGCGCTAGTGGTAAGGAATCCACCTGCCAGTGCAGGAGATCCAAGAGTAACAGGTTTGATCCCTGGGTTGGGAAGATCCCCTGGAGGAGGAAATGGCAACCTACTCCAGTATTCCTGCCTGGGAAATCCCATCCTGTGTCCATGGGGTCCCAAAGAGTCATCACAGCTCAGCACACACACACATCTCAGATCCCAGGCACAGGAAGGTTCCAGTCACAGCTGTGTGCCACACCCGTGCTTGGCCATTGGCCTGTAGCTCCCTGAACTTCCCTGTGCGAGAGCAATTCTTGAAGCTACTGCTGAGCTGCTCATCCTGTATAGTTCTCAGGATTTCCCTCCCAGCAAGCCACACCTTGGGAATCCTGCTCATAGGTTTGTGATGAACTAAGGCGGGGCTTGTGTGAAATCTCCTGAGACAACTGTACCATACTGAAAATCACCACCAAGGCACAGAAGAATCTAGGCATCCAGGTGAGAAACGTGGAAAGGCTGTGCAATGAGAGGCCAGGAAGGCCTCAGAGTGGGCAAAAGGGGATACAGGCCCCCACTCCAACTACACCCTGTACACAGAAACATACACTCCTATTCCTGCAGAATCACTCTGTCTGTTTACTCTGCTTCCTTGTCCAGGTAGAGTTCTTTATATCCTCAGTATGGCAAAGGCCAGTGGTTTGTAAGTTCAGTTCAGTTCAGTTCAGTCGCTCAGTCGTGTCTGACTCTTTTCGACCCCATGAATTGTAGCACGCCAAGCCTCCCTGTCCATCACCAACTCCCGGAGTTCACTCAGACTCATGTCCATCGAGTCAGTGATGCCATCCAGCCATCTCACCCTCTGTCGTCCCCTTCTCCTCCTGCCCCCAATCCCTCCCAGCATCAGAGTCTTTTCCAATGAGTCAACTCTTCACATGAGGTGGCCAAAGTACTGGAGTTTCAGCTTTAGCATCATTCCTTCCAAAGACATCCCAGGGCTGATCTCCTTCAGAATGGACTGGTTGGATCTCCTTGCAGTCCAAGGGACTCTCAAGAGTCTTCTCCAACATCACAGTTCAAAAGCATCAATTCTTCAGTGCTCAGCCTTCTTCACAGTCCAACTCTCACATCCATACATAACCACAGGAAAAACCATAGCCTTGATTAGACTAACTTTTCTTTGTTATCAAAGTAATGACTCTGCTTTTGAATATGCTATCTAGGTTGGTCATAACATTCCTTCCAAGGAGGAAGAGTGTTTTACTTTCATGGCTACAGTCACCATCTGCAGTGATTTTGGAGCCCAAAAAAATAAAGTCTGACACTGTTTCCACATCTATTTCCCATGAAGTGATGGGACCAGATGCCATGATCTTCGTTTTCTGAATGTTGAGCTTTAAGCCAACTTTTTCACTCTCCACTTTCACTTTCATCAAGAGGCTTTTTAGTTCCTCTTCACTTTCTACCATAAGGGTGATGTCATCTGCATATCTGAGGTTATTGATATTTCTCCTGGCAATCTTGATTCCAGCTTGTGCTTCTTCCAGTCCACTGTTTCTCGTGATGTACTCTGCATATAAGTTAAATAAACAAGGTGACAATATACAGCCTTGACATACTCCTTTTCCTATTTGGAACCAGTCTGTTGTTCCATGTCCAGTTCTAACTGTTGCTTCCTGACCTGCATAGAAATTTCTCAAGAGGCAGATCAGGTGATCTGGTAGTCTCATCTCTTTCAGAATTTTCCAGTTTATTGTGATCCACACAGTCGAAGGCTTTGAAATAGTCAATAAAACAGAAATAGATGTTTTTCTGGAACTCTTTTGCTTTTTCCATGATCCAGCAGATGTTGGCAATTTGATCTCTGGTTCCTCTGCCTTTTCTAAAACCAGCTTGAACATCAGGAAGTTCACGGTTCACATTTTGCTGAAGCCTGGCTTGGAGAATTTTGAGCATTACTTTACTAGCGTGTGAGATGAGTGCAATTGTGCGGTAGTTTGAGCATTCTTTGGCATTGTCTTTCTTTGGGATTGGAATGAAAACTGACCTTTTCCAGTCCTGTGGCCATTGCTGAGTTTTCCAAATTTGCTGGCATATTGAGTGCAGCACTTTCACAGCATCATCTTTCAGGATTTGAAATAGCTCAACTGGAATTCCATCACCTCCACTAGCTTTGTTCATAGTGATGCTTTCTAAGGCCCACTTGACTTCACATTCCAGGATGTCTGGCTCTAGGTCAGTCATCACACCATCGTGATTATCTGGGTCGTGAAGATCTTTTTTGTACAGTTCTTCTGTGTATTCTTGCCATTTCTTCTTAATATCTTTTGCTTCTGTTAGGTCCATAACAATTCTGTCATTTATCGAGCCCATCTGTGCATGAAATATTCCCTTGGTATCTCTAATTTTCTTGAAGAGATCCCTAGTCTTTCCCATTCTGTTGTTTTCCTCTATTTCTTTGCATTGATTGCTGAAGAAGGCTTTCTTATCTCTTCTTGCTATTCTTCTTTTCTTTTCACAGCTATTTTTAAGGCCTCCCCAGACAGCCATTTTGCTCTTTTGCATTTCTTTTCCATGGGGATGGTCTTGATCCCTGTCTCCTGTACAATGTCACGAACCTCATTCCATAGTTCATCAGGCACTCTATCTATCAGATCTAGGCCCTTAAGTCTATTTCTCATTTCCAGTGTATAATCATAAGGGATTTGATTTAGGTCATACCTGAATGGTCTAGTGGTTTTCCCTACCTTCTTCAATTTAAGTCTGAATTTGGCAATAAGGACTTCATGATCTGAGCCACAGTCAGCTGCTGGTCTTGTTTTTGCTGACCGTTTAGAGCTTCTCCATCTTTGGCTGCAAAGAATATTATCAATCTGATTTCGGTGTTGACCATCTGGTGATGTCCATGTATAGAGTCTTCTCTTGTGTTGTTGGAAGAGGCTGTTTGTTATGACCAGTAAACTTGGCTACAAATTTGAATCACCAGGGGAGCTCTGTATATCCCGGTGCTGAAGCCTCGTCTCTGTTAAATCAGAATCTCAGGGGAGGGGATGCAGAAATCAACACTTTTTAAAACCTCACCCTGCAGCCAAGTGAGAACCACTATTGGAGGCAGAAGATCTCATTTCTTCCCAAATGGCAGCTGCTTTCCTTGCTAGAAAGTGTGATGAAGCGTAAGTCGTTTAGTTGTGTCTGACTCTTTGTGAGTTCATGAACTATAGCCCACAAGAATTCCATGGAATTCTCCAGGCAAGAATACTGGAGTAGGTAGCCATTCCCATCTCCAGGGAATCTTTGAAGCTCAGGGATCAAACTCGGGTTCCTGAACTGCAGGCAGATTCTTTACCATCTGAGCTACCAGGAAAAACAGAAACAGTTTGATTCCTTATTTTGTTACCGATTCTCCCAAGTGAGACCCCCCACCCTCAACAGGAGGTGGGTGTCCTTCTGCCAGGGGTGTGCGTATGTGTGTGTGTGCATACGCATGCTCAGTCACTCAGTCATGTCTGACTCTTTGTGGCCCCATGGACTACAGCCTGCCAGGATCCTCTGTCAATGGGATTTCCCAGGCAGGAATGTTGGAATGGGTTGCTCCAGGGGGTCTTACTGACCCAGGGATCAACACGAGTGTCCTGCATTGGCAGGCGGGATATTTACTGCTGAGCCACCTGGGAAGTCCCTATGCTGGGTGTGGCTCGTGCCAGTAGAATCTGCTCTAGAGGACACTTTCCTCTGAAAACCTTCTAGGGGGCTGCTGAATGTGATTCCTATCAACTGGGGGCTGGGGGTGTTCTCATAGGACCGGATCAGCTGTGCTGCCGGTGGCTCCAGATTGTAATGCCAGGCTCAGCATCTCTGCATTCGACACCTCAATGCCATCTTGAATTGCAGTGCTGGGGGCAATGATCCTGCACTCGGCCCTCTGGGCTGAGGTGTCAACGCAGCCGTTTCACACCAGGGAGTCTTGTCTGATGGGCTGGGTGTGAGGTCTCTTCATGAGGCACCCTGTGAGCAAGTGAAACTCGACTCAGCTCAAACGGAGTAACAAAAGGTTAGACTTTATTCTATTACCAAGGTTTTACTATTACTTCCAGGGAATTGTTGATGGGCTTTGTTGGTGACTGTTTCATCACAGCCCAGCCTCATGGAATATTAAGGGCCCCAACTTACCTTTAATGACTGTTTCCTTTGTTACCTGTAGAGATAATCCTGATGAAGAAAAAGAGACCAATTTCTCTTCTATTCTGGAAGGTCTGAAAGGGAAGGTATTGATATAATCAGTTTTATTTTGTTGTTGTTTTTTTAACCCATAAGGTAGCTCCCTATTGTCTGGGGCTTGATGTTGCTCCTGAAATAATGGGTGCCCCTGGCACCCTTCATTTAAGGAAGAAAACTGGATATTATTTAAATAGGAAAGGAAATGACCTAGGCATCAGGGTCCACAGAGAACCAGGTCTGGGCTCTCAGGTGACAGGCTAAGATGTCCTCGTCACTATGGAAACAGTGCATCTATGCTTGTGAGACAGGAAGGAAGTAGGTGGGTACAGATACTGAGATAAACAGGATCCCACAAAAACTGACTTGAACCAGCTAAAATCAAGATGGTTTTGAGGATGGTCTGGTCTCTGACTTCTAGCTCATTATGCCTTCATTGTAACACTAAAATTCACTCCCCTCTCACCACGACAGGTGCTGTGATAGTTCCAAGGCTGACCATAGACAGCCAAAAAGTGAAGGGGGGGGTGGGGTTCCATCTGCTCACCACTCAAAAGCCAATAAAGAGGCCAGGTTGATGGAAAGGAACATTTGTTTTATTTTGGATGCTGGTGTGTGTGTTGGGTGGTGGGTAGACTCCTGTCCAAAGGCTGACTCCCCCTCCCTTGACAATCAGTGGACAAGACCTTTTTATAGACAGAGAGGGATACAGTCAGCATTGTAAACTATAGACAGAAACAGTACAGTCAGCATTATATATTTTATTTATATTTTAAAAAATATTTCTATTTTTTTATTCAGATGGTTTTCATATATGGGAAATATTCTGAAGTTACTTATTTTCCTCTTATACTGATGTGCACTTATTAGTTCACTTAAATTTATTTATTTATTTGAGAGATAAAGAAACCAGAATTTTACTTCTTGCTTATATACTTTTCTCTATGCATCAGTTGCTGGGTAACTGCCTTCATGCCCCTAGAAGAATGTGCTTTGGTCTTACCTCTTTCCCTCTCTTATCAAAACAGGATTCCTCCAGGAGCAACCTAGGAGTAGAACAGACACTAGGGAGTTTGGGGCTGTCATCTAAGTAGTCTGGCTGTCTTTGTCCCTGTCATTTATGCTCACCTCCACTGATCGGTATTGGCCATTATCCCTGTATATCTCAGGCAGTGGGGGAAGCATAGTTCTCCCTTTGGTCCTGAGAGACAGAGAAACTTTTTGAGTTACAGTAAATGTTTTTAGAGATTGCAGCGCCCTCCTCTTTCTGTGGGATGTGAGTATCCTCGTCATTCACTGGGCATGTGCTTTCTAAGACTTCCTATGGACAGGGCATTGAGTGGTTATTCGAGTCAATGTAGGGAGAGGACCTTCTCCTGCTTTAAGAAGCCTATGGTCCAGGCATTGTGAACCAGTGCATATCTAGCAATTATAATTCTTAGCTCGTTTTTAATAAGCTAAAAATAGAAATAACAGGCTTATTTCTCCATTGTTTCTTAAAGATTAATCTGCATTTTACCTTGTATAAAGTAGTGAGTGACTGGCATCTAGTAGATAGTCAAGCAAATACAGTTAGGAGATAAGTAAGAGCTGTTCTTGTGTAAAGTGTGACCAAAGAACCTAACTGTGACCAAAAATTTATTCCACAGTATGTTATTATGTACTCTGTGCCATTTTTGGTCCTTTAAGCTCAGATATATGTTGGGGGCCAGAGTGAGGTACTCCGCCCGTGACAAAGGTCATGAGGAAGGAGGCTCGACATACGCAAAGGCGGGATCGAGCCTCAGGAGTCCCCCTGGAACTCCTCGAGCATCTACCCCCATAACCAGAGCCTGCCTACTTTACTACTTTGTGCTCTTACCTACACCTCTGACTTTACGGGGGGCTGTCCCCCACCACCTCTTTCGGAGAAGGAGTTAACCTAGAGCTCCAGTCAAAAACTCTTGGGTGTGACAAGAGTGTTTTAACCTACAAACTCCTCTGAAGGTTCTCTAGCCTGCCTGACAGGCTCGTCCGGCCACATGTGATTGCTCACAGCCTCCCAACCGTGAGAGGCACAAGATGCTTTAAACCCTCTAAAAACAGGTTCTTTAGAGAAGTTAGAAAACTATAAGTATAAGTATAGTGGGCTAATTAGAAATTGTGTTGGTGAAGGGTTTTTCATTTGTTGAGCCAATGTTTGTTGCTAAGTCTCCATATCCCCTGCCCTTACACACATTAATGAATATATAGAATTAACCTTTGATATCAATCACGTTAGACCTTAGGCTAAGTAAATTCTTTCCTTAACTAAAACCCACTACACCCTCACCCTGTAGGAATGTAACTTTACTTGGGTGGCATCTGTTTTGAGAATAATCAGCCCTGGAGAAATAAGTGTCCTGATTGACTGACCGCTGTCACAAGGAGAGGGTCGTAAATTGTCAGCAGGCCCCCCTGGCCAGAAGATGATGTAACACCCCTAAGACCTCTGTATACATTTGTGTGAAGCACCTGACTTTAATAAAAGTCAGGACTGCTGTCCCCACGTGACTTTTGTATAACATCTCAGTGTATAAAAACAGACTCTGGAAAATAAAGAATTGGGATCAGTTTCTCGAAATACTGGTCTCCCCATGTCGCTCTCTCTCCCACTCTGGCTGAGTCTCCATCTGGAGCGCGGAACCCACCATGCTTACTAATTATGCCTGGGCTTCTAAGATCCGACCGGGGAGGCCTCAGTGTCTCCTCTCCTTCGGGAGAACGGAAGGACGCCTGCGGCCTACGTAAGTGGTGCAAACTTCTTGTCTTGAAGTTTTATTGGTCTCCCGCGTAAACCAAGCTACTCAGCCTCTTTTCTCCACTGAATTTTCCTACTGAGCTATCCTTATTCTATTACTCTTTATATCTCTAATTAATATCTAATTGAAACTATCGTATCCTGATCCTCGCCTATGCCGTCTCTCCTTCGAATACCCTGGATCAGCCGGGGCTGGTCCCCGGCAGATATACTTTAGGCTTGCGCTTTCTTGGCCTCGTAGTTTAAAAAATCCATCTCTCTGCGGTACAGTTTGATTTTTCCACCCTTGTGATGTACTGTTCTTGCTTCCAGGGTTTGACGGCACAGTGTTCTAATTGTTCTATCCAACATGACCATGGTGACCACACTTCAGCTTGCTCTGAAGAAGCCATTTGCCCCAGCAAAGTGTCTTTATACACATCTCTCCTCCTAGTTCTAAATTGCATCAAGCACATCAGAAATGTTGATGCAGTGATTACTCTTTGACTTTCTGTTGGTGACTCTAAAATAATACCTGAAGGTACAGAGAGAGGCAGCCCAAAGTGGCAGGAAGTTCATGGGCTTTGGGACCAATATCTGGGTTCAAATCTTCCCCCATTTTGGAGAATTCACTGTTGTCTGAACTATATTTTATGTAAAAAGATAAGAATAATACGTGCCTTACAATAGTATTGCAAGGATTTGTGAGATGATAAAAGGGTATTGTTACACATTCGATAAATGGTAACTATAACAAAAGCCATTGGTGTGTTTTTCATATGAATATTGGTACTTCATTTGCTATGTGTTGCTGAGAAAGTTAGCAGCAGACATATTTTCTTTGGTAATACTTTTTGTTCTTTTAGGGCTTCCCTGGTGGCTCAGTTGGTAAAGCGTCTGCCTGCAATGCGGGAGACCCGGGTTTGATCCCTGGGTCAGGAAGATCCCCTGGAGAAGGAAATGGCAACCCACTCCAGTTTTCTTGCCTGGGAAATTCCATGGACAGAGAAGCCTGGCGGGCTACAGTCCATTGGGTCACAAAGAGTTGGACGTGACTGAGCGGCTTCCCTTTCTTTCTTTCCCTTTCTTTGTTCTTTTAAGACCACCTTCTGAAATTCACAAAATCTCTATCAATCTGTATGTTGTAATTACAGTACTTCTTTACCAAAAGAAAACCATTTTATGTTTTTGAGGAAAAACGAGATTTTTTTTTTTTTAATGACCCATAATTCCACAATAAAGAAATGATCATTGTTATCATTTTGAAATATTTTCTTTTAATGTTTCTTGTTTCATGCATTCTTGTGCAAAATTGGTATAATGGTTTCAAGTCATTACATGAATATTTTTGGTTGTCTTAGTTTGGGTGTGCTGAAGCTAAAGTCTAGGATGAGAAGTTGAATGCAATAGGTTATTTGGGAGGGGGATCCCAGGAAACACTGGTAATGGAGTGGGAAAGTGTGACAAGAAAGGGAGAGAGGGCCGCACAGGATGTGTTATCAGGTATGTTCCAGGCTGGGTTACTGGAACACAATCCTGCTGGGAAATTGTAGGAGACAGTGTGAAGCACAAGCCTCAGGGTTAGCTTCCCTGAGTGAGGGATTAGGGGTATTTACACACCAGCTCCTGTCTGTCTGTTGACTGAAGGCTGCCAGGGGAGAGCAGAGGAAGACGTTAAATTCCCCAGCACTCCTGGCTGCCTTGTGCTTTAGCAGAGCTGACTCAGGTGGAAGACAAAACCCTCAGGCAGAGTAGCAGGAAGTCAGGCTAGGGTGACATGGAAGGCACCAGGGCAGATACTGACAACATCGGCTTACCCATGTTACTCAAACAGTCTATTTTAGACTGGCTATTGAACAGTTCACAGTGTGGATGAATGCCTCCTCAAGGGTTATAGTCCGGCAGTTACTTTTTCCATTTTCTGTTCCTCCTCACAGCAAAATTTCTCACAGGAGTTGTGCATAACCACTTTTCCACACTTTCAGACACCGTTCTCTGCTCAGCACATCTTTAAAAGATTTCAATCTCTTTCTCTTTAAAATAATGTTTTTCCTAAGTCACCAAAACCCCTGTCTTTGCCAAATCCATTTGGTACTCTCTGTCTTCAACTTACCAGCCTCTCAGAGGCATGGGCTCCAGGTTCTCCTGCACTCTGGTGACTGCACATTCTCTCCCTCCTCAGTTTCCTTGGGTGAGTCTCTAACTGTGAATGCTGGACGGTCTCAGGTCTCAGCCTTGGGCTTCTCTCTCCCTCTTTCTCATTGATTTGTTTCTGTATATCTTATTTTTTAATGAAAATCCTTAAATAACTATTGAAAAGTGTGAATACTTTATATGTAATCCATTTGGGAATTATTTACATTTAAAAAATAAAATTGGGGAATATTTTTAGCATTCTTAAACTATTTCATATCAAAAGAAGAGAGGAAATTTACTAATCATTTAGGAACACTTATAAAGCCATGGGCTTCCCTGGTGGCTCAGCTAATAAAGAATCTGCCTGCAATGCTGGAGATCTAGGTTCAGTCCTTGGGTTGGAAAGATTTGCTAGAGAAGGGAAAGGCCACCCACTCCATTATTCTGGTCTGGTGAATCCCATGGACTGTATAGTCCCTGGGGTTGCAAAGAATCCGACACAACTGAGCAACTTTCACTTTCACCTTCACTTTCATAAAGCCATTGGTAAACCAAAGCACCTTCTGATAACATTCACTTTTCCAGATGTCATCCTTGGGTAATTTCAGTCTCACAGAAGACATCTGATACCAAGAGGCATCTAAGTTGCCAAAATTAGATCTGCAAACTCATAATTATTCCTAGCAGAGATCCTCAGGTCCTTATTTTAAAGCCTATTAAATCTTACTTTACAAGCTAGTTTAAAAGTAGTAAAAAGTAAAGTATTATTAGAAAATATAAGAAATAAAAATATAGAAAAAATAGATGTGAAATTTTTGAAAGTTAATTTGTTGTTAGTAAGTGTATATGAATGAATCTGTAAACCCCTGTACCTATGTTTGTTAGACCCTAAGTGTATTGCACCAAATGGCATACTACTACTCCTGGTAATCATATCAAATAGTTAATAATGTTTGTCATTATGTTCTGCAAACTGCGAGGGAGGGACATCAGCAATACATGTTAGAAAAAACATCCATAAAAAGTCAATACTTTTGTTTTAATATTGACACATGATGGACTTCATTTCTGTTGTCCACATATAATGAAAGCCTTCATGCAAAGGTGTGACTCTTAAGAATGGGAATTGTACACATATTATAAGTTGTATGCTTGGTGAGGGTAGGAAATACATTTCATTCAAATGCAATTTGGTACTTTTCTACCCACAGCTTCCCTGAGAGTGCAATTGAAAGTAGACTGGATGAAAGGAAGCAAGGGGAGTCTCTTCTCAGAAAACAAAGAAAGAATTCTAAAGTTCTTTATGTTTAGAAAGAATATTTCAGGTTTTTAACCTCAAATTTTATAAGAGTATCTAAAATATAGATTAAATAATAATATGCAATACATATTAATTTTGTAGATGTATTTCTTATCTCAAACTCAATTTCTCTTAATTTCACTGAAGTTATATTTAATAAACATAAAATTTAATGAAGGAAAATGGACTTGACTTGCAAGGGGTGGGAAGGAGATTATAACTCTGGTAGTGTTTTATAAGTTATTTTAAAAATTGACAAGTGAAAAAGTAAATTGTTCTTATTTTCTTGATTAAATTGAAGAAAGTTATCAAGTGATGTATAAGTCTAAGAAATACTATAAGGGATCAATGGGGAATTTTATTAATATGAATCTCAATCTATAAGTTTAAAAATCTCATTTCCTCTATTATAACACTTCATTTTTTAAAATTGTTATTTATTTGCTTATTTTAATTTTTGCCGTGCTGGGTCTTTGTTGCTATGCATGGGCTTTCTCTACCTGTGGTGGGCAGGGGCTACTCTTCATTGTGGTGCATGGGCTTCTCATTGCCGTGGCTTCTCCTGTTGTGGAGCACAGGCCCTAGGGCACACATGCTTCAGGAGTTATGGTTTGTGAGCTCAGTAGTTGCAGAGCCCAGGATCTAGAGTGCAGGTTACACAGCCTGTGGGATCTTCCAAGGGCAGGGATAGAACCCACGTCTCCTGCATTGGCAGGCGGATTCTTAACCCCTGGATAACCAGGGAAGTTTGAATGTATAATCCTCAGTGTCTCACAAGCATTTCATAGATTTTTCTTTCTGGGGGAGGTGGGGTGGGGAAGGTACAGAGATTTCCTCCTCTCCCCTGCCCCCACACCCCATAGCCTCCCCACTATCAACATAGAGTGAAAGATTTGCTACATCTGATGAATCTATAGAGACACATCAGTCACCCCAAATCCATAGTTTACATCAGGGTTCACTCTTGGTGTCGTGCATTCCATGGGTTTAGACAAATGTATGATAACATTTCCATCATTATGGTATATTACAGAGTATTTCCATTGCCCTAAAAATCCCCTGTGCTCCATCTACTCATCTCTCATCCCACCTCTACCCTCTGGCAACACTGATCCCTTACTGTCTCCATAGTTTGCCTTGTTGTCATATAGTTAGAATCATACAGCATGTAGTCTTTTCAGACTGACTCCTTTCACTTAGTAATGAGCATTTAAGTTTCCTCCGTGTTGTTTCATGTGTTGGTAGCTCATTTGTTTTTAGTGCTGAGCAGTACCTCATTGCCTGGATAAACGAGTTTGTCCATTCACTTGTTGAGGGATATTGTGATTGCTTCCAAATTTTGGTACTTTGAATAAAGCTGCCCTAGATACTTCATAGGTTAAAAAAAAATGGTTTCTCTTCCTTAAAAATTAAATACATAATGAACCAGCTTACTTGAAATATGCATCCATTCCAGACTGAAGTATCACCTCCTTTCTTTCATTTCATGCTTTCTCCATATTTACATTCAGTTCAATTCAGTCGCTCAGTAGTGTTCAACTCTTTGCGACCCCATAAATCGCAGCACGCCAGGCCTCCCTGTCCATCACCAACCCCCGGAGTTCACTCAGACTCACGTCCATCCAGTCAGTGATGCCATCCAGCCATCTCATCCTCTGTCGTCCCCTTCTCCTCCTGCCCCCAATCCCTCCCGGCATCAGAGTCTTTTCCAATGAGTCAACTCTTCACATGAGGTGGCCAAAGTACTGGAGTTTCAGCTTTAGCATCATTCTTTCCAAAGAAATCCCAGAGCTGATCTCCTTAAGAGTGGACTGGTTGGATATCCTTGAAGTCCAAGGGACTCTCAAGAGTCTTCTCCAACACCGCAGTTCAAAAGCATAAATTCTTCAGCGCTCAGCCTTCTTCACAGTCCAACTCTCACATCCATACATGACCACAGGAAAAACCATAGCCTTGACTAGACAGACCTTTGTTGGCAAAGTAATGTCTCTGCTTTTCAATATGCTGTCTAGGTTGGTCATAACTTTCCTTCCAAGGAGCAAGCGTCTTTTAATTTCATGCAGTCACCATCTGCAGTGATTTTGGAACCCAAAAAAATAAAGTCTAACACTGTTTCCACTGTTTCCGCATCTATTTCCCATGAAGTGATGGGACCGGATGCCATGATCTTCGTTTTCTGAATGCTTTAAGCCAACTTTTTCACTCTCCACTTTCACTTTCATCAAGAGGCTTTTGAGTTCCTCTTCACTTTCTGCCATAAGGGTGGTGTCATCTGCATATCTGAGGTTATTGATATTTCTCCTGGCAATCTTGATTCCTGCTTGTGCTTCTTCCAGCCTAGCGTTTCTCATGATGTATTCTGCATATAAGTTACATAAGCAGGGTGACAATATACAGCCTTGACATACTCCTTTTCCTATTTGGAACCAGTCTGTTGTTCCATGTCCAGTTCTAACTGTTGCTTCCTGACCTGCATACAGATTTCTCAAGAGGCAGGTCAGGTGGTCTGGTATTCCCATCTCTTTCAGAATTTTCCACAGTTTATTGTGACCCACACAGTCAAAGGCTTTGGCACAGTCAATAAAGCAGAAATAGATGTTTTTCTGGAACTCTCTTGCTTTTTCCATGATCCAGCAGATGTTGGCAATTTGATCTCTGGTTCCTCTGCCTTTTCTAAAACCAGCTTGAATATCAGGAAGTTCACGGTTCACATATTGCTGAAGCCTGGCTTGGAGAATTTTGAGCATTACTTTACTAGCGTGTGAGATGCGTGCAACTGTGTGGTAGTTTGAGCATTCTTTGGCATTGCCTTTCTTTGGGATTGGAATGAAAACTGACCTTTTCCAGTCCTGTGGCCACTGCTGAGTTTTCCAAATTTGCTGGCATATTGAGTGCAGTACTTTCACAGCATCATCTTTCAGGATTTAAAATAGCTCAACTGGAATTCCATCACCTCCACTAGCTTTGTTTGTAGTGATGCTTTCTAAGGCCCACTTGACTTCACACTCCAGGATGTCTGGCTCTAGGTCAGTCATCACACCATCGTGATTATCTGAGTCTTGAAGATCTTTTTTGTACAGTTCTTCTGTGTATACTTGCCACCTCTTCTTAACATCTTCTGCTTCTGTTAGGTCCATACCATTTCTGTCCTTTATCGAGCCTATCTTTCCAAGAATGTTCCCTTGGTATCTCTAATTTTCTTGAAGAGATCTCTAGTCTTTCCCATTCTGTTGTTTTCCTCTATTTCTTTGCATTGATTGCTGAGGAAGGCTTTCTTATCTTTTCTTGCTAGTCTTTGGAACTCTGCATTCAGATGCTTATATCTTTCCTTTTCTCCTTTGCTTTTCACTTCTCTTCTTTTCACAGCTATTTGTAAGGACTCCCCAGGCAGCCATTTTGCTTTTTTGCATTTCTTTTCCATGGGGATGGTCTTGATCCCTTTCTCCTGTACAATGTCATGAACCTCATTCCATAGTTCATCAGGCACTCTGTCTATCAGATCTAGGCCCTTAAATCTATTTCTCACTTCCACTGTATAATCATAAGGGATTTGTTTTAGGTCATACCTGAATGGTCTAGTGGTTTTCCCTACTTTCTTCAATTTAAGTCTGAATTTGGCAATAAGGACTTCATGATCTGAGCCACAGTCAGCTCCTGGTTTTGTTTTTGTTGTCTTTATAGAGTTTTTCCATCTTTGGCTGCAAAGAATATAATCAGTCTGATTTCAGTGTTGCCCATCTGGTGATGTCCATGTGTAGAGTCTTCTCTTATGTTGGAAGAGGGTGTTTGCTATGACCAGTGCATTTTCTTGGCAAAACTCTATTAGTCTTTGCCCTGCTTCATTCCGTATACCAAGGCCAAATTTTCCTGTTACTCCAGGTGTTTCTTGACTTCCTACTTTTGCATTCCAGTCCCCTATAATGAGAAGGACATCTTTTTTGAGTGTTAGTTCTAAAAGGTCTTGTAGGTCTTCATAGAACCATTCAACTTCAGCTTCTTCAGCATTACTCGTTGGGGCATAGACTTGGATTACTGTGATATTGAATGTTTTGCCTTGGAAACGAACAGAGATCATTCTGTCACTTTTGAGATTGCATCCAAGTACTGCATTACGGACTCTTTTGTTGACCATGATGGCTACTCCATTTCTTCTGAGGGATTTTGTCTGCAGAAGTAGATATAATGGTCATCTGAATTAAATTCACCCATTCCAGTCCATTTGAGTTCGCTGATTCCTATAATGTCGACATTCACTCTTGCCATCTCTTGTTTGACCACTTCCAATTTGCCTTGATTCATGGACCTGACATTCCAGGTTCCTATGCAATATTGCTCTTTACAGCATTGGACCATATTTACATTAATTGTTGTTAATATTAGCATATCGATTCTTTCCATCTTCTATTTTTTTTTAAACAGTGGAGGAAAATATAATAAAAAACCTAAATGGATCTACAAATAAGGGCCATTATGGTACAGAGGTTATTGTTTTATGGAAACTGAACAAGTTGACTGATAGAAATGGATGGCAATACTTGGTAATCAGTTGCTGGGTGAAATTCTAAGTTTTGAAGTAAGAAAAGTGGTTTGAAGTTAGCAGAGTAAAGGTTATGACCCAACAGGACATCTAGATGTGTGCTAGAAATAGCCTCTAGGCTGCTTTGATTAATGAATAGAAACTTAAGTCTCTTGGCTGTTGCAGAACAATAAGTGACATACACATAAAGGTATCAAAACTTTTAGTCCAGAATTTGGTCTCAGTTTAGACAGAGTGGGGTCTCTCATGGGATACAAGCAAGATGTACCACATAATTTGATTCTGAACTTTGTGTGGCTACATGACATGGAGTTAAATGTATCCTTACGGATCAGCTCATTTGAAGAGGTAGCACCTCAGGCTCTTGGACCAAAACTAACAGCTTTGAAGCAAAAGCCAGTTGCTCTTTCCCAGTTGCTTCTTTTCTAAAGCTATCACCTTACCATGGATCCTTCATCTGGTAGATTGTTGTCAATAGTAAAATAAAATATTGTCATCACACAGAATCCAGAGAAACCCACTGCAGAGAGTAAAACAAACAAACCCCTCCCCTGCCCCCCCCCCCCAAAAAAAAAACCTATCACTTTGATCTCGATTCATTTATGTGGTAGACTCTGGTCAATAGTAAAATACCATCACCAGGCAGAATACAGCAAAACCTACTACAAAGTAAGAATCCAGAAAGAACCTACAGTTGAGTCAGAAAAAGGTATTAGCTGTCAGTGCAGTAGAGATAAGTCAATACGCAATGGGCTGATTCTGAGCTGACAGGTGATACACAACATGTTTTGCCATGAAAGAGAAATGAAGGAATGGGAATGGCCAGCAGAGCCTAATAGCTTCTTTGCCAGAATACCTCACAACTTCCTTGTTGCTTTCATCACTCTCAGCATCCAGCATTTTTTAAGATCTTCTCCCATTTTGGTCATTCTTCAAAGCTTTCAATACCATTTTTGCTGTTGCTGCCTGGGTTTTCTCTAGTTGTGGTGAGTGGGGGCTACTGTTTGTTGTGGAACATGAGCTATTCATACTGTTCATGGGGTTCCCAAGGCAAGGATACTGAAGTGGTTTGCCATTTGCTTCTCCAGTGGACCATGTTTTGTCAGAACTCTCCACCATGACCTGTCCATCTTGGGTGGCCCTACATGGCGTGGCTCATAGTTTCATTGAGTTAGACAAGGCTGTGATCCATGTGATCAGTGTGGTTAGTTTTCTGTGATTGTTGTTTTCCTTCTGTCTGGCCTCTGATGGATAAGGATAAGAGGCTTATGGAAGCTTCCTGATGAGAGAAATTGATTGCGAGGGAAACTGAGTATTATTCTGATGGGTGGCAATGCTCAGTAAATCTTTAATATAATTTTCTGTTGATGGGTGAGGCTGTGTTCTCTCTCTGTTGTTTGGCCTAAGGCCAAACTATGGTGGGGGTAATGAAGATAATGGAGACCTCCTTCAAAAGGATTTGTGGACACAATGTTGAATTCAATGCCCCTAACTCAGCAGCAGGCCACTGCCGACTCACACCTCTGTGGAGACTCCTGGATACTCCAAATCTTGCAGAATTTCTGAGGGTCAGTAATCTGGGAGCAACTTGGCTGGGTGACCTGGCTCAGGGTCCCTCATGGGGCTGCAATCAGATGCACGCTGGAGCTGCAGCCATCAGAAGGCTTCTCTGGGGCCTCACTCAGCAAAGTAATTCTCAAAATTCTCCAAGCTAGGCTTCAACAGTACATGAACTGAGAACGTACAGAGGTTCAAGCTAGATTTTAAAAAGGCAGAGGAACCACTGACTAAATTGCCAACATCTGTTGGATCAAAGAAAAATCAAGGGAACACCAGAAAAACATCTACTTCTGCTTTCTTGACTATGCCAAAGCCTTTGACTTTGTGGATTACAAGATACTATTTACAATTCTTTAAGAGATGGGAATACCAGACCACCTGACCTGCCTCTTGTCTGTATGCAGGTCAAGAAGCAAGAGTTAGAACTGGACATGGAACAATGGACTAGCTCCAAATTGGGAAAGGAGTCTGTCAAGGCTGTATATTGTCACACTGCTTGTTTAACTTATATGCAGAGTACATCATGTGAAATGCTGGGATGGATGAAGCACAAGCTGGAATTAAGATTGCCAGGAGAAATATCAATAACCTCAAATATGCAGATGATATCACCCTTTTGGCATAAAGTTAAGAGAAACTAAGGAGCATTTTGATGAAAGTGAAAGGGGAGAGTGAAAAAGCTGGCTTAAAGTTCAACATTCAAAAAAAGAAGATCATGGCATCCCATCCCATCAGTTCATGGCAAATAGATGGGGAAACAAAGGAAACACTGACAGAGTTTATTTTCTTAGGCTACAAAATCACTGCAGATGGTGACTGCAGCCATGAAATTAAGAGATGCTTGCTCCTTGGTAGAAAAGCTCTGACCAACCTAGAAGTGAAGTGAAGTGAAATGAAGTCACTCAGTCGTGTCTGACTCTTTGCGATCCCATGGACTGTAGCCTACCAGGCTCCATTATCCATGGAATTCTCCAGGCAAGAATACTGGAGTGGGTTGCCATTTCCTTCTCCAGGGGATCTTCCTGACCCAGGGATCGAACCCAGGTCTCCTGCATTGCAGGCAGACGCTTTATCATCTGAGCTACCAGGGAAGCCAAGACCAACCTAGACAGCATATTAAAAACCAGAGACATTACTCTGCCAACAAAGGTCTGTCTAGTCAAAGCTGTGGTTTTTCCAGTAGTCATGTATGGATGTGAGAATTGGACCATAAAGAAAGCTGAGCCCAAAAGAACTGATGCTTTTAAACTGTGGTGTTGGAGAAGACTCTTCAGAATCCCCAGGACTGCAAGATCAAACCAGTCAATCCTAAAGAAAATCAGTCCTGAATATTCACTGAAAGGACTGATGCTGAAGCTGCAACTCCAATACTTTGGCCACCTGATGTGAAGAACTGACTCATTGGAAAAGACCCTGATACTGGGAAAGATTGAAGGTGGGAGGAGAAGGGGGACAGTGGATGAGATGGTTGGATGGCATCACTGAGTCAATGGTTGTGAGTTTGAGCAAGCTCTGGGAGTTGATAGACAGGGAAGCCTGGCATGTTGCAGTCCATGAAGTCACAAAAAGTCAGATACGACTGAGTGACTGAACTGAACTGAACAGGCTTTTCATTGCAGTGACTTCTCTTGTTGCAGAGCATGGGCTATAAGCACACAGGCTTCAGTAGTTGTGGTGCTTGGGCTTAGATGCCCCTTGGCGGCATATGGGATCTTCCTGGACCAGGGGTTGAACCTGTGTCCCCTGCATTGGCATGTGGATTCTTATCCACTCTACCGCCAGGGAAAGCTAAAGCACTTCTCTAAAAATGATTCATGATTTATTCAATCATTTTGCTATTGCTGAACTTAGAAGTTAGGATGTTTCTAAATTCTAATATTATAATAAGCACTGCTCTGAGAAACATGAAAGTGAGAGTTAGTCGCTCAGTCATGTCCGACTCTGTGATCCCATGAACTATACCCTGCCAGGTTCCTCTGTCCATGGAATTCTCCAGGCAAGAGTACTTCCTGGAGTTGGTTGCCATTTCCTTCTCCACGAGACCTTCCTGATCCAGGTATTGAATCCTGGTCTCCTGCATTGCAGGAAGATTATTTACTGTTTGAGTATTTGTACATAAATAGCTGGCTATAGCTGACTTTTTATCTTCTTCATCTTCAAAGTGGAAATCTTATTGAGTCGCAAAGAATGAACATTTTTAAGGCTCTTAAAAATAAATATTGTTAGATTATTTTGTGAAAAAAACGATTCTAATTTATATTTTGCCAATAATATACTACAGTGCCTATCAGACTTTGCCTTCATTAGGATGGGGTATTCTGTTTTTTTTTTTTTTTTTTTTAATGACTATTAGGCCTCTTTATTTCGCTGAAAAACATTTGCAGGGTGAATATGTGTCAGCGCCAGCAGCATCACAAAACATCCTTAATTTATCAGGGTAAGAATGAATGTGTTTGTGTTATTTTATTATTTTTTATTCTTTTGCTGAAATTTCCTTTTTACCTATTCTTTTTCTAGATTGTGAGCCTAATGAAAATAGGAATTTCAATTTTTTAGGTATATTCTTTTCCCAGGACATCTTTATCAACTCTTAACAGTTTCTGGACAACTCATCTCAGTAATGGACTAGTGTTTCCGATGAACTGAAAACAAAATAACTCAAGGTTCCATTATTATTATAACATCTTAAAGGGAGATCACATAGAATATATTGGCAGAAAATAAGGAGTTTTGTTTAAGTTTTTATACCAGAACTCTCTGTAAAAGTGTCATAATGCAAGTATGTCTGAGAGCCAGTGGAAAGTGACAGAAGTAATTCATTACTAGTAACAAAGTTCTGAAATGTGAGGATGATTTCTTTTCATGAATTAGATCACATTCAAGGATTTTATGTCCAGAAGAGGATACTAAGAAGTTTCAAAAGATCTTAGTTAAAAAAAAAACAAAAAACAAATAAAAAGACAGCAGAAGCTAAAGGGACTGAATGTATTTGTCAGTTTGGAGATGGCTAATTATGGTCCTGAGATAGTTGTGGGGACCAGATGGAACAGTCTAGGGCAGTCTGACAGACTTCCAACTGCAGCAACCAATTCCTTTATTTTTGAAGTAGAACTAGTTGCTGAGTGTTTACAACACTGGAAAATGTAGGGAATGTAAAAGAGGACTGTAAATCAGGACAAGTCTGGTACCATACATTGTGGATTGCATTATCTGAGAGAAAGCTAACACAAGAAAGGTAGGTAATTGAAAAATTAAAATTTTCAGCTCTAATCATTCTTCTTTTTTGCAACAGAAAATTTCAAACATGCATGAAATATCAAGAAAATGGTGTAATAAATTCTCATCATGCCCATCAATACAAAATTATCAACACCTTGCCATTCTTATATGTTTGACTCGTAAAAAAAGTCTGAATACATTAAAGGTTTCTTTAAAATCAATCTCCCCTCTGGCATTAAGGTATAATTGACAAATAGTATATATATTTAGATGTTCAACATGTTGACTTGATTTACATATACATTGTGAAATATTCATCACAACTGAGAAAGTCAATTCCTAGGTAGGTTGCTAAAAAGTCCAGGGTCCCCGAGGAGGAAAAAGGGGTCTGGAGCCCTCAAGAAGAAGAAAGGGGTCTGGGGCTCTCAAGGAGAAAATGACAAACTTTTTTCCTATATCACTTTGTGGTAGTCAATATAACAATGTAGCTTGCTCCAGAACATGTTTCTCCTTCTTGAGAACTTTCTGACTAATCCTGTCATCTTCAAATGTGTGTTGTGGGAGTGGGTCTAGTAAAATATATAAGGCCTTGGTAAGACTACTTAGTGGGGGCACTCTCCATCCCCCGCCCCCGTCCCCCTTCTGATGTCTATGTCAGAAGATTTCTCTGTCCTTTTTCACAGTTTAATAAAACTCTGCTACCCAAAAGCTCTTGAGTGATCAAGCCTGGTCCCTGGCCCGAAGCTAAATCTTCTACTTTGGCGATCACAAATTTGACACCATTCACCATAAGCTATCACAACCAAGCCAGTCAACATGTCCATTACTTCACACTTTTTCCATTTTTCTGTCTTTTTTTATGTTGAGAACTACTACTCTTTAAGCAAATTAAAGGTACACAGCAATATTATCACATTGCTGTACACCAGTGTTCTAGAACTTACCTTTTCATCTTGCATAACTGAAGCTAAAAGCCATCATTAATAACACCAATCTTAGCCAAGGTATATAAGAAATTATTAAAGAATAATACGGTGATCTTGTTGAAAGTACCTACATTTTGATATTTCTTCATTTAGAGTAGAAGGGAAGAGAACCTGTTGAGCTGGTAACTAAACACTTCTGAGTAGGAGCCCAAGATTTTGTTCATTCAGTCCTGCAGTCATTCATTCATTCACACAGCATATTCTAGGCACTTTTCACACACACTATCCATGTACCAGTGAGACAACCATGCTGAACCCCAAACTTGGACAAGACCTTGGACAAGGGCTGTCCTTGAGCCTCACCTTTCTCATCTGTAGGATAGGGATAATACCTTCCTGACCAGGACATTGTTAGAGTTGAAACTGAGGTAAGGTCCCCAGAAATGTATTTTGTGACATATGTCACTCTTACTTATCTAAGTTTTGAAAGCATGATGAAAGAAATTAGGAGGCAGTTTTTCTCCCCCCAGACTCCCCTTTCCCAATCTAAGAGGGCAACAAAAAGCTCACAGAGGTTCCCTCATAATGCAACGTGTGAGATGCCACAGGACATCTCACATGGGCTGATCATGCCTTCTGCCAGCTTTCTCCAGGCCTTCCCTGCAGCCCATGGGGAGCTTCGGAGCAGCAGAGGAGGGCAGAGCCTGAGCCTCCCCTCTTCGCCTTCTGGGTGAGCCTCTGGGCTCAGAATAGGAGTTTCAGTAGAGTTTGCAGCCAGGTGGAATCCTTGGAGCTGGTTTGTTTGTGCTGTCCGGTCTGCCTACCCTCCTCCATCAAAGAGCTGGGGCCCTTGCTTCCCACTTGCTTGTGGCTCCTGGAAGCTTTGGCCTGATGGCCTCTTCGTCCTTCAGCCCCCCACACACGGCCCTACTTCTCCCAGAGCCGTGACAGCAGGGCAGAGCCGGTGACCCGAAGGCGACGCGGGAGGTTGCGCAGTCCCAGGAGGCGGAGACCTGGCGGGCGGTGGGTGCTCCACCCCCAGACGCCTGTTGTTCTCAGGGCCCGCCCAGCAGACCCCGAAGGCGGACTGGTCTCCAACATACCCGCGGTCTCCTCCAGGAGCAGCGGGAGCCTCACCTCCCACAGAGCAGCGCAGCGCCACTCCACGCCCGCCCCGGCCGGCACGATGCCGCCGCTGTACCCGAAGGTGAAGCCCAACCCGCTGCAGAAAGCGAACCTCTGCTCGCGCCTGTTCTTCTGGTGAGCACTCCCCGGCCGTGATACGCGGTAGTCGCGGCGCCCTCTGCTGCCCCGCCTTTCGAAAAAAAGTGTGGACCCTCCCAATGCTGTCCTGCTCCCCCCCCACCCCCCCCCTCCCGCCCCAACCCTGCACCCTGGGAAGGCGGAGCACGACTGGGCAAGGAAGTGGGGAGCAGGGGTGGAGAGGGGACCCGGTGACCTGGTGGCTGAGATACAGGGTCTCCGTGCCTTGCCGCTGGCAGCCCCTCCAGAGCCAGAAAACAGGAAGCTGGAAGGCTGCCTAGAGGGAATCACAGCCCAGAGGGAAAATGCGCTGAACACCGGCCTCTACTCTTACAGGCTTCCCCTGAACTGCTCAGGAATTCCCAGTTCTGAACTGAAGCCTCATACCCCCACCCCCTACCCCCGTCCCCAGCCCCAAGCAAGCAGCTTATGAACAACTTCCTTTATCGAATAGTGCCCTGGACCGTTGTTGTTGTTCAGTCGTTCAGTCCTGTGGCTTTGCAACCCCGTGATGGCAGCACTGCCGGTCTCTGTCCCTCATCATCTCCGGAGTTTGCCCAAGTTCATGTCCATTGCATCTGTGATGTCATCTATATATCTCATTCTCTGACACCCTCTTCTCTTGCCCTTAATCTTTCCCAGCATCAGACCCTTTTCCAGTGAGTCATCTGTTTGCATAGATGACCAAAATACTGGAGTTTCAGCTTCAGCATCAGTCCTTCCAAAGAATATTCAGGGTTGATTTCCTTTAAGATTGACTGGTTTGATCTCCTTGCTGTCCAAGGGACTCTCAGAAATCTTCTCCAGCACCACAGTTCTTCAGTGCTCCAGCTTCTTTGCCATCTTTCAGTAATGTCCCCACCTTTTCCCACATGCCCTGTGCGACAGTGTGTTCCAGCTCCACTGGGTTCCCTCTGCCCCCATGTCTATGACCATGTATTTCTTTCCCTCTCCCTTTCTCCCTGTGTGGCTCTCACTGTATAACCTGGTTCCTAGTTGTGGCAAATTTCATGTGGGTAAAAAAATGAAAGGTTTTTTACTTAATGATTGGGAACACTGTTCTTGAACACGTTTTGCTTTTGCCTGGAACACAGTCAGGACTGGAGGATTTATTTGATCAGCCCCTTTCCTTATTGTGGATATCTCCACTTCCACCTTTGAGAATCACTCTGGAGATAGAGTCCCTGAAGCCTGTGAGGTCTTTCCCAATCTCTAGACTTCAGAGAAGCAGTGCGTGGTCTTGACGCAGGTGGTCCTGCCCAGGAATCATTTGGTCCTGAAACCACTGAAGGGTCCCTGAGCCCACAGGAAACACACAGATGAAAAACAGCTCAGAGAGTTGCAGCTCTTAACTGAAGTGTTCCGTGTGGTAGCTGGGCCACTAACTGTGGTCCTGAACCTTTGGGCTTTAATCACACTTGGATGATTACTAGTTGTTTTATTTCTGGACCCTAACCCATTTATATTTCCCAAATTTCTAGTATTTCCTTCTTTTATGGGACAGCCTGGGGGACCTCCAGGGATTGGGAGCTCCTATGCTTGTTTTGATGGTGGTGTATTTAGTGTGTGTAGCTTCATCTCTTGGCCATTTGGTGGCCCTTAAGGAAAGAGGAGCCTAGAAGAAGGAATATGGGTGTGGTTACTATAAATAATAATAAAGTAGGAAAAAATTCTTAACTTCAGGCAGGGCAAGGAACTTTCCAAACACCTTCTGTTTGTGAGTTTTCAAAATGTGTGTGCCTGGAAATGGGAAGGTGAGGACTTTTCATTGATTTGGGTAGGCACCCATTTCCAGTTTTCCTGCTGGAGGGAAAGGCACTATTACCTCTTATTTTATACCTGAAGGCACTGAAGCAGAGAGGTTGAGTAAGTTGCTTACCGCCACACAGCCAGTAAGTAATGGAGCAGGATCCCAAGTCAAGCAGTCTGGCTCTGAAGACGGTGTTCCTTGTATATGTAACTGATGTCTCCTGCCTTGTGCTGGGCTCCTAGCCTAGGCTAAGACTCCTTTTCTTGGCTGAAGAGGTTGCTTTTCCACTCAGATTCCCACAGCCAATAACTAAATTGATGGTGAGACTGGAACAGCACAAGTTTTATTCCATGACCAAAGAATGGAGAAGCGAGAGCTTAGTTCACAAATCAACTTCTCAACCCAATTTGGGTCAAGGTAAAAGCAAGGAAATTGAATCAAGAGAGGGAGGAATATTCATGACTTATCTGAGAATAAGGGTGTGGTTTGGACCTAAAATTGAGGAAACACTCATTTTTAGTCCTTGTGTGGGTTGTGTCATGACCATGGTCAGCTGTCACGGCACTGGTGAGTATGCCATTTAGCATACTAATATATTACAGCGAATGCATAAATGAGGCTCAGGGTCTAGGGGAGGTTAGGTTTTTCACCATTTTGGACCTGAAAGTGAAAGTTAGTCGCACAGTCGTGTCCAACTCTTTGCGATCCCGTGGAATGTAGCCCTCCAGGTCCTCTGTCTGTGGAAATCCCCAGGCAAGAGTGCTGGAGTGGGTTGCCATGTCCTTGTCCAATTTTGGGCCTAGCTAGTTCTAACCAGTTTTTATTTTTCTCTGTAACTTCTTCATTTGAGCCTGAGACTCAGACAAAATCAGGAAGTGAAAGTGAAAGAGTTAGTCACTCAGTCATATCCAACTCTTTGTGATCCCACGGACTGTAACCTGCCAGGCTCTTCTCTCCATGGGATTCTCCAAGCAAGAATACTGCAGTGGGTAGCTAAAATAAATATGTTTGTCATCTGGCTAAAGTTCCAATTCTCACACCCAGATAAAGACCAGATAAAACTAATGAGGCAGTTGGGGATATACAGACCAAAAAGCAGGAGGAGAATAATTGTAAGGGGTCCTAAGAATGGCAGAAGCCCAGGAAGCTGAGATTACCCTTTTGATACTGTCCCAGATTTGTTCAGTCAGGGCCCTTCTGAGTATTGGATCAAGTGACTTTCTCTTTGAATTTTTATTGGAGTATAGTTGATTAATAATGTGTTAGTTTCTGCTCTACAGCAAAGTGAATCTCTTACACATATACATATACACAGTCTTTTTTAGATTCTTTTCCTATGTAGGCCATTACAAAGTATAGAATAGAGTTCTCTGTGCTCTACAGTAGGTCCTTCTTAGTTATCTGTTTTATATATTACAGTGTGTGTATGTCAATCCCAGTGCCCCAGTTTGTCCCTCCTGTCACCCTCTGGTAACCATAGCATTTTTTCCCCTGCATCTGTGACTCTAAGTCTATTTTTTAAAGAGTTCATTTATACCCTTTACTTGCATTCCACATAAAAGTGTCTCTGTCTGCAAGCAGCCTTCTCTAATAGTCAGGTTACACTGTCTTCTACTTGACCACTTATGTTAACATAGAAACAACAGGAAATAGTTGCAAGGGCACAAACTCCTCCTTGATCAGCCAGAAGGTAATCAGGAGCTATGCAGTGGTCATTGTCATGTGGACCAGAGGCCCAGTGAAAATTTCATCTTTCTAAAGTTAGAGCTGGGTTCTTTAGTTGCCCAGGCCAATGTTTGAGTGCACTTTTTTGTTATTTTTGTTTTTTTAGTAGCTTTGGCTTTATAAATTGTTCCTCATTGCTAGGCTCACTAAGGATGCTACAGGGGCGACAACTCCTTCCATTATCAGTCCAGTCCAGCTCCCTCCTGACTAGATGAATGGCTCCATTTGGATGGGAGGTGGGCTGATTGTAATTGAAATCTGAATGTGACCTGGACTGGGGTGTGCACCTCTTATATCCCAGTATCCACTAGTAGAGTTTTCTTGGAGACAGTTGATGGCCCAATGTGGGTGGTCCTTGCCCCAGGGGCCTCGAGGACCCTCAGGGGCACACTGTGTTTGGGTTTTCTTGAGTCATGTTTAGACTAATGGTGGTGCCCTTCCATCCAGGATACTGCTGCCACAGACCAGACCCCCACAGGCTTAGTATGATCCTGTTCCCAGAGCCCTTGGGCATGGTCTGTATCTAAAGTCAGTCATGTCTGGAGGTGGAGGGCTCATCAGAAATATTGGTTGGGTCCCAAGAAAATAGGGATTTGACTAACACATACTCCTTTGCTGGGGTGGGGTGGCAATAGGGGTAATTTTGATGTCCCTGGGCAGAAGCCTGGTGTGAAGGGATTGAACGGTAATTTGGTGATGTTCTCAGCTGTTAGTGGAGTTCCCTGAAAGTATGGGGGCTATATTTATTCCCTGATTGAGGCTGAAGGTGGCAGACCCCACAGTCAGTAAAATTTCAGCCCTTATGAAAGTCTTGTGTTACATTTGAAAAGAAATTAATTGGCCAGGAAGTGATAATGAAACGTGAAACCTGAGTTCTGTTCAGGAAGCCTAAGAATGAATTCCGGGGAACTCGCAAACACAGAGGCGAAGTTTATTTTAAAAGATAGAGATACAAAATCCTCAGCATAGACTCTGAGAGGGGTGAAGGGCCCCCAAAAGACAAGGATTATAGCAGTTTTATATCTTTTCTAGTATTGATCTATACATTTTGGGTTGATTCATGACTTCAATATACGTCATTTTTGACCAATTAATGTAAACATCACAATGTCCAGTTTGTCGATTTTATTGCTTTCTTGGAAGCCTAGTTTCTCAGTTTCTCTAGACATTGCAACACCATCCCTCGACCCTTTCTCAAGACTCCAGACCATTATTTAGGGACCAAATGTATGTTTTAAGTGCTAACGGTCTTCTTGGAGGTTTCTCTTGATAAACTGGACAGCAGTTAATAATTGTCTTGTCCTGGGTCTGAATGTTTTATGACCTTCCAGACCAGGAAGGGATTTCTCTGAATGCCTGGAAATTGGAGCACAGAGTGAGATGCTTACTTGAGAAGAGAAAAATTGAAATTAAAAAAGGAATTAAAAAAATTGAAATTAAAAAAGTCTTACACTGTCTAGCAATTTCTGCTTCAATTATAGGGAGAACTATAAGAAAAATCAATGTATTCATTTTAGTTGGAAAGATGCTACTTATCTTTAGGACATCTTCAGACGGTCGGGGTCAGAAAGAGGCTCATGTGAGGGGAGTCTGACAGGGCTGTAAGCAGGTCAGGGTCCAGAGCCTGTTGGACTCAGGGTGGTGTATTGTAATGTGATTCCCTGTAAAATTTCCTTTGTGTTATTAGCTGAACTAAGGAGGTCATGAGACCGCAAGGTTGCGTCTTACGTGAATGTGACTGAGGCATTCTTGAGTTTGGTGGGCTTCCCTGGTGGCTCAGTAGTAAAGAATCCATATGCCAGTGCAAGAGACATGCGTTCAATCCCTGAGCCAAGAAGATCCCCTGGAGAAGGAAATGGCAACCCACTCCAGTATCCTTGCCTGGAGAATCCCATGGATAGAGGAGCCTGGTGGGCTACAGTCCACCAGGTCGGAAAGAGTCGGATATGACTGAGCGACTTCACTTCACTTGCAATGTATGTTCAGTAGACCACAAACAGGGTATTTTAGTTAAGTTTTATTCTGTGTAAGCCAGAGTGACTTATCGACACCCTAATATATGTGTTTGTAAGCATATGTCTAATTTTCTCCCTACATCTTCGTATAGTTAAAATGTAGACTTCTTTTAAACAATGTCCATGAATGTAGGATTCTAATTAAAGATATGTAATTGGAATATATGTCACTATCCTTTTAATGTTTAACAGGTGGCTAAACCCCTTGTTTAAAATTGGTCATAAACGGAAATTAGAAGAAGATGACATGTACTCAGTGCTTCCGGAAGATCGCTCCCAGCGCCTTGGAGAAGAGCTGCAAGGGTGAGCACAGGCAGCAGGGAGTACGGTTAGAAGACTGAGAATTTCTCCATGGGGCTAAAGGCTTGTGGGGAGGGGCCTTTGCTTCCTCCGGGGTCTTCTGAGCCTCCTTCCCTGACACTGAACCCTCACCCCTTCACGCTGACCCCGGGCTCAGCCCACTTTGGAGGCTGGGGGAGCCTGTGTTCCCTGTGTGAGTGGACGTGGAGGGAGCCCACAGCCAGGGCCCTGGAGACCTAGCTCTGTCCCCAGAGGTGGGGTCCCTGGAGGACAGTGTCTGCCCTTCTGAGCTGCTCATGACCTGTGAGTTCAGCAAAGCTTAGCAGGAACTTGTTTCTAGAATCTGGGACTTTTCTATGAAGACCTGGTCTGGTGCTTTTCCTGGTGCTTCAGTGTCTGCACTGCTCATCTTTCGGGAGCCCTGTGAGCAGTTAGCCAGCATCTATGGGCAGCCACTGAGCACCCTGTAGTGAAGGCTTGTCCTCTGCTCTGTCCCCTCCCCTGTTTTCCTGTGGCAGGGCTGTTCCTCACTGTGCTTTGTCTCTCTTCGCAGGTACTGGGATCAAGAAGTGTTGAGAGCCCAGGAGGATGCTCGGGAGCCTTCTTTAATGAAAGCGATCGTAAAGTGCTACGGGAAATCCTACTTAGTTTGGGGAATGTTAACATGTCTTGAGGTAAAAGCTTTTCCATACAGTGCATTGATTTTGAGTATATGTGGGTCAGTCCTGAGATGGATGGACTGAGGCGGGGAGAGGACAGTGGTTTAAGGTCTGAGGGTAAATCTCATCTAGGAATCATGATGTAGATCAGCAGTTGTATTTATCTTTAGAATAGACAGATTCTTAAAGGACTTGACCTCTGGAGATTACTATTTTTATTTTAAGAGATTAAAACATGGTGTAATAAAAGGATAGCAGCACTGGAAAGATATTTTATGCCATGTTAGGATGTTTTTGGTGCTCAATATAAATATTGAGTGATCCTTGACCAAAAGATCTTACAACCTTAGGGAATAGTGTCCTGTGGTTTGGAGGAAGTAAACTTCAGAGAACAGTGATCAGGAAATGGCAACAAAGGTAACAGATTCCAAAACAAAGGCCAAAAGCAGAGTTTTAGTAAAGCATTCGGACAGTAATTTGAAGTAGAGGATTTATGTGGCAACAACAGACCTATGTTCAACAACATGGAACTGAACATTATTTTTCATACAAAGTTCAAAGCAGATTGTATTTCCTTCCTGACCACTTGCCCAGTCCCTATCTCTTCGAGAGAGACAAGCTTCATCTAAATAATTTCATCTGATTGATAACTGTCATTTATAACTTTATTGCTGCTTCTGTCTCAGATATTCCTTTGGAAAAGGTGTATGGATTCATTACATATTCTAATGTATTGCCTATTGATTGTAAGATAAAGTCAAACACATATCTGCTGATACTTTTTAAATTGACCTGCCCTTATACTTAGAAATATCTCTTAATAGTAGGCTTCTCTGGTGCTCAGAAGAATCTGCCTGCAATGCAGGAGACCCATGTTGAATCCCTGGGTCAGGAAGATATCCTGGAGAAGGAAATGACAATCTACTCCAGTATTCTTTCCTAGAGAATTCCATGAACAGAGGAGCCTGGCATGCTCCAGTCCAGGGGGTCACAAAGAGTTGGACACGACTGAGCAACTGTTACTCACTCAAACTTGGAGTCGAGTCCAGAATAATGTAAGACATTTTACAGGTGCTCAGCAAGTAATTGTTGACTTTTCCAGGTCACATCTGATAAATGCTTTCTAAGAAAGGATCATCCCCTTCCTGTGGAACAGAACCTGGGGCCTTGCATCTGGGCTGGAGCTGCCAGAGCACCCAAGAGCTCTTCCCTGGGGTGTCCCTGGCACACCCTTCCCTAGGGTGCCTCCTCCCCATAGGCCAGGTCATCCAGGCCAGACCCCTACTTGGGAGGAGCTTCAACTTCACCATGAATTCTGTGCACCCCCATGCTGGTTTCCGTCCTGGCTGTGGGGGTGGTTTGCTGGTTCAAGGGGGATCTTGGTAGCCTGGCATTGGCAGAGGGTAGAGGAGGGGATATGCAGGGAAAACTAAATGTAGAAAGCTGTGAGCTCAGTAACCTCCATGACCCTGAAGATCCCGGGTCAAAATCCCCCAGAGGACAGTCCACCTCGGGACACAGTGCCGTCAGCCCCCTGTTCTGGCTGAACCTGCTGGGGGTTTGCTGCAGACCCCCCTGGGTCGCTCGTGCTCTCCGTGGTCCTTTAGTGCTGCCTCAGGGACACGGGCGGCCTGTGAGTGTGTGAGAGCAGGAGGGATGGAAGATGCAGTTGCTGTAAAAGGGTTGTTTTAGGTGAAGAAGGTGTGAGCTGTCCTCAGTCCATTGTGTTGGGGTGAGGTGAGTGGGTCAGGTGGTTTACAGGTGGGCATCATGGCTCTTGTTTAAAGGCTGTGCTGGACTGAAGGGCACTGCAGGCAGTGGGCAGCTGGGAAGGTGAAGTCCACCCACACAACTGGAGAGACAGAGAATCTGTCAGCTCATAGGTGACTGGATGGTCCTGGGGGATGGAGTTCTCGTTGATGATAGAAGTGGATTGGGCATTGTGCCAGAGGGTGGGACAGGTGTGTGGGGCAGAGTGCCACGCTTGAGAGGGCACTGACCACCTAGGTATTGCAGTGCCTTGTGAAGGACAGGGGTGGGAGAGGGGACAGGAACCCTTCAGGCTGCCCCAGCCCTTCTTTGTCCCGTATGCAGCTGTCCCAATGATGGTATTTCCACATAGTCACAGTAAGTGTGTTTGAAATACACAGGTGGCAAGCTGGTGTGGCCTGTTTGTGCAGGATGTACTGACCTCACACAGCAGAGCTCTCATGAATTCCACTTGTCCGGAAACCCTGGGGCCTCGGTGTGTGCCTGTGGCTCATGCCAGGTGCTGGGTTGGATGAGTGGCCTCTGGGTTTAATGTTGGATCAAATCAGGAGCAGGTCTTTCTCTGCTGTCCCTGATTCTCTAGTTTCTCTTTGGTACTGGATGCTAAAGGAGCTTAAAGTCAAATGAGTCTCAAAGCATAGGCCATGTGGCTGGGTTTGAACTGAGCTGCTGGTTTTTCTTGCTGTCCTGGGTTGTTGGCTCCTTGGGTGGGGTCATTAAGCCTTGGATGGATCCCATCCTAATATGAGCTTTGGTTCTTGGCTGTGGTAGCTCATGGCAGAAGCAGACATAGAGGGAGAGGCTGCAGGATCTGAAGTTCTTCCTGAGAGCGAATCTGCCCCACTGTGGTGATGGGAGTGTTGGTTTCAAAGTTGTCCAGCCCCCGGAATACATCCTGTCAAAAGTGAAAGTGTTAGTCACTCAGTCGTGTCCGACTCCTTACTACCCGATGGACTGTAGCCCACCAGGCTCCTCTGCCCGTGGAATTCTCCAGGCGAGAATACTGGAGTGGGTTGCTGTTTCCTTCTCCAGGGGATCTTCCTGACCCTGGGATCAAATCCAGGTTTCCTGCCCTAGAGGCAGACTGTTTACCATCTGAACCACCTGAGGGTCCAGAAAGGCCCCTGGGGGCTGCATAAGGTGCAACTGGTAAAGCCCTGACCCCCTTTTTAGGAGACTGGTCGTTGGGTGGTCATGGTGGAGAAGTGGGGAGTCGAGGACCGTAAATGTAGGGGCTCATCTGTGTGGTAGTACTGCTAGATCTATTAGCAGTGCTAGTTAGTTAAATAATTGATTTTATGAAGCAACTTCCCATGTTGTGATCTATCTGTACTCCTTGTTGGTCTTTGTATTTTAGACAGTGGAAGATGTAAACTCAATCCAGAAGTCTTTAAAACACAAATGTGTTTCCTTGCTGACCTCCAGCCCTCTTTCAATTCCTTGGGTGCACAGAATGCCCCGTGGATCATCCATGATCCCAAGCAGTGTGTTCCTTCCACCCTCAGCACGAGCAGGGCCTCCCAGGTACTCCTGGCGGCACCAGTGGGAAAAAGGGTGACGCCAGTGCAGGGTGAGGCTTTTAGGTTTTAGGATTTTAAGATATGAAAACCTCTGTCCTATGAGAAGTGAGGAATATCTCTACTGCTCAGAGAAACAAGTACCAGGCTGTGGAGCCTGCACAGGTCACCCCTAATTAGAACAGAACAGCCAGCAAGTTCCCAGCACCCCTGGCCGTTGTGTGCACCTCCACAGGGACCACAGGTGGGGAGGACAGGTCCCCACCTGCCCAGGCCCCTCAGCATGGAGAGGAGGAGCCTGAAGTCTCTGCCTGGGCCTGAGTCACAGAGACTACCTCCCCAGGTCATCAGGGCTTCTGTCTGAGAGGTGAGGTCTCTACCTGCTGGTGTGTAAGTGGGGTGACCTCATAGAGCCAGAGTGGGTTCACCCAGTCCCTTCCTCTGAGAGGGGAGGAGTGGCTGGGAATTATGTCCTCTTCCCAGAACCCTAAGAAGTGGCCTGGTCTTGTCTGGTCACTTGTCCTTTGTCTGAGGTTTTACTGATGGTCTTTGGTCCAGGTGGAGGTTGGGAAGCACATGTTTGTGTGAATCTTCACTTTGGAGCTCAGCTGATGGCCAGGAAGTAAACAGAATCCTCTGAGAGTCACACAATGGGCTTTGTGCCTTGACTCACAGCTGGTTCTCTGAGAGCTGCAGTGGACTTTTGCCTTTATTTCCCAACACTTTCTTCCGTGTGTCCCTTACTTCTGCTCAACCCAGGAGGCTGAGGAGTGGCTGCTGATGGCAAAGATACTGTGGGCTGAGAGCTACCACTGAGGACCACACAGCAAGGGAGAGGAGGAGGGGACACTGAGCCAAGTGGACGGGGACCTGCAGAGCAGACCTGCTGTGCGCCCTGCTGGTTCCTGAGAGCATCATGTTAGCCATTAGGTGTTAGTAATACCCACCGTGATGACCTTGAGTTATAAATCAGGGTGATGCTTTTCAATCCATTTTCTTTTCTTCTTCTAAGTATATGTAAGTTTTTATTGCAAAATTAAAAGAATTTTTTAAATTGAAGTATGATTGGCTTATAATGTTTTATTAGTTTCTGGTATACATCATTAGTGATTTAATATTTGATACAGTACATGGTAATTTTAGTTACCAACTGTCACCATAAAAAGTTATTCCAGTATTATTGAGTATATTTTCTATGTTATATATTACAAACTTGTAATTTATTTTTAAAGATTTTGTTTATCTTTTCTCCCAATCCCCTTTTATTTATTTGATAAATTGGTGTTTGTACCTCTTAAGTTTCCTCACCTATTTCACTTGTTCACTTCACTCCCCTCAGTGCATTTTCTTTAAGTAGTCAGGGTGGTAGGTGTCTCTTTTTTCAAAGACTGCATTCATAATGGTTAAAAATTTTAGCAATCTGCTTAGAAGTGAAACTTTAATTACAGGCTAGAAAATTTGGCTTTTAACACATGATTTTTCTCAAGAGTTCTTGTTCTACTACGATCACCTGTAAGCAGCAATGAGTTTTCCAAGCCCTTTGTGAAACCAGCCTCTGCCATTATGAATAGAGTAAGTCTCTGCCCTGAACTTCTGTTAATAAAGATGTTGAAATGATTTCAGAGCACTTTGAGCTGTTGCAGCTCATTTAGTTGTCCCAGGATTCCTCCGAGGGAGGCAAGGCAGGAATTTCCATAGGTAAGGACCTGAAGATGCAGGAGGATATTTGATGCGCTTAGAATCTTGTGACTTGCAGGTGGCCGACATGGTTTCTGAAGCACAGCTTTCTGATTCCTAGACCAGTGCTCTCTACATCATGTCCTGAGGCTTCCTCTCCTCCCACAGCCTCAATTCTTCCTATTTTGCATGTGTATCAGAAGTATACATGTTAATAAACTTCTGATTTTCTTTTTTTAATTAATTAATTAATTCATTTTATTATTATTATTATTATTATTTTTTACTTTACAATATTGTATTGGTGTTGCCATACATCCACATGCATCCACCACAGGTGTACACGTGTTCCCAATCCTGAACCCCCCTCCCACCTCCCTCCCTATACCATCCCTTTGGGTCATCCCAGTGCACCAGCCCCAAGCATCCTGTATCCTGCATCGAACCTGGACTGGCGATTCATTTCTTATATGATATTATATGTGTTTCAATGCCATTCTCCCAAATCATCCCCCTCTTCCCTGTCCCACAGAGTCCAAAAGACTGTTCTATACATCTGTGTCTCTTTTGCTGTCTCGCAGATTTTCTCCTGTTATTCTGTCATTTATTATAAAGATCCTCAGCTAAGAACTCAGAAGGGTAAAGGGAAATAAGCCCCTATGTCACTCTAAGTCAGCTTCAATAATTGCTATAATGAGCAGTCTTGATTCATCTGAAACTCGCTCTCACTTCCCAAGATTAATTTAAAGCAGTTCCAAAACATCATATCATTTTTATCCATAAATATTTTAGTATGTATCTTTAAAAGATGTGGAATCTCCCCCAACTAAACATATTTGCTGCTGCTGCTATGCCGCTTCAGTCATGTCCGACTCTGTCCGACCCCCCATAGACGGCAGCCCACGAGGCTTCCCCGTCTCTCGGATTCTCCAGGCAAGAACACTGGAGTGGGTTGCCATTTCCTTCTCCAATGCATGAAAGTGAAAAGTGAAAGTGAAGTCGCTTAGTCATGTCCGACTCTTAGCGACCCCATGGACTGCCGCCTACTAGGCTCCTCCATCCATGGGATTTTCTAAGCAAGAGTACTGGAGTGGGTTGCCATTGCCTTCTCCACTAAACATATTTAGCATAAACATTATTATTATTATGCATAAATATTTACTTCAATGTCATCAATAACTAGCTAGTGCTCACAGTTGTCTTTTTCCCCTCTTCTTTTGGAAGCAGTATTAAATAAGGTACACTTGGCTGACACAGGTTATTCAGATTGCCTTTCTGTTCCCCTCCACCCCGAGCCTCTAGGTTGTTTGTCCTGTAGAGATTCCCACAGCCTGGATTTGGCTGATTGCTTCTCCCCCTGTGTCAATGAACATGTTCCTCTGGCACCTTAGGTTGGTGTTTAGGTCTAGAAGTTTGATGTAACTCCTTTGGATTTTCTTCACCCCTTTTGTCGATGTAGGAGGTAGGGTTGTATATCTCCCTTATGAGGTACATACCATCTTTTGTGTGTTGCAGGGGTGGTGGTATGGGTGTGTGTGTAATGTTAGGAGCTATTCATGATCCTTTCTCAAAGTCCATTAATTCATTAAGGGTTGCAAAATGGGTAAGCTCTTTGATTAACCCTGAAATATAGTATTTATAGGGAAAGTAGGAGAAAATGATTTTTTCACTTTTTAAAACCTGTTTTCAAAATGATAAATTGGTTCTCCTCTGGGGCTAGTGAGTTTTTATTGTTTTTTGGTTTGGTTTTGTATATGTCAGTTTGAGCTCATGGATTTCAGCATTTCTGACCTGCTTCAGTCCATTTCATTTGTTATGCTTGTGCAAACATTTGGCCATCTTTGGGCAATGCGAGTCTATTCAGGCTGGGTCCTAAGTATTTTTGCACATACTCTAGAAGTCTTGGCTAGTTTTTTTTTTTTTAATGTCTTTTTTTGTTTTGTTTTTTGGTTTCTGGTGTGACAGGATGTTTTTATCTCATTTTGTACAGCATTTTCTCAGCCCTGGAATCATCCATTTCTCCAAGCAGCCCTGTCTTCTTTTAGTGTGAAATGGTATTTATAAACAATAGTCTGATTGCTAGAGGAGCTTACTGCTCTTGATTGTTTTTCTTGGCTTTTGCATTAGACAAAGTTAGAATACATTTCTTAAGGTAAACAAATATGTTTATAAGGGTGTTTCCAATCCAATTCAGGTACAGGATACTAGTGTTTTACTTCATCTTATTGTGCTTCAGTTCAGTTCAGCCACTCAGCCATGTCTGACTCTTTGCGACTCCAAGAACCGCAGCACGCCAGGCCTCCCTGTCCATCACCAACTCCAGGAGTTTACTCAAACTCATGTCCATTGAGTCGGTGATGCCATTCAACCATCTCATCCTCTGTCATCCCCTTCTCCTCCTGCCCTCAATCTTTCCCAGCATCAGGGTCTTTTCCAATGAGTCGGTTCTTCGTATCAGGTGGCCAAAATATTGGAGTTTCAGCTTCAACCTCACTCCTTCAATTGAACAGCCAGAACTGATCTCCTTTAGGATGGACTGGATGGATCTCCTCGCAGTTCAAGGGACTCTCAAGAGTCTTCTCCAGCACCACAGTTCAAAAGCATCAATTCTTCAGCGCTCAGCTTTCTTTATAGTCCAACTCTCACATCCATACATGACCACTGGAAAAACCATAGCCTTGACTAGACGGACCTTTGTTGACAAAGTAATGTCTATGCTTTTTAATCTGCTGTCTAGGTTGGTCATAACTTTCCTTCCAAGTAAGTGTCTTTTAATTTCATGGCCGCAATTACCATCTGCAGTGATTTTGAAGCCCTAAAAAATAAAGTCAGCCACTGTTTCCACTGTTTCCCCATCTATTTGCCATGAAGTGATGGGACCAGATGCCATGATCTTCGTTTTCTGAATGTTGAGCTTTAAGCCAACTTTTTCACTCTTCTCTTTCACTTTGATCAAGAGGCTCTTCAGTTGTTCTTCACTTTCTGCCGTAAGGGTGGTGTTATCTGCATATCTGAGGTTACTGATATTTCTCCCATCAATCTTGATTCCAACTTGTGCTTCATCCAGCCCAGGGTTTCTCATGATGTACTCTGCATAGAAGTTAAATAAGCAGGATTACAATACATAGCCTCGACGTACTCCTTTTCCTATTTGGAACCAGTCTGTTGTTCCATGTCCAGTTCTAACTGTTGCTTCCTGACCTGCATAAAGGTTTCTCCAGAGGTAGGTTAGGTGGTCTGTATTCCCATCTCCTTCAGAATTTTCCACAGTTTATTGTTACTGTGCTTGCATGTCTCTTTTCTCCCATCATCTATTCTCTTTGTCCAATGTGTAAGCCCAATTCTCAATGATATCAACATAATTATTCATTTCTTATACGTTATAAAGTGACTTCTGAAAGCAATCTAATATTTTTATTTTCTTTTGGAGTTCATACTGTGTTCATTTGGGTGTATCATGCAGAGCATGTGTTTTCAAATTATTTTGTTTCAAATCACTTTTGATACTTCTTTTTTGTATGGCTCTGCAAAACAAAACAGAATGGGTTTATATATTTAGGTACTTTTACTCTAAAATTTTAGGAATTGCTTTTTAAAAATTTAGTTATTTTATAATTATAATTCTGTGTAATGTTTTCATAATTCCAAAATCAAGAAAAGGCTACTTAAAGAAGTCTAATATCATTGTTAGCTCTATTCTAATTCTCCTTCTTCTTTTATAGATAACTTTCCATGCTAATTTTGACTCATCTTTTTATTAATGTTTCTTAAATAAATTTTTTTCTCAACATTTCATTTTTCTGACTGTGCAGAATGAACATTTTCAATTTCAATACTGTAATCTCTGGACTTTTCTGGAAGCATGAAATGTGCAATGGAACTCTGGTAAAAAGTCTTTGTGATCATTGTAATTCCTGCAGATCAAGTCTGCAGCCATTCCAGGCTCAGATGCCATGACAGTGTGAGATTGGAGGTTAGCAGACACTTACATGGGGTTAGTTTCCACATCCAGAATCTATAGGGAGAGGAATCTTCTCCACCCTAATCAGTTGAACCTAAACCAGTTTCTGGCGGCTGGGTCTTGGGTGTCAGAGTGCACTTATCCCCTCCCAGGTGATGCTAAGGTGTGGTCAGGATGAAGACCAGTGTGCAAGAGACGAGTGAAGGCTAATATGTCTAGAATCCTGATGGTTATGATTTCCGCAAGTTCACTGCTTTTCCTCCTTATCTTTGGATTTTTCTCAACTCTACATTTTGTCACCTTTCACCCAGTTCTAAATATTCTGTCTATTGGTTTTTTCCTACAGGCCCATTCTTTTCTGCTTATATGTCTCAGTCAAGTGTTTGGTAAAACTTTGATAGCTTGTTTCTATTTTTGTGTCTTTTTTCCCCATGAATGAGATATGAGGAAGTTGCCTGAGAAATGTTTCAAGTGCATTAACATGCAGAAGGAATTCTACCCATTCAGAAGTTCTAGCATCTAAGCTAACCCTGTAAGAAGTTACCCTAAGAAGCAAAAGGTGGGACCCAATGTCAGGTGCTTTCATGAGGCTTAATACTAAAGACTACCAATGAATGTCTACCTCGAGTTTCCCTGGCAGTCTACTGATTAAGACTGCATGTCCCTGGTGCAGATGCCAGGGTTTTTTTTTTTTTTTAACGAATTTATTTATTTTAATTGGAAACTAATTGCTTTACAATATTGTGGTGGTTTTGCCAAACATTGACATGAATCAGCCATGGGTGTACATGTGTTCCCCCACCCAGAACCCCCCTCCTACCCCCCTACCTTCCTTCCTACCCCATCCTTCTTGGTTGTCCCAAAGCACCAGCTTTGGGTGCTCTGCTTCATGCATCAAACTTGCACAGGTCGTCTGTTTTACATATGGTAATACATATGTTTCAATGCTATGCTCTCATATCGTCCTGCCCTCTCCTTCTCCCACATAGTCCAAAAGTCTCTTCTTTACATCTGTATATTTTTTGCTGTCTTGCATATAGGGTTGTCATTACTGTCTTTCTAAATTCCATATATATGCATTAATATACTGTACTGGTATTTCTCTTTCTGACTTACTTCATTCTGTATAATAGGCTCCAATTTTATTTACCTCATTAGAACTGACACTAACACATTCTTTTTTATAGCTGAGTAATATTCCGTTGTGTATATATACCACAACTTCCTTATCCGTTCATCTGCCAATGGACATCTAGGTTGCTTCCATGTCTAGCTATTATAAATAGTGCTGTAATGAACATTGGGGTACATGTTTCTCTTTCAATTCTGGCTTCCTCAGTGTATATACGCAACAGTGGTATTGGTGGGTCATATGGCAATTCTATTTCCAGTTTTTTTTAAGGAATCTCCACACTGTTCTCCATAGTAGATGCCAAGGTTTTTGATCCCTGATCAGAGAACTAAGATTCTGCATGCCACACTGTATGCCCAAAATAAAAAGTCTGCGTCAGAGACTCAGACTCTCAGATTATCCTGAATAATGGATGTGGTGGTATTAAATTCAGTTCTTTTAAAGATCCTTTATGATTTCAGATTTGTGAAGAATTCTTGTGAAAGAATAAGACTATATGCTCAATTGTCATACATGTGATCATAGATTGATGTCGAAGAGGAAGGGTTTAAGGGGGCAGTGTTTGACCTTGTTCCTGCTTATCAAGGGGATGCTACCCCACGTCCAAGGTCAGGGGCAGCAGCCGAGAGTGCCAGGCTGTGACAGTGCAGGAGCAGCTGAGAGGAGCTACCCCATGCACGAGGCCAGGGGCGGCGGCTGGGAGAAGCAACCCCATGTCCAAGGAGCAGTGGCTGTGCGGGCGCAGGAGGGCCTAGAGGAGCTATTCCACATTCAAGGTCAAGAGGGGTGGCAATGAGGAGATATCACTCGTCCAAGGTAAGGAGCAGCAGTTGCACTTTGCTGGAGCAGCCGTGAAGAGATACCCCACGTCCAAGGTAAGAGAAATCCAAGTAAGACGGTAGGTGTTGCAAGAGGGCATCAGAGGGCAGACACACTGAAACGATAACTGCAGGAAGCTAGTCAATCTAATCACACTAGTACCACAGCCTTGTCTAACTCCATGAAACTAAGCCATGCCCATGGGGCCACCCAAGACTGGCGGGTCATGGTGGAGAGGTCTGACAGAATGTGGTCCACTGGAGAAGGGAATGTCAAACCACTTAAGTATTCTTGCCTTGAGAACCCCATGAACAGTATGAAAAGGCAAAATGATAGGATACTGAAAGAGAAACTCCCCAAGTCAGTAGGTGCCCAATATGCTACTGGAAATCAGTGGAGAAATAACTACAGAAAGAATGAAGGGATGGAGCCAAAGCAAAAACAATACCCAGTTGTGGGTATGACTGGTGATAGAAGAAAGGTCTCATGTTGTAAAGACCAATATTTCATATGAACCTGGAATGTCAGGTCCATGAATCAAGGCAAATTGGAAGTGGTCAAACAAGAGATGGCAAGAGTGAATGTCAACATTCTAGGAATCAGCGAACTGAAATAGACTGGAATGGGTGAAGTTAACTCAGAAGACCATTATATCTACTACTGCAGGCAGGAATCCCTTAGAAGAAATGCAGTAGCCATCATGGTCAACAAAAGAGTTGGAAATGCAGTACTTGCATACAGTCTCAAAAATGACAGAATGATCTCTGTTCGTTTCCAAGGCAAACCATTCAATATAACAGTAATCCAAGGCTATGCCCCAGCCATAACGCTAAAGAAGCTGAAGCTGAACGGTTCTATGAAGACCTACAAGACCTTTTAGAACTAACACCCAAAAAAGATGTCCTTCTCATTATAGGGGACTGGAATGCAAAAGTAGGAAGTCAAGAAACACCTGGAGTAACAGGTAGATTTGGCCTTGGAATATGGAATGAAGCAGGCAAAGACTAATAGAGTTTTGCCAAGAAAATGCACTGGTCATAGCAAACACCCTCTTCCAACAACACAAGTGAAGACTCTACACATGGACTTCACCTGATGGTCAACACCCAAATCAGATTGATTATATTCTTTGCAGCCAAAGATGGAGAGGCTCTATACAGTCAACAAAAACAAGACCGGGACCTGACTGTGGCTCAGATCATGAACTCCTAAATTAGATTTAAATTGAAGAAAGTAGGGAAAACCACTAGACCATTCAAGTATGACCTAAGTCAAATCCCTTATGATTATACAGTGGAAGTGAGAAATAGATTTAAGGGACTAGATCTGATAGACAGAGTGCCTGATGAAATATGGACAGAGGTTTGTGACACTGTACAGGAGACAGGGATCAAGATCATCCCCATGGAAAAGAAATGCAAAAAAGCAAAATGGCTGTCTGAGGAGGCCTTACAAATAGCTGTGAAAAGAAGAGAAATGAAAAGCAAAGGAGAAAAGAAAAGATATAAGCATCTGAATGCAGAGTTCCAAAGAATAGCAAGAAGAGATAAGAAAGCCTTCCTCAGCAATCAATGCAAAGAAATAGAGGAAAACAACAGAATGGGAAAGACTAGAGATCTCTTCAAGAAAATTAGAGATACCAAGGGAACATTTCATGCAAAGATGGGCTCAATAAAGGACAGAAGTGGTATGGATCTAACAGAAGCAGAAGATATTAAGAAGAGGTGGCAAGAATACACAGAAGAACTGTACAAAAAAGATCTTCATGACCAAGATAATCACGATGGTGTGATCACTCACCTAAAGCCAGACATCCTGGAATGTGAATTCAAGTGGTCCTTAGAAAGCATCACTACGAACAAAGCTAGTGGAGGTGATGGAATTCCAGTTGAGCTATTTCAAATCCTGAAAGATGATGCTGTGAAAGTACTGCACTCAATATGCCAGCAAATTTGGAAAACTCAGCAGTGGCCACAGGACTGGAAAAGGTCAGTTTACATTCCAATCCCAATGAAAGGCAATGGCAAAGAATGCTCAAACTACCACACAATTGCACTCATCTCACACGCTAGTAAAGTAATGCTCAAAATTCTCCAAGCCAGGCTTCAGCAATACGTGAACCGTGAATTTCCAGATGTTCAAGCTGGTTTTAGAAAAGGCAGAGGAACCAGAGATCAAATTGCTAACACCCACTGGATCATGGAAAAAGCAAGAGAGTTCCAGAAAAACATCTATTTCTGCTTTATTGACTGTGCCAAAGCCTTTGACTGTGTGGGTCACAATAAACTGTGGAAAATTCTGAAAGAGATGGGAATACCAGTCCACCTGATCTGCATCTTGAGAAATTTGTATGCAGGTCAGGAAGGAACAGTTAGAACTGGACATGGAACAACAGACTGGTTCCAAATAGGAAAAGGAGTACGTCAAGGCTGTATATTGTCACCCTGCTTATGTAACTTATATGCAGAATACGTCATAAAAAATGCTAGGCTGGAAGAATCACAAGCTGGAATCAAGATTGCTGGGAGAAATATCAATAACCTCAGATATGCAGATGACACCACCCTTATGGCAGAAAGTGAAGAGGAACTCAAAAGCCTCTTGATGAAAGTGAAAGTGGAAAGTGAAAAAGTTGGCATAAAGCTCAACATTCAGAAAACAAAGATCATGGCATCCGGTCCCATCACTTCAGGGGAAATAGATGGGGAAACAGTGGAAACAGTGCCAGACTTTATTTTTCTGGGCTCCAAAATCACTGCAGATGGTGACTGCAGCTGTGAAATTAAAAGACGCTTACTCCTTGGAAAGAAAGTTATGACCAACCTAGATAGCATATTCAAAAGCAGAGACATTACTTTGCCAACAAAGGTCCGTCTAGTCAAGGCTATGGTTTTTCCAGTGGTCATGTATGGATGTGCGAGTTGGACTATGAAGAAATCAGAGTGCTGAAGAATTGATGCTTTTGAACTGTGGTATTGGATAAGACTCTTGAGAGTTCCGTGGACTGCAAGGAGATCCAACCAGTCTGTTCTGAAGATCAGCCCTGGGATTTCTTTGGAAGGAATGATGTTAAAGCTGAAACTCCAGTACTTTGGCTACCTCATGGGAAGAGTTGACTCATTGCAAAAGACTCTGATGCTGGGAGGGATTGGGGGCAGGAGGAAAAGGGGATGACAGAGGATGAGATGGCTTGATGGGATCACTGACTTGATGGGCGTGAGTCTGAGTAAACTCCAAGAGCTGGTGATGGATAGGGAGGCCTGGTGTGCTGCAATTCATGGGGTCGCAAAGAGTCGGACACCACTGAGCAACTAACCTAACTGAACTGAACTGCTTATTAAGACTATTTTAATTTGGTTAGTTTCATGGTTGATAGGATAAGTCAATGGCACCCCACTCCCATGGACAGAAGAGCCTGTTAGGCTGCAGTCTTTGGGGTCGCTAAGAATCAGATTTGACTGAGCGACTTCATTTTCACTTTTCACTTCATGCATTGGAGAAGGAAATGGCAACCCACTCCAGTGTTCTTGCCTGGAGAATCCCAGGGACGGGGGATCCTGCTGGGCTGCCATTTATGGGGTCACACCGAGTTGGACCCGACTGAAGCGACTTAGCAGCAGCAGCAGTGTGGTTGATAATGAATATTTTCTCAGTTGTTTTCTCTCTTATTAGTTGAAGGTGAGAATCGGGAATGTGCAGATGAGAGAATTCCTTGTTGGTGCGTGCTCACACTTGTGTACACGTCGTGGGGTTAGGTCCTGGAAATGCTGCCACCAGTGTCTGTGTCCCCAGCCACAGCCACTCCTTACCTCTCTGAGAGACTCTCTAAGACAGAGTCTTCTGAAATTGGACCTTTCCTTGGGATTCACACCACTATTTGATTTCGAGATAATACTTGGAACAGAGCATTGAGCATATGTAGGCGCTAATCTTCTGGTAGTCAGAAAAAGTTTTGCCTGGTTTGCCTCAGCCCGTTTTACCAAATGCCAGAAATGGAAATATTCACAGATTACAAATGGTGCTGATAGCTGTCCTATTAAATGACTCTTCATCTCTAACCTTTCCTTGTGTGTGGAGGGGACAGATTTCCTCAGTCTACCTTTGAGGGCCATAATCGTTTCTGTCCTATGTGTTCTGGAAGCTTGCAAGAGTCATATTTAATATGTGTATTTTTATTCTCTATATGTTCTTTGGGGTTTTGTTTTCACAATTTTGTGCTATTCACTATTTTGCTTTCTATTTTTTTTTTTTTTTTTGAGAGGAATTACTGGAAAATTGTTCTTTGCTTGCTGTTATTTTTCATATGGAGTATAATATCAGTTTTCTGTTTTCAATAGTTTCAACTTAGGCCAGAATGGAAATTCCTTGTATGTTATACTTTTCATCACTTTTCTGAATTACCATGACTGCTCCTTGTTAGAGGAAAACTTGTGCATTTGTACTCAGTCACTCAGTTGTGTCTGATTCTTTGTGATCCCAAGGACTATAGCCTGCCAGGCTCCTCTTTCCATGGGATTCTCCAGGCAAGAATACTGGAGTGGGTTGCCATTTCCTCCTCTAGAGGATCTTCCCAACATAGGGATCAAACCTGCATCTGCTGTGTCTCCTGCATTGAGATGAATTCCTTATCATTGAGCCATTGGAGGAAGTCCCAAAATAGTGCTTAAGAATAACAAATGACTTTCCTCCCAAATTACATCAGATCAAAGTAACAGGTCATGACTGAAAACCTTTATTATCTTTTGAAAATTTCTATTCCAAATAAAGAAAAATGATTATCAAGAAAAAAAAAAAAAAAAGATTTGACAGATGAGTGGAAGATATGGGCCCTAAACTGGCATTATACCTTAATGAGGCTTTTTGATAAACTGTTTTTTTTTATATTTGTTTATTTGTCTGTGCTGGGTCTTAGTTGCCACATGTGGGATCTAGTTCCCCGACCAGGGATCTAACCCTGGTCTGTTGCATTGGGAGTGTGGAATCTTAGCCACCGGACCACCAGGGAAGTCCCACAACTGGGTTATTAAGTATTGTTTCTCAGCAAAGAAAAAACCAGATATGTTTAGGTGGTAGCGATCTGTCTTTATTTACTTTTTTTTGCTGGATTTGTTGCACTTAACCATATTCTCTTTGGTGAGTGATGTTACTCTTATTTCTCCTGTAATTACAAGGATGTTAGGCTCAAATGGAGAGCTGAGTAAAAGGCAACGGTGATTCCCAAAAAGAATCATAAATTTCAGGAAATTTGGAGATGGCAGATATTCCTGCTGGGCTTCTGGTGGTTTGTGGCTGCAGCACTGGACTGCCCTTGGCAACACCTGGGCTGGGACTGCCCAGGTGTACAGTTTGACATTGTTGCTTCTCTGTGTGGCCTCCATATTTCCATCTCAGGAAACTCTATAAATAGGGTGTTTGACAATCTGCTCTATGAGGGACTCTTCCAAGAGGTCTCTATGCCTCTTGGGATGGATGACAGGACATGGTGGAAATGTATCAGAACTGATCATTTTACTGCAGTCTGATCATCTTACTTATACTTCTTCAGCTAAGTAGTGTTCTCTTTATTCTCTATAGTAGATGAAAATGTCCCTGACTTCATGGAAGGAGAAGCAGTTGGTGCAGCCTGTGAATGTGTGTGTGTGTGCATGTGTGTGTGCATGTGTGTAGAACGAGACAGGAATGCTGAGGTTTAATGAGACACCCATATGAGGCATGGGGACATCTTTTGATAAATATCCTGATCAGGCACTAGTTGGCTAAGAAAATGCTTAGTTTTTTTGTTGTTTGGTGTTATGGATTCTCCTTCCCTTCCTCTTGTATGTGGCTTCCTCAGCTTCAGACAGATAGAAGAGAGCTGTCAAAGCAAACCTGTCAGTTGCTTATCCTGTCTGTGTTAGTACGGTGGGATTGCTAAAAAGAAAAAGCCCTGTTCCTGAAAGACTTTCAAACTTTTAACATTTTGTCTTTTATGAAGTCTGTGTAGGAAATGATGTTGAGGGTGGAGATGTGTACTTTAGGTGCATGGTTTTCATTCACTGAGTGGTTTTCCTTGATGGTGAAGGAAGGGAACCTGGGGCAAAGGAGACCTTCAAGGGGTGACTAGAGAGAGGAAGTAAGTTGTGGGGTAAAGTGGTTGTTTCGCAAGGTAGGTAGGTGTTGCTGTTTCTTTGCCTTTTCCTTTGAGAAATAAACTTGCTTCCCTAAGTCTTATTCAGGGTAGAAGCCTCAGCGCACCTTGTGTCAATTGGTTTAGCCTTGGGGAAGGGAGGACTGGGAACATTTCTTCCAAACCACCAACTGCAGTGGATGGTGGATGGAGAACCACAGAAGACATCGTTTTTTAGCTTGGTCTCCACCATGTTTAATTTTTTACTTCAAGGAACATTCTGACTTCTAGAGGGTAGAGATATAGTGAGGCAGTGCTCTCAGGAGCTGAGAGCCTACAGAGTTGCCAAGCCTGATTTCTTTATGGCCTTCCAACTGAAGCTGGTTTCCTTTCTCTTGATCTACAGACATGTGGAGTTTGGGATGGAAAGGGGTGGGTGTTTGTGCCAGGGTATCAGCTCATAAAGATTCCTGAAGAAGGTGATAATAGCATGTCTCCCATATGTGAACCAGGTTGACTTTCTATTGGGCTTTACATTGAGAGGACAGGGTACAGGGGCAGGCTGCCAGCAGGCTAATTCATATGGAAGCAGATGTCTTCCTCTTCTTCTGCCACCTTTTTCTTTATTCATCTTAAGGCTCACTTGTATTGTGCCAAATGACTTCTAAAGCACTGGTTGTGATATTTACACTGAGTATCCACAGTGTATTAGGCATACGGTACTAATGCTTTACTATCTTTAAATGTAAAATTTTGCCATAAGGTTAAACTGTTGCCTCCTTGTCTTATAGGAGATAGTGGATCTGCATATTTTTCTTTTAAATTAGCCATGAATGTAGTGTTTTGTCAAAATGTATTTTTAACCTGCTAATGCTAAAAGTAAATCTTGTATTAAGAAAAACTGACATTTCTAATTAAGGCTTTTCTTTTCTTTTAGGAAGGCACCAGAGTAGTCCAACCTATATTTTTGGGGAAAATGATTAGTTATGTTGAAAACTACGATCCCACCGATTCTGCCGCTTTGCACAAAGCCTACGGCTACGCGGCAGGGCTGAGCACCTGCGTGCTCATGTGGGCCGTTCTGCACCACTTGTACTTCTACCACATGCAGCGTGTGGGGATGAGGCTGAGAGTAGCCGTGTGCCATATGATCTACCGCAAGGTGAGTGTCGCTCAGTACCACGGTGTGTACCTCCCCTGGAGCATCAGGGACATTTAGGGAAGGTTCTCTGTAAACTAAAAATTACATAACTGGGATCGTTTACACTTTCCTAGAGAAGCTTGCTATTTGCATCAAGCCAAGTTTGTTGTTGTTGAAGTAAACTTTACCAATAAATAATGAAAAAATTTCTTTTGAGATCACGTGAGGGCTGCCCTTGATAACTTTTAGCCATAGGCTGTGGCATAATACCCACGAAATTTGTAGTATTAAATTAATATTAAATTATATTTTTAAAATATTAAATTAATATTTAAAAATAAGCATCAAAAGTATCAAGCTGATTTTCAGTGTCTTCATGCTTAGATCACATAGTGCTGTTTATAGAAAATTGTTCTTGTTGTTCATTAAAACCTTAATTTACATCAGATATTTATTTAAAAGGGAACTAAGGAGATTGGATCTATAAAACTATATCTAGAAGCAGATAATGTATTTGAGAAAGGGAATGATTATAATTTTAAAAGACCCTTCTAATTATATTCAATATAATTATGTTAATTGGAGAAAATATAAAGAGAATTCATGCCAAATATAGACTCACTCACTATATTCTATGGATGTGGTTGTTGTTAATGATATTAAAGAAAATAGTAGGGATTTTCAGATAAAACTTGAAATTTTACACTGTTTCATTCATTCTAGAGAAAATTTGTTGCTCTTCATTTAAGCTACTTTAATACAATATTTCCTTTTATCTTTAGTATGCATCATAGCACTTTTAATTAGAACTGATTTAATGTGTTCACCAATTTTGTACTGAGGAATGCCAGGAAATTATTTCACAGTTTACCCTGGTCTAAACTAGTATAAAAGGAATAAGGATTTCAGGTATCTTTACAAAGGTATTGCCACAGATATATAAGTGTCAAGAGCTGAAGGGTTCTGTTTAAATTTGACCTTGGATACCTCTTTGCCTCAGACTATTTGCTTTAAAAAAACACCAATACAGTATACTAACGCATATATATGGAATTTAGAAAGATGGAAACAATAACCCTGTGTACGAGACAGCAAAGAGACACTGATGTATAGATCAGTCTTATGGACTCTGTGGGAGAGGGAGAGGGTGGGGAGATTTGGGAGAATGGCATTGAAACATGTATAATATCATGTATGAAACGAGTCACCAGTCCAGGTTCGATGCACGATACTGGATGCTTGGGGCTGGTGCACTGGGACGACCCAGAGGGAGGGTATGGGGAGGGAGGAGGGAGGAGGGTTCAGGATGGGGAACACAGGTATACCTGTGGTGGATTCATTTCGATATTTGGCAAAACTAATACAATATTATAAAGTTTAAAAATAAAATAAAATTTAAAAAAAATCCTTATTTGACTGTATTGTAGCCTTGACATTTTCCAAGAGAGTAGATCTTAAATGTTCTCACAACATGTAAAATAGGGTAACTATATTAGGTAGTGGATATTTTAAGTGGTTTTAATATAGTAATCATTTCCCAATGTGTATTTATATAAAAGCATCATGTGGTAACCTTAAACATATGCAATTTTTATTAATAAATATAGCCCTCATTGAAAGATAAACCCAAACAGCTTAAATTTAAAATATTGCTTCTTTTACCTGGTTGCTACTTATCTAGAACTTCCATTTCTTCGGAATACTTCTGTCAGCAGAAAGTGAGATGTCATCTCATCTTTCCTTGATCAGAGTCTTGTACATCCCGGGACTGAGTGAACCTGGAGACCTCACTGTCTTGTTTGGCAGCAGCATCTGAATTGGTTTCCTTCTGGGTGATGTGGAAATCTCAGCAGTGCCCACACATTCCAGTCAGGGTCTTCATTGCCGTTCAACATCATCTTTATTATTCTGTTGCATCTTTAACTATTTAGGAGGTGGATACTCAAGATTTTCCCACCAATTGGCTAAATGTTTGTCATTTAAGATCATGCTTAACTCTCATGTGAGTGATAGTTGCTCAGTTGTGTCCGACACTTTGTGACCCCACGGACCATAGCCTGCCAGGCTCCTCTGTCCATGGGTTTCTCCAGGCAAGAATACTAGAGTGGGTTGCCATTTCCTTCTCTATAACTCTCATAATAAATATGAAACTTTACCAGAACTGCATTGTGAAAGCTTTAAGTTAGGTGTGAGGTGATGGTTTAGTCAAAGCTCACTCTTTGCTGCATAGGTGAGCCATTGTCCACTTGTTTTTCTTCCTCTTCCCTCTAACACTTTGAAATCTTGCCTTTTGGAAATGTGACCTGACCTGGCACATTGGCTTATGTAAATGTAACCAAAAGATGGTTCCTGCATGAAGTCAGAAATTGTGGGGATTACACCATTGACATAATCTGAAATTCCAGAAACATGGGAAAGACAGGTTTCCTTGTTCACGGCCTTGCATCTAGAGTCCTGCTGTTGCAGAAACAAGACACTCCTTTTCAGGTTACAGGTGGACTGATTCCCTAGGACCCAAAAACTGGTGCGACAGAGCAGCTCTGAAAGGCCCCTCTGAACATTTGTGGTTCATCTTGGGCCCCACCTCCTGATCCCTGGTCCTGGGAAGAAACCAGATCGGGTGTTAGAAATGGAGGGGCTGCTAAGCTCGTAGCTGTAGTTTGTCTACACCATGGATCCCAGGCTGGGGCAGGTCTCCAGGGGATCTCTAAGGCTGCACATCTGCCACTCCTAACATGGCCCATTCAGCATTTTCATGCTCTTTTCAGTTGAATTTTGAATGATCCTGTGGGAGGTTCCATAAATACAAATGACTTGCCATTTATTTATTAATACATTGTCACAAATTTGGTAAAGTTACTTTTGGCTTTTGATCATTTTTTTTATTATTATTGTGGGGAAATATACACTGCATAAAGTGTCCTATTTTCACTCCTTTTCAATGCAGCATTTAGTGACATTAGGTACATTCACATTGTTGGTGGCCATCACCATAATTCATCTCTGAAACTTTTTGTTTTTCCCAAACCGAACCTCTGCACCCATTAAACACTAACTCCCCGACCCCTGTCCCCTTACCCAGCACCGTTCTTCTTCTCTGTGAATTTGACTATTGTAGGTACCTCTGCTAAGTGGAATCATACAGTGTTTGTCATTTTGTGTGTGTGTGGCTTATGTCCTGTAGCACAATATCTGCAAGGTTCATCCATGTTGTAGCAGTTGTCAGAATTTAATTCCTTTTTAAGACAGAATAATATTACATTATAGGTCTATACAACATTCTGTGTATTATCTCATCTGTCAATGGACAGTTGTTTCCACCTTTTAGCTATTGTGAACATAGATGCTCTGAATATGAGTTAAATTGTCCATTCAAGTTTGTGTTTTTAGCTTTTCTTGAGTATATCCTTAGTACTATAATTTCTGTATTGTACGATAATTTGTTTAATTTTTGAGTAACTTCCGTATTCTCTTCCATTGTGGTTATATCATTTTACATTCTCACTTGATCATTGGTTTTCTCTAACTTGAAGAGTAAACAAAGCATTTTTATAAAGTATAAAATTGTGTTTGGATCAGTGGCTCCAGTTGGTGGTCTGTTGAAGCAGCTCCTGGTGTGTCTTCAGTTTCCTCAGATCTCTAGGGCATTTTTCTTACTAAATAAAGGGATTGTGTAACATGGGTTGTGGTTTTTGTAGGTCAGCAGACTGGTGTTAAGAACACAGTTTCCTCACAGGAAGTGTTTTGAATATTATACTTGCTCATTTCAGAATGAACAATCTAAGCCTGAAGTGTTTAAATATTGTCACCCACAGAATTAATGATTGAGTCCAGATTTGTAGTCCAAGTCTCCAAATTTCCTTCCTTAAATTAGCCTTTCTGCTCTCATCTAATTTGGCTCAAAATTACTTAGTTGTCTCTTAAGTGTAAACCTACACCCTTTACCTTTCAGACAGGTCCAAGTTCACTGAAATAGGATGGGGATTTTGCTTCTACCTCCTGCTCCTCCCTTTGCTGTCCTTGCTGGAGGGGCTGCTGCCACACTCAGGAGTTAGAGGCTGAACAAGGGTCCCTAGAATCCTGCTGTCAGGGGTCATCCTGCTCCTGCTGACACCACTCAAGACCCCTAGAACACGTGCTCCATTGTGTTATGTTCTAAGATGACTTGGTATCATCTTAGGAATCCAGTTTTCTGTCTCCCTGTCTCATTTCAGGCACTTCGCCTGAGTAGCTCGGCCATGGGGAAGACCACCACAGGCCAGATAGTCAACCTGCTGTCCAACGATGTGAACAGGTTTGACCAGGTGAGCTGTCCCTGAGGGATCCTCTTCCATTTCCCATCCTTCTCACTGGGTTCAGCTTATTGGATGCGAAGTGCCAGGGTTTGTCGGCCAGGATTCCACTGAGGATGTAAGACAAAGGTTGTATTTATCCAACTTTCATTTCTCTGTGTGCAACTGTGATGTAATTATATGTATTGTTCTGTAAATGGGAGTTTTGTTTTTCTAATAATAAATAGGCAGCAGTGTTCTTGCTCAGGTTTGGTAGTGTCCCTAGGGGTCCTCCTGGAGTGGCCCTTCTTGGCACGTGGTGTGGCTGTTGCTGAACTGTCTTCCTCCTCCTCTGGATGATGAAGGCCTGGTGGGAGGGATTGTTCTTTCCCCTGCACCCTGATCAGCGCCTGCTGCATAGGGAACCTGCGAAGAATAATGCCAAGTGTGTGGTCCCCAGCAAGACACAACCTCCTTTCTACCATCCCTTCCACAGTCTTTTTTCCACTGACCTTATGCATAGATCACATTACCCAGGGCCTTGTAGCTGTTGGTCAGATCTGTGTTGCACTAGATACTTCTGTTTCAAGTATTCATTCATCAAACATGAAGTGAGGCCCCTGCTCACTTTCAGAGATGAGCCAAGCTTAGTTTTTGCCCTATAGAAGCCACAGCCTATCAGGGAGCTAAATACACAAGTAATTATTGGAGAAAGTGGTAGGTACCATAATATAGGTTTTCCTGGGATGCCGTGGTTCCCCAGAGGAGATGGGGTCTAAATTCTAGGACAGAGAGCATTTGGGGAAGCCCTGAGCTCATCTGTGTTGTGGACAAAATCGACATCTTCCTTCAGTGCTGCTGTTCTGATTCTCCCAGGACATCCCTGAAGCCAGCCCTGTGCTGCCCCTGAATGGCATCGTCTGGGGTGGACACTTGAATTTCTGCTTCAGCATGTTTAAAACCCAGTGAGGTCATTGCTGTTTAGGTTCCTGTCTCTTCCTTCAGAGCAGATTGTTTCTATACTCTGTCCTCACTCGTTTTATTGTATGCAGTCCTAAGAAGACTTTGTCTCTCTCTTTTAAGGTAACAATGTTCTTGCACTATCTGTGGGTGGGGCCACTGCAGGTTATCGCAGTGACCGCCCTGCTCTGGATGGAAATAGGAATGTCGTGTCTTGCTGGGATGGCGGTTCTCATTATTCTTCTGCTTTTGCAAAGCTGCTTTGGGATATCATTTTCATCACTCCGGTAAGAGAAACATTTCTTTTAAAAATTGACACTATGTAATTGGTAACATCCACAGTCAGCTTGATGCTTTTGTTGAAAACAAGACAAATGCCTTTTCTGGTCTCTTCTTTGTATAGGTTGTAGACCCTTCAGGCTTAGCCAGTGAAGGCTCCAGCCTTAAACTGAAGGCTGATCCTGAAACAGGAACAGTGAAGGCATTCACTGGGTCCTCTTGGCACCATATCTAAATAAGTAGAGTGTTCTTCAGCAGAATTTACCCATGTCCAAGTTATTTAAATCTTTTTAAATAGTAATAATCTTGTAGGCCCTTTTCTCACCACATATATTTTTGTTATGCTCCTGTTGGAACCTTTTCAGATATTCTGTTCATGTTTCCAATAAGTTATAAGCACCCCAAGGCCCAGGCTGATCTTCATTGTGTCTTTATGAAGCCCCACATTCACAGCAGCATATGTGACAGAAAAGTGGCTGGTGGTGAAGAGCCTTCTGCTGCTGAGTTAGACCTGAAGCAGGTGCCAGAGGGTTGGAAGTGGGTGGTTGTCAGGTGATGGAGATGAGCTATTTGAAGCTCCTTGAGCCTTGTGTGTGCTGTTTGTGTTCCGTTCCATGCTAGGTGTCTTTCTCTATCTGGAATCCCCTCTCCTGCCATTGATATGGAGAGAGGTTCCCTGTCCTCCGAGGCCCTGTTCCAGTGCTGCCAGGTCTGTGAAGCTCTTCTTGTTCTCCTTTCCTGCTGGAATTAACAGCACCATCTTTTCTGCTCCCCAGAACTTTATTCCTGTTTTATTACAGCACAGCTACTGTCTTCCTGGTAGATTTGGGTGCTTTTCTGCCTTCCCTACCTGACTGTGACCTCTTTGAACAGGTGGTTTGTATCTGACTCATTTCAGGTTTTCCTTAACCGATGCTGCACGTTCTCCAAGTTACTTCTTGAAATGGGCTGAGTGTTTGACTTCCTAACTGAAACCCTTTTCTCCATTTGTACTTTGAGTAGGACCTGCCTATGTTCTAAGTGCAAAAGGGCTGTAGAGAATCTTTTGATTCCTAGCCCCGCCTCCGTGCCCACTCCTGCTGCTGCTGCTGAGGGAAGTTGGGCTGTGGTCACTGAGGCTTGTCTCACGTCTGTCCCCTCAGGAGTAGGACCGCAGCTCTCACAGACGACAGGATCAGGACTATGAGTGAAGTCATAACTGGCATCAGAACAGTAAAAATGAATGTTTGGGAACAGTCATTCATAAACCTTATTACCAGATTGAGAAGGTAAGTGTGAGATATATATGTATATATATATACATATATATCTCACTCCATACTTTCATGGTTTATTTCCTAGTCTACTAAATGCTTTCAATGTCTTACCAAATACATTTTTAAGTTCACCTTCACATTAAGGTGAGCTTAAATACTTACTATTCACTGCATCCTCTACATGTTGTAGGAGGGTTCTGTAGAATAGTGGAGACATCATTTAACCTTCTCTTCCATTTACTATCGTCTCAAAGGAAAAAATATATATGCTTCTTACCTGTATAGAAATGAAATTCTAAGTAGTTCTTAATACCTCAAATCCTAATGAGCAATGCTTTTAAGATATTTAGCATTTGAGACAATGACATGCAAACTAAAATTGTAACTTATGTTGATGGAGTACAAACAGGGAGATTATAGAGACTGGGTGTACTTGTATCGAGCTGAACTATATGAATCACTGTTCTTTGTCATTGTCATGCATAGTTGCTTGTTCGTGTCCAACTCTTTGTAACCCCATGTACTGTAGCCCACCAGGCTCCTCTGTCCTTGGAATTTCCCAGGCAGGAATACTAGAGTGAGTTGCCATTTCCTCCTCCAGGGGATCTGCCCGACACAGGGATTGAACTCATGTCTCCTGCATTGCAGGCAGATTCTTTACCACCAGGAAAGCTCATGAATCCCTATTATTAATTTCAAATGGAGCTATGAAAATGCTGTTCCTTTTGTTTTGCTTCATGTTTGTAGGATGTTTCTTCATCTTTCATTTAAATATCTGATGAGCATTTCTCTGACTCTACCTTGTCACCTCTAACTTTGCACCTTTATGGGGGCCCCTCCATCTGCTGGGAATACACTTCCTTCTTCCTTCTACTCTGGCCTCCACCAAGCCTGACTGACTCCAGTTCATCTTCTCAGGGTCCACATGTGTGTATGACTTGCCCTGACTCCACTGCTCAGAGTTGCACACCTCTGCTCTGGGCTCCCTTGGGGGCTGTGCTGACCATTTCTGTCCATTGTCTCCCAAGTGTTTTGGTTGCTAATTCTCTTCTCCAACACATTCATGAGCCCCTGGAGGGGACAGGTTATGTCTTTCTGTGAGGAGCCTGGCCCAGGACTTGTGATTATGAATGTTTGTTGAATGAATGTTCAAACCCAGTCTGACTGATGCAGAATGTTTGAAAGTGTGACATTAAGCCTCTTTTCACTTGAAAGATTGAAGTGGTGATGCAGTGTGTGATACTGGTGTTGGGGAACCCCAAGTGTGCACTGTGTAGTGAGGTGAGGGATGGTTTATCTTTATCTGTGTGTCCATTCCCTAGAAAGGGGCCACTCACACGTGGCACTGAATCCATGTCTTGTATGTTGATGCTTCTTATAAAACCTATATCCTATTCTCTTTTATAGGAAGGAAATTTCCAAGATTTTGAGAAGTTCCTACCTTAGGGCCATGAATTTGACATCATTTTTTGCTGTGAGCAAAATCATGATTTTCGTTACCTTTATCGCCAATGAGCTCCTTGACAACCTGATCACAGCCAGCCAAGTGTTTGTGGTGGTGACGCTGTTTGAGGCTCTGCGGTTCTCGAGCACCCTCTACTTCCCCATGGCCGTCGAGAAGGTGTCAGAGGCCGTCGTCAGCATCCGAAGAATCAAGGTTTAGTGAAAAATAACTTTTTAAAGTTATAGGTGGATTTTACCTAAAATGCCTCTTTTTATGTGGTATCATTGTGTGCCAGTTAGGTGAAATTTAACTCTTTCAGTGCCAAGTTGGCAGTCTTTCCAAAATGTATGTATTTCCCTCTTTTCTTAGGTAAAGTGTGTTAAAAGTATCATAAGACCCATGCTCCTTTATGGACGGTAGCATAAATAAAGCCTCACAGGCTCTTGACGTTCAGTGATGGCTGCTGCGGCTGCTGCTAAGTCGCTTCTGTGGTGTCTGACTCTGTGCGACCCCATAGACGGCAGCCCACCAGGCTCCCCCGTCTCTGGGATGACTGCTGGACAATTAAAATGTCTGAAAGCAGGAGACACAAACAGATTGCATCTCCTGTGCTACCTGGAATGACTAGGCAGCAACTGTGCACAGTACCAGGGTGAACAGGATTCCTCTCTGGGCCGGGAGGGGAGGAACTTGCTGAGAACTCCTATTCCCAGGGCAGGAAGAGTGGCCTCAGCTTCACTTAGTTCTCTGTGTTTAAAACTAGATTCTTTGCTCCATAGATGTTTTCCTGCTGATGTCTGATCTCTGCATTTTTGTTCCTGTCCTTATTTTGCTTAGTGTCTAAGCCTGTCTCTAGCTGCCCCCTTCCTTTCAAACCTGTGATTCCCACCATACCTCCTGTCTCTTTTATAAACTCTCTGTGCTGCTGCTGCTAAGTCACTTCAGTCATGTCCAACTCTTAGCAACCCTATGGACGGCAGCCCACCAGGCTCCCCCGTCTCTGGGATTCTCCAGGCAAGAACACTGGAGTGGGTTGCCATTTCCTTCTCCAATGCATGAAAGTGAAAAGTGAAAGTGAAGTCGTGTCAGACTCTTAGCGACCCCATGGACTGCAGCCCACCAGGTTCCTCCGTCCATGGAATTTTCCAGGCAAGAGTACTGGAGTGGGGTGCCATTGCCTTCTCTGAAAACTGTCTCTAGTCAGGGGTAAATAATTTTTATCATGAAGACTAGGGCCTTGCACACAGTAGGTGCTCAAGTATTTCTGTTTAAAATGAAGATTAAATGGGCTCTGTGAAAATGAATGATTTATTATGACCTCAAAGGCCTAAGAAGGCTCTATTTTTATTGAAGAGAGGAAGGGGGACCCATGGTCTTGGCACTGAATGACTCCAATAGAATTGCAAAAGATCTCAACTTCAAAGCACTAAAAGTCTTCAATGACTTTTGCATCCAGTCAAATGTGCCTCTGAGGTTATATTGTTCACAAAGCAGCTTTAGGTTTTCCATTACCAGCCACTGGGAAGTCAGTCTTTGTGGCTGCAGTTCTGACTTTTATACTTTACTGCATAACCTGTTCTGGGTCTGCACTTCCTGGCTAATGGCCATTTAATTTCAGCTCTTTCATCAGACTGAGTCCTGGAAAAAAATCCAGCCAGCACTTCTGATGCTTTTAGGAGCTGATCATGTATAGAATGGGGTCTCATTTTAACCCTTGGAAGACTGACATCTGTTCCCCTCAGGACTATTATTTGTGGACAAGTGCTCAATAAATTGAATTCACTTAGGGCATAATTTTCCTTTTCTTTCTTTTTTCTTTGAAAGTGAGGGATTTCTATTCTAATATACACACACTCAATATTGGTTACATGCTCAAGTTGAAACTGTATTTGATTCTGTCTAGACTGAATATTGGAGAAGGCGATGGCACCCCACTCCAGTACTCTTGCCTAGAAAATTCCATGGACGGAGGAGCCTGGTAGGCTGCAGTCCATGTGGTCGCGAAGAGTCAGACACGACTGAGCGACTTCACTTTCACTTTTCACTTTCATGCATTGGAGAAGGAAATAGCAACCCACTCCAGTGTTCTTGCCTGGAGAATCCCAGGGACGGGGGAGCCTGGTGGGCTGCCATCTATGGGGTCACACAGAGTCAGACCACGGCTGAAGTGACTTAGCAGCAGCAGCAGACTGAATATATAACATATACATTACTCTCCAGGGCCCTTGGTCTTTTTAATCAATAGAAATTGATAATAGGCCAGATGATAAATTCAGACAAGGCTTTTTGAGGCTTGTGCTACAGCACAAAATATGAAAACAAGAAACTGATGCCCCGTTGATTCTTTGAGATGGGCCGACTGGTTCCTTAAGTGGGGTGAGGGTAGGGGAGGCTTGGTCGTTTGAGCCACAGGGATGACTTGTGTGGTCTGCCCACCGTCTTGTAGGTGCCGTGTGTCAAAATCATATGCAGTTCCCTGCTTTGCTCCCAGCAGCTCAGAAATGGCAGTTGGCTTGTGGTGTTTTTATGTCTTACTGTTTGAAATTGCCTTTGTATGTGTGCAGTTATATTTAGTCCCTTATGGTTTCTTTGTAGTTTGTTGCTCAAAGAAATGTTTGTTCAGGTGCAAACCCTCCCATAAAGGGTCCTGGGTCCCAGCCTGTCCCATCACCTTTTGCTTGCTGCTCTGTCAGCTTAGACTGTGTAAGGCTGTAGCCATGCAGTCAGTGGTTGGATGGTTTGAACAGCCGTGCAGTCTGTTCCTTCTTTTAGCTGATGCCCTCAATGGGCTGACTGTGCAGGGCTCGGTCTTAGTTGGAGTTGGGACAGTAAAAGTGCACAAATGATATAGTGTCTCCTCTGTACGTGACTTACTATCCTTCTGGGGATTCAGAAGTAGGAAGGGCAGTGCCAGCTGGGGATGTGCTGAGCTAATTTCAATATGGCTAGTATTTAAGAAGGGCTGGAAGGATGGGTGGAGTCAGAACTCAGGGTGTCCAGGCAGAGGCCACCAGTGGAGTGTGGACTTAGGTGCTTTGGGTCACTGGGGGGTGTTAAGCTTGTGGACTCTCTCAGAGGGGCTGTAAGATCAGGAGGGAGTTGTCTTGGGGTAGAGTTAGTGATGTTGCAGAAGGAATCAGAAAAATAAAAGCTGTATTATTGAGATGACTAATGGTGAATGAGATTCTAAACTATGTTGTTTCAAGGGGAAAAGAGAATTGGGAGAGAGATGAACTGTTTCAGAACAGATGAGAGCTGGTACCTGGCTGACAATGTGGGAGATGGTGTGGAGAGAGAACTCAGGCTGTGGTGGTTGAAAGCCTGCCAACGTGTCCTCAGACCACCATCTGTCCATCCTGCCTCCTTCTGGACTCAGGCTCGGGGAGGGTAGGAGTCACCATGCCCGGTGCTAGGTTCTCAGTGAGCCTGGATGAGAGGAGGAGGGCATGAATGAATCGCATCTCCCACCAGCTGGGCTTTGAGAGAAATGCACGGATCACATCTTTCTTTTCCTGCAGAACGTTTTTCACATTCAGTTTTGACCAGTTCGATGTTGAAGCTGAAACTCCAATACTTTGGCCTGATGCACCTGATTCACAGCGCTGACTCATTTGAAAAGACCCTGATGCTGGGAAAGATTGAGGGCAGGAGGAGAAGGGGATGACAGAGGATGAGATGGTTGGATGGCATCACTGACACAATGGACATGGGTTTGGGTGGACTCCGGGAGTCGGTGATGGACAGGGAGGCCTGGCGTGCTGCGGTTCATGGGGTCGCAAAGAGTCGGACATGACTGAGCAACTGAACTGAACTGAACTGCCTTTGACCAGTTATTCATTTTAAATAGAAGGTTGCAATCACATTTATGACTCTGAGGCATGATAGATGGGATGTCAAGGTGTTTAAGGTAGTAGATTATTGTTTATGTGTTGTTTTCTTTCTCAAACATCCTTACATGCTTGTTTCAGTTTTTCCCCATATAGGTTAGAATTTGGTTTGCCTGTGGGTTCCAGAGTTACGCATGGTAAAGCTGCTTACAAGGGTCATTTGTTTTTCTCTCATCCAAGAATCCTTGTGAGGCTCTGTATGGGTTTCCTGGGGCTGCTTATATGAAGTACCACAAACCACGTGGCCTAAAACCACAGGAATGTGTTGTTTCACAGTCCTGAAGGACAGAAGTCTAAAATCAAGGTGTCAGCAGGGTCAGGATCCCTCTGAATCCGATAAGGGAGCACCCTTTATTGCCTCTGTTAGCTTTGAGTGGTTGCAGGCCAAACTTGGCATTCCTTGGCTTGTAACTGCCATCACTCCAGCCTTTCCTCCATCAGGGAAGCTGTTTTCTGTGTGTAAATCTGTCTCTACATTTCTCATAAGGACTCCAGTCTTACTGGATTCAGGGCTCACCCTACTCCACTGTGATCTCACTTTAATTGATTACATTTACAGCAACCATTAAAAAGCAGAGACATTACTTTACCAGCAAAGGTCTGTCTAGTCAAAGCTATGGTTTTTCCAATAGTCAAGTATGAATGTGAGAGTTGGACTATGAAGAAAGCTGAGCACTTAAGAATTGATGCTTTTGAACTGTGGTGTTGGAGAAGACTCTTGAGAGTCCCTTGGACTGCAAGGAGATCCAACCAGTCCATCTCCGTGGTGTTAGAGACCCAGACTCTTTCTCTCTTGTTATCCCATCACATGTGACCTCGACCCAGCTGGCAGCCCCCAAGGTCCAGGCCTTTGAGTGGAGTAAGGTCCTGGTTGCTGTCACTCTCCACTGACCTGGATTTGGTTGCATGGCTGCTTCTATCTGCTTGGGAGTCTAGAAGCAGAGGGCACTTTAGCTGCCAAGTGCACCTAAAATCTAGGGTCTGTTACCTCAGAAGAATGAGAGCAGATTTTGAGGACAGCCAGCCATTTCTGCCCCATGTTCACAGTTCTGGGACCTTGGGGAGTGGGAATGGTCTAAGTTGTGTGTTCAGTATCTCTACCCCTCTAGCTTTTCTCATTGAATTATGTCTAGCATTTGCAAGGCAAGAGGGAGTTTTCTTGTATGTGTTTGTCAGCTTTGTAGCAGTTTATAAGACCTTGTCTTATTCAGCTACTTTGCATCGATTGACTGCCAAGTGGTGTAGAAGATAACAAGTGGTAGCTGTGGCCATTCCTGCTGCGGAGGAGGGGGGCACCAAGTAAGGACAAGAGACAGCATTTGTGAAAAGATGCTTGTGAAATATTTTTTAAGGCATAGAAACTTAAGTGTGTTTTCTTTTTAGAATGATGACAAGCAGTGATATAGATTTGACACACACGAGGAGAAAAGCGTTGAGTACAGGGTTTGCACTCAGAGTCTCTGTCATTGGTTTTGTGTTCCCAGCCTGTCTTCTGCCACCTGATTCCTGACGGCCTGGGAAGGGCCTTCCTGTCTGTGTTCCTAACAGTGTCACATGGTGCTTGGCACATGGTGGGATTCAGTTAATATTTATGAAATAATTTCCTACCAGCTCACCTGTTTATTGTTGCTAACACAAGTAAAGCAATAAAAATGTCCAGCTTCTAAATGTATTGGAGTTTAAATCCATATTTTCTTCTTAGAGAGGAACCAGTGCACTTGTTAAGAAAGTACAAAGAAGCCTCATGGCTAGGAACCATTTGTTTTATACATGAACCCATACATGCACATGTAGACATGCGATATATATGTATGTATATGCAATATTATATATATGCTATAATGTATTATGTATTTAGATGTATATATACTATAATAATAGTATGTTACATACTATATACTATTTAATATTTCTTCTATGAACCAAGACCTAATAAAATACAGTTGTAAAATGATAGGTAGGTATAAATGATAGGTATCAAACTTTTTATTGCAAATTCCAGGGAAGCAATTGTTTTGTTTGTGCTTTGTTTTTGAAGTAAAAAAAAAATCTGTGTTTTGCCTTTTTTCTGTAGAACTTTCTATTACTTGATGAGGTATCACAGTGCTACCCTCAGCTGCCATCGGATGGTAAAACAATCGTGGATGTGCAAGCTTTTTCAGCTTCTTGGGAAAAGGTAAGACACTTTGCTTTCCAAAATTGTGCCTGCTAAAAGACAACTGTGACATAGATTTATTAGAAAATTTTGAGATTTTACACATACTGTAAAATGTGACTTTCTCATTTACTGAGAATATGTTATAAAAATTCTCAGAATAGGAATAAGGTTTGCAATCAATGGAGATTAAGTGTAAAATCAGCCTGAGGCATTTGATATGTTGCTCTTTTTTTCATTTTCAAGAGAGCTTTCAGTGTATTAGCACATGTTGAACTTAAAGTATGTAAATTATTCTTTTAATTTTCATTTTTCATTGTTTTATTATAGACTATATAAATATAATTATAAAATAAGTATAAAACAATTATAAAATTGTTATAAATTTTATATTAAATTATAAAAATAATTACAAAAATATAATTTCCTGTGCTATACAATAGGATCACCTTAAACAAAAGACATAGAGCACAAATACATCTTTTCTTGAAAACCCAGATCTAATATTTTGGGCTTAATTGTGAAGTGTCAGTCGCTTCAGTTGTGTCTGAGTCTTTGTGACCCCATGGACTGTAGCCCACCAGGCCCTTCTGTCCATGGGGATGGATACCCACCCCAGTATTTCTGTTGTTTTTGTTCAGTTGCTCAGTCATGTCCAACTCTTTGTGACTCTATGGACTGCAGCATGCCAGACTTCCCTGTCCTTCCACCATTTCCTGAACTTGGTCAAACTCATGTTCATCCAGTCGGTGATGCCATCCAACCATCTCATCCTCTGTCATCCTCTTCTCCTGCTTTCAATCTTTCCCAACATCAGGGTCTTTTCCAATGAGTTGGCTCTTCGCATCAGATGGCTAAAGTATTGGAGCTTCAGCTTCAGTATCAGTCCTTCCAATGACTATGCAAGATTGATTTCTTTTAGGATTTATTTGTTTGATCTCCTTGCTGTCCAAGGGTCTCTCAAGACTCTTCTCCAACACCACAGTTCAAAAGCATCAATTCTTTAGCATTCAGTCTTCTTAATGGTCCAACTCTCACATCCATATATGACTACTGGAAAAACCATAGCTTTGACTATGTGGACCTTTATAGGCAAAGTAATATCTCTGCTTTTTAATACACAGTATAGTTTTGTCATAGCTATTCTTCCAAGGAGCAAGCATCTTTAAATTTCATGGCTGCAATCGCTGCCTGAAGTGATTTTGGAGCACAAGAAAATAAAATCTGCCACTGTTTCCACTTTCTCCCTTTCTATTTGCCATGAAGTGATGGGACCAGATGCCATGATTTTAGATTTTCGAAAGTTGAGTTTTAAGCCACCTTTTTCACTCTCCTCTTTCAGCCTTCATCAAGAGGCTCTTTAGTTCCTCTTCACTTTCTGCCATTAGAGTGGTATCATCTGCATGTTTGAGATTGTTGATATTATGTCAGAATTCTAGATTCCATTTTGTGATTTATCTAGCTGGGTATTTTGCATCATGGGAGGAGGGTTCAGGATGGGGAACACATGTATATCTGTGACGGATTCATTTTGATATATGGCAAAACCAATACAATATTGTAAAGTTAAAAAATAAAATTAAATTAAATTAAAAAAAAAAAAAGTTAAATAAGCAGGGTGACCGCATACAGCTTTGACATACTCCTTTCCTGATTTTGAACCAGTACATTGTTACATGTCCAGTTCTAGCTATTGCCTCTTGACGTACATACAGGTTTCTCAGGTATCAGGTAACGTGGTCTGGTCTTCCCATCTCTTTAAGAATTTTCTGCAGTTTGTTGTGATCCACACAGTCAAAGGCTTTAGTCAGTGAAGCAAAAGTAGTTGTTTTTCTGGAATTATCTTGCTTTTTCTGTGATCCAACAGGTGCCAGCAATTCGATCTCTGGTTCCTCTGCCTTTTCTAATTCTAGCTTGTATATCTGGAAGTTCTCAGTTCATGTACTGATGAAGCCTAGCTTGAAGAACTTTGAGCATTACTTTGCTAGCATGTGAAATGAGCCCAGTGGTGTAGGAGATGAAACATTCCTCTGTCCATATGGGAATCTAGTAAAAGAAGGAACCTTTTTAAAGTCAGCTAAAGTTGCCTCAAATCCCCAAAGAGATAAGATTAGATGAAGACTCTCCAGGACTCAGTGTCTTAAAATAGGAAAGAGAAAAATGTGGGTTATATTTTGCATATCAATTATGTTTATTATTGCTCTTTTCCACTTTGTAAAACAATTTGTGTTACTTTATTGAAATGGGTACATTTTCATGAACTTTAATTTGTAGGCATCAGAGACTCCAACCCTACAAGGCCTTTCCTTTTCTGTCAGGCCCGGTGAACTGTTAGCTGTGGTCGGACCTGTGGGCGCAGGAAAGGTAAGTTGTGATGCCTTTTGTCAGCTTTAAAGCAACACCGCAGCTCCTGTTAAATCCTCAGAGTGGAACCCAGAGCTGAGTGTGACTCAGTTTGAATCGAATGTGTCTAGAACAGTGTTCCTCTAGGTGTGTTCCATGGAACATTCATTTTACAAGAATGTTCCATGGCCAAATAAATCTGGATAAATGTACACTGTCTTTTTCTTTTTGCTTCACTTTGCCAAGTTAGGAACTGCTTGTGGGGAATTTGGATATCTCAGTGAAGGAAATTATTTAAGTGACAACTGCTCAGGATAGACAGAGACAATGGGGACTTTTTTTCATCTTAGTGGCCTTTCCAAGAAGTCTGTAGGTAGTAAAGGCTCTTCCCGGAAGCTTTGAGCATTTCCTCCTGTGACTTGACTTGATCCTGTCAGTGCACGTGTAGTGAATGTTCTCCACGTGCTGGAGCTAAAGGTACAGATGTGAGCAAGACTCCGACTCTCTGCCTTTCAGAGGCAACCAGGTTCTGGAGTGAGACAGATATGCAGGCAGGTTATTTTAGCCCAGTGTGATGAGAGCTCTGACAGCATGAAGACACACCACATCTGTGTGATGTTGAAGATTGAAAGGAAAGGTGCACGTGTGCTTGGTCTGAAACAACAAAATACAGAAATTTAATGTGGGATGTGGGCTTCCCTGGTGGCTCAGTGGTAAAAGAATCCACCTGCCAATGCAGGAGACACAGGTTTGGTCCTTGGTCCAGGAAGATCCCATATGTGGAGCAACTAAGCCTGTGCACCATGACTGTTGGGCCTGTGCTCTAGAGCCTGGGAGCTGCAACTACTGAGCCCATGGGCTGCAACTGCTGAAGCCTGTGCATTAGAGCCTGTGCTCCTCAACAGGAAAATCCATGCACTGCAATGAAGACCAAGCGCAAGCAAAAATAAATAAAATTAGAATTGTGGTATGGCAGAAACTAACACAACATTGTAAAAAAATAAATGAAAAAAAAAAAGAACTAAAAATAAATAAATAAAATTATTTTTTAAAATGTGGGATGTGTATATGAAAGGGTGCTGATTTCCTCTATGATGGACTTTGCTCTGCAGACACAACTCACTTCACAGTTCTTTCAGTTAATCATCTTTGGATATATTCTTCACACATAGTTTTTAAACAAGTGTTTGTTAAGTAAAGGATACCAGATGCAGGATGCACTAAACATCATATACAGAAAATATACATTTTGCCAGGCTCTGCTAGAGACGGATGTTAAACATTCATAATTATTCTTTGCTGAGTAGAATTTCATTTGGCGGATATTCGGGCAGAGTAGATTGTTTATACTGTTAATATATTCCTTGTCAGTCATTATTTTCATTGACCATTAGTGTTATTTTCAATTTTTTTTGTGTCAACTGCAAGGGCTGTACTTTATCCTGTTCTAAATGAAAGTGTTTATGCTGTATCAAGCACCAGGATGGGGTCAGCTGTGCTGTGGGTTGTGTTCCGTCCTGAGTGCACCCTGTTCACATGTGTGGGTTCCCTTCTGTTTCAGTCCTCACTGTTACATGCTCTGCTGGGGGAGCTGCCCCCATGCCAGGGGAAGATCAGCGTGCATGGGAGGATCGCATATGTTTCTCAGCAGCCCTGGGTGTTTCCAGGAACTGTGAGGAGTAACATTTTATTTGGGAAGAAATATGAAGAAGACCGATATGAAGAAGTAATAAAAGCTTGTGCTTTGGAAGAGGTGAGTAATGACTTCTGAGTTGCATATACTTGAATTTCAAATGATGATAGTGTTGATTTTAATCTACAAGTTTTGTTAAAAGTTCTTTATAAAAAATGGATTTTTCAATATTGCTTAATATTTAAGCAGGACTTCTTGGTAAATAATGCAGACATATTTACATATGCTGCCGTTTTAATGCTTATGGGATAATGACCCTCTCAAAACACATTATCTGCAGGGTGGATTGTTTCATTCTGTGAAGTTTCATTCACTTTCAACTATTTTTAATGGAAAGTTACAAAAATTTACAAAAATAGAGAGCATGGTATAACGAACCCTCATTACCACCCTCAGCTTCAGCCAGATTCAACTGGTGGCCAGTCTCCCTGCATCTCTACCCCTGCCCTCTGCCAGCCCCACTCCCACCCCAGAGTATTGTGGAGCAAATCCTAGACCTCAGATTAATTCATCTGTAAACATTTCATTAGTTTTCTCTAAAAGATAGGAAAGCTTTGGGGGAAAGAATCACTATTTCACCTGAAAAATACTTCAAATTCGTTAATATCACCCACCTGCTAGTCTGTGTTTACATGTTGTTAATCATCTCACTGAGAAATCTCCTGCACCATTGTTGGAATCCACATAAGGTCTGCTCTCTGCACTTAGTTAATGCCTCCTTGGTCCCTTTCAGTCTATGAGTTTCTCCACTTCCTTTTTGAATTGTAATTTATTTTTTAAGGAAACCAGAATACTAACCCATGGCAGATTCATGTTGATGTATGGCAAAGCCAATACAATATTGTAAAGTAATTAGCCTCCAATTAAAATAAATAAATTTATATTAAAAAAAACAACAAAAGAACAAAAATAAAGTAAAATAAAAGATAAAAAGAATCTTACACACACACACACACACACACACACACACTTTAATACTGTGTCATTTCACTGAAGGATATTATTTTCAGAAACAGAATTGAATTTCACAGAAAATGGTAAGATGAAAGGTTTACCTATACCTTGGGATGTAAATAAGATTAGTGAGTAACTAATAAGAACTAAACTGATAGGAGAGTACAATTTGGCAAAAAGAAAAGAAAAAGGGTAAATAATGTTAAATACTATGTTACTCTTTCAGGTTGTAAAAGTTAGTGAATAATAGCATTAAAGGTCTTCCCCTGGGGTCTGTTCAGTGCAGTCTGGACATCTGACTGTTCTTTTGTACTGAGAGGAAAAGACAGAGACAGATTTTCAAAGGCTCCAAACCTGCTTTGTGAGGAAATAGTAATTCTCCTGGAACATCATAGGTTGTATCAGGCGCGCACGTGTGTGTGCTAAGTCACTTCAGTCAGCTCTGCGGCCCCATGGACTATAGCCCACCAGGCTCATCTGTGCATTGAATTCTACTGGCAAGGATGCTGGAGTGGGTTGCCCTGCCCTTCTCCAGGGGACCTTCCCAACCCAGGGATTAAACCCACATCTCTTATGTCTCCTGCATTGGCAGGTGGGTTCTTTACCACTAGCACCACCTGGGAAGCCCTGTATCAGGTGAGCAGTATTTTACAATGATGTGGACAAACAGAATTGCTTGTTTAATGGGCTTGTTTCTTCTGAGTTATTGTTCATGGGTGATTGTATGTTTGTGGAAATGATGTCAAATTAGCAGGAATGAGATAGATTTTTGTTAAATGGTGTAGATACCATGTAAGAAAAGAAGGGAAAGCAAATGAGAACAGTAGCTCCCATTTATTCAGTCCATGTGCACATGCACACACAAAAATTAGATTTATGAGTTATTCATTGTTTATGAGTGTCTTTGATGTTCTCATCCTCATTTTATAGTTAGTAAAACTGAGGCCTGGAGTGATGAGACACCTCATCTCTACATTTACAGCTCAAGATCAGATCCGGGGGGCGGATACTTTGCTGGAGCCTCATGGGGTGACTGGACCAATAACATGGACAGTGTCCTGGGGCTTCACCCACCCTAGGCTTGTGTGCAACATAGACTCTGTGGAAAGGGGCTCTGCAGGACTGAGCTGCACAGCACTTCTTCTGAACATGATGTGATGTTTATAAACATGGACTGTGTACTTGGGACATGGAGTTGAGGTCCATTCCTTCCTTGGCAGGAAGGGAGGCCCAGCGTGGAGAAGTAGCATGGAGGAGAGTTCTGGCCCCAGCTTCATCACTTGCCTGCTGTCACTCTGGACATGTCCTGTTACCTGCCTGGACCTCTGATGTTTCTGTAGCAAAATGAGGACATTGCATCAGAGGGTTTCCAGGAGGTTTTGTTGTTGCTCTGAAATGTCATCTATGACTCTGATTAGCAAGAGGTCAGCATGGTCTTTATGACACCTGGGAACTACTTAGTAAGTTAAGAGAGCCTCTGCTTATCTCCTTTTGGATTCCAGATATCAGTGGATGGACGTAAGACAATCACAGGAAATAGTGGTGTCCTGGAGTTAGTCTGACCTGTAGACACAGAGATAGCATGTCTGGCAGAAAAGGCTTGGCCTTTGGAGAGAACAGTCCTGGGTACTGACTCCAGGTGTTTGTCTCGGTTTCTTTTCTTATTAAATGGGGGAGGGGTGGGATTACTGTAAAGGCTACAGAAAATACCTGTGAAATGTAAACAAACCAGGGTTTCAGTAAGTGGTAGTTATTGTTACTATTCTTTTTTCTCTCCATCCACCCAGCCATCCATATAAATATAATAAAGATTTCTCCTTACTATTCTCCCTACTCCCACCTCCCCCAAATCCTGAAGGAAAAACCATAAAAAAGCAACAAATATTTTAATTAATTTATTTTTAAAATTGGAGGATAATTACAATATTGTGATGGTTTTGCCATACATCAACATGAATTGACCATGGGTATACATGTGTTCCCCCATCTTGAACCCCCCCTCCCACCTCTCTACCCACCCTATCCCTCTGGGTGCCCTGCTTCATACATCAAACTTGCACTGGTCATCTATTTTACATATGGTAATATACATGTTTTCATGCTATTCTCTGAAATCATCCCACCTGTGCCTTCTCCCACTGAGTCCAAAAGTCTGTTCTTTACATGTGTCTCCTCTGCTGCCCTGCATGTAGGATCGTTGTCACCATCTTTCTAAAAGCAACATTTTTATATAACATATATTAGTAATAACTAGATGTATTACACTAGATCTGATTGAAGTAATTGTTTAAGTTCATTGAGCTGAAAGCTTTTCTGTAACAAAACAGGGAGACACGAACTAATCACACTGGCAGTGTTGATTCAGGCTGATGATGTCAACTCTAAGGTCCAGGAGTCAGAAGGCTCAGGAATGGAGTCCCAGTGGCTCTATTGACCAGGTGTTTGGTTTTGGCTGATTGATCTTTACAAGCCTGTTACTTCAACTGTAAAATGGAGATAATAAGACCATCAACCTCATGAGGTTGTTTTGAGGATGAAATGTGGTCATGGTTTTAAAGCAGCTGATTGCTAGGGACATAGCAAGTACTCTGTAAGTACTATTAAAATGATTTTGAAAATAAGTTAATTCTTATTTATAAGCTCAGCCAGTTTCTGGTAAAATTATGTTCATAAAATGTGATAGTAAGAAAGAAGGTATCTGAGTATTTAGCTTCCATTGTTTGAATTAATATTTCTATATTTTTATAGGTGCTCTACACATAGGACATTATATAAATGTAAAATGACAATATTCTATTACCATAATATAAGCAATATAGTATGTAACATTTGTCTACATGTTATCTTTAAGGCTTTTGAAAATGTTTAGTAAACACATATTTAAAGGTATCAAACTGATAAGTTCTAGTTTAATATTTTTCCACATAGATCACTTACTTGGTCATTTTTTTCAGATTGCCTTGACAATCAATGGATAATAAGTTTATTGATACTTACATGAATAGGTATAGAGGCCTTCAAGTCTTGAGTTACTTTAATATTATCTTCATTTCAAATATACTCTTCTTTCACTATCTGGCCAGCATGATGTGAAAGGGCAGAATGCTCTGAACTGAGATGAGCTTGGTTCAGATTCCATCTCTTCTGTTTAACAGCTGATGGTCCTCAGACCAGTGATGTAACCCCACTTAGTTTCAGTTTCATCACCTGTGAAATGGGGCCACTGCTTGCTGTGCAGCTTGTTGTGAGGTTTAGAGATAATCAGCGTCAGGGTCCAGCACAGATCTTACCTGCCAGGAGCTGAGAGAAGCCATGGGCATGTGAACAAATTATGGAGCATAATAAGATGGGTCCTTCATGCGAGATGTAAACAGAGCCTTAGGAACCCAGCAGGAAGCGATGAGTCCAGGATGGTTCCATGGGAGAGTGTGTGTGGGCTGAGCCTAGAAGGATGATGGGCAGGATATTGCCAGGCTGTGAGAGGAGGGGCAATTCCACATGGAAGAAAAGCTGTGAAGGAAGGCAGGCCTCCTGCTGCTTGACTCTGGGATCCAGCCCTCCTCTGCCAGGGCCTCATGTCCAGCCCACATTAACCATTTCAGCAGTCTGCTCCATGGTGTTTCTAGTGTTGTCTCCACCATTGCTGAAGAGCCCTTGATGTGCTTCGGGATGGATGGCACCAAACCAGCAGTGCCATTTCCTAGTTTACCTCTAGGTTGGGTGACTTCTATTCAGTGAGAATTGGTTAAAAGATAACAAACATGAATAAGAACACCTTCCTGTTAGTGAAAGGAACTGTAGTATATGCTCAGCTCAGGCTTTTCCCCTTTAATCTGATTAGAAAATGGTGGCTGAGAAATAAGCTTGACTTGGTTTTATTTCAAATCCTCCAATATGGTTTTCCCATTGGTGGCTTGTTCTTAAATAATTTGCAGAGTGAACAACACACCCAAAGTATTAGTAACAGACTCAGAGATAGTATCTTATGTCCTGGAAAGAGAGGATGTAAGTGCCTTTTCTAGAATGTGGTTAAGATTGCTGTGTTACATCATTGTGCTATTTTAAGAAGAAAACCATTTCAACAACATCAAATCAAAGCATAAAAACTAAGCAGAACAGTTTGCAAGAACTGTCAACAATGAAAGAGAGGCCAAGTAATTCTGTGTGTGTGTGAGGCTGAGAACTTAACACAGCTCATTTTTTTAATGACAACCAAAGGCAAGAGATGGTATTAATTTCTGAGCTCAAGAAAGAAAGAAGGTGAAGTAATTATAAATTATAACAACAGAGTAATTGCTGCCTTTTATCCAATGCACCTCCATTAAGCGTTGAGTGAGCAGAGAACCTGTGTGTCTATGTGTCTTTGTGGCAGTCAGGGAGGGTTACGATGGAGTCTCTTCTACTGTGGTCATGTGCTTTGCACGTTATGATTCACACTGTGAATGGGGTTCCACTGTTGGCTTGATGAGAAAATAGAGATCAGTCACCAATAGCAAGTTACAATCAATTCATATACAGAAGATCCTCAATAAATATCTGTTAAAATGGTCAAATGCATAGATGCTGTCAAAAACTACAGAATGAAAACAAATTAGAAAACACTGAGAGTTTTTTTTTTTTAATGTTCAAATTTACAGTTTAGTAAATCTGACATTTACCCATTGCTGTGGCTTCCCGGATGGCTCATGGTAAAGAATCCACCTGCCGATGCAGGAGACATGGATTCAATCCCTGGGTAGAGAAGATCTCCTGCAGCAGGCAATGGCAACCCACTCCAGTATTCTTGCCTGGAGAATCCCATGAACAGAGGAGCCTGATGGGCTGCAGTCCATGGGATTGCAAAGAGACAAACATGACTTAGCAGCTGAACATACATTCACGTTGATCAAACACTTGTATGAGGAACTAATGCTAGGAGTGTAAGATGGTAGTGGAACACATTTTATATATTTTTCTCTTTTCCCTTTCCTATCTCTGTATAGGATTTACGGCTTCTGGGGGATGAAGAAATAATTAAGATAGGAGATGGAAGAACACAGCTGAGTGAAGGGCAGAAAGCTCGGATATGCCTTGCAAGGTAAATGGGGTTTCAGTTGCCATCCTGCCCCTCCTCCTCCATGGCTCCTAGTGGATGTGGGCACGCAGGCCCCACTCACCGGGTGGGCCTGTGTGAAGCAGGGACTTGGCTTTTCCCGTGGACTCTTGGAATGAACATGGAGTTGTTTCACATTGTTGTGATTCAGGGCTGAGACCCAGGGAGTGTGAAGTGTCTTCTCCTGACGTCTCTCTACATTTTCTAGAGCCATGTATCAGGATGCAGACATCTACCTCCTGGACGATCTGCTCAGCGCAGTGGATGCAGGAGTCAGCAGGCACTTGTTTGAACAGTGAGTTTGCTCCTGTTTTCTATCATCTCTGCTTCCCAGGAACCCTGTAGAAATCAGGGAAAAGAGTTCAGGAAAGCCTTTGTGCTTCAGGAGACGCAGCTCGCTCTGCCCTGGTGACCCTCTCTCCCATCCCTTCCTTCCACAGAAGATCCATCCTAGAGAAATCTTGCATCATGATGAAGTCAGGACAGGAAAGTACAGCAGGTGTTTCCAGTGAGTGGAGGACAGTGGGGTCAGTGCTTGAGGGAGTGAGGGATTGATGTAGATTTCCCGTGCTACTTGCAGTTGATGGATCCAGGCACTGTGGATGGATCCAGACCTCAGGAATAAGAAAGACAATGTAGGGTTTTTAAATCAGAGAGTGAGACTCCATAACCTGTTACTTGGCTGCCAGCTCTTTTCCTCCATCATTTGTTTAAGACACATTAGAAGTGAAGTTTTTGGTGCTGTCATAGGGCTTCCATGGAAAGGCCTTGTTGGTTTATGCTTGTTATTCTATCAGTTTCCAAATAAAGTCTTTAAGTCTGTGTGTGTGTGTTAGTTGCTCAGTCATTTCCAATTCTTTGCAATCCCATAGACTGTAGCCTACCAAGCTCCTCTGTCCATGGAATTCTCCAGGCAAGAGTACTGGAATAGGTTGACATTCCTTTCTCCAGGGGATCTTCCCGACCCAGGGATCAAACCTTGGTCTCTTGCATCGCAGGCAGTTTCTTTACCATCTGAGTTACCAGGGAAACCCATAAAGTCTAGAGTTTAAGACTCATTTATTCCACATCTGAGTACAATTTCAGTCATTTCACATTGCTTCACAGATACTTAGTGGAATTAATACTTAGAGTTACATGTAGGGTCACTATAATCTGGCTTAAGTCTTGAGTCGCATTCCTGCTTCTGGAATTTATAACTTGTAAGTGGCTCTTGGTTAGCTACACAGTGACTAAAGTAGAACAACTCTGATGCTTTTCTATGATAATGTGTCCTAACACACACTGTCTGAGGCCTCTTACTGAGTCTGTTGCTGCTGCTGCTGCTGCGTTGCTTTAGTTGTGTCCGACTCTGTGCGACCCCATAGACAGCAGCCCACCAGGCTTCCTGTCCCTGGGATTCTCCAAGCAAGAACACTGGAGTGGGTTGCCATCTCCTTCTCTAGTGCATGAAAGTGAAGAGTCAAAGTGAAGTCGCTCAGTCGTGTCTGACTCTAGCGACCTCATGGACTGCAGCCTACCAGGCTCCTCTGTCCATGGGATTTTCTAGACTGACCTTTTTGAAAGCCTCACAAATTTGTTTTTTCCCTAAAACAGCCTCCACATCTCCCCCATGGTTAGTTATCTTGCTGTTGTTCACCTTGTTAGAGGCAACAATCCCTTCCAGCTGCACTTAATAACACCCTGCTGTGTGCACTGAGATCAATGCCCTTACAGATGTCACTGCACAAAACCTCTTAGTTTACAAGGAGGATGGTGAGCTAGGAGAGGAGAAGGACCCACACTGGGCAGAATAAGGGAGAGTAGGATGGTCTGATCACTCACCTAGAGCCAGACATTCTGGAATGTGATGTCAAGTGGGCCTTAGGAAGCTAGTGGAACAACAAAGCTAGTGGAGGTGATGGGATTCCAGTTGAGCTATTTCAAATCCTAAAAGATGATGCTGTGAAAGTGCTGCACTCAATATGCCAGCAAATTTGGAAAACTCAGCAGTGGCCACAGGACTGGAAAAGGTGAGTTTTAATTCTAATCCCAGAGAAAAGCAGTGTCAAAGAATGCTCAAACTACAACTCATCTCACATGCTAGTAAAGTAATGCTCAAAATTCTCCAAGCCAGACTTCAACAGTGTATGAACCATGAACTTCAGGATGTTTAAGCTGATTTTAGAAAAGACAGAGGAACCAGAGATCAAGTTGTCAACATCCACTGGATCATCAAAAAAAGCAAGAAAGTTCCAGAAAAACATCTATTTCATCTTTATTAACTATGCCAAAGCCTTTGACTGTGTGGATCACCACAAACTGTGGAAAATTCTTAAAGAGATGGGAATACCAGACCACCTGACATGCCTCTTGAAAAATCTGTATGCAGGTCAGGAAGCAATAGTTATAACTGAACATGGAACAACAGACTGGTTCCAAATAGGAAAAGGAGTACATCAAGGCTGTATATTGTCACCCTGCTTATTTAACTTATATGTAGAGTACATCATGAGAAACGCTGGGCTGGATGAAGCACAAGGTGGAATCAAGATTGCTGGGAGAAATATCAATAACTTCATATATGCAGATGATACCACCCTTATGGCAGAAAGTGAAGAAGAACTAAAGGGTCTCTTGATGAAAGTGAGAGAGGAGAGTGAAAAAGTTGGCTTAAAGCTCAACATTCAGAAAACTAAGATCATGGCATCTGGTCCTACCACTTCATGGCAAATAGATGGGGAAATAGTGGAAACAGTGATAAACTTACAGTGATAAACTGTATTTATTTATTTATTTTGGCCTCCTAAATCACTGTACATGGTGACTGCAGTCATGAAATTTAAAGACACTTACTCCTTGGAAGAAAAGTTTTGACCAACCTAGACAGTATATTAAAAAGCAGAGACATTACTTTGCCAACAAAGGTCCATCCAGTCAAGGCTATGATTTTTCCAGTAGTCATGTATGGATGTGAGAGTTGGACTATAAAGAAAACTGAGTACTGAAGAATTGATGCTTTTGAACTGTGGTGTTGGAGAAAACTCTTGAGAGTCCCTTGGACAGCAAGGAGATCCAACCAGTCCATCCTAAAGGAAATCAGTCCTGAATATTCATTGGAAGGACTGATGCTGAAGCTGAAACTTCAATACTTTGGCCACCTGATGCAAAGAGCTGACTCATTTGAAAAGACCCTGATGCTGGGAAAGATTGAAGGTGGGAGAAGGGGATGACAGAGGATGAGATGATTGGATGGCATCACTGACTCAATGGACATGAATTTGAGTAAACTCCAGGAGTTGGTGATGGATAGAGTGGCCTGACGTGCTGCAGTCCATGGGGTTGCAAAGAGTCAGACATGACTGAGTGACTGAAATGAACTACACTGATGATGTTCAGCTCTCATTACTGCCTCTGAGGAACCTGTCTCAACGTGGAGCTTGTTAAGACAGATGCGTGGGAAAAGATCAGCAGGGTCAAAGTTTAGAGGTCTTGATACAGGATAGGAAGTGCTAAATGAAATTGGAAGTGGCATCTAGAGGCTTTCACTGAAGTTGGAAAGCTCCCACTGCCCGGGGTTGGGTGGGAAGTACCCTGGAGCCTGCAGGCTGGGCGGGTGTGTGGAGGCTGAAAAGAGGACCCAGTCCTTTGCTGAGTAGAAGCACAGGTGTGGAGGGAGGAGGAAGCAGGGCTATGAGGAGAACAGCAGGCACGTCCTCACCTGGAGGAGGCGGAGTGTTCAACAGAGAGAAGCTGTTTGAAAATTCTCTCTGTTACATCCTGTGTTAGTTTCTAGGGTTGTGTCCATTCAAGTTGCTCTCACAGGAGACCAGAGCCTGGATGGCTTATAAATAGCACAAATTTGTCTCTCATGGTTCTGGAGGCTGGGGAAGTCCAAAGTGAATGTGCTGGCAGATTCAGTGTCTGGTGAGGGCCAGATTTCTGTGTCCTTATGTGGGGAAGGGGTGAGAGAGCTGTGTTGGTCCCTTTTGTAAGGACACTAATCCCTTTCATGCAGGCTCCACCCTCATGACCTGATCAACTCCCAATGGCCCCACCTCCTAATACCAACACTGTGGGGATTAGGTCTCAATGTATGATTTTTGAGGACAAAAACATTCAGTCCATAGCAAAATTGTCACAGATGGGGGTGATTAAAGAATAGAAATTAATTTTCTGACAGTTCTTGAGGCTACAGGTTTAAGATACGGGCAGGTTTGGTTTCTCCTGAGACCTCTCTCCTTGGCTTCTGACTGCATCCATCTCGCTGTGTCCCCTCATGTTCTTTCCTCTGTTTACATGCAACCTGTGTCTCTGTCCTTTTTTTTTTTTTTTGAAAAAATTTTATTGAAATATAGCTGACTTACTACATTGTGTTAATTTCTTTGTACAGCAAAGTGACTCAGTTATGCACAAATATATACTTTTCCGTAATGGTTTATCTCAGGGTATTGAATATAGCTCCCTGTGCTATACCATAGGATCTTGTTTATCCATTCTGCACATAATAGTTTGCCTCTGCTAACCTCAAAGTCCCAGCCCATCCCTCCCTACTGCCTCCTTCCATCTATGCAACCACAGGTCTGTTCACTATGTCTGAGTCTGTTTCTCTTCTGTAAATAGGTTCATTTTTCCATAGATTAGATTCCACATATAAGTGATATAATTATGATACTTGATTTTCTCTTTCTGAGTTACTTCACTTTACTATGAGAATCTCCAGGTCCATCCATGTTTCTGCAAATAGCTTTCTTTCTTTCTTTTTTATTGGAGAAGGAAATGGCAACCCACTCCAGTATTCTTGCCTGGAGAATCTCAGGGACAGCGGAGGCTGGTGGGCTGCCGTCTATGTGGTCACACAGAGTCGGACACGACTGAAGTGACTTAGCAGCAGTGTTACATCGTCTATATGCACCACATCTTCTTTATCTACTCATCTGTCGATGGACATTTAGGTTGTTCCCATGTTTTGCTATTGTGATTGGTGCTCCTATAAACACAGGAGTGCCTGTCTCTTTTTGATTTACAGTTTAATCCAGATATAAGCCCAGCAGTGGGATTACTGGACTATAAGGTAATTCTATTTTTAGTTTTCTGAGGAAACTCTATTTTCAACAGTGCCTGCAGCAATTTACATTCCCACCAGCAGGGTAGGAGGGTTCCCTTTACTCCTCTCAGCCATAGTTACTTTAATGATGGCCATTGAAGCTTATGTGAGGAGATACCTCATTCTGGTTTTGATTTGCATTTCTCTAATAATTCACAGTGGTGAACTTCTTTTCTTGTGTCTGTTGGCCATCTGTATGTGTCCTTTGAAGAAATGTCTATTTAGTTCTTTTAACCATTTTTTTGATTGGATTTTTTGTTGTTGTTGAGTTGTGTGAGCTGTTTTTATACTTTGGAAATTAAACCCTTGTTGTCACATCATTTGCAAATATTTTCTCCCATCTGTAGGTTGTCTCTTCATTTTTATGGTTCGCTTTGCTGTGCAAATGCTTGTAAGTTTGATTAGGTCCCATTGTTTATTTATTTTTTAATTAAAAATATTATGTATTTATGGCTGTGAAGGTTTTCATCACTGTGAGGGCTCTTCTCTAGTTGCAGCGGGCAGGGGCTGCTCTCTAGCTGTGAGGCATGGACTTCTCATTGTGGTGGGTTCTCTCATTGCAGAGCACGGGCTTTATGGTGTGTGGGCTTAGTAGTTGCGGTTCCTGGGTTCCAGAGCACAGGCTCAGTAGTTGTGCTGCATGGACTGAGTTGCTTTGTGCATGTGGGAGCTTCCTGGACCAGGGAGGGATTCTGTGTCTCCTGCACTGGCAGGTGGATTCTTTGCCATTGAGTCACCAGGGAAGCCTGCATTTGTATAGTTTAGTTTGTATTTCTATTGCTTTAGGAGACTGACCTAAAAAAAACATTGGTATAATTTATATCAGAAAATGTTTTGCCTATAATCTCTACTAGGAGTTTCATAGTGTCATGTCTTGTAATTAAGTCTTTAAGCCATTTTTACTTTATTTTTGTGCATGGTGGGGAGTGTGTTCTAACTTCATTGATTTACATGCCTGTGTCTCTGTCCTTATGTCTTAGTCTCCTCTTCATCTAAGCACACCAGTCAGATTAGATTAGGTCCAGTATAATTAAGGATAATGATTATCTTTAAAGTCCATGACACCAAATTCTAAGGCACTGATGACTAAGGTGACAACATGTGAATCTGAGGGGACGTGATTGATTTACAGCAGGTCCAGAATAGCAAAGTAGAGACCAGCAGAGTCAGCAAGTGTGAGAGGGAGGCCTGTGAGGAGCTCTGGGCTCTGGACACTAGGAGCTGGGATTGCATGTCCACTAAGCAGGGGTTGTTAGACTGGTGGAACCTGCCCATGTATAAAGCATGCTTAGTGTTGGGGTGATAAAAAAGTTGTGGAGATGGAAGGTGGTGATGGCTGCACAATAATGTGAATGTACTTAATACCACTGGGCTATGTGCTTAAAATGGCAGGAACAGTAAATTTCATGTTAGGTATATTGTAACACACATACACACAAACCTGCATAGTAGCACTGAATCTTTGAGAACATGAGAGAAAAGAGCAGATGACACATGGCATGGTCTCCAGCTCTGATCTGACCCCACTTTCTAACCCTCTCCTGTTCATGACTTGATGAATTTTCCCTTAGAGAGTGCCTTGTGTCTTGTCAAGAGTTTAGTGACAGGGGCTTGTGCTGTGATAAGGATTCCCCACCTCCACCCGCCTGGCATCATGAGTATCTCAGCCTCCCTGTTCCCAACACCCCACCCTGAACTCACAAATGTGTTACCACATCCTGTGAGCATCTGCACAAGTTCTCCATCAGGGTAGAAACAGATTCTGCCAGTCATTGCAGCCATGTCACAAGGAAGGGACAGTAAGGCATTTTGGTGCCAAGTACAGTGTGCTGATCACAAAAGTTCCCCTGAGTTCTTTTTCAAACACAGGAGATATTTATAAAATCCTCTTCAATATTTTGGGTGCACCACTTTGGATATATACTTGATAGAAGCAAGCTTAACACTGTTGTTTGTAATCAGAACCACACATTCTCTAGGGAAACTTAAAGCAGAGAGCATGAAAGCAATTTAGGAAACCACTCAGCAGCAACTGGAGAGTGCTTTTGTTTTTAATTTTTACATTTATTTATTTATTTTAATTGGAGGCTAATTACTTTACAATATTGTAGTGGTTTTTGCCATACATTGGCATGAATCAGCCATGGGTGTATATGTGTTCCTCATCCTGAACCCCCTCCCACCTCCCTCCCCATCCTATCCCTCAGGGTCATCCCATTGTACCAGCCCTGAGCACCCTGTCTCATGCATCAAACCTGGACTGGTGATCTATTTCACATATGATAATATACATGTTTCAGTGTTATTCTCTCAAATCATCCCAGCCTCACCTTCTCCCACAGAGTCCAAAAGACTGTTTTTTACATCTATGTCTCTTTTGTTGTCTCGCATATAGGGGCATCATTACCATCTTTCTAAATTCCATATATATGTGTTAATATATTGTATTGGTGTTTTTCTTTCTGACTTCCTTCACTCTGTATAATAGGCTCCAGTTTCATCCACCTCATTAGAACTGACTCAAATGCATTCTTTTTAATCACTGAGTAATACTCCATTGTGTATATGTACCACAGCTTTCTTATCCATTCATCTGCAGATGGACATCTAGGTTGCTTCCATGTCCTGGCTATTGTAAACAGTGCTGAAATGAACATTGGGGTACACATGTCTCTTTCAATTCTGGTTTCCTCAGTGTGTATGCCCAGCAGTGGGATTTCTGGGTCATATGGCAGTTCTATTTCCAGTTGTTTAAGGAATCTCCACAGTGTTCTCCATAGTGGTTGTACTAGTTTATATTCCCACCAACAGTGTAAGAGGGTTCCCTTTTCTCCGCATCCTGGAGAGTGCTTTCAAGTTAGAGAATCGGATGGAACAATATGCTGTGAGATATGGTGGTCATGTGTAAGCTTAGCCATGGGGAGAGTTTTGTATTAAAGTGAATGAACCACACTTCTACCTGCTGTTGTTTTCTTCAGTCATGAATTTAAGGTTCATGACTTTTACAACGTTATGCTGTGAACATGGTGGATTCTATCACCTACAGAAGGTGAGGGGCCTTAGATGATGAACTGATGCAATCTCACCTGTGTCCAGCCATGGATCCCATCCTGGTTCAGCCCCACCCACATCACTAGACCCCTGCCTCCCACGTCATCAGGTCTTGGGGTCTGTCCTAATCAGATTCCCATGCTGCTGTCTACACAGCTCACCCTCCTGCCTACACAGCTCACCCTCCTGTCTACACATCTAAGATATCAGCTACCCTTGTTTTACCTTCAGAGCACAGGTCACACCTGAGTAGCGCATTTTCTATGCTTGTTTAGTGTGTCATCTACATGGTGCAGAGTATTGTCTTCTATCTTGACATGTGGATGGTTCCTCAGCACTTAGGACAGTGCCTGGCTCCTCAGCAAACCTCTGCTGATTGAATGAATGGAGGTGGGGACTCTGTCTGTCTTATTTGTATTGCCTCCACCAAGGGATGTGTTCCCTCTTAATACAGCCCTTATATAAGATTATATGTGGATTTATAAGATTATAGAATTAGCATGGCCTTTATATAAGAATAGCTGTTATACAACTGGTTGCTGACTCGATCCTTTCTATGGCATGACTTGAAAATCTTTAAAAACTTGGAAAATAGTGTATTTTTCTAGTGATTTGGATAAAAACATTATTTACAAAAAATTCAAAGCCATCAACTGATCATTTCATTGTAATTATTTGTATTATTGCCTCTGTTTCTTAGGAAGAAAACATCTTAAAACTTTGGGTTGATTAATCTTGGACATCCCATCAGATTTGATTAACATTCATCTTTGGGGACTGCTACTGCTGCTGCCAAGTCATTTTAGTCGTGTCTGACTCTGTGCAACCCCATAGATGGAAGCCCACCAGGCTCCCCCGTCCCTGGGATTCTCCAGGCAAGAACACTGGAGGACTATTGGCAGGCAATTATGAATTAAGGAGAAAAAATTCTGTTTAAAAGCTTTAGTACTAAGTTTGAAAAGGTGTTAATCAAGAAACTTAGGTATGATCACTGAGCTAACACATGTCAAAAGGTAAAAATGAATCCTTTTGGACTTAACGAAGCAATGGTGTATGTGTTTACATCCTAGGGTCTTGTTTCCAATCACAGACCCAGTGTCCATAATGTCCCCTTAAGAGTTTTCTGTCCTGAGTCCAAAGCACATGACCATTCATGGTTAGGGAGGAGTGGAGAAGTGAGATGACATTTGTTGAGTAGATTGGTGGTTTGATTTCTCAGAACATGTGGATGAGATGTCATTGACCTTGCTTTGAGATGAAAAAACTGAGTTTGAGTTGCTCATCTGACGTCAGGCTCGTGAGAGGGACTGAGCTGCAGCCTGCTGCCTCCAGACTCTCCATGTGATTCACTCACAGGCTGAGCTCTGACCCAGGTTCCTGAAATTTGCCCTGTGAGGGGCTGGGGCACCCAGAGTACCTGCCTGGAGCCCTGCCTGTGGTCACTGTGCCCCAGACTCACCCACTTGGTTCCCTGGAGGGGTTGTGGACCCTGTGTGATGAGGCTGGGGCTGAGTCCCTAGGGGTCTACATGTGAAATGGAGGAGTAGTTTTCTTACTGTGAAAAAAATTTAAGGTTGAATCGTGAGTGATGTCTTGACTAAGAGAACTGGTGGGTACTCTGAGCCATTGGGTGATTTCCACTGTGATTTGGGCCATTTGGATTCTATTCTTTTACTTTAATGTTTGGAAAATGTTCAGTCCTAATGGAAGAAGGCTTGCTTCTTGGATGGAACTGGGAATGTTGTAGACACTGGTGGACACCACGCTGACATTCATTTTCTATCTAATATTCTTTGGGAAGAAGTGTCTAGCAAATGTACTCTGGCAAAGAGTCCCAAGAATCTATTAATTTTTTGTTGTGAATATTTACATCATTAATTATAAATAATTGCCTAGAAAGCTGTCAAAGAATGTACATATTTTTAAATGACATGGATCCCTCTTCTCCCATTCCCGGATAGTGATAAAATAGTGTTTTAGTTTAGTCAAGTTTTGAAGTCTCAGTATTACTCAGTTGTTTTCCTTTATGAAACATGCCAATAATTGTTAAGCTGAGTTTTAGAGGAAAAAACTTAGCTGTTAGGGCCTCCTTCACTGGACTGGTTTTAATAATTCTTTGTAGCACTAGATTCAAATTTGCTGCTTATAAATTTAAGAATCTATTTGGATTAATTGATTTTTATTTAATTTTTATTATTGATTTGGCATTTAAACTAAGATCTTTGACTGCTGTGTGGTCTTTGTCTCACTGTTTTCAAAATATAAGTTTTCAGTTTGAGGCACTCCATTAATGTGCTTTTGCTTCTTGTGCCTTTTACATTTGTAGGTGTGTTCATCAGGCCTTGAAGGAGAAGATCACAATTTTAGTCACTCATCAGTTGCAATACCTAAAAGATGCAAGTCAGATTCTGATGTTGAAAGATGTAAGTAATTTCTAGAAGTCTGTGGAATTGCTAGCCCTCAGGTATGTTGAAGAACAAACCTCCCCTCAGGTTACTCTCCTGGGTTCATGGTAAACGCCCTCTTCTCCCTCAGTTTTTTGCCCCTTTCTTCCCAGAGCTGGTGTTCATGCCTTGGAGGATGAACCTAAAGCTCTGTAGAAATGTCACTATTACACTCTAAGCCACATAAACCCTTAAAGCGTATAAAAGTGCAACCACAGGGTTATTGAATCATCACTGCCCTAATGAAATTTGTTAAAGATAATGATACAGTTTTATTTAGAACTTTTTATTTTCCTCTTCCATGACTTAAGTCAAAGTGTATCACTTAGAGATTCTAAGATCTGTTTGAATCCAGGTAATTGTCATACATAGTTTGCCTCAAGAGCATATTCCAGGGGAGGAGCTAAGATGGCGGAGGAATAGGACGGGGAGACCACTTTCTCTCCCAAAATTCATCAAAGGAACATTTAAACGCTGAGTAAATTCCACAAAACAACTTTTGAATACTGGCAGAGGACATCAAGCGCCCAGAAAAGCAACCCATTGTCTTCGAAAGGAGGTAGGAAAAAATATAAAAGAGGGAGGGATGGAGCTCAGTCCCAGGAAGGGAGTCTTAAAAAGAGAGAAGTTTCCAAATACCAGGAAGCACTCTCACTGCTGAGTCTGTGCCGAGCCTTGGAAGCACAGAGGGCAACATAACAGGGAGGAAAAATAAATAAACAATTAAAACCCACAGATTACGAGCCCAACGGTAACTTCCCCAGCAGAGAAGCAGTGCAGACACCTGCACCCACCACTAGCAAGCGGGGGCTGGGCAGGGAGGCGCGGGTTGCATCGCTTAGAGTAAGGATCTGACCTGAATGCCCCGAGCGCTATCTGAGCGAACTAATTTGGGCTAGCAAACCAGACTGTGGGATAACTACCACACGAAAAGCCTGCCCTAACCTAAGACACCACCAGGCCCACACACGAAACAAAGGACTGAACAGAGATAGCCGGCGGCAGACCATCCCCCTCCGGTGACAGGCAGCCAGAGCAGGAAGGGGGCAATTGCAGCCCCAGAGAGACATTATCTACAAAACTATAAACAGGCTTCTTTGCTAACTAAGACTTCTTTGGGTTCTGGATGGTCAACATCCGCCTGAGAAGGTGTGCCAGTTGTACACCCAGAAAACCGAGCGGCGGGGAGGCGGTAAATCGCAGCAACCCGCTCGCCAAACACCTCATCACCTGAGCTGCTCGGACCTGGGAAGGGCACAAAACGCAGACCCAACCGAGTCTGCACCTCTAAGGACTACCCAAGTGCCTGAACCTGAGTGGCTTAGACCTGGGAGGTTCAAGCAGCCCAGGGCCAGCTTCAGATGGTTCCCAGCGGAGCAACCTAGAGCCTGAGCAGTGTGGGCAGGGAGGCTACAAGCACCGTGAGTGGGGGGCAGACCCAGTGTGGCTGAGGCACTGCAAGCACACGCCAGTGTTATTTGTTTGCAGCGTCCCTCCCTCCCCACAGCGGGACTAAACAAGTGAGCCTAAAAAAAATAAGGTGTCCACCATCGCCCCCTTTGTGTCAGGGTGGAAATCAGACACTGAAGAGACCAGCAAACAGAAGAAGCTATAATAGAGGGAACCGCCTTGAAAGCAACAGGCAATAGATTAAAACCCTGTCGTTAGTACCGACTACATAGGAAGGGGCCTATAGATCTTGAGAAATATAAGTCGGACCAAGGAACTAGCCAAAAATGAACTGACCCCACAATACTGACAACACCAGAGAAAGTCCTAGATATATTTTTACTATTTTTACAGTCATTCTTTCTTTTTTTTTTTTAAAGATAATTCTATCTTTTTTTAAATGTTTTTAAAAATTTTAAGCCCTCTATTACTCCTTTAATTTTCACTTTTATAACCTACTATTACTTTGCAAAAAAAAAAAAAAGACCCTATTTTTTTAAAAAGCAAACTTCATATATATATTTTTTATAATTTTTGTGACCTTTTTTTTTTCTCTTTTTCTCTTTCTTTCTTTTTTTCTTCTTTTCTTTAACATTGTATTTTTGAAATTCCAAACTCTAGTCTAGATTTTTAATTTTAGCTTTTTGGTATTTATTATCAATTTTTTACTTATATTTTATATATATATATATATATATAATTTTTGTGACTTTTCTTTTATCTCTTTCTTTCTCTTCTTCTTTTCTTTAACATTGTATTTCTGAAATTCCAAACTCTACTCTAGATTTTTAATTTATGCTTTTTGGTCTTTGTTATCAACTTTGTATCTGTATTTTCTTTATAATTTTGTGACTTTGTTTTTGTTTTTTTCTCTCTTTTTCATCATCTTTTCTTTAACATTGTATTTTTGAAATTCCAAACCCTACTCTAGATTTTTAACTTTTGCTTTTTGGTATTTGTTATCAATTTTGTAACTGTATTTTCTCTATAATTTTTGTGACTTTATTTTTTTTTCTTTTTCTCTTTTCTGTCTTCTTTTCTTTAACATTGTATTTTTGAAATTCCAAACTCTACTCTAGATTTTTAATTGTTGCTTTTAGGTTTTGTTACCAATTTTGTACCTTTAAGAACCCAATCTTCAGTACCCATTTTTTACTTGGGAGCGAGATTACTGGCTTGACTGATCTCTCCCCCTTTGGACTCTCCTTTTTCTCCACCAGGTCACCTGTGTGTCCTTCCTAATCCCTCTCTACCCTACCCAACGAATTTCTGTGTGTTATAGACGGTGGAGAACACTTAGGGAACTGATTACTGGCTGGATCTGTCTCTCTTCTTTTCATTCCCCCCTTTTATCCTCCTGGCCACCTCTGTCTCCTTCCTCCCTCTTCTTTTCTCTGTATAACTCTGTGAACATCTCTGAGTAGTCCAGTTGTGGAGGAGTGTACATAAGGAAGTGATTACTGGCTAACCCTCTCTCTCCTCTACTTATTCCACCTCATCTCATTCGGGTCACCTCTAACTCCCTTCTCCCTCTTCTATGCTCCATGTAACGCTGTGAACCTCTCCGGGTGACCCTCATGGTGGAGAAACTTTTCATCTTTAACCTAGATGTTTTATCAATGGTGCTGTATAGAAGGAGAAGTTTTGAGACTACTGTAAAAATAAGACTGATAACTGGAAGCAGGAGGCTTAACTCCAAATCCTGACTCCAGGGAACTCCTGACCCCAGGGAACATTAATTGACAGGAGCTCATCAAACATCTCCATGCCTACACTGAAACCAAGCACCACACAAGGGCCAACAAGTTCCAGGGAAAGACATACCAAGCAAATTCTCCAGCAACAAAGGAACACAGCCCTGAGCTCCAATGTACAGGCTGCCCAAAGTTACTACAAAACCATAGACATCTCATAACTCATTACTGGACACTTCATTGCACTTCAGAGAGAAGAAATCCAGCTCCACCCACCAGAACACCGACACAAGCTTTCCTAACCAAGAAACCTTGACAAGCCATCTGTACAAACCTGTACACACAGGGAGGAAACTCCACAATAAAGAGAACTCCACAAACTACCAGAATACAGAAAGGACACTCCAAACTCAGCAATATAAACAAGAGGAAAAGACAGAGGAATACCCAGCAGGTAAAAGAACAGGATAAATGCCCACCAAACCAAACAAAAGAGGAAGAGATAGGGAATCTACCTGATAAAGAATTCCGAATAATGAGTGAAATTGATCCAAAATCTTGAAATCAAAATGGAATCACAGATAAATAGCCTAGAGACAAGGATTAAGATGCAAGAAAGGTTTAACAAGGACCTAGAAGAAATAGAAAAGAGTCAATATATAATGAATAATGCAATAAATGAGATAAAAAACACTCTGGAGGCAACAAATAGTAGAATAACAGAGGAAGAAGATAGGATAAGTGAATTAGAAGATAGAATGGTAAAAATAAGTGAATCAGAGAGGAAAAAAGAAAAACGAATTAAAAGAAATGAGGACAATCTCAGAGACCTCCAGGACAATATTAAATGCTACAACATTCGAATCATAGGAGTCCCAGAAGAAGAAGACAAAAAGAAAGACCATGAGAAAATACTTGAGGAAATAATAGTTGAAAACTTCCCTAAAATGGGGAAGGAAATAATCACTCAAGTCCACGAAACCCAGAGAGTCCCAAACAGGATAAACCCAAGGTGAAACACCCCAAGATACATATTAATCAAATTAACAAAGATCAAATACAAAGAACAAATATTAAAAGCAGCAAGGGGAAAACAACAAATAACACGCAAGGGAATTCCCATAAGGATAACAGCTGATCTTTCAATAGAAACTCTTCAGGCCAGGAAGGAATGGCAAGACATACTTAAAATGATGAAAGAAAATAACCTACAGCCCAGATTATTGTACCCAGCAAGGATCTCATTCAAATATGAAGGAGAAATCAAAAGCTTTACAGACAAGCAAAAGTTGAGAGAATTCAGCACCACCAAACCAGCTCTCCAACAAATACTAAAGGATATTCTCTAGACAGGAAACACAAAAAGGGTGTATAAATTCAAACCCAAAACAATAAAGTAAATGGCAATGGGATCAATAATTACCTTAAACGTAAATGGGTTGAATGCCCCAACCAAAAGACAAAGACTGGCTGAATGGATACAAAAACAAGACTCCTACATATGTTGTCTACAAGAAACCCACCTCAAAACAGCAGACACATACACACTGAAAGTGAAGGGCTGGAAAAAGATTTTCCATGCAAATAGAGACCAAAAGAAAGCAGGAGTAGCAATACTCATATCAGAAAAAATAGACTTTAAAACAAAGGCTGTGAAAAGAGACAAAGAAAGTCACTACATAATGATCAAAGGATCAATCCAAGAAGAAGATATAATAATTATAAACATATATGCACCCAACATAGGAGCACTGCAATATGTAAGACAAATGCTCACAAGTACTAAAGGAGAAATTAACAATAACACAATAATAGTGGGAGACTTTAATACCCCACTCACACCTATGGATAGATCAACTAAACAGAAAATTAGCAAGGGACCACAAACTTTAAAGGATACAGTAGACCAGTTAGACCTAATTGATATCAATAGGACATTCCATCCCAAAACAGTGAATTTCACTTTTTTCTCAAGTGCACACGGAACCTTCTCCAGGATAGATCACATCCTGGGCCATAAATCTAGCCTTGGGAAATTCAAAAAAATTGAAATCATTCCCAGCATCTTTTCTGACCACAATGCAATAAGATTGGATCTCAATTACAGGAGAAAAACTATTAAAAATTCCAACATATGGAGGCTGAACAACACACTGCTGAATAACCAACAAATCACAGAAGAAATAAAAAAAGAAATCAAAATTTGCATAGAAACGAATGCAAATGAAAACACAACAACCCAAAACCTGTGGGACACTGTAAAAGCAGTCCTAAGGGGAAAGTTCATAGCAATACAGGCATACCTCAAGATACAAGAAAAAAGTCAAACAAATAACCTAACTCTACACCTAAAGCAACTAGAAAAGGAAGAAATGGGGAACCCCAGGGTTAGTAGAAGGAAAGAAATCTTAAAAATTAGGGCAGAAATAAATGCAAAATAAATGAAAGAGACCATAGCAAAAATCAACAAAGCCAAAAGCTTGTTCTTTGAAAGGATAAATAAAATTGACAAACCATTAGCCAGACTCATCAAGAAACAAAGGGAGAAAAATCAAATCAGTAAAATTAGAAATGAAAATGGAAAGATCATAACAGACAACACAGAAATACAAAGGATCATAAGAGACTACTGTCAGCAATTATATGCCAATAAAATGGTCAACGTGGAAGAAATGGACAAAGTCTTAGAAAAGTACAACTTTCCAAAACTGGACCAGGAAGAAATAGAAAATCTTAAGAGACCCATTACAAGCACGGAAATTGAAACTGTAATCAGAAATCTTCCAGCAAACAAAAGCCCAGGTCCAGACGGCTTCACAGCTGAATTCTACCAAAAATTTAGAGAAGAGCTAACACCTATTCTACTCAAACTCTTCCAGAAAATCACAGAGGAAGGTAAACTTCCAAACTCATTCTATGAGGTCACCATCACCCTAATACCAAAACCTGACAAAGATGCCACAAAAAAAGAAAATGACAGGCCAATATCACTGACAAACATAGATGCAAAAATCCTTAACAAGATTTTAGCACACAGAATCCAACAACACATTAAAAAGATCATACACCATGACCAAGTGGGCTTTATCCCAGGGATGCAAGGATTCTTCAATATCCGCAAATCAATCAATGTAATACACCACATTAACAAATTGAAAAATAAAAAAACCTATGATTATCTCAATAGATGCAGAGAAAGCCTTTGACAAAATTCAACATCCATTTATGATAAAAACTCTCCAGAAAGCAGGAATAGATGGAACATAAATCAACATAATAAAAGCTATATATGACAAACCCACAGCAAACATTATCCTCAACGGTGAAAAATTGAAAGCATTTCCTCTAAAGTCAGGAACAAGACAAGGGTGCCCCCTTTCACTATTACTATTCAACATAGTTTTGGAAGTTTTGGCCACAGCAATCAGAGCAGAAAAAGAAATAAAAAGAATCCAAATTGGAAAAGAAGAAGTAAAACTCTCATTGTTTGCATATGACATGATCCTCTACATAGCAAACCCTAAAGACTCCACCAGAAAATTACTAGAACTAATCAATGACTATAGTAAATTTGCAGGATATAAAATCAACACACAGAAATCCCTTGCATTCCTATACACTAATAATGAGAAAATAGAGAAATTAAGGAAACAATTCCATTCACCATTGCAACGAAAAAAATAAAATACTTAGGAATATATCAACCTAAAGAAACTAAAGACCTATATATAGAAAACTATAAAACACTGGTGAAAGAAATCAAAGAGGACACTAATAGATGGAGAAATATACCATGTTCATGGAATGGAAGAATCAATATAGTGAAAATGAGTATACTACCCAAAGCAATTTATAGATTCAATGCAATCCCTATCAAGCTACCAATGGTATTCTTCACAGATCTAGAACAAATAATTTCACAATTTGTATGGAAATACAAAAAACCTTGAATAGCCAAAGCAATCTTGAGAAAGAAAAATAGAACTGGAGGAATCAACCTGCCTGACTTCAGGCTGTATTACAAAGCGACAGTCATCAAGACAGTATGGTACTAGCACAAAGACAGAAATATAGATCAATGGAACAAAATAAAAAGCCCAGAGATAATTCCATGCACATATGGACACCTTATCTTTGACAAAGGAGGCAAAAATATACAATCGATTAAAGACAATCTCTTTAACAAGTGGTGCTGGGAAAACTGGTCAACCACTTGTAAAAGAATGAAACTAGAACACTTTCTAACACCATACACAAAAATAAACTAAAATGGATTAAAGATCTAAATGTAAGACCAGAAACTATAAAACTCCTAGAGGAGAACATAGGCAAAACACTTTCCGACATACATCACAGCAGGATCCTCTATGACCCACCTCCCAGAATACTGGAAATAAACAAATAGGACCTAATTAAACTTAAAACCTTCTGCATAACAAAGGAAACTATAAGCAAGGTGAAAAGACAGCCTTCAGAATGGGAGAAAATAATAGCAAATGAAGCAACAGACAAACAACTAATCTCAAAAATATACACGCAACTGCTACAGCTCAATTCCAGAAAAATAAATGACCCAATCAAAAAATGGCCAAATAACTAGACATTTCTCCAAAGAAGATATACAGATGGCTAACAAACACATGAAAAGATGTTCACCATCACTCATTATCAGAGAAATGCAAATCAAAACCACTATGAGGTACCATCTCACACCAGTCAGAATGGCTGCGATCCAATAGTCTACAAATAATAAATGCTGGAGAGGGTGTGGAGAAAAGAGAACCCTCTTACACTGTTGGTGGGAATGCAAACTAGTCCAGCCACTATGGGGAACAGTGTGGAGATTCCTAAAAAAAACTGGAAATAGAAGTGCCATACGCCCCAGCAATCCCACTGCTGGGCATACACACTGAGGAAACAAGAATTTAAAGAGACATGTGTACCCCAATGTTCATTGCAGCACTGTTTATAAAAGCCAGGACATGGAAGCAACCTAGATGTCCATCAGCAGATGAATGGATAGGAAAGCTGTGGTACATATACACAGTGGAGTATTACTCAGCCATTAAAAAGAATACATTTGAATCAGTTCTAATGAGGTGGATGAAACTGGAGCCTATTATACAGAAAGCCAGAAAGAAAAACACCAATACAGTATACCAACGCATATATATGGAATTTAGAAAGATGGTAACAATAACCCTGTATACGAGACAGCAAAAGAGACATTGATATACATAGAACAGTCTTTTGGACGCTGTGGGAGAGGGAGAGGGTGGGATGATTTGGGAGAATGGCATTGAAATATGTATAATATCATATATGAAACGAATCACCAGTCCAGGTTTGATGCACGATACTGGATGCTTGGGGCTGGTGCACTGGGACGACCCAGAGGGGTTGTATGGTGACGGAGGAGGGAGGTGGGTTAAGGACAGGGAACACATGTATACCTGTGGCAGATTCATTTTGATATATGGCAAAACCAATACAATATTGTAAAGGTAAAAAATAAAATAAAACAAAAAATTTAAAGAAAAAAAAAAAAAGAGCATAGTCCATTAGCACCAGAAGCGAGGTTGGGTAGCTGAGCACCCGGGTCAGAGACATCCTCTCTGCTGGTGTCTCCAGTCTCTGGTCTCCTTGCACAAGTCTCTATGTGCCGGATACATGTTGGCGCCTTTGCAGCAGGACGACAAGGCCCTGCCTTAACAGGGCTCCTGTTCTCATGGGGAGGATGTGACAAAGAAGGTGACATCCTTGCCTCCCTGAGGAGCTGGTGCCTCATGGGGTCTGAGTGACATGATCTTGGTGGCCACAGAGTCACCTGGGGGAGGGGGTCTGAGACAGGGGGTCTTGAGGAAGGAGCTACCTGGCAGGTTGGAGGAACAGCAGAAAGACCAGGGGGTCTGTGGAAAGTGAGCAGGGGCATGAGCGGGAGTTGGTCTCCAGGCAGTGGGCAGCAAGCCCAGAAGTGGGATGGAAGTCTTGGATCTTCCAGAGCACAGGAGGGATGTGGTCTGATGTGGGAGTTAAGAGATTTCTCTGATGGTCACTGGAGGGGTGACCAAGCAGTTAGGAGTCTTAGTAAAGCTGAGAAGACAGAAGTGTGGGCTCAGGCTAGAGTATCCATTTCTAGAGCTGCCGTAACCAAGTACCTCAAGCTCGGTGACTTAAAACAAAAGAAGTTTATTGTCGCCCTGTTCTGGAAGCTTCAAGTCCCAAATCCAGGTGCTGGCAGGCCCGGCTCTCCCTGAAGGCTCCAGGGGAGAATCCTTCCCTCCAGCCTCTGGTGTTCACCGGCCTTCCTAGGTGTTCCTTGGCTTCCAGTTGCAGTGCTGTGGTCTCTGCCTCTGATGTCACATGGCCATTGTCCCCGTGTCAGTCTGGGTCTCTTCTGTTCTCATAGCAACATCAGTCTTACTGGCCTTAGGGTCACCCTGCTCCACTGTGATCTCATCTTAACTCGGTTACATCTGCAAAGACTCTATACAAATAAGGTCATGTTCACAGGTGTCATGTTTGAACACATCGTTTTGAGGAGGAGGCACCATCCCACCAACAACTCCTAGCATGACTAGGGGTGGGATGGAGATTAGTGAGAAGCTTTCAGACTTGGTGGTCATTTGATGCTTCATTCCTTGGCTCATTTACCTCTGGGTCTCAGCACCTTTGTTGTTAACCTATGAATGCTCCACAAGCCCTTGGTCAGATCCCTGATTTTTGAAATGAATCTCTGCTCCAAGAAAGATTATTAAAATACAGAACCCCTGCCTCTCTGGAAGCACTTCCATGTGTTAACTCCTCTCCACTCCTCTAGGAGTGGGGGGAGGGGCTAAGGTTTCTCAAGCTTGAGAGCAGTTGATTTCATGTGCAGAGGGGGTGATTCTAGCGTGTAAACCCGTGTTGACAGTGCAGTGTTATGAGCACAGGATCAGTGGCAGGGGAATAACCTATTTAGCCAGTCCCTAGATATTTTGGGGTCCCCTTATTGCTTCCTTTGAGGACACTACACCCAATTTTAGTACTCACAAAACAGCTATTTGCCCCCTGGTGAGCACCCCTGCATGAGTTGGGGTTCATCTTTACTGTTTGTTTGGTCCCTCTGTTCACAGCAGATGGGGAATGGCTGTCCTTTCATCCCCCCAAGAATTGTCAATGCTTGACCATTGAGTGAAATTTCTATCTTTATACCACCAGTCATTTCATTGTGCATACATATTACAAATTTGATGTGGTGATTTCATTAAAGAGGTGTGTGAATTTTGCCTCCCGAGTGGAACAAGACCTGATATATCCTGCATAATTTTCTAGTTTTTCAGTATCAGATGGTACCCAAAGGCTTCCCTGCATTTCTCCCAGTAGACCCCCTCAGGGGAGAGGGTGAGAGGGGTCCCAGCGAGTGTCCTGGCCAGTTCCCTCCATTTGAGCTGCCTTAACCACAGCTGCTTTCATTTGATGTGTTTTGCATGCTGAGATTTTTTTTTTTCCCCTGATGTTTTTTTTGCTACTGAGTGAATAAGCTGAGTCTGGTTTCATGGGGTCAGAAAATAGCAAAACGTCTGCACATTATTTTATGTGACTTTGTAAGGGAAGGAAACTGCAAGGAAGTGTCACATGTGTTCAAAGAAAATTATTTGATTGGACGTAGCTTAAGCAGTTACCTGATTTGGGGAAGCCTAGTTGGCTGCTTGTGGTTGGTTGTTCCTAAGTTTTTTCTCGGATCTGAGTACATTGATTCTGACTTAGGTTTTGGTTTGTGGGCACAGACCTCCAAGGCTTCAGAGCCACCCCAGCCCCATGACTTCCTTGTTTAATTACTTTAAAAAGTGGAATATTGAATTTTCAGTTGGGAACTTGCTGAGTGTGTGGGGGCAGTTGTAGAGACCATGGAGAGGCCTCTCATGGATTTTCTGTCCAGGGCTGGTTTCTATTATCCCCGCCAGGCACATGATAGTGTGACAGTGACAGTGGTCAGTGAAGATTTAATGAGAGACTCTTACCTGTATGCAGATGTACTTGTGCCCACCTCTGGGTTAAGTTTAAATTTCTTTCCTGGAATTGTCACATGAGGCTTCTCTCAATTCCCATGTTGTCTAAAAAGACTATGCTGATCCTGCCACCAACCTCCATGCTTCTTCCTTCCCTAAGTGCCCATGGTAGTCATGTCAACGGCCTCCATTTTTAACACATGAGCACACCTTTCTTTCACATCCCCCAGCACCTAACATAGGGATGAGGTTTGGCAGAGAACCCAATTATCGGTTCTGTACTGAGATGACTGAATTAGATTTCTCAACAAGAATTCTAGAACCAGGGATCATTTTTTTCAAGAATGTTAATTTAAGACAAAATAGCTTTTCTTGATTAGTATTTAGGTTGGTTTAACATTATCAAATATAAATTAATTCCTCTCAACTTTTTATTTCAGGGGATAGTGATAGAAAGAGGAACTTACTCTGAGTTCCTGAAATCCGGGATAGATATTTTTTCCCGTTTTGAGAAGGGGAATGAGCAATCTGCACCATCTCCAGTTCCAGGAACTCCCACTGTGATCTCTGAGTCTTTGGTTCAGTCTCTCCAGTCTCCCAGACGCTCATTGAAAGATGCGGCTCCAGAAGACCAAGAAGTGAGTTTCTCATCCTGCAGTGTGCCCGGGTCTGTCTGCTCTTGGTGGTCTCACAGACCTTCAGTCTGCTCTGCTCATGACTTCTTCATTTGTCCCAAAGTAGACCCTAAGGTTCCCAAAGTCTTGTTCCATGGAACTGATAGAAGAGCATGAAGGAATCAAGCCTGCTCGGGGTTCCCCTTTGAGTGTAGGATGGAGAATCTTATGGACATCAGCAGTGGGTGCACTGCTATAAATTTCTGAGTGAATGTGGCTCACACTGATTGAGAACTCTTCAGTTAACCATAGTTACATCCTACTCATGTTGGTTGGCCCCAGTTTCCCTTATACGTCCCAAGGCTTAATGTGAAGACCCCCTTAGACTGAGTCCTGCTGTTGCCACGTTAAATCAGCTACTTTTCCTGTATGTTGGAATGTTCTAGCACTCAGGTGACTGATGGTATTATTTTGCCTCAGTGTTAGATGGTTTGTGATAGGTCAGAGATAACATGTGCAAAGGACCTGACACATGGTAGACACTTCAGTGTTAGTTCCCATCCTCCTTTCTTACCCTTCAAGACCGAGAACCACATCTTATCGACCTTGAATCCCAGTGGCCAGGAGAGAGCCGAGGACACACTAGGCTTCTGTGACTCTACAACGCATTCTAAATCCTCCAGAGAGAAATGCACTAGATCCTGCTTAAAAATATACACAGATATTCCTTGATATGCAAACCCAGGAGCCTGGAATGATTCTGATTCATTTTCTAAACTCAAGAATCACTCTCTGAAATTTAGGAACTAAATAGATTCAGATCATATGCTTGCAACGTGCTATGTAACTCTAACTCTCTGTGAACTCAGTTTACTGTATTTGGCTAGTGTTTTGAGTCCCAAGTATGTTTTATGTTTCTATCATTGAATGACACAAGTCATCTGGAGGGATACATTAGCTCCATATCATTTTGTGTGTTATTTTAGAGGAAGTTTCTGCATTTATACATTAATTGATTTTGTTGTGTGTGTGTTGAGAGTCATGTTCTATTTTAAGGAAAGCTCCCCAACAGTGAATAACCTCATGTGAATGATGTTTGATTATTTCTCATAGATTCCTATGAGTGGGATGGCTGGGTCCAAGGGTAAACACATATGTGGTTTGGCCAGATATTCCCACACCCTTCTCTATAGGAGATAGACCATCCTGCACTCCTATCAGTGTATGAGATATGTCTGTTTCCCACAGCTTTGCAGAGGAGGACATTGTTGAACTCTTGAAATTTGGGGTTCATTTTCATTTTATTTTTCTCAATATAAATGTATTTATTTTAATGGGAGGCTAATTACTTTTTGTATTGGTTTTGCCATACATCAACATGAATCTGCTACAGGTATACACGTGTTCCCCATCCCGAAACCCTCTCTCTCCTCCCTCCCTATACCATCCTTCTGGGTCGTCCCAGTGCACCAGCCCCAAGCAACCAGTATCATGCATCGAACTTGGACTGGTGATTTGTTTCATATATGATATTATACATGTTTCATTGCCATTCTCCCAAATCATCCCACCCTCTCCCTCTCCCACAGAGTCCAAAAGACTGTTCTATACATCTGTGTCTCTTTTGCTGTCTCGCATACAGGGTTATTGTTACTATCTTTCTAAATTCCGTATATATGCGTTAGTATACTGTATTGGTGTTTTTCTTTCTGGCTTACTTCACTCTGTATAATAGGCTCCAGTTTCATCCACCTCATTAGAACTGATTCAAATGTATTCTTTTTAATGGCTGAGTAATACTCCATTGTGTATATGTACCACAGCTTTCTTATCCATTCATCTGCTGATGGACATCTAGGTTGCTTCCATGTCCTGGCTTTTATAAACAGTGCTGCAATGAACATTGGGGTACACATGTCTCTTTAAATTCTGGTTTCATCGGTGTGTATGCCCAGCAGTGGGATTGCTGGGGCGTTTGGCAGTTCTATTTCCAGTTTTTTTAGGAATCTCCACACTGTTCTCCATAGTGGCTGGACTAGTTTACATTCCCACCAATAGTGTAAGAGGGTTCCCTTTTCTCCACACCCTCTCCAGCATTTGTTGCTTGTAGACTTTTGGATCACAGCCATTCTAACTGCCATGAAGTGATACCTCATTGTGGTTTTGATTTGCATTTCTCGGATAATGAGTGCTGAGGTTCATTTTTTAAAATTCCATTTCTCACTGCTCTTTTTCCCTTTTAGACTGAGAATATACAGGTTGTGCTACCTCTAGAGTACCATTTGAAAGGAAAAGTTGGTTTTAAGACCTTTAAGAATTACTTCACAGCTGGTGCTCACTGGCCTGTCATCATCTTCCTTATTCTAGTAAACATAGCAGCTCAGGTACGTAAGGGAGTTTATTTTGATTTGTACACTCAGTTATTTATATTGTATTTTATAATTCTTTTAATATATTTGTATTAAGAGATTTATCTCAAAGACTTGGCTCATGCAGTTGTGGGCCTAGCTTGGTGAATGTGGAATCAGAAAGGCAGGCCTGCAGACTGAAACCTCAGGTGGGAGCTGACCCTGATATCTTGAGACAGAATTTCTTCCTCCTCCAGGAAGCCTCAGATTTTGCTCTTAGGGCCTTTGTCTGACTGGATGAGGCAACCACAGTATTGAGAGTGATCTCCTCTATTTAGGTTCTGATGATGGATGTAAGCCACATTCACAAAATACCTTCACAGCAACATCTAGATGAGTATTTAATTGAATCACTTGAGACTGGCGCAACCAAGCTGACACCCAGAACTGACCATCACTGTACCTGACAAGCTTTTTGCTTTCCAAAATCCCAACATTTGTTTTGTTATTACTGACTTTGGAGTCCACTTGGATTTGCATTGAAGTACATTATATTTGGGGAGCAAAGTCTTCTAGGGAAAAGGGGATTTCTTTTAAATATATTAACATGTAAGATGCCCTCCCCTGACCTGTGGTCCTCTGGGGTGTGGGGCTTGGCACAGACCTGAGCTGGAAGGAGCATCTCCATGTTCTGGAGCCTTTCTGTCCTCCATCCTAGTGAGCAGGGTGTGAGGCTCAGTGATGTCAATGTCTGAGTGACTGCTGTTTCCTGCTCCAGGTTGCCTACATCCTGCAGGATTGGTGGCTTGCATTCTGGTGAGTGATTTCTGGCCTGACCCAAAGAGCTGTGAAGTCTACACGAAGCCTCACTTTCCCACAGACTCAGGGGGGGAGATGGGGCTTGTTCAGCCTCCTCTTCTGACCCTCACGTAGTTTCCCTGAAGAAAGATGAAAGTTACTGTGGGTGGTATTGATCACCCTGTGGTCTCTCCCCATGTCCCTCCCTTCAGCAGCTTCTTTATAGAAAAAAAAATTTTTTTGAACTTTTAATATTGTAGTGGGAGGTGGCCGATTAACAATGTTGTGATCGTTCCTTTTGAATAGTGAAGGGACGCAGCCATACATATACATTTATCCATTCTCCCTCAAACTTCCCTCCTGTCTGCCACGTTATTATAACATTCAGCAGAGTTCCATGTGTTATACAATAAGTCCTTGTTGGCTACCTGTTTTAAATCTAGCAGTTTGTGCATGACCATCCAAACTCTCTAACTGTCCTTCCCCTCGGCAACCACAAGTTCATTTTCTAAGTCTGTCTTCACAGAAAATTTTGAAAACTGAAAGTCGTGATTCATATTTTTCCAGCATAATATACATTTCTTGAGTTGAGGTAATTTTTTGGTGATATCTGTGTAAACTCTATGTATATCTATAGTGTAATATTTTAAATTTTCTGTTCCATAGGGCGAATGTACAAAGTGACCTGTATTTTGGGGGATATTTGAAAGAAGATGAAGATGTAGTATTTGTGCTGAACTGGTACTTAAGAGTTTATTCAGGTAAATTTGAGTCATCTACTCTAGAATACCAGAGTTTAAGGTGCTTACAATGAGTCTGTGTGAGCAACGAGGGCTTTCAGAGTAATTCAGTAATGTCTTAATAGATTAAATATCTGAATTGCATTTACGCTGTGAATTAATTAGAATAATTATTTTAAAAATCTACTAGGGGTTGCATAGAGTCGGACACAACTGAAGTGATGTAGCAGCAGCAGCAGAAGAAGAAAAATTTGGATGAAGACTCTTAACTTGTTCCATAATGAATTTTTGTACTTAAGCCAGGATTGCATATTGAGAAAATCAGCCACTGGAAATATGTAGCTACTATGTATTCTAGTAGGTGCTTTAGCTAAATCTTATAACATTATATGGATGGGCAGATCAGATCAGATCAGATCAGTCACTCAGTCTTGTCTGACTCTTTGCAACCCCATGAATCCCAGCACGCCAGGCCTCCCTGTCCATCACCAACTCCAGGAGTTCACTGAGACTCACGTCCATCGAGTCAGTGATGCCATCCAGCCATCTCATCCTCTGTCGTCCCTTTCTCCTCCTGCCCCCAATCCCTCCCAGCATCACAGTCTTTTCCAATGAGTCAACTCTTCGCATGAGGTGGCCAAAGTACTGGAGTTTCAGCTTTAGCATCATTCCTTCCAAAGAAATCCCAGGGCTGATCTCCTTCAGAATGGACTGGTTGGATCTCCTTGCAGTCCAAGGGACTCTCAAGAGTCTTCTCCAACACCACAGTTCAAAAGCATCAATTCTTTGGCACTCAGCCTTCTTCACAGTTCAACTCTCACATCCATACATGGCCACAGGAAAAACCATAGCCTTGACTAGACGAACCTTTGTTGGTAAAGTAATGTCTCTGCTTTTGAATATGCTATCTAGGTTGATCATAACTTTCCTTCCAAGGAGTAAGTGTCTTTTAATTTCATGACGGCAGTCACCATCTGCAGTGATTTTGGAGCCCAAAAAAATAAAGTCTAACACTGTTTCCACTGTTTCCCCATCTATTTCCCATGAAGTGGTGGGACCGGGTGCCATGATCTTTGTTTTCTGAATGTTGAGCTTTAAGCCAACTTTTTCACTCTCCTCTTTCACTTTCATCAAGAGGCTTTTGAGTTCCTCTTCACTTTCTGCCATAAGGGTGGTGTCATCTGCATATCTGAGGTTATTGATATTTCTCCCGGCAATCTTGATTCCAGCTTGTGTTTCTTCCAGCCCAGCGTTTCTCATGATGTACTCTGCATATAAGTTAAATAAACAGGGTGACAATATACAGCCTTGACGAACTCCTTTTCCTATTTGGAACCAGTCTGTTGTTCCATGTCCAGTTCTAACTGTTGCTTCCTGACCTGCATACAAATTTCTCAAGTGGCAGATCAGGTGGTCTGGTATTCCCATCTCTTTCAGAATTTTCCGCAGTTTATTGTGATCCACACAGTCAAAGGCTTTGGCATAGTCAATAAAGCAGAAATAGATATTTTTCTGGAACTCTCTTGCTTTTTCTATGATCCAGCAGATGTTGGCAATTTAATCTCTGGTTCCTTTGCCTTTTCTAAAACCAGCTTGAACATCAGGAAGGGGATTACAAATGAATTCCACCCTATGGTTCAGGTTGTTCCAATTCTTTCTGAATAAACAGACTTGTATTGATCTTGGATGAAATCCTCTGGCTGCATGGGCCATAAATAAAAGCATTATTCCCTCCCAGGTATGCAAAGCTCCTCTTTCCACACTGCTCATCTCTTGGGCTTCACTAATAACTTGAGAAGCTAAGCAGGGGAAGTCCAGTGTCTGGAATTAGGATTCCTTCTCTTTCTTACCCTTAGATTACAGTGTTCCCTCCTCCCCAACTGTGTGATTAATTCAAAATTTGGCTTGCCAGACTAATATTCACTATTAACATGAATTTCTCTATTCACAAGAATATTTAGAATATATATAGTAAAGCATTACATACTATTTAAAGGATGTCTTTAACAAAAATTTTAAATGCTTTCTTTATCCATTCATCTGTTGATGGACATTTAGGTTGCTTCCATGTTCTAGCTTTTGTAAATAGTGTTGCTATGAACACTGGGGTGCATGTGTCTTTTTGAATTATGGTTTTCTCAGGGTATATGCCCAGTAGTGGGATTTCTGGGTTGTATGGTAGTTCTATTTTCAGTTTTTTAAGGAACCTCCATACTGTTCTCCATAGTGACTGTAGCAATTTACATTCCTACTAACAGTGCAATAAGATTCCCTTTTTCCACACCTTCTCTAGCATTTATTGTTTGTATATTTTTTGATGAGAGCATTATGACTGGTGTGAGATAATACTTTATTAGAGTTTTGATCTGCATTTCTCAAATAACAATATTGAGCATCTTTTCATGTCCCTCTTGACCATCTGTATGTCTTCTTTGGAGAAAGGTCTATATAGGTCTTCTGCCCATTTTTTGATTGGGTTTTTTTTTTTTTTCTTTATATTAAGCTGCATGAGTTGTTTGTATATTGTGGAGATTAACACCTGGTCAGTTACTTATTTTGTAATTATTTTCTCCCATTCTCAGGGGTGTCTTTTCATCTCATTTATGGTACATATAGACACTGGATCGGGGGAGGGGGGCTCTCCGGGTAGCTCAAATGGTAAAGAATATGTCTGCAAAGATGGAGACTTGAGTTTCATCCCTGGGTCAGGAGGAGCTCCTGGATAAGGGAGTGGCAACCCACTCCAGTATTCATGCTTGGAGAATTCCATGGACAGAGGAGCCTGGCAGGCTACAATCCATTGGGTTGCAAAGAATTGGACAGGACTGAGTGACTAACACACATGTAAACTGGAATGTTACTTATCCACAGAAAGGAATGAAATTGGGTCATTTGTGAGATGTGGATGGACCTAGAGTCTGTCACACAAAGTAAAGTAAGTCAGAAAGAGAAAACACACAAAAAAATACTTGTATTAATGCATACATTTGGAATCTAGCCTCTTCACGTATCACTGCCTTATCATGGTGAAGGGGCTTGTGTAACTCAATGAAACAATGAGCTATGCCATGTAGGGCCACCTAAGGCGGATGGATCATAGTGGAGAGTTCTGACAAAATATAATCGACTGGAGGAGAGAATGGCAAACCACTCCATTGTACTAGCCATAAGGAACCCATGAACTGCATAAAAAGGCAAGAAGATATGACACCAAAAGACTAGCTCCCCAGGTCAGAAAGTGTCCAATAAGCTACTGGGGAAAAGCAGAAGACAACTACTAATTTTCTGAGTCATAGAGAAAGCAAGGAAATTCCAGAACAACATCTACCTCTGTTTCACTATCTAAGCTAAAGCCTTTGACTGTGTTTATCATAACAAACTATGGAAAACTATTAAAGAGATTGGAAGCTATTATGGAAACTATTAAAGACCATCTTACCTGTCTCCTGAAAAACCTGTATGCAGATCAAGAAGCAACAGTTAGAAACCTGTATGGAACAGCTGATTGGTTCAGGATTGAGAAAGGAGTACAACAAGGTTGTTTATTGTCACCCTGTTTATTTAACTTATACATAGAGCACATCTTGTGAAATGCTGGGGTAGATGGCTTACAAGCTAGAATCAAGATTGCTGGAGGATATCAACCTCAGATATGTGGGTGATAGCACTCTAATGTCAGAAAGCAAAAAGGAACTAAAGAGCCTCTTGATGAGGGTGAATAATGAGGGTAAAAAAGCCAACTTAAAACTGAATATTAAAAAAAACTAAGATCATGCATCTAGTCCCATCACTTCATGCAAACAGAAGGGGAAAATGTGGGGTCAGTGACAGATTTCCTCTTCTTAGGATCTAAAATCACCGCAGATGGTGACTGCAGCCATGGAATTAGAAGACAATTGCTTCTTGGCAGGAAAGCTATGACAAACCTCTACAGTGTGTTAAAAAGCAGAAACATCACTTTGCCAACAAAGGTCTGTATACTCAAGGCTATATCCTTTCCAGTAGTCATGCACGGATGTGAGAGCTGGACAATAAAGAAGGCTGAGCACTGAAGAATTGATGCTTTAGAACTGTGGCGCTAGAGAAGACTTGAGATTGAGAGTCCCTTGGACAGCAGGGAGATCACACCAGTCAGTCTTAAAGGAAATCAACCCTAAATACTCATTGGAAGTACTGATGCTGAAGCTGAAGCTCCAATACTCTGGCTTCCTGATGTAAGCATCTGACTCACTGGAAAAGACCCTGATGCTGGGAAAGGTTGAAGGCAGAAGGACAAGAAGGTGACAGAGGATGAGCTGGTTGGATGGCATCACCAATTCATGAACTTGGGCAAACTCTGGGAGATGGTGAGGGACAGAGAAGCCTGGCGTGCTGCAGTCAATGGGGTTACGAAGTGTTGGATGCGACTTGGCAACTGAACAAACAACAGCAACATGGAATCTAGAAAAAGGGTACAGATGATCCTATTTGCAGGGGATGACTAGAGTCGTAGCTGTAAAGAATAGATGTGTGGACACAGAGCAGGAATGGGGAGGTGAGGGAAATAAATTGAAAGATTAGGATTGACATATACACACTACCATGTGTAAAACAGATAGCTAGTGGGAAGCTGCTATGTTGCACAAGGTGCTTAGCTCAGTGCTCTGCAATGACCTAGAGGAGAGGGATGGGGGCAAGGGAGGTCCAAGAGGGAAGGGATGTATGTATACATATAGCTGATTTACTTTATTGAACAGCAGAAACTAACACAGCATTGTAAGGCAACTATACCCCAATATATTTTTGTAAATAAGTAAAAATTTAAATATCCTCACAGGAAATGCTTGTGAAAGCTTTCTGCAAAGAGTAAGTTATGTAAAAATCCACTCATTGAAATTTGGTATTTATTTTATTAATCACTTGATAAGAAGTTTGAATCTACCAGCTGTTTAACTTCTGAATTGGTGGACAATGAGGCCTTAAAGAAGAAGGAAGGGATTCTGTTACACATTCATATAGGATTGTGGGCTAAGGCAAATGCCTGTTGGTGGAATTCAGGAATTTAAGCAGCTTTCAGTATTTAAATAACACTGATATGGCAGCTAAATGGAAAAAAGTACTTGATGGAATATATATTGCTGAAGTTATCTCCATTCAATATAGCATTGTGAGTTGAAGAGATGTTTGGAGGGCTATTTTTATTTTTATATGCATAGTAGTGCTCATTTATATCATTGGTAATACATAAATTTAAATGATTAATTTATTTATAAATGCTTTGGGGTGCTATTAAATAGTGAGAGATTAGTTTATTTTGTTTAGATTATCTCATGTCAAAATATAATTTGTAGTTTCTTGCAGTTCAGTTATTTAAGAGATTGTCCACTTGCAACCTAACATGGTATTTTCATGCTCTTTATATCTACTTGGGCATAGAAGTAGCTACTTTATTTTTAATATTTTTAATTTTTATTAATTTTTATTATACTTGCTTTCCAATGTTGTGTTAGTTTCTGTTGTACAGCCAAGTGAACCATTGAACATATATCCTTTTTTTGGATTTCCTTCCCAATTAAGTCACCACAGAGAATTAAGTAGAGTTCCCTTGTAAATTGCAAGGAAATGGTAGATCATTTCTCCTTTTCCCCGTTAATTCATGTGCTGGTAGCAAAACATTGGAGAAGGGAATGGCAACTCACTCCAGTATTCTTGTCTGGAAAATTCCATGCTTAGAAGAGCCTGGGGGCTACAGTCCATGGTGTTGCAAAGAGTATGACTTGACTGAGCAACTAACACTTTCATTTTTACCAAAGCATACCTTTCTTTCAAATTATGGGACATGTTGTAAATAATGAGATTTGAAATGTGGAGAAAGGAAGATCTTCTAGTTGTATAATTATCTGTCTTATAAGTTTTATTAGAACTTGTAATTGAATTAGGCAAGCCTAGAATCAAGCTGCAGTTTACACATTTTCCCCCATGTTGTTTCCATTTAGTGGGAAGAAAACAGTGATTTTTATATTTTTCTTTTAAATGTACTTTTTAAAGCATTAAAATCTTACAGAATTTACTTTATATATATATTTTTTAAATTCTGTATATATGTAAATCTCTATATGAATTTTATTTATAGAATAAAATGCACAGTATCTTTCTAAACTGCCTGCCATGCTTTAGCATGCTTAAGGATCAGACAGAGATCTTGGCTGAGTGATGTTTCTTTATTTCAGGGTTAACTGTGTCTACTGTCCTTTTTGGTATCACAAGGTCTCTGTTGATATTCTGCATCCTTGTTAATTCTTCACAAACTTTGCACAAGATAATGTTGGAGACCGTTTTAAGAACTCAGGTATTGTTCTTCCATATAAATCCAATAGGTAAGTCAGACACCAAATTTCTTAATGAATATGTCTTGTTAACACATTACATGCCTATTTACATTTTCATATTTGAAAATGGAAGAGATGCCTGGAAGAAAATCACTGTGTATGTTTATTCATTTTCTACAAAAGTCTTCACAAATAATTTTTCCTACCAGAGAATATCTGAATATAGCAGCATATAAGCCTTTATTCCAATTTATGCATGTCTATAAAAATATATGAATGTTTACTTTGCAGGATGATTTAGGAGTCCAATGAAACACCCAACAAATGATGAAAATGTGTTGAAATGTTTTTGACTAGTTGTTAAAACGTTGGCTATGTTACATAATGTTAAGCTAACTAGGAAGGACCATCTTCCAGGAACGTCTCTACAGAAGACAAGCTGTGTGTTTCTTTCTTTCATTGCCCATTCATTTCTAGGACCACAGAGCTCTGACATGCACTCATATTTTCAGTTTTACCTAAATGGTAATGTAAAATTAATTAAAATACAAGATCAGTGAAATGTAAGCATCCTCTTCAATAAAATTAACTGTCTAGTTTTACAATGGACTTTTGATTACATTAAAGATGTCTTGTGGTACCTAGCAGGAGGATCTTCATTATTAAGTAAGAAACACTCTTACTTAGGTTGGTTTCCCAACCTTACTTAGGAAGGTTTCCAGTGGTTGGTTCCCATACCCTGAGGCCTTCCACCTGTCTTGCTTCTGAAGGTGGCCTCCTGACCTGGGTTTCTATGAAGAGCTAGTTCATCAGCACACATACCACTCTGCTCAGTTGGTTAGACTTGTGCTGAGGCCCAGGGTGGCTTTGCTTTTGCAGGTCATGATTGACAGGGCCTGATGAGGCAAGGATGTGACTGGAGAGAGGACAGCATTAGCCTTGGCCTGGCCATCAACTAGCTGCACAATCAAGGCCAAAGTAGGTAGATACTATGGGGCAGGCAAATCTCCAGGCAGGATGTTGTAACGGTTATAAGTATGGACTCTGGAGCCAACTTCCTGAGTTCGGTCCTGGAGATAGTTACTAATAGTAATAGCCAGTTATAGTTATTTTAATACTTATATGTTAGTTATTTAATTTCTCTGTGTCTCAGTTTCCTTACCTATAAAATGAGGATACTATTCACATCCTTAGCAATATCTTGATGTTGTGGGCATTAAGCAGGTTAATATATTCACAGCACTTAGCACAGGATCAGTGCCTAATGAACCTAAGTGAGGATGTTGACATGGTGTCTGGGAAATTCCCCTCCTGTGAAATGGGATTAACCACTGCCCTTCCTGTTTCACAAGACTGTTGTGAGGATTAAATAAGGCTGTTTAGTGCAGCATCTTGTGTACATTTATTCAACACATGTTCTTTAATCCAAGCACTGTAAGGAGAATGGTAAACTGCAGAGGCCCACACAATCTCATCTTATTACAAAACTGGAGTGAGGAAGTGATTGGAAGTTGTTGCTATTATGGCTGTGAACTAGCTCTACTTTTCCTGCTAATGGGGAACCTACAGTTGTAAATTTGGGAGCATCAAATGGGACTGTTATCAGTTATAATTTATGTTATCACAGCCTCTGAGTGCTTGTGACCACTGTTAACCAGGCTCTTGATGACCTGTAGGCATCTCCAGATGCTGATTTATTATTCAAGGATTTGGAACAAAGTTTAAATCTTTAAGGTCACTAATCCTAGAGCAGCAGGCATACCAGTGTGTATCTTGTCTCCCGCTCCTGTGTCTATTATCAGAATTTCATCCCTTCAAGAAAATAGAAGCTCAAATAAGTACAGCAAAGTTAGGCCCTAAGGTTTAGGGGCATCGGTTTTTTACTCTTTTAGCAGTATATTAAATTGAATTCTTTCCTGTGTTTATTTTCAAATGTAGAATTTGTGATAGATTGTCTTTGTTTCTGGTATGTGATGGCATGAAGAGAGAACCACGTAGAGTGGTATTACTTGTTACCAAGTTCAAGCTCGCTCTGCTCGCCTCACAATGCTGATAAGTCTTAACAGATGACGTGTTAACGCAAAGGAAAATGACTTTATTTGGAAACTTGGCAGACTTAGAAGATGGCAGACTGATGTCTCAAAATAACCATCTTATTGGAATCTGGATGCTTGGTTCTTTTATAGAACAGAGAGGAGAGAAGGCGAGGAAGTAAAGTCAAAAGGCCATTTATCTTGCACAATAAGAGGGTATTTGTTCATTTTTTTTTCTTTTCTGCAGCCATTCACAGGTGGTGAGAGTCAGATTGTCTCCCTGTAAGCTGAAAAAAGCCATTTTCATTTAACATCCAGACAGAAGGGCAGGGTTCCCTGACCAAAGCAATGACCAGCAGTGGTCAAAGAAACACATCCAGCATGGAGTCAAAATTGGCTCCTCCCTGTTACAGTTCCTTTGATTTGCACCTCCCCTGTCTGGGGCCAGTGTCCTGTTCTTTTTCATCCTGAGTCTCCTCAGGGTGCAACACCCTTGCAGGGGTGGCTGCAGAGTCCTGATGGCTACAGCATCCTTTGTTTACTGATGTGACATATGACATTTTTAGTTTATGCCAGATATTTACTGGAAATTTCCATATCCCCATATTGCAGCCTTAAGGATATACTATTATTGTGGATTCTGAGAAGGCAAATAAAATCAATGATAACTGATTCTTAGTCATTTAGTAATATTTCTGTTTTCCTGCCTACATCCCTGTGGTCTTAGATGCTTATTCGTAAGTCTGGGCTTGTCATACCTGGTATACCTCTGAAAACAGTGACTTATTAAGCCAGTAGTAAACTCACAACCTAGTAATGGCCACAATCCAAAATTTCGCAAAATGTGAGGTGCTGTGCGCCATCTGGAGGGAAAAAAATTACAAAGAGGTTATAATTATGTTTATTTAGAAAGTATCACTTGGCAAAATTAATCTTGATAATTAAAGCAAAATTGTTGTGACAATTAGGATTAACTTAGGTATTTTGCAATTGTTTATTTACTGATTTAACACTTGGAGTGAGCCTTAGATGGGATGGCTCTAAAGGGAAGGAACATTCTCAAATCCACCAACTCTTCCTGATACTGCCACAAGATCCCGCAATTCTTTTAAAAATCAGGGCTCAGTTTCACTTCCCCACCCATTGCCATTTGGTGGTATTTTTGTTTCTCTTTAGGTATCATCCTATTTTGTCTTTCTTTTTGTCACTGACATTGGCTTATTTTATATGAATTTGTAATATATTAACTTTGTTGTTTTACTGCTAAATTGTGTCCTACTCTTTTATATTCCCATGGACTGCAGCCTACCAGGCTCCTCCATCCATGGGATTTTCCAGGCAAGAGTACTGGAGTGGGGTGCCATTGGGTCTATTGGAGACCTAATAACCTCAATGTATAGAGGTCACCTGGAAAAACACTGAATAAATTTCTCAGGACCAATATTTTTTTAAGGCTGTATCTCTGAAAGTCACAATGGAGATCTGTACTGAGTCCCTAGGGAAGCCCAATATATTAAATATTTAATACATATACTTTATTTTTTTTAAGATTTATTTATTTATTTTTAGTTGCATTGGGTCTTTGTTGTTGCATGTGGGCTTTCTCTAGTTACAGCAAGCAAGGGTTACTGTTCATTGCAGTGACTTGGCTTCCCATTGTGGTGGCTTTTTCAGTTGCAGAGCTCAGGCTCTAGGCACATGGGCTTCAGTAGTTGTGGCGCACAGGCTTAGTTGCTCTGCAGCATGTGGAATCTTCCTGGACCAGGGATTGAACACATGTCCCCTATAATGGGGACACTGTACCACCAGGGAAGACCTGAAATACATGTTCTTCAAAAATATTGTTTTTATTTGTTCATGAATTGTTTCTCTTAAAGTTCCTATCGAGCAAATGAGTAATTTCTCATATCCTGTTCTTGCAGGAAGAATTTTGAATCGTTTCACCAAAGACATTGGGCATATGGATGAGTTACTGCCCCTGATATTTCTTGATTTCATCCAGGTAATGTATCAGTCCTGTCAGAGTTCTCACAGGGAAGAGCAGAGTGCCTGTTTCTCAAGGATTTTTCACAGGGGCTGAGGGTGGGCCTTTCAGCCTGGCAGTGTGTCCTGTTATCCTCAGTAAATGCTGTGTTTGTGAGAAAGAGGTGCAGTTCTGATTGGCAGGGTGAATTAACATAAGTAACCCCTGAGGCAAGAGTGTCTACACAGTCACGTCAAGGTTGGTCTGAAACAGTGACATGCTGGGTAAGTGGTTCTCCCTCTGCCTTCCAGGTGTCTGGTGTGGATTCCCTTTACTGTGGGCACATTTCATAATATGGAAATAATACCACTCATGGAAAGATAGCCTAGATTGACAAAATTATGCATTGTATTGGGTTTCCCAAGTGTCTCAGTGGTAAAGAATTCAGCTGCCAATGCAGGAGATGCAAGAGATGTGGATTTGATACCTTGGTTGGGAGGATGCCCTGGAAAAGGAAATGGCAACCCATTTCAGTAGTCTTGCTGAGAACATTCCATGGACAGAGGAGCCTGGTGGGCTATAGTCCATGGGGCTGCAGAGTTGGACACAACAGAGCACGAGCATGATGCATTGTACTCCCACAGGAGACAAGTATTTGTTGCACCATTGTATTTAGATAAAGCCAGGTGTGGTTACTTACAAAGAAAAGATTGGTTAAAAATAGGGTGAAAATAATACTTTAACAAGAACAATGTTATTTAGGTGCTAAGTTATGTCCAACTCTTCCGTGACCCCATGGACTGCAGCCGGCCAAACTCCTCCTTCCATGGGATTTTTCAGGCAAGAATACTGGAGTGGGTTGCCATTTCCTTGTCCAGGGGATATTCCTGACCCAGAGATCAAACTCATGTCTCCTGCGTCTCCTGCATTGCAGACAGATTCTTACCACTGAGCCACCTGGGAATTTCAAGAAGGACAATCAGTTCAGTTCAGTCACTCAGTTGTGTCCAATTCTTTGTGACCCCATGAACTGCAGCATGCCAGGCCTGCCTGTCCATCACCACTCCCTGAGTTTACTCAAACTCATGTCCATTGAGTAGGTGATGCCATCCAACCATCTCATCCTCCTTCGTCCCCTTCTCCTCCTGTAATCTTTCCCAGCATCAAGATCTTTTCAATTGAGTCAGCTCTCTGCATCAGGTGGCCAAAGTATTGGAGTTTCAGCTTCAACATCAGTCCTTCCAATGAACACCCAGGACTGATCTCCTTTAGGATGAACAGGTTTGATATGCCTTGTAGTCCAAGGGACTCTAAAGAGTCTTATTCAACACCACAGTTCAAAAGCATAAGTTCTTCTGTGCTCAGCTTTCTTTATAGTCCAGGTTTCACATCCAATAATGACTGCTGGAAAAACCGTAGCCTTGACTAGATGGCCCTTTGTTGACAAAGTGATGTCTCTGCTCTTTAATATGCTGTCTAGGTTGCTCATAACTTTCCTTCCAAGAAGTAAGCGTCTTTTAATTTCATGGCTGCAATCACCATCTGCAGTGACTTTGGAGCCCAAAAATATAGTCAGCCACTGTTTCCCCATCTATTTGCCATGAAGTGATGAGACCAGATGCCATGATCTTAGTTTTCTGAATGCTGAGTTTTAAGCCAACTTTTTCACTCTCTTCTTTCACTTTCATCAAGAGGTCTTTAGTTCTTCACTTTCTGCCATAAGTGTGGTGTCATCTGCATATCTGGGGTTACTGATATTTCTCCTGGCAATCTTTATTCCAGTTTGTGCTTCATCCAGCCCGGCATTTCTCATTATGTACTCTGCATGTAAGTTAAATAAGCAGGGTGACAATATACAGCCTTGATGTATACTGGTGTATACTTGATGTATACAGCCTTTCCCTATTTGAAACCAGTCAGTTCTTCCATGTCTAGTTCTAACTGTTGCTTCTTGACCTGCATACAGATTTCTCAGGAGGCAGATCAAGTGGTCTGGTGTTCCCATCTCCTTAAGAATTTTGCACAGTTTATTGTGATCCATACAGTCAAAAGCTTTGGCATAGTCAATAAAGCAGAAGTAGATGTTTTTCTGGAACTCTCTTGCTTTTTTGATGATCCAAATGTTGGCAATTTGATCTCTGGTTCCTCTGCCTTTTCTAAATCCAGCTTGAACATCTAGAAGTTCATGGTTCATGTACTTCATGTTGAAGTCTGGCTTGGAGAATTTAGAGCAAATGTGCGGTAGTTTGAGCATTCTTTAGCATTGCCTTTCTTTGGGATTGAAATGAAAACTGACCTTTTCCAGTCCTGTGGCCACTGCTGAATTTTGCAGATTTTTTTGGCGTGAGTGCAACACTTTCACAGCATCATCTTTTAGGAGTTGAAATAGCTCAGCAGAAATTCCATCACCTCCACTAGCTTTGTTTGTAGTGATGCTTCCTAAGGTCCACTTTACTTTGCATTCCATAATGTCTGGCTCTAGGTGAGTGATCACACCATCCTGATTATCTGAAGAGCAACTTTATTTGGAAACTTGGCAGTCTGAGAAGATGGCAGACTAATGTCTCAAAATAACCATCTTATTGGGGTCCAGATGCCAGGTTCTTTGATAGAACATAGAGGAGAAGAGGTGAAGAAATAAAGTTAAAAGGCCATTTATCTTGCAAATTAGGAGGAGATTCATTTATTTTTTTTTTTCTTTTCTGCAGCCATTCACAGGTGATGACAGTCAGATTGTCTCCCTGTGAGCTGGGAAAAGCCACTTTAGTTTAACATTCAGGCAGAGGGGCAGGGTTCCCTGACAAAAGCTATGCATAGCAATATGTGGCTCTAGGTGAGTGATCACACCATCATGGTTATCTGGGTCATGAAGATCTTTTTTTATATAGTTCTTTTCTGTATTCTTGCCATCTCTTCTTAATATCTTCTGCCTCTGTTAGGTCCATACCATTTCTGTCCTTCATCGAGTCCATCTTTGCATGAAATGTTCCCTTGGTATCTCTAATTTTCTTGAAGAGATCTCTAGATGAAAATCATTTCAGGAAATGTCCTTCATTTTGTAGGCATATTTTCTTTTCACTAGTTGATTGCTCAGCCTTAAGGTGTCTTTAAAAAAAGACAATGAGAGAAAGACCTACAGGAATACCCACTATCCAGCCTCTGTCTGTGAACTTGAGGTTTTAAGGAATGATGTTGAGTCATCTTAGATCTCATCCCCACATTCAGTATTGTTGTTCATATGGAGTGTTTTTTGTTTTGTTTTTTCCTGTTATTTAATTCTGTCTCCATTTCAGTGATTAAGCATGTGGGGAATTTACTTTTTCTTTCCAAGTGTTAATTTTGAAAATGAAGTGCATGTATCAAAAGCTGCACATAGAAATGCTGCAGTGAACATTTGCCTTCAGACGGCATAGCCTGTGGGCAATGATTCCACTGTTACCAATGAGAACTAAGCTGAGACTCAGAGGCAGAGAACTTTTATTGCAAAGATGTTTATTTTTCTTTCTCTTCTGTAAACTTATTTTCTAAATGTGTCCTGTTGGATTTAGCTACATAATTTATCCCCAGAAACAATTTTTTCCTAAAACAGTGTCACATTTTGATAGTGATTGTGAATTACTTTGAAAGGATTTTGTGAAAGATTCTGTTTCTTTGCTACAGCAAGGTAGGCCAAGGTTGGTTTTCCAGTGTGTGCTTAGAATATTCTGTCATAATCAAAATTCATAACATATTTTTAGATGACATGTAGATGCTACCTTGGAGAAGGCGATGGCACCCCACTCCAGTACTCTTGCCTGGAAAATCCCATGGATGGAGGAGCCTGGTAGGCTGCAGTCTGTGGGTTGCGAAGAGTTGGACATGACTGAGCGACTTCACTTTCACTTTTCACTTTCATGCATTGGAGAAGGAAATGGCAACCCACTCCAGTGTTCTTGCCTGGAGAATCCCAGGGACGGGGGAGCCTGATGGGCTGCCATCTATGGGGTCGCACAGAGTCGGACATGACTGAAGTGACTTAGCAGCAGCAGCAGATGCTACCTGACTTCAGCAGGGAATATTCTCATTGAAGAGGAGAGAATATTCTAGTCGAGCTGTTTTCCATTCCCTCTTCTACCACTCGTAGTTCACTTATCTTGAAGTTTGGTGGAGGCATCCTGTAGTTCATTAGAAGTAAGAGTCTCCCCTTTGAGAGACTGACCTGGGATGAGCATGGAGCCTGTATTTTCCTCACTGAGCAGGCAGTAGTTGAATATGTGAAAATAACAATATTTCCCAGAGAGAGGGAAGCATTTTAGGACCTAATATCAGAAGCTTATGGAACCCTTGATATTCAGAGAGGAAGCAGAGAGAGAAGGGAAGTACAGAAGGCACATGATGAACAGCAAGGACGAGAGAAGGAGATGCGGTACAGACCCGAGGAAGGACAGGTCTGTTCAGTGCAAACGAGAAAGTGAGTCCGTGGAAACCTGTTGGTTGATTTGAAATCAGGAGGCATCTGATGACCTGAGGAGCAGATTTCAGATGGGAGGAGTTAAAGAGCAAAGGGCTGCAAATCCAGGAGGCATGGAGGGAGCTGAGGTGAAGACAGGCTGGAAGGAGTTTGAATGAATCAGAAGAGAGGCCCATCTGGAATGTAGGAGCTAAGGAGGTGTTGCTAGTTGTTTGAGATTTTAGTTTTTGGGAGGGGAGTATGAGCAATGGTTCGTGGTTTTTCCCTCTCTTCCGTCCTTCCCTTCAACAAGCAAGCATTGAGGCCGTGAGGTACAGGGGGTGACTCACAGGGGTGAGTCAGGCACAAAGCCCTCCCCTCATGGGTCTCCTCCAGTCCCCCAGGGAAGGAAGACATCCAGAGATTCACCCCTTGATAGCTTTGGAATCCTAATTGTGGGAGCTCTGTGGAGGAAGTCCTGGAAGGCAAACTGGATGTGGAGGCTGGAGGCAGTTAGGGAGCCTGGTCCAGGAGGTGGCAGAGCTTCTAGGAGGTGACCTTTGATCCCAGATGAGAGGGAAGGCTGCTGCTGTGGATGGTGGGGCTGGAGGTGCTGCCGGTTCCTGTGTGAGAACCAGTCTTTCTATCACCAGCTGAGAGGGGGGAAGGGAAAAGGCTGGAAGGGGGTTGTTCAATTTTGTTTTAAAGGAATTAGTTCATGCCGAGTGTTTTCAAACTCATTTATGATGGTTCTGCGTCTCCTTCGTGTATATGATAAACCTTAGATGATTCTTGATCATTTATGTTACTTCTAAAGAGTATATTTCATATACTTTTCCTCATTTAATTCCTTCTCATTCCCATAAACGATAGCTCAGATAATTTATTTAATATTTTGTAATAGTGATGCCAAGTGTGGCTAAAGAAAACCCTGGGTTCTGAGTAGTGGGTCTACACTTCAGGACAGAACATCTACTCAGACAATGTCATTCAGAGACCACATCCCACCAGAAGGCGATCATGGGTTTGTGCACCATCCTGTACACTGACTCTTACAGATACCAGATATGTCACCTGTTCAGTCACATTATAGTTGTTGGGCAAATTGGAGCTGTTCACCATTTCAAAAAGGATGAAGGGAAAGCAGCATAAAAAATCAATTTATGTAGTGTGATTCCACCTGATAGTCATTTATGATGGCAACAGCTTTAAAGTGTAGTGGTGTGGGGAGCCCTGCAGTTTCCCTTTCCAAGCTTGAATCTGAGCTCTCCCTCTTCCTGTCTTTCCCCAACAAAGCCAGTTTCCTCTCAGTAAAATTGACAAAATAATACTAACTCCATAAATGTTGTGGGAAGACAAAATGAAGTTGTTTTAATATTATTCTTTGCATAACATCTAAATGCATATTGAGCACTAAGTAATGGGTAGTTATTTTTAAAACATCGTATGTGTTTTTAAGTGAGAAAAATTGTCTTGTGACACTGGCATTATGTTGCATTACAGTTATTGTCAGACACAGTTTCTAGGCCCATAAATACCATCTCATCAGTTTGTATTACAGAGATTCTAGGTTTGTAATTCTTGAAAAATTTAATGGACACTTTCTTGTATAGACTCACAGAATACAAATCAGTTGTTTTCAAAACTGACAATTGTGCATTGAATACAGATTAATCTGAATACAGATTAATGTAAGTTTCATACAGTTTTCCAAAGTCCCACATAACATTGAGTAAGGAGTCTCAATTATGTATAGTTCTTTTCATCGAAATCATCTCCTTTTACAAGTCTTCCTAGGCCAGGACTGCTCTCGCGAGGGCCGGGGCAGCCGCCCGCCGGGAGGAGCCGTGCTCACCTGTCCCTCTGTGTTGCCCGTGTGCCACAGGGCGTTCCTCAGGTGCTCACCCGTGCCCGTGGTGGAGTTCACCACCTTGAGGGACACCCCTGAGTAGCCGTAGGCCCGGGTGGGCTGGTCCTCCCAGTAGGTCTGCGTCACCTGCTTCCACATCACCACGTAGAAGCGGCTGCTGGACTGGTAGCCGAAGACGAAGCCCGCGTAGTCGTCGTCGCGGTCCGTGTTCACGTAGAACGTGCCGCTGAAGTCAACAGACCCGAACTCGTCGAAACCTGAGGCCGCAGGGAACATCTGTCGTCAGAAATATTAAAAAAAAAAAAAAAAAGAAGTCTTCCTACTAGTAAAACAAGTGAAATGAAAGTAAGATGTGGAAGTTAGAGTTAGGCATTTTAATTATCCTTCAATTAAAAATAAATAAAAAATACTAGAAAAATCATGCATTAAATTTCAAAAAATTGGGACTGTTTTGAGCATGAGAAGATGCACACAGCTGCCCTCAGCAAAATGCTGTAATTTACTGATGAAAACTGAATTGCAAAAACCTTTCTTCTTCACATACCCCTCATTCAGGAAAAGAAAATAACAACAGCAAGAACAACAAAAAATAAACAGCTTGGCTGAGCATAAATAACTGACTCTTCATGTTCTTTCCCACTTCATGGATCACAGCCATATTTTGGTGAAGGGGCTTGTGTAACTCATGAAGCTACAAGCCATGCCATGCAGGGCCACCTAAGCTGAATACATAATCATGAATAGTTCTAACAAAATGTGGCCCACTGGAGGAGGAAATGACAAACCACTCCAGTATTCTTGCCATGAGAACCCCATGAACAGTATGAAAATGCAAAAAGTTATGACAGTGGAAGATGAGCCCTCCAGGTTAGAAAGTATCCAATATGCTACTGGGGAAGAGCTAAGGGGAATTACTAATAGCTCCAGAAAGAATGAAGTGACTGGGCCAAAAAGGAAATGATGCTCAGTTGTGGATAAGTCTGTTGGTGAAAGTAAAGTCCAATGCTGTAAAGAACAACATAGCATGGGGACCTGGAATGTTAGGTCCATGAATCAAGGTAATTGGATGTGATCAAAAAGGAGATGGCAAGAGTGAACACTGACATCTTAGGAATCAGTGAACTAAAATGGAAGGGAATGGGTGAATTTAATTCAGATGACCATTGTATCTGTTTCTGTAGGCAAGAATCCCTTAGAAGGAATGGAATAGCTCTCATAGTCAACAAGAGTCTGAAACGCAGTGCTTGGGTGCAAACTCAAAAATGACAGAATGATCTCAGTTCATTCCCAAGGCAAATGATTCAACATCACAGTAATCCAAGTCTGTGCCTCAACTACTTATGCCAAAGAACCTGAAGTTGACCAGTTCTTTGAAGACCTACAACACCTTCTAGAACTAGTATCAAAAAAAGATGTCCTTTTCATCACAGGGAATTGGAATGCAAAAGTAAGAAATTAAGAGATACATGGAGTCACAGGCAAGTTTGGCCTTTAGAGTACAAAAGGAAGCAGGGCAAATGCTAACAGAGTTTTGTCAGGAGAATACACTGGTCATAGCAAGCACACTCTCTGGCAACACAAGGGACAGTTCTAACTATGGGCATCACCAAATGATCAATACTGAAATCAGATTATGTCCTTTTTAGCTAAAGATGGAGAACCTCTATATAGTCAGCAAAAACAACACCTGGAGCTGACTGTGACTCTGATCATGAGCTCCTTACTGCAAAATTCAGGCTTAAGTTGAAGAAAGTAAGGAAGACCACTAGGCCATTCAGGTTTGACCTAACTAAATTGCCTTATGGATATACAATGGAGGTGACGAATATATTCAAAGGATTAGATCTGGGAGACACAGTGCTAAGAAGAGGTGGTAAGAATACACAGAAGAACTATACAAAAAAGTCTTCATGACCCAGATAACCATGATGGTGTGATCACTCACCTAGAGCTAGACATCCTGGAATGTGAAGTCAAGTGGGCCTTAGGAAGCATCACTACAAACAAAGCTACTGAAGGTAATGGAATTTGTTGAGCTATTTCAAATCCTAAAAGATGATACTGTGATAGTACTGCACTCAATATGCCAGCAAGTTTGGATAATTCAACAGTGGCCACAGGACTGGAAAATGTCACTTTTCACTCCAGTCCCAAAGAAAGGCAATGACGAAGAATGTTCAAACTGCCACACGGTTGCACTCATCTCACACGCTAGCAAAGTAATGCTCAGAATTCTACAAGTCAGACTTCAACATATGTGAACCATGAAGTTTCAGCTGTTCAAGCTGGATTTCGAGAAGGTAGAGGAACAAGAGCTCAAATTGTCAACATCTGTTGGATCATAGAAAAAGCAAGAGAATTCCAGAACAAAGTCTACTTCTGCTTTATTGATTATGCCAAAAACTTTGACAGTGTGGATCACAATAAACTGTGGAAAATTCTTCAAGAGATGGGAGTACCAGGCCAATTTACTTGCCTCCTGAGAAATCTGTATGCAGGTCAAGAAGCAACAGAACTCGACATGGAATAGCAGACTGTTTGCAAATTGGAAAAGGAGTATGTCAAGGCTATATATTGTAACCCTTTATTGTAACCCTGCTTATTTAACTAATATGCAGAGTACATCATGTGAAATGCTGGGCTGGATGAAGCAGAGCTGGAATCAAGATTGCCAGGAGAAATATCAGTAATCTCAGATATGCAGATGACACCACCATTATGGCAGAAAGTGAAGAACTAAAGAGCCTCTTGATGAAAGTGAAAGAGGAGAGTGAAAAAGTTGGCTTAAAGCTCAACATTCAGAAAACGAAGATCATGGCATCTGGTCCCATCACTTCATGGCAAATAGATGGGGAAACAATCCATTATTTCAGTGACAGACTTTATTTTCTTGGTCTCCAGAATCACTGCAGATGGTAACTGCAGCCATGAAATTAAAAGACACTTACTTCTTGGAAGGAAAGTTATGACCAAGCTAGACAGCATATTAAAAAGCAGAGATATTACTCTGTCAATAGAGGTCCATCTAGTCAAAGCTATGGTTTTTCCAGTAGTCATATATGGATGTGAGAGTGGGACTATAAAGAAAGCTGAGCACTGAAGAATTGATGCTTTTGAACTGTGGTGTTGGAGATGACTCTTGAGAGTCCCTTGGACTGCAAGGAGATCTAACAAGTCCATTGTAAAGGAAATCAGTCCTGACTATTCTTTGGAAGGACTGATGCTGAAGCTGAAACTCCAATACTTTGGCCACTTGATGGGAAGAACTGACTCATTGTTAAAGATCCTGATGCTGGGAAAGATTGAAGGCAGGAGGAGAAGGAGATGACAGAAGATGAGGTGTTTGGATGGCATCACGAACTCGATGGCCATTAGTTTGAGTAAGGTCTCGGAGTTGGTAATGGACAGGGAGGCCTGGCGTGCTGCAGTCCATGTGGTCACAAAGAGTTGGACATGACTGAATGATTGAACTGAACTGAACTGAATATTTACCATACATTACAACCTGATAGGATTTATTACTCATTTTATAGTATTTCCCATGTAAGTTAACCAATCAAATAAATGCAATTAGTTTAATATCTCTCTTTGGGATGTTTCAGGAGCCCTCTGAAGCAAGCCGAAGTTAGCTAGAGGACAAAGGAACTTCAACAGAATTCAATTTAGAAAGTTTTGTCAAAGAAATCAGTCAAAAGGGTTTAGAGCATTCTGTCACATTTAGTCAAGGCTGATGGGTCTATCACTTAGCTTGCTGATACGCCACAATGGGCATATATATGGAGGCTCATCATTGAGTAAAAGTTGACTCCGCCATTTGGACATAGTTGGCTCTAACCAATTTTCCTATGGCTGTGTCATTCCTAAGAAAATCCATTTATCCAACTGATGGTAATCCAGTTTTAGAAAATCCTGATCATGCATAGCTCTTCAGTAATTTTTTTCATACCTTCTTCTACTTAAAACACATCTTAGTTTCCCTAAAGTATGTTCCATAATCAGGTACATTTCTTGTTGACAAATTTGTAACAGAAAACAGTCTTTTTTACCTCTAGTAAACCTAAGTGCAACAGAAGTATTTATACTTATTGATGGTTCTAAAGACATGTCTTTGTTGCCAGATATTAATTTAATACTGAATATTTCCCAGTTCATATGAAACTGGAATTCGTTGTTTAATTTAGAATTATTTGATTTGTAAGTGCTTACTTTTCTTTAACTCAATTAAATAGAGCTCATTTACAAATTAATCTCAAAAATATTATCCAGAGACAAAGACATACTAAGACATACACATATTCAGACAGACACAAGACAAGATCTAGCTTCATTTCTAAACTTAGTCATGAATTAGATATTACAATATAAAATTCGCTAACTTATAAATTACAGTTGGAATAAATAAAATTTTTAAAAGCTTTTCCCCTAAGTTTTAGGAGTTGAAGATGGTCTGGATAAGTGTTCCTGAGAGCCCTGGTGTCAAGACACAGGGAATGAAAATCAAGTTCTAACACAGTGGCCGCAGGTCTAAACCAAATGGTGGCCACACAAAGCAAAATGGCCATCACAAATCACAACACAGAACACAGAGTATAAAACACACACATAGACCTGTCAGTGCTAATCAGACCTTCCCTTAAATATAAGGTTACAGTCTCTCAGAAAACCTCCTATAGAGACACACAACTTCAGATCCAAGTACTAACAGAGTAAATGAAAATATCTCAGGTCTTTAGAGATTTCAAGGGGAGGAAAGGAAGCCAGGTTGAAAAAAAAGGGAGGAGGAGGCGGGAGAGGGGGGCGAAAGGGGTGGCCTTACAGATGTCTCCTGCCACCTGAAGATACACAGGCATTACAGGACTTTACCCTTGGCCACCAGGGAAGGGAGGACTGGAACTCGGCCCTACCAGAAACCAGAACAGACCAAAACAGAACCAGAATTCGAGTTCTCTGCCAAGAGGAGGTTATCAGCCTTCAATTCTCAGCTCAGGCTGAGGCCCATTGACCAGATTCCTGCATCCAGGACTGGGGGACTAGAAAAAAAAGGGATAGGATAGGAAGGGTTAAGGAGAGGAAAGAGAGAAAGAAGGGGAGAAAAATCAGTAAATGTTCCTGTTCCTTACCTGGTTGGAGCATTCTGGCCAGTTTTCTGTGTCAGGAGAAGACAAGGGACAAAAGAGTCCCACTTGTGGCCACTGGGTCTGGTCCGTTGGCAGGCAAGCTGATCCCTGAGTACCCCGAGTGGCCAGGATGTCAATCACAGCAAAGAAGAGACCCCACCATAGTTGCCATTTGTTTCAAGAAGGGGGACCCTTTCCAGGGCAGGAAAGTGGGCTTTTGTGTAACACTCGGAAATGAATTGTCTGAGGAGACACATGTGCTGACAAAGAGCAGCACAAGAGATTTTATTGGGAAGGGGTACCCGGGCAGAGAGCAGTAGAGTAAGAGAACCCAGGAGAACTGCTCTCTCAAATGACTTTTTGTTTAGATACTATTTTCACCTTCTGCCAACTTCTATAAAGGACTTGAGATAGCTGGCAATAAAAGCTTCACAAATGTGTATGCATATATTTGTAAACCATACAATGTTTAAATATATATATAATATTCAATCCACAATGAGAGTAGATATACTATTACCTACAAGTAGATGTTATAGACATCCTCTTTGAATTGCTTCAGAATTTAGGGCCATGAAATCTGAAGGACGTGACCTAACTTTGGAGCTCTGAGAGCATTAATAATAGGTTTTCAATGATTATCTGAGGAAAATGCATCAGCTCACTTCCTGTGGAGCCCTTCATTTTTATTTTAACTCTGCTTCCCAGGTTATCTGCCAGACTGGGCTTAGTCTTAATAGGCCCTCCTGGGGAGAGCCAGATTATTGAAACTGATGAATGTTACCCATCAAATGATGTGAGTCTGCTAAAAAAGCTGTAATTTGGATGTTTTATTGTCATTTTAGTAGGTTTTTTTGACAACCAACAATGACAAGCCAAGTGAATTAAGACCAGGCACAGAAGGAGCTGGTAGGACCACCTCCCACCATGAGCGTGAAAGTTGTAGCTGTTGGAATGCATACTTAATGCAATGGGTGTAAGCAATTGTTCATCTGTAGGTCTAATAGGAGAGCAGTCAGTCAGGCCTATCTTTCCCCACTTATGACTGGAATGTATTCCTTCAGAATCCATCCTCTTCACTCTGGGTTTTACTTTGATACCATGGCAGGTGTGGGAGAAACAGGAAAAGCTCATGGGTCTCCATCCAGATGATAGAGTTTGGTTCCCAAGGGCTCCTGGACACAGGGTCACAGTTCTGGATGTTTCTTCCTCCTTCCAGGCTCCTCCTGCCTGCGGCTGTGGCTCTGGGATTCCCTGAGTACAAACTGCTCCTGTCTTTCTCCTTGACCTGCAGTCCTTCCTGTGAAAACTTAGGACAACCACTTACCATTCCATCTTTATATCATATCTGTAAATGGAAATGAAGTTTTTGCTTTTCTCATTCAGAAGATGGTTGTGAAGATACTCTGAGAAAACTGATCAGGAAGAGTTGTGAAATGATAACCCAAATCTCTGTGATACAGACATTACCCCCATAATCCATCCTGCAGAGACACACCTGGGCCAGCTGCCCTGGGTCACAAGGTGGGGAGGTCCTGGTGCAGAGAGGACACAGACCAACCAGTGTTAACTCAGACAAGCATCTCAGCCTTCTCATCCCAGCCCCTTTTTGGTCAAAATTTCCATCAGTTGTAATTGCTGCTTGCAAATTATTCTTGCCACTCTTTGTTTGTTAAACCACTCTGTAAATTTCAGCTATAAGTCTCTTCTTAGAATTATCTAAAAATGTTCCCGAATTCTTCCCTGTGTTTTCCCAGCACTCTCAGCCTTGTGCTGATCACTATGGATTTGTCTCCACCTGAGATCACAAACTTCAGAGGTCTTGGACCAGACTAAATCTGCACATCCCTCCCGCCTGACCCCATTGTATAGCAGGCAGACACTAAGTGTTGATTGCATTCTTATTGCTTGATGCTGAAAAGTAAAGGTATCATACTTTTCCTGCTAAAGATGGATACTTATATCAGTGTCAACCAATGATTTCATTTTCTATTCTACCTACTGTCTTTTTAGACCAAGATAATTTCCCAAGATAAAATCACCTCATGGGATAATGTGATTATTAAGAGAATGTTCATGGAACTCTTAGCACAGTGCCTTACATACAGTAAATACTTGGTAAATGGGATCTGCTGTTGTTAAAATCATTAGCCTTGGGAATTTTAAATACTTAGTATAATGATAGAAAGATGACTGTCTATTGGGAGCAAGCTTAAATATGTCATAAAGGCTCATTACATGGGCTTCCCAGCTTCATGACTTAGGCTTTGCAGTGTCCATCAAGTTGATTTCCTCTCTCTGAGCCTCACTCTCTCCATCTGTAAAGTGAGATAATACTGTTACTAGATAGAGCTATTGTGAGGATTAATGAGTTAATACATGTGAAGCTTTGAAGGTGTAGCCCTGTACACAGTCAACACTCAGTAAATATTAGCTATGGATAGAAAATCTAGAAAGAGGAATCCCTACTTCCAGAGATCAACATTTAAGTTTTGTCTTGTCCTACTTTTCTGGACACTGAATTTGTAATTAACCACTTCTTTATCCCTCCATGCATAGCTGAGACATCTGGATTCCTCACCTGTGATACCTGCTCCCTCATCTTTTGAATAATACCTGCTGACTCCAGATAGTTTGGGATTCAACTCCTACTCTCTGAACTTCAAATATTCTCATTTGTTAAAACTAGTAATGCCTGCCTCATAGGGCTACTGAGTATATCACAAGAGCTGATACCTAAAAAGTTCTTATCATTGTATTTGGCACATACACTAAATATCATGAGGACCACTTATAATTTTATTTCTTTGGAAGGGAAAGCATTCCCTGATGTTACAACCAGTCTTTTCAAGGAAAGGAGTTTGATCCCAACAGAACGAACTGTTACAGTTTATCTTTGAAAAGTATCCTTCATAAGAAGGCTTCTGTATCTGTTTTCACTATTTCAGACATTTCTGCTTGTGGTTGGTGTGGTGGGAGTGATGGTGGCTGCGATTCCTTGGATTGCTATACCTATGGTTCCCTTTGGCATCATTTTCTTTGTGCTCCAGTGGTATTTCTTTAGGACATCACGAAATGTGAAACGCCTGGAATGTACAAGTGAGTACCAGGGCTCTCAGGTTGGGATGGCTATGTAGAATGGCTCCATTTACACCGTAATTCACCAGGCCTCTGGAATTCTGCAGATTTTGTCTTCTGGAATTTCTCACCAAGTCAACATTAGGCTGAACATATTGGCCACTGTGAGTCAGTGTGGTCCTTAAGGCAAATGGAACTGATGGCAGGTCAGCTGCAGTTTTGCATTTTAGCACAAGGAGTATGGATGTGAGCACAAGGACAGGGACTGTTTCTGTCTTGTTCATGACACACTTCCTAACACAGAGTATCCACTCTATAAATACTTTTATTAAAAATATTTCATCATGTTGGAACTAATGTAGAAGGAAAATAGAGATTTTTTTCTTCTCCTAAAGTTACCAGAAATGACAAGGAAAGGAAATGATTAGGAAAAGGAAAGGAAACCTCAGGAAATATGTGTCAGAAGTGATAGATTTGAAAAATACATTTTTCACATGTTTAAGTAAGTTGCAGTTGTTAAATGTATTGAAAAAATACATGGTAGTCACTCAGTCATGTCCGACTTTTTGCGACCTCATGGACTGTAGCCCACCAGGCTCCTCTGTCCATAGAATTTTCCAGGCAAAAATACTAGAGTGGGTAGCCATTCCCTTCTCTAGAGGATGTTCCTGACCCAGGGGTTGAACCCAGGTCTCCTCCATTGCAGGTGGCTTCATTACTGTCTGAGCCACCAGCGAAGCCCTGTTGAAAAGATAATCCCTGTTATTTGCAGGCTTTCTCTTTATCATTACTAATATTTGGGGTGATTCCACACTGTTTATAGTCCCACCTTCCTCAAAGTCATTCGTATAAATGATGCTGAAAATAATCCCTTAGGAGGACACAGGAGGGGGATCTGTTCAGTGTGCATTTAGTTTATTACTCCACTCAAATTCCTAGTTGCAGAATAATGGGCAGCAGGGACTTCCCTGGTGGTCCTGTGGGTATGACTCTGTGCTTTTGTTGCTGGGGCACAGATTCAGTCCCTGGTCAGGGAACTAAGAACCTGCAAGGTTCAGCAAAAAAAAAAAATAGAATAATGGAAACACATTTTATGATTAATCATTCTATTCTACAAGTAATCACAGATGATGAAATAATTGAATTTATCTCATTAATGCACATATTTCATCAATATTAAAAAATAATGAAAATAGAATTGTTATATATATTTTTAAAAGTTATAAACAGTTGACAGAGAGTTTTGCCTGAGGAAGGGCCATTTCCCATCCATATGGAAGTGGAGAGAAGGGCACCTCGTGAGAATTTTTTTAAGAAGAAGTACAGGACTTTCTCAGTATTTGATCTGGAGAGTCTTAGTACTTTGGCACCTGTGGAATATTTGAGTTTTCTTGCACCTTAGTAGGCTACAATAAGCTAGACAATAAATTCAATCTAGGTTCCCCATTTCCACACCCCAGATAACCACATGTGGTGGTTGATTAGAACTGTTTATATTCTCTCTCTAGGTGGTGGGTCTGTGTCATAAATAGTAACATTGCTGTTTTCTCTAGTATATTTTAGGACTTCCCAGGTGGCTCAGTGGTTAAAAAAAAAAAAAAAAAAAAATCTGCCTCCCAATGCAGGAGACACAGAAGAAATGGGTTCAGTCCCTGGGTTGGGAAGATTTCCTGGAGGAGCAAATGGCAACCCACTCCAGTATTCTTTCCTGGATAATCCCATGGACAGAGGAGCCTGACAGGTTATAGTCCATGGGGTCGCAAAGAGTCGGACACTATTGAGTGACTGAGTGAGTGAGAGTATATCTTAAGGTTACTGCTAGAGCCACCAGCCAAAAGGACATGTGACTGCCATGGCCAGAAGGCATAAGTCAGCTTCAGCCTTGTGCTCTGAAGGATTACTGACGTCCTGAGGTTTAGTTTCAGATCCTACTGCCTAACTGCCTCTGGAAGCTTAGGTTGACACTTTCATCTTAATGACATATTGGCAGCTGATTATAAGGGGGTTTTGGGGGGCACGTTTTTGCATAAGAGAGCATAGCAATGGTCAGTCATGGACAAGTGCATAAGACCAACATGACATTTGGTTGCCTTTCTCTAGTCCACTTTTTGCTTTTGGCAGTGCCTGAATTAGGAAGCCATATCCAAATTCTGTCTGGAAATGTGCTGGGATCAACTAGCACAATGTCTGCCAGAGGCATTGTTGGGGAGGGTTAGCACATGTGTCAGGTGTATTAGTACTAATTAGTTCTAATTAGTACCATGGATCTTTAAGTCTGCTGTTTTAAGGAGTTCTCACACTAGATTCCCAGAATCTTGGTTCAATCTCAGGTGCTTAATAAGATGTGCAGTAACAGTGAAGGCTGTTGGGTGTTAGCTGAGTAAGATTTGAGGGTTTTCTGAACATAAATAACAAAATCTGGAGAAAAATGCTCATTATCACACATGGATATCCTTCACCCTGATTATTCTCTGTGTGACACACTGCTGTTGTTATTAAAAGCACAACCTTGGGAATCAGAAAGTTGGGTCTCACACCCAGGTCTATCACCTAGGTGAGTTGAAATAGTTAATCTTGGGCAGTGAATGCTCTTAATCCCTCAGTCTCTGGAGTTCTCATGAGGATTTCTTGAATCGATGCTTGTAAAGTACTTGCTGGCCATGACCAAAGGCACTAGACCCTTGAACATGAGGGAATCAAGAACTTACTCACAACAGGTCTCACATGGCTTGAATGATAATCTGGCAGCATGGCTTTCATTCCAGGGTCCCCTTGCTGGCAAAGATCTGTAGTCCTGGTGGGGTGTGTCCCCAGGTGTCTTCAGGGTTGTGGGAAACACAGGCATTAGTCATGTGAACTCTGGGGTTACATGTGTCTGTGACTGTGGGCTGATGCCATGGCTGTGACATAGTCTGCTTCAGGACTTGTGGGCTCAGTGCTTGTGGGAAAAAGATATTACTTTGGGCAACATAACAACAGAGTCTTACATCCCCTCTTCCTTATTTTAGCTAATTTTCTTTGCAGACCCTCCAGTTCACTTATCCTGGCATCCTGCTCAGCCCTAAATGGGATTTGAGAGAAACAGGATGGCTTTTCATGGGTCCAGATTCCCCCAGCCTGTAACTCTTGGGCATGAGGTGAGGTAGGTGATAGGGTATTTGGTTCCCAGGTGTTCAAGGCTGAGATGACACCTGGTTTCTAAAGTCTACCCTGCCCTCCATCCCTGCTGGAGAGAATCAGCTGCACTTTGATCTCCTGACAAGGGAAGCAGATGAGGGAGGTCAAGGTGCTTAGTTCACTCCAGGACTCTCCCTGGGGGAACAGCCACAGCTGCTTCCTGCTCTGAAGCCTTGTCTGTGATGAATAGTGTTGATGTCACAACATTTGCTCAGGAAACAAGAGCCTGGTTCTAGTGAGTTTTCTGTGCTCTCTGGAGCTGGACCCTCGCCATCCTTCTGACAGGGTGATGGGCCCTGGAATTCACCTGTATCATCCCTGTGAGCACCCTGCTTCCAGACCAAGCTCTAGGGGTGGGTTGGGACACCTGCTAGGCTGAAGAAAAGCCCTGAACAGAGTCCCTCACTTTTATTATTTGGAGCATGAGCTCCATCTTAGTTTATGTTGTTCTTATAAGCACAGAGTTATAGGAAGCTAAAAAGTTAGTCAATAGAGTGAAGAGAGAGCAGTGTGGATGCTGGAATGAGAACACAGGTACACGACTGGATGATCAAAGGCACCACCAAGTCACTCTCAGCTCTTTGTGCAAACAGAGTACAAAGCAGAAGTGTTAGATTGTGTCATGGTTCAGAGATCCAGCAGGGCAGTTGTGAAAACATCCATCAGGTTCCTGGAGCAGAAGTCAAGACCATTCAAAGGCTCCTCATCTGCCGGGTCCTGTGGTCACAAGGGCGGTGCAGCACCGGGTGCTCTGGGACCCCCACAGAGGCTCCTGGCACAGGTGGAGGCCCAGGACGGAGGTGGCAGACTGTCCACTCCCCTTACTCGTCTCACCCTGTCCTGGGTCTGGGTCTGATCCAGCATGGGGATGTACTGACTCTTATCCAGGCCTTAGGTTACTCATCTAAGGTGGAGACAACACACAGGTAGTTCATCAAAATTCAGAGTGGTGAGGACTTTAATGAGAATTAAATTTTAGAATGCTACTGATACAAAAATTAGTGAACAGTAATTACTCACCCATGGAAAAGAATGAAATATTGCATCTGCAGCAACATGGATGGATCTAGAGAATATTATTCTTAGTAAAGTAGGTCAGAGAAAGACAAATATGATATCACTTGTACATGGAATCTAAAAATAATGCAAATGAATCAGTATGCAAAATGGAATTAGACTCAGAGACATAGAAAACAAACTTATGGTTATCAAAGGGGATAGGGAGGAACAAATTAGAAGTATGAGATTAATAGACACACTGCTAATAATATGTAAAATAAAAAGCAACAAGGATTACTGTAAAGCACAGGAATTTTATTCAGTATAATAACCTATAAGGGGATATAATCAGGAAAAATAATAACTGAATGACTATACTATATATCTAAAACTAACACATTGTTGTAAATCTTCAATATATTTTTTAAAAATTGTGAACAATTCCCATCTGGTGAGATGCCAGATAAATTTGGAGGGAGGTGTGTATGAGAAGACCTTGATGAAAGAACCAGTAAAGAATTGCTTTATCTAAATCTAGCTGTGATTTTAATTTGATCAAAGGTAGTTTTAAAGAGAATCTTTCATTCCCAGGTCATTAAAATGAAGCGTGGTGTGAGCAGGAGTTTGAAGGTCACATGGAGGGTTCCCTTTGGAGGGACGTGTGACCACAGAGCCCGGGAGGCAGTGGTTTCCTTGCATCCAGCCTCCCTGACTTTCTCTGATGTGTGTCTGTCTCTGCTGCCCCAGCTCGGAGCCCGGTGTTTTCCCACTTAGCATCTTCTCTCCGGGGACTCTGGACCATCCGAGCATACAAAGCTGAACAGAAATTTCAGGAGCTATTTGACTCACACCAGGATTTGCACTCAGGTCTGTAAGTTTCTGGAGATTTTTCCTAAGGATGGGGTGTGCTGCTTTTTGAGGGCTGACCTCCCTCTCAGGTGGCCTGGCTGGCCAGTCCTTCTCTCTGTGCCTCCGCATGTCCCCCTCACACCTGCCTCCCCCACGCCTTCCTCTCACCATCCCCTCTGTGCTCCCCTCTTCCCCATCACCCCCTGATTTTCTCCCTGGACTGGCTCGCATTGTCCTTCCATCACTGTGCCCTGTGGACTTCTGTCTCTTTAGGGCAAGAGTCAGAAAACTTTTTTTTTTTTTTTTTGCAAAGATCCAGATAGAAAACATTGTAGGCTTTGAGTGCTATACTGTGTCTGTTGCAACTATTCACTTTTGCTGCTGTAGCACAAAGACAGGCAAAGATAATACATCAGTAAATGGCTGTAGCTATGTTCCAATAAAACTTTATTTTCAGAACCAGGTGGGTGGCTGTTCTTGACCCCTGGGCTGTGGTTTGCCATCTTTTTTCAGAGCAGATGTGGAGGGTAGCAGATGTGATTGAGGAAAGTAATTTCCTGATTCGTTACCCACTTGATTATGCTTTGTATCAATGAAGTTTTTTCCCTAGGTAGAAAGTTCAGAATTTCCTCTAAGTCTATAAAATCCTGGCTAAACTTTCCAGTCATTATTGTATTTTGAAGATAAAGTGGTAATTGAAAGCCACATGCAGATCCTTTTAGCTGATGGTCATATAGACACTGGTTCCTAAGAATAAATACTACAGGACCTGGTAGTGAGGGCAGAAGGTGCTGGAATCAGTGTGAGCTGTTCTATCTGCTGTCAGAGAGCTGGGAACAGTCAGCCCTGTGAGAGGATGATCTTCAGGTTGAGGCCCAGCACTGCAGGAAATGCACCAATGAGACGATTTTCCATCTTCCTTCTTGTGATCTTGTTTCTGTTGATAAGTGGGTTGAAGTTTTCAGTACATGCTTCCTGGACTGATTCCTGTGTGTCCCATACATTGTCTTGTGTTAGTACCTAGTTTTCTGAAATGTTTAGTTTCTTTGGGTGTGTAACTTTGCTGTTCTACCTTGTGTAAAATGCTCAACTGAGAATAATGCTGTCCCTACTGAGAAGCAGCTAACATGGTTTTTCTGTTTATGTACTATGCTTATTACATCACATATCCAGAGGCTTGGTTCCTGCTTTTGACGACGTCCCGATGGCTCGCTGTGTATCTAGATGTCATCTGTGCCATCTTTGTCACTGTTGTTGCCTTTGGGGCCCTGATTCTGGTAGAAAGTAAGTACAGATGTGCATATTTGTGGTATATTTACGGTTTATAGCTTTGGTTGTAGTTATTAAACTCTTGCCACTTTGTCTAATATATACTATTTGGTTGTAATGAATTGTATTAAAGTGCTTGCAGCATGTGAGTCCATTTGTGTGCATTGTGGTCCATTTGAAGTTATTTGTGTCTTTTTTTCATTTATTTATTTACAGTAGGTTCCTGTTGAGACCCCTTTAAAATTTTTTTGATTGGCATATGGTTGATTTATGATGTTGTGTTAGCTTCAGGTATACTGCCAGGTGAATCTGTTATACATGTGTCCACTTTTTTTAAAGATTCTTTTTTCTATATCCCATGAACATTGGGGTGCATGTATCTTTTTTTTAGTGATTTTCATTTTAATTAATACTTCAAATAATTAGAAAATAATTTTTCTTTTTGGCTTTTGGACTCTTTAGGAGCAAAGACCAGGTATGAAGTGCCTGCTCCAGCAGACCTGTGGTGACTTGGGACCCTGCTTTGGCTCACATGAACGATTCTTTTAAGTTCTATTGGGGTATAGTTGATTTACACTGTCTAGGGGCCCCAAGTTGGAGAAGGCAATGGCACCCCACTCCAGTACTGTTGCCTGGAAAATCCCATGGATGGAGGAGCCTGGTGGGCTATAGTCCGTGGGGTCGCTGAGAGTCAGACAGGACTGAGCGACTTCAGTTTCACTTTTCACTTTCATGCATTGGAGAAGGAAATGGCAACCCACTCCAGTGTTCTTGCCTGGAGAATCCCAGGGACGGGGGAGCCTGGTGGGCTGCCATCTATGGGGTCGCACAGAGTCAGACACGACTGAAGTGACTTAGCAGCAGCAGGGGCCCCAAGTAATAGTTGAAGGAGGCTGTGGCACGCATAGGAGCCTGGAAAACCATTTGTAACTTAAAAGCTTTCAGATGGTTAGAAACAAATCCAGTTACAAAGTTACAGAAGCAGGGAGTAAACAGTGAAAAAAGAACAATTAGAATTATTATGATTAAGATAGTTTTCTACCATGGGGAGCTAGTTAACGTTTCCCAGAGTGAGGTGACTGAGGCTTCAGGAGTATCCAGAGCCTGAATCATCTTGTTGGACCATAAGGAAAGCTGAGTGCTGAAGAATTGATGCTTTTGAACTGTGTTGTTGGAGAAGATTCTTGAGAGTCGCTTGGACTGGAGGAGATCAAGCCAGTCAATCCTAAAGGAAAGCATTTCTGAATACTCACTGGAAGGACTGATGCTGAAGCGCCAATGCTTTGGCCACCTGATGAGAAGAACTGACTCGTTTGAAAAGACCCTGATGCTGGGAAAGACTGAAGACCAGAGGAGAAGAGGGTGGCAGAGGATGATATGGTTAGACAGCATCACTGACTCAATGGACATTAATTTGAAGTCAGCATAAAAAATACTGGGAGCTAACTGTGGCTCAGATCATGAACTTCTTATTGCCAAATTCACACTTAAAATGAAGAAAGTAGGGAAAACCACTAGGCTATTCAGGTATGACCTAAATCAAACCTCTTAAGATCATACAGTAGAAGTGACAAATAGATTCAAGGCTTTAGATATGATAGAGTGCCTGAAGAACTATGAACAGACATTTGTAACACTGTAGAGGAGGTGGTGAACAAAACCATCACTGAGTGAAAGAAAAGCAACAAGGTAAAATGGTTGTCTGAGGAGGCCTTACAATTAGCTGAGAAAAGAAGAGAAGTGAAAGGCAAAGCAGAAAAGGAAAGATACATCCATCTGAATGCAGAGTTCCAAAGAATAGCAAGTAGAGATAAGAAACCCTTCCTAAGTGATCAGTGAAAAGAAATAGAGGAGAACAATAGAATGGGAAAGACTAGCAATCTCTTCAAGAAAATTAGAGATACCAAGGGGATATATCATGCAAATATGGGCACAATAAAGGACAGAAATAGTACGGACCTAGCAGAAGCAGAAGATATTAAGAAGAGGTGGCAAGAATACACAGAACAACTATACAAAAAAGATCTTCATGACCCAGAAAATCACAATGACCTGATTACTCACCTAGAGCCAGACATCCTGGAGTGTGAAGTCACGTGGGCCTTAGGAAGCATCACTACCAACAAAGCTAATGGAGGTGATGAATTCTAGCTGAGTGGTTTCAAATACTAAACAATGATGCTGTGAAAGTGCTTCACTCAAATGCCAGCAAATTTGAAAAACTCAGCAGTGGCCGCAGGACTGGAAAAGGTCAGTTTTTATTCCAATCCCAAAGAATGTTCAAACTACCACACAATTGCACTCATCTCACATGTTAACAAAGTAATACTCAAAATGCTCCAAGCTAGGCTTCAACAGAACATGAACCAAGAATTTCCAGATGTTCAAACTGGATTTAGAAAAGGCAGAGGAACCAGAGAACAAATTGCCAATATCCATTGGATCATTGAAAAGGCAAGAGAGTTCCAGAAACACATCTACTTCTGCTTCATTGACTATGCTAAAGCCTTTGTCTGTATGGATCACAAAAAACTTGAAAGTTCTTAAAGAGATAGGAATATCAGACCACCTTACCTGCCTCCTGTGAAAACTGTATGCAGGTCAGGAAGCAACAGTTAGAACTGGATATGGAACAACAGACTGCTTAACAACTGGGGAAGGAGCATGTCAAGGCTGTATATTGTCCCCCTACTTATTTAACTTATATGCAGAGTTCATCATGTGAAATGTATGATTGAGGCACAAACTGGAATCAAGATTGCAGGGAGATATATCAATAACTTCAGATAAGCAGATGACATCACCTTTATGGCAGAAAGTGAAGAAGAACTAAAGAGCCTTTTGATGAACATGAAGGCCTTTTGAGGAGAGTGAAAAAGCTGGCTTAAAACTCAACATTCAAAAAAAAAAAAAAAAAAACCATCATGGCATCTGGTCCCATCAGTTCAGTTCAGTTGAGTTCAGTTGGTCAGTCACGTCTGACTCTTTGCGACCCCATAAACCACAGCACACCAGGCCTCCCTGTCCATCACCAACTGCCGGAGGCTACCCAAAACATGTCCATTGAGTCAGTGATGTCATCCAACCATTGCATCCTCTGTCATCCCCTTCTCCTCCTGCCCTCAATCTTTTCCAGCATCAGGGTCTTTTCAAATGAGTCAGCTCTTCGCATCAGATGGCCAAAGTGTTGGAGTTTCAGCCTCAACATCAGTCCTTTCAATGAACACCCAGGACTGATCTCCTTTAGGATGGACTTCATGGCAAATAGATGGGGAAACAATCGAAACAGTGACAGACTTTCTTTTCTTGGGCTCCAAAATCACTGCAGATGGTAACTTCATCCATTCAATTAAAAGACACTTGCTCCTTGGAAGAAAAGCTATTAAAACACTAGTTCAGTTCAGTTCAGCCTCTCAGTCATGTCCGACTCTTTGCGACCCCATGAACTGTAGCATGCCAGGCCTCCCTGTCCATCACCAACTCCCTGAGTTTACTCAAACTCATGTCCATTGAGTCAGTGATGCCATCCAGACATCTTATCCTCTGTTGTCCCCTTCTCCTCCTGCCCCCAATGCCTCCCAGCATCAGGGTCTTTTCCAATGAGTCAACTCTTCACATGAGGTGGCCAAAGTATTAGAGCTTCAGCATCTATCCTTCCAATGAACACCCAGGACTGATATCCTTTAGAATGGACTGGTTGGATCTCCTTGAAGTCCAAGGGACTCTCAAGAGTCTTCTCCAACACCACAGTTCAAAAGCATCAATTCTTCGGTGCTCAGCTTTCTTCACAGTCCAACTCTCACATCCATATGTGACCACTGGAAAGACCATAGCCTTGACTAGATGGACCTTTATTGGCAAAGTAATGTCTCTGCTTTTGAATATGGTATCTAGGTTGGTCATAACTTTCCTTCCAAGGAGTAAGTGTCTTTTAATTTCATGGCTGCAATCACCATCTGCAGTGATTTTGGAGCCCCAAAAAATAAAGTCTAACACTGTTTCCACTATTTCCCCATCTATTTCCCATGAAGTGATGGGACCAGATACCATGATCTTAATTTTCTGAATGTTAAGCTTTAAGCCAACTTTTTCAGTCTCCTCTTTCACTTTCATCAAGAGGCTTTTTAGTTCCTCTTCATTTTCTGCCATAAGGGTGGTGTCGTCTGTGTATCTGAAGTTACTGATATTTCTCCCAGCAATCTTGATTCCAGCTTGTGTTTCTTCCAGCCCAGCGTTTCTCATGATGTACTCTGCATATACGTTAAATAAGCAGGGTGACAATATACAGCCTTGACGTGCTCCTTTTCCTATTTGGAACCAGTCTGTTGTTCCATGTCCAGTTCTAACTGTTGCTTCCTGACCTGCATACAGGTTTCTCAAGAGGCAGGTCAGGTGGTCTGGTATTCCCATCTCTTTCAGAATTTTCTGCAGTTTATTGTGATCCACACAATCAAAGGCTTTGGCATAGTCAATAAAGCAGAAATAGATGTTTTTTTGGAACTCTCTTGCTTTTTCGATGACAATCCTGGACAGCATATTAAAAAGCAGAGATATTACTTTGCCAAAAAAGGTCTGTCTAGTCAAATCTGTGGTTTTTCTAGTAGTCATGTATAAAGTGAACCATAAAGAATGATGAGTGCCAAAGGACTGGTGCTTTTGAACTGTGGTGTTGGAGAGTCCCTTGGACTGCAAGGAGATCAAGCCAGTCCATCCTAAAGGAAATCAGTCCTGAATATTCATTGGAAGAACTGATACTGAAACTCCAATACTTTGGTCACCTGATGTGAAGGCCTGACTCATTAGAGAAGATCTTGATGCTGAGAAAGATTGAAGGCAGTAGGAGAAGGTTACTACAGAGGATGAGATGGTTGGATCGCATCACTGGCTCAAAGGACATGAGTTTGAGGAAGCTCCGGGGGTTGGTGATGGACAGGAAAGCCTGGCATGCTGCAGTCCATGGGGTTGCAAATAGTTGGACATGACTGAGCAACTGAACAACAACTTTATTAATTCTTTCTAAGTTCCTAATATTTTATAAAAATTTACTTATTTATTTGTTTTTTTTTTTTTTTTTTTTTTTTAACCATGAATATCCTTCCATCCAGTTGAGTGGTTCTCAACTCTGAGGAGACTTTTATTTTTATTTTTATTTTTTTTAGGTTTCTTTTATTTTATTTATTTTTTATTTATTTATTTTTTTTTTGCGCATTTTTAATTTTTAATGTCAAGCTTAAAGAAAAGTTCCAAAAATAATACAAATAATATCCATATAACCTCTGCCCAGATTTTTCACTTGTTCTTATCATTTCACCCCATTTCTTTATTATTTGTCTGCTCCCCACCCAAAAAGTTTTTTTCTAAACTCTTGGAAGGCCTGCTGCAGATATCATGGTTTTTATTCCCATGAAGTATCCCACATACTTCAGTACATATTTCTGAATTTCCTAAGAATAGGGATATTCGGTTAATAACTGTAATAGTACAGTTGTCAACTTCAGTAATTTAACATGGATAAAATACTTTTATTAAATCTACTGTCTGTATTCTAATACTGTTAACTGACCCTCAGTGTCCTTTTTAGCACTTTTTCCTTCTAGTACAAGATCTAGTCCAGGATCAGATATTGCATTTCATTGTCATGTTGATAAAGTCTCTTTTAATCTGGAACACTTTTACAGCCTTTCTTTGTTTTTTATGATATTATTTGTTAGGATTTGTCTTACATACTGTGGTGCTCCCATGTTGGGTGGATATATATTTATAATTGTTATATCTTCTTCTTGGATTGATCCTTTGATCATTATGTAGTGACCTTCTTTGTCTCTTTTCACAGCCTTTGTTTTAAAGTCTAATTTATCTGATACGAGTATTGTGACTCCTGCTTTCTTTTGGTCCCAATTTGCATGGAAAATCTTTTTCCAGCCCTTCACTTTCAGTCTGTATGTGTCCCCTGTTTTGAGGTGGGTCTCTTGTAGACAACATATGTAGGGGTCTTGTTTTTGTATCCATTCAGCCAGTCTTTGTCTTTTGGTTGGGGCATTCAACCCATTTACGTTTAAGGTAATTACTAATAAGTATGATCCCGTTGCCATTTACTTTATTGTTTTGGGTTCGAGTTTATACACCATTTTTGTGTTTCCTGTCTAGAGAATATCCTTTAGTATTTGTTGGAGAGCTGGTTTGGTGGTGCAGAATTCTCTCAGCTTTTGCTTGTCTGAAAAGCTTTTGATTTCTCCTTCATACTTGAATGAGATCCTTGCTGGGTACAATAATCTGGGCTGTAGGTTATTTTCTTTCATCATTTTAAGTATGTCTTGCCATTCCCTCCTGGCTTGAAGAGTTTCTATTGAAAGATCAGCTGTTATCCTTATGGGAATTCCCTTGTGTGTTATTTGTTGTTTTTCCCTTGCTGCTTTTAATATTTGTTCTTTGTGTTTGATCTTTGTTAATTTGATTAATATGTGTCTTGGGGTGTTTCTCCTTGGGTTTATCCTGTTTGGGACTCTCTGGGTTTCTTGGACTTGGGTGATTATTTCCTTCCCCATTTTAGGGAAGCTTTCAACTATTATCTCCTCAAGTATTTTCTCATGGTCTTTCTTTTTGTCTTCTTCTTCTGGAACCCCTATGATTTGAATGTTGTAGCGTTTAATATTGTCCTGGAGGTCTCTGAGATTGTCCTCATTTCTTTTAATTCGTTTTTCTTTTATCCTCTCTGATTCATTTATTTCTACCATTCTATCTTCTAATTCACTAATCCTATCTTCTGCCTCTGTTATTCTACTATTTGTTGCCTCCAGAGTGTTTTTAATTTCATTTATTGCATTATTCATTATATATTGACTCTTTTTTATTTCTTCTAGGTCCTTGTTAAACCTTTCTTGCATCTTCTCAATCCTTGTCTCCAAGCTATTTATCTGTGATTCCATTTTAATTTCAAGATTTTGGATCAATTTCACTATCATTATTTGGAATTCTTTATCAGGTAGATTCCCTATCTCTTCCTCTTTGGTTTGGTTTGGTGGGCATTTATCCTGTTCCTTTATCTGCTGGGTATTCCTCTGTCTCTTCATCTTGTTTAAATTGCTGAGTTTGGGGTGTCCTTTCTGTATTCTGGCAGTTTGTGGAGTTCTCTTTATTGTGGCGTTTCCTTGCTGTGTGTGGGTATGTAGAGGTGGCTTGTCAAGGTTTCCTGGTTAGGGAAGCTTGTGTCGGTGTTCTGGTGGGTGGAGCTGTATTTCTTCTCTTTGTTCAGTCGCGCTATGGGGAGGGAGGGAGGGATGCTGCAAACAAATGACACTGGCGTGCGCTCGCAGTGCCTCAGCCACACTGGGTCTGCCCCCGCTCACAGCGCGTGTAGCCTCCCTGCCCACACTGCTCAGGCTCTAGGTTGTTCCGCCGGGAACAATCCGAGGCTGGCCCTGGGTTGCATACACCTCCCAGGTCCAAGCCACTCAGGTTCAGGCACTCAGGTAGTCCTCAGAGGCGCAGACTCAGTTGGGGCTGCGTTTTGCGCTCTTCCCAGATTCGAGCAGCTCAGGTGATGAGGTGTTTGGCGAGCGCCAATGCTGCGACTTACCGCCTCCCCGCCACTTGGTTATCTGGGTGTAAAACCGGCGCACCTTCTCAGGCAGATGTTGACCGTCCAGACCCCCAATAAGTTTTAGTTAGCAAAGAAGCCAGTTTTATAGATAATGTCTCTCTGGGGCTGTGATTGCCCCCTTCCGGCTCTGGCTGCCTGTCACCGGAGGGGGAAGGTTTGCAGCCGGCTACCTCTGTTTAGTCCTTTGTTTCGTGCGCGGGCTGGCGGTGTCTTAGGTTAGGGCTGGCTTTTCGCATGGTAGATATCCCACAGTCTGGTTTGCTAGCCCAAATTATTTCGCTCAGATAGTGCTCAGGGTATTCAGGCCAGATTCTTACTCTCAGCGATGCAGCCCGCGCCGCGCCTCCCTGCCCAGCCCCCGCTTGCTAATGGCGGATGCAGGTGTCTGCGCTGCTTCTCCGCTGGAGGAGTTACCGTAGGGCTCGCAATCTGCGAGTTTTAATTGTTTATTTATTTTTTCTCCCTGTTATGTTGTCCTCTGTGCTTCCAAAGCTCGGCACGGATTCGGCAGTGAGAAGGTTTCCTGGTGTTTGGAAACTTCTCTCTTTTTAAGACTCCCTTCCCGGGACGGAACTCCGTCCCTCCCTCTTTTGTCTCTTTTATTGTCTTTAATATTTTTTCCTACCTCCTTTCGAGGAGTTGGGTTGCTTTTCTGGGTGCCTGATGTCCTCTGCCGGCATTCAGAAGTTGTTTTGTGGAATTTACTCGACGTTTAAATGCTCTTTTGATGATTTTGTGGGGAGAAAGTGTTTTCCCCGTCCTACTCCTCCGCCATCTTGGCGCCTTCCCCCTTACTTATTTATTTGGATGTACTTGATCTTAGTTGGGGCATGTGGGATCTTCAGTCTTAGTTGTGACATACAGGCTTTAGTTGCAGCATGTGAATTCTTAGTTGTGGCATGTAGAATCTAGTTCCCTGATCAGGGACTGAACCCAGGCCCCCTGCAATGGGAGCTCAGATTCTTAGATATTGGACCACCAGAGAAGTCCCTCATAATATGTTTTTTTTTTTTTACTATATTACTGTCTCTCTGTTTTTTTTACTGTCTTACTGTTTGTTTGTTTTTTTTACTGTCTCACTCAACAGAAGTAATATTATGAGCAATACTATTATTACATGCAAATGATTTAAATATAATAAAGGAGTCTTCTCACTACTATATAAAATAGATAACTAAAAAAGACCTACTGTATAGCACAGGGAACTCTATTTAAATACTCGGTAATGACATAAATGGGTAAATTCTTTAAAAAGAATAGATTATATGTATGCTGTGCTGTTGTGCTTAGTCCTATCCGACTCTTTGCAACCCCATGGACTGTAGCCCACCAGGCTCCTCTGTCCATGGGGATTCTCCAGGCAAGAATACTGGAGTGGGTTGCCATGCCCTCCTCCAGGGGGTCTTCCCAACCCAAGGACTAAACCCAGGTCTCCCACATTGCAGGCAGATTCTTTACCGTCCGAGCCACCAGGGAAGCCCTAGAATACTGTCGTGGATAGCCTATCCCTTCTCCAGGGGATCTTCCCGACCAAGGAATTGAACTGGAGTCTCCTGAATTGTAGGTGGATGGTTTACCAGTTGAGCTACCAGGAAAGCCTGGATTATATGTATATGTCTGGCTAATTAACTTTACTGTACACCTGAAACTAACACGGCTTTGTAAATCAACTATACTGCAATAAAAATCATAAAAATAAAGGAGTCTTGTTCATAAGGTGACAGAAGGAGCTGCAGGAGGGGTTGAGAAGGAGACTGACTTGATTCCTTTTCTTCCTAATTTAGCTTTGGATCTCGGGCAGGTTGGCCTGGCGCTGTCACTCACCATCACACTCACAGGGATGTTCCAGTGGTGCGTCAAGCAAAGTGCCGAAGTGGAGAATATGGTGATGTTTATCTTTCCATTCTTAGCCTTTTCAAGTTTCTTTGCTGTTAAATGGCATAGAGCAATTCTTCTGTAAAATAGAAAATGATTATTTTTACATCACCGTTAACAAAGTTTTTTTTACATTCTCCTCCATCTGTTTAAAGTTAATGTAAAATAAAATATATACATCTTTTCTCAGTCTTATGTATGCATGTCAGAAAGTTTTATATTCATCACAAACTGTCCTCTAGTATAATAAATGTCTCTATAGGATGGAAGTTCTGAAGTCTTAGAATATAAGCTAATTTCTTAGCAGCTTGCTTATCTTTGTTTCTTAATGGGTAAGTCCTCGTTTTTGGTAAAAGAAAAAAAAAATCAGTGTTTTGAGGTTTATTTAATTAATATGTTCCTCCATCAGCCCTCCCCCATTTTAGCATTTATTCTTGTGTGTTGAACACCTGAATTTGCTGGCAGCTCTTCTTTCTGGTAGGATAAGCTCCATCTCAGAATGTGCTCTCAAAAGTATGGAGGTATGGATGTTTAAGGTGCCTTAATCAATATGTAAGTTATATACTTTACAAATATTTGCACCTTCTCCTAAAGTGAGAAAAACAATAGAAATGAAATCTTTCCATTTCTCTCTTCTAATATAGTAGTAAGTGATTAACAATTAAATGGAGGTTTGATGACCATCCAGTTCTGTTATCTATAACATGTGGCCCTTCTGTAGCTATACACTACTGATTGGTATCCATAAATATTCTTTTCTGTGACAAAATTCTCTTGTTTTTTTTTTATTCAAGTATGAAAAGCAGATCAATAAAATCTTATCATTCATTTTTCTAATTCTTTCAGTTTTACTATCATGTTGAAGGAAATAGCTGTAAGTGAAAGTGTTATAAGATGATGAACAAGTTTGCCAATCATCAAAGACTATATCAAACTTCTACTTCAATACTTTGTGGTATTAAGACCTGAGATATTCTTAACCATGTAAAAGTAGATATAAATACATAAAAGCAGAACATTTCATTTATAGTCTCTGACCATCCATAAACTAGATCCTCTGATATTAACTGATGTGATGTCATATGTGTTTCAGATGATTTCAGTAGAAAGGGTTATTGAATATACAGACCTTAAGAAAGAAGAGCCCTGGGAACATACGCCATCCTTCCTGCTCCTTGAAGGAAAGATTGTCTTTGATAATGTTAAGTTCAGGCACAGCTTATGTGAGCCTCTGATATTGAAGGACCTGAGAGCATGCATTGACTCAGGACAAAAGGTTTGTTTAAGCCATCTGCCTCTTTAAAATCTAGCTAAAGATTTAGCACTGTGTTTGTTCTTGGCTTCCTTGTTGTGTTATGGGGACTCTTCATTCCTCTGTGGATGCAGATTAGATCAGTGATATGGCAGGTGAATTTTTCTTGGAAACTGATCATGGAATGGGGATCCCAGCATTTCTTTCCCTGTATCATGAGTTCCCTCATGGTGACAGGTGGCCCTCAGCTCCGAAGCTAGAACTTAAGCTGACCCAGGATACAATATGTTTCATCTGATTTTTATATTTGAAGTCTGGGAACCAGCCTTGGCTCCCTGTCCCTAACTCTCCAATATTACGTTTCTTTCCAACCTGTCATCTTTGTATGTCTGAAATCTCCTCCTCCTACCATGATGTCCTCTGCTTGTAACCTCCTCCTCTGTCCCTTGGCCGTTTCCATAGACTTTTCTTCCACTCACCCACACTTGGCTGCCATCCCCCTGCCCTCCCCTGAGAGATTGCTCCATTCTTTAGCACCGATCTGATCCTTACTGGCCTGGGTGAGTTGCTTCTAGAAGCAGTGCAGCCCTATGTCCACTCCCACAGGGGCTGAGGGGTGACCCTGTAGTCACCAGAGAAGAGCCCAGAATCATGATAAGTCAGTAGTGAGGAACAAGAGCCCCCCATAGAGTCAGGGCCCAGAGACTCACTCAAAGTCTCTGCAAGCAAATCGAGGGGAACAGGGGAAGATGCACATGGAAGGCAGCAGAGAGGCTTGTGACCTGGTCCTGCCAGTATCCATGTCTGCTGCTGCTGCTAAGTCACTTCAGTCATGTCTGACTCTGTGCTATCCTATAGACAGCAGCCCACCAGGCTCCACCATCCCTGGGATTCTCTAGGCAAGAACACTGGAGTAGGTTGCCATTTCCTTCTCCAATGCATGAAAGTGAAAAGTGAAAGTGAAGTCGCTCAGTCATGTCCGACTCTTCTTGACCCCATGGATTGCAGCCTACCAGGCTCCTCCATCCATGGGATTTTCCAGGCAAAAGTACTGGAGTGGGGTGCCACTGCCTTCTCCAATCCATGTCTGCTAACAATGTTCTTTTCACACTTAGCTTGAGGCCCTTGGCCTGGACCAGGGTAGAGTCTTGAAGAAGAGTTGAAACCAGAACAGACAAGGTGGTAGGAAGCTCTCCTCCACCTGCCTCTCCAGCCAGTATATCTCCTGACTTATGCACACTGCTGCATGCGGGTTGCATGTAGGTTCTCCCAAAGCACCACCTCCTCCCACTTCCAGTGTGCATGCTGCCACTCTATCTCAGAGACCCTTCTCCTCACCCTCTGGCTGGTAAAAGTCTCCTAATTTTCTGGTTGATTAAAGTATCTGCCTCTGTGAGGCCCTCAATTTGTCCTCAGTGCCTTATATGTATTAAGGTAACATTTAGAGTACACTTGTGTTCATAGCAGCCAGAAGTTAGAAGCAACTAAATCCTTACCAAAATATTATTCAGTGTTAAATAGTAAGAAAATTCTGACCTATGAATAAACCTTGGTGACATCTTGCTAAATGAAAGCAGCCAGACATAAAAGGAACAAATACCCTGATTCCACTTATGTGAGATTCCTGCTGCTGCTGCTGCTGCTGCTGCTAAGTCGCTTCAGTCGTGTCCGACTCTGTGCTACCCCATAGACGGCAGCCCACTAAGCTCCTCTGTCCCTGGGATTCTTCAGACAAGAATACTGGAGTGGGTTGCCATTTCCTTCTCCAATGAATGAAAGTGAAAGTGAAAGTGAAGTCGCTCAGTCGTGCCCGACTCTTAGCGACCCCATGGACTACAGCCTACCAGGCTCCTCTGTCCATGGGATTTTCCAAGCAAGAGTACTGGAGTGGGGTGCCATTGCCTTCTCCATGTGAGGTTCCTAGAGTAGTCAAATTCAAGAAAACAGGAAGTAGGATGGTGGTCTCCAGGGACTGGGGGATGGGGGATGGGGAGTTGTTTGTTTAATGGGTAAGAATTTCAGTTTTATGAGGCAGAAAAATTCTGGAGCTTGGTTGCACAACAATATGAATGTACTGAACACCAAACTGTCCACTTAAAAATGGTTAAGTAGTTAAATTTTATATTATGTGAAGTTTATCATAATTAAAATAAAAGATAGCACCTATGGCATGCTTTGTAGTTTGGGGTCTGTATCTCACAGGTACCTTGAGACTTTTTAAAATCAGGGAGCACCTCACTTTCATCTCTGTTCCCCAGAAAGTGGCTTTCTGCAGGGCACACATAGGGTGCTGAGGGACTGCTGGCTGCGAAGGTGAGTGAGTAACATACAGTGTGAGAAGCCAGGAGCCAGAGCATACACATGACAGCTGGGTGAACAACTGAAGAAAGAACTGCCCTTTAAAACTCTTTCTACCACAGACCTATCTAGTGGACTATAGCTTAATGTATGTAATTTAATGTATAGTAATTTAATGAATGAAACCCTGGAGACATGAAAATAAATATTAAACTTATTACCCAAATAATACCCAGGCAGCAGCTTCAGTTTGTCAAATGGCAAAAGCTCCCTCCTAATTATTTCAGGTTCCTTTGTAAGTCAAGAAGATGAACTGCTGTGTCAGGAAAATATTCACCACAGCTCTTGACATAGTCCTGTCCCTGAGAGGCCTGTAGGTGATGTTAGGTTACTCTCAATGTGTCTGTCAGATTTCTTGTTGTAAATATAATTCTGTTAACTTGCACTTGTCTTAAATTTTCCCATAAAAAGCCATAAAATATTAATTATCTAAGAAACTCTATAGTACAACTTAGGAGCATAACAGATTCTTATTTTTCCTTCTTAAAATCTGAAAATCATAGGATTATTGAAATTATACAATGTTTGTGGGCAAAACAAATTTGGAGACTGAATTAATGACTGCAGTAACTTGACTTTTGTTTGTTTGTTTTAATTTAAATTTATTTATTTTAATTGGAAGCTAATTACTTTACAATATTGTATTGGTTCTGCCACACATCAACATGAATCCACCACGGGCATACACATGTTCCCCATCCTGAACCCCCCTCCCACCTCCCTCCCCATACCATCCCTCCGGGTCATCCCAGTGCACCAGCCGCAAGCATCCTGTATCGAACCTGGACTGGTGATTCGTTTCTTATATGCTATAATACATGTTTCAGTGCCATTCTCCCAAATCAACCCACCTTCTCCCTCTCCCACAGAGTCCAAAAGACTGTTCTATACATCTGTGTCTCTTTTGCTGTCTCGCATACAGGGTTATCATTACCATCTTTCTAAATTCCATATATATGCGTTAGTATACTGTATTGGTGTTTTTCTTTCTGGCTTACTTCACTCTGTATAATAGGCTCCAGTTTCAACCACCTCATTAGAACTAATTCAAATGTATTCTTTTTAATGGCTTAGTAATACTCCATTGTGTATATGTACCACAGCTTTCTTATCCATTCATCTGCTGATGGACATCTAGGTTGCTTCCATGTCCTGGCTATTATAAACAGTGCTATGATGAACACTGGGGTACACTTGTCCCTTTCAGTTCTGGTTTCCTCAGTCTGTATGCCCAGCAATATAGTGAAAATGAGTATACTACCCAAAGCAATTTATAGATTCAATGCAATCCCTATCAAGCTACCAACGATATTTTTCACAGAGCTAGAACAAATAATTTCACAATTTGTATGGAAATAGAAAAAAACCTCAAATAGGCAAAGAAATCTTGAGAAAGAAGAATGGAACTGGAAGAATCAACCTTCCTGACTTCAGGCTCTACTACAAAGCCACAGTCATCAAGACAGTATGGTACTGGCACAAAGATAGAAATATGGATCAATGGAACAAAATAGAAAGCCAGAGATAAATCCACGCACCTATGGACACCTTATCTTTGACAAAGGAGGCAAGAATATACAATGGAGAAAAGACAATCTCTTTAACAAGTGATGCTGGGAAAACTGGTCAACCACTTGTAAAAGAATGAAATTAGAACACTTTCTAACACCATACACAAAAATAAACTCAAAATGGATTAAAGATATAAACATAAGACCAGAAACTATAAAGCTCTTAGAGGAGAACATAGGCAAAACACTCTCCGACATAAATCACAGCAGGATCTTCTATGACCCACCTCCCAGAATATTGGAAATAAAAGCAAACATAAACAAATGAGGCCTAATTAAACTTAAAAGCTTCTGCACAACAAAGGAAACTATGAGCAAGGTGAAAAGACAGCCTTCAGAATGGGAGAAAATAATAGCAAATGAAGCAACTGGCAAAGAACTAATCTCAAAAATATGCTAGCAACTCCTGCAGCTCAATTCCAGAAAAAAAGTAACTTGACTTTTGATCTGTGTCCTGATTCACCCAAAGTATCACCATTCGCTTCGTTTCTGTGTTTGAAGATGATACCTGGGCAGTAGATTCATGAAGTGATTTGACTCCACCTGTGTACATCCCAGGTTCCCTCTGCTCACATGTCCCAGGCCCTGTTACTCTAAGACATCCCTTTTGTTTTGGATTCAATTGAGAGAGGCCGCTGTTGGGTGGGGGAACAAGGGAGTGAGCCAGGCTAGCAGAAAAGAGGAAGTCACTCAGTCATGTCCAACTCTCTGTGACTCCATGGACTTCAGCCCATCAGGTTCCTGTGTCCATGGAATTTTCCAGGTAACAATACTGGAGTGGGTTGCCATTTTCTTCTCCAGGGGATCTTCTGGAGATCTCAGGCATTGAACGCGGGTCTCTTGCATTGCAGGCAGATTCTTTACCATCTGAGCCACAAGGGAAGCCCAGCCTAGCAGAAATTGGGCTTTATTCTCTTTTTGTCCTTGCCTCTGTTGCCTCAATTCATGGGAATTAGAGTAAAGGGGGAAATGTAGTGGATACAAATAAGATTTGAATTCATGGAATAAACAGCTAGTAAAAATAAGACCCCAAATGAAGTAAATAGCACCCTAAGCTTCCTGGTTACTCAGGAAGTGGCCACAAATTCAACAGTGGCCACAGGACTGGAAAAGGTCATTTTTTATTCCAATCCCAAAGAAAGGCAATGCCAAAGAATGTTCAGACTACCGCACGATTGCACTCATCTCACACGCTAGCAAAATAATGCTCAAAGTTCCCCAAGCCAGGCTTCAACAGTATGTGAACCGAGAACTTCCAGAGGTTCAAGCTGGATTTTAAAAGCGCAAAGGAACCAGAGATCAAGCTGCCGACATCCGTTGGATCATTGAAAAAGCAAGAGAGTTCCAGAAAAACATCTATTTCTGCTCTATTGACTATGCCAAAGCCTTTGATTGTGTGGATCACAACAAACTGCAAAATTCTTAAACAGATGGGAACACCAGACCACCTGACCTACATCTTGAGAAACCTATATGCAGGTCAAGAAGCAACAGTTAGAACTGGACATGAAACATAGACTGGTTCCAAACAGGGAAAGGAGTATGTCAAGGCTGTATATTGTCACCCTGCTTATTTAACTTATATTCAGAGTACATCATGCAGGGAATTCTGGATTGGATGAAGCACAAGCTGGAATTAAGATTGTCAGGAGAAATATCAATAACCTCAGATATGCAGATGACACCACCCTTATGGCAGAAAGTGAAGAAAAACAAGAGAGCTTCTTGATGAACGTGCAAGAGGAGAGTGAAAAATTTGGCTTAAAACTCCACATTCAGAAAACCAAGATCATGGCATCTGGTCCCATCACTTCATAGAAAATAGATGGGGAAACAATGAAAACAGTGAGAGACTATTTTTTTTTGGGGGGGGGGGGCTCCAAAATCACTGCAGATGGTGACTGCTGTCATGAAATTAAAATACTCTTACTCTTTGGAAGAAAAGCTATGACCAACCTAGATAGCGTATTAAAAAGCAGAGACGTTACTTTGCCAACAAAGGTCCTTCTAGCCAAAGCTATGGTTTTTCCAGGAGTCATGTATGGATGTGAGAGATGAACTATAAAGAAAGCTGAGTGCTGAAGAACTGGTGCTTTTGAACTGTGGTGTTAGAGAAGACTCTTGAGAGTCGCTAGGACTGCAAGGAGTTCCAACCAGTCAATCCTAAAGGAAATCAGTCCTGACTGTTCATTGGAAAGAGTGATGCTGAAGCTGCAACTCCAATACTTTGGCCACCTGATGTGAAGAACTGACTATTTTGAAAAGACCCTGATGCTGGCAAAGATTGAAGGCTGGAAAAGGGGATGACAGAAGATGAGATGGTTGGATGGCATCACTGACTCGATGGACATGAGTTTGTATAAGCTCTGGGAGTTGTTGATGAACATGGAAGCCTGGTGTGCTGCAGTCCATGGGGTCACAAAGAGTCGGATACAACTGAGTGACTGAACTGAACTGAATGGGGCTGCATGACATGATTTTAGTTTTTTAATATTTAGTTTTAAGTCATCTCTTTTACTTTAGTGTTACTACCTGATAAAGCCTTAGATGATGGTTAGCATTCTTTTAGAAATAAATTATTTGAAAATTAAGGTATGAACATTTTTATATACATAATGCTATTGTGTACTTAGTAGACTACAATATAGTAGAAACATAACTTTAAAAAATAATTTTATTTATTTTTGGTTATACTGGTTCTTTGCTGATGCTCACTTTTTCTCTAGTTGCAGTGAGCAGGGGCTATTTTCCAGTTGCAGTGCACAGCCTTCTCATGGCAGTGGCTTCTCTTCTTTTGGCTCCCTGGCTTTAGGACATGTAGGCTTCAGTCACTGTGGTACATGGGCTTAGTTGCTCTGCATCATGTGGATTCTTCCTGCATCAGGGATCAAACCTGTGTCCCCTGCATTGATAGATGGATTCTTTACCACTGAGCCACCAAGGAAGCCCCTAAACATAACTTTTATTTGCAAAGAGAAACAAAAAAGTTCATATAACTTCCTTTTTTGTGTGATATTCATGTTATTTAGGTTTGTGTGTGTGCTCAGTCACTTGATCATATCTGACTCTTTGTGACCTCGTGGACTATAGCTCACCAGGCTCCTCTGTCCATGGGATTTCCCAGGCAGGAAACTGGACAGGGTTGCCATTTCCTTCTCCAAGGACTCTTCCCAATCCAGGGATCAAATCTGTGTTTCTTGCATTGGCAGGCAGATTCTTTACTGTTGTGCCACCTGGAAAACCCTGATTATTGAGGTGGTCTGTAACCAAATCCAAAATATCTTGAGGCCTGCCTGTACACAGAACATCGGTTCAGTTCAGTTCAGTTAAGTTGCTCAGTCATGTCTGACTCTGTGTCCCCATGGATTGCAGCACCCCAGGCTTCCCTGTCCATCACCAATTCCCAGAGCTTACATGAACTCATGTCCATCAAGATGGTGATGCCATCTAGCCATGACACAGAACATAGGAACCACATATATACACACTGAAATCTACCTATGTGCAGAGAATGGCCCATCTTATATTATATAAATTAGGGCTTAACATAAAGTACAAAATGTTTTATAGACATTGTGTTATCTTTGTAAGATAAAATTTGCTAAACCACTTTTCTTACATTTAATCTCTATAAATATAAGTTCTTTTTTGAAATGTCATGATTGATTTTACAGGCTAAGTTTTGAAACTTAAGAGGTATTCAATTGATAAAATATAAAGTTCCCAGCATTCTGAGTATAGTACTCAGAAATATTTAGTTCTTCTCTCTTTAAAGTCATGAGTTTTAAATTTTGGATGAATTAATTTACAAATGATGGAAAACATGCCTTTACAACCTCATTAATTACAGATTCCTAAATAGAGATGAAATCATTTCTTGGGAAGCTTCCTTCAAGGAATCTGCAGTTGGGCTAGCTCATTGGTAGCAAAGGGCCTATTTCAGCATACATATTTGAATGCAGTTTTATTCCTCACCAGCATTCTACCTGTGCTATATTTATTCTTTACTGTTACTGTTGTTGGAGAAGGTGATGGCACCCCACTCCAGTACTCTTGTCTGGAAAATGCCATGGATGGAGGAGCCTGGTGGGCTGCAGTCCGTGGGGTCGCTAGGAGTCGGACACGACTGAGTGACTTCACTTTCACTTTCACTTTTCATTTTCATGCATTGGAGAAGGAAATAGCAACCCACTCCAGTGTTCTTGCCTGGAGGATCCCAAGGACAGGGGAGCCTGCTGGGCTGCCATCTATGGGGTCGCACAGAGTCGAACACGACTGAAGCGACTTAGCAGCAGCAGCAGTTATTGTTGTACCTGTTGTTGTTTAGTTGCTAAGTCATGTCTGACTCTCTTGTAACCCCATGGACTGTAGCCCACCAAGGCTCCTCTTTCCATTGAAATCTCCGGGCAAGAGTACTGCAGTGGGTTGCCATTCCCTTCTCCAGGGGGTCTTTCAGATCCTGGGATCGAATCCGATTCTCCTGCACTGGCTGGTGGATTCCTTACCGCTGAGCTACCAGGAAAGCCCCAATCTTATTGTTGGTACACTTAATGTCTCTCTGCTTTGGTTTTAATGATTAGCATGACACTTGACATGTATCTTTCCAAAGTGCAATTCCAAATATTAATTTGTTAATAAAATGCCTTTTGAAGTGCTCTGATGAAATGTTCCATATAAATAGCAAATGTTTGTGTTGGCATTGATCTCATTATGTGCATTTTATCTACTAGCCACTGTCTTTTAAGACACTGAGATCTGCATTTTATAATTTTAAGATGTTTCCTTTCAACATAGATCATAATTAAGATATTTAATATCAGAAAGTGATTTAGTTTTTCTACCAAGTTTTATCTTAAATAATACACCCCTGAGAAAGTGAGTACTTGTTTATGTATAATACTTCTTATTTGACTTGTTGACATCTCTGTAAAATTAGCCACATAATTCTGAAGCTGAAATTACTTGGGCAGTAGGAATAAAGTTAATTTAAAAGCTGACTTCTTATGGACCATTTAGGAGATTGCTGGATTTTCACTCCAGCAGATTGTCATCTTTAACTTCTTGGAACCAGTGGGTGTCTTAACCAGGGAACAGCTGTCAATGTCTGAAATTTTTGATTGCCACAATTTGGAGGGTGCTTCTGGTATCTAGTGGGTAGAGTTCATGGTTACTACCAACATCCTACAATATATGGTATAGCCCTCCATCCCTCAACAAGGAATTATCTGGCCCAGAATGTCAACAGTGCCATAACTAAGAAACTTATATACTACTGTTTATATAGAACTTTTAAATTTCATCTTCAACAATCAGGATTTCTCCCAGGTTTGTTGCATCCTGTTAATTCTTAATCTCTTCTGGATCTCTTTACAGCTTGGCATTGTGGGAAGAACAGGAGCTGGAAAAAGTTCCCTTATTGCTGCACTTTTTAGATTGTCAGAACCTAAAGGTGGCATTTGGATTGATGACATCTTGATAACCCGTATTGGACTTAACCATTCACGGAAGAGTATGTCAGTTGCACCTCAGGTATGCACATTAGAACATTCTCACATGTTCTTTTTATAAGGCACCCAAGTTTACTTGTTTTTAATTTGATTATTTTTTTCAAATTACATGAAATGATTAATCCTTTTTCCCCTCAATAGAGCATATTTTTAGCAGCAGGTATTTTCAACAGACACTTTCATCAGACACCAGGTTTTGGTTCTTTGTTCATTCATTAGTTTTGTTTGCATGTGATTTAAGGACTTACTGAGATAGATTTCTGGACTTAGGGTTCCTCAGGTACCACACAATTCTGAGAACAAAAGGACTAATGATTTGTTTAGCACTGGAGAGATTCCCATAGGGAAACACGAATTTTAAGTGTCTAACAGGTGGAATTTTGCTCTGGAAACAAGGACATCTTTTCAAAGGTGACTATCTCCCTGGAGGGTGCTTTGGGAAACTGTGGGGCTTTGAGAATTTCAGGGTATATCGATGCTTTGGGGAGACTTACAATTTGGATATTAGTAAGTAACTTTCACCAGGGAGTCCGTACAGAAAAGTAAGGAAGAATATGGAACGCAGAATTCCATCTCTGTGCACCTCAGCTTTCTCTCTTACAAGGCAGCTAGCAGTACAAACCCCTGGAGCTGTTGTGAGGACAAAACAGGTAAGTGAGTGTGAAGTGCTTCACACAGACCCAAAACATAGATACTGTGAGGATGGAGCATTGAATTGGCCATCTCTTCCTGAGTTCTGAGTCTGTTTTCTTTTTTTTCTGATTCTTAAAGTATGACTTTGAGAGATTGTTACTGGGTTATATGCACAGTAGAAGTGCCTGTCTTTCCTTGTGGTTCATCCACTCAACATAATTCCATGAGTATTTACTGAGCAATTACTGTCCTCCAGGTACATAGCCAAGGGTAACATAGGCCTGTGTGTCCTCAGCTGCCATCCTGCCCTTTGCTTTGACAGACTTACCAATTTTTTGTTTTGAGTTTTTTTTTGTTGTTTGTTTCGTACTGTACAATTCTCCAGAGAAGCTCAGGAAAACACAGACATCATAGGAAATGAGAAACACAGACAGGAAAGGAGAAAAATGAACCAGGCAAATGTGATTCCTTGAATGTGGGTATAATGAGCTCTGGAATGCCTGTTTATTAGGAAGCGTATATAATACGGTACCCAAAGGGAAGGAGAGTGTGGATTTGAGTCTTACAACTGAGTACAACTGTTGCTACCTACCCCTGTCCTCTAAAATACCTGGAATTAGTATAAGTACTTTTGAAATGAAGATATTTTTTTCAGAATACAGTGAGATTACACCTCACACCCCTTAAGATGTCTACTATCAAAAAAGAAAGAAAAATAATAACAAGTATTGGCAAGGTTGTAGAGAAATTAGATTCTTGCTCATTGTTAATAGGAATGTAAAATGGTGCAGCCACTGTGGAAAAAAAAAATGATGGTTGCTCAAAAGATTTAAAAATAGAATTGTCATATGATCTAGCAATTCTACTTTAGGATTTCAGCCCAAAATAATTGAAATAAAGGTCTTGAAGAGATACTTGAAGAAGTCTTGAAGAGATGTATATTCATAGCAGAGTTATTCTTAATAGCCTAAGGGTTGAGGGTCCCAAGGGTGCATTGACAGATGGATGGATTAGCAAAATCTAGTACATGTACATACCATGAAGTACTATTCAGCCTTAAAAAAAATGAAATTCTGACACATGCTAAAACACAGATGAACCTTGAGGACATTGTGCTAATGAAATAGGCCAGTCACAAATGACAAATAGTGTATGATTCTACCAATACGAAGTACCTAGAGTAGTCAATTCATGGAGATGGGAAGTAGAGTGATGGTTGCCATGAGCTGCCAGGAGCAAGGAATGGAGAATTGTTGTTTAATGGGTACAGAGTTTCAGTTTTGCAAAATGAAAGGAATCTGTGACTGGATGGTGGTGATACAGATTCACAACAATGTGAATGTATTTAATACCACTGAACTGTTTACTTAAAAATGATTATGCTAGTAAATTTTCTGTGTGTTAATATTTGACCACAATTAAAATTTTTTTCAAAGGTATGCTTTTTAGGAAAAATGGAAAGAAATTTTTAGTATGTAAAATGCCTGTATTTAAAGATTCCCACTGGCTATTAGATTCATAACTTAGTTGTTACAGTAGAAAATGAATAAGTTTAGATCACCAAGTTTTATATTTTGGAATGTGCCAAATGAGATTAGTTTGCAGAAATAATGGGTGTGTCTGTAAAATCCTTTTGTATCATTGGATGAAAGGATTTAGAAATGTGCTCCACATTATTTTTAATGAAAAAGGTTGTGTGGCTATATACATAAAAGAACTCTATAAATAAAGAAGTAATGGTAGATGGTCTTGGCTCTGCAGGTAATGTTTGGAAACACATCTGAGAAAAGATTAAACATCCTTTATCGCCAGGTTTTGGTTCTGTTCCATAAGTTTCCACCCTACTTTTGAGCATGTTCTATGGGCTTCCCTGGTGGCTCAGACAGTAAATAATCTGCCTGCAATACAGGAGACCCAGATTCAATACCTGGGTCAGTAAGATACCCTGAAAAAGAAAATGGCTTCCCACTCTAGTATTCTTGCTTGGAGTATTCCATGGACAGAGGAGCCTGTGGGGCTACAGTCCAAATCAGACATGACTGATTTCACTTTCACTTATATACACACTCCAGAGAACATGCTTATAAAACAGTGCTAAACTTTCTATCCATGTTGTTGCTGCTGCCTGCCAAGTCACTTCAGTCATGTCCGACTCTGTGCAACCCCATAGACTGCAGCCTACCAGGCTTCCCTGTCCATGGGATTCTCCAGGCAAGAACACTGGAGTGGGTTGCCATTTCCTTCTCCAATGCTTGAAAGTGGAAAGTGAAAGTGAAGTCACTCAGTCCTGTCTGACTCTTAGCGACCCCATGGACTACAGCCTACCAGGCTCCTCCATCAATGGGATTTTCCAGGCAACAGTACTGGAGTGGGGTGCCATTGCCTTCTCCCATCCATGTTGTTAATGATCATCAAATATTTATTTTTCCATTTTATATCTATTTGTCTCCAACGTGCAGTGTTGATTGATTAAAGAGAGAGAATTTGGAGAGAACTTTCAATGTGCAAAAGTTCCCAGGAAATCATTCAAGAGGCAGCCAGGGGTAGAATATTTAAGAGTGTAGACCAAGTGTCAGTGTGACCCACAGTTTTATTCCTGCTCTGGCTCATACAGCTATAGGACTTTGATGAAGTCACTCGGCTTTCAAGTTTCAGCCTCCCCATCCTTAAACCAGATCTGCAAATTACTGCCTCACAATTGTTGTGAAGATGTAACTGGTGAGGAAACGTTCGTGGCCCGTGCTTGGTTTTTGGGAAAGCTCAGTCAATAGTAGCTATTGTTATTCCTATAGATTGGGGGACTGGCCTTTTGGGTATTAGTCTACATAAGTAAAAAGAGTAACACGTTCTGAAATGACTTTGCTCTTTAATTTCTGTTTATGTTGTTATGGTTCCTTGTGATTTTCTTTATATTTATTGTATAAACCAAATTATTTATATAAATTTAAAGAGTGTTAGTTGTTCAGTTGTTTCTGACTCTTAGTGACCCCAGGGAGTGTAGCCCACAAGGCTTCTCTTTCCCTGGAATTCTCCAGGCAAGAATTCTGAAGTGGGCAGCCATTTCCTTCTTCAGGGGATTTTCCAGACCCAGAGAATGAACCCTGGTCTCCCTCATTGCAGGCAGATTCTTTACCATTTGAGTCAAAGAATAAAGCACAAACCAAATCAAACTAAAACAACAAAAAACTACAGTAGGAATTTTGTGAAAAAGCATAACAGAGTAATATATCTAATGTTTTCTACCAAGAGCAAGAAGAGAGAATATTGTTTGTTTGTTTGTTTCAGTATTTTGATTTGTGGCTCCTCTCCCAGCAGCTTCTTTCCTGACCACCACTGAATACACACTCATACTTTCCAGTCCATGATGAAGACCTCTGGCATTTTTATTTTTTCTCAGCTCTCCCCACATTCTTGACTATTTTTATCCTCTCCTAGAGGACAGAGCCTGAATCTCTCATTTCTGTTCCTCTAGTGCTTGTTTTAGGCTCTGACAAGTTACACAAGTGGAAAAGATGATGGCACCCCACTCCAGTACTCTTGCCTGGAAAATCCCATGGACAGAGGGGCCTGGTGGGCTGCAGTCCATGGGGTCGCTAGGAGTCGGACACGACTGAGTGACTTCACTTTCACTTTTCACTTTCATGCATTGGAAAAGGAAATAGCAACCCACTCCAGTGTTCTTGCCTGGAGAATCCCAGGGATGGGGGACAGGTGGGCTCCCGTCTATGGGGTCGCACAGAGTTGGACACGACTGAAGCGACTTAGCAGCTTAGCAGCAAGTTACACAAGTATTAATAATAATTCCTAACATTTGTGGAATCCTCACTTCATGGCAAATAGATGGGGAAACAGTGGAAACAGTGACAGACTGTATTTTGGGGGGCCCCAAAATCACTGCAGATGATGACTGCAGACATGAAATTAAAAGACGCTTACTCCTTGGAAGAAAAATTATGACCAACCTAGACAGCATATTAAAAAGCAGAGACGTTACTTTGCCAACAAAGGTCCATCTAGTCGAGGCTATGGTTTTTCCAGAAGTCACGTGTGGATGTGAAAGTTCGACTATGAAGAAAGCTGAATGCTGAAGAATTGATGCTTTTGAACTGTCGTGTTGGAGAAGACTCTTGAGAGTCCCTTGGACTGTAAAGATATCCAACCAGTCAATCCTAAAGGAAATCAGTTCTGAATATCAATTGGAAGGACTGATGCTGAAGCTGAGACTCCAATACTTTGGCCACCTGATGCGAAGAACAAACTTGTTGGAAAAGACCCTGATGCTGGGAAAGATTGAAGGCAGGAGGAGAAAGGGGACAACAGAGGACGAGTTGTTTGCATGACATCACTGACTCAATGGACATGAGTGTGAGTAAACCCTGGGTGTTGGTGATGGACAGGGAGGCCTGGAATGCTGCAGTCCATGGGGTCACAAAGAGTCAGACACAACTGAGCGACTGAACTGAACTGAACTAACACATTTTAACCTCTTTTCCTACCATTTCTTGTTTAATTCTCACACTTCTGTTGTTATCCTTACCTGTCAAATTTGAAAATAGAGGTTCTGGGAGCTTATGCCTTTTAATAAGTAAGGGGCCAAGCCTGGACACAAATTTTGTGTGTGTCTATTTTTTTTAATTGAAGTACAGTTGCTCTGGTGGCTTGGTGGTAAAGAATCTCACTGAAAGTGCAGGAGACATAGGTTTGATCCCTGGCTTGGGAAGATCCCGTAGAGAAGGAAATGGCAACCCACTCTAGTATTCTTGCCTGGGAAATTCCATGGACAGAGGAACCTTTTGGGCTACAGTCCATGGGGTTGCAAAAGAGTAGGACACAGTTTAGTGACTGAACAACAACAGCAACAAAGCCTGCTTATCTGAACAGATCTTGAAAAACAGATTTCAAAACCTCTGGATGATTCTCTAAACCTAGAACCCCTTATGATAGTAGCACAAATAAATTGTTTTCAGATGAAGAGGGATTCCTTGCAAATTCAGTATTTATGATTACAGCCCAAGTGTTGGTACAGATCAGCAGTCATCATCTTTCTCATGTTTAAACAGATTCATTTTTTAACATTTTATAGGCTTAAAAAAAAAAAAGCAAAAGCTAAGTGTTTTTTAAACAGCTTACTTTCCTCTTTTGGTATTTTTATTCCATGAGTTTTCTTCAGTAGGTTGAAGGGTGAACCAGAGCTTGCTCTCTAAGACTTCTCCATGATTACCAGCTTTTCTCCCCACCCCTACCCAGCCCCACACCTTGTTTTTTTCTTGAGAACAAAACTGAGAGGGAGAATACTAGTAAGGAAATATAACTGGATTCTAGCCTAATGTATTCAGCCCTTTGTTTCTTAACCTGAAGTCTTCATTAAATCCCTTGAAAGTGCTCCCTGGAGCCCCTGAAACAGGACTTTACATGACTTAAATTCTTCTTCCTTTGTTGGAAAACAATGTCTTTTTCTTCTGAATATGGATGATGATCAGACATTCAGTCTGATAATTCAGACATTCAGTTCAGTTCAGTTCAGTTGCTCAGTCCTGTCAGACTCCTTGGGACCCCATGAATTGCAGCACACCAGGCCTCCCTGTCAATCACCAACTCCCAGGCTTTACTCAAACTCATGTCCATGGAGTCGGTGATGCCATCCAGCCATCTCATCCTCTGTTGTCCCCTTCTCCTCCTGCCCCCAATCCCTACCAGCATCAGGGTCTTTTTCAGTGAGTCAACTCTTCACATGAGTTGGCTAAAGTATTGGAGTTTCAGCTTCAGCATCAGTCCTTCCAATGAACACCCAGGACTGATCTCCTTTAGGATAGACTAATTGGATCTCCTTGCAGTCCAAGGGACTCTCAAGAGTCTTTTCCAACACCACAGTTCAAAAGCATCAATTCTTCAGCGCTCAACCTTCTTCACGGTCCAAATTTCACATCCATACATGACCACCGGAAAAACCATAGCATTGATTAGATGGACCTTTGATGGCAAAGTAATGTCTCTGCTTTTTAATCTGCTGTCTAGGATGGTCATAACTTTCCTTCCAAGGAGTAAGCATCTTTTAATTTCATGGCTGCAATCACCATCTGCAGTGATTTTGGAGCCCAGAAAAATAAAGTCAACCACTGTTTCCACTGTTTCCCCATCTATCTGCCATGAAGTGATGGGACCGGATGCCATGATCTTCGTTTTCTGAATGTTGAGCTTTAAGCCAACTTTTTCACTCTCCACTTTCACTTTCATCAAGAGGCTTTTTAGTTCCTCTTCACTTTCTGCCATAAGGGTGGTGTCATTTGCATGTCTGAGGTTATTGAGGTTTCTCCCAGCAATCTTGATTCCAGCTTGTGCTTCTTCCAGCCCAGCGTTTCTTATGATGTACTATGCATATAAGTTAAATAAGCAGGGTGACAATATACAGCCTTGACGTACTCCTTTTCCTATTTGGAACCAGTCTGTTGTTCCATATCCAGTTCTAACTGTTGCTTCCTGACTTGCATATAGGTTTCTTAAGAGGCAGGTCAGGTGGTCTGGTATTTCCATCTCTTGAAGAATTTTCCACAGTTGATTGTGATCCACACAGTCAAAGGCTTTGGCATAGTCAATAAAGCAGAAATAGATGCTTTTCTGGAACTCTCTTGCTTTTTCTATGATCCAGCAGATGTTGGCAATTTGATCTCTAATTCCTCTGCCTTTTCTAAAACCAGCTTGAACATCCGGAAGTTCACAGTGCATGTATTGCTGAAGCCTGGCTTGGAGAATTTTGAGCTTTACTTTACTAGCGTGTGAGATGAGTGCAATTGTGCGGTAGTTTGAGCATTCTTTGGGATTGCCTTACTTTAGGACTGGAATGAAAATTGACCTTTTCCAGTCCTGTGGCCACTGCTGAGTTTTCCAAATTTGCTGGCATATTGAGTGCATCACTTTCACAGCATTGTCTTTCAGGATTTGAAATAGCTCAACTGGAATTCCATCACCTCCACTAGCTTTGTTCGTAGTGATGCTTCCTAAGGGCCTCCTGACTTCCCACTCCAGGATGTCTGGCTCTAAGTGAGTAATCATGTCATCGTGGATATCTGGGTCATGAAGATCTTTTTTGTATAGTTCTTCTGTGTATTCTTACACCTCTTCTTAATATCTTATGCTTCTGTTAGGTCTGTACTATATCTGTCCTTTATTGTGCCCATCTTTGCATGAAATATTCCTTTGATATCTCTAATTTTCTTGAAGAGATTGCTAGTCTTTCCCATTCTGTTGTTTTCCTCTATTTCTGTGCACTGATCACTGAGGAAGGCTTTCTTATCTCTTCTTGCTATTCTTTGGAAATCTGCATTCAGATGGGTGTATCTTTTCTTTTCTGTTTTGCTTTTCACTTCTCTTCTTTTCAAAGCTATTTGTAAGGCCTCCTCAGACAGCTGTTTTGCTTTTTTGCATTTCTTTTCCTTGGGGATGGTCTTGATTCCTGTCTCCTGTACAATGTCATGAATCTCTGTTCATAGTTCATTGGGCATTCTGCCTATCAGATCTAGTCCCTTAAATCTATTTATCACTTCTACTGTATAGTCATAAGGGATTTGATTTAGGTCATACCTGAATGGTCTCATGATTTTCCCTACTTTCTTCAATTTAAGTCTGAATTTGGCAATGAGGAGTTCATGATCTTAGCCACAGTCAGCCCCACATCTTGTTTTTGCTGATTGTATGGAGCTTCTCCATCTTTGGCTGCAAAGAATATAATCAATCTGATTTTGGTGTTGACCATCTGATGATGTCCATGTGTAGAGTCTTCTCTTGTGTTGTTGAAAGAAGGTGTTTGCTATGACCAGTGCGTTCTCTTTGGCAAAATTCTATTAGTCTTTGCCTTGCTTCATTCTGTTCTCCAAGGCCAAATTTGCCTGTTACTCCAGGTGTTTCTTGACTTCCTACTTTTGTATTCCAGTCTCCTATAATGAAAAGGACATCTTTTTTGGGTGTTAGTTCTAAAAGATCTTGTAGGTCTTCATAGAACCATTCAACTTCAGCTTCTTCAGCATTACTGGTGGGGGCATAGGCTTGGATTACCGTGATATTGAATGGTTTGCCTTGGAAATGAACAGATCATTCTGTCGTTTTTGAGATTGCATCCAAGTACTGCGTTTGAACTCTTTTGTTGACCATGGTGGCTACTCCATTTTTTCTAAGGGATTCCTGCCCAAAGTAGTAGATATAATGGTCATCTGAGTTAAATTCACCCATTCCAGTACATTTTAGTTTGCTGATTCCTAGAATGTCAATGGTCACTCTTGCCATCTCCTGTTTGACACCTTCCAATTTGCCTTGATTTGTGGGCCTAACATTCCAGGTTCCTATGCAATATTGCTCTTTACAACATCGGACCTTGCTTCTATCACCAGTCACATCCACAACTGGGTATTGTTTTTGCTTTGGCTCCATCCTTTCACTCTTTCTGGAGTTATTTCCCCACTGATCTCCAGTAGCATATTGGGAACCTACTGACCTGGGGAGTTCCTCTTTCAGTATCCTATCATTTTGCCTTTTCATGCTGTTCATGTTTCATTCAGACATTACAGGATTTAAAAAAAAGATGGAAACCAAGATTAAAAGTGACTTCAGGTGGTTTTCTTATTCTTAAAACAGGGAGATAAGCTTCCCCTTAAGAAAGATCCTCAGATTAGAAATGATAATGTAGCTCTTAGGAGTCAGCAGCAGTAGCTTCTGTGAGGATATACTATAGTGGAGGGCAGATTCCTGGTTTGGGACTGACAGGATTATCTGCTTTGTTTATAACCAACCACTTGTATGGTTTTGCCTTCATCTCAGGGTGTGTTAGGCCTCTGAAGGTTAGTGAGTAGGATTTCTTTGTAAGATAATGAGGGTCTTGTCTTCCAGAAGCAGACATAAAAGGTCCACTAAGATTGCAGTTTCCAGTCTTGCAGTTGTGCCAAGGGATTATCAGTTTACTACAGTAAATGCTGATTCAGAGTGGCCATTATTGGGTCACATGCCTAATATGAATTTATGTTGAGTAACAAAGGAAAAAATTACAACTGAATATGGCACTCTAGGATTAAATTTTAAAATTATGAACTTTAAACCATGATGAAAGACAGTTTTGAAACTAATGCTCCATTTAAAATATTATACTAAATAAGAGTATTTTTCCCCTAACTCTGCTGTGTCAGCTAAGCTTTATTAAGTGAGGTTTAGTTGTATACCTTCAGAAAAAGTATACATGGGCCAATAAATTTGGTGTTTATTTACACATAGGTTGTACATCCTGCCATAAATCTCTACAGTAAAGTGTTCTGCCTGCTGCTGCTGCTAAGTCACTTCAGTCGTGTCCGACTCTGTGCGACCCCATAGACAGCAACCCACCAGGCTCCCCCGTCCCTGGGATTCTCCAGGCAAGAACACTGGAGTGGGTTGCCATTTCCTTCTCCAATGCATGAAAGTGAAAAGTGAAAGTGACGCTGCTCAGTCGTGTCCGACTCTTAGCAACCCCATGGACTGTAGCCTACCAGGCTCCTCCATCCATGGAAATTTCTAGGCAAGAGTACTGGTGTGGGGTGCCATTGCCTTCTCTGGAAGTTTTCTGCCTACAAATATTTAAAATTTTTATTTATTTATTTGGCGGCACTGGTTGCTTTGAGCTGGCTTTCTGTAGTTTGCAGTGAGTGGGGGCTACTCTTCATTGTGGTACACAGGCTTCTCATTGCGGTGGCTTCTCTCATTGCAGAATACAGGCTCTAGGCCAGTGGGCTTCAGTAGAAGTGTGCAGGCTCTGTAGTTGTGCCTCGATGGCTCCAGAGCATGGATTTGGTAGTTGTTGCACACCAGCTTAGTTGCTCCACAGTATGTGGAATCTTCCCAGACCAGGGATCGAACCTGTGTCCCCTACACTGGCAGGTGGATTCTTAGCTACTGTACCAAGAGGAAAATCCCTTACAAATATTTTTACAACCCTATTTATCAGATTAGTTTACTAACTTCATGATTGGAGGTAGTCTTCCCTTATAGCTCAGTCTGTAAAGAATCTGCCTGCAGTGCAGGAGGCCTGGGTTCAATCCCTGGGTTGGGAAGATCCCCTGGACAAGGAAATGGCAACCCACTCCAGTATCCTTGCCTGGACAATCTCATGGACAGAGGAGCCTGGTGGGCTGCAGTCCATGGGGTCACAAAGAGTTGGGCACGACTGAGCAACTAACACTTACTTACTTACTTTAAATAATAAGTATCTATCAGAAATAAGGGTCATTCATTTGACCCTTATCTGCCCTTGCAGTATGTGTTTGTCAGCACTTTTATTACCTTTTGAAGATAATATAATGGTTTCTTATTTGGCAAGTGATGAAAGTAGAGTGAGTAGAAACCAAAATGAACACCACACATGAAATACATGACCTATTATAACAGACATTGTTCACAAATTGCCTGCTGACTTTAAAGAAAAATGTAGGTTCAGTCAGTTAATGTTGTAATAAATCATTCTTTTCATTCAACTTTTAAATTAAATTTTGTCACTCTTGCTGTTCAGTCACTAAGTCATGTATGATTCTTTGTGACCCCATGAACTGTCGCTTGCCAGGCTCCCCTGTCCTTTACTATCTCCTGGAGTTTGCTCAAATTCATGTCCATTGAGGTGATGATGCTTTCTACCTGTCTTTATTCTCTGCTTACCCTTTCTTCTTTTGCCTTCAATCTTTCCCAGAATCAGTCTTTTCCAATGAGTTGGGTTTTTGTATCAGATGGCCAAAGTATTGAAGTTTTAGCATGTCATATATTTGACATATCATAACAGAAATATTCTTACTTACTAAAATATGTTTTTCCACTAATACTGCTAAATGAACACTCATAATTTCCAAATATGTCCTTTTAGACTGACAGCATAGACTTAAGTGAGGACCCTTATTGCAATATGAAATGGTTAAACTTAGTTTTTTTCTTTTTATGACAATCAGCAGTGGATTGGTGATAATTAGCAGAAACTCCTTAAGGCCTATACAGTGTTTGAGGTATCTGATTAAAGCTCAGCATGAAACAGCTGGTGTTGTTGGTCAGGGACTCAGAAGTGAGGGCTCCTCTTTTTGCTAAGAATGTCACATTAGTCCCCCAGAGTTTGGAGAGTTTCATCCCCTTCAAGGAGCTTCCTATAGGGAAGAAGGTGAGGAAGGTGACAACAGAGAGAGCCCTGATTATGAAATAAGTGACTGAACTTTTTTTCATACTCACATAGATTTATTACAGTAACATGTAAGCAAAAATTACTGCCATGTAAAGATTTCTAAATTTTGAACTCTCATAACTAATGCCCACCCATTAAAACTTGAATTTAAGTCATTTAAAAACATCTACAGCTTATAAAGGTGAATAATTACATGCAAACACTCCTCCACCATTCAAATTTTAGAACTATTAAACTATATGAAAAAGTTGAACATTGCTTATATAAATAAAGCATATAACTCTTCTTTTTAAATTGAAGTTTAATTGACTTACAATATTGTGTTAGTCTCAGATGTACAGCAAAGTGATTCAGTTACACATATGCTTTTTTTCAGATTCTTTTTTTTAATTTATTTTTAATTGGAGGATAATTGCTTTACAATGTTGTGTTTATTTCTGCTGTACAACACCATGTATCAGCCATGCTGTTATTTTTGTTGTTGTTCAGTTGCCAAGTCTTGTCCAACTCTTTGTGACCCCACAGACTGCAGGATGCTAGGCCTCTCTGTCCCTCACCATCTCCCAGAGTTTGCCCAAATTCAGGTCCATTGAATCGGTGATGCCATCTGACCATCTCATCCTCTGTTGCCGCCTTCTCCTCCTGCCCTCAATCCTGTATCAGCCATATATACACATGTATCCCCTCCTTCTTAAGCCTCCCTCCCCCATCCCACCATCCCACCTCTCTAGGTCATCATAGAGCTTTGAGTCGAGTTCTCTGCATTAAACAGTTCCTTCCCACTAGCTATCTTATACATGGTGGTATATATGTCAATACCACTCTCTCAATTTTTCCCACCCTCACCTTCCTCTTCTGTGTATCAACAAGTCTGTTCTCTATGTCTGTGTCTCTGTTCCTGTTCTGCAAATAGGTTCATCATATCATTTTTTCTGGATTTCATGTATATACATTAATTAATACATTATTTATTATGAATTACATGCATTAATTATGAAATATATGCATTAATTAATACAACATTTGTTTTTCTCTTTCTGACTTACTTCACTCGGTGTAACAGGCTCTAGATTCACTTAGAACTGAACTCATTCAGTTCTAGTGAGGTGAGTTCACTAGAGCTCACTAGAACGCATTCCTTTTTGTTACTGAGTAATAATATTCCATTGTATATATGTATCACAACTTCTTTATCCATTCATCTGTCCACCTGAAACCTAGGTTGTTTCCATATCCTGGCTATTGTAAATAGTACTGCTGTGAACATTAGGGTGCATGAGTCTTTTTGAATTAGGATTTTCTTAGGATATATGCCCAGTAGTGGCATTGTTGGGTCATATGGTAGTTTTATTCCTATATTTGTAAGGAATATCCATACTGTTCTCTTGGAGAAAAAGATGACAACCCACTCCAATATTCTTGCCTGGAGAATCCCATGGACAGAGGAGCCTGGTGGGGCTACAGTCCATGGGGTCACAAGAGTCAGACACCACTTAGTCACTAAACCACCCCCACCACCATACTGTTCTCCATAGTGGCTGTATCAGTTTACATTCACAGGGCTTTCCCGGTGGCTTAGTGGTAAAGAATCTGCCTGCCAGTGTGGGAGATATGGGTCTGATCCCTGATTTGGGAAAATCCCACATGCCACAGAGCAGCTAAGCTTGTGCCCTACAACTATTGAACTTGTGCTCTAGAGACTGTGCCCCGCAACTGCCGAGCACAGGAGTTGCAACTACTGAAGCCCATGCACCTAGAACTTGTGCTTTGCAGCAAGAAAAGCCCCTGCAGTGAGAAGCCTGCACATTCCAACTAGAGAATAGCCCCTGCTTTCTGCAGCTAAAGGTTTGGTGGACACTTCAAACCTTAGACCTCTTACAGGATGTAAATTTGCTCTCTATGAGAGAAACCTGAAGGAAAAACTATTCAGGTCACATAAGCTGTGATAGGCTAAGAAGAAACATTCTTGTCACTGTTATAAGCAAAGAGACCCCATCTCACTTCTCCCAGCTGGGCTCCAAGCTGGCTTATTAACCTGGCCTCTTTCTGTTCCTTTACAAATTTGAGAAAACTGTTAGATAGTGAAGGACGGGGAATCCTGGAGTGCTGCAGTCCGTGGGGTTGCAGAGTCAGGAATGACTGAGTGACTGAACAACAAATCTCCTCAAACACTAGTCCTTCAAGAGTCCCTTCTTCATTTTGGGGCCCAGAGGTGGAGGAGAGTCAAAGGAAAGGGAGAAATATTGGGGACCAGCCTCCCCTTGTTGGGCCACGTCATTTGTCTAAACCTCATGAAGACAGCTAAAGGGAGAGAAATAGCCTGCTTGTTTGAAACTTAGAGTTGATAACTGCAAAAATTAAGAATTTTTTTTTTTTATCTGAAGTAAAATAATTATTAGTCCACTGACAAGGAACTTTTACCATTGCTTAGATACTTGGGTAGTCTTTGATCCTAAATTTCAGAGTTTTAAGGGAGACTTTAAATTTGGGTCTCAGTATTTTTCAGTTCAATACAACAATCATTTTGAAACATCCTGTGACCAGTGATTTTAAGTGCTTTGGGGGAATGTTGGCCACTTAATTAACTTTGTGCAAATGAAACTCCCTTTATAATGTCTTTTGAAATTTAGATTTTGTTTAGGGATATGTCTTTTTTGGTGACATGCCCTGTGTCTTCTGCATCCATTTTTCTCTCATCAGACTTTAAGATAATAAGGAAAGAAGGTACAAGAGGCTCTCTGAGTGTCATTTTTCTTCATGGCTGGAGAAGAGAAATGCTTGTCTTCTGCATCTTTCTTCTCAGGCTTTTGTGAAAGGAGGAGGCAAGTCCGCCCCAAGGCCAGGCAGGATTTGAATGTGGGGATTCTGAGCAGTTCCGGGCACTGTGGAAGCGTCAGGTCTCCTCTTGTACCCACAAGTGTGCCTCCCCTTGTCCTGCCTCCTTCACTGAAAGGAGCCAGTTGGGCTCCTCTCTGTTGCTCATATTCTGTGGCCTGGCTTACTAGAGCCTTCCAGTAGAAAATGTAAATGGTCTACATGACCTTTTGTACAAGATTCTCTCTTGAAACCCAGAAAGGCATATATTTCCAGATTAATTTATGTGTGGCTCCTCTTGATGCAGATGAATAGGAAGAACTATTTCAATGAAAATAATTTTATCCTGGCTCATGTCACAATGGGTTTCAGGTCATCCTGACATTGCAGTTAGTAATGAGGTTCTGTGAGGCAGGTCATCCTGATGCACAGGTGAGAGAACGTGGGGATCACCTGGTGCAGAATCAGAGGAGATCTCTCCAAGGACAGAGGAGCCGCAGGCCCCAGGAGCTGATGTTCTCTTTGCATGTGTAGGGATGTTCCATTCATGCATGTGGAGAGAGTCCCCAATCCCAGAAGGCTGTTTGACTAGCATAGAAAATAGCCTACTTTATTGTTCAGTGCAAATGTGAAAAAATTTAACACTTTTGCCTTGAGGCACAAAATTCAGCTTGTGCTGAATCGTTGTCTTGGTATTTCCCAGTATCATGCCAGGATTGACAGTTAATTAACATAAATCTTGATGTAAAGTTTCTCATGTAATTATATCCTCAGTTTGTGTATGTCTTTAAGCAGACATTTATTACCAGAATGGCAATTTAAAAAATAAAATAAAAATTTTCTTTCTCTTCTTCAGTTTTTTTTTTTTCCTTAGGATGAAAATGCTTCTTCAACACTTTCTTCTCTTAGTGTTTAATAATCCAGAGGATAATGTGTAGCACACTTCATACAATGGAAAATTACTTTAGAGATACTGTTTTGTAAACATTCATTTGCAACTTTATTGTTAATAATTGCAGAGAATTTTGATATTTTATATTTTCATTCTTTTCTATAAACGTTGGTTTAAAATGAAAAGAGATTATGGTAATAACATTTACTATTTTGCGGTATTTAGGAACCTGTTTTATTCACTGGAACAGTGAGGAAAAATCTGGATCCCTTTAATGAGTATTTGGGAGAAGAACTGTGGAATGTCTTGGAAGAGGTAATTTATGTAATGTAATTAACTTGTTAGCATCAGTATCTGTGTGTGTACATTTGTAGCATTGCAGGTAATTAAGGGAAGCTTATCACTTGAGCTAACTTTGTTTACTTTCTAGGAGAACAGTGATGAAATGGGTACACTTAAAATGTGTGTACTGATAATGAAAACCAACACTATAATGCCTCATGTTTTCATTTTAACTTTTTCTATAGAACCCCAAGCAACTAGATACATTATTTTGTCCTTAGCAGAGCACTAAACTAGACATTAAAACTGTGGGATCAAATTCTATTAGTGACCTGCTGCTGCCGTTGCTGCTAAGTCGCTTCAGTCGTGTCTGACTCTGTGCGACCCCATAGACGGCAGCCCAACAGGCTCCCCCGTCCCTGGGATTCTCCAGGCAAGAACACTGGAGTGGGTTGCCATTTCCTTCTCCAATGCATGAAAGTGAAAAGCGAAAGTGAAGTCGCTCAGTCGTGTTCAACTCTTCATGACCCCATGGACTGCAGCCTACCAGGCTCCTCTGTCCATGGGATTTTCTAGGCAAGAGTACTGGAGTGGGGTGCCTTCTCTGATTAGTGACCTAGTAAATTAATTATCCTAATTACCAGCCAATGTTCATTTTTTTCCTCTAGCCTTAGGGGATATCTAAGTGGAAATGATAGTTTTTCATTATTAACTGAAAGATAAACAAGATCATACCAATAAAATACTATGAAGTTTCATAAGAAAGTGTTTATAAAGGCAAATTATATAGTGGAATGTGATGATGATTACTTATTGACGATTATATCATTTTAATGCTGCAGCATGAATGCAAGTAACAGAATCCTGGAGTTTTGGCTTAGTTTTTATATGGATAGGCTAATTTCTAGAGTATTTTCTGTTATTTGTATCATGTTTCTCCTTGCTCTACTTCATTGAATTTTCTTACCCTTGCATGAAAAAATTTTGACTATTGAGTTGCTGTTGGCTTGTATATTTTAATACTAGCTATTTTGTGTATTAGCCCTAGTTTTGCAAATTGATTCTACTGATAGCAGAAACTCTAGACTTCTAAATCATAGACAGACTTCTAATTTCTCATAGGACCTAGCTCAGTCTTTTGCTTTTAAAAAGTAGCACTTAATAAATAGGTACTAGATGTTTGGTTGATGTCTACATTTCAGAAAAGTATGGTTTATTTCTTTAAAAAATTTTGTGTTACACAAACCCAGCATTGATAGTATCTCTGTTAGGACACAAGTAGGTCTCATCACATAGGAAACTAAGATACAGAAATATGGGCATCAGCAGCCTGTGTATCAGGAACCTGTGGTTCAGTCCCTGCTGTGGGACAGCTCACATGTCCATTTCCTGAAGCCTTTTATTAGGTAAACGGGCTCCCCCTTTACTTCCTTTACTGCTGGTCCTGCTCTAGTAAAAGCTTTTCCCCATCAGTTGACTGCATTTCCCTGTCTCCTTCCAGCCTGCACCAACCTTTCTTTTTGAGAAGTAAGAAGGTTCCATGAAATATGGGAACCATCTGACATCTGTATTAACCTCCTGTGAGAGGCATTGGCACCTACTAGATACACTACACAGTGGGTTACTTTAAAAATGGTAATGATGATAGAAATAGGGTACCTTATAAGCTCAGTTTATTATTCTTCAGTTTTGCTATATTCTCTTATTTCCCAAACTCAAAAATGATCTGAAGTATTCTATATTGAGATGTATAGTTTTCAATAGTATTATTAGCTCCATTTTTCTTAAATTAAAAATTTTTATGCGCTTTCCACAGTTTACAATATGATGTTGTGATATTCTGGAGCCAGTTAATTGTTATAAGAATATAATCCTTTTACACATAATAATTGTGTTATATGTAAGCTGTCTATATGGATTTACTTTCTAATTTATAGGAACAGATATGTCACAAGATTAGATTCACTTCTGCCTTTACACAGTGAACAAATATCTCTGAGAACTTCTTAGATAGGCATAGTTTCAGATTTTGGGTCTATCACAGTCATCAAGAGATACAATCTCGATCCTTTTCAAGGACATTCTCTTGTGTAATCTAACACAATTATCTCAAAAAAAAATAAAATAATATTATACTATAATGTGTTCAGATTCTCCAGTTGTAACTTTTAATTATTATTGTCTACTGTCTCTGTTGTCCTTTTCTTCCATCCTAATACTTTATACCTTGATTTTATGATTACACTACAGAGGGCTTTGATATTCATATTATTCTCATAACCATCCCTGATTCATAAATAAATAGAGAGTCTCAGAAAACAGTATTTTATGAAAAACATTTCCCCTTACAACTCTTATTCATCATGAAGCAGATATGGACAACCTGAAGGAGAAGGGGAAAAAAAAGATTAGTTGTATGATGTCATCCAACTCAGGAGTAAATATGAGATTATTTCTTCAAACTCAGGATGTCAGTCTTAACAAAGACCAATCACTTGTACCATAGACCAAATCTTACCCTTTAGAGTTTGTACACCTTTTATGCTGACACTAAATACCAATACCATATTTAATCCTAACTCAGAATTCTGCTTTCTAGGGACTGGACTCCATCAGGAGCACAGTTCAGGATCACATTCATGGAAGTGCTCCAGCATTTAGGATATCACAAAAATGCTACTCATTCACCCTCGGTGTGTTGTTATCTGACATTGTAGTATGTCAAATAACTTTTTGGCCATCAATCTATTGGTTTCTTAATTTGAAGTGTATTTCTTCTTTGTTCTTTAACTTCAAATACAGCCTGGGTTTGCTTCTTGCTCCATTGTATTTCTCCAGAATTCATTGAACTGACCCCTACTACCAAGTGTATTTTCAGATTATATTTGGTGGTTAAAGCTTTGTGTTTTTAATCTTATGAATAAAATTTTTTGAAGATAGATTAATATAAACATCACCTATATCCATATTGTGGGGGAGATAAGATATAATATTGTATCTTGTTTCTTGTGAGTTTTCATTCACTGAAAGACATTTATGATATTGAAAAAAATGCACTTGACTGGTCCACCATTTATCGGATTAAACATGGGAAAGGTTCCAGGATTACTAAAGTATTAGATGGAGTTTTCCATTGTTTAAATTTGTATTATTTTAAACATTACAAAATTTTAAAGATTTTGTAAAATTAATAAAAATATATCTTTAGAGAAAAAAACTTTCTGTAGTTTTTTTAAGTTTCCTTTTAGTGTACCAACTCCTATGCAAAATGTACTTTGGTAAAGTTGATTCAACCATAAAGATCCTTTTAGATTTTCTGTTTAAGCCACATTGGGAGAAATAGCTTCAATTTTTGAGAGACTTTCTGAACTAAGTCCTAGGTGGGGGTTGTTGGTGGATAGCCTGTGGCAGGGATCGGGGACTTTGAAATCTTTCTGTCCTGACTTGACTCTACCCACCATCTTTCTCAGTGAACACTAATTGGAAACAGCTCTTCCCATCACCTGGCTGTACATACAAGATACACAAGAAGTTGGGAGGACTTCAAAGCTCTAATGTCTAAGAGATTTGTCTACTTCAGCAGCAGTTTATTTAGGAAAATGTTCTTTCTGTATCCACAGGTACAACTTAAAGAAACCATCCAAGGTCTTCCTGGTAAAATGGATACTGAATTAGCAGAATCAGGATTGAACTTGAGTGTTGGACAGAGACAACTAGTGTGCCTTGCCAGGGCTATTCTCAGGAAAAATAAGATATTGATTCTTGACAAAGCCACATCCAATGTGGATCCAAGGTATGGAGCTGAGGTCCATGAAACCTGGAATCCAAATTGTAAATGTGGTAAATGGAAAACATTTAGTGATGCTGAGAAATGTTTCTATGCTCTCTTTGGCCCACAGATATCTCTTAATAATATTAATCCAAACAAAGGAAAACAAGGGAAGAAGTTATATGCTGTTAATGTTGTTATGCAATTTCAAGGGAAGACTGTTTTCCATCATTTTATGAAAAATAGTAAATTTCTTTTTTTTTATTATTCTTCCTCATCCTTCTCCCTCCATATTTTTATTTTATTTTATTTTTAAACTTTACAAATTGTATTAGTTTTGCCAAATATCAAAATGAATCCACCACAGGTATACATGTATTCCCCATCCTGAACCCTCCTCCCTCCCCAAATAGACTTTTTATACTTAGTTTTTTAGGAACAAGATTATATGTTAAAGTATTGGTTTTTAATTTTTAACTCTTTAGTCTGCTTTTCCTGCCTTCACTGAAGTATATCAATTTCTCTGATTCCAGAACAGATGAGTTAATACAAAAAAAAATCCATGAGAAATTTTCTGAGTGCACTGTGCTAACCATCACACACAGGTTGAGCACCGTTATTGACTGTGAATGGATATCGGTAAGACCCTTACCATATCGGTTCTTTCCATTTATATTCAACTTTTCAACTGATCCTTCCTTGTAAAACTTGATAGAAACCTCCAGTAATTTAATTTTCTCCTCTCATTCTTGAAAATAACTCAAGTATTTAACTTTACTTTCAAAATGTGCTATTAGATAATATATCTAATAACCTTATATTTTCGTATAATATTCTTATATTTGAATTGTCATTTTTTAAGATGTCCAGCCTTGAAAATATTCCAAACCCAAGTTATAGCTCCATATTTCAAGAGGGTGGATCACAGTCATTTTCACTGTGTCACAGTTCTTTCAGCATTGTTTGATTTCCTTAATGAAAAAATTAACCTCTTATTTAGATTGCCAGGACTAAGATTGTTGACTAAGTTTGCAGAATTTTTCAGCTCTTGCTGTCAGAAGGGAGTCCGTGAGAAGAAAGGGCCTCATGAGAAAAACAGTATTTCAGCTGAAAGGATTTAATATAGGAAATTTCCTACGTAAGAATTAGAGGCTAGAAAAAGGAAAGGAAGCACTAGGGTAATTATTTTAGGAAGCAGCTATCACGTCCTAGAACAGATTTCCAGACCTAAGAACTCAGAAGAGAGGCCCTACAGCTGGTGCTCAAGCCTCCAAGGAGAGGTCACTGCCTAATTGCTGGTTGTATGTGCTGAGGAAGCAGGATGTGGCTATTTCTCCATGTGCTAATAGAAGCTCGGAGCTGGAGTCAGGTCCCACTGCTGAGGTGACACTGCAGGAACAGCCAAGTCAGATAGATTAGCTCTGTCCCACTGTCAGTCTCCCTCTAGTGCCCGCTTACTGGCAAAACCTAAAAAAAGGCCAGCTTGCCAAAGAGCCTCTGAAATGTGACTTGCAGAGACCCAACCTGTGCATCACAGGTGAGAGTTTAGAAAGGAAGCAAATCAAGGCTGAAAGACTGTAGATAAACAACCAACAAGTCTCTTACACAGTAGATCCAGGCACTACACATGCAGTAGGCTCCAAGCTTTGGTCTCTGGACATCTGTCTAGTATTTTCCCTCCAGATTAGATTGGCTCTTTCCTCCCAGTAATTTATTATTTCCTTCCTTATCTTCTTTTCCTTCCTCCCTCTATTCCTCATCTCTTTTCGTCTTCTTTCTTTGTTGTTTCCCTCTGTTTCTTGACGAGTTTCAGTAAATGTTAGAATGTGGCTTTATAAAATAATATAGAAAACACGGTTTGTCACTCAGTCATGTTTAACTTTTTGCAACCCCATGGACTGTAGGCCTCTCTGTCCATGGGATTCTCCAAGGAAGAATCCTGGAGTGGGTAGCCATTCCCTTCTCCAGGGAATCTTCCCAACTCAGAGATTGAAACCGGGTCTCCTGCATTGCAGACAGATTCTTTACTGTCTGAGCTACAAGGGAAGTCAGTCCCAAATGAATGCAAAATATATTTAGGTATTTTGATGGTCCATACAAAATTAATAATAATCAATAATTAATAGTAACATCCAAACTTCCTTACATCTTATGATAAATTAACTGTCTCTTTTGACTTCTTGGAGAGTTTCTGGAATATCACACCGCGCCTCCCACTTCACATGCATTGTCAGATGGATCATCAATGGGGGCATTGAGTAGGTATCAGGCTGTCAGCATTGAAGCAGTGCCTGTAGCCTCACTCGCCAAGCTGGACATACAGAGAAGTGAGCTCCAGGGAGTCTGACAATAGGAATGGGGCATTCCCAACCAAAGGGATGCTCTAGGCTCCAATAGGGTAGCCAGTTGTCTGGACTAGAGCAGCTCAGTAGGAAGCTGACTCCAACTGCAAACTTTGATGAGGGACTGGGTTAAATCCTAAGGACTTCCCTGTAGCTCAAATGGTAAAGAACCTGCCCGCAATGCAGGAGACCAGCATTTGATCCCTGGGTTGGGAAGTTCCTCTGGAGAAGGGAATGGCAATCCACTCCAGTATTCTTAACTGGAGAATCCCATAGACAGAGAAGCCTGGTGGGCCCCAGTCTGTGGGGTTGCAAAGAGTCGAACATGACTGAGCAACTAACACACACACACAGGACAGTAGCTCAAATTCCAGAAATGTTTTTTAGCACCTGGTATTCTTAGACCCTCATTTTGTGTTCTTGAATGCTAATTGGAAAAGTAGCCTCTCATTTCTACTTTTTCCTTGTTGCTTTGTTGTTCTTGTCTCTTAACACTGTATATTTTGAAGACTGTCTCCCAAAGCATCCTTCTTCTATAATAAATAAATGATGCTGTAAAATTTACCTGTTTCAAGCCCTTTGTCAGGCCTTAGAGGTAGCAGCAGAAAGATAGCTTGATCTATCTCAGTTAGGGGTCGGTTCAAATAAATTCTTTGTTCCTAAATGTACCCTGAGGCTTTATTTTTGGTTTTTGGTATTACAGCATTAATAGTAGCAGATTATTTTTATTATCTAATTCTTAGAAATAATGTCACTTTGAAATGTGTGATTGGTTAGGGAAACAGTGAGGAAAGACAGAATTTGGAAAGCCTCTCTGCTGGTCAGTCCTCAGTCTTATCTCTCAGCACCTGATTCACAGATGCAAACGTCTGTATCCCCTGAACCAATCAGCTTTGTTTCTGTTTTCAAAGTGTTTTCAATGTATTTAATGCTTTACTTACTCATGTGTGTTACTTGCTCAGATCAGATCAGTCGCTCAGTCGTGTCTGACTCTTTGTGACCCCATGAATTGCAGCACACCAGGCCTCCCTGTCCATCACCAACTCCCGGAGTTCACTGAGACTCACGTCCATCGAGTCAGCGATGTCATCCAGCCATCTCATCCTCTGTCGTCCCCTTCTCCTCCTGCCCCCAATCCCTTCCAGCATCAGAGTCTTTTCCAACCAGTCAACTCTTCACATGAGGTGGCCAAAGTACCGGAGTCTCAGCTTTAGCATCATTCCTTCCAAAGAAATCCCAGGGCTGATCTCCTTCGGAATGGACTGGTTGGATCTCCTTGCAGTCCAAGGGACTCTCAAGAGTCTTCTCCAACACCACAGTTCAAAAGCATCAATTCTTCGGCGCTCAGCCTTTTTCACAATCCAACTCTCACATTCATACATGACCACAGGAAAAACCATAGCCTTGACTAGACGAACCTTTGTTGGCAAAGTAATGTCTCTGCTTTTGAATATGGTATCTAGGTTGGTCATAACTTTCCTTCCAAGGAGTAAGTGTTTTTTAATTTAATGGCTGCAGTCACCATCTGTAGTGATTGTGGAGCCCAAAAAATAAAGTCTGACACTGTTTCCACTGTTTCTCCATTTCCAATGAAGTGGTGGGACCGGATGCCATGATCTTTGTTTTCTGAATGTTGAGCTTTAAGCCAACTTTTTCACTCTCCACTTTCACTTTCATCAAGAGGCTTTTGAGTTTCTCTTCACTTTCTGCCATAAGGGTGGTGTCATCTGCATATCTGAGGTTATTGATATTTCTCCCGGCAATCTTGATTCCAGTTTGTATTTCTTCCAGTCCAGCATTTCTCATGATGTACTCTGCATATAAGTTAAGTAAACAGCATGACAATATACAGCCTTGATGTACTCCTTTTCCTATTTGGAACCAGTCTGTTGTTCCATGTCCAGTTCTAACTGTTGCTTCCTGACCTGCATACAAATTTCTCAAGAAGCAGATCAGGTGGTCTGGTATTCCCATCTCTTTCAGAATTTTCCACAGTTTATTGTTATCCACACAGTCAAAGGCTTTGGCATAGTCAAGAAAGCAGAAATAGATGTTTTTCTGGAACTCTCTTGCTTTTTCTATGATCCAGCGGATGTTGGCAATTTGATCTCTGGTTCCTCTGCCTTTTCTAAAGCCAGCTTGAACATCAGGAAGTTCACGGTTCACATATTGCTGAAGCCTGGCTTGGAGAATTTTGAGCATTACTTTACAGTTGTATCCAACTCTTTGTGACCCTATGAACTGTCACTCACCAGGCCCCTCTGTCCATGGGATTTTCCAGGCAAGAATACTAGAATGGGTTGCCATTCCCTTCTCCACAGGATCTTCACAACCCAGAGACTTAACCCGGGTCTCCCACGTTGCAGGCAGATTCTTTACCATCTGAGCCACCAGGGAAGCCTATCTCCTGGTAAATTTCTGTAACCTCAAATTTTTCTCAATTGGTCAGTGTCTTTGAACAAATCTTTAATGTGGTTTAACAAAGCAATTTACCGCCTGGTCCCTCCTCACCTTTCTAGTTTTTTTCCCCACTCTTTTCCCTCCTTCCTTCACAGCCAAAACCACAATGATGGTCTTCAGTTGTCCAAATGCAGTTTTCCCTCTCTCTTGTAGTTTTGCCTTCTCTTGGCTGAGACTGAGGTGCCTGCAGTGGAAGTGGTGAGATGGTTGGGTTTGGGGGAGATGAGGAAGTGGGGCCAAGTGATGGATTAAACGTGAGATCTGAGGGGGAAGACAGGATTCAATGCTGGTGTCTGGGTGTGGAGACTGAGCATCTGGGTGAATGGGGAAGATGGAAGGAGAAGGGAAATGGAAGGATTTTCTTTGAAGTCTGTCACCTTTGCAATGACTGGACTTGTTTTGTGTGATGACCTTGTCCTTCACTGTGGAGGGACCCTTCCCACTCCTGTCTTGGGAGTCCTTCAGTTTAGGGCTCCCTGATTGAGGTCATCAGTAATGTCAGAGGGAGGTCCCACCAGGAGATGTAAACTCAGCCACTTGTTTACATCTTGGTTCAAGCTGGTTGTGGTTGCTGACTGCTCTTGTAGGAATAGTAGGATTAGACCTTAGGACTAAGAGACATGCATCCCCCAGCTTCAGAGTTGGGGATTGTCCTCTGTGCTCCATCCATCCCAGGTGTAAACCTTATATTTTGTTCTAGAGCTTCTGATTACCAGTTGGTTTTCAATTCAGCAAATCATCACAAATAACAAATAATGTTTTTTCAAACCTTTGATTTTTGAATCAGTTTCTTTATTGCTTGCTTTAGAAATACAGGCGTACCTTGTTTTATGGAAGTTCCCAGATAGTGCTTTTTTTTTTTTCTATTTTAAATTTTATTCAAAATTTTTATTTAAAATAGATTTAACATAATAGATTTATTATGTTAAATTAAAAGAAAACAAATTCCATAATATTTTCCATAGTAGCTGTATCAATTTACATTCTGACCAATAATACATAAGGATTTCTTTTTCTACACATCCTTGCCAACATTTGCTACTTGTTGTCTTTTTGATAACAGCCATCCTACCAGATGTGAAGTAATATCTTGCTGTAGTTTTGATTTGCATTTCATTAATGGTAGTGAGGTTGAGCATCTGGTCATATACCTGTTGGCTACCTGTTTGCCTGCTTTGGAAAAATGTCTATTCAGATTCTCTGCCCATTTTTAAATCAGTTTGGGTTTTTTTTTTTTTTATGTTGAGGTATATGAGTTTTTAAAATATATTTTGGATATTAACCTCTTAGCATATCTATAATTTACAAATATTTAATTCCATTTAAGTAGGTTTCCTTTTCATTTTAGTTTGATAAAGTCCCACTTGTTTATTTTTGCCTTTGCTTTTAGAGTCATATTCAAAAGATCATCATCAAGACCTGTTTAAAGACCTTACTGTTTAGCTTTCCTTCTAGGAGTTTTATAATGTCAGATGTTACATTTAAGTCTTTAGACTGAAAGTGAAAGTCACTCAATCATATCTGACTCTTTGAGACCCCGTGGACTGTAACCTGCCAGGCTCCCCTATCCATGGAACCCTCCAGACCAGAATACTGGAGTGGGTAGCTGTTCTTCTCCAGGGGATCTTCCCAACCCAGGGATTGAACCCAAGTCTCTCATATTGCAGGCAAATTCTTTACTGTCTGAGGCACCAGGAAAGCCCAAGAATAGCCTAGATAGTGCTTTTTTTTTTTTTTTTTTTTTACAAATTAACGGTTTGTCAAGCAAGTTGAGAAAGTCTACAGGTACCATTTTTCCAACAGTATTTGCTCACTCCATGTCTGTCATCTTTTGGTAATTCTCACAATATGTCAAAGGTTTTCACTGTCATTACATTTGTTATGGTGATCTGTGATCGGTGATCTTCAGTGTTACTTGCTGAAGTCTCCAATGATGGTTAGTATTTTTTAGCAATTAATTTTTATTATTATTATTTTTCTTAATTTATTTTTTTAATGAAGGATAATTGCTTTACAGAATGTTGTTGTTATCTGTCAAACATCAACAGAATCACCCATAGGTACACCCATGAGCAATAAATTATTTTTTAAATTAAGGTCTGTACATTGCTTTCTCAGGCATAATGCTACTGCACACTTGCTAGGCTACAGTGTAGTCTGAACATTTATACACCCTTGGAAACCAGAAATTTTGTATAACTGACTTTATTGTGATATTCACTACATTCTGGTGTTCTGGAACTAAACCCCCAAAATCTCTAAGGAATCCCTGTACCTCTTTCCTTTCCGGAAAGCAGGTGACTGTTCTGAAAGCTTTAATGTGGACATAAGACGAGTCAACCTGCTGCAAAACCTGATGCTCCAGAGGACAGGCAGCCAGCCTGAGGGAGGGGCTGGGGAGGTGACAGATGTTGATGAAGGGCATAACCCACAGGATTGTCACCGTGAACTCCTGTGGTTATAGGTGCTGAAGGTGTTGTTGTTTAGTTGCTAAGTTGTGTCTGACTTTTGTGCCACCCCATGGACTTATAGCCTGCCAGGCTTGTCTGACCATGAGGATTTTCCAGGCAAGAATACTGGAGTGGGTTACCATTTCTTGTAACAAATACATTTTGTTGCACTGGTGAATATATATGCACAAAGACAGATGGGTATGTTTTTTTGTTGTTGTTAAGTTGCTCAGTCATGTCCAACTCCTGGCGACCCCGTGTACTACAGCACGCCAGGCTTCCCTGTCCTTCACCATCTCCTAGAGTTTGCTCAAACTCATGTCCATCGAGTCAGTGATGCCATCCAACCATCTCATCCTTTATCGTCCCCTTCTCCTCCTGCCTTCAATTTTCCCCAGCATCAGAGTCTTTTCTAATGACTCATCTCTTCACATCAGGTGGCCAAAGTATTGGGGCTTCAGCTACAGCATCAGTCCTTCCAATGAATATTCAGGGTTGATTTCCTTTAGGATTGACTGTTTTGATCTCCTTACAGCCCAAGGGACTCTCAAGAATATTCTCCAACACTACAGTTTGAAAGAATCAGTTCTTCAGCACTCAGCCTTCTTTATGGTCCAATTCTCACATTCATTCATGACTACTGGAAAACAAAAGCTTTGACTAGATGGATCTTTGTTGACAAATTAACGTCTCTGCTTTTCAATACACTATCTAGGTTTGTCAAAGCTTTTCTTCCAAGGAGCAAGCGTCTTTTAAGGCTACAGTCACCCTCTGCAGTGATTTTGGAGCCCAAGAAAATAAAGTCTCTCACTGTTTCTATGTTTCCCCATCTATTTGCCATGAAGTGATAAGACTGGAAGCCATGATCTTAGTTTTTGAATGTTGAATTTTAAGCCACCTAATTCACTCTCCTCTTTGGCCTTCATCAGGAGGCTCTTTAGTTCCTCTTCACTTTCTGCCCTAAGAGTAATGTTATCTGAATATCTGAAGTCATTAATATTCTTCCTGGCAATCTTGATTCCAGCTTGTGCTTCATCCAGCCCAGCATTTCACATGATGTACTTGGCATAGAAGTTAAATAAGCAAGGTGACAATATACAGCCATGCTATACTCCTTTCCCAGTTTTTAACCAGTCTGTTGTTTCATATCCAGTTCTAACTATTGCTTCTTTTCCTGAACACAGGTTTCTCAGGAGGCAGGTAAGGTGATCTGGTATTGCCATCTCTTTAGAATTTTCCACAGTTTATTGTAATCCACACAGTCAAAAAGCTTTAGTGTAGTCAATGAAGAAGAAGTAGATATTTTTTCTGGAATTCTCTTGCTTTTTCTATGATCCGACAGATGTTGGTAATTTGATCTCTGGTTCCTCTGCCTTTTCTAAATCCAGCTTGTGCATCTGAAAGTTCTTGTTTCACATGCTATTGAAGCCTAACTTGGAGGGTTTTGAGCATTATTTTGCTAGCATGTGACATGAGTGCAATTGTGTGGTAGTTTGAACATTCTTTGGCATTGCCTTTCTTTGGAATTGGAACGAGAACTGACCTTTTCCAGTCCTGTGGCCACTGCTGAGTTTTCCAAATTTGCTGTCATATTGAGTGCAGCACTTTCACAGCATCATCGTTCAGTATTTGAAATAGCTCAGCTAGAATTCCAACACCTCCACTAGCTTTGTTAATAGTGATACTTTTTAAGGTCATTTGACTTCACACTCCAGGATGTCTGGCTCTAGGTGAGCAATCACACCATCATGTTATCTGGATTGTGAAGATCTTTTTTTCTATAGTTCTTCTGTGTATTTTTGCCACCTCTCCTTAATATCTTCTGCTTCTGTTAGGTCTATACCATTTTTGTCCTTTATTGTGCCCACCCTTGCTATCTCTAATTTTCTCGAAGAGATCCCTAGTCTTTCCCATTCTATTGTTTTCCACTATTTCTTTGCATTGTTCACTTAGGAAGGCTTTATCTCTCTTTGCTATTCTTTGAAACTCTGCATTTAGATGGGTATATATTTCCTTTTCTCCTTTGCCTTTGGCTTCTCTTCTTTTCTCAGCTATCTGAAATGGTTTTGTTTACTGTAAGTAAATTAAGCAAAAGACTTGTTGGGTATCAACTGGCTTAGTTAATAGGTTTGTTTATATGTTGACTCTTCAAAGGGATTTACCAGCTTTGGTTCATTAAGCACCATTAATGTTTCAGAATTCTGTTTTATAAAGATATTCTCTTAATTTTATTAAACATACTGGAGTCATAATAACAACTAATTTAATCATCCTTTTTGCTCCAAAACAGTGGAGCAAAATGGATAAATTAGAAATTCTCTGTCTCCTAAGACTCACCACTGTCTCTGCATTAAAAGGTGGGTTCTTCCTATGGTTTTAAGGATTTGCTGGGTGCTTATGACCTGTTTTCTCTTCAGCCGATAGCCCAGTTGTCCCCTCCCATCTCTCACACTCCAGTCTTCATATCACCTGCATTCTCCCTAGAAGCACAAGCAAAGGGGCACCTGAAAATCTGCACTTGCCCAAACAGTGCTGTTGTGTGTGTTCAATGTTTTCACTGTCTGCAGTTATTCTTTGGAAATGAACGATGCAGGACCAAAACCAGGACCAGGAATCTCAAATTCTACCTCTTCTATTTGTAAATGATCTTATCCATATTCTTTACCTCTTTTCCTCAACTCATCTATCTTCTAAGTATACTTTTTCCCAGATAAATCAAAACCAGAAACTGTTGTAATATACCCACCTGAAAAGCACAAAACAGCTCACACCTAACTAGAGTTTTACTTAAATTCTGTTTTTTACCTTCATGGAATTTTTCTTTCATAAGCATGCATGGATATAGTTGTAACATTTCAGAAGAGAAACCTCCTTCAAAAACATGCCAAGTGTTTTCATTCAAGTTTTCAGAGAAAAGATAACTAATGTGAACATCGAGAGCACAATAAGGGAAAAGAAATATTTTATGAAGGTGGTGCTTACATGCAAAAGCAGACGATTTGGGAGAGCAATTATGGAGGTGACTATGACCCGGACTTCATCATTCCATGGGCAAGAAGAATGACTTATTTCAAGACCTAAGAAAAAGTTTTGAGTTAATGCCTGCCACACAGTCCAGCCTCTGAGAAAATTACAAGAACCCATTTAATTAAGGACCCAACTTCCAAGGTTGGACAACTGTCCCTGTGTCACCTGGCACTCAAAAATAGAGGTCTAATACTCAGATCTTCCCCTCTCCAGTCTATTTGTCCCTAATGGGATCTCCCTTTATTGTTTGTCACCATATTGAAAACTGTCTCTGGCATCTCTTTCTTACTAGGCTTTTCTTCCAGCCTCTCCTGTCCCCACCTTTCCCTGCAGCCACTCCATTATCAGTGATAGCATCCTGCCAATGAAAACTAATCAGATTATCTTGCAGTGGCTCCATTTAATCTTTATGTGTAGGACAGCTACCTGGAATATCTGTGGCTGCATGGTCCTCCTGAGCCTCTCAACTCCCCCTCCTTTCTATCTCTCTTCTTCTTTATCTTTTCCAGTATTTGACATAAATTAGTTTGAAGCCTCCATCCTCAGCCCTGGTTTGTCCCTCCCTCATTTCCCCTCTCACTCTCCCTCTTGTCCATAGCCATCCACCTGAAGCATGTGGTCCTCCAGGTCTACATCCCTCATCCTGTCATCCCTGTATCCCCTGCCTTATCTGTTCCCATGCCAGCTGGACTTATCCTCCCCTTGATCTCACCCTGTAGTCTTGATAGATCACACCATTGGCCGCTCACCCAGTCACACCCTGAATTTAGTTTCATTTGTATTGAACTTTCAACTGGCATGTACTGTGTGCCTGATACTTATCATGTACAATGCCAGGGCCCTGGGATGCATCAGTGAACAAGGAAAACTGTATAACCCTGCCCTTAAGGAGCTGCCAGGCTCACTCCAGTCCACTTGGCCCATGATAGTCACTGTGTCTGGAATGACCACTGTCCACCCATCCACCTTTGTTTCTGCCTGTTCATGCCTGTCCTTTCTTCAAGGCCTAGTTCATTGCCCTCTGTCCTCCTTGAAGCTCATCCTTACAACCTCTGGTCAGAAGTCATCTCTTCTGTTACTAAACCCTTCTTGTGCTTTTTTTCCTGCATGATAAACACTTGAGGTTTTCTTCTCTCTTTTCTCAGTACAGGCTCCATAGGAGCAGGGTCTGTGGCTTATGTGTTTTCATCTTCCACAGAATCTAGGAAAATGCCATCAGGGCACTTAAATGTGCAATAAATGTTTGCTGAATCAATTCAGAAATTAATGAAAATTTATTTAAGTGTTCCTCAAATGTGTTGTGGCCATGTGTTACTCCTGTTTATAAACATGAAATATAGTTGATTGACAGTATTTTGTTAGTTTCAGATATATAGCAAAATGATTCACCTAAATATTTTTTTTAGAATATTTTCCATTATAGGTAATTATAAGATATTGGATATATTTCCCTGTATTATACATTAAGTCTATTTTGATTATCTGTTCCATTTATTGTAGTTTGTATCTATTGGCCCTATAGCTCCAATTTATATGCCCCCTCTTTTCCTCTTTGGTAAATGTGAGTTTATTTTCTGTGTCTGTGAGTCTATTTTGTATGTAGATTCATTTGCATTATTGATTAGGTTCTACATATAAATGATATCATATTTGTCTTTCTCTGTCTGATTTACTTCACTTAGTATGATATTCTCTAGGTCCACCTGTGTTAGTGAAGATGGCAATATTTCATCATTTATTATGGTCTGAGAAATATTCCATAGTGCATATATGTGCTTGCGTGCGTGCGTGTGTGTGTGTGATTTTCTTAAACCAGTCATCTGTTGATTAACAATTAGGTTGTTTCCATATTTTGGCTATTTTAAGTGCTGCTGCTGTGAATGTTGGGGTGTGTGTATTTTTGAATTAGCGTTTTTGTCTTTTCTAGATACATGCCCAGTAGTGAGATTGTTAGATCATATGGTAGCTCTATTTTCAGTTGTTTCAGAAATCTCCATACTGTTTTCCAGTTATATTCCCACCAATAGTGCACCAAGTTATTTTCCCACCAATAGTGTCAAAGGTGTATCTTTTTCTTCTCACCCTCTATAGCATTGGTTATCTGTAGACTTGATAATGATGGCCGTTCTGATCCATGTGATGTGGTACCTCATTATGATTTTGATTAACATTTCTCTGATAATTAGTGATGTGGAACATCTTTTCATGTGCTCATTGGTCTTCTGTATGCCTTCTTTGGAGAAATGTCTATTTAAGTCTTCTGTCCACTTTTTGATTGGGTTATTGGTTTATTGATATTGAGTTATATGAGATGTTTGTATATTTTAGATAATAACCCCCTGTCAGTCACATCATTTGTAAATATTTTATCTCATTCCTTAGGTATTGTCTCTTCATTTGGTTAGTGTTGTTTGCTGTTAAAAGATTATAGGTTTGATTACGTCCCAATTGTAGGTTTGATTAGGTCCCAATTGATTGTTTACTTTTGCTTTTTTTCTTTTGCTTTGGGAGACTAAGAAGCTATTGCCATGATTCATGTCAAAGAGTGTTTTGTGTTTTCCTCTAGTTTTATTGTATCCAGTTTTATATGAGGCCTTACACCATTTTGAGTTTATATTTGTGTGTGGTTTATTTTCTGTGGTTGTACATATACAAAAAAATTAGTGTGTTCTAATTTCATTTATTTCCATGTAGGTGTCCAGTTCAGTTCAGTTCAGTCACTCAGTCGTATCTGACTCTTTGCAACACCATGGACTGCAGCATGCCAGGCTTCCCTGCCCATCACCAACTCCTGGAGGTTACATAAACTCATGTCCATCAAATCAGTGATGCCATCCAACCATCGCATCCACTGTTGTCCCCTTCTCCTCCTGCCTTCAATCTTTCCCAACATCAGGGTCTTTTCCAATGAATCAGTTCTTCACATCAGGTGGCTGAAGTATTGGAATTTCAGCTTCAGCACCAGTCCTTCTGATGAATATTCAGGACTGATTTCCTTTATGATGGACTCGTTGGAGCTCCTTGAAGTACAAAGGACGCTCAGGAGTTTTCTCCAACACCACAAGAATTGGTGCTCAGTTTTCTTTATGGTCCAACTCTCATATCCATATATGACTCCTGGAAAAACCATAGCTTTGACTAGATAGACCTTTGTCACCAAAGTAATACTTCTGCTTTTTAATATGCTGTCTAGGTTGGTCATAACTTTTCTTCAAAGGAGCAAGTGTCTTTTAATTTCATGGCTGTAGTCACCATATTCCGTGATTTTGGAGCCCCCCCAAATAAACTCTGTCACTGTTTCCACTGTTTCCCCATCTATTTGTCATGAAGTGATGGGACCAGAGGTCATGATCTTAGTTTTCTGAATGTTGAGTTTTAAGACAACTTTTTCACTCTCATCAAGAGGCTCTTTAGTTCTTCTTTGATTTCTGCCATAAAGGTGGTGTCATCTGCATATCTGAGGTGATTGATATTTCTCCCAGAAATCTTGATTCCAGCTTGGGCTTCATCCAGCCCGGTGTTTCTCATGGTGTACTCTGCATATAAGTTAAATAAGCAAAGTGATAATATACAGCCTTGACATATTCCTTTCCCAATTTGGAACCAGTTTGTTGTTCTATGACCGGTTCTAACTGTTGCTTCCTGACTTGCATACAGGTTTCTGAGGAGGCAGGTCAGGTGGTCTGGTAGTCCCATCTCTTAAGAATTTTCTGCAATTTGTTGTGATCCACACAATCAAACGTTTTGGCGTAGTTAATAAAGCACAAGCAGATGGTTTTCTGGAACTCTATTGCTTTTTCAATGATCCAGGCATGTTGGCAATTTGATCTCTGGTTTCTCTGCCTTTTCTAAATCCAGCTTGAACATCTGGAAGTTCATCATTCACATACTGTTGAAGCTTGGCTTGGAGAGTTTTGAGCATTACTTTGCTAGCATGTGAGATGTGTGCAATTGTATGGTAGTTTGAGCATTCTTTGGCATTGCCTTTCTTTGGGATTGGAATGAAAAATGGCTTTTTCCAGTCCTGCTGAGTTTTCCAAATTTTCTGGTATATTGAGTGAAGCACTATCACAGCATCATCTTTTAGGATTTGAATTAGCTCAACTGAAATTCCATCACCTCCACTAGCTTTGTTCATAGTGATGCTTCCTAAGGCCCACTTGACTTCACATTCCAGGATATCTGGCTCTAGGGAAGTCGCACCATCATGGTTATCTGTGTCATGAAGATCTTTTTTGTATAGTTCTTCTGTGTATTCTTACCACTTCTTAATATCTTCTGCTTCTGTTAGGTCCATAACATTTCTGTCCTTTATTGTGCCTATCTTTGCCTTAAATGTTCCCTTGGTATCTCTGATTTTCTTGGAGACATTTCTAGGCTTTCCCATTCTACTGTTTTCCTCTATTTATTTGCATTGATCACTGAGGAAGGTTTTCTTATCTCTCCTCTATTCTTTGGGGCTTTGCATTCAGATGGGTATATCTTTCCTTTTCTTCTTTGCCCTTTGCTTCTCTTCTTTTCACAACTATTTGTAAGTCCTCCTCAGGCAACCATTTTGCCTTTTTGCATTTTTTTTTCTTGGGGATGGGCTCGATCTCTGCCTCCCGTACAGTGTCAGGAACCTCTGTCCATAGTTCTTCAGGCACTCTGTCTATCAGATCTAATCCCTCAAATCTCTTTGTCACTTCCAACATATAATCATAAGGAATTTGATTTAGGTCATACCTAAATGGTGTAGTGGTTTTTCCTACTATCTTCAACTTAAGTCTGAATTTTGCAATAAGCAGTTCATGATCTGAGCCACAATCAGCTCCTGGTCTTGTTTTTGCTGACTGTATAGAGCTTCTTCATGTTTGGCTGAAAGAATATAATTCATCTGATTTCTGTATTGACCATCTGGTGATGTCCATGTATAGAGTCTTCTCTTGTGTTGTAGGAAGAGGGTGTTTGCTATGACCAGTGTGTTCTCTTGGCAAAACTCTATTAGTCTTTGCCCTGCTTCATTTTGTACTCCAAGGCCAAATTTGCCTGTTATTTCAGGTATTTCTTGAATTTCTACTTTTGCATTCCAGTCCCCTATAATGAAAAGGACATCTTTTTGGGGTGTTAGTTTTAGAAAGTCTTGTAGGTTTTCATAGAACTGTTCAACCTCAGCTTCTTCATCATTACTGGTTGGAGAATAGACTTGAATTACTTTGATATTGAATGGTTTGCCTGAAAAAGAACAGAGATCATTTTGTCATTTTTGAGATTGCATCCAAGTACTGCATTTCAGACTCTTTTGATGACTATGGGGGCTACTTCATTTCTTCTAAGAGATTCTTCCCCACAGTAGTAGATATAATGGTCATCTGAGTTAAATTCACCTATTCCAGTCCATTTTAGTTCACTGATTCCTAAAATGTCGATGTTAACTCTTGCCATCTCCTCTTTGAACACTTCTAATTTGCCTTGATTCATGGACCTAACACTCCACGTGTCCAGCTATCCAAGTACTATTTACTAAAGAGACTGTCTTCTCCACTGTATATTCCTGACAACCCTTTCATAGATTCATTGAACAAAGGTGTTTGGATACCCATGTTTTAAAACTTTACTTTTTATTCCTCAACTTCAGAATGAGTAGTTATGTTCTCTTATGTTACACTTTAGTAAAATTATACATTCAGAGCATCTGAGTTGGACAAGTTACAGAAGATATAAATTATTATGTGGATGTGACAGATTCTGTTATTCTTGGGCTCTTTTGAGAGAGCTGCCCCTAGCAATGATCTACAGGAGTAAACAAAAGAGTAACAGGAAAATGGACTTTATGAGACTTAATAAATATTTCTAATTAATTACAAAGAATGGAATTAACTATAATACCTAGATGTGGAAAAGCAACCTGTGTCTTATTTAGAGTTTCAGCATATTCTCTTAAAGATGCATTCACTTTAAATGAAGAAAAAAATACTACTTAACATCAGAACTTTTTAAGAGTTATATCACTTTAGCAAATTGTTTCAGACACTCCCTCCCCCACCCCAAAAAAATAATTAACCAAAGTCACTAATAAGTAGAAAGGGAGAGTTACAAGCCCCATCCTCTCTCTTTCAGTTTACAATTAGCAGGTCTATTATGCTTACTACAGAATTGTGGCCTGGAGAATCCCATGGACTATATAGTCCATGGGGTTCCAAAGAGTCAGACTCGACTGAATGACTTTCACTTCACTTCCTTGTGTTTAGTCAGTAAGCAGAGACCTATTATCCTTAGTCTCTTGATGTCTGACTCTTTGTGACTCCATAGACTGTAGCTGGCCAGGCTCCCCTGTCCATGGGATTTTCCAGGCAAGAACACTGGAATGGGTTGCCATGCCATCCTCCAGGAGATCCTCCCAATGCAGGATTGAAGCCAGGTTTCCCACAACAGATGGATTCTTTACCATCTGAGCCACCAGGGGAGCCCATGAACACTAGAGTGAGTAGCCTACCTTTCTCCAGGGGAACTTCCCCACCCAGGAATTGAACCGGCGTGTCCTGCTTTGCAGGTGGATTATTTAGCAGCTGAGCTACCCAGGTAGCCCAGAAGACGTATTAATGAGCAATAAAAGGGGTGGAAGGAAGGAAGCTTAAGAAAGAAAGAAAAAGGAGCAGAGAAAAATAACTTGTGAAAACAGGTTCAGGTCCTAGGCAGTTCAGATTGGGCTGCCTCCATGTGCTGTGTGGTCCATGATCACTAGAATTACAAGCTCAATTTCTTAACTGCTTCTTTGATCTTATCCAAGGAGAACTAAAATGGACTGGAATGGGTGAATTTAACTCAGATAACCATTATATCCACTACTGTGGGCAGGAATCCCTTAGAAGAAATGGAGTAGCCATCAGGGTCAACAAAAGAGTCCGAAATGCAGTACTTGGATGCAATCTCAAAAACAACAGAATGATCTCTGTTCATTTCCAAGGCAAACCATTCAATATCACAGTAATCCAAGCCTATGTCCCAACCAGTAATGTTGAAGAAGCTGAAATTGAACTGTTCTATGAAGACCTACAAGACCTTTTAGAACTAACACCCAAAAAAGATGTCCTTTTCATTATAGGGGACTAGAATGCAAAAGTAGGAAGTCAAGAAACACCTGGAGTAACAGGCAGATTTGGCCTTTGAATACAGAATGAGGCAAGGCAAAGGCTAATAGAGTTTTGCCAAGAGAATGCACTGGTCATAGCAAACACCCTCTTCTAACAACATAAGAGAAGATTCTACACATGGACATCACCATATGGTCAACATTGAAACCAGGTTGATTATATTCTTTGCAGCCAAAGATGGAGAAGCTCTATACAGTCAGCAAAAACAAGACCAAGAGCTGACTGTGGCTCAGATCATGAACTCCTTATTGCCAAATTCAGACTTAAACTGAAGAAAGTAGGGAAAACCACGAGACCATTCAGTTCAGTCGCTCAGTCGTGTCCGACTTTTTGCGACCCCATGAATCGGAGCACACCAGGCCCCCCTGTCCATGACCATCTCCCGGAGTTCACTCAGACTCATGTCCATCAAGTCAGTGATGCCATCCAGCCATCTCATCCTCTGTCGTCCCCTTCTCTTCCTGCCCCCAATCCCTCCCAGCATCAGAGTCTTTTCCAATGAGTCTAGTCTTCACATTAGGTGGCAAAAGTATTGAAGTTTCAGCTTTAGCATCATGCCTTCCAAAGAAATCCCAAGGCTGACCTCCTTCAGAATGGACTGGTTGGATCTCCTTGCAGTCCAAGGGACTCCCAAGAGTCTTCTCCAACACCACAATTCAAAAGCATCAATTCTTCGGTGCTCAGCTTTCTTCACAGTCCAACTCTCACATCCATACATGACCAGTGGAAAAACCATAGCCTTGACTAGATGGACATTTGTTGGCAAATAATGTCTCTGCTTTTGACTATGCTATCTAGGTTAGTCATAACTTTTCTTCCAAGGAGTAAGCCTCTTTTAATTTCATGGCTGCAGTCACCATCTGCAGTGATTTTGAAGCCCCCAAAAATGAAGTCTGTCACTGTTTCCACTGTTTCCCCATCTATTTCCCATGAAGTGATGGGACAAATGCCATGATCTTCATCTTCTGAATGTTGAGCTTTAAGCCAACCTTTTCACTCTCCTCTTTCACCTTCATCAAGAGGCATTTTAGTTCCTCTTCACTTTCTGCCATAAGGGTGGTGTCATCTGCATTCAGGTATGACCTAAATCAAATCCCTTATGATTATACAGTGGAAGTGAGAAATAGATTTAAGGGACTAGATCTTATAGATAGAGTGCCTGATGAACTATGGACAGAGGTTCGTGACATTGTACAAGAGACAGGGATCAAGACCATCCCCATGTAAAAGAAATGCAAAAAAGCAAAATGGCTGCCTGGGAAGGCCTTACAAATAGCTGTGAAAAGAAGAGAAGTGAAAAGCAAAGGAGAAAAGGAAAGATATAAGCATCTGAATGTAGAGTTCCAAAGAATAGCAAGGAGAGATAAGAAAGCCTTCCTCAGTCATCAGTGCAAAGAAATAGAGGAAAACAACAAAATGGGAAAGACTAGAGATCTCTTCAAGAAAATTAGAGATACCAAGGGAACATCTCATGCAAAGATGGGCTCGATAAAGGCCAGAAATGGTATGGACCTAACAGAAGCAGAAGATATTAAGAAAAGTGGCAAGAATACACAGAAGAACTGTACAAAAAAGATCTTCGTGTCCAAGATAATCGCGATGGTGTGATCACTCACCTAGAGCCAGACATCCTGGAATGTGAAGTCAAGTGGGCCTTGGAAACCATCACTATGAACAAAGCTAGTGGAGGTGATGGAATTCCAGTTGAGCTATTTCAAATCCTGAAAGATGATGCTGTGAAAGTGCTGCACTCAACATGCCAGCAAATTTGGAAAACTGAGCAGTGGCCATGGGACTGGAAAAGGTCAGTTTTCATTCCAATTCCAAAGAAAGGCAATGCCAAAGAATGCTCAAACTACCGCACAATTGCACTTATCTCACACACTAGTAAAGTAATGCTCAAAATTCTCCAAGCCAGGCTTCAGCAGTACATGAACTGTGAACTTCCGGATGTTTAAGCTGGTTTTAGAAAAGGCAGAGGAACCAGAGTTCAAATTGCCAACATCTGCTAGATCATTGAAAAAGCAAGAGAGTTCCAGAAAAACATCTATTTCTACTTTATTGACTATGCCAAAGCCTTTGACTGCATGGATCACAATAAACTGTGGAAAATTCTGAAAGAGATGGGAATACCAGACCACCTGACCTGCCTCTTGAGAAACCTGTATGCAGGTCAGGAAGCAACAGTTAGAACTGAACATGGAACAACAGACTGGTTCCAAATAGGAAAAGGAGTACATCAAGGTTGTATATTGTCACCCTGTTTATTTAACTTATATGCAGAGTACATCGTGAGAAACGCTGGGCTGGAAGAAGCACAAGCTGGAATCAAGATTACCGGGAGAAATATCAGTAGCCTCAGACATGCAGATGACACCACCCTTATGGCAGAAAGTGAAGAGGAACTAAAAAGCCTCTTGATGAAAGTGAAAGAGGAGAGTGAAAAAGTTAGCTTAAAGCTCAACACTCAGAAAATGAAGATCATGGCATCTGGTCCCATCACTTCATGGCAAACAGATGGGGAAACAGTGGAAATAGTGTCAGACTTTTGGGGCTCCAAAGTCACTGCAGATGGTGATTGCAGCCATGAAATTAAAAGACACTTACTCCTTGGAAGGAAAGTTATGACCAACCTAGATAGCATATTCAAAAGCAGAGATATTATTTGCCAACAATGTCCGTCTAGTCAAGGCTATGTTTTTTCCAGTGGTCATGTATGGATGTGAGAGTTGGACTGTGAAGAAAGCTGAGCACCAAAGAATTGGTGCTTTTGAACTATGGTGTTGGAGAAGACTCTTGAGAGTCCCTGGACTGCAAGGAGATCCAACCAGTCCATCCTAAAGGAGATCAGTCCTGGGTGTTCATTGGAAGGACTGATGTTAAAGCTGAAACTTCAATACTTTGGCCACCTCGTGTGAAGAGCTGACTCATTGGAAAAGACTCTGATGCTGGGAGGGATTGGGGGCAGGAGGAGAAGGGGACGACAGAGGATGAGATGGCTGGATGGCATCACCGACTCAATGGACATGATTTTGTTTAAACTCTGAGAACTGGTAATGGACAGGGAGGTCTGGCATGCTGCTATTCATGGGGTCACAAAGAGTTGGACATGACTGACCGACTGAACTGAACTGAAGGAGAAAATTGGATTTCTAGAGTTCATTTTTATGCAGAGCAATTCTACTAAAGCTGCTATGTAGCAGCTCCTTTTGCCATCCTTTCACTCTCAGAATAATAAACTACAACCACAGCCAACTTCAATAAACATCTTAATCTCTCAGACAAAGGATTCAGCCCTTCTTAGCCACTGACAGTATTCCAGAACCCTAAAGAAATTCCAGAAGCATCATCTTTTTTTCCCCCAAATTTTGCTCAGATTCTGTCAAACCAACTTGACAATTTGCTGTCAGGTCACTGTCATCTGGTTTGTCTGATATCAACCTGCTTTTTAGATAAATTGCCTTTGATTTTCTTGAATCTAGATATTTGGCAACTCTGTGTATCTGTATAAATATACCTCAAAGCTCAGAGTCTGACAGCTAAAAGTGCTAACTAATGATAACAATCCCAAATGCCCTAGGAAGAATATAAGATGCTACATACTGCTGAGTGCCAGTAATCATAGTGTAAAATTTTCATTTTCTTCCTTTCCTATAACCTTATAATAATAAAAGATCAGGTTAGACCTTTGTCTGCCTAGTAAAACAGGGTAATCAAACCATTTAAACACCAGCCAGTTCTAACACCCAAATAAATTCTCCCTACTCTCCTGTCCTGCCTGTTTTTGAAATATTGTCCAGGTTATAATATGTTACTGTGAAACATTTGGTGCTCATGGTAAAGAATCCACCTGCCAATGCAGGACCCAATCCATGGGTAGAAAAGATCCCTTGGAGAAGGAAGTGGCAATCCACTCAATATTCTTGCCTGGAGAATCCCATGGACTGAGGAGCCTGGCGGGCTACAGTCCATAGAGTTGCAAAGAGTTGAACATGACTGAAATGACTTAACACAGAGACACATATACATAATATGTTACTGTAAAACATTGGTGCTAATTGGTTTCTTTCTGATGATTAACAGGTTTTGGATTTAGGGAGATGGAAAGAATGTAGCCAGCCATATGATTTGCTGCAAAATAAATATAGCCTGTTTTACAACATGGTGCAAAACCTGGGCAAGGCAGAGGCCTCTGCCCTCATTGAAAGGGCAAAACAGGTGAGTCTGCTGCCTGACTTTGTAATTAGTTTGTCTCCAGCTTCATTCTTCAAAATCTCCACCTGGGATCTCTGTGCCCTTTCCAATCATAAACCTCCAGAGACTAAGCTTCATGACTGGGTCTTAACAGGACGTGGTGGGCAAGTCTGCTGAGAATATGCACTAGTGGTGGGGGTGCGGGGTAGTATGAGTGTGCTTTTCTATGCACACACACCTGCACTCAAGACAGATTTCAGATAGGACTTACCACACTTGGACCCTAGACTCACATTCCATTAGCGCACAGAACACTCTCATTTTGCAGACGCTTGGCGTTTCATTCTGATTGGTCCTCAGCACATTTGTGATGCAAGTGCTGTCAGGAACATTCATGAAATTTGATAGTTTAAGGAAAAAAAATTTGGAATATTTTGAGTCTATGAAGATTTACCAGGGTAAGTTATAAGTTGCTTCTGTTTCTAAGCTGTAAAGAAAACTCCTACACAATACTGTCACTTAATCCCTAATTCTATATTGTTTAAAATTTTATTCAATTATCCCCTCCCCAACACTGCTGCCTTTACCTTCCAGAAGAAGGTAGATTGTCATCAGGATAAATCAGGAGTTCACAATACCTTAACACGGTACTCTGGATGGTGCTTGAAGATGAGGTGGGCGAAAGCACTAAGCGCTGCACATGGTGTGAGGAAGGCACTCAGTGAGCGACATTCACTCACGTGGTGTCTTTCTCACAAAGATGAGGTGGTAGTGTCTTGTACAGATGTGACAACTGAGGTCTAGTTTGAGGGATTTAGCGATTGTCATGTGGCCACCTGTAATTCATTCTGGAACAAGGTGGGATTGACACTGATGGGAAGATAGAGGGAGAGAGGGAAGGTGTGGTGTTCTTGCCACTTGAGATGCGTTGTTCAGGGTGGGATGAGTTATCTAGCTATATGTGATGAAGCTTCCTCACTGAAAATTTATCTCTGGGTATGAGATTATGGATGCATTTTACCTTCTTCATACTTTTCTGCCTTTCCCAGATTTTCATTTGTAAGTACAATAAAGTTACTTGTGTAATATTTAAAATATCTGTTAAAGAAAACATGCCTCAGTATCTATTTCTGTATGAAAGACTTACCTTAAAATGTGGCTTAAATTCCCTCTGTCACTGTTTCTTCTCAATCCTCCTTAGAAATGAGAAAATGCAGAGCAGTACCTTCCACTGTTCATGGGATAGGAGATAGCTTTTTGTAAGTACTGTATTGTATGCAAATGTTGAGAAACTGAACATGGAGCTCTGTATTTTTTTGTGCCTAAAATTCACAGAGTGCTTTCATCTACTAGCGTGTCTCCCAGTCAGAGTTTCCCTCCTGAGACCTGATAATCATTTATGATTCCCATATAACCTAGTCACAAATGAGTCAGGACTCTTACAAAACCTTTTGTTCTTTTGAACTTAGGCATTACACATCAAATACAGGTGTCCCCACCTATGTGTCTAATTGTTCATTTAAAAACTATATTATCCTTATATATGATCAAGATGTTAAGTAATGAGAAATTGATCTCAGAAGTTTAGATAAGTCCAGATAAGATAATAGGGTTCAACATCCTCACTTTAGAGGTGAGGAAACTAATTCCTCTTAGAAGAAATGTGGTCCTATGTATATAACTGGTGTTAAGCTAGTTTGCAGCAGATGCAGAATTAGAAATCTGTTCTTTAAGTATATGTTTTAGATAAAGTGTTACATAAAGAAGCAGACATCGGTCATACAGAAGCAGGTATAGGTCACAGAACTAGAAATCTTTTGATTCCTGATCTAGTAATCCTGCACCCACTCTAACAATATTAATGGTAAGTTACATTTGTGTGGTTCTATATAATTTATTTTACATAGCTCTCATGCATATGATTTCACTTAATCCTCATGACTGCCCTTTTTTATCCCATGTCATGGATGAAGAGATTGGGTCCAGGACTCACCCAAAGTCACAGAGCTGGTCCAGGGAGCACAGAGGGGGAATTTCTGGGGAGGCTGAATGTCGACCTAGGTACTGTGTTCTGTGCTGAGTCTGAGAACACTGCTCCTTTCACGTGGTAGCCAAGGTGGAGACGGTCACTCACATTCACAGGGTGACAGAACCTCACTCTTAGATTTCAGTCCTGCCACTGGCTCAGGCCACTGCTACAGAAAGAAATGCAGTTCTTGATTCTCATCCCATCTTGATATTATTTTTGCATACTTTGCATCCTCTTAGGATATACTGTCAGATTATCAGTTTTCTGAATTTGCAGGCATCAGTTATCAATGCCTTGTTCAGAGCTGTAACAGCAGGATGATTAGCCTATGTCACCAGGTTTTCACTCTAATAGAGCAGAATTCATTCATCTGAAGAGAAAACTCAACATCTGGGAGAAGGTGCTACCACATCACATTTTCTTGTACAAATAGTTCAGGTGAACTGATCACTGTCTGATTGACCCTGATCCATGAAATAGTAGAGAAAGTACCTTTTAGATTCATAAAGCTGAAGGGGGCATTAGTTTGCTAGGGCTGCCATACAAAGACCACAGAGCAGGTGACTCAAACAACAGAAGCGTATTTCCTTACATCCCTGGAGGCTGGAAGTTCGAGGTCAAGATGATGGTAGGGCTGGTTTCCTCTGAGGTCTCTCTCCTTGGCTTGGAGATCTGTCTTCTCTCTGTGTCTCACATGGTCTTCCCTCTGTTTGCCTGTGTCCTGATCTCTTCTTATAAAAACTCCAGTCTGTTAGATTAGGAGCCATCTATATGACTTCACTGTCACTTTATTGACTCTTTAAACACACTGTCTCCAAATACCATCACATTCTGAGGTATGGTGGTGTTTAGGACTTCAACATGTAAAATTGGAGGGGACACAGTTCAGCTCAAAGAATGAATGCCTGTCATCCATTCTGTTCTGTGATGAAGCAGATCTTATTGAGGTTTTCTGAAGTTTCTTTGTTCCCAGTGCACAACAGAGGCGTGATTTTTTTTTAATTCATGAAATCACCTAATACAGCCCAGATGTTATGAAATTCTCAGGATCCTAGCTCTAGGAGCCTGGCCCAGTATGAATCAATGGAGGAGGCACATAGCATCCACATGGCCTTGTGTCCCTGAGCCTCAGGTCCTCACCTGTGTGTAGAGCGGGGATTCCAGCCTGGCTGGCTTCTTCACATGTTTTATTACAGGGATCAGATGAGAGAGCAGATGCTTAAGGGCTTTGAGAATATAGACCATTTTACAGTATTAAAGTGGGATCATATTTTAAAAGGCTGTAGACAGAAGACTTGCCTTCCAATAATAAAAAATATACCCATAGTTCTAAGTAGCTTTAGAGACTCTAAATCAAGGGTCCCCAACTCCTGGGCCAAACTGATTTGGTCCGTGGCTGTTAGGGACTGGGCTGCACAGCAGGAGGTGAGTGGTGTGCAAAGGAGCAAAGCTTCATCTGCTGCTCCCCATCGCTCACATTATACCTGAATCTCCTCTTTCTCGCCCTATCTGTGCAAACATTGTCTTCCATGAAACTGGGTCCCTGGTGCCAAAAAGTTGGGGACCACTGCTCTAAATAATCAAAATGTATTTATAATCATATATTTTAAAACACATGGTATATCTAATGCTATAAAATCTTAAAACTTTTAAAAATACTTTTTAAAAATTTATGAACAGCAAAAGAGACACTGATGTATAGAACAGTCTTATGGACTCTGTGGGAGAGGGAGAGTGTGGGAAGATTTGGGAGAATGGCATTGAAACATGTAAAATATCATGTAAGAAACAAGTTGCCAGTCCAGGTTCGATGCACAATACTGGATGCTTGGGGCTAGTGCACTGGGACGACCCAGAGGGATGGTATGGGGAGGGAGGAGGGAGGAGGGTTCAGGATGGGGAACACATGTATACCTGTGGTGGATTCATTTTGATATTTGGCAAAACTAATACAATTATGTAAAGTTTAAAAATAAAATAAAATTAGAAAAAAAAAATTTATGAACAAAAAGTAAATCACTCTCCACTCCTGTCATCACACAGCTCCCCCCCAAGGTGGAGCCCCAGCAGCACTGTTGACTGTTCTGTTGAGATGGTCTGTGTATCAGGAAGAACTTGTGAATATGCGGTCTTCCTGTTTTTAAGCACAAATGATAGCTCTTCTTTCGTTTTTTCACTTAATATCTATCTTGGGTTACATCAATGCATATAGTTATTTTTTTAATGGCTACATAGTATTATGCTTTCTCCATTTCTTATTTCTATTTTTGATGATTATCAATCAGAGTTTATAAAATATAGGGGTTACAACCTGATATTAACATCCAAATTTGTTGTGTTCATTTTATGTGGGAAAATGAGAAACCCTTGAGCAGATGCTATTAATAGATTTCCCAGCCTCTTTTTCACTTTGTTTTCGATTTATCTCCAGGATTTGAGTCAGTAAAATGATTTTACTTATCAATTTACTCTAGTGATAAAGCATATTTGTTAATGAGAATGATCAGAACTCAAGTGTATCTACAGGTTGTTTGTCATTAAGTCCAGCCCCAGTGAAAGTTCTAATGGGGCTACTTCCTCCATAGAATAAATACACCCCTGGTTTTTCCAATTGTGCCTCCAGTAGTGATATGACTGCTCCACATGAAGAAATGGACCTATAAATGTGTTGCCTTAGAAGGACTTTAAAACTCTTAAACATGTGGTTTTTGTCTTTTTATCCCCTCAGGTGCACTTTGAAAGGAAATAACCAGATATCACTCACCGTGACCGTGTGGTTATGAATGTTATGAATGTCCAGTGGACAGCCCTCAGCCTTAACAATGTTTGAGTCAACGTTGTGATTGTACCATGAGTTCATGTCTATTCCAAAGGCATTTTTCTAATAGATTTTTGTACTGCATAAGTTATATTTTACTTTTTTACACCAGCAACAAATATTCACATAAGATGTTAATCTGTAATTTTTTCTTCAACTTCACTCAGTGATTTCAAGCTCTTGCAAAAGGACTTATTATGTTTATTTATATGTTATACTGTTTTCTTTTATCTAAATCAAAGATGCAGGCCACCAAAAAAAGCTGTCTCCCAGGTTTTTTGTCTTGAGGGACTCTGAAGCCACATTTTCTAAGATTTGAGACAAAGTTGTTACAGATTTTTTTTTTTTCTTTTACTGTTCACAGAATTACATATTACTTTCCAATTATATCAGGGATTCTTGAAGACTGTGAAGTTGCCATTTTGTGTCACCACTTCCTTTACTAGAACTACAATCTGTTTTTCCACTCAGAGATCTCTGGTTAAAATACTACAGAGAAAACTAATAGGAAAAACATACAACACAAGTAGTTTAAGTAACATTATAGGAGAGAGAGGTGTTGTCCTCCAAAAAATACAGGACAATATTGTACGTTCATCTCCTGTGTCTCCTGCATCGAAGGCAGATTCTTTACAGTTGAGCCATTGGGGAAGCCCTCTAAAAGAGAAAGAAGAGAAAATATGCTTTCTCAAAGTAGGAATCTGTCCAGGGATTTGCTAATGAAGGACAGACATGTTCTAGACTGTCTTGTAGATAGAGGATTTTATATTTTTACAATTTAAAAAATTGTAGTAAAATATATATAACATAAAATCTACCATGTAACCATTTTTAATCATACAGTTCAGTGACATTAATCACATTTACAAGGTTGTGAAACCATAATTCTCTGGGTAACTTTTGGTAATTATATTCTTCCTATTCAGTGTGTTATTTCTGCAGAGTCATTTTGGTAAGTTTCATTTTTCTAGAAGTAGATCTGTTTCCTGTGAGTTTTGAGCTTGATTGGAATAAATGTATTCACAAAATCTTATATATTTAATCTCTGCAGCATCTCTGTGTTCTTTTGGCCTTTTAATTTTCTTTGAGCCTTCACTATTTTATGAATAATCTTGAATAACTCTTCCTGTTTTTTTTAATTTAATTTTATTTATTTTTTTTAATTAATTTTATTTTATTTTTAAACTTTACATAATTGTATTAGTTTTGCCAAATATCAAAATGAATCCACCACAGGTATACATGTGTTCCCCATCCTGAACCCTCCTCCCTCCTCCCTCCCCATACCATCCCTCTGGGTCGTCCCAGTGCACCAGCCCCAAGCATCCAGTATCGTGCATTGAACCTGGACTGGCATCTCGTTTCATACATGATATTTTACATGTTTCAATACCAGTCTCCCAAATCTTCCCACCCTCTCCCTCTCCCACAGAGTCCATAAGACTGTTCTATACATCATCCTGGGCCATAAAGCTAGCCTTGGTAAATTCAAAAAAATAGAAATCATTCCAAGCATCTTTTCTGACCACAATGCAGTAAGATTAGATCTCAATTACAGGAGAAAAACTATTAAAAATTCCAACATATGGAGGCTGAACAACACACTGCTGAATAACCAACAAATCACAGAAGAAATAAAAAAAGAAATGAAAATTTGCATAGAAACGAATGAAAATGAAAACACAACAACCCAAAACCTGTGGGACACAGTAAAAGCAGTCCTAAGGGGAAAGTTCATAGCAATACAGGCACACCTCAAGAAACAAGAAAAAAGTCAAATAAATAACCTAACTCTACACCTAAAGCAACTAGAAAAGGAAGAAATGAAGAACCCCAGGGTTAGTAGAAGGAAAGAAATCTTAAAAATTAGAGCAGAAATAAATGCAAAAGAAACAGAAGAGACCATAGCAAAAATCAACAAAGCCAAAAGCTGGTTCTTTGAAAGGATAAATAAAATTGACAAACCATTAGCCAGACTCATCAAGAAACAAAGGGAGAAAAATCAAATCAATAAAATTAGAAACGAAAATGGAGAGATCACAACAGACAACACAGAAATACAAAGAATCATAAGAGACTATTATCAACAATTATATGCCAATAAAATGGAAAACTTGGAAGAAACGGACAAATTCTTGGAAAAGTACAACTTTCCAAAACTGGACCAGGAAGAAATAGAAAATCTTAACAGACCCATCACAAGCACGGAAATTGAAACTGTAATCAAAAATCTTCCAGCAAACAAAAGCCCAGGTCCAGACGGCTTCACAGCTGAATTCTACCAAAAATTTAATTTAATTTTATTTTTAAACTACATAACTGTATTAAGTCAACTTTTGCTTGATTGATGCTGTTTTTCTTTTTAGTTCATCATATTCTTTCTTTTCTTCAACTTTTCCTTTACTTTGAGATTTTTTTCTCTAAATTCTTAAATTGGAAACAGATTAATAATGTAATTATTTTTCTAATAAGTATATAAAGCTGACATTTTTTATGAGATCCACTTTAGCTATAACCTACAAGTTTTGATACTTACAAAACTTTGGTAGAAAAATTTTGTTACTTACAATCAATATTCAATGTATTATGTATTTTCTAATTTAATTCATTAACCATGTCTTTTACCCATGAGTTATTCATAAGTATAGTGTTCTCTAAATTTCAAATGCCAATGGATTTTTTCTATTAGATTGAATATGTGGGCCTGCTAACATTCAACCTATTTTAAAGCTATAAAATGACACTTTCATGTGTTTCAACGTATCAGTTTTCCTTTGTTATTGATATATAACAATTTCATTTTGGTCAGGCAACATTAGATTGTGGATTTTAAACCAAGGGTAACCATATTCACACAAAAAGTCCTTGTTTCCACCATTTTGTATTTTATTTGGGGGTTTTAAAATGTTATAAGGACATGTGTAACCAGTAATTTTCAAATAAAAATCCTCCCTGAGTACTGGAATGTTTTCTGATACATGTTGCAGGCTGGTTGTCTGGGATGCAGACTCGGATGGAGTTTAGTGCTGGGATGTGTATCAGGGGTGCCCTTCGGATCAACACTGGAATCAGGAGGGAAGAAACAAGGTAGGGCAGAGGGAAGGATCAAGCTGGATCACTGGCCAGAAAACCTGAGCTGACCCCATGGGAGTTTGGAGTGAAGATGGCCCTCCAGGTTTGTCCTGACACGTCCACTGGCCAGGCTGTCATACCTCTACCTGGATGGGTCATGGCATCCAGGCTGCCCCCAGAGGGGCTGGTGGTTTAAGGTCACCCACTGGCAGCACTTCCAGCAGCTGGACAGCGAGTCCTTGAAGGGAGGTCTGGACAACATGTCTCCATGTGCTCCCACGGCATGTATCACAGCTCCAGAGGTAGGTGATGAAGATGTACTGTGAGGGAAACGCTTGATGACTGATATGTAAGTCAAAATGATGACTCAGTGATTCTTGTCACTACACTCTGTTCTAAAAAATAGAGGACAAGGTCCATGTAGGTGAGAAATCTCATTTTCTAGGGTCAGGCCAGTTGTTACCTCTTCTAGGAAATCACCTTAAGCTCAGTCATCATCCTAGGTAACTCGTATGTAGGACCCTGAGCACCTCTCATCTGTTAAACTGACCCATACTTGGTTAGTGTCCTATTGTCTGGTATGGTGATTTTTAAGCAAATGGCCCTGTTCTTTCCATTTTACACAGGTATGTAAACTATGTAGTCTCCCCAGACTATGAGTATTCATACATGGTCTGTTTTCTCACTAAACCAAGAGAGAAAAATATATGGAACTGTGCCCTATTCAGTTTTTAATTACATCTTCCAGCACAGTGTCTGTCACATAGGAGGTGCTCAGTTAAATGTTTGCTGAATGAATAAATGATGACTGAAAACAAGCCTTCCTTGTCAACTTTATAATTTTGAAATTCTAAGAGGTAACTTAGGATAACAGACAGCCCTGGTTTTGGAGTCAGTCACACTCACCTGCAGTTCTTTCTCTGCAACTCAATAGCAGTGTGGGTGTCCAAAGAATGTACTGTCCAGAGTGGGACACTTGAGAGTCAAGTTAAAGCGATAACCTGCCAAGATGCCAGGGAAATAAACTAGCACCATCCTTGAAAAAATGGACTATAAACACCCTACAGCCATGTAGCCTTAGTTACATGCCCAAGCAAGTATCTTAATCTCTGAATCTCTGAGTCTCAGCTTCTTCATTTGGAAGATGGATATTATTCCTGAGCTTGGAGTTCTTTGGTTGGGATGATGGATGGACCAAGAGCATCCAGAGACACAGGGTGGAATCACTGACCTTGGTGATTCCTAATCACTGGGAGAGGAGAACAAGATGAGTGTGGATGAAGGAGGTTTGTAGACTGTAGAAGGTGTATTTGAGGAGGTCCTCATCTGATGGCCTAAACCAAGCTGTTCTTCCTTCACTTGTAGTTAAAATGACATAAGCCCACAGGGAGGAGCACAAGCTCTGGAGTCAGCCTTCCAGGCACAAATACTGGCTCTAGGCATTGCTGACTGGGTTTGGATACGAATTCTGCTTCTGTTAATCATGAGCTCTTAAGGTTGGGAAGTCCACTGTGCTTCAGTGTCTTTGTCTGAAAGTCGACATGGGGATAGCATGGTTCACAGAGGATTGCTGTGAAGATTAACTATGACGGAGACGCTCACTGTGTGGTCTGTGCACTAGTGCCAGTCCATGAACTGTTTGTAACCAGGTTAGAAGTAAGTACAGGAAATTCAAGAAAGCTGGAAACTCAGAGCCATCAGCTATTGCAATGGCATCCACACTTAGGATGGGTGGGATCCTGAACAGTCCAGAGACCAAGTGTGAGTGTTGCACGTGCAGGGGGAGGTGCACACTAGCTGTGCACAGTGAATCAGTGATTAGGTGGCATTGGCTGAAAATGTAAAATTAAGTAAACCTGATTCTCAAACCCAGACGGGTGAGAAACTCTACTTTTGAACACTGCTAGATGTGTGATTAGCTGTCAGTACTACCCTCTCCAGCACTACCCTCTTTCTGAATTGTTACCATCATATTTATGTGTAAAATTAGACCATATGGACTTTCAAAAGGCCCTACTATACATTATCAATATTTTTAATAGCATTAAAAAGTTAGAAATAATTAAATACCTGTTCAAGTTTAGAGGGTTTTTTCCCAAGTATAAAAACAATACTGTGCATATATTTATACCAATTCTATTCTTGAATCAGTAGCATGGTCCTAATGAAGAAGGTACCTGGAAACACAGCACAGTTGTGTTTTAAACCCTTCATAATTTTTTGTTTAAGCACAAAGTTTTATGTGTAAGCTGTTAATTTTCCTTTAAAAACAAAGAATATGGATTAACTGAACTTTTGCTTTTTAAACCTAATGTTCTAAGGAATTTTTTTTTTTCAAAAATCAAAACAACAATGTGTGTTGAAAGCTGGGAGAAAGATATATTTGAATTTAGAACTGAAAAAAATAACATTACCAGAAGGAATAACATGCCCCAGCCCTATGAAACCTCCATCTATAGTCCAGGCCCATCTGACTTGCTTTAGGAGTCAAATAGGGATTGTGTGATTTTTTTAAGAACCAAAGTTAAGACTTAGACACACTAAGAATGTTTTACACAAAGTTTACATTGGATGGTTCTGACCACCAATTCACTTTTTAACTCAGCAACCATGCTCACTAGTATCCATTCCATTAGGCGGAGGCTTTGGATATTACAAACCAGTGTTTTATCCAATAGTTAATCATATTTAAATTTTGAGGATTGTATGAAAAACATTTTTAATTAAATTTTGAAGAATACCTAGAAAAGAAATGAGTCTCTGAGATGGAGTTTGTATCACATTAGAAGTGTTGTAAGTAATGATAAGAGGATTGAAGGGTTTTAAACCCTATATTTTACAATAAAATTTTTAAAAATCCATGAATTTATACCGATTCTGATAAGATATAAAATTGGAAAGGAAAGCTCTTTTTTGCAGTAGAATGCCAACTCACAAATGTAGAAATATTGACAGAATAGTACCATATAGCAGCCATCATTGTCATAAATAATTTAGACAGAATTCATTGTTAGCTGAATACACGGTGAATATTTGGTGGGTTGTGGAAGACATGGAATTTTCATAGAGTCAAAATACCTCCCCAGATTAATTCTTTAGGAATGAATTGTATTTTTAAACTGGAAAAATCTGGTAGACACCAGGCTAAGCAAATGACCAGAGCTAATGTTACTAATAATGAACCTACTGACACCCTTGGCTTTTTTTTCTTGTTTCTTTAAAAATTTATTTCATTGAAGTACAGTTGATTCAGTTTACATATAGTAGATTCTTTTTCATTTTTTTTCATTATAATTTATCACAGGATGTTGAATATAGTTCCCTGTGCTATAATGTGGGACCTTATTGTTTATCTAATCTATGTATAAATTGTTTGCATCTGCTAATCCCAAACTCCCAATCTATCCCTCTCCTATACCTCCTCCCCTTTGGCAACCACAGATCTGTTCTCTACATCTAAGTCTGTTTCTGTTTCACAGATAAGTTCATTTTTGACCCTCATGGCTCTTGATGTGTGAGACAATGACAACAGTACATCATTTCTATGGTTTCTTGCCTGCCACCCCCACCCCCCACCCCGCCAGGCCCCATGAAGAAGAAAGCATTTGTTGTTGTTGTTGCTCAGTCACTCATGTCCAACTCTTTGCGACCCCATGGACTGCAGTAAGCCAGGCTCCTCTGTCCTTCACTATCTTCTGGAGTTTGCTCAGATTCATGTCCATTGAGATGGTGATGCTGTCTCATCCTCTGCCATCTCTTTTCTTTTTGCATTCATTCTTTCCCAGCATCAGAGTCTTTTCCAGTGAGTTGGTTCTTTGCATCAGGCGGCCAAAGTATGGGATCTTCAGCTTCAGCATCAGTCCTTCCAGTGAATTGTTGTTCAGTCACTCAGTTGTTTCTGACTCTTTGTGTCCCCATGGACTGCAGCAAGCCAGGCTCCTCTGTCCTCTACTATCTCCTGAAATACATGTCCATTGGGTTTGTGATGCTATCTAACCATCTCATCCTATGCTAATCCCTTATACTTTCTCCTTCAATCTTTCCCACTACTTGGGTTATTTCCAATAAATTGGTTCTTTGAATCAGGTGGCTAAAGTATTGGAGCTGAAGCTCCGGCATCAGTCCTTCCAATGAATATTGAGGATTGATTTCCTTTTGGATTGACTGGTTCAACCTCCTTGCAGTTCTAGGGACTCTGAGGAGTCTTCTGCAGCATCACAGTTTAAAAGCATCAATTCTTCAGTGAGGAGCCTTCTTTATGGTCCAGCTCTCAAATCCGTACATGAGTACTAGAAAAAACATAGCTTTGACTATACAGACCTTTGTTAGAAAAGTGATGTCTCTGCTTTTTAATATGATGCCTAGGTTGGTCATAGTTTTCGTTTCCAGGAGCAAACGTCTTTTTAATTTCATGGCTACAGTCACCATCTGCAGTGATTTTGGAGCCCAAGAAAATAAAATCTTTCACTAGTTCCAATTTTTCCTTTTCTATTTGCCATGAAGTGATGGGACCAGATGCCATGACCTTAGATTTTTTAATGTTGAGTTTCAAGCCAGCTTTTTAACTCTCATCAAGAGGCTCTTTAGTTCCTTTTCACTTTCTGCCATTAGAGTGGTATCATCTGCCTATTTGAGGATGTTGATATTTCTTCCAGCAATTTTGATTCCAGCTTGTGATTCATCCAGCCTCGCATTCATATGATGTACTCTGCATATAAGTTAAATAAGCAGGGTAACATTATACAGCCTTGTTGTAATCCTTTTCAATTTTGACCCAGTCAGTTGTTCCACATCCACTTCTGAATGTTGCTCCTTGACCTGCATACAGGTTTCTCAGAAGTCAGGTAAGGTGGTCTGGTATTGCATCTATTGAAGAATTTTCCACAGTTTGTTGTGATCCACCACTTTCAGTTCAGTCACTCAATTGTGTCCTACTCTTTGTGACCCCATGGACTGCAGCGTACCAGGCTTCCCTGTCCATCACCAATTTCCAGAGCTTGCTCAAACTCATGTCCATTGAGTTGGTCATGCCATCCAACCTTCTCATCCTCTGTCCTTCCCTTCTCCTCCTGCCATCAATCTTTTCAAGCATCAGGTTCTTTTCCAGTGAGTCACTTCTTTCCATGGGGTGGCCAAAGTATTGGAGTTTCAACTTCAGCATCAGTCCTTCCAATGAATATCCAGGACTGATTTCCTTTAGGATGGACTGGTTTGATCACTGCAGTCTGAGGGACTCTCAAGAGTCTTCTCCAACACCACAGTTTAAAAGTATCAATTCTTTGGCGCTCAGCTCTCTTTATAGTCCAACTCTAACATCCATACATGACTACTGGAAAAACCAAAACCTTGACTAGATGGATCTTTGTTGACAAAGTAATGTCTCTGCTTTTTAATATGCTGTCTAGGTTAGACATTGTTTTTCTTCCAAGGAGCAAGCGTCTTTTAATTTCATGGCTGCAGTCACCATCTGCAGTGATTTTGGAGTCCCCCAAGTTAAAGTCTCTCATTGTTTCCATCATTTCACCATTTATTTGTCATGAAGTGATGGGACTGGATGCCATGATCTTAGTTTTTTGAATGTTGAGTTTTAAGTCTACTTTTTCATTCTCATTAAGGGGCTCTTTAGTTCCTTTTCGCTTTCTGCCATAAGGGTGGTATCATCTGCATATCTGAGGTTATTGATATTTCTCTCAGGCAATCTTGATTCCAGCTTGTGCTTCATCCAGCCTGGCATTTCACATGATGTACTCTACATATAACTAAGCAGGGTGACAATATACAGCCTTCACATACTCCTTTCCCAATTTGGAATCAGTCTGTTGTTCCATGTCCAGCTCTAACTTGTTTCTTGACCTACAAACAGATTTCTCAAGAGGCAGGTAAGGTGGGCTGGTGTTCCCATCTCTTTAAGAATTTTCCTCATTTTGTTGTGATCCACACAGTCAAAGGCTTTGGCATAGTCAATAAAGCAGAAGTAGATATTTTTCTAGAACTCTCTTGTTTTTTCAATGATCCAACCACTATAGTGTAGTCAATAAAGTCAAAGGCTCTACTGTATTCAATAAAGCAGAAGTAAATGTTTTTTTGAGTAGAGACTATATGGACTTCCTGATCCATTATAGGAAAACTCCACCCACCTTGCCCTAGAGCTCCACTGTTCTAAGGGAGGCCTGTGGTCCAGCAGCATCAGCTTGACCTGGGAGGCTATTAGGAACACCGAATCTTGGTCTCTACCCCAGACCTGCTGCTGCTGCTAAGTCACTTCAGTCATGTCCGACTCTGTGCAACCCCAGAGACGGCAGCCCACCAGGCTCCCCCGTCCCTGGGATTCTCCAAGCAAGAAAACTGGAGTGGGTTGCCATTTCTTTCAATGCATGAAAGTGAAAAGTGAAAGTGAAGTCACTTCCATCCATGGGATTTTCTAGGCAAGAGTACTGGAGTGGGTTGCCATTGCCTTCTCCGACCCCAGACCTACAGACTCAGAATCTCCAGATCACAAGTGAGTCCTGCTCACATTACAGTTTGAGAGGCACTGGTTTAGAGGCCCTGCTCAGATCATCCTGTGGTTGCACCCCTCCCCCCCACCAGGTGCAGGCAGCCAGAGAGAAGGTGGTCTGGCCATCTAGAGCCCCTCCCCTTCCAGGCCATGCTCTTAGCACCTGGACCTAGAATCCTTGCTGAGCCCCCTGCCAGAATCCACTGAGTTGTTTATCAAAACTTTAAATTCCCAGGTCCCATTCTGTGACTCTTTGGATCAGATCTTTGGGGCTGGAGCCTAGGATTCTGCATTCTGACCACTCTGCTGGTGACTCTGATCTATAGCAGAACTACAGGAGTACTTATAATGGGGGGGGGGGGGGTCGGGGGTAGGGTGTGGAGAGGAGCTGCCCCGAGGGGCAGGAAGTGCAGGGAGAAGAGAAGAAGGTCCCAGGTCAGAGGAAGGTGCTGACCACGAGCTCACACCTTCCTGCTTCTTTCATGATTCTCCTCACAACCTGGCCTGATCCCACCCCCAGAAGTTGTCTGCTGGGAGAAGCTATCAGAATGGGGCAAAGGTGTCCTCCTGCAGACCTTGGGGCTCTCTGGGGCTGCCCTGCAGAAGGAAGGACCTGAGTCAGGGGCAATAGGAGCAAAAGGGCTGCGAGCACCTGGAGGGACCACAGGGACCCACCTGAAGGGTCAGGCTGAAGCCGCTGAGCAGGTCTTTAAGCAGGGAGACCTCCTGGTCTTGCCGGGACATGGGAGGAACGGGGACAGATTGTGCAGTCCCACCAGGGCTCAGAGGCTGCATCAGTCAGTTAGGGGTCAAATGACCTTGATCAAGGTCCTTAAGCTCTGTAGGCTTGTATTTTTGTCTCTGAGATGGGGATCCTAATACCCTCTGAGCTTGTGTTAAAATAAAACGTGATAGTTAAATAAAAAACACATCCTGCCACACAGAGAAGGATAAGAGGCGGTTGCTGCTTATTAGGAAAGTTGTCACCTTACAAGTCAGCACTTCCTGATGCTTGGTATCATAAGCACTTGTCACTGGCTGATAAGACCAATTTCCTCAAACCCCAGGCACAAGAAGTCTCCAGTCACAGACATGTGCCAGACCTGCGCTTGGCCAGTGACTTAGAGCTCCCTGAGCTTCCCTGTGCAGGATCAACTCCTGAGGTTACTGCAAAGCTGCTCATCACGTACAGTTCCCAGGATTTCCGTCCCAGCAAGCTACACCTAGGGAATCCTGCTCTTAGGGTTTTGCTGAACTACAGCTGGGCTTTCAGGAAACCTCCAGGGACAACTATGCCATACTGAAAACTACCACCAGGGGGAAGCAGAATCCAGGCATCCAGGTGAGCAAAGGGTTTCGAAAGGCCATGGAATGTGGGCCTGTAGGCCACACAGGCAACTAGAAGGGTGGGGGGCCCGAGCTTCATCCTCCCCATCTACCCAACCCTCCACACACAGAAAACACACACTGCTGCTCCTGCAGGATCACCTGATCACGTTTACTGTTTCATTGTCCAGGTACAGTTCTTTAGTGCTTCCCTTGGTGGCTCAGACAGTAAAGAATCTGCCTGCAATGCAGGAGACCTGGGTTGCTGATCCCTAGGTCAGCATTTTCAGACTTTCACTCTCTCTCCAGCCTGAGCTCCAATGTGTCTTAATCCCTTTCAGTTTCTTGAATCTACCAAGCTCTCCTTTCTTCTGGACCTTTGGCCCATCTTTCCACTGCCTGGAACCTCCCCTCTGTCTTTTATTGACTGACCCTTACTCTTAGGTCACACGTGAAACATGAGTCTGCCAAGCAGGACTCCTCCTCCGTGAGATGAGACCCCCACTTCCCTGTCCCCTTTCCTGACTCTCCTGTGTTGGCTCCTTTCTCATCTCCTTCCTCCTTTAGCCTGGAAGGGCAGCAGCTGTGTCTCCTCCAGGGACCCCAGCACCTGTCTGGGAGCCTGGGCACAGGACAGCTTAGCTATTTCAGCTAGACTTTGAAAGCACCCAGGTTGTAGGTGAACAACTTTCCATTCCCAAATGCTTCTCTTTTCCTCTTGAACTAGGGACTTAGTGGCTAATAAATTTCAGGTGTGGTGGGGGGAGGGCATCAGAGTAAGGACACGTATGATTTAAATAGAAGACAGTTGGAGAGAGAAGGGAGAAAAGAACTTTCTAGTTCAGGAACAGCATGGCCAACAGCCAGTTGCTGTGATTTGCACCAAGCTTGTCCTGTGTGTGAAGGGGGCTCCAAGGATGAATGTACCATGGAGACGCTCCCTGAGGGCTCACTCTGGCTGGTTCTCTGATATGTTGAGGCTCTGAGGTCAAGGCTGTGAATGGAAACTGAATTTGAGGGAAACATGTGCTGTGTCTCCTTGTATAAGTAGTTGCTACTTCTCCACTCCCAAAGTAGGGACATCACACATTTTATAGTGTTCAGATCTCTCATCCGCTCCCAGGGTATGAAGGACATGGATATCACTTAGTCCTGTCTTTCAGCCTCTGCAAATTCTTCCCTCATCTTCCCCAGAAGAGCAGGGCTGAGGCTAAGAGAAGACCACCATCACCAGCCCCCTGACTGTGTGAGTGAGCCCATGACTAAGAGGTGGGGAGGAGGCTGAGATGAATGAGCACCCTCTAGACCCTGCTGGTCCTCTCCCTGCCCAGCCCCCAGCACCTCCACCCTTCTGTTCCCTCTGCCCTTGGACTTCCCCTCATATCCATTTAGGTCTTTCCAGAATTCTATCTTCCCAGCCCAGAGATCAAACCTGGGTCTCCAGTGTTGCAGGCAGATTCTTTACCATCAGAGTAACCAGAAAGGTGGCCACCCTGCCTAAGAATCATGGAAGAGAAGAGTTAAAAAGCTGTGTTAAAACTCAACATTCAAAAAACTAAGATCATGGCATCCAGTCCCATTACTTCATAGCAAATAGAGTGGGGGCATCTGAAGGAGAAAACGCTCCGATGCTGTTGGTTCCTGGGTCGAGTGTGAGCCTGGGTCTCCAGGACAATGGATTTCCCTCAAGAATCCCACCTCTGAGAGGTTCCTGGCTGTCTGGTTCTTGATAGAACAGAAGGTCTACACACCTCACCTGTGCCGGAGCCAGCCGGCAAAGTCGATCAGGTCCCGAGAACGTGCACGGCGGGGCTAAGAAAGAAACCAAAGCAAGAGACTACAAAATGGGGTCGAGAGGTTCAGACACGTCACCACGAAGGGACGCAGTCTGACACCAACTTTATTCAACATCTCATATTTATACAGAAAAGCATGAGAAAGACAAGACAGTTGACATTTTTTCTTGGTTGGCCTATACATCTTACAAACAGTCACAAGAAATCTTGAGAGCATGGGAATGGCTCCCTGTTATTATTTCTTACACCAGATAACATTTCTCTGTGCGTGAGAAGTTTGCACAGAACTCCAGGTGCCTGCAGTAAATAAGCGCCTAATCTCTGGGGTGGCGGGACAGAGAGCTATGTTTGCAAGCAAACCCTCAAGGACTGAGGCAGCTCCCAGAGCTGTGTCCTTCGGACAAAGGACCCCGTTCTCACGGGCAGCTCCCCGCACACCTGGCTTCTATAAGGGAGGGAGCAACGAGTTTCCAAGAGTAAGCATCACGTTTCAAGGGAACAATGCAGACCACACTTGAATTTAAGAATCAAACAATTTTCTTGGCTAGTCTAGTGCTTCTCCCTTATCTAAGTCTCTAGGAGAATCCTACTGTTATTGGGCATAAGAGGATTTTATTTCTTCCTGTTTTGTCACCTACACTTCTGAGTCATACCTCAAAAATGGTCCTTCTGCCAGGAGTCACTTGCACCCATAGAATGAGAAGTTTGATTCAGAATGAGAGGAGAGCTTTATTCCCAATAAAGCGTGAGAGGTAGGAGTTTGGTCTAGAGCACATGCTCTCCCCCAAACCAGCAGGGCTGTTTTATATGATTCCTGTCAGCTGGGAGGGGGCGAGGGTCTCCCAGGAGGGCTCAGCTGTGCTGCTTGAGGCTCCAGATCACAGTGCCGGGTGCGATATCTCTGCGCATGGCCCTCAGAGCTAAGGTGTGGCCATTTCGCATCAGGGCATCTGGTATGAAAGGCTGGGTGCAAGGCCTCTGCGAACAAGTGAGGCTCAGCTCAGCACAACGAAAAAGAAAAAAGGTTAGACTACTTGATGAGCAGATTCTGTGCTTTCTACCCAGGAACTGTTGATGGGCTTTGTGGTGACATGACCCTCCTCTGTGCCTGTCCTTCTCCTCGTCCTGAAGGTGCAGGTCCAGCTCCTGCAGCTGCTTCCTGTTGAGTGTGGGGTCGTCAGGACCTGGAGAGGAACGAGACCTCTCTCACCTCCTCTGGACGCGTCTGGTGCCCCTGGGCCTCAGCCCTAACTGTTCTGTCCCTGAGAGACAGCCATCTGGAGTTTTCTAGATTCTGAGGATCATGGAGGGGCGCAGGAAAGGACAAACCCAGTGGGGCTCATGTGGCCCCATCACCCTGGCCCCGGATTGTTCCCCAGATCAGGCAGCCTGGTGTCTGCCACCCAGTGTCCATCTACACCTCCTTCAGTGAGGCTACGTGCATCCTCATGAAAATAGCTCCACATGCTGCCCGGTGTGCAGACCCCTCCCCAGGCAGCGAATGGGAGATCAGAGCCAACTCAGTCCCCAGGACCACCCCCAGCCAGGGAGGTAGTGGGCTTATGTCACACTAGAAGTCCAGGCGGGTCTCGTCAGACCGTCACAACGGTGGCTGTTACTTTTTTCATGGTGAGTGTTGTATGTGGTTCCTTTGGCCAAGATCTCTAACTGCCCTGAGTGCAACAACTCCTGCAATTAGTCATTTGCTCTTTGGGGACACACTTTTATTGTTGTCTGGAAGAAAGCTTCAGGTCAGAGAGATCTTCACACAAGTAGTCAAGGGGGTCCACTTGCTCGAGGTTGTCTCCTCATAGGTGGGTGCTCAGGGCCCCTTCTCTCAAGTGTGATGTCCCCATGGAGTGACCTTCTACAGCTTCTGGTTGATGGTAGTCGGCATCACCAGGTAGGGTCTGCTTCTCTCAGGAGTGATTGGTATTGCAGGCTGCTGGTTTTCGGGTTTTTAGATCCACCTGATCCTCTGGCTGGAACGACTGGAGGGCAGGTGAGCAGGTGCAACCTCACCTGGTTACTACCATAGTTTCTCCTACCTGGAGGGCACACTTAAGTTGTTTCATTTCAAAGGGTCTAAAATGTCTCCTCTTCTGGGCTTGGGGAGTGGGTCTACCACACATGAGTTCAAACACACTTGACTTTATCCCTGGGAGCTAATTACATGCAGAGCAAGGCAATTGGGTATAAGTTAATCAATTTTTTTGAGTCTTCTGACATAGCTTGACTAAGTTCCTTTTAAGGTCTGGTTGGATCTCTCTACTTTCCTGGATAACAAGGTCTCCAGGATGAGTGTGAGGTCCATTTTATGTCCAAGGCACTCGTCATCCCTTTTGTCACTTGAGGCAGGAATGCTGGGCCGTTATCACTTTGTGCTGACAAAAAAGCAAATAGTAATCAAACTAAGAAAGAATAGAGAATTTTATTCAAGCCAAATGAAGGTGCTAACCCAGGAAACAGGTTCTCAAAAGCTGGGAAAATGTCTTCATTGATCAGGAATTAAAGATGCATTTTCATACATTTTTGAGACAAATTATGTACCAAGTTGACAGGTTAGCATCATATCCATAGTTCAACCAACAAAGTGTTGTGGGTTTTTTGTCTTTTTTAAAAATTACTCATGTACAGACAAGCCTTTGGTCCATGAGACCCCTTGTACCCTTCTATGAGATGAAAAAGAAGCATTAATTATAGAATTATTACAGTGCTGGCTTCTGAAGAAAGGGGCCAGTTTTTTCTCACATATTGATTTCATCCTCCTGCTTTGAGGAGGTCTGGTTAATGTGTAATGTAGGTGCACGTTGCACTTTGGGAAAGGCCTGCCATAAATGGGGCATGTCAGTTGTCATTTTTTTTTCTTTCTGTTATTTATGATTTTCCTCATCATAAGGATCCTGGGAACCCAAACCTGGGAATTTTCTCTCTTACTTAAGCCACTGTTGCCATTTCAGTTCTAGTGGGGAGCCCTTCTGCCCAGGCTGAACAATGTCAGACTGGGCAGAAGTGCCTAGAGACACCTGAAATTGCCCTGTGCTGTTAGCATGACAGTGAGGTCAGTCTGTCAGTCTTCTCCAGGACATGTCCCTCTGGTCTGAATGGGCTTTATCTGGGGTCTGGGTATTCACTATGCAGCATGGGGCATGTCTCAACTATCAAACTAGCTATACTTTTCATGCCTGGAGTCACCATGAACTCACCTAACTGATTATATAGAGCTTCCTTCCTGTAATGAGTTCCTATGAGTCTCCCCTGATGGTTTGAGAAGCTAAAGTTTGGGGAAAGAACTATTGCTCATGTTCAGTAATTAGCCCCACATGGCCTTCTAGATCTCCATCTGTTACTGAACCAAACTTGGTTCAGCTTTCCCTCTCACGGTAAAGCCAATCTACTGACATCAGGTTGTGGTGAAGAAAAGTGCAGCCTTTATTGCAGGTGCCAAATAAGGAGTAATGCTTAAAAACCTGGGAAACACAAATGGATTTTAGGAAAGGGTTTTTAAAGGCATGGTGAGGGAGTTGCGGGATATGTGATTAGCTCATGCACAATTCTCTGAAGTAACAGGGGGTGTCGCAGGGGCTAACATCAATTCTCAGATCCCAGCTGGTCTGGAAACCACTTGCTCATGGTCATCATGCACTTAATTTCTTCCATCTGATGGGGCTTTAATATCTGCAAAACAACTCAGGGATGTGTATCAGACACTTTTCTTTATGTCCTTCAGGGAGGAACTGAAGAGTCTGTGACTGTTGTGTGACTCATCTACTGTTTAATTTTGTTGTTGTTGTTGCTACATGTTGATCTTTCAATTATTAATTTTAAGTCATCTTTTGATGACTCAGGGGAGACCTGGAAGACTAAAGTTTTCCTACAAATAAGAAGCACACAGAGGACATGGACTGGGGAGTAGGGAGGTCTATTCCAGAAGGGTCCTGATCAGTTATATACTGAAGCCCCAATTCTCAGCTTTGTCTGATTCTTTGCTCATATATCCTGGGGAATAACTGGATGGATCTAGCCTTGTTATGCGGAGAAGGCAATGGCACCCCACTCCAGCACTCTTGCCTGGAAAATCCCATGAATGGAGGAGCCTGGTAGGCTGCAGTCCATGGGGTCGCTAGGAGTTGATCACGACTGAGCGACTTCACTTTCACTTTTCACTCTCATGCATTGGAGAAGGAAATGGCAACCCACTCCAGTGTTCTTGCCTGGAGAATCCCAGGGACGGGGGAGCCTGGTGGGCTGCCATCTATGGGGTCGCACAGAGTCGGACACGACTGAAGCGATGCAGCAGCAGCAGCAGCAGCAGCAGCAGCAGCAGCAGCCTCGTTATGAGGGGTAATTGCCAAGTTACTGGTTCTAGGGCCATTCTTTTGGCAAGTGTTTCCACTTTGTTGTTTCCCTTTATTATCTCTGTACTCTTTGATGACCCCTACATTGAATCACTGCCACTTCTAAGAGTCCTAATATGTTTAATCCATATTTTACCTGATTCTTCTCTACATTAAACATTCCCTTTTCTTTCTAAATAGCTCTGTGTGTGTGTGGGATTCATATGCACACCTGGAATCTGTGTTAACATTTAAGATCTTCCCTGGACCGAGTTCTAATTCTCAGGTGAGGGCTGTCAGCTCAGCCTTTTGAGCTGAAGTCCCTGGGGGGTAAGCTTCGCGTGTGTATGTCTGGGTCTAGGAGGTCACTATGCATCCCACCAGCCTTTTTCCTCTCTCATAAAACTGTGAGCCATTCCTCTTCTGCATTTGGGAGAGACTCACTCCTAGGTCGGGCGACTGGAATAGATCATGTCTGGTTTCTATACAGTCAGACTCCAAGGACTCTGTTTCTGTGGGTAGCAGGATTTAGTGCATGACAGGTTTTTATGGTGACCACTAAGTCTATCTAAATGCATAACCTGAACTTGAATTGATCTTTGGGGGATAGCCATTCTATTCCCTTAGAAGTTACTAAAACTGAACCTGGTGTGAGGACCACATAGAGATTGTCTGACCAAACAGTAGCTTTTTCAGTCTCCTTTAGCAGGACTGTAGTAGCTGCTGTTGCCCGCGGGCCTGGAGGCCATTCTTTAGCAATTTGATCTGTTTAGAGAAATCAGCAACCACTGGAGTAAGGAGCCCCAGTCTGACCTAATTTCCCAAGGCGATTCCCCTTCTCTCTTGAACGTAAAGGTCAAAGGGTTTAGCTGAATCTGCAAGGGCCAGGGCAGGGACCTGAAGTAATGTATGAGGGTTCCAGTTTCTCCACATCCTCAACTCTGTTATGTCTTTTCAGTTACAGTGTTGACTCCTTTAAGATCGGTAAATAAGTGCAGATAATGGTCTTAGGACATCTCCTACAAGTTTGTAAGCTCTGTACCCTGGTTATCAGCCATGCACCTAGACAGCATTCACTAAATATCTATTCAATGAATTGAAAACAATCCAAACCTTTTATTTGTATGTTGCCTTAGGTTTTAGGCTTTTTACAAAGTGCATTCACAAATTCAAAGGCTCAACATAACACTGTAGGATATTAAGAACAGTGGGTATTTCCTGTTCTAGACCTGGGAAACTTGGGTAATAATTGAAGCGTTTAGATTGGCTTCATATCCAGTCTTCTCTGTACTATTTAACACTGATTTTTCAATATGTTTTTTAAATACTTTATTAATGTTCAGAAAAGAATACCAAGAAGTTTCAAAAAATCTTAGTTTTAAAGAAAAATACAGCAGAACCTCAAGGGACTGAGTGTATTGGCAGTTTGGAGACAGCTGATTACAGTCCTGGGCTTCCCTGGTGGCTCAGTGGTAAAGAATCTGCCTGTGAAAGCAAGAGATGTAGGTTTGACCCCTGGGTTGGGAAGATCCCCTAGAGAAGGAAATGGTGACCCACTCCAGTATTCTTGCCTGGGAAATCCTATGGACAGGGGAGCCTGGTGGACTACATGGGGGTCGAAAAAGAGTTGGACATGACTTAAAAACTAAACAACAATTATGGTCGTGAGATAGTTGTGGGGACTGGAGAGAACAGTCTGGGGTCTGACAAATGAAGTCACTAGACTTCCAGCTTCATCAAGCAGTTTCTTCATCTTTGAAGTCAGAACTAATAGGTGAGCATTTTCAGGGCTGGAAAGTATAGGGAAAGTCAAAGAGAACTGTAGATCAGGTGAGGACTAGTTATGTAGGCTGTCGATCTGTAACATGCCATTGTTATTTGTCTGGGCTCTGAGCACATGATGAAGGAAATCATAAGGCAGTCTCTCTCTCTCTCCCCATGTTCCCCTTTCCCAATCTAAGAAGGCAGCAAACAGCTAACAGGCACAGTTCCCTACACAGTGCAACATGCCAAAGCCTGTCCCCATGGATAGCATTCATTTATCCTTCAAAGGCATCTGAGCTCCTATAAACTTCTGTTGCCTTTCTTTAGGTCTTTGTAGCTCTTTGTAGGTCTTTATAATCTGGGCTGTTGCTACATGTTGATCTTTCAATTAATTTTTAAGTCAGCTTTTGATGACTCAGGGGAGGCCTGGGAGACTGAAGTTTTCCTACAAATAAGAAGCACACAGAGGACATGGACTGGGGAGTAGGGAGGTCTATCCCAGAAGGGTCCTGCTCAGTTATATACTGAAGCCCCAATTCTTGGCTTTGTCTGATTCTTTGCTCATAAATCCTGGGGAATAATTGGATGGATCTAGCCTCGTTATGCAGAGAAGGTGATGGCACCCCACTTCAGTACTCTTGTCTGAAAAATCCCATGGACGGAGGAGCCTGGTAGGCTGCAGTCCATGGGGTCGCTAGGAGTCAGAGATGACTGAGTGACTTCACTTTCACTTTTCACTCTCATGCACTGGAAAAGGAAATGGCAACCCACTCCAGTGTTCTTGCCTGGAGAATCCCAGGGACGGGGGAGCCTGGTGGGCTGCTGTCTATGGGGTTACACAGAGTTGGGCATGACTGAAGTGACTTAGCAGCAGCAGCCTCGTTATGAGGGGTAATTGCCAAGTTACTGGTTCTAGGGCCACTCTTTTGGCAACTGTTTCCACTTTGTTGTTTCGCTTTATTATCTCTGTACTCTTTGATGACCCCTACATTGAATCACTTCCACTTTTTCCAGAAGCTGAGCTCTGGCCACAGGTTGTGTCGCCAAACCCAAGTTCCTGTACCCAAGGCACAGCGATGCTGTATAAACCAAAATGTTCAAGTTCTGAGCAGAGAAAGCTTTATTGTGAGGGTCAAGCAGGGAGTACAGGGGCCCTATGCTTAAAAGACCTGAATTCCCAGATGGATTTCAGGGAAAAATTTTTAAAGGCAAAATAAGGAAGAGAGTCCAGGATCCTAACTGAGAATTATATTTTATTCAGCCAACTTGCTGAGGACTTAAACCTCATAGTTTAGAGATAGCTCTAAGGGACTGCTCCCAAGAGATAAGGGAGGAACCAGGATATATAGGGGATTTTGCAATAAAAACCAGGTAGTCAGAGCATCAAAAAATGGTGCTTAGTCTCTCAGTCATGTCTGACTCTTTGTGACCCCATGGACTGTAGCCCACCAGGCTCCTCTGTGCATGGGATTCTCCAGACAAAAATACTGGCGTGGGTTGCCATGCCTTCCTCCAAGGGGTCTTCCCAACCCAGAGATCGAACCCAGGTCTCCCACACTGCAGGCAGTTTCTTACCGTCTGAGCCATCAGGGTAAGCCCAAGAATACAGGGGTGGGTAACTTCTCCCTTTCCAGGGGAACTTCCTGACCCAGGAATTGAACCGGGGTCTCCTGCATTGCAGGCAGATTCTTTACCAGATGAGCTATCAGGGAAGCCCTGTTAGTTAAGGAAAACCAGATATTTGGTGCTAGTAGTAAAGAACATGCTTGCCAGTGCGGGATATATATAAGACTCGGGTTCGATCCCTGGGTTGGGATCCTGCCTGGAAGAGGGCACGGCAACCCACTCCAGTATACTTGCCTGGAGAATCCCATGGATAGAGTCGCCTGGTGGGCTACAGTCCATGGGGTTGAAAAGAGTCAGACAGAGCTAAAGCGACTTAGTACGCATACATGGCCATCTCAAGTTAATGAATTTTTTTTTTTTTTTTTTTTTTGGACCATACTGAAAGTCTTGTGGGATCTTAGTTCCCACCCAGGGGCTGAAGCCGTACCTATGGCAGTGGAAGTGCGGGGGTGGGAGTGGGGGGGTGGGGAGGGGGGGGGGTCCATTCCAGGAAAGTCCCACAGTGTCCTGCTTGGTTACAGTTGGGGACCTTCTTCGCCCCCTTGTTTGGTCCTGATGAGGACACAGTGCCCAGAGGGCGGACTGTTAATGCCTTTGGCCAGCTTTCTCTGGGTCTTACCAGAAGCCAGGGGGCGGTTCAGAGCAGCAGAGGTAGACAGACTCTGCGGCTCCCTCTCTGCATCTGGGTGGGTGCCTGGGCTCAGAGCGAGCTCTTCCGTAGAGTTTGCAGCTAGGGGCCGGCCCCGCTTGCATTTCGCTTACCCGCCTCCATAAACTGCTTTGGCTCCTGGTCTCGCATCTCCCTGTGGTTCCCCGCAGATTCCGCCCGGCCTTCCCTTCTTCCAGCAGCCGTGGCAGCGCTGGCGTTTAGCCGTTGCCCAGAGACGACGCCCGAGAGGCGGTTTAGCTGACCACCTGGCGGGCAGCCGGCGCTCCTCTCCAGGAAGCAGGCGGTTCTCGAGCTCTCGCCGAGCGGACCGGTGAGGTGGCCGGGTCTCCAGGAGCAGCGTGTCCCGGTTCCGCGCCAGCCCCGGCTGGCAAGAGGCAGCCGGTGTCCCCGGAGGAAAAGCCCAACCCGCTGCAGGACGCGAACCTCTGCTCGCGCGCGTTTGTCTGGTGAGCGTCCCCCCCCGCCCCCGCCCGGGCTGTGACACCCTGCCGCCGGCGCCTTTGGTGGGACAGATGTCGGGGTGAGATCGGCTTCTTGAGGTCTGTGGCGTCTCTAATGGCCTAGACCCCGTCCCCAACCCACCCTTAGTCGGCTTTCCCCAAATCGGTCAGGAATTCTCAGTTCTCAACTAAAGCTGCACCTTTTTTCTCCCCTAAACAAGCAGCTTGTGACAGCTTCCTGGATCCAGTTAGTGCGCTGCGCCATTGCCATCTTTCAATAATGTCCCCACCTTATCCCAAATTCCTTAGGTGACAGCTGGGGTCCAACTCTACCACGTCCTCTTGTCCTTGTCCATGTCTATGACCATGTCTCCCGCCCTCCCTTTGTGGCTCTCACTGTATGTCCTGGAACCTAGTTAGGGCAAATTTCAGTGATCACACACACACACACAATTTTGTATTTAATGGATAACACTGTTGTTGAACATGTTTTGCTTTTGCCTGGGACACACAGCCAGGACTGTGTCCAGGTGATTCTGGTGGAAGGTTGAGGCTGACTTCTGCTTTAAGCAACTCCTTCCACTGGCATTGCTATTTCAGTGTTAACTTTTAACAGTCCTGTATTGTATTAATATTTGACCAGCCCCTTTCTCTGTTGTGAATATTTCACTTCCATCTTCAGGGAATGGGGTCCCTGAAGCCGGTGGGGTCTTCTCTGTATTCCCAGACTTTACAGAAGTGGTGCATGGTCTTGATACAGGTGGGGCTTCCCCGGTGGTACTAGTAGCAAAGAACCCTCCTGCCAATGCAGGAGACGTGGGTTTGATCCCTGAATCAGGAAGATCCCCTAGAGTAGGGCATGGCAACCCACTCCAGTATTCCTGGCTGGAATATCCCATGGACAGAGGAGCCTGGCAGGCTACAGTCCATGGGGTTGCAAAGGGTCAGACACGATTGAAATGACTTCACACACACACTCTCTTAATGCAGGTGGTCCTGCCCAGGAGTCCTCTGGTCCTGAAACTGACAGGTCCCTAAGCTGGGAAGAAGCTTACAGGTGGAAAATGGCTTGGAAAGGTGAAACTTTTAACTAAAGTCATCCATCCAGTAGCTGGAACTACTAACTAGGTGGACTTTAATCACACTTGGGTGATTATTAGATCTTTTGTTACTGGACCCTAACCCATTCATCTTTCCAAAATTCTATTTCCTTTTATCACAAGATAGCTTGCAGGATCTCCCAGGGATCTCTCCTTTGCTTTTTTGATCATGGTGATTCCAGTGTGTATAGTTATATTTGTTGGCCCTTAAGGAAAAAGAGGCAAGAAGGAATATGGGTGAGATTAATGTAAATAATAACAAAGTAGCCAGATATCTCCTTAAGGCAGAGCAAGGAACTCATTTCTGTTTTATTTGTGGATTTTCAATAATGCATGTGTATACAAATGGGAAGGAGAGGATTTCTCATTGATTTTGGTAGACACTCATTTCCAGTTTTCCTGCTGGAGGGGAAGGAGCTGCTGCTGCTGCTACTACTACTACTACTACTAAGTTGCTTCAGTCATGTCGGACTCTGTGTGACCCCATAGACGGCAGCCCACCAGGCTCCCCCATCCCTGGGATTCTCCAGGCAAGAACACTGGAGTGGGTTGCCATTTCCTTCTCCAATGCATGAAAGTGAAAAGTGAAAGTGAAGTTACTCAGTCATGCCCGACTCTTATCGACCCCATGGACTGCAGCCTACCACACTTCTCCGTCCATGGGATTTTCCAGGCAAGAGTACTGGAGTAGGGTGCCTGCTAGTACCTCTCATCTCACACCTGAAGGCACTGAAGCAGAGAGGCTGAGTAAATTGCCCACATCACATAGCTAGTAAGTGGTGGAGTTAGATCTCAAACCAGGCCATCTGTCTCCCCAGCCTGTGTTATCCTGTATGGAAATGTTATACTGAGCTCCTTCTACTGGGACACTTGTTCTTAAGTGCAGGGAGAAGGCGATTCTAAACACACCTTTGGTCTTGTTGGCAGGAGTCTCTCAAGGGAAGTTCTTCAAGTTCTTGCTGTTGGAGATGATGCACGTGAAACATCTCTGTAATCAAGCTTTAGGGTGTGTTGTTCTCAGAGTCTGGCTCTTAGACCTGCAGCGTCCTCATCACCTGGGAGCTTGTTAGAAATGCAGATCCCCCCGTGCTCCTTCTAGACCAGTTCTGTAAAGTTAGAAACTCTGGGGATGGGGTTAAACAAGCTCCAGGAGATGCTAATGGAAGGTGGAGGCTGGCTTCTGCTTTAAGCTGCTCCTCTCATTGGCATTGTTCCTTCAGTGTTAACTTTCAAAAGGGATCCAGACTTTAGGAAGTTAGTTATTGCCATCTGTGTGTGAAGTCTGAGGTAGCTTAGTGATTTCCTTGTGTACCTCACTTGCTGAGCCGGGAAAGTGAAGGTGAGTCCAGCTAGGAAGTGCTGCCCAGAGACTCAGAAAAAAACTGTTTTTTCACCTGTTGTTTGGGTATTTGCAGGGAGAGGGCGATTCTAAACACACCTTTGGTGTTGTTGGCAGGAGTCTTTCAAGGGAAGTTCTTCAAGTTCTTGCTGTTGGAGATGATGCATGTGAAACAGTTGGTGATGGACAGGGAGGCCTGGCATGCTGCAGTTCATGGGGTTGCAAAGAGTCGGACACGACTGAGCAACTGAACTGAACTTGGGTATTTGCTTTCTTCCCAAATTTCATCTGCTTTCGAAACTTGTAAATGATGCCAGTAACTAGCTTACTGACTTTTATAAAAATGACCTTGAAATGGAAAGTGGGGTCTGGCTGCTCACCTCTCAAAACCCAATAAAGAAGCAAAGTTTGTGGAAAGGAAAGTTTGCTTTATTTTGGATGCTGTCACAGGGGTATGGGGGAGGGCAGATGCCAGTCCAAAGTCTCACTCCCTACCCCTGCCCCCCGACAATCAGTGGGCAAGAACTTTTATAGACCAATGGCAGGGGCCCCATGGAGAAACAGTACAGTCAGCTCTAATAGTCATCTTGAAATTGGTCACTGGCAGTCTGACTAGTATCATCTTGATTGTTTTAGGTACAGTTAATCTTTGGGTCCAGGGCTGATTTCTTCCCATTTCCTTGAGGCAGTTCTCAAAATTGTGGCAGCTTATATTATAGCTAGAGCTTCCCTGGTGGCTCAGAGGTTAAAGCGTCTGTCTGCAATGTGGGAGACCTGGGTTCAATCCCTGGGTCAGGAAGATCCCCTGGAGAAGGAAATGGCAACCCAGTACAGTATTCTTGCCTGGAGAATCCCATGCACGGAGGAGCCTGGTAGGCTGCAGTCCATGGGGTCGCAAAGAGTTGGACACGACTGAGCGACTTCACTTACTTATATCATAGCTATAGTCTGGTCATAGTATAGTTAACTTCTTCCACCTGGTGGGGGTTTCAGTATCTATAAGACAGCTCACAGGATATGGTTCCGAATAGGAGGAACTGAAGGAGGAACTAAGGGTCCTTGAATTTGCTTACCAACTAAACTACTGTTGTTTTGTCCTGATTGACTGTTTTCCTTTGCTTCTGCATTTTCTCACTTCTCTGATTAAACTTATCCTTTGGCTAAAGTTTTCCTATAGACAAAAGGCCATTGGAGGACCTGGGGGGAAGGCACATAGGGTCCTACTCCATTTCAACCTCATTGGGGTTTCAGTATTTTCACAGTTCAGTTTGGACTTAAGGTCTAAGAGGAATCATACATTATGGCTAGTGGTGATTATAAATTTTAGAAAAGAATAAATATTTTTCTATTTCTGTAAGAAATTTAAAACTACAGCAGAAGAAAGGAATAAGGATTTCTATTAGCCAAATATACTTGCCAATATTTGGTTGTTTCTTAGTCTTTCCCCTAGAAATCTTTATGCACACCTGCACACAACCACATTCTTTTCTATAAAACCAGACAGTTTTGAATCCTGAATCTTTAATTTTCTGTGGTTTACATTTATTTATGGGCATTAAATAGTCTTTGAAACATGGCACTGTAATTTGTCCACCCTTTCATTTTTGTTTAACACAGTTTATTCTAATTATGATGTGATGTGTATCCATGGCCATGCTTCTGGTTCACTGTTCCTTTATCTGTATTCCCAGAACTAGGATAACTGGTGAAAGGCCATATTGTTTTCCATAGGGTTTGGAATTTGCCCCCTTAATAACTGTTTGTGTGCTTATTTCACTGTCAACTTTGAGTTCCTGAATTACATTTTTTTTCTCAGTCTAAAGATAAAAATAATATCAACCAGTTTGAATTTATTTGACGTAGAGAGATGGAACTTTTTGTGTCTACTGACCATCTATTTTTGGCATTGCCTTTCTTTGGGATAGGAATGAAAATTGACCTTTTCCAGTCCTGTGGCCACTGCTGAGTTTTCCAAATTTGCTGGCATATTGAGTGCAGCACTTTCACAGCATCATCTTTTAGGATTTGAAAGAGCTCAAGTGGAATTCCATCACCTCCACTAGTTTTGCTCTTAGTGATGCTTCCTAAAGCCCATTTGACTTCACATTCAAGGATGTCTGGTTCTAGGTGAGTGATCACACCATCGTGATTATCTCAATTGTTAAGATCTTGTTTGTATAGTTCTTCTTTGTATCCTTGCCACCTCTTCTTAATATCTTCTGCTTCTGTTAGGTCTATACCATTTCTGTCCTTTATTGAGCCCATCTTTGCATGAAATGTTCCCTTGGTATCTCTAATTTTCTTGAAGAGATCTCTAGTTTTCCCATTCTATTAATTTCCTCTCTTTCTTTGCATTGATCGCTGAGGAAGGCTTTCTTGTCTCTCCTTGATATTCTTGGGAACTCTGCATTCAACAAAGGTCCATCTAGTCAAAGCTATGGTTTTTCCAGTAGTCATATAGGGATGTGAGAATTGGACTGTAAAGAAAGCTGAGTGCCGAAGAAATGATGCTTTTGAACTGTGGTGTTGAAGACTCTCGAGAGTCCCTTGGACTGCAAGGAGATCCAACCAGTCTATCTTAAAGGAAATCAGTCCTGAATATTCATTGGAAGTTCAGTTCAGTCGCTCAGTCATGTCCGACTCTTTGTGACTCCATGAATCGCAGCATGCCAGGCCTTCCTGTCCATCACCAACTCCCAGAGTTCACTCAGACTCATGTCCATCGAATCAGTGATGCCATCCAGCTATCTCATGCTCCGTCGTCCCCTTCTCCTCCTGCCCCCAATCCCTCCCAGCATCAGAGTCTTTTCCAATGAGTCAGCTCTTTGCATGAGGTGGGCAAGGTACTGGATTTTCAGCTTTAGCATCGTTCCTTCCAAAGAAATCCCAGGGCTGATCTCCTTCAGAATGGACTGGTTGGATCTCCTTGCAGTCCAAGGGACTCTCAAGAGTCTTCATCAACACCACAGTTTATTTTATTTTTTTTAATTTAATTGTATTTTATTTTTTAACTTTACAATATTGTATTGGTTTTGCCATATATCAAAAGGAATCCGCCACAGGTATACATGTGTTCCCCATCCTGAACCCTCCTTCCACCTCCCTCCCCATACCATCCCTCTGGGTCATCCCAGTGCACCAGCCCCAAGCATCCAGTATCGTGCATCGAACCTGGACTGGTGACTCGTTTCATATATGATATTATACATGTTTCAATGCCATTCTCCCAAATCATCCCACACACTCCCTCTCCCCCAGAGTCCAAAAGACTGATCTATACATCAGTGTCTCTTTTGCTATCTTGTATACAGGGTTATTGTTACCATCTTTCTAAATTCCATATATATGCGTTAGTATACTGAATTGGTGTTCTTTCTGGTTTACTTCACTCTGTATCTTCGGTGCTCAGCCTTCTTCACAGTCCAACTCTCACATCCATACATGACCACAGGAAAAACCATAGCCTTGACTAGATGGACCTTTGTTGGCAAAGTGATGTCTCTGCTTTTGAATATGCTATCTAGGTTGGACATAACTTTCCTTCCAAGGAGTAAGTGTCTTTTAATTTCATGGCTGCAGTCACCATCTGCAGTGATTTTGGAGCCCCAAAAAATAAAGTCTGACACTATTTCCACTGTTTCCCCATCTATTTCCCATGAAGTGATGGGACTGGATGCCATGATCTTCATTTTCTGAATGTTGACCTTTAAGCCAACTTTTTCACTCTCCTCTTTCACTTTCACCAAGAGGCTTTTTAGTTCCTCTTCACTTTCTGTCATCTGCATATCTGAGGTTATTGATATTTCTCCTGGCAGTCTTGATTCCAGCTTGTGTTTCTTCCAGTCCAGCATTTCTCATGATGTACTCTGCATATAAGTTAAATAAGCAGGGTGACAATATACAGCCTTGATGTACTCCTTTTCCTATTTGGAACCAGTCTGTTTCTCCATGTCCAGTTCTAACTGTTGCTTCCTGACCTGCATACAGATTTCTCAAGAGGCAGGTCAGGTGGTCTGGTATTCCCATCTCGTTCAGAATTTTCCACAGTTGATTGTGATCCACACAGTCAAAGGCTTTGGCATAGTCAATAAAGCAGAAATAAATGTTTTTCTGGAATTCTCTTGCTTTTTCCTTGATCCAGCAGATGTTGGCAATTTGATTTCTGGTTCCTCTGCCTTTTCTAAAACCAGCTTGAACATCAGGAAGTTCACGGTTCACATATTGCTGAAGCCTGGCTTGGAGAATTTTGAGCATTACTTTACTAGCATGTGAAATGAGTGCGATTGTGTGGTAGTTTGAAACTTCAATACTTTGGTCACCTGATGCCAAGAACTGATTCATTGGAAAAGACCCTGATGCTGGGAAAGACTGAAGGCAGGAGGAAAAGAGGAAGACTGAGGATAAGAGGGTTGGATGGAAATACCGACTCAATGGACATAAGTGAGTTTACTCCAGTAGTTGGTGATGGACACAGAGGCCTGGTGTGCTGCAGTCCATGGGGTCACAAAGAGTCAGACCTGACTGAGCAATTGAACTGAACTTACCATCTATTTGTTGTTTTTGAATTGTCTGTTAATGGATATTTTTCCTATGAAGCATTTATAGTTTTGAAATAACTTGCAATAGTGTTTATAATACTTTGCCAGATTTTCATTTGTATTATAATTTAGTTGAGGTTTTACATTATATATCATTAATTATATTGAGCCTCTTTTCCTCCTGTTACTTTTGTAATATCATTTTTAAGATCCCAGCATCATCTAAAATTCTGTAAGTGTTTTATTTAATTCTTTTACCCTTCTTTTGCTAACAACAAAGGCAGCTAGAATTTCGTTTAGTATTCAGTATAGGCTCGGTATTTTTTTCCCCCAAACTGCCCCCTTTCCCATCAGGGTTTATTGAATAATTATACTCCTCAGTTCTGAACTAAAGTGCCCCTCCTTTTTTTCCTAAGCAAGCAGCTTATGAACAGCTTCCTTTATCTAATTAGTGTCCTGCACCTTTGTAGTCTTCCAGTAACATCCTCACCTTTTCCCATATTCTTAAGTGACAGCTGTGTTGCAACTGCATGGAGCTCCTTCTGACCTGAGTCTATGACCAGGTCTCCCTCCCACTCTCTGTGTGACTCTCTCACTGTATATCCTGATACCCAGTTGTGACAAACTTCATGTGTATAAAAAGGATGATTTTTTATATAATGAATGAGGACACTATTCTTGAACATGTTTTGCTTCTGCCTTGGACACACAGCCTGGAGTAGAGTGTGTATTTGACAAGCCCCTTTCCTTTCCTGGTGGCTCAGCCGGTAAAGAAACTTCTTGCAGTGTAGAAGACCTGGGCTTGATCCCTGGGTCAGGAAGATCACCCAGAGAAGGAAATGGAAACCCACTTCAGTATTCTTGCCTGGAAAATTCATGGACAGAGGAGCCTGGCAGGCTATAGTTCATGGGGTCACAAAGAGTCAGACATGACTGAGCAATTAATACTTTCTTATTGTGAATATTCTGCTTCCACTCTAGAGGACCACCTTGGGGATGGGGTCCTTGAAACCTCTGGAATCTTTTTTTAAAATTTTATTTATTTTTTAATTAAAGGATAATTGCATTACAGAATTTTGTTTTCTGTCAAACCTCAACATGAATCAGCCATAGTTAGACATATATCCCCTCCCTCTTGAACCTCCCTCCCAATCCCACCCCTCTAAATTTATACAAAGCTCATGTTTGAGTTCCCTGAGACATACAGCAAATTCCCATTGGCTATCTGTTTTACATATGGTAATGTAAGTTTCCATGTTACTCTCTGGATACATTTCAGCCTCTCCTCCCCTCTCTCCATGCCTGTAAGTTTGTTCTCTATGTCTGTTTCTCCATTGCTGCCCTGAAAATAAACTCTTTGGTGCTAACTTTCTAGATTCCATATGTAAACTTTCAGTTCAGTTCAGTTGCTCAGTCGTGTCCGCCTCTGCAATCCCATGAATCGCAGCACACCAGGCCTCCCTGTCCATCACCAACTCCCGGAGTTCACTCAGACTCACGTCCATCGAGTCGGTGATGCCATCCAGCTACTCATCCTCTGTCATCCCCTTCACCTCCTGCCCCCAATCCATCCCAGCATCAGAGTCTTTTCCAATGAGTCAACTCTTTGCATGAGGTGGCCAAAGTACTGGAGTTTCAGCTTTAGCATCATTCCCTCCAAAGAAATCCCAGGGCTGATCTCCTTTAGAATGGACTGGTTGGATCTCCTTGCAGTCCAAGGGACTCTCAAGAGTCTTCTCCAACACCACAGTTCAAAAGCATCAATTCTTTGGTGCTCAGATTTCTTCACAGTCCAACTCTCATATCCATACATGACCACTAGAAAAAACATAGCCTTGACTAGATGGACCTTTGTTAGCAAAGTAACGTCTCTGCTTTTGAATATGCTATCTAGGTTGGACATAACTTTCCTTCCAAGGAGTAGCGTCTTTTAATTTCATGGCTGCAGTCACCATCTGCAGTGATTTTGGAGCCTAAAAAAATAAAGTCTGACACTGTTTCCCCATCTCTTTCCCATGAAGTGATGGGACCAGATGTCATGATCTTTGTTTTCTGAATGTTGATCTTTAAGCCAACTTTTTCACTCTCCTCTTTCACTTTCACCAAGAGGCTTTTTAGTTCCTCTTCACTTTCTGCCATAAGGGTGGTGTCATCTGCATATCTGAGGTTATTGATATTTCTCCCGGCAATCTTGATTCCAGCTTGTGCTTTTTCCAGCCCGGCATTTCTCATGATGTACTCTGCATATAAGTTAAATAAGCAGGATGACAATATTCAGCCTTGACATACTCCTTTTCCTATTTGGAACCAGTCTGTTGTTCCATGTCCAGTTCTAACTGTTCCTTCCTGACCTGCATATAGTTTTCTCAAGAGACAGATCAGGTGTTCTGGTATTCCCATTTCTTTCAGAATTTTCCATAGTTGATTGTGATCCACACAGTCAAAGGCTTTGGCATAGTCAATAAAGCAGAAATAGATGTTTTTCTGAAATTCGCTTGCTTTTTCAGTGATCCAGGGGATGCTGGCAATTTGACCTCTGGTTCCTCTGCCTTTTCTAAAACCAGCTTGAACATCAGGTAGTTCACGATTCACGTATTGCTGAAGCCTGGCTTGGAGAATTTTGAGCATTACTTTACTAGCATGTGAGAGGAGTGCAATTGTGCAATAGTTTGAGCATTGTTTGGCATTGCCTTTCTTTGGGATTGGAATGAAAACTGACCTTTTCCAGTCCTGTGGCCACTGCTGAATTTTCGAAATTTGCTGGCATATTGAGTGTGGCACTTTCACAGCATCATTCAGGATTTGGAATAGCTCAACTGGAATTCCATCACCTCCACTAGCTTTTTTCGTAGTGATGCTTTCTAAGGCCCACTTGACTTCACATTCCAGGATGTCTGGCTTTAGGTGAGTGATCACACCATCGTGATTATCTTGATCATGAAGATCTTTTTTGTACAGTTCTTCTGTGTATTCTTGCCACCTCTTCTTAATATCTTCTGCTTCTGTTCGGTCCATACCATTTCTGGCCTTTATCGAGCCCATCTTTGCATGAAATGTTCCCTTGGTATCTCTAATTTTCTTGAAGCGATCTCTAGTCTTTCCCATTCTGTTGTTTTCCTCTATTTCTTTGCATTGATCACTGAGGAAGGCTTTCTTATCTCTCCTTGCTATTCTTTGGAACTCTGCATTCAGATGCTTATATCTTTCCTTTACTCCTTTGCTTTTCACTTTTCTTCTTTTCACAGCTGTTTGTAAGGCCTCCCTAGACAGCCATTTTGCTTTTTTGCATTTCTTTTCCATGGGGATGGTCTTGATCCCTGTCTCCTGTACAATGTCACGAACCTCTGTCCATAGTTCATCAGGCACTCTATCAGATTTAGTCCCTTAAATCTATTTCTCATTTCCACTGTATAATCATAAGGGATTTGATATAGGTCATACCTGAATGGTCTAGTGTTTTTCCCTACTTTCTTCAATTTAAATCTGAATTTGGAAATAAGCAGCTCATGATCCTAGCTATAGTCAGCTCCTGGTCTTGGTTTTGCTGACTTTATAGAGCTTTTCCATCTTTGGCTGCAAAGAATATAATCAATCTGATTTTGGTGTTGACCATCTGGTGATATCCATGTGTAGAGTTCTATTGTGGTGTTGGAAGAGGGTGTTTGCTATGACCTGTGCATTCTCTTGGCAAAACTCTATTAGCCTTTGCCCTGCTTCATTCCATATTCCAAATTTTCCTGTTACTCCAGGTGTTTCTTGACTTCCTACTTTTGCATTCCAGTCCCCTATAATGAAAAGGACATCTTTTTTGGGTGTTAGTTCTAAAAGGTCTTGTAGGTCTTCATAGAACCGTTCAACTTCAGCTTCTTCAGCATTACTGGTTGGGGCATAGACTTGGATTACTGTGATATTGAATGGTTTGCCTTGGAAATGAACAGAGATCATTCTGTTGTTTTTGAGATTGCATCCAAGTACTGCATTTCAGACTCTTTTGTTGACTATGATGGCTACTCCATTTCTTCTGAGGGATCCTGCCTGCAGTAGTAGATATAATGGTCATCTGAGTTAAATTCACCCATTCCAGTCCATTTTAGTTTGCTGATTCCTAGAATGTTGACGTTCACTCTTGCCATCTCCTGTTTGACCACTTCCAATTTGCCTTGATTTATGGACCTAAAATTCCAGGTTCCTATGCAATATTGCTCTTTACAGCATCGGACCTTGCTTCTATCACCAGTCACATCCACAATTGGGTATTGTTTTTGTTTTGGCTCTATCCCTTCATTCTTTCTGGAGTTCTCCACTGATCTCCGGTAGCATATTGGGCACCTACTGACCTGGGGAGTTCCTCTTTCAGTATCCTATCATTCTGCCTTTTCATACTCTTCATGGGGTTCTCAAGGCAAGAATACTGAAGTGGTTTGCCATTCCCTTCTCCAGTGGACCACATTCTGTCAGACCTCTCCACCATGGCCCACCCATCTTGGGTGGCCCCACAGGGCATGGCTTAGTTTCATTGAGTTAGACAAGGCTGTGGTCCATGTGATCAGATTGACTAGTTTTCTGTGATTATGGTTTCAGTGTGTCTGCCCTCTGATGCCCTCTTTCAACACCCACCATCTTAATTGGGTTTCTCTTACCTTGGACATGGGGTATCTCTTCATGGCTGCTTCAGCAAAGCGCAGCCACTGCTCCTTACCTTGGATGAGGGGTATCTCCTTACTACCACCCCTCCTGACCTTGAACATGGAGTAGCTCCTCTAGGCCCCCCTGTGTGCTTTATGTATGCTTTAGTATACAAACTTTATCTTTCTCTTTTTGACTTACTTCACTCTGTATAACAGGTTCTAGGTTCATCCACTTCATTAGAAGTGACTCACATGTGTTCCTTTTTATGGCTGAGTAATATTCCATTGTGTATATGTATCACAACTTTTCTATCCATTCATCTAATGGACATCTATGTTTCTTCCATGTTCTAGCTATTGTACGTAGTGCCACAATGAACATTGGGGGTACATTTGTCTTTTTCAATTTTGAAAACCTATGGAATCTTATGAGGATCTTTAGCCTTCAGAGAAGCAGTGCATGGTCTTGATGCAGGGGGTCTTGCCTAGGAGTCCTTTGGTCCTGAAACCACTGATGGGTCTCTGAGCTGGGAGGAAATGGAGATGAAAAATGGCTCAGAGAGGTAAAGCTCTTAACTAGAGTTTTCTACCTGATATCTGGGACTACTAACTAGGTGGGCCCAAATCTTTGGGTTTTAATTACACTTGGGTGATTATTAGATCTTTTATTTCTGAACACAAACCCATTCATCTTTCCCACAAATTCTGATATTTCCCTTTTTTTTAAAAAATTTTTTTATGGAAAGGCTTATGGGTTTTCCAGGGAATGGAAGCTCCTATGCTGGTTTTGTTATTTTTCTAAGCCTCATGTCTTTTGATTTTATTTATTTATTCATTTTTGGTTCTGCTGGATCTTAATTGCCATGTGGGCTTTTCTCTAGTTGTAGCGTGCAGGAGTCTCACTGTGGTGGCTTCTCTTGTTGTCAAGCACAGGCTCTAGGGCAATACCAGGCTCTAGGGCGATACCAGGCTCTAGAGCACACGCTCAATAGTTCTGACACACAGGTTCAGTTGCTCTGAAGCATGTGGAATCTTCCTAGATCAGGGATGGAACCTCTGTCTCCTGCATTGGCAGGTAGATTCTTTACCACTGAGCCACCAGCGAAGCCCCTATGCTTTTCTTGATGGTGGTATATTCAGTGTGTAGCAACATCTCTTGGCCTTTTGGTGGTCCTTAAGGAAAGAGGGACCTAAAAAAAGGAGTATGAATGTAGTTACTATAAACAATAATGAAGCCTGAAATATCTCCTTAACTTTAGGCAGGGCAAGGAACTCTTCAAGCACCTTCTGTTTGTGGATTTTCAAAATGTGTGTGTGCGTGGAAATGGGAAGGGGAGGGTTTCTCATTAATTTTGGTGGACACCTACTTCCAGTTTTCCTGCTGGAGCTAAAGCAGCTATTACCTCATATTTTACATGGGAAGGCACTGAAACAGGTTGAATACGTTGCCTACCACCATACAGCTAGTGGTGAAACAGTGTCATCCCAAACTAGGAGTCTGACTCCTGAGCCTGTGTTGTCCTGTATGCAGTACTGAGCTGCTTCTATTGGGATGCATGCATGCATGCCAAGTTGATTCAGTTATGTCTGACTCTTTGGGACCCTCTGGACTGTAGCCCACCAGGCTCCTCTGTCCATGGAATTCTCCAGGCAAGAATACTGGAGTGTGTTGCCAAGCCCTCCTCCAGAGGATCTTTCTGATACTTGTTCTTATATGCAAGGAGAAGGCAATTCCAGATACACCTTTGGTCTTGTTGGGAGGAGTCTCTCAAGGGAAGTTCTTAAAATATTCTTGCTGTTGAAGATGATGTACATGAAACATTCTATAATCAAGCTTTAGGGCGGCTGTTCTCAGAGTTTGGCTCTCAGACCTGCAGCATCCTTATTACCTGGGAACTTGTTAGAAATGCAAACCCCCGCCCCCCAACCCCCACGCTCTTTCTAGACCAATTCTGGAAAGTTAGAAACTCTGAGGGGATGGAGTTAAACAAGCTCCAGGTGATTCTGATGGAAGATTGAGGCTGGCTTCTGCTTTAAGCCACTCCTCCCATTGGCATTGCTACTTTAGTGCTAATTTTTAAAAAGGGGTTAGTTGTTGACCACGATTGCCATCCTGTATGTAAATTCTGAGGTAGCTTCGTGATTTCCTTGTGTCCCCTACTTGCTGCCCCATGAAAGCTGAAATGAGTCCAGCCAGGAAGTGCCACCTAGAGACAAGACCCACCTTGTAGAAAAGAACTGAGTTTTCATCTTCTCATTGGGTATTTGCTTGGTTCCTTACTGTTTTTAAACTTGTAAATGATGCCTATAATAAGCTTACCAACTTTTATACAAATGACCTTGCTGGGGTTTTAGTATTTTCACAGTACAGGATGGACTTAGGGTCTAAGAGAGGTTGAACATTAAGGTTACTGGTAATTGCTATGAATTTTAGAAAAGTATATATATTTCTCTTTCTGTAAGAAATTTAAAACTATAGAAGAAGAGGAAGGGAATAAGGATTTATTTCTATTATCCACACTTGCTGGCATTTTGGTTGTTTTGTCTTTCCCTAAAAATCTGTGCACACCTGCACATGCACACTTTTCTCTATGACTAAATAGCTTTGAATCCTGGTTCCTCCTTAGTTTTCTAAGGTTAACATTTATTCATTGGAGAAGGAAATGGAAACCCACTCCAGAATTCTTGCTTGGAGAACCCCATGGACAGAGGAGCATGGTGTGCTACAGTCTATGGGGTTGCAAAGAGTCGGACATGGCTTAGTGACTGAACAACATTTATTCATAGCATTAAATAATATTCAACACATGGTATTTAATTTTAAGTAGTGAGTCTTTGAGTCTTTCAGAGAAGGCAATGGAACCCCGCTCCAGTACTCTTGCCTGAAAAATCCCATGGATGGAGGAGCCTGGTGGGCTACAGTTCACAGGGTCACTAAGAGTTGGACACGACTGAGCAACTTCACTTTGCTTCTTGTCCTGCATACAGATTTCTCAGGAGACAGGTCAGGTGGTCTGGTATTCCCATCTAAGAATTTTTCACAATTTGTTGTGATCTACACAGTCAAAGGCTTTGGCATAGCCAATAAAGCAGAAATAGTTTTTTTTGGAACTCTCTTGCTTTTTCTTTTTTTTTTCCGGGCCAGGCAGCCCAGGGCCACTGTGCTCTCATCGGATGGGGAGCTCACGCAGGACACCAGGGGGAAGACTCTCGGGAGCGATTCACCTTCTGAGGAGACGGTGACCAGGAGTCCTTGGCCCCAGGTATTGAAATAGTCACAGTCTCTCTTGCTTTTTCGATGATCCAACAGATGTTGGCAATTTGATCTCTGGTTCCTCTGCCTTTTCTAAAACCAGCTTGAACATCTGGAATTTCACTGTTCATGTGCTGTTGAAGCCTGTATTGGAGAATTTTGAGTGTTACTTTGCTAGCTTGTGAGATGAGTGCAATTGTGTGGTAGTTTGAACATTCTTTGGCATTGCCTTTCTTTGGGATAGGGATGAAAACTGACCTTTTCCAGTCCTGTGGCCACTGCTGAGTTTTCCAAATTTAGGATATCTCCAAATACCCCAAATGTGGGGACATCTGGTATCTCCTTATGGCCACTCCAGCCCCACAGAGTGCCACTTTGTTATAAGATAGGCCCCATTTTTCCAAAGCAGCCCATTTTCCCATCATAGTTTATTGAATAATTCTCCCTCTTCCCCATTATTCAAAATCAGTGGCCTAGTTTATGAACCGTGTCTAGCTGGGGACTAGACTGTCTAGTCTGCTGAGACTCTCCCTGGCGATGTCCTCACTGCCCTGCACTGCAGCCTCTGGGGTGAGCTCTGAATTTCTTTCCCCCCTCATCCCAGAGGCTAGCAGTTTGGGGGTGAGTGCAGGACCTATCCCCAGAGATGACGGTGGGGCAGGGTCTTGGACCAGATGCACTTGGCCCATTAGGGAGTGATTACATCCTCAATCCCCTGATGCTGACCACATCTCAGTCAGTAAACTGTCCCCTTGTAGAGGGAGTGTGAATGTGGAAACTGTCTCTGGTGTCAAGTCAGTCTCTCCAGAGACTTCTGTCAGAGAAGCTGAGGACATGAGGGGTTTGTGAACTGGCTGAGTGCTGAGATGGTTTAGGGAGGTGATCCTGTTGAAAACTCACTGAATCAGCTTGAGAGGTGTCAACTAGTGTTCATTCAAATGTGTCAAGCAGATAATTTGCCTTTCTGATCCCAACACTTGTTAATACCCTTCCTTTGTATACCCTTTGTAAAACAAATAGATGGTCAGATGTTTCTCAGAATAGGTTTAGTCAGGATCATCAAGGAATTGCAATTCCATACCTGTAATCATGGTGAGCCATCTGCAGTTCTTCTAAGTGCTAGAGACGGAGAACTTTTTTATGGAGGGGAAAAGAAGTTGGGAGGGCTATAGTATACAGACTCCATAGCTTTCATTGGCTGAGTCAATTGGCAAGGGCCAGTAAAGAAGAGGAGTCTTTCTTCATCCTGTTGGGTGCTGCTATCAAAGTTAGCAACCTCATCCATCAAAGTTAGCAGAGGCTTTCTATTGGGGCCCACAAGGGGTAACTCAGGAACTCTGCTGTGGTGATGGCTGCTCTTTGTCTGGCGGGACATCTTTAGAGCAACACAGATCCTCTCAGTTGGCCCCTCAGCAGCCTTGGGAGGTGTTACTCCCATTCACCAGAGGCCCATACCCAGAGGTTTTGTGGCTAGTCCAAGGTTGTAACAAATCAGAAAGTGGCAACATCTAGATTCTACACAGGAAGAGTTCCACCTGAGGCACATTGAGTGGAATTTTTTTTCTCATTTAATTAAATAGTAATAAAATGCATAAAATAGAAAATTTACCATCTGAACTATTTTTAACCATCTGGTTCAGTGTTTTTAAGTACATTCACATTATTGTGCAACCAATTTCCAGAACTCATCTCATCCTGTATTAGTGTGCTGTCAAAGATTAACTCCCAACTCCCCTTCCCCCCAGCCCCTGACAACCACAGGCCCACCTTGTTTCTCTCTGAACCTGACTGCTCTCAGTACCTTCATGTAAGTGGAATCAAGCAGTGTTTTGTCATTTGTGATACACCGTGCTGTGCTTAGTCACTCAGTGGTGCCTGACTCTCTGTGACCACACAGACTATACAGCCCGCCAGGCTCCTCTGTCCCTGGGGATTCTCCAGGCAAGAATACTGGAGTGTATTGCCATACCTTCCTCCAGAGGAATCTTCCCCACCCAGGGAAGATCAAACCCAGATCTCCTGCACTGCAGGTGGATTGTTTACCATCTGAGCCACAAGGGAAGCCCGCAAATACTGGAGTGGGTAGCCTATCCCTCCTCCAGGGAATTTTCCTGACCCAGGAATCGAACCAGGGTCTCTCCGCATTGAACACGAATTCTTTACCAGCTGGGAACCAGGGAGGCCCTCATCCTGTATAAGTGTATTATCAAACACTAACTCCCCTTCTCCCCTGTCCCCTTCCACCCAGCCCCTGACAACCACAGGGCCACTTTGATTTTTTTTTAAATTGGAGGCTAATTACTTTACAGTATTTTTGCCATACATTTACATGAATCAGCCATGGTTGTACATGTGTTCCCCATCCTGACCATCCCACCCCATCTTATCTCTCAGGGTCATCCCAGTGAACCAGCCCTGAGTGCCCTGCCTCATGCATTGAACCTGGACTGGCAATCTGTTTCACATATGATAATATACATGGTTCAATGCTATTCTCTCAAATTATCCCACCCTTGCCTTTTCCCACAGAGTCCAACAATCTGTTCTTTACATCTGTGTCTCTTTCGCTGTCTCACATATAGGATCATTGTTACCATCTTTCTAAATTCCATATATATGCATTAATATACTGTATTGGTGTTTTTCTTTCTGACTTACTTCACTCTGTATAATAGGCTCCAGTTTCATCCACGTCATTAGAACTGATTCAAATGCATTCTTTTTAATAGCTGAGTAATATTCCATTGTGTATATGTACCACAGCTTTCTTATCCATTAATCTGCTGATGGACATCTAGGTTGCTTCCATGTCCTGGCTATTGTAAACAGTGCTGCGATGAACACTGGGGTACACGTGTCTCTCTCAATTCTGGTTTCCTTGGTGTGTATGCCCAGGAGTGGGATTGCAGGGTCTTATGGCAGTTCTATTTCCAGTTTTTTAAGGAATCTCCACACTGTTCTCCATAGTGCCTGTACTAGTTTGCATTCCCCACAACAGTGTAAGAAGGTTCCTTTTTCTCCACACCCTCTCCAGCATTTATTGTTTGTAGACTTTTTGATAGCAGCCATTCTGACCGGCATGAGATGCTACCTCATTGTGGTTTTGATTTGCATTTCTCTGATGATGAGTGATGTTGAGCATCTTTTCATGTGTTTGTTAGCCATCTGTATGTCTTCTTTGGAGAGATGTCTGTTTAGTTCTTTGGTCCATTTTTTGATCGGGTCATTTATTTTTCTGGAATTGAGCTGCAGGAGCTGCTTGTATATTTTTGAGATTAATTCTTTGTCAGTTATTTCATTTGCTATTATTTTCTCCCATTCTGAAGGCTTTCTTTTCACCTTGCTTATAGTTTCCTTTGTTGTACAAAAGCTTTTAAGTTTAATTAGGTCCCATTTGTTTATTTTTGCTTTTATTTCCATTACTCTGGGAAGTGAATCATAGAGGATCCTGCTGTGATTTATGTCAGAGAGTGTTTTGCCTATGTTTTCCTCTAGGAGTTTTATAGTTTCTGGTGTTACATTTAGATATGTAATCCATTTTGAGTTTATTTTTGTGTATGGTGTTAGAAAGTGTTCTAGTTTCATTCTTTTACAAGTGGTTGACCAGTTTTCCCAGCACCACTTATTAAAGAGATTGTGTTTTCTCCTTTGTATATTCTTCACAGGGCCACCTTGTTTCTCTCTGAATCTGACTGCTCTCAGTACCTTCATGCAAGTGGAATCATGCAGTGTTTTGTCACACACTGTTTTACATCCCCTACCATCAGTGTGTAAGGGTTCCTGTTTGTCCACATCCTTGCCAAACCTTCTTTTCTCTTTTTTCCCCCTATAGTATCCCTCCTAATACATATGAGGTGATATCTCCTTGTGGTTTTGGTTTGTATTTCCTTAATGATTAGTGATGATGAGAATCCTTTCCTGTGCTAAAAGAATTTTAAAAAAGGCCTTTCAGGGTAGGTCCCAGTGCTAATTCCTTGAGTGTTTTCTGTAGGGAATGACTGTAGGATAAATGGGCTAACTTGTTTCAAACCTGTTTAATGGTGATGCCCACTGATAACTTTTGTTTTGGAAGGAGATTCAGACCTAGATATATTAATGGTCTTGGAAATGCTGAACTGAAGTGGAAAAGGAGATGGGGACAGATAGTTGAGGTACTGGGTCACCAGTACTACTGCTGGGACTAGAAACCAGTCTTTTGACTCCTGGACTGGGGTTCTTTAAGAGTACCTATCTACTAGAGTTAGCAAAATCTGAAGGTCAGTCTCTCTTACTGCTTCTTTAATAATTCATAGGCATTCACTTACTCAACATATAATTCTTGAGCATTTCCTCTGTAACCATATTATGCTGGGAATCATGCAATAAATAGGAGGATGGCTATCACCACTTTCAAGGGTGGTGACTATCTGGCCTTGGAAATTTCCTTACCCTGCAAAATCATTAAGATGATGCTAATCTTTGGGCTGTCTCTGCATATTAGTATCATTTAATAATGCATAGTGGATTTGAATAGGTTTGGGGGAGGATCCTCTGTACAGTTGCTTTTTTTCCTTTTATAGTTAATAATTTTCAGAGAGATGATTTGATATTATATAACTATTATACATGCTGTCACTTCAGTCATGTCTGACTCTCTGTGACCCTGTGGACTGTGGCCCGCCAGGCTCCTCTGTCCATGGGATTCTCCAAGTGAGAACACTGGAGTGGGTTGCCGTGCCCTTCTCCATAAATATTGTGCTCTATATCAAAGTTTCACCCACTAGATTTTTCTTCAGTGGAAAATTTTCTGCCTCTATTGTTCCTTCTAAATTTCTTTGCATTTTATTAAGCAAGATATTTCCCTTCTCTCCTGTTTATGGAACAGTAAACATAATGTATTTTGTTATTTAATGGGTTACACTTTTTCATGGTTCCGTGATTTTTAAAAAAGTTTGGATACTTCCCTTTTATCCTTCTGTCTTTCCTTCTTATGATACATCCTCAGCCACTGTGGAGAAGAAGACTTGTATCCCAAGACCACTTTTGTCCTAGTGACATGGAAGTTCTCTCAGTTTCTAGAATGTCTTGGGACTCCCCAGCCCTACAGAATTTCTTCCCTAGCCCACTATACCCACCTCCTAATCAGTAGCTGGTCCACCTCTATCTCCATTTAGGGCCCTTCTCCATAGTGACACCAAAATTAACTTCCTAAAACTCTAATCATGTACATTTTAGGCATAAAAATTGTTTTCCCCTGTCAGATCAATTCATATGTAGTGCTAGTTAGAACTGTTAATAATATACTTCTGAACCTGTATTCTAGCCTCATCACTACCATCTTCATAAAGTACACTCTGTTTTTCTGGGTTCAGAATGTCTTACTGTTTCTTACAGACTGCATTTCAGAGTGGTTCTGCTTTTATTCTTGATTTTCCATATGATCACCCTGCCACTCATCTAATCATATGCTGATTGGTTTAGGCCTTAGGCCACTGCTCCTCTCTGAGATAATCACTGTGGCCAGAGGATGAGTCCTCTGAGGGACCAGGGGCTCTCAATACCTACTGCCTGTCAGAACCACCTCTCCCTCCAGAGATCCCAGTCTCGTGGCTGTAGGTGTATATGGGCATCAGAGAGACTTCCCAGGTGATTCTAATGTGTAACCAGGTTTATGAAGCAGTGACTTTGGCCAATCCGAGACCCTACTAGTGGCTGCCACTCACTGGGGGTGGGGTGGGTGGAAGTTGGGAGGAAACTACGGCTTCCTACAGTACAGTTACAGTTGTGCTGCTGTGCTCTGTTGATTGAGCAAAAGCCTTTTGAGGGCTACCCTGCTTTCAGCAATATTTTAAACTTAAAATTACATTTTTATGAATCCATCTCCTACATAACTTTGAAAAAGAGCATCACATATTTTCTTGACATCCCATTTGTTTTCATTTACAGGTAAAACTAAGTGAGCATGTGCTCCAGGGATTGCCTTCCAACACTTCTTTGTGGTTTTTGTCCACTGGATGGAAATCTCATGTCCATGCACTAGCTGCCAGCTTTCCTCTGCCTCCCATAGAGATGACAGGGGACTGAGGGGTCATGGTAGGTACAGGAACATTGATAGAAGTGGAGTGCTATGCACTGTTGCTTCCTTGCAGCACCCAGAGTCTTGGAATATTACCTGTAATTGTGTGTGTGTCCATGTGCACACACAAACACACATACAGGCATAGCTGTCCCAAGTGACTGTGGGTAACAGGGAAGACAGCCTGTGATCCCACCTACAGAGTGCAAGTGAGGAGTGGTGGCCAGGTGAGCTCCCTAGGTGTCATCACAGGCACTTTTGTTGGCAGGATCTGATCCCTTTATTTTTTTTTTTTGGAAGAAGGATTTTAGTATCTTGTTTTTAAAATACTGAAATATTTATGTTTTTCCTTCTGGCTTACTTCACTCTGTATAATAGGCTCCAGTTTCATCCACCTGATTAGAACTGATTCAAATGTATTCTTTTTAATGGCTGAGTAATACTCCACTGAGGGTGGGAAGATTTGGGAGAGTGACATTGAAACATGTAGAATATCATGTAAGAAACGAGTTGCCAGTCCAGGTTCGATGCGCGATACTGGATGCTTGGGGCTGGTGCACTGGGACGACCCAGAGGGATGGTGTGGGGAGGGAGGAGGGAGGAGGGTTCAGGATGGGGAACACATGTATGCCTGTGGCGGATTCATTTTGATATTTGGCAAAACTAATACAATTATGTAAAGTTTAAAAATAAAATTAAAATAAAACTCAACATTCAAAAAACGAAAAAAAAATAAAATAAAATACTGAAATATGGTTGATTTACAATATTGGGTTAGTTTCAGGTATACAGCAAAGTGATTCAATTACACACACACACACACACTTTTTCAGATTCTTTTCTATTATAGGCTGTTACAAGATCTTGAGTACAGTTCCCTGTGCTATTCAGTAGGTCCTTGCTGTTTATCTAATTGTTATATATAATAGTGTGTATCTGTTAATCCCAGACTCCTAATACAGCTCTCCCTCCTTTCCTCTTTGATAACCATAAGTTTCTATTCTATGTCTGAGTCTGTTTCTGTTTTGTAAATAAGCTCACCTGTATCATATTTTAGATCCCACATATAAGTGATGTCGTATGATATTTATCTTTCTGTTCCTGACTTACTTCACTTAGTATGATCCCTAGCTCCATCCATCTTGCTGCAAGTAGCACTGTTTCATTCCTTTTTTAATATATTTATCTTTGGCTGTGCTGGGTCTTTGTTGCTGTGTGGGTTTTTCTCTAGTTGTGGTGAGAGGGGGCTACTCTCTAGTTGCAGTTCTTGGACTCATTGCGGTGATGTCACTCGTGGAGCACATGCTCTAGGGCATGTGGCCTTTAGTAAGCAGTTGTAGCTTGTGGGCTCGAGAGAGCGCGTTCCATAGTTGAGATGCACCAGCTTAGTTGCTGCACATGTGGAATGTGGGATCTTTTCAGATCAGAGATCAAACCTGTATCTCCTGCATTGGGAGACATATTCTTCACCACTGAGCCACCAGGGAAGCCCTCATTCTTTTTAAAAAATATTTTATTTATTTTTGGATGTGCCGGGTCACAGTTGTGGTTTGCAGGCTTAGTAGTTGTAGCATTTAGGCTTAGTTGCTCCGTGGCATGTGGAATTTTAGTTCCCTGACCAGGAATTGAATCTGCATCCCCTGCATTGGTAGGTGGATTCTTAACTACTGGACCACCAGGGGGGGTCCCATTTCTTTTTTTGTTTTTGTTTTAAATGACTGAGTAATCCATTATCTCTCTATATATATGCACCACATCTTTATCCATTCATCTGTTGATGGATATTTAGGTTGTTTTCATGTCTTGTCTATTGTAAATAGTGTTTCTATGAACATTGGGGTGCATGTATCTTTTTGAATGAAAGTTTCTGTCTTCTGGATAACCCAGGAGTGGTTATAGCTGTATCACATGGTAACTCTATTTTTAGATTTTTAAGAAACCTCCATAATGTTTTCCATACTGGCTGTACCAATCTGCATTTCCACCAACAGTGTAGCTCCACACCCTCTCCAGCATTTGTTATTTGTGCTTTTATGATGATGGCCATTCTGACCAAACCTCATTGTGGTTTTGATTTTTACTTCTCTAATAGCAGTATAGAGCATCTTTTTGTGTGCATGTTAGTCAATGTATGGCTTATTTGGAGAAATGTCTATGTCTTCTACCCATTTTTTGATTGGGTTGTTTTTGTTTTTGTTTTGTTTTGTTTTTGAAATGAGTTATATGAACTGTTTGTATATTTTGGAAATTAACCCCTTGTTGGTCATTGCATCATTTGCAAATATTTTCTCCCAGTATTTAGGTTGCATTTTCATTTTGTCTTCTGTGCTGAGCAAAAGCTTTTAAGTTTAATTAGGTTCCCATTTGTTTATTTTTGAATTTGTTTCCTTTACTCTAGGAGATAGATCCAAAAAATATTGCTGAGATTTATCCCAGCGTGTACTGCCTATATTTTCCACTAAGAGTTTTATTAAGGTCTTACATTGAGATTTTAATCCATTTTTAGTTTATTTTCACATATGGTATTAGACAATTTGTCATTTTATTCTTTCACATGTAGCTATCCAGTTTTCCCAGTACCACTTATTGAAGAGACTGCCTTTTTCCTATTGTATATTCTTGCCTATTCTTTGTCCTAGATTAACTGACCATGAGTAGTGCATGGGTTTATTTCTGGACCTGATCCCTTTAAACTATATACAAGCTGGCCTTCCATATCCCACACACACTTCATTCTTTTTTTGTGACCAGGGAACTAAGAGTGCAGACATAAGACACAGCCCCAGGGCTGCTTGTAGCATGTGAGAGAAAAGAGGTCCTGCCTGTTCACTGTCCTCAGGACCTCTGCCTTGCTAAATGTGAGTCCACTTCTGAGAAGACCCTTCTGGAGTGGCTTGCAGCTGGTTATCAAAACAGGTATGAATGGTTTACCAAAAAGGAAACATATCTGCCTTAAATGCCTGCCTGTGCAGCCTCAAAGCAGACAAAAGTCTCATTAGCATAGGAGGTATAAAGCCACCTGTTCAAATAATTCAGATCAATAGTGAGAAACAGCCTTGGGAAGAAGAGAATCCCAAACCAGTGCAAATACTGAAACACTGAATACTTCATAGTAAGGAAGTGTTTCCCTGTTTGTAATGCAAAATGCAAAATGCAATAGTTTCAGCAGCCTATTTGATTCCATCAGATTTTGTAACATTCTGCAAATAGAAACATGGGACAAAAATTCAGTTTCCTCTAGTCTGGAAATCCTGATTTGAGGTAATGGGTGAGCAGAATGGGTTCTGTTCATGAGCATAGCGGATATGCTGTATCTCTGGTTGTTGTTACTGCCTGTTTACATCCCAACAGAACAAAACATGATTTCATCAGTATCAATTGTCAATATTTTTGAAATATTTTTATTTCATGAAGTAAAAGTGGTGGGGGTGGTGGTTGGGGGCAGGGAGGAGTACGAACCACTACAGAAAAAGGAGCCAAGAGAAACTTGACTTGGGAAGAGTGAGTGGGAGATCAAAGGGCTATAGTGGCAGAGCTGGTAGGGGAGGACCAGAGCCCGCAGTGTGGGAACAGAGCCCATGGATGCATCGGGATGTGGGGAAAGAAGGGACCAGACTGCCTTTAAACCAGGGAAAGAGGCCTCTGCCCTGAGCCTCACACTTTAGAGGACCCCAGTCTAGCCCTTTAGCCCTCCAGTATACATGGGGTGAAGCCTCTGAGAGCCAAGCAGACACACCTGTCCAGAGCCCTCTCCTCCAGACGCTCACTTGGCCAAGTGTGGCCAAGCAGCATCAGTATTCTCTGGATGGAGGTGAAAAATGCAGGCTCCCAGGCCTGCCCTCTGACCATAGCATGTTAACAAGAGTCTGCAGCCTCACAAGATCCCCCTAGGGATTACTGGCACCTTAAAGATCCAGAAGCACTGATGTAGACACTCAGGGTACCCAGGATCCCAGAATGACCTGCCCCAATGGTCCCAACTCACTTCAACAGCCTGTATGGGCCTGTTGCCTGAGTCCATCCTCCCTTGGGCAACAGCACCAGGCAACTCCTCAGGCATGAGTAGTCCTGGGCCTGGGAAGCCCGTCTTCCAGGGCAGAGTGGGGTGGACAGCATGTTTGAAAGAGCTTAATTTACTGGATCCTTGACAGCAGTAAGTATTGTCTGTTATAATCCTTATGATTTGGAGAACACAATATGCCCTTATTATTTTCACTGTATTTGCTATAAAACAGGGAAGGAAAAACAGTAGTGGTAGTAATTTAGTTGCTAAGTTGTGTCCAACTTTTGCGAGCCCATGGACTGTAGCCTGCCGAGTTCCTCTGTCCATGGGAATCTCCAGGCAAGAAGACTGGAGTGGGTTGCCATGTCCTTCCCCAGGAGATCTTCTTGACCCAGGAATCAAACCCGGGTCTCCTGCATTGCAGGCAGATTCTTTACTGACTGAGCTATGAGGGAACTAATGTGTTTTATAATCCTTGTGACTTGGAGAACACAATATCCCCTTATAATTTTCATTGTATTTTCCATAAAACAACAAGGAAGAAAAAAATGTAAATATTTAGTAAAAGAAATCTGCAAATTTCAGTAGAACTTTAAAGTGACCAGAGATGTTAATCTGTTAGGTGAAATCAGACATCCCTGTTTCTCAGCATTATCTCCAATTGTCAAGATGAACTTTCTGAAAATGGTTTCCTACTTGGAGGAATCATTAACCTTCTCCTGTGTGTCCTTGTGTGTTGGCTTCATTACTACACATACAGATAGTATCAAAGCAGCAGCCATACTTTCTTACAAAGCCCACCTGTGCAGAGTCAGAGCCATTAAACTAGTCTTTAAAAAAATTAAGGAAAAAGTGTTGGTCTATTTTCATATTAAGAAAAGGCCTACCAGAATAAACCTGACTGGCACAACTCCAGGTAGAAATATCTATATATTACAGGAAAAGATAAGTCTTTTGGAGAAAATGAACTTATACCAGAACGCATGCTTTGGAGGAGTCTACAGCGATTCTGATGAGCAGTGGTTTGTGTTCCCACTGCCCCTGGAGGCCCCAGGCACCCACTCCTCACTGCAGCTCCGCTATTGGCAGAACCTCAAAACACAGGGGATCCCACAGGGGCCCCTCCCTCTAACAACAGTGGATTGAATGGTTCACAGGTGAGTCTGTATTTGGTATTATTTTTATACCCATCAAAAGAAATCACCTAAGGCTGTAGGCTGCCTCTGTGAAAAGTAATTTTGTTAGCAGAAAGCACCTTGACCTCCACATGCTCCCTAAAGAGGCTGTGCATATTTCTGTGTTTTCACCCCAAACTAGACCAGAGCCCTGCAGCTTGCAGGGAGCTGTGTAAATGATACAAAACTAAAACTTGTCTTAACCTTTGTCATTGATATTTTTAAAGAGGACAGGCCAGCTTTTTTGTACAATGTCTTCAAATGTGTTGTCTGTTAATTTAATTTAGGCTATCATTTTTTTTTCTTCTTTTGGAAGCAAGGGAAATAATACCATAGAAATGATAGTTACTATCTCATACATCAAGAGGCAAGGGTGTCAGTCAATCCATTACTGGTCAAGTTAATTCTGGTCACTTGGTTAGGATTCTGCCTGCCAGGTTTTTCCCCTTTAAACATACAATTCCTCCCTTATTAACTAATTAATCTGGAAAGATACTTTTAGTCTATGCAAAATTCCATCTCCCCCACCTTCCAAATACTCACTTGATATCCATTTATCAGCCAATATTGAATTTTGTGAGTTACTTGTGACAATTATGACTATGCTTTTTGTCAATTTTTCTCCATTTGTTAGTTGGCATTCTACTGCAGGAAGGAGCTTGCCCTTCCTATTTTATATTTAATTAGAATCAGTATAAACTCATAGATTTAAAAAATTTGTGTTATATGAAGTTTTAAAATCCTCAGTCCTTTGCTGATTGTTCTTTATACCATTTCAAATGTGATATAATTTCTGTCTACATAGTCTGAAAATTTTAATTTTAAAAATGTTTTTCATTTTTTTAAGTAAAATTAAGTATGATTAGCTTTTGGATCAAACACTGGTTTGGAATACCCAAAGCTTCCATTTATTGGAATGGATAATTGTGAGTTGGCTAGTTTTATGAGCATGGTTACTGATTGAGAAGAATACATTTGAATCAGTTCTAATGAGGTGGATGAAACTGAGAAGAATGAATTTTCATCAAAACCATACAAGGTAAGCTTACTATAAAATATTATTAGTGTATCTAAACCTTGATCATGGTTCTTGAAAAAACATACAACCCCAATTTGACTCCCAGGGTAAATTAGATGGGTGTGGAATATAGTATGGAGGTTTCACAGGGCTTGGGATATAGTATTCCTTCTATTAATTTTTTTTTTAATTCAAATAAGCATACATTTCTCTCAGGTTTTCAAAGCATACACTGCTGTTATAATGTTTGAAAAAAATGAGGTAAATTTCCTTAGAACATTAGATTTAAAAATCAAAAGCTCATCAATCCCTAGTCCTTCCGTTTTTAAAGGAAAATCAGCAGCTCATACAGAAAACCTTGTGTTTTCTGAAGAGCTTCTAAAGTGACCTAATGTGTTTCCAGGTACCTTCTTCAATATAAAGACCATGCTGTTGATTCAAGAATAGAATAGATGTAAGCATATGCACAGTACTGTTGTTAGACTTAAGGGGAAAAAAATCTCTTGAGAAGGAATTTATTTTTTATGCCATTAAAATATTTCTAATGTATAGTGGAAAGCCTGTATGGTTTAAAGATTAATATTAATAAAAGGGATGTGTTGAGAGCTAATCACATATCCAATATTGTTCTAAGCAGTGCTTCCCAATTGTCTGGGGTTAAGAATCAGTTTTATTAAAATGTTCAGCCAACGCAAACTAACCAATGATCCCACTGTGCTGCCGACGGCTGCTCACGGCTAATGAGCAGCTCCACCATGTGTACCTCCCCTGTAAGTGTGATACTCACGCTGGTCTCTGGCCTGTTCAGGATCCCATCCATCCTGAGTGTAGATCTTTTTAAAATAGTGAACAGCTGTGAGTTTCTAACTTTTTTGAAATTCCTATACTTATTTTTAACATAGTTACAAACAGCTTATGGACTGGTACTAGCCCACAGACTATATTGTGACTGTTACTGTCATATTTAATCTTTGCAACAGCCCTCTGGGGGCTTAGATGGTAAAGAATCTGCCTGCAATGCAGGAGACCCAGGTTCAAACCCCCTGGAAAGGGGAATGGCTACCCACTCCAGTATTCTTGCCTGGAGAATATCATGGACAGAGGAGCCTGGCAGGTTACAGTCCGTGGCGTCACAGAGTCAAACACGACTGAGCAACTAACACTTTCCTTTTCTGAGAAACAGACCAGCCTTCTACTTTTCAAAGAAATTGAGGCACACTGGGATTCCCAACCTTGAGAGCCCACGATTAACAGGTAGCAGAACTTGTATCCAAACCCAGTCAGTGCCCAGTGGAGCTAGTATCTGTCCCTGGAAGGCTGACTCCAGAGCTTGTGTTCCTGCCTCTGTGCTTGTGTCATTTTTAACCACATGTGAAGACAGAACAGTTTGGGTTAGGCCAACAGATGAGGACCTCCTCAAATACATCTTCTACAGTCTACAAACCTCCTCCATCTATACACATACTTCTCTCCTCTCCTGGTAATTAATCACCAAGGTCAATGATTCCATCCTTTCTTTTCTTAGATACTTTTTTGTCCATCATCCCAACCAAAGCAGATGTTCAAAGGCAGGAACTATATTCATTTTCCAGATGAAGAAGCTGAGATTCAGAATTTAAGATATTTACCTAAGCATGTACCTAAGGCTACATGGCTATAGGGTGAAAAAGTGAAAGTGTTACTCAGTCATATGCAACTCTTTGCAACTCCATGGACTGTAGCCCTCCAGGTTCCTCTGTCCATGGAATTCTCCAGCAAGAATACGGGAGTGGGTTGCCATGCCCTTCTCTAAGGCATCTTCCCAACCCAGGGATGGAACCCAGGTCTCCTGCAGTGCAGGCAGATTCTTTACCATTTACCAGAACCCATTTCATCAAGGATGGTGCCAGTTTATTGACCTGACACCTTGGCTATTTATTGCTTTCCTTTCACTCTCAACTGTCCCACTTCTGACAGTACATTCTTTGGGCACCCACACTGTTATTGAGTGGCAAAGAACTGGCATTCAGACCTGTGTGACTGGCTCTAAAACCAGGGCTTTCTGTTATCCCAAACTAGCTCTTAGAATGTCAAAATTATAAAGTTAAGAAGGAAGGTTTGCTCTTGGTCAACAGTCATTCAGCAAACATTTATTGTGCACTCACTATGTGACAGTGACTGTGCTGGAAGATGTAATTACAAAGTGAATAGGGTACAGTTCCAAGTCTCTAGAAGCCCATGGTTTTAAGACCTGCAGACTCCAGTCAGGGCAGGCTATGTAAATTACGGGACCAGGTGCAAAATGGAAAAAGGAGGGCCCCTTGTTTAAAAATTATCTCAAGATGGCAAAAACAGAACACTAACCAAGTGTTCTTAATAAATGAGAGGTGGCTAGAGTATAACAGAAATACGAGTTACCTAGGATGAGGATTGACCTTAAGGTGGCTACAACTGACCCTGTGGATATCTCCCCTACATGGGCCTTGGCTTTTTTAGACCAGAGATCATTAAGGAGAATTACTTCCTCATTTTGACTTAACTGTAAGTAACCAAGAGTTCCCCCCACAGCACATCCTTATCACCTACCTCTGGAGCTGTGACACATGCTGTGGGGGGACATGGAGACGTGCTGTCCTCACTTCCCTTCAAGGACTTGTTGTTCAGCTGCTGGAAGTGCTGCCAGTGGGCAGTCTTCAGTCACCAGTTTTTCTGAAGGCAGCTTCTATGCAATGACCTGTCCAGGTAGAGATATAAAGCCCTGGCCAGTGGACATGTCAGGATAACCTTGAAAGGCCATCTTCACTCCAGAGCCCCCACAGGGTCAGATAAGGTTGCCTGGCCAATATTCCAGCTTGACTTTTTCCCTCTGTATCCTTATCCCATTTCTTCCCTCTTCATTCCACAAGTGTTGATGCCAGGGGCACCCCTAATACGCATGCCAACACTTAGCAGCATCCACGTCTGCATCTCAGAGAACCAACCTGCACGAGGTATCAAAAAACATTCCAGTACTTGGGGAGGATTTTTATTTGAACATTACTGTTTATATATATAACATTTTTAAATTGCCAAATAAAATGGTGGAAACAAGGATTTGTGAATGTGGTTACCTTTGGTTTAAAACCCTCAATCTAAAGTTGTCTGACCAAAATGAAAGTTATATATTAATAATAAAAGAAAACTATCATGTTGAACTATATGAAAGTACCATTTTATAGGTTAAAAAAAAGGCTGAATGATAGCAGTTACATACACAGAGTTCAATCTAACAGAAAAAATCGATTAACATTTAAATTTAGAGAACTTTACACTTATTAATAACTCATGGATAAAATATATAATTAATGAATCAAATTAGAAATCAGAAACTACATAATACTATGGTTATTGATCAGTGCCAAGTACCAAAACTTGTAGGCTGCAGCTAAAGTGGGACTTAGGGGGGAAAAAAAGGCTCTATGTAGTATATAAAAAGAAGTAAGTTAAAAATTAATGTTTCCAATTTAACAAATTAGAGAAAAAAATCTCAAATGTGGAGGGAAATAAAGAATAATATGAACTAGAAAACAAAAAAAAAACTAGAGAGATTCAATCAAGCCAAAAAAATTGATTCTTTGAAAATAGGAAAAAGTCATGTAAGACTATTCATAAAAGACTCAAAGAAAATTAAAAAGCATTAAACCACAGTTATAGATGCTGCAGAAATTAAACATAAGATATTGTGAATAACCTTATGCTAATCAAGCTTAAAATTCACTAGGAGTGAATTTTAATTCACTTAAAATTCACCTTAATTTTAAATTTAAATTTTAATTCACTTAAAATTCACTTAATTCACCTTTAATTCACCTTAAAATTCTAGGAGTGAAACAGATTCACTCCTAGAGAAATGAAACTTAACCAAAATTAACTCTGTAGAAATAACAAACTGAATAGTCCTAAAATAATTACCAGAAATTAGCCAGACATTGATGGTTACACAGCATACTGAATATGATTAGTGCCACTGCAACTGTATCTTCAAAAACAGTTATGTGGCAAATTGTTATACATATTTCATGATTTAAAAAATGTAAAAAAATCCTCAATCTAGAAGATAATAGATCATACATATTTTCTTATTTACCAAATCACCTAGAAGGGCTCCTATTTTCAAAAAGTATATTTCTCTCCCTTCTCTTTTAAAATATATAATGTTGTCCTTCTGTATTTTTTCTTTTCCCTGGAGGAAGGATGCCCTGCTCTCATATAATGTCACTTAAACTAATCTACATTTTTTTGTTTTTCCCATTTTCTCTGTACTGTTTTAACCAGAGGTCTTTGGGTAGGATAATAGAGCCCAGTCCTGTTAAAAGAAGTGGTGAGACAAAAAGGCAACTTCACATAGTCTTCAAGTAAATAGAATCCTGTCTAATATAATTGGACAGCAGTATATAATTTGGGGAGAAGCCAAAATCATCTGTGATGACTTCAAATTGTACCTTAGAGAATGAGCTTTGGCTCTGGAGTCGCTCAAGGCACAAAACTTTGTAGACAGCTTTTGCTGGTGGCCTGCATCTCTGATTTGGATAAGAAAAAAATAGTATTATATACAAATAAAAATTGCAAGAGCTTGGGATCAAATTAAGATTTTGTATCTGTAAATATTTGTTGCTGGTGTAAGGAAAATACAATACAGCTTATGCAGTGCAAAAACTATTGGATAAATGCCTTTAGAATAGATGTGACCTTATGGTAGAATTACAATGCTGACTCCAAAAGTAAGTCTGAGGGCTGTCCATTGAAAGCCTTCATAATCACCTGGTCACTGTGAGTGCTATCTGGCTATTTTCTTTTAAAGTGCACCTGAGGAGAAAAAAGACAAAAACAACATGTTTAGAAGTTTTAAGGTCCTCCTCTCTAAGGCAATGTATTTCTAGGCTTCCCCAGTGGTCTAGTGGTAAGAATTCACTTGCCAAAGCAAAGGGACACAGGTTTGATCCCTGGTCCAGGAAGATCCTGCATGCCGTGAAACAACTGGGCTCATGCACTACAACTACTGAGGGTGTGTGCCACAACTACTGAAGCCTGAGCACCCTGGAAGCTGTGCTCTGCAACAAGAGAAGCCACCTCAATGAGAACCCCAAGCATCCTGGAAGCTGTGCTCTGCAACAAGAGAAGCCAACTCAATGAGAACCCTGAGCACCCTGGAACCTGTGCTCTGCAACGAGAGAAGCCACCGCAATGAGAACCCCGAGCACCCTGGAACCTGTGCTCTGCAACGAGAGAAGCCACCGCAATGAGAACCCCGAGCACCCTGGAACCTGTGCTCTGCAACGAGAGAAGCCACCGCAATGAGAACCCCGAGCACCCTGGAACCTGTGCTCTGCAACGAGAGAAGCCACCGCAATGAGAACCCCGAGCACCCTGGAACCTGTGCTCTGCAACGAGAGAAGCCACCGCAATGAGAACCCCGAGCACCCTGGAACCTGTGCTCTGCAACGAGAGAAGCCACCGCAATGAGAACCCCGAGCACCCTGGAACCTGTGCTCTGCAACGAGAGAAGCCACCGCAATGAGAACCCCGAGCACCCTGGAACCTGTGCTCTGCAACGAGAGAAGCCACCGCAATGAGAACCCCGAGCACCCTGGAACCTGTGCTCTGCAACGAGAGAAGCCACCGCAATGAGAACCCCGAGCACCCTGGAACCTGTGCTCTGCAACGAGAGAAGCCACTGCAATGAGAACCCCGAGCACCCTGAAGAAGCCCATAGTCCACACTTGCCACAACTAGAAAATGCATGCACACAGCAACAAAGACACAATGCAGCCAAAAATAAGTAAACAAAATTTTAAAAGTTGACATTCTGACAGCTTGTTCTCTTAAGAGGATTAAGCACATGCAGAAATAATGTCAAGAAGATACTCAACTGGGATGGGAATCAGGATAAGTATTTTGTTATGTCTTTCCATAGAGGTGACCTGAGCCAGTGGCAGGACTGAAATCCAACACTGATGTTCTGTCACCCTGTGAACCTGGGTGATGGTCCAGCCTTGGCTACCATGTGACAGAAGGAGCAGTGTTCTCAGACTTGACACAGAACGCAGTATCTAGGGCAGCCCTCAGCCTCCCCCAGTAATTGCCCCTCTGTGATCCCTGGACCAGGTGACCTTGGGTGAGCCCTGGACCCAATCTCCAAATCTATGATATGGATAAAAATGGACCATCATGAGATTAAGCAAAATCATACATGTGAGAACAATGTACAATAAATTATAAAGAACTAGACAAATGTAACTTACCATTAATATTGTTAGAGTAGGTGCAGGATTACTAGACCAGGAATACAAGATTTCTAGTTCTATGACCTATGTTTACTTCTGCATGTATGTTACACTTGATTTAAAACATTCATTGAAATAAAAGGTTTTTAATTCTGTATCTGTTGCAAACTTAGCTTAACACCAGTTATATATTAGTACATAGGGCCATCTGCCTTCTAAGGGGTCTTAGTTTCCTCACCTGTAAAATGAGGGTGTTGAATCGTATTATCTTATATGGACCTATCTAAAATTCTGTGATTAATTTCCCATTACTCAGATCAGATCAGATCAGTCACTCAGTCATGTCCGACTCTTTGCGACCCCATGAATCGCAGCACGCCAGGCCTCCCTGTCCATCACCAACTCCCGGAGTTCACTCAGACTCACGTCCATCGAGTCAGTGATGACATCCAGCCATCTCATCCTCTGTCGTCCCCTTCTCCTCCTGCCCCCAATCCCTCCCAGCATCAGAGTCTTTTCCAATGAGTCAACTCTTCGCATGAGGTGGCCAAAGTACTGGAGTTTCAGCTTTAGCATCATTCCTTCCAAAGAAATCCCAGGGCTGATCTCCTTCAGAATGGACTGGTTGGATCTCCTTGCAGTCCAAGGGACTCTCAAGAGTCTTCTCCAACACCACAGTTCAAAAGCATCAATTCTTCAGCACTCAGCCTTCTTCACAGTCCAACTCTCACATCCATACATGACCACAGGAAAAACCATAGCCTTGACTAGATGAACCTTTGTTGGCAAAGTAATGTCTCTGCTTTTGAATATGGTATCTAGGTTGGTCATAACTTTCCTTCCAAGGAGTAAGCGTCTTTTAATTCCATGGCTGCAGTCACCATCTGTAGTGATTTTGGAGCCCAGAAAAATAAAGTCTGACACTGTTTCCCCATCTATTTGCCATGAAGTGATGGGACCAGATGCCATGATCTTCGTTTTCTGAATGTTGAGCTTTAAGCCAACTTTTTCACTCTCCACTTTCACTTTCATCAAGAGGCTTTTGAGTTCCTTTTCACTTTCTGCCATAAGGGTGGTATCATCTGCATATCTGAGTTTATTGATATTTCTCCCAGCAATCTTGATTCCAGCTTGTGTTTCTTCCAGTCCAGCGTTTCTCATGATGTACTCTGCATATAAGTTAAATAAACAGGGTGACAATATACAGCCTTGACGAAATCATTTTCCTATTTGGAACCAGTCTGTTGTTCCATGTCCAGTTCTAACTGTTGCTTCCTGACCTGCATACAAATTTCTCAAGAGGCAGATCAGGTGTTCTGGTATTCCCATTTCTTTCAGAATTTTCCACAGTTTATTGTGATCCACACAGTCAAAGGCTTTGGCATAGTCAATAAAGCAGAAATAGATGTTTTTCTGGAACTCTCTTGCTTTTTCTATGATCCAGCAGATGTTGGCAATTTGATCTCTGGTTCCTCTGCCTTTTCTAAAACCAGCTTGAACATCAGGAAGTTTACGGTTCACATACTGCTGAAGCCAATGTCTTGATAATATACAATAGTAACAGTTTTTAATAGAAGACTTTGACACATAGGTGAGGACACTTTTCTTTGATGTGAAATACCTAAGCTCAAAAGACCAAAAGGGTTTGGGAGATTCCTGGCTGTTCTGTGACTAGGTTATACAGGGAATCACAAATGACTATCAAATGTTCAGAAGTACAGTTTGACTGGGAGACACACTAGAGTGGTTGAAAGCACTCTGATTTTCAGGCATAAAAATATATATAGGACACCAAGTGCAGCTACTCTATACCTGCATACAATATAAGTACTTTGAAAAGTTCAGAATACAGACTGTCATCCCTGAACCTAAATTTGAATGACTCTGTCAACCATTCACCCAGTTCTGTGACCCTGTGCAATTTCCTACCCTTTGAACAGTGGAAGGTACAGCTTTTCATTTCTTCATTTATGAGGAGGAAGAATGAGATGAAACAGGAACAGATGGAACTTAGGCTATATTTTAGATAAACTTTTCATAAAGAAGTACTTACATACTGGGACATGTTTTATTTAAGTGATATTTTAAATATTACACAAGTAATTTTATTCTACATACAAATGAATATCTGGGAAATGCAGAAAAGTATAAAGAAGGAAATATGACCCATGATTTACTGTCCAGAGATAAAGTTTCAATGGGAAGCTTCATTCCACCCTGAGCCATGCATCTCAAGGGGCAAGAACACCAGACCTTCCCTCCCTCCATCAACCCCACTCCCACCTTGTTCCAGAAAGAATTACAGGAAGCTACATGACATTGGCTAAGTCCTTCAACCAAACCTCAGTTACCACATTTGTAGGACCTGACCATTGTTAGGAAGATGCCACGTGACCTGAATGCTATCCATTGAGAACCCTTCTCACACTCTGTACACTGCTTAGTACTTCACACACGTCATTTCTGAGAAAGTGCTTTGTAAACCTTCAAGCACCATTCTGACTATGGAGTTAGGTATTGTGAGTTCTTGATTTGTCCTGATGACTATTTCATCTTCTAGAAGGTAGAGGAAGCATGGGGGGTAACTGGACCTCAGTCTAAACAACAGAGAATTAGGGAGAAAGGGACAGTATCAGGTAGATATTTTCTCTACAGATTAGAAAACAGAAGAGACCTACACTTTTCCCTGGTAGATCTTAAACCTAAAATATTCCAAAAATTTTTCCTTAAACTCTCAAATTTGCTGGATGTCCCTTGATAGCACTTGTATTACAAATGTGCTGAGCACCAATCAGAATGAAATGTAAAGGTTCTGCAAGATGAAAGTGTTCTATGCTCCATGCGAATCAAAATCCAGAGTCCAAGCGTGTGGGAAGTCCAATCTGCCATCTCTCACTTATTAACGTGAGTGAGCACACATCGTGACCCCACCCCACCACTGCTGCGTATTCTCAGATCTGCCTTCCACCTGCCACATGTTATTAAGACCCAGTCATGAAGCTTAGTTTCTGGAAGCTTCTAATTGAAAAGGGCACAAAGTTCTTGTTACCAGACCCCTAGTGTTAAGAGTGAACCCTAGAGACGAACTTTAATCACAACTCTCTGCAGCAGGCTCACCTCTTTTGCTCTTTGAGCGAGAGCAGCAGCCTCAGTCTCGCCCAGTTGTTGTGCCATCTTGTACAATAGACTGTTTTTATTGTGCATCAAAATATGTGGCTTATCATATTCTTCCAGTTTCCCTGAATCCAAGACCTGTTAATCAGCAGAAAAAAATAAAACCCATAGTATACAGTGTTTTGCAATAAAGTATTATAACTCAGACAATATTTTGTAAAGGGACAGGAGGAGAAGAATAGAGAAAATTTATTTGGGTGGTAGACCTGGCTGGTGTTTTAATGGTTTGATTGCCTTGTTCTACTAGGCAGACAAAGGCCTAACGTGACCTTTTATTATAACATTATAGGAAAGAAAGAAAAATGAAAGTTTTCAGCAGTGTGAAATATTTTAAATTCTGCCAAGGGGATTTGGGGTGGTTATCATTAGTCTTTTAGCTCAAACTCTGAGCTTTGAAGGTTATTTATACATATACACAGAGTTGGGAAATTTCCTGGTTCAAGAAAATCAAACTCAATTTATGTAAAAACCAGGTTAATTTCAGACAAACCAGATGGCAGTGACCTGACAGCAAATTAATTGTCAAGTTGGTTTGATCTGAACAATATTTGGGAAAAAAGTAAATGTCTCCAGAATTTCATTAGGGTTGTAAACTAAACAATTGCTTGCAGTATCACCAAACAGAGGACATTGCAACCATCAAGCCACCACAACTCCGGGAGTTGGTGATAGACAGGGAGGCCTGGAATGCTGCAATTCATAGGGTCACAAAGAGTCAGACACGACTGAGCGACTGAACTGAACTGAACTGAAGTGGGGCAGAATACCTTGTCTGAGAGGTTAAGATGCTTCTTTAGCTTAACTTTGTAGTTTATTACTCTCAGAGTGAAAGACTGGCAAAAGGAGCTGCTACATAGCAGCATTAGCAGAGGTGCTCTATACAGAAGAAATCTCTAGAAATCCAATTTTTTCTTTGAATAAGGCTAAAGAAGCAAGTAAGAAATTGAGCTTCAAATTCTAATGCTCATAGCCCACACATAACCCGGGTTGGTAGCCCAATCTGAACTGCAGAGGATTTGAATCTGTTTTCACAAATTGTCTTTCTTTGCTCCTTTTTTTTCTTTTTTTTTTTAATTTCTTCAGGGGCCTGTCATTTGGCCCTTTTGTGCACACTGATATTCCCCTAGCTGAAAATTAAGAGGGAGAGGAAGAGGCTCTTAACTCTGCCTTTATATTTATTAGTGACTTTGCGTAATGGTTTTACAGTAGAAAAGAGAGTCTGAAACCACTGGCTTAAATGACATAGCTATAAAAATACTTCTGATGTTAGGTGGTACTTAGTTCTTCATTTAGGTCATATTTAGAGTAACTGTATCTTAATAGAATACACTGAAACTCTAAATGAGAAGCAGGTTGTTTTTTTCCATATCTAGGTATCACAGTTAATTCCATCCCATGGCATCTAATTGGAAACATTGTCTCATTGTCCAGTTAATTTTTTGTTTACTCCTGTGAATCATTGCTAAGGATGGCTTTCTCAAAAGTGTTCAAGAATAATTGAGTCTGTCACTGTTGCTAAGTCACTTCAGTCGCGTCTGACTCTGTGTGACCCCATAGACGGCAGCCCACCAGGCTCCCCCGTCCCTGGGGTTCTCCAGACGAGAACACTGGAGTGGGTCACCAGTCACATCCACATAGTAATTTAAAAGCTCTATAATATGCCGTGTCACTTTAGATGACCCCAATTGTGTAGTTTTACTTAAACATAGCACAATAAAACATAACTACTCTTCTTGATGTTGAAGAAGAAAAAATGCAGTTTTAAAACACAGGTCTCTATCACCTGTGGTAAATTAATCTAAGAAAGGGTAGACAAGGGCAGGGGTATGGCAGGGAGATTCAAGAGAGATTCACTCCTGTGAATCATTGCCATCCTTAGCAATGATTCACAGGAGTAAACAAAAAATTAACTGGACAATGAGACAATGTTTCCAATTAGATGCCATGGGATGGAATTAACTGTGATACCTAGATATGGAAAAAACAACCTGCTTCCTGTTTAGAGTTTCAGTGTATTCTATTGATACAGTTACTATAAGTATGACCTAATTCATGTTGATGTATGGCAGAAATGAAACCAATATTGTAAAGCAATTATCCTTCTATTAAAATACATTAATTAAAGAATATATATATATATATATATATATATATATATATATATATATATAATGGAGAAGACAGTCTCTTCAGCAAGTGGTGCTGGGAAAGCTGGACAGCTACATGAGAATCAATAAAATTTGAATACTCCCACACATCACATACAAAAATAAAACGGTTTAAAGACCTAATATAAGACACGACACCATAAAACTCCTAGAAGACAAATATGAAAGACATTCTCAGACATAAATTGTAGCAATGTTTTCTTAGATCAGTCTCTCAAAGCAAAATAAATAAAAGCAAAAATAAACAAATGGGACCTAATCAAACTTAGAAACTTCTACACAGAAAAAGAAATCGTCAACAAAATGAAAAGACAACCTACAGACTGGGAAAAAATATTTGCAAATGATGCCATCGACAAGGGGTTAACGAAAAAGTAAGGGGTTAATATCTATAGACAGTTCACACAACTCAATTTTCCTTTGAGGGATGATTGTCTTATTTTATAATGCCACATCCTAATGTTTATAAACCAGCAGGGAAAGAACAAAGAAAGATAGAAGATGAAAATGAGAGAGAGGAGGAATAGAAGGAGGAAGGAAGGAAATAAAGCTAAGGAAGGAAATTATTGGATTATTAAATTACTAAGGAAGAAAGAACCAATGAAACCTGGAAGATACTAGACGGACATCCAGAAACCAAAACTTGGAGCCTGCTGTGTGTGTAGTCCAGATCTACCGTGTAAGAGAGCTGCTGGTTGTTTATCTGTAGTATCTCAGCCCCCATCCACTTTTCTTTTTCTACTCTCATCTGTGATGCAGGGGCTGGGTTTCTGCAAATCACGTTTCAGAGTACCCTTGGTCTGCTGGCCCACTGTTAGGTTCTGCCAGTAGCTGGCACTCAAGGAACACTGAAAGTGGGAGTCAGAGCCAGTGGTCTATCTGGTTTCTGCTCCTCATGCAGCATCACCTCAGCAGTGAGATGTGACTCCAGCTCCCAACTCCTATTAGCACATGGAGAACCAGCCCCATCCTGCTCCCTCACAAATATGACCAGAACCTGGGCAGGGACTTCTCCTTGGAGGTCTGAGCACTGACTCTTTAGAGCTTCTCCTCTGAGTTCTTAGGTCTGGAGATCTCTCCTAGGACATGATAGCTGCTTCCTAAAATTATTACCCCAGTGTTTCATTTTTCTAGCCCTCTGATTTCTATGTAGCAAATTTCCTGTATTAAGTCCTTTCTGTAGAAACACTTTGTTTTTCTCATTAGGCCCTTTCTTCTCATAGACTCACCTCTGACAGCAACAGCTGTGAAATCCTGCAACCTTAGCCAACAACTTCTCAGCAGTCTAAATGAAACGCTAATTTTTTGATTAAGGGAATACAAAAATGCTGAAGCAGTTGTGACTCAGCCAAAATGATGGTGTTCTACCTCTCTGAAATACGAAGTCATAACTTGGATTTGGCATATTTTCAGAGTTGGACATCTTTTAAAAAAATGACAATTTAATAAATTTTTAACTCATTATTGACCAGAGATGCATTGATACATCTTTTGTTACCTGAATGTTACTGACCAGAGATGTTTCAATATTCACTTACATAACAAATCACCAGCCATGGTGTTAGTTTTTGCAAAAATCCCCTGGTCAATAATGTGTTAATATAAAAATAAGAAATTCCTGGATATATTATTTAATAGCACATTCTTCATGAAAGTATAGTTGAGTACTTGAGTTATTGTCAGGAATGAGAGGAGAAACCGAGAAAATTAAATTACTGGAGGTTCCTGTCACATTGTGCAAGGAAGGGTAAGTTGAAGGACTGAGCATAAATGGAAACAACTGAGACTCTGCAAGTGAGGGGTCTTACCATTATCCTGTTACTGTCAACAACGCTGCTCAATCTGTTTGTGATGGTTAGCACAGTGCACCGAACAAGTGTCCCATGGATTATTTTTTGTATTAACTCATCAGTTCTAGAATTAAAGAAGTGAATTTCATTCAGTACTGACTGGAAAAGTTGACTTAAGATTTTAAAATATCATATGATATTTTTATAATGTTTTTATTTATTTTTTTTTAATTTATTTATTGTTTTTAATATAAATTTATTTATTTTAATTGGAGGCTAATTACTTTACAATATAATGTTTTTTAAATGGACACTTTAAGGCAAAATCTTATTCCTAAAAACATAAGTATAAAAGCTCTTAGAAGTTTACAATTTTTCATAAAACAATGGGAAATAGTCTTCCCTTAAAATTGCTTGAAAGTATCAGGAGCTGGATTTAGGAATCTAGCTCTCTCAGGATGCCTCATAATAACATTAACACCATATAACATGTCTTGGTTTCTTCTTTTGTTTCCTGGAATTAATATTAACAAGACATACATTTAAGGGAATGAGAGCTCTTAGAAATTTTTCTTAGCATCACTAAAAGATTTCCATTTACCACATTTCAATCTTGGATACCAGGTTTTATAGATCTCAGCTCATTACCTTGGATCCACGTTTGATGTGGCTTCATCCATAATCAGTATCCTACTTTTCCTGAGAATAGCCCTGGCAAGGCACAACAGCTGTCTCTGTCCAACACTCAAGTTTGATCCTGATTCTGCTAATTCAGTATCCATTTTACCAGGAAGACCTTGGATGGTTTCTTTAAGTTGTACCTGTGGATACAGAAAGAACGTTTTCCTAAACAAACTACTACTGAATAGATAAGCCTCCTGGGCTTCCCTTGTGACTCAGCTGGTAAAGAACCCACCTGCAATGCTGGAGACCTGGGTAATCCCTGGTTGGGAAAATCTCCTGTAGAAAGGAAAGGCTACCCACTCCAGTATTCTGACCTGGAGAATTCCGTGGACTGTATTGTCCATGGAGTCGCAAAGAATCAGACACGACTGAGCAACTTTCACTTTCACTTAGACATTAGAGCTTTGAAGTCCTTACGACTTCTTATGTACATGTACAGCCAGATAATGGAGAGAGCTATTACCAATTGGTGTTCACTGAGAAAGATGGTAGAGTCTAGTTAGGACAGAAAGATTTCAGTGTCCCTTACATTTTGTGGAAGCTTCTTCTCAAAAAGAAAGGCTAGTGTGGGCAGGATCAAGCCCTTGAAATGCCATTAATAAATGGGGAAGTGCTTTTACTAGAGCAGGACAGCAGTAAATGAAGTAAAAGGAGAGCCTGTTCACCCAAGGCCCGGGTAAATGGACAGGTGATCTGTCACCACTGCAAGGACTGAACCACGTGGTTCCTGATGTACAGGCTATTGACACTCAGATTTCTGTATCTTGGTTTCCTGTGTGATGAGACATACTTGCATCCTAACAGAGACACTATCAATGTTGAACATTTAACTGCATGCTCCCAGTTTGGACATAACAGACCATGTTCTTAATTGTATATATCCTAGTATCTAAGGTGTTTTGCCCTTCCAACAAAAGCAACACATCAATGATTCATTTCCAGAGTATTATCTACTGTACTCTTTTAGCCTTTGAGTGATAAAGTGCTCACTCATATGAGTTCCTACTCATGTTATATCTGTAGAGCTGCCCTTGCTTTTTAGGTGCCCCAATTGGCACTAATTTCTGATAAGCCTTCTTCAGTTGACCATCAGCTGGCTATTATTCAACATATGAAAAATGTATTTTTGGCATATTCTGAAAAATAACCAAGATGAATTGGGCTCCATTCTTAGGACTGTCTTCTTTTTGAATGTCCATATTTGCCAAGAGTGAAGGAGGACATAGATTAAGGGAATTTAAAAACTTCTTTAAAAAGTATATTTTTCTTTTAATGGAAGTTCTTAAAGAAGAAAACATATTGGTGCCCTCCACTCACTTGCAGGTCAACTCTATGAGTTTGGGTCTGCAGGTTCCATTTAGAATCTTTTAAAAACCAATGACTTGGGTTTTTAGTTCACTTGAAAATTGACCTCACTGCTTTAGTGACAACTCTTAGAGTGAGGAATCATCCCATCATTCTGTTTCTCCAGAAATTATTTATTTATGACATTTGTATGTTTTTCCATGAAAGATGTGGTAGTTTTTCTTTTTAAAAGTCATAAAGAAACAATTCCTAGAGAAATAAAGTGATGGAATGATTTCTTGCTCTAAGACATATCAACAAAGTAAAGGGTCAATTCCAGAAGCAATACATGGAAACTACTCGCTTCACTTTGTGAAATGAACTCGTGTTTATTGCTTTTCACAGAAAGCTCCAAATGTAGTTTAAATAAAGGTAGATCTTAGTGTTGTCTACCACTTCCACTACCTCATCATTTTCAGAATTGTGAGGGTACTAAATTTTGGCTGGTACAGATGAATTAAGTTTGGGCCAAGTACTAAGGTAGCTTTTGACAGGATTTGTCTCCCAGTTAACATTTCCTCTCTGTCCATGGAACAACGTGTTCTAAAATTCTGGAGTAATTTTAGTACCTGAGATCTTCACAGATCTTCACAGATCTTGAGCTGGGGAACAAATAGAAAAATAATTTTCCAGTACTTCCAGTTTTTTTTTTTTTTTTTTAAGACACCATGCTATCACCATTAAATATACCCTGTGGTTTCAAGATCAGTGGATCATTCTATCTTTATCTTTGACTGTTAATATACTCACTTCTTCTCTTCTAGAATTTCACTGTAGAAAGACTCACAAATTTAAATGAAATCAGGAGTGCACAACTTCTCAAATAGAAGGTGAAGTAGTCAGCCTGATTTAGGAAAATAAAATCCCCATGTTGTTGGAAAGCAGGGTGGGTGTGTAAAGACTGGGTGCTGACATCCTTCAGAAATCAGAATTACTGGCAGGAAATCATCAGGCCTCCAAATCTGCTTGCTCACAGTCAAAGTTCATCTGTATATTTCAGAGCTATCCTTGGAAGAATGACACTAAATGACAAATGCATCAATTCAAAACAACATGGACAACTGGTCATTTGGATTTGTGTAAAAAAAAAAAAAAAAAACAATTTTTTTTAAAGAAATAAGCGACACTTCGAACCCAAAACAATAAAGTAAATGGCAATGGGATCATACTTATCAGTAATTACCTTAAACGTAAATGGGTTGAATGCCCCAACCAAAAGACAAAGACTGGCTGAATGGATACAAAAACAAGACCCCTACATATGTTGTCTACAAGAGACCCACCTCAAAACAGGGGACACATACAGACTGAAAGGGAAGGGCTGGAAAAAGATCTTCCATGCAAATAGGGACCAAAAGAAAGCAGGAGTAGAAATACTCATATCAGATAAAATAGACTTTAAAATAAAGGCTGTGAAAAGAGACAAAGAAGGTCACTACATAATGATCAAAGGATCAATCCAAGAAGAAGATATAACAATTATAAATATATATGCACCCAACACAGGAGCATCGCAGTATATAAGACAAATGCTAACAAGTATGAAAGGAGAAATTAACAATAACACAATAATAGTGGGAGACTTTAATACCCCTCTCACACCTATGGATAGATCAACTAAACAGAAAATTAACAAGGAAACACAAACTTTAAACGATACAATAGACCAGTTAGACCTATTTGATATCTATAGGACATTTCATCCCAAAACAATGAATTTCACCTTTTTCTCAAGCGCACATGGAACCTTCTCCAGGATAGATCACATCCTGGGCCATAAAGCTAGCCTTGGTAAATTCAAAAAAATTGAAATCATTCCAGGCATCTTTTCTGACCACAATGCAGTAAGATTAGATCTCAATTATAGGAGAAAAACTATTAAAAATTCCAACATATGGAGGCTGAACAACACACTGCTGAATAACCAACAAATCACAGAAGAAATCAAAAAAGAAATCAAAATTTGCATAGAAACGAATGAAAATGAAAACACAACAACCCAAAACCTGTGGGACAGGGTAAAAGCAGTCCTAAGGGGAAAGTTCATAGCAATACAGGCACACCTCAAGAAACAAGAAAAAAGTCAAATAAATAACCTAACTCTACACCTAAAGCAACTAGAAAAGGAAGAAATGAAGAACCCCAGGGTTAGTAGAAGGAAAGAAATCTTAAAAAATTAGAGCATAAATAAATGCAAAAGAAACAAAAGAGACCATAGCAAAACTCAACAAAACCAAAAGCTGGTTCTTTGAAAGGATAAATAAAATTGACAAACCATTAGCCAGACTCATCAAGAAACAAAGGGAGAAAAATGAAATCAATAAAATTAGAAATGAAAATGGAGAGATCACAACAGACAACACAGAAATACAAAGGATCATAAGAGACTACTATCAACAATTATATGCCAATAAAATGGAAAACTTGGAAGAAACGGACAAATTCTTGGAAAAGTACAACTTTCCAAAACTGGACCAGGAAGAAATAGAAAATCTTAACAGACCCATCACAAGCACGGAAATTGAAACTGTAATCAAAAATCTTCCAGCAAACAAAAGCCCAGGTCCAGACGGCTTCACAGCTGAATTCTACCAAAAATTTAGAGAAGAGCTAACACCTATCCTGCTCAAACTCTTCCAGAAAATTGCAAAGGAAGGTAAACTTCCAAACTCATTCTATGAGGCTATCATCACCCTAATACCAAAACCTGACAAAGATCCCACAAAAAAAGAACACTACAGGCCAATATCACTGATGAACATAGATGCAAAAATCCTTAACAAAATTCTAGCAATCAGAATCCAACAACACATTAAAAAGATCATACACCATGACCAAGTGGGCTTTATCCCAGGGATGCAAGGATTCTTCAATATCCACAAATCAATCAATGTAATACACCACATTAACAAATTGAAAAATAAAAACCATATGATTATCTCAATAGATGCAGAGAAAGCCTTTGACAAAATTCAACATCCATTTATGATAAAAACTCTCCAGAAAGCAGGAATAGAAGGAACATAACTCAACATAATAAAAGCTGTATATGACATACCCACAGCAAACATTATCCTCAATGGTGAAAAATTGAAAGCATTTCCTCTAAAGTCAGGAACAAGACAAGGGTGCCCACTTTCACCATTACTATTCAACATAGTTTTGGAAGTTTTGGCCACAGCAATCAGAGCAGAAAAAGAAATAAAAGGAATCCAAATTGGAAAAGAAGAAGTAAAACTCTCACTATTTGCAGATGACATGATCCTCTACATAGAAAACCCTAAAGACTCCACCAGAAAATTACTAGAACTAATCAATGACTATAGTAAAGTTGCAGGATATAAAATCAACACACAGAAATCCCTTGCATTCCTATACACTAATAATGAGAAAACAGAGAGAGAAATTAAGGAAACAATTCCATTCACCATTGCAACAGAAAGAATAAAATACTTAGGAATATATCTATCTAAAGAAACTAAAGACCTATATATAGAAAACTATAAAACACTGGTGAAAGAAATCAAAGAGGACACTAATAGATGGAGAAATATACCATGTTCATGGATTGGAAGAATCAATATAGTGAAAATGAGTATACTACCCAAAGCAATTTATAGATTCAATGCAATCCCTATCAAGCTACCAATGGTATTCTTCACAGAGCTAAAACAAATAATTTCACAATTTGTATGGAAATACAAAAAACCTCGAATAGCCAAAGCGATCTTGGGAAAGAAGAATGGAACTGGAGCAATCAACCTACCTGACTTCAGGCTCTACTACAAAGCCACAGTTATCAAGACAGTATGGTACTGGCACAAAGACAGAAATATAGATCAATGGAATAAAATAGAAAGCCCAGAGATAAATCCACGCACATATGGACACCTTATCTTTGACAAAGGAGGCAAGAATATACAATGGATTAAAGACAATCTCTTTAACAAGTGGTGCTGGGAAATCTGGTCAACCACTTGTAAAAGAATGAAACTAGAACACTTTCTAACACCATACACAAAAATAAACTCAAAATGGATTAAAGAGCTAAACGTAAGACCAGAAACTATGAAACTCCTAGAGGAGAACATAGGGAAAACACTCTCTGACATACATCACAGCAGGATCCTCTATGACCCACCTCCCAGAATATTGGAAACAAAAGCAAAAATAAACAAATGGGACCTAATTAACCTTAAAAGCTTCTGCACATCAAAGGAAACTATTAGCAAGGTGAAAAGACAGCCTTCAGAATGGGAGAAAATAATAGCAAATGAAGCAACTGACAAACAACTAATCTCAAAAATATACAAGCAACTCCTACAGCTCAACTCCAGAAAAATAAATGACCCAATCAAAAAATGGGCCAAAGAACTAAATAGACATTTCTCCAAAGAAGACATACAGATGGCTAACAAACACATGAAAAGATGCTCAACATCACTCATTATCAGAGAAATGCAAATCAAAACCACTATGAGGTACCATTTCACACCAGTCAGAATGGCTGCCATCCAAAAGTCTACATATAATAAATGCTGGAGAGGGTGTGGAGAAAAGGGAACCCTCTTACACTGTTGGTGGGAATGCAAACTAGTAGAGCCACTATGGAGAACAGTATGGAGATTCCTTAAAATAGAATAGAACTGCCTTATGATCCATCAATCCCACTGCTGGGCATACACATTGAGGAAACCAGAAGGGAAAGAGACACGTGTACCCCAATGTTCATCGCAGCACTGTTTATAATAGCCAGGATATGGAAGCAACCTAGATGTCCATCAGCAGATGAATGGATAAGAAAGCCATGGTACATATACACAATGGAGTATTACTCAGCCATTAAAAAGAATATATTTGAATCAGTTCTAATGAGGTGGATGAAACTGGAGCCTATTATACAGAGTGAAGTAAGCCAGAAAGAAAAACACCAATACAGTATACTAACGCATATATATGGTATTTAGGAAGATGGTAACAATAACCCTGTGTACGAGATAGCAAAAGAGACACTGATGTATAGAACAGTCTTATGGACTCTGTGGGAGAGGGAGAGGGTGGGAAGATTTGGGAGAATGGCATTGAAACATGTAAAATATCATGTATGAAACGATTTGCCAGTCCAGGTTCTATGCACGATACTGGATGCTTGGGGCTAGTGCACTGGGACGATCCAGAGGGATGTTATGGGGAGGGAGGAGGGAGGAGGGTTCAGGATGGGGAACACCTGTATACCTGTGGCGGATTCATTTTGATATTTGGCAAAACTAATACAATTATGTAAAGTTTAAAAATAAAATAAAATTAGAAAAAAAATACAATTAAAAAAATATTTAATACCAAAAGACTGATTTGGGAGAATGGCATTAAAACATGTATAATATCATATAAGAAATGAATTGCCAGTCCAGGTTTGATGCAGGATACAGGATGCTTGGGGCTGGTGCACTGGGATGACCCAGAGGGATGGTATGGGGAGAGAGGTGGGAGGAGGGTTCAGGAGTGGGAACACGTGTACACCCGTGGCAGATTCATGTTGATGTATGGCAAAACCAATACAATATTGTAAAGTAATTAGCCTCCAATTAAAAAAATAAAATATTGAAAAAAATATTTAATACCTATTAAGGGTTACTTTTCAAAAGCAAAAGATTAATCTCGGTCCTATGAAAAATTGGAAAGTCTAACTGTATTTTAGAAGTCTAAATACAGTTTCTGCAATCAATTTGCAAAACTAGGGCCAATACACAAAATAATTTGTATCAAAGTATACAAACCAACAGCAAATTAACAAGTCAAAATCCTTTGCATGCAAGGGTGAGTAAATTCACAGAAGTGGACCAAAAGAACATATAATACAAATAACAGAAAATTCTCTAGAAATGAACATATCCATTAAAAAACTTAGCACATCTCCAGGGTCTCTAACCTACATTCATTCTGCAGCATTAAAAGAACCTGATTGTCAATAAGTAACTATCACATTCCAATTATATAATTTACCTTTATAGATACTTTCTTCTTAAACTTCATAGCATTTTATTAGTATGATCTCATTTGTCTTTCAGTTAATAATGAAAAACTACTTAGTTGCCTCAACTTAATTGATATTCCTTAAGACCAGAGGAGTAAAGTGAACATTGCAAGGTAATTAAGGTAAATAATTCACTTAGTCACTTAGTAGAATTTGAACCCATAATTATAAATTCTAGTTTAGTGTTGTATTTTAAGACAAGAAAATGTATCTAGTTGATTTGGGTATTAGGGGAAAAGCTAAAATGAAAGCATATGGCATTATCTTGTTGCTTTCCATCACTATTATATACATATTTTAATTTACTCATGTACCCATTTCATCAGTGTTCTCCTAGCAGGTAAACAAAGTCAGTTAAACCAATAAACTCTCTTTAATTACCTGAAAGTGAAAAGTGAAAGTGAAAGTTCCTCATTCGAGTCCAACTCTTTGTGATCCCATGGACTATACAGTCCATGGAATTCTCCAGGCCAGAATACTGGAGTGGGTAGCCTTTCCCTTCTCCAGAGGATCTTCCCAACTCTGCACTACTATAAGTGTACATAATCATATACTGATGCTAACAAGTTAATTTCGTTACAAAAATTACCTCTTCTAAGGCATTCCATAGATCCTCCTCCTTATGCTCTTTAAAGGGATCCAGATTTTTCTTCATTGTTCCAATGAATAAAACTGGTTCCTAAATATCCAAAAACAGGAAATGTTATTACTGTAACATCTTTCATCTTGTTTGTATGCTTACAGAACAGAATTAAAGTGCCAAAAAATATCCCCCTCACAATTCACTATAATCATTAATAATAAGGCTGCAAATGCTTGTTTATAAAATAGCATCTCTAAATTAACCTCCCACTGTAGAAAGTATGCTCCAAAATATCTCTGGACCATTGGACACTAACAAAAGAAAATGTTGAAAAGTGTCACCTTAAGAAGAAGAGAAAGGAAGATTTGATTTTTCAAAACTGCCTTCCTGGTAATGTCTTGCTATTCAGTCAGTCATGTCTGAGTCTTTGTGACCCCACAGACTGCTTCCTACCAATTATCTGCTTTTCCCCCAAATGTGGATGTACTTATTGGAGGAACTTTACATCAAGAAAACTAGATAAACTCATTGTCAATCCTGGTGTGATACTGGGAAATACCAACAGCACAATTAGTTGCAGTTTGTGCCTCAAAGCAAACCCATTAAATTTCCACACATTGGCAATGAAGAATGAACTAGGATATTTTCTCCATCAGTAAAACAGCCTTCTGGGGTAGGGACTTTCTCTACAGGTGTGAATGGAATATCTGCACCCATAACAAAGAGAACACCAGCTCCTGGGGTCTGCGGTTCCTCTGTCCATGGAGAGATCTCCTCTGATTCTGCACCAGCTGGTCCCCACGTTCTCTCACCTGTGCATCAGGATGACCTGCCTCACAGAACCTCATTACTAACTGCAAGGCCAGGAGGACCTGAAACCACTGTGACTTGTATCATAATAACATTATTTTAAATAGCTCTTCCTATTCATCTGCTTTGGGAGGAACCACAAGATAATTACTGTGGAAATATATGCCTTTCTGGGTTTCATGAGAAAATCTTGTACATAAGCCCATGTAGGCCATTTGCATTTTCCTCTGGAAGGCTCTAGTAAGCCATGTCACAAGAATGTGGGCAGCAGAGAAGAGCCCAATAGGCTCATTTCAGTGAAGGGGGCAGGACAAGAGGAGGCATATGTGTGGGAACAAGAGGAGACCTGACTCTTCCACAGTGCCCGGAACTGCTCGGAATCACCAGCCTCAAAATCCTGCCTGGCCTTGGGGCTAGCTTTTCTTCCTCACTTCACAAAAGCCTGAGAAGAAAGATGAAGAAGACAGACATTTCTTTTCCCTAGTCATGAAGAAGAATAATACTCAGTGAGCCTCCCTCTCTCTCCCTATTGTCTTTGTTTCAAGTCTGGTGAGAGAGAAATAGATGCAGAATTATATCCCACCAAAAAAGATGTATCCCTGAGCAAAATCCAAAATTAAAAATACATTATAGAGGGAGCTTCATTTGCCCAAAGTTGATTAAGTGGCTGATATACCTCCAACGCACTGAAAATCACTGGTCACATGACATTTCAAAATGATTATTGAATAGCACTGAAAAATATGAGGCACAAATTTAAGGTCTCCCTTAAAACTCTCTAATTTAGAATCAAAGACTGAACAACCATGTAAGCAATGGTAAGAGTTCCTCGTCAAGGGAATAATCATAATTCTACTTTAGATGTTTATAAAAAACTGCCTCTTGTAACTATTACCTTTAAGAGCCTAACATGCAGGCGATTTCCCTTCCTTTTAGCTATTCCCATTAGGTTTACAAAATCATGTAGATGTGGCCAGGCAAAGGGTGGAAGGCTGGCCCCCAATATTCCATCCCCCTCCCCCAAGGGCAGGATTCTGCTTTGGGGTCCAAGATGAGAGATTCTTCAAGGACTGGTTTTTGAGGAGATGAAGGGCCCAAATGAGGTCAGGTTAAGGAATCAGCTTTGAATCCAGTTGGGAGACATGAGACGGGACTCTGTGTTCAGCAATGACAAGAACATTTCTTTCCTGGTCATGGCTTATAATGACCTGAACAGTTTTACCCTTCATGTTCCTCTCAGAGCAAATTTACATCTACTAAGAGGTCTAAGCTTTGAATTCTCCACCTGGTTTTTCAAGGTACACTCTGTACAGGCATTACCTGAGCTAATCTGTCAGTCTAAAAAGACATATTGGGCAATTATGTGTGTTTATTTAGCAGTATGAGATGGAATAACATAGTTTAGTAAAGCAAGAGTATTTCTCTTTGGTATGATATGCCAAATATATATTTTAAAATCAGTAAAATTTCAGTAAAAAGTTGAATGAAAATAATGATTCTTTAGGCAGCAATCATACAGGAAAAAAGAAGGTAAAGGTATCTAAATTGAAAGAGAAGAAGTAAAACTGTCACAGTATACAGATGACATGATACTATATATAGAAAACCCTGAAGACCATTACAAAAATTACTAAAACTGATAAATGAATTCCACAAAGTAGCAGGACACAAGATTAACATACAGATACTTGTACATTTCTTCACAGTAACAGTGAAATACCAGAAGGGAATGTAAATTTTAAAAAAATCCCTTTAAAAATAACATGAAAAAAAGTAATATACTTAGGAAGAAACCTGACCAAGGAGGTGACAGACTTATATGCTGAAGACTAGAAAATATTATAAAAGGAAACTGAAGATGATTCAAAGAAATGGAAATATAGCCAATATTCAAAGAATATGGAATGATTCAAAGTAATGGAAATGATTCAAAGAAATGGAAATACATCCAATATTAAATGCTCTTTAATTATAAGAATTAATATTGCTAAAATGACTATTATCCAAAGCAATCCACAGATTTAAGACAATTTTTAATCAAATTACCTATGACATTTTCCACAGAACTAGAACAAACACTCCTAAAATATATATGGAACCATAAAGACCCACAATTGCCAAAGTAATCCTGAGGAAAAAGAACAAAGTAGGAGGCACAACCTTCCAGACTTTCAGACGATATAGCTACATTTATCAAAATGGCATGATATTGGCATGAAAACAGACACTGTATAAATGGAACAGAAGAGAGATTCCAGAAATAAACCCACACACCTACCACCAACAGTCAATTAATCTTCAACAAAGGAGGCAAGACTATACAATGGGGAAAAGACAGTCTTCAGCAAGTGGTGTTGGGAAAGTTAGACAGCCACACGTAAACCAGTGTAGTTAGAACAAAAACCCTTAGACCATATGCAAAAATAAATTTGAAATGGCCTAAAGACTGAAACGAGATATGACACCATAAAACTCTTAAAAGAGAACACAGGCAAAATGTTCTCTGACATAAATCGTACCAATGTTTCCTTAGGCCAGTTTCCCAAGGCAATAGAAATAAAAGCAATAATAAATAAATAGGACTAATCGATGTGACAAGCTTTTGTACACCAAAGAAAACCATAAAACAAAAAGACAACCTGTAGAACGGGAGAAAATATTTGCAAATGATGAGACCAACTAGGCTTAATTTACAAAATATACAGACAGTTCATAAAACTCAACAACAAAAAATCAAACAACCCAATCATAACCGGGGCAGAAGACCTAAACAGACATTTTTCCAAAGAAGATATACAGATGACCAACAGACACATGAAAAGATGCTCAACCTTGCTAATTATTAGAGAAATGCAAAACAAATCTACAAAGAGGTGCCACCTCACAAGGGTCAGAATGGCCATCACTGAACAGTCTACAAATAATAAATGTGGAAGAGGGTATGGAGGAAAGGGAACCCTCCTACACTGTTGGTGGGAATGTATTAAGAAGTTGATGCAGCCATTATGAAAAACAGTATGGAAGTTTCAATCCCACTTCTGGTTATATATCTGGTATGTGTGTTAGTCACTCAGTCATGTCTGACTCTTTGCGATCCCATGGACTGTAGCCCACCAGGCTCCTCCATCGATGGAACTCTCCAGGCAAGAAAACTGGAGTGGGTTGCCATACCCTTCTCCAAAGACAAACTATTCCTCAAAAAGACATGGAAACAACCTAAAGTCCACTGACAGATGAATGCATATAGAAGAGGTGGTGCATATATACAATGGAATACTATTCAGCCATAGAAAAGAAGGAAATGCCATTTGCAGCAACATGGATGGACCTAGAGATTGTCATACTAAGTAAAATAAATCAGATAGAGAAAGAGAAATACCGCATAATATCACATATATGTGGAATATAAATATGACATATTTACATGTGCGTATAATCCAGTCTCCAAAATACTCAGTGAAATTTGTACTTGTTTAAGAAACAGAACAAAAGAAAATAGAATCAGAGCCCAGGAAGAGAAGGTCAATTCAATGCCCCACCATCACAGCAACCATATACTAGGTCTACATGAAGCATCCTACATATGCTGATCTATTTATATAGTCCTCAAAGCGGCTCGAGGAGTTGGTACTGTTAGCTGGCTTGCAAGGGAGAGAAAACTGAGGAGCACAGAGATGGAATTCTGTGCCCTGTGTTCTTTCTCACGATACTGTACTGCATCCCTGGTTAATAATTTATTAAGGGTTAAGTTCTGAGTTTCTCTACAGCATCAACACCCTGTAATTCTCAAAGCTCCACAGTTTCAAAGAAAGCCCTCAAAGACAATCACCTCTGAAAAAAGATAGCTTTATTTTCTACAGCAAAATTCCATCTGTAAGACACTTACAATTCATGTTTCCCTACAGGAGCCTCTCAAGTGTTAAACATTTATCATTTTGTTATTAGTATTATGTGGTTATCAGTGGGTAAAACTGTGGCATCTGAAGAAGTGTGAGTGCAGAAATCTGCCTGGGTAAGTTACTAAATCATAGGCTCACAGAACAGATGAAAAAACAAAAAAACAAACCCTGGTATCTGATGAAAATATCTGTTGAAAACACCTTTTATTTCTTTTTCTGCTCTGATTGCTGTGGATGCAGGTTGATGTATGGCAAAATCAATACAATATTGTAAAGTAAAAAAAAAAAAAATAATAATAATAAAAAAGATTCATCCATTAAAAAAAAAAAGAAAATACCTGCTGCTATGATCTATTGGGGGAAAAGGGATCAACCCTTTAATGCAATTTGAAAAAAAAAATTATCAACATAAAAGCAATTGAACTTAGGTGCTTTATAAAAAGAATACATGAAAATGTTCTGACATGCATACCTGAGGTACAACTGACATTTTCTTCCTTAAATCATGAAGTCCAATACTGGTTGTCAAATTTTTATCAATCGAAATTGTACCTTCGAAGTGTGAGAATCTGAAGAGTGCAGCAATGAGGGAACTTTTTCCAGCTCCTGTTTTTCCCACGATGCAAACCTGTAGAGAGATCCAGGAGGGATTAAGAATTAACAACATGCAGCCAACCTAGGAGAAACCCTGGATATTCATGATGAATTTTAAAAGTTCTATATAGAGTAGTCTATAAGTTTGTTAAGCATGGCCCTGTTGGCATTATGGGCCAGGTGATTCATTGTTTGGGGGGTCAGGGGACCTGTCCTGTGTATTATAGGTTGTTTAGCAGTAGCCATGGACTCTATCCACTTGACACCAGACACAACCTCCAAACTGTGACAACTAAAAATGGCAGATATTCACAAATGTCCCTGGTTGAGACCCCTGGTCCTCAAGAGTTAAAAAAAAAAAAAAAAACAGAATAAATCTACTGGCCTTGGAAAAGCCAGCAGTCTCCTAAGTGGTCCATAAGAAGTTCACCTTTAAATTAACTTTATTCCTACTCTCTAGGTTTTTTGACCTTGAGAACTACATGGATAATTTTAGAGATATCAACAAGTCAAGTCAGAAGTGTTATACACAAACAAGGACTTATTTTCTCAGGGATCTGTTATTCGAGAATTATTCCTTGACAGAGAAACTAAATCATTTCCTGATGGCAAATATATTAATTATATTCTATCTTGAAAGGAAACATCTTAAAATTATAAAATGCAGGTCTCAGTGTCTTAAAAGACATTGGTCTGTGATTAACAACATTTGCTCTTTATATGGGACCTTTCATTGGAACAGTTCAAAAGGCATTTTATAAACAACTTAATACAACTGTTTCTTGGAAAGATACATGCAAGTTTCAGTCTAGTTATTAAAACCCAAGTAGAGAGAAATTAAGTGCATTAAGAATAAGATTAAGGAATCAATATAATGCAGGTAAAATGCTGGTTAGGAATAAAATTATACTGTAAAAACTGGCTTACAGATGTGTGCATATAAACATGTACTATATAGAAACTGGCTTTTTTTTTTTTTTTTTTTTAACCAATGAGCTTGCCCAGCTCCCTTGTGGAAGTTTCCAAGAGATGATTTCATTTCTCTTTCGGAATTTGAAATTGATGAGGGGTGTTAGACATGCTTTCAATGATTTGTAAATTCATTCAGTAATTTTTTTACATCCATGGCTTTATACAAAGAGAACTAAATCTTTCTGAACATTGTAATCAGAACACTGGGAGCTTTTCACATTTGCTCATTTAAATGTCTCAAATGTCTGCAAATTCAATCATAGCATTTCAAAAAAGAATTTTTCTCTATAGAGATTAAATGTAAGAATAGTGAGTTTAGATATTTTTATTATTTTGTAGCCATTTTGTACTTTATGCTATACCCCAATTTATATAACACAGGCCATTTTCTGCTTATAGGCAGGGCCTAGCGTGTATATATATGATTCATGTTCTGTGTACCCACAGACCTTGACCATACTGTGGATTTAGTTCCAGACAACCATAATAATGTGAACATTGCAAAATACAGTAATTCATATTAATTTTTGTTCCTCTTTACATACAAAAGTTATGTTTATTCTATACTGTAGATGACTAATTGGATAATAGAATTGTGTCTGAAAAATAATATACATACCTTAATTTTCAAATACTTAAGTGCTAACCATCATCTGAGCCTTTACTGGGTTGTAACATTAAAGAACACTGACCACTGATCACCATGACAAATATGATAGTAAAGAAAATGTTTGAAATATTGCAAGAATCACCAAAATATGACACAGAGACAGGGAGTGAACTAAGGTTGTAAGAAAAATGACGCAGATGGACTTGCTGGATTCAGGGTTGGCAGAAACATTCAATTCATTAAAAATACACTATCTGTAAAGCGCAATCAAACCAGGTATGTCTGTATTTCTGGGTGCCAAGCTTGGTGCCAAGCCTTGAGGATTCTACTCCTCATGACTCAATCCCTCATTTTAAGGCCTACATTCAGTACCTGAATGCCAGTCTGTATCACCTATTAAAACACAAATTAAAGCAAACACTTTCCTTAATCATAATCAGTGCAAATGAATTTGAAAAGTAAATAAATTCTAACTATACTCTGATAAAAACCATTCTTAAGATGTTGATGTTTTTACTTTCTATACTTGTATGTGGCTGTGTTCATATATTTAAACAGAATGGGATTAACATGAACATACTGTTGTAATCTCTTTTCATTTAGTATTTCATAAAAGTATTTTAATGGCTACATAATATTACAGTGTGTATGATCATTTAACAAACCCCTGATTTCCAGGTAGTTAGATGGTCTCCAATATTTTACTATTATAAATAACTATTTAATATTCTTGAGGCTAAATCTTTGCAAACAACCTCCATAATTTCCTTCAGAGAAATTCTTAGATATGTAATTGACAAGAAACAGGTATGAACATTTTCAGAGGAAGCTGTTATGGAGTGGCAACCTACTTTCTAGAAATAAGATTTTTTTTTTTAGCTATGCCATGTGCCTTGGGGGATCTTAGTTCCCAATATGGAGATCAAACTCTGGGCTCCCAGCAGTGGAGGGGCCAGGTCTTAACCACTGGACCTCCAAGGAATTCCACATGCCATTTTCTACTCCCACTTGTTTCTCTGCACATTCACAAACCTGGGTGTTACAGCTTTGTTTTAATCAACATGAGTCTGATTCCAAAAAGTGGAGTCCCTTTCCCAGAACGTCTTACTGGAGACACAACAGCTATAGGCTCCCCGCCTCCCACATCTGCTGACTCTAGTCCACTTCTCAGGTTAAACTCCCAAAAGCCAGCTCCATCCCCATCACTCCACCCCAGGATGTCTCTTCTATGAAACTTCTCCCACTGACCTCTCCATCCTTCATCTCTACAAGTCGGCTTCCTTGGGGTCCTAGGTAGTTGTGAGGGTTGGACATGTAACTATTGCACACCTGGTGGTTCACTGCACGGAGGAGTGAACTGCCAGGTGCCTAGTTCTTCATTCATTGGGTCAGGGCACTACACCTTTGTTATGCGGGTCCCACTACCCGGAATGCCTTCCACATGCATTTCCATCTGATGAAATCCTAACCACACATCACTAAGTCTGTCTCACATGCCTAATTTCCCAGGAATTCTCTCTCTATCCTCTCCTGTCAACTTCTCCCCACCCTAACAAATGCTATATCATCTTTTCCCAAACTTCTATAAAAATCGTGATCACTTCTATCTTACAAAGCTAACTTAGTACTTTTCTTGTTTCATCAAGTGGACTAGATGTGTTGACAGCAGGATCTGTATTGGATTTGCCTTTGTGTTATTTATATTGTCTGTGGTATCCTGTGCAAAAGAGGCTTCCATGGGAGGGTGAGATTTTTAACTCAGACTGGAGAAATTTATGGAAAATTGATTGTCATATTGCTTACGTACATAAATAGACAAAGAGACAGGCATGGGAGATTAATCTTACAGCTATAAATACAGTTGCAAATGGCCAATTCCTCAGTTTCAACTGGATAAACAAAATTTTATACAGTGTAAGTGGTTAAGGTAATTTTACATTCTATGAAAATGACAACTATCTTTGCTCAAGCACTGGCTTGTGTGCTGGTCTTCATGCCAGGTGTTATGTGTCTTATCTTGTTTAAGTTGTTCAACAACCCTAAAGGTTAGGTCCTATCACTTGCATTTTGCAACAGAAAAGATTGAGGCTTATAAGAGAAATTAGTCTCCCTGAAATAAGAGAGCCCATAAGTCACAGCATGGGACTCAAATCCATGTTTGTCAGGCTCTTTTCCATCTACTGGTGGCCTCCTTATCACTGGGATGGCTTGACCCCTTAGTATGTCCCTCTGTCTAAGTAGAACAGAGAAAGTGGAAAGAGGTGTAGCTGCAGTTCAAACAACTAGCTTCACATATAGGTCCTATGGATAGACAACTTAGGCATGGCATCAATATTGGTGAGTATAACGTGGTGGGTGGGACAAGGGGGCTGACGTCACTGAGCAAAGAGGGTGCTTGAGGTCAGGTGAGCTGGCTGTCAGCAGGAAGAAATGGCACCCATAGCTGGGCTGGGAAGAGAAACCTGCAGCTAAGTGGGGTACATGGTTCCCCAGGAAATAGGCCAAACAGACCTCGTACCCTGCTTGGAGCAGCAAGACTCATTTTTGATCTGATCCCATCTGGTAGTGAAAGGATCTCACACTGTCTTTGTCTCCGGGTTCAGGCAGGGCTGAGCTTGTGGGAAATCCTTCCAGTCCCTGCAGAAGGCTGGTGTGGGGAAGGTGGGAGAAGGATGAAAACTGCCTGTGATGAAGACAGACTCCACGGAAAGATGCAAGGAAATGCAGTGGAATCACAGCGTATTAAATTATGATGCAAAGGCATGCTTTGCGGAATATAAAAGTGAATAAATCTGTAGGATAAGTGACAGAGAACCTTCTAGAGCCTCATGCTCAGTTACCAGAGAGGTTTATGTGATTCATGAGCTCAGTTTCAAAATGTCAAAGGAAATATCTTGGAAATCACAGGTTATCAGTCATCAAAAACTGCCTATGGGAGAGAAAGGACTTTACTGGAAGGTCTTGTTCAAATGCGATGCTGAGTCAAGAGGTCTGGGTGAACCTAAGACTCTGCATTTCTAAGAAGCTCCAGGAGATAGAGGTGCTGCTGGCCCTGGCACCACAGTCTGAGTCACAGGGAATTAGGAAGCAGGCAGGGTAAGGGGGACAGTCTGGGACTGAGGAGAGGGGTTTCTGAGAAAATATCATGTAAAAAAGGAGCAAAGTTAGGAAACATATTTTTGCACATTATAGCAAGGTCTAGTAAGCATCTCTAAAAAATGGATTATCCAAGCAATAGCTCTGAGCAAGAAAAAAAAAAATCAATCTACCTCCAGTGATGGAAAATGCTCTAAAATGGCCCAGGACTCTCTAAAATGATCAAATCAATTACAAAATCATCTACATGAGAAATGCAGCCCATGTTCAGAATATACCCAGGAATTCTAGGGTGATATTTACCTCGTTTGGGGGCTTTATTTTTACTTGCTATTTCTTTCACGAATTAGAAACCAGCATAGTACCTTCTACACTTTCTTATTGACTCTATCGTCCAGGAATCAGGACAACAGGGGAAACAATGGAAAAAGAACAGACCCCCACTTCTGCTGGGCGGGCTCACTCCCATATCCCTTCCAGCAGCCTCTCCCAATCAAATCTAACACCAAAGGGGTGACCCGGAGTGATGGGTTTGGGACAGGTGAGCAGGAGAGGGAACATGGGATGTGCACAGGTGGAGTGCAATGGTTTCATGAACACACTGCTGCTGCTGCTAAGTCCCTTCAGTCGTGTCCGACTCTGTGCGACCCCAGAGACGGCGGCCTACCATGCACCTCTGTCCCTAGGATTCTCCAGGCAAGAACACTGGAGTGGGTTGCCATTTCCTTCTCCAATGCATGGGAGTGAAATGTGAAAGTGAAGTCGCTCAGTCCTGTCCAACTTTTCATGACCGCATGGACTGCAGCCCACCAGGCTCCTCTGTCCATGGGATTCTCCAAGCAAGAGTACTGGAGTGGGGTGCCATTGCCTTCTCCACTGACTGGGTATAATCTCCAAACTCAGAAATGAAGCTACTGGTGATGGTCTGAGTAGACCAAGACACCATGAAAAGTCAAGCTACCACAGTTACTAGCTCAGTCTCCAAATCTAATTTTCCCTCAAGCATTTCAGAATCTCAGGTTAACTCTAAGACTTTGGGGGTTTAAAATGGAAGAATAAAAGTATGTTTGTCTCTAAGATGTACTATAGAGTCATACAATAATAACTAATATTTTTGGCACCTGGGGAAATTTAAGATGGGTGTGAATGAACAGAATTACATTTGTAACGGGAAATCTGACAGACACATTGCTGAACATGAGCTCCAGTGAATGTTTTCCCAGCACAGGAGTCCTCACCTTCTCCCTGGCCTTCAGTGAAACTGGTAATAATAAGGAGAGAGCTTTTGCCATATGATTTACTGAAACTGATCATTTAGGCATCAAGGTGAATATTTTTTTTCTATCGCAAGTGTTGTTTAGTCACTAAGTCATGGCTGATTCTTTTGCAACTCCATGGACTGTAGCCTACCAGGCTCCTCTGTTTATGTGATTCTCCAGGCAAGAATACTGGAATGAGTTGCCATTTCCTTCTCCAGGGCATCTTCCCAACCCAGGGACTGAACCCATATCTCCTGCTTGGCAGGTGTATTCTTTACCACTGAACCACCACTGAAGCCCATGTCACAAGGGTATCACTCATTAAATTATAGCTATACTCTACTAGATGCGTCTATGGTGGAAAGAGTTTTAAAGAACAGTTCTTAAAGTATTTAAAACACAAGGTAATCAGTTTATGGAGTTGTCTTGTGTGTGTTTTGGTTATTGGTTGCTCACACCTGTGTTACTCACTCACTCTCCCAGCCAGCAGTCCCTCAGCACCCCCTCGGTGCCCTGCAGAATGCCACTTTCAGGAGATGCTCTCTGATCTTAAGAAGCCTCAGGGTTCTGTGTGACACAGATCCAAAATTACAAAGCATGCCACGGGTGCTTTTATTGTTATAACATTTATCAATTCAACCATTGTTAAGTGGACAGTTTAATGTTAAGTACATTCACATTGTTGTACAACCAACTTCCAGATTATTTTTGCCTTGTAAAGCTATACCCATTAAAAAACATTTTCCCATTCTCCAGCAATCATCTTTCTACTTCCTGTCTTTATAATTTTTTTTTTTTTACTCTAAGAACCTCATATAAGTGGAATCATACAGTATTTATTTTTTTTGTGTCTGGTTTATTTCACATATCATGATGTCCTCAGGGTTCATCCATGGGTCAGAATTTTCTTCCTGTTTTAAAACTGAATAATATTGCATTTTAAGGATATAATACATTTTGTTTCTTCACTCACTTTGAAAACAGGGGCACTTGGGTTGCTTCCTACTTTGGCAGCTATGAACACAAGTGTACCACACACACTGTCTTAAAGAATATATAAGATCCTGTGGAAGCATAGAGGGGCATTAGAGTTGATTGTGAAAATGATACATCCACCATCTAGAGATGGAAAAGTGTCCCTGGGGTCTAGGGCAACATTCACACTGGAAGCTGGGAGGACAAGGTGCTCTGAGAGAATGTACACAAGACAGAGGCTGAGATGGTTAGATGGCATAAAGGACTCAATGGACATGAGCTTGAGCAAACTCAGAGAGATAGTGGAGGACAGGGAAGCTTGGCCTGCTGCAGTCCCTGGGGTCACAGAAAGTCGGACACAACTTGGTGACTGAACAACAACAACAACACAAGATCCAAGTGTAGGGGGTGTGTGTATGGACTCGAGGCTGGAGAGGTAGGTGGGGAAAGAGATTCCCACTGCCTTGTCTGTTATGGTTTATTCTTTTCTTAAGGAGTCAACCCTAGTCCCAGCTGAGGGTCCCAAGCTGAGTGTGAAAGGAACATCACCAGCAGACATGGACACTGGCAAGACCACAAACCCTTCTGCCATCTCCCAAGTGGATCTTCCCCTGCTCCTTTCATTTTGTTTTCATCCACTTTAAGCAGGTCTCTGGACCCTGCATCCAGCTGGGGGCTCTGGTTCCTCACCCTTGACGGACTCACGATTCTGGACTCTTCTCTGATGGCCCCAAGCTGGCCAAACAGTCCCTATTTGGAGTGTACCTAGGGGTGAACTATGGTTCCAGCATCATCTTACCCAGGCCAGTAAGGATCAGATCTGTGCTAAAGAAAAGAGAAGTCTGTGGGTGACAGCAGGGGTATGACAGCTCAGTGAGGGTGAGTGGAGGAAAGTCTCTGGGAAGGGCCAAGGGACAGAGGAGGAGGCTGCAACTGAAAGGTGTCATGGGAGGAAGAGAAGATTCCAGAGGCATAAAGAAGAAAAGATGGACAGGAAGGAGATATTGGAGAGTTATGGACAGGGCAAAAGGGTTGACTTCAGAGACTCCACATGAATAATCAGGTGAAACATATAGTATCCTGGGTCAGGTTAAGTTCCAGCTCCAGGATCCAGGGCCCACCAACCACCATGAGGGAGCTCACAACACAAAGAAGTGCTGGGATCCTCACTACATGGTTAGTTTCTAAGAAAGTTTCACCCACGATGCCACTGATCTAATCTGCATCCAAGAGGAACAAAGAGTTCCCTGACACATGGACAAGGAAGTAAACAGCAGATGTGGTGCTAAATTTAGATTTTAAAGAGGTAAATGGCATAAACAAACCTTTTCTTTTGGTTCAGTGCTTACTGTCAAGTCCTTCAATACCAGAGGCCCGTCTGGGCTGTACTTGAAATTCACATTGTTAAAGGCAATCATTCCGTTGTCAGGCCAGTATGCTGGTGGACGAAAGTCAAGTTCCCAGGGTTCTTCTTCCTTAAGCTCTGTATATTCAATCACCCTTTCTGCTGACATCATCTGAAAGATACATGACATCACATGGGTTAGGAACAGAGGGTCTGGTTTATGAATGTTCAGAGACTGTAAATGAGACATTTTGCTTTTTCATCTTGATATCTGCTTTTTTATGGTTAAGAATATCCCAGGTCTTATTATCCCCAAAGCACAGAAGTAGGAATCTAAGGAGGACTTTGATGATATGCCATTTTCTTGTAACACTTTCACTTATAGCTACTTCCTTCAACATGGTATTAAAACTAAAAACTTTAGAAATATGGTAAGATTTTATTGATCCACCTTTCACATCTGAATAAGCAAACAAGAGTTTTCTCAAAGAAAAGAATAATTATGAACACTAATCAGTAATGTATGGCTACAGAAGGGCCCTGTGTCATTGATGAGCAGAAATGGACAGTCATCAAGCCTCATTTTAATTATTAATCACTTTCTACTCTATAAGAAGAGAGAAGTGGAAAGATTTCATTTTTATTGCTTTTCTCCCTTTAGAAGAAGATGTAAATATTCAAAAGAGGAAAATTTTACATATTGATTAAGACTTACTAAACAACCACAATTCAACAAATTTGATAGCACATTTCGAGATGTAGCTTATCCTACAAGAAGGGACAACCACTAATTCAGGTGGTCAACAAGCATAAATGGTGAAATGGGAGATGGCTAGGAGATATGTTAATTAAACAACCAACCTCCAAATGTTAAATTTTACTTTTACCAAGAAAGAGAAATTACCCATTAAGGAACAAAAATAAACCCCTAAGAAATTAACATATCCTCTTCAGGATTTTAGAACTTCCTTCCTACAGTGACATTTATTATCTTTGAAGACATCTTGTGATGAATATAAAACCTGCTGACATGATACACATAAGACTGAAGAAAAGATATATGTATTTTATTTAACATTAATTTGAACAGATGGAGGAAGGATCTCAAAAACCCTTGTTACTACAATGTAAAAATAACAGCTTTACTACTTTATGCAAGAATTGCTTTTATGCCATTTAATGGCAAGGAGACTAGAAGAGGCTAAGAACATTATGATAAACATCACCATGTTCTCCACTTCGGTGCTTTGCCTGACACACCACTGGAACATCCTCATGAGTGTGAGGGTGAGAGACAGGACCAGGCCAATCTGCCCAGGAGTCCAAGCTAAACGAGGAAGAAGGGGAATAAAGTCAGTCCCATTCTTTTTAAAATTTTATTTTGTCAAAGTATAGTTGATTATCTTTGCTGTACAGTAAAGTGATTCAGTTATATACACATTTTTCATATTTTTCGATTGCAGTTTATCACAGGATATTGAATATAGTCCCTTGTGCTATACAATTAGACCTTGTTGTATATCCATATTATATGTAATAGTTGACATCTGCTAATCCCAAGCTCCCAATCCATCCCTCCCCCATAGCAACCATAAGTCTGTCCTCTATGTCTGTGAGTCTGTTTCTGTTTCACAGGTAAGTTCTTTTGAGTCTTATTTTAGATTCCTCATATAATGATGGGCTTCCCTGGTGCCTCAGTGGTAAAGAATTCTCCTGCCAATGCAAGAGACTTGAGTTCTATTTCTGGGCTGGGAAGATCCCCTGGAGAAGGAAATGGCAACCCGCTCCAGTATTCTTGCCTGGGAAATCCCATGGACAGATGAGCCTGATGGGCTACAGTCCATGGATCACAAAAGAGTTGAACATGACTGAGTGACTAAACAACATCAACCACATACAAGTGATATCATGTGGTATTTCTATTTTACTTCACTTAGTATGACAATCTCTAGATCCATCCATGTTACTGCAAATTGCATTACTTCATTCTTGTTTACATCCATTGTATATATGTATCACATCTTCTTCATCCATTCATCTATTGATGGACATTTACATGGCTTCCATATCTTGGTTATTGTGAATACGGCTCCTATGATGCAGCAGGGTGCATACATCTTTTTGAGTAATAGTTTTGTCCAGATATATACCCAGGAGTGGGACTGCTGGATCATATGGCAACTCTATTAGTTTTTTGAGGAACCTCCACACTGTTTTCCTTAGTGGCTGTACCAATTTACATTCCCATAGACAGTGTTGGAAGGCTTCCTTTTCCCCACACCCTTTCCATCATTTGTTATCTGTAAGACTTCTTAACGATGGCCATTCTGACTGGTATGGCATGGGGTCTCATTATAGTTTTAATTTGCATTTCTCTAATAATTAGCAATATTGATCATATTTGCTTGTGTCTGTTGGCCATCAGTATGTTCTTTAGAAAAATGTCTATTTAGGTCTTGGAGAAGGAAATGGCAACCTACTCCAGTGTTCTTGCCTGGAGAATCCCAGGGATGGGGGAGCCTGGTGGCTGCCGTCTATGGGGTCACACAGAGTCGGACACGACTGAAGTGACTTAGCAGCAGCAGCAGCAGCACATTTTTCAACTGGGCTTTTGTTGTTATTGAGTTGTATAAGGCGTTTGCCTATTTTGGAAGTTAAGCCCTTGTCAGTCACATCATTTGCATATATTTCCTCCCACTCTGTAGGTTGTCTTTTCGTTTTGTTTATGGTTTCCTTTTTGATGCAGGAGCTTGTAAGTTTGATGAGGTTCCATTTATTTTTATTTCTATTGCCTTGGGAGACTGACTTAAGAAAACATTGGTATGACTTAGGTCATGGAATGTTTCGCCTATGTTCTCTTCTAGGAGTTTTATAGTGTCATATCTTATGTTTAAGTCTTTAAGGCATTTTGAGTTTACTTTTGTGTATGGTGTGAGGGTGTGTTCTAGCTTTATTGATTTACATGCAGCTGGCCAACTTTCCCAACACAGCTTGCAGAAAAGAGAAAGTCAGTCTTGTTCTTAACTCTAACCTTCTGTCACTATACCAGAAAAAGTCCTTTATAATATTTAAATCACCTGCCTATAGTGATTGGAGAAGGCAACGGCACCCCACTCCAGTACTCTTGCCTGGAGAATCCCATGGACGGAGGAGCCTGGTAGGCTGCAGTCCATGAGGTCACACAGAGTCAGACACGACTGAAGAGACTTAGCAGCAGCAGCAGCATATAGTGATATTATTACTTATACTTTTACTATCTATTGATTGAGACCATGATACAATGGAAACAAACAAACCAGAAACCCCACTATGAATCCAGAAAGACTATTAAATGAGTTTATTAATCCCAACAGGATTGAGGTACACTTGACAGCATTATACAAGTGAGAAATAATATCATCATTCAAACTTTGGTCATTATGGTTTCAAGAACCATCATCTAATTTCACTTTCTACATCCAATGCAGCTATAGGCAGAAACCACAGAAAACAAGGCAATGGATTCAAAGAGTCAGTGCTTAAAAATATAAAATACTACTCTCATTGTTCTATTATTAAAGACTGTGATTAAGTGTTGTTGTTTAGCTGCTAAGTCGTGTCCAACTCTTTGTGACCCCATGGACTGTAGTCTGCCAGGCTCCTCTGTTCATGGAATTTCCCAGGCAAGAATACCGGAATGGGTTCCCATTTCCTTCTCCAGGGGATCTTCCCAACCCAAAGATCAAACCTATGTCTCGCACTGACAGGCAGATTCTTTACCACTGAGCCACCTGGCAATCCCCAAATTTTTATTTATTTTCGCTCTTCCAGGTCTAAGTTGCAGCATGTGGAATCAGTGTTGTTAATATGGAATAATTACAGATGGTGAATTTATGCCACATGTCAACACCTGTACATCTGGTATCCAAACAGTGGTGAAGACATTGTTCTTTCATATAAAGAATCTTTATCACCCCAGTGCACCAGGCACCTGCAACCAAGAGATCAGAGAAGCCTTAAAGCTAAAACCTAAAGCCCAAGGGTGGACAAAATGCTTAATTGTAAACTTGGCTCTCTCCTCCCAACTACATAAGTCTGCTTGCTACAGCTATGTAGAACTTAACTCATTCAAAGAAAAAGAATAAAGGCCTCATCAAGACTCAAATGACTCCTCTATATGGGCCAAACTGTGGAATCACACACTGCAAATGCTTTACTACAATTCATTAGAACCAATGGTTTATGATGTTAAATAAAGTGGCAAGAGTTCAATTTAATAACTGTTAATACACCTAGAAATTATAATCATACCACAAATAGTTATTCACATCTGTACTTACATTCTTTCAGAATCAGGGCCCCAAAGGCAACACCGATGACCAAGATGGCACAGACAACATCCAGACACATGGCAAAACATTGGGACATGGTCAAAAGCATGAGCCAGCTCTCTGGATTTATGAACCATAATAAGCATAATAAATAAGTGGGAGAAAAAAAAACATGTTAGCTGCTTTGAATGAGTCAGTAAAGCTACATAAGATTTTTACACAACGTAGTAGATCAGCCAAGTGACACACCCACATAACTAGGTCTTGACATCAGACCATATATAGGACACGTACACAGGAATCAATCCAGGTGCTTTATGGGAAGCACCCACTGAAAATGTCAACCCACAGGTTAGAAACAGAAATGTGATCCTAATAAAGAAGATGGAGAAATGGTCTCATTGGTGCATTTCTTGCTGCGCTGGGTGTCAGAGTGAGGCTCATCCTCTCACAAAGTCAGCCGTTCCCAGCTCCCTGATAGAATGTGCAGCTCATACACTGCTTCCAGCACTGTCTGCACTTACTATACATGTTTACTCTGAGGAGCTGGTATCTAAAGGGCCATGAGTTAACAGGATTTTCAATGTGGCTTTCAAAGTTCCATTTTATCTTCAAAATACAATAAAGGTTGGAAAGATGGGTCTGAGTTTTACAGGCTTAGAGCACATTCTGAAATTTCTGCCCAGGAAAAAAAAATCACTGATACAAAGTATAATACATATCAACTGGGTGGGAAATCAGGAAATTATTTTCCTCAATTACATCTGCTGCCCTGAATGTTCTGAAAAGAGAGTCAGCAAACTACAGCAGGGGTAGGGGGCAGGGGAGGGTGGGGAGTGGCAAGAATAGTCCACCACTTGCTTTTATAAATAAAGTTTTATTGGAGCACCATCATGGCCATTTGCTGATGTATTATGTTTGCCTACTTTGGTGCTACAATAGCAAAGTTGAGCAGCTGGAACAGAGACAGTATGGCACACAAAGCCTACCATGTTTACTATTTGGCTCTCTGAAAAAACTGTTTGTTGACTCCTGCCCTAAAGGGACAAAGCCATAGGGCATACTGACAGTTGGACAATATAAGCCAGTTAGGAGAGAAGTGGGGTGTGACAGGGGGAGAGGGGAACACAGAGGGGATGCTGAGAGGAGGGTGGGAGAGGCAGGTGTGCAGGGAGGGAACCTGAGGCTGACACAGACAGAGCCGCTGGCCAGCAAGGCCACCTGAGAGGGGGGTCAGGACTCTGAAGGGAGCATATCCCATCCTTTGAAATCATTTCCAGAAACTTACAGACCTGAGTGCAAGTCTTGGCACGTCTCAAACAGTTTCTGAAACTTTTGTTTGGCTTTGTATGCCTGGATGGTCCGGAGTCCCTGGAGAGAAGATGCTAAGTGGGAAAATACTGGGCTTTGTTCTGTGGAAGCAGAGACAAACAACATAGATAGTCAGGGAGGCTGGATGTGAGGAAACCCACTACCTCCCATGTTCTTTGGTTGCGTGTCCTGCCAAAGGGCACATCTGGCGCTTCCTGGAGGGCTGCCTGGGGGAGGAGGGATGATGCCCTTTCTGGAGTGGATCCTCCACGTGACCCTCAAGCTCCTGCTCACACCAACCTTCACTTTAACAACCTGGAAATGAAAAATTCTCTTTGAACCTATCTTTGACTAAATTAAAATTGTAGCTAGTTTTAAATAATGAACTCAGATTTTTCCACTTAGTAGATACAGACAACCATGGGAAACAGTATATTTCTCTTCTTGGCTTTGTTTCTATAAAATGAAGTTTGCATTAATTTGCAATCACTATCCATAGTCAAGGTTTCTGATACAAACATCTTTCCTTACTTTTTTATAATCATCCACATTCCTTTTTTAAAAATCTTCTCTCCTTATGATTTTATGTTAATAATGATTAACTATATCTGTGCATTAACAATGAGATAAGCACTAGATAATTTCATCCTATGTGGTTACCTGTGGAATAGAATGAGTGAGTGAAAGTCACTCAGTTGTGTCTGACTCTTTGCGACCCCATGGACTATACAATCCATAGAATTCTCTAGGCCAGAATACTAGAATGGGTAGCCTTTCCCTTCTCGTGGGGATCTTCCTAACCCAGGGATCAAACCTAGGTATGATTAACTATAAATCATGCTCCCTATTATTCTAAAACTAGGAATTTGAATGTAGTAATAGACTAAATGGGTATTGAATAGATCCCCTTTCTTTGTTCTCCCAAGGTGGTTATTTTCAGCATTCATTTATATGAAAAGCCTTGGGGAAGGCGGCCACAGTGTGGCATCACCCCAAGTATTGGTGATGATAAAGAGCAAATCTTAAAATAACAGGGCTTATCTTTTCAAAACACTTAACAACTGCAACTTATTTGCCATCTTTGGAGTATGTAAGAGAATGTATTATCCAAATGTATCACCTCTGACATTGTGAATATATTTCCTGATGCCTCTTTTCCTTTTCCTAATCTTTTTCTTTCCTTATTTCTCGTAAGTCTGGGAAAGAAAAATTCCCTATTTTCCTTCTGCATTAATTGCAACATGATATAACATTTTATGTTTAGAAAAATGTTTACTGAGTGGCTGCTATGTCACGGAGTGTGCCGTGAGCTAGACAGAAGCAGTCCCTGTCCTCATGGGGCTCACATTCGCTTTCCTTGTGCTGAAATGCAAAAGCTGCAGGTGACCTGCCACCAGCTGTGCTTGCTTTAAGGGCCACACTGACTCACAAGGGCTATAATATGCAATTACCTAATATTGATCTAGGGAGAAATTCCAAGATAGAGTCTGCAGGATGTCAGGGGTCTGGGTAATTACGGCATAAACGGAAGCCAGCCTGCACTGCCACCCTAGCCTGAGAGTCCTGGTACTCACTTGCACATTCCAGGCGTTTGACATCTCCTGATGTATTTAGGAAATAGAGCTGAAGCAGGAAAAAAATGAGGCCAAGGAGAGCCAGGGGTATCACAGTCCAAGGAATCATAGCCACCATCACGATCACCACACCAATCACAAGTAGAAATGTCTGAAATAGTGAAGAAAGACACGGAGGCCTCCTTATGAAGGATTCTTTTCAAAGATAAACTTTAATAGATTGTTCTGTTAGGATTAAACTTCTTTCCTCGAAAGATGTGTTGGAATGGCAGGGAAAGCTTTCCTATCCAAAGGAAAAAAAATTATAGGTGCTCATTACGATATGTATTGCATGTGTCCAACACTACGATAAGAACTTTCTAGGCGTTAGCTCTTTTGATACACTCAGTAACCCTATGAGGCAGGCATTACTTTTTATTTTGGCCATGCCATGAATCTGGCGGGATCTCAGTTCCCTGACCAGGGATTGAACCTGGGCCACAGCAATGAAATAAGTCAATCCTAGCAGTCCTCACCAGTAGACACCAGAGAACTCCCCTAGGCAGTACTATTTTTAATGGATGAGAATGTTTGAGACTCAGAGGGTAGTTGTTGAATCCCAAACTATCAGGAGTCAGTAGGTGTTACTGATACTAAACAGATGAGCAAGAAGATATCACAGATGAGAAATTCAGAAACCTTAGCTATACACGCAGGGATAAAAAAGTGGTCAATTATAAATTCTAAGCCCAGTAAAAGGGGGGAAAATGGAAATGTCTACCTTTGGAAGTAAGAATTCCACTTTCTTGGTTTTCCATCCTTAGTTAATATATACTGAGTGCTGACTGCGTACAGGGCTGCACATTCGAAACTTCACATGTGTGAAGTCGATAATCTTTACAATAGCCCTATCAAGTAACAGTGTTATCTCATTTTACAGATCGAGACACTGAGGCACAAGAAGAGGAAAAGCAACTTGATGGAGACTGGAGACTGCAAAGCCTAAGTCATGGAGCCAGAGAGGTCATGTCTTGAGCCATTATGACATATTTAGGCTTGTTCCCAACATACAGCTAAGTAACATTATGCTAAGTATTTAAAATGTCCATTTCAAAGGTGAGTGATTATTGCAACAGCAGATACCATTTACCAGGTGTTTGCATGTGCTAAGAGTTCCACAAACATTTCACTTAGTCATCACCTCACCCCACAAGGTGATTTTATATTGGGAAGTGATCTTGGCCCAAAAAAGCAGCAGGTAGACTAAAAACTCAAGTCCTTGGCTGACTCTGATTTAAGTATCTTTATCAAGAAAAGTATAATATGATGGTGGAAAGCTTCAGGCAAGAATGCAGTCAACACTTAGCATCTGCCTGTTATGAAAGTGGAGTGAATAATGAACATGTGCAGATTTACATGGCCTGGACCAAGAACTCTGAAGGTTACAGACCTTCAGTTCAGTTCAGCCGCTCAGTTGTGTCCAACTCTTTGCCACCCCATGAATCGCAGCACACCAGGCCTCCCTGTCCATCACCAACTCCCAGAGTTCACTCAGACTCACATCCATCGAGTCAGTGATGCCATCCAGCCATCTCATCCTCTGTCGTCCCCTTCTCCTCCTGCCCCCAAACCCTCCCAGCATCAGAGTCTTTTCCAATGAGTCAACTCTTCGCATGAGGTGGCCAAAGTACTGGAGTTTCAGCTTTAGCATCATTCCTTCCAAAGAAATCCCAGGGCTGATCTCCTTCAGAATGGACTGGTTGGATCTCCTTGCAGTCCAAGGGACTCTCAAGTGTCTTATCCAACACCACAGTTCAAAAGCATCAATTCTTCGGCGCTCAGCCTTCTTCACAGTCCAACTCTCACATCCATACATGACCACAGGAAAAACCATAGCCTTGACTAGACGAACCTTTGTTGGCAAAGTAATGTCTCTGGTTTTGAATATGTTATCTAAGTTGGTCATAACTTTCCTTCCAAGGAGTAAGCATCTTTTAATTTGATGGCTGCAGTCACCATCTGCAGTGATTTTGGAGCCCCCCAAAATAAAATCTGTCACTGAAGCAATGGATTGTTTCCCCATCTATTTGCCATGAAGTGATGGGACCAGATGCCATGATCTTCGTTTTCTGAATGTTGAGCTTTAAGCCAACTTTTTCACTCTCCACTTTCACTTTCATCAAGAGGCTTTTTAGTTCTTCTTCACTTTCTGCCATAAGGGAGGTGTCATCTGCATATCTGAGGTTATTGATATTTCTCCCGGCAATCTTGATTCCAGCTTGTGCTTCTTCCAGCCCAACGTTTCTCATGATGTACTCTGCATATAAGTTAAATAAGCAGGGTGACAATATACAGCCTTGACGTACTCCTTTTCCTATTTGGAACCAGTCTGTTGTTCCATGTCCAGTTCTAACTGTTGCTTCCTGACCTGCATACAGGTTTCTCAAGAGGCAAGTCAGGTGGTCTGGTATCCCCATCTCTTTCAGAATTTTCCACAGTTTATTGTGATCCACACAGTCAAAGGCTTTGGCCTAGTCAATAAAGTAGAAATAGATATTTTTCTGGAATATTTTTTGCTTTTTTGATGATCCAGTGGATGTTGGCAATTTGATCTCTGGTTCCTCTGCCTTTTCTAAAACCAGCTTGAACATGTGGAAGTTCACAGTTCACATATTGCTGAAGCCTGGCTTGGAGAATTTTGAGCATTACTTTACTAGCGTGTGAGATGAGTGCAATTGTGCGGTAGTTTGAGCATTCTTTGGCCTTGCCTTTCTTTGGGCAGACCTTAGTTGGATACAAATCCGTGATGGTTTGCACAAGGCCCAGAGTGCTATGGAAACACAGGGAAGAATATGTGAACACTTTTCTTAGAGGATTCTAAGAAGACACTTCAGAAATGAATTTCACAGGCTGGTTTCTCTGTCAATATGAAGGCTTGCTTAAGCTTCTGATCTTTCTCCTAAGATGCTTCCCTCTCTCTGGGCAATCTTATCACCTTCACAGATTTAACTACCACCTGCTCAGTGAAGAATATGCAGGTGCCCTGCTCATCCCAGACTCTTATTTCATTATCTGCAGTATGCCTCAAGGTCCTAAGATCTAAGATAATTGAATTAAAACTGACAGACCTGGGATTGGAAATCAGAGAGACTAAAATTTTCTCTCCTCACATGACTGAGATTGTTTTACACTTAAAATCAAGTAGCATCTCTCCCTGTCCCTCTTAAAAAACATTCAAAAATATGTGATGGATTTGGATTTATGAGGGCTAATTAACCATGGGCTAAGCACACAGTGGGCCAGCCAGCTGTGGAAACTCAACCTTGGCTTAGTTTGCAGTAGCAAAGAGAATTCTTCACAAAAATTTAATGTAATTAATAATCACTGTCAAAATAGAATATTGATTTAGTGAGAAATTGATTCTGGGGATAAATTATATACCTAACCTACATGACTAATTTAGAAAATAAGGTTGCAGAGGAGAAAACAATCAGATATCTGTGCAGTAAAAACAGTCTGCCTCCAAGTCTCAGCTTAGCTCACGTTAGTGAACAGGAGAAAACTTTGTCCACAGGCTATGTGGCCTGCAGTCAGATAATCATTGCTGCATTTTTTTGTGTGCAATTTTTGATAAATGCATTTCATTTCCACAATTACTACTTGGAAATGAAAAAGTCCCCACAAGCTTGGTCACTAAAAGGTAAAAAGAATTAAGCAACAGGAGAAACATCCCACATGAACAACAGCACTGAATGAGATGAGAGCTGAAGTGACCCCAAATCATTCTTTAGAACCTCAAGTTTCACAGACAAAACAAAGGCAGTGTAATCATCTTTTGACAGGAAAGAGTTTTCTGTAGGAGGCACTCTTTGTCTTAATCTTAAACCAGATATCTCTATATTCTGTGCATCTCTAGGCTTAGCACAACCTGCAGATCTTTTAGTCACATACTGTGCTGTGGTTAGTCACTCAGTTGTGTCGGACTCTTTGTGACCCCATGGACTGTAGCCCACCAGGCTCCTTTGTCCATGGGGATTCTCAAGGAAAGACTACCAGAGGGGTTTGCCATTCCCTTCTCCAGGGGATCTTCCCAACTCAGGGATCAAACCCAGGTCTGCTTTACTGCAGGTGGATTCTTTACCATCTGAGCCACCAGGGAAGCCTTGATCACACAATACCTTGCTTAATCTGTTGATTCTTTCCATGGGTCACAGTGGAAATGAAGAATGATTAATTAAAGGATGACTTGATCTCTTCCCTAGCTTCCCCTTCACTAATTTTGTGAATAAGATGGCATCTGAAGAAAGAGCATGAGAAGTCGACAAACCTGCACACAGTGGGGGACGGTGATGACTCTGACCTCCATCTCCCTGATCAACTAATTACTTCCCTTTTTCCCTTTAAAAACTTTCATGGCTGAGCATACTCTTCAGAGGTAGTTTCTGGGGGACGCTGAATCCACCATCTCCCCATCTCCCAATTGCTGGCATTTGGGTTAAAGACAATTATTCTTCCTACTAATATTTATGAGTATTGATCTTGTAGGTGGTGAGCAGTGGGACCTGGTTCCATAACATCTGGATAAAAGATATTTCTGTAGGGTTGTTTGTTTGCTTAAATACCTTAAGTTACAGCACTCAACATGTGAAAAGCTACCTACAAAAACAAAATTTCTGAGATGACTTTGATCCCATGCTCAAATTATGGGCTTAGATGCACTTTCCTTTAAAAGCTTTGTATCTTAAACAACTCCTCTCTACTGTCCTGGTAAAGGTATTCAGATCAGATCAGTCGCTCAGTCGTGTCCGACTCTTTGCGATCCCATGAATTGCAGCACACCAGGCCTCCCTGTCCATCACCAACTCCCGGAGTTCACTCAGACTCATGTCCATTGAGTCAGTGATGACATCCAGCCATCTCATCCTCTGTCGTCCCCTTCTCCTCCTGCCCCCAATCCCTCCCAGCGTCAGAGTCTTTTCCAATGAGTCAACTCTTTGCATGAGGTGGCCAAAGTACTGGAGTTTCAGCTTTAGCATCATTCCTTCCAAAGAAATCCAGGGTTGATCTCCTTCAGAATGGACTGGTTGGATCTCCTTGCAGTCCAAGGGACCCTGAAGAGTCTTCTCCAACACCACAGTTCAAAAGCATCAATTCTTCGGTGCTCAGCCTTCTTCACAGTCCAACTCTCATATCCATACATGACCACAGGAAAAACCGTAGCCTTGACTAGATGAACTTTTGTTGGCAAAGTAATGTCTCTGCTTTTGAATATGCTATCTAGCTTGGTCATAACTTTCCTTCCAAGGAGTAAGCATCTTTTAATTTCATGGCTGTAGTCAGGTATTACTTTCACCTTATTATTACATATCTTTATAAGTAACCACACCTGGCTTTATCCAAAACAAAACAAAAAAGTTGCAGTAAATATGTGTCCTTTGTGGTAATACAATGCATAATTTAGCTCATCTAAGCTATCTCTCTATGAGAGGTGCTTGTTTCTGTTATGAAATGTGCTCACAGTAAAGGAAATCCACACCAGACATCTGGAAGGCAGAGGGAGGATCACTTGCCCAGCATGTCGCTGCTTCAGACCAACCTCATCGTGACTGTGGAGCCACTTCTGCCCCAGGAGTTACTCATGTTAACTCAGCCTCCCTATCACAGCCGCCCCTTTCTCTCACAACCATGACCTTCTCTGAAGGTAACAAGCACATCACCAGGCTGAAAGCCCACCCTTAACCAGTGTGAAAAGGCCTTGAAAAACAGGCACTTTACTATTCCCTGTGAGAACTCTGACAGGACTGCTTTGTTACCTGGATTAAATCTTGAAATGTCAGGGGCAGTAAGTCATCCATAAGCCCAATGTCTTTGCAGAAACGATTTAAAATTCTTCCTGAAAGAACAGGATATGAGAAATTACTCATTTCCCCAGTCACACCCTTTAAGAGAAAGAATTCATGAACAAATGAAAACAATATTTTTAAAGTATATATATATATATATTTAATATATTACAGAGTCATAGGAAATATGCCAATGTCAGTGGTAAAGAAAGAGAAAATAGGATGATACCTAGAGAAATAAAAATACCAAATGACCGTCAGTGGGGAATTGAAATTGAGGCATTTTTTAAAAGAATTGGTGGGGGGAATCTCGTGGCAGTATCAAGAAAGGTTGGTGGATTTGAGAAAGTTTCCTCCTTTATATCAATCCAACCTGAGATATCTACCAAGTGCCAAATTGGTAAACAGCTACAAAATACTTAAATTAATCCCAATTATTACACTAATTTTGCTGATACTTTTTAAATAAGCATAATTACAAACTCTCTAATTTTTTTTTCCTTAAAAAAGTTTAAAGCACCTTACATTTTGAAAAATTGTGGATTCCTGCCATTTCCAAGTTATGAGCTAACTACACGGGTAATAAATCGTTATTTGCAGAGGTACAGCAGGTGGGGCAAACACAGACTCATGCTTAAGCATCCAAGAAGACCAGAGGCATATAGGTAGGAAAACAGAAATATTTCTTAATGACTAAAAGGTAACTTATCATCATTGATTTTATTTCCCTTCTCAGAATCCATGAAAACAATATATCCTAAAGACTGAAGGTTTGGAAGATTGTCACTGAGCAGGATCTCTGATAAAAGCTATGGAGCATGTCCACTGGAAAATGCCCATATGCATTGTTTTATGATTTGGGGGGGATTCTTAAACCATGAGCCATAAGAACTGGGGTGGCCATGAGAGACGTGGGCCAGGTGAGAACTGCTCATTCTGGGGGAACAGGACATCACCTGTCAGTTGACTCCTCCTGTCACAGGAATGCACTCCTAAAAAGTACATGCACTTTGTCTCCAAGAAGGGTACTTTTCCTGGCCCAGTGCACCTCGAATGCCCTTCAGGGCAAAATGCAGTCTGTGGCTCCTATCTTTGAGAGAATTATAACTGCCAAAAGTTGAAACCTCTGTCATGCAGCAGATCTCTGAAACATTAGATGGTATATGGAAACTACTATCACAAAAATCCTCTGAAGTTTTATAAGCTATTTTTGCTTTTCTTTTTCATTAAATGTATATAAGCGAGTTCTACAGGATGACAGAATCATTCATTTCAGAGTTTCAGGCCTTTCAGACATGATTGAGGCTGAATGTAAGACTCAGGACAAGTAGATGCTCCCTGCCTAACACACACAGCTACCTGACAGCCAGGTGTTCATCGAGTAAGTGCTCTCTGTCTTCACTCAGGTCTCTCTACCCAAAACTATGCATTTCTTCACCGACCTTAATGCCATTATATATCCCAAATGGTAAGTTATGACATTTACATGGTTAGTTTGCTAATGCTAATTGGGCAGTATTTATTCTGTTGTATTTATTCTGTTGCATTTGTTATGCCTTTAACAGCTTTAAAAATATAATCTACAGCTTATAAGAACTGACCAGGAATCTCATTTTTATCCCAGGTTGCTTTAACCATATTTTGCATAAAAGGAAGTTTTGAGGTATCAGACTGTCCATGTGTTAGAAATGCAGAAAGACTGCCTGGATTTAACCAGACTGAACAAAACACAGAATGTCTCTAAAAACATCCTGTAATGAAATTTGAAGCTTTGACAATCTAAAACTGTCTTAGGTCAACTTTAATTCTCACTTGAGAAATTTGTCATTTTTCATACTTTTTGAAAAAGCTGAATACATAGGCATTCTACGTTTTGACCAGTAATAACCTTTTTTAAAACTATAGTAAATTCCTGCTACTCTTAAAAAGTGCATCCACTTCCCTGGAATAATTCCAATGTTCATTTTAAATAGAACTTATAACTTTATAAAATTTCCAGCTGTCTATTACACAATAGACCTGTAAGAAACTTTTGCCTTATCATTTTCTTTCTTTTTTTTAATTTTTTTTAAATTTTATTTTATTTTTAAATTTTACATAATTGTATTAGTTTTGCCAAATATCAAAATGAATCCACCACAGGTATACATGTGTTCCCCATCCTGAATCCTCCTCCCTCCTCCCTCCCCATACCATCCCTCTGGGTCGTCCCAGTGCACTAGCCCCAAGCATCCAGTATCGTGCATCGAACCTGGACTGGCAACTCGTTTCTTACATGATATTTTACATGTTTCAATGTCATTCTCCCAAATCTTCCCACCCTCTCTGCCTTATCATTTTCAAGCAAAAAGTAAACCAGATGTTTGGTGCTTATATGCAAAATTAAGCTCTCCCTCTGAAACCAAATTAAAATGAACTCATGAGTGAAGCAAAGCCCTGATGAAAACAGAAACAAGGACAAAACAAGTAAACAAAGAAAAAACATGCTGTGGATTTTTTGTGGTTTATTTGTCTTAGTTATTTTTCTATTTTTCCTTGCATCTGGGAAATCACACGCATCGTTTCCCATTCCCAATTGTTTTATCAAATTTATCATATTAATTTGGATTTTATAGAAGAAAAAGACCAAAAAATCCATAACGTTGCATCAGGTCAGTTAATCAAACAATCAGTTAATGCCAGCTATTTGCTATGCATTTCTTTAAATGCTTTACATGTATTAATTCTCCTTGTTCTCACACACAAAAACGTTGAGAATATTATCTCTACTTAGTAGAGTACTAAGTAATAGTTGAGTACTAGTAATAGTTGAGTACTAGTAATAGTTGAGTACTATTATCTCTACTCTACAGAAAAAGTTGAGGTCAACAGAGGTTAAACTTGACAAAGACCTGTCTCTTGGTGGCTGGAATGGGATTCACATTCAGAAGTTCAGTTCAGTCCAGTCGCTCAGTTATGTCTGACTCTTTGCAACCCCATGAATCGCAGCACGCCAGGCCTCCCTATCCATCACCAACTCCCGAAGTTTACCCAAATTCATGTCCATCGAGTTGGTGATGCCATCCAGCCATCTCATCCCCTGTCGTACACTTCTCCTCCTGCCCCCAATCCTTCCCAGAATCAAGGTGTTTTCCAATGAGTCAACTCTTCACATGAGGTGGCCAAAGTACTGGAGTTTCAACTTCAACATCAGTCCTTCCAATGAAAACCCAGGACTAATCTCCTTTAGGATGGACTTGTTGGATTTCCTTGCAGTCCAAGGGAGTCTCAAAGTCTTCTTCAACACCACAGTTCAAAAGCATGAATTCTTTGGTGCTCAGCTTTTTTCACAGTCCAACTCTCACATCCATACATGATCACTGTAAAAACTATACCTTATGTTGGCAAAGTAATGTCTCTGTTTTTTAATATGCTATCTAGGTTGCTCATAAGTTTCCTTCCAAGGAGTAAGCGTTTTTTACTTTCATGGCTGCAATTACCATCTGCAGTAATTTTGGAGCCCCCAAAAATAAAGTCTGACACTGTTTCCACTGTTTCCCCATCTATTTGCCATGAAGTGATGGGACCAGATGCCATGATCTTAGTTTTCTGAATGTTGAGCTTTAAGTCAACCTTTTCACTCTCCTCTTTCACTTTCATAGAGACTCTTTTGTTCTTCTTCACTTTCTGCCAGAAGGGTGGTGTCATCTGCATATCTGAGGTTATTGATATTTCTCCCAGCAATCTTGATTCCAGCTTGGGCTTCTTCCAGACCAGCGTCTCTCATGATGTACTCTGCATATAAGTTGAATAAGCAGGGTGACAATATACAGCCTTGACGTACTCCTTTTCCTATTTGGAACCAGTCCATTGTTCCATGTCCAGTTCTAACTGTTGTTTCCTGACCTGCATATAGGTTTCTCAAGAGACAGGTAAGGTGGTCTGGTATTCCCATCTCTTTCAGAATTTTCCAGTTTATGGTAATCCACACAGTCAAAGGCTTTGGCACAGTCAATAAAACAGAACTAGATGATTTTCTCGAACTCTCTTGCTTTTTCGATGATCCAGCAGATGTTGGCCATTTGATCTCTGGTTCCGCTGCCTTTTCTAAAACCAGTTTGAACATCTGGAAGTTTACAGTTCACGTACTGCTGAAGCCTGGCTTGGAGAATTTTGAGCATTACTTTACTAGCGTGTGAGATGAGTGCAATTGTGTGGCAGTTGAGCATTCTTTGGCATTGCCTTTCTTTGGGATTGGAATGAAAACTGACCTTTTCTAGTCCTGTGGCCACTGCTGAGTTTTCCAAATTTTCTGGTGTATTGAGTGCAGCACTTTCACAGCATCATCTTTTAAGATTTGAAATAGCTCAACTGGAATTCCATCACCTCCACTAGCTTTGCTCATAGTGATGCTTTCTAAGGCCCACTTGACTTCATATTCCAGGATGTCTGGCTCTAGGTGAGTAATCACATCATCATGATTATCTGGGTTGTGAAGATCTTTTTTGTATAGTTCTTCTGTGTATTCTTGCCACTTTTCTTAATATCTTCTGCTTCTGTTGGGTCCATACCATTGCTGTCCTTTATTGAGCCCATCTTTGCATGAAATGTTCCCTTGGTATCTCTAATTTTCTTGAAGAGATCTCTAGTCTTTCCCATTCTGTTGTTTTCCTCTATTTCTTTGCACCGATCACTGAGGAAGGCTTTCTTATCTCTCCTTTCTATTCTTTGGAACTCTGCATTCAAATGGGAATATCTTTCCTTTTCTCCTTTGCTTTTCACTTTTCTTCTTTCCACTTTTCTTCTTTTCACAGCTGTTTGTAAGGCCTCCTCAGACAGCCATTTTCCTTTTTTGCATTTCTTTTCTATTGGGATGGTCTTGATCCTTATCTCCTGTACAATGTCACGAACCTCAGTCCATAGTTCATCAGGCACTCTATCAGATCTAGTCCCTTAAATCTATTTCTCACTTCCACTGTATAATCATAAGGGATTTGATTTAGGTCATACCTGAATGGTCTAGTGGTTTTCCCTACTTTCTTCAATTTAAGTCTGAATTTGGCAATAAGGAGTTCATGTTCTGTGCCACAGTCAGCTCCCGGTCTTGTTTTTGCTAACTGGATAGAGCTTCTCCATCTTTGGTTGCAAAGAATATAATCAATCTGATTTCGGTGTTGACCATCTGATGATATCCATGTGTAGAGTCTTCTCTTTTGTTGTTGGAAGACGATGTTTGCTATGACCAGTGAGTTCTTTTGGCAAAACTTGGATGTGGGATAGCTCCTCTTGGCCGTGCCCCTGACCTCAGACGTGGGGTAACTCCTCTTGGCTGCGACCCCTGACCTCCCACATTCAGAAGAGCTGACTCCAAAGTCTGTTTTCTTTACCAAGGGTAATATGGATCCCACATGACATATTGGTTCAAAACCACTATTGAAAAATAACGAAAAACCATTCAATTTAGTCTGGGTAAAGTCTAGAGTCATTTTAATTTGCTGGTTAATTTTCAAACTTTAAATTTCACAACTCTTTAATAGAATCTAATAATATGGATCTTATTCCAGTGTGACAGTCTAATTCAAAAGGAGCCTTTCTCTCTCTCTCTCTCTGAATCAGTGATACCACTGATACCACTCTGAATCAGTGCTGCTTAAGATAACTGTGCTTCTGTCAAAAGGATCTTGACTGTGCCAGTGAAGTGACTGGCACAGCTATTACAAAGCTTTGTCCTAGCAGAACTGAGACACTGGAACATCTCTGCCTTCATCCCAACTCCATGTCTATTAATAGATTTTAAATGTATACTGATGACAATCAAAGTTTCCTCTCTTATCTGACATCAAATTTTAAAAAATGGACATAACAATTAAGGGAAGAGAAAAGATGAGGTATGTTTTAAAAAATACTCAATATTTATCCACAATTTATAAGGTACTCATTTTAGCACCTAAGACTTCAAACCTTAATCTCATCTAGAAAGCAGTCATTGGATACAGCAAGAACCAAGAGAAGACATACCTGAAAACCAGGCCAATTAAGCATGAAACTCCTACAGTTGCTTTGTGAAGGGAGATGGGAGTGGTTAGAAAATTTGGCACCAAAAGGAATTCAACCTCCTTCAGTTTTTAGAATTTCTCATTGTAGGAGTGAAATCTACTCACCTGGTCTAAAACATTGGTCAATTTGTTAATAAAACTAGCTGATCTTGTAAGATAAACCACTAATTGTCTAGGTTACACTGGTGCTGCCTTTTATACCTTTTGTTAATCTGGCTATTTGTGTCACAAGTGTTTACTTAATCTTAAATCAAGGAAAAAACAGTTTTCTAGTAACACTGATGACTCATCATTTTGAAATAGGTATTTATTTTCCTTCCATTCACAGGGCTATGTCAAGATTAACATTCAAAAATCAGCATTCCTCCCTTTTACCTTTTAAGGGCCTATAGTTTATAAAGTAAAACAATTAGGTATCAAATATTTGATCCTCCTAAGATTCATCTTCAATGCACATTAAATCCCAGGGAAATGTATTAACTGTTTGGCAGTTTTGTCTCCTTTATTGACAGACAGCAGAAATTTGGTGACAGAAAACTGACAGAAAACAGAACTTGGAAGCTTGACCGACAGTCAACAGAAATTTATGGTTCCATGAAACAGCTTCTAGTGAACTAATATATGTGGTTTTCTCTTCATGACATCATATACCAGAAACAAAGTCCATCCTAAATTATGTATTACAAACTCTACTTTTGAAAATACGATAGGAAAGAGTTCAATTTAATCTACCACTAAGTGAGTAGATAATTGATTGACCCAAACCTTTTGGGCAAACTAGGCTTATCTTTGTGATACTTATTTGAGTTTGAATTTTCTTGAAGGAATGAAGTCCTGCTACTAGATATAGGAGGGGGAAGCAAGATAAACATTAGTGTGCTGGCTGCTCTAAGATCAGTGAACTTGAAGATTTAAACTTGGTCCCAAATTCTTGAATAATAAATGAACTAGTGTCTAGAGAAGCCTATAGGTCTTGAACATGAAGAACCTGGCTAACTGTGGTCATGAGACCTCAGAGGCTGAAATAATAGAAATTCAGTTCCTTTTAATGCTCCCAACTTTACAAGTGTAGTTTTCACATTAACAGGCAAAGTGGAGCAACTTCACAGCCATAATAGCATGGGGCTCCTCCAGTCACTTCCTTGTTCTAACTTCCTAATAAGATGTGATCTGTGTGGGCCACTGCATTTTACCATCCTGTGCTCCTCACAGTGCCTGGGCAAACAACATGCACTGAAAAATTTACACAAGACGCTGCCCTCAACATTCTTATTTAATCCTCACAACAGTCTTGTGAAACAGGAAGAGCAGCATCTCCACTTCACAGGAGATGAAGTTCCCAGACACCATGTCATTATTGTCACTAAGGCTCATTAGGCACCGACCATGTGCTAAGCACTGTGAATGTATTAACTAACTTGGCACAGTTATAAAAAATCTGACTGCCAATGCAGGAGATGCAAGAGACACGGGTTTGATTCCTGGGTCAAGAAGATGCCTTGGAGTCAGAAATGGCAACCCACTCCAGTATTCTTGCCTAGAAAATTCCATGGACAGAGGAGCCTGGTGGGCTATAGTCCATGGGGTCACAAAGAGTTACACACGACCAAATGACTGAGCACAACAACAATACCCACAACATTAAGATCAGTCAGTTTCATTCTTTTACAAGTGGTTGACCAGATTTCCCAGCACTACTTGTTAAAGAGATTGTCTTTAATCCATTGTATATTCTTGCCTCCTTTGTCAAAGATAAGGTGTCCATATGTGCGTGGATTTATCTCTGGAAGAACTAAATAGACATTTCTCCAAAGAAGACATACAGATGGCTAACAAACACATGAAAAGATGCTCAACATCACTCATTCTCAGAGAAATGCAAATCAAAACCACTATGAGGTACCATTTCACACCAGTCAGAATGGCTGCGATCCAAAAGTCTACAAATAATAAATGCTGGAGAGGGTGTGGAGAAAAGGGAACCCTCTTACACTGTTGGTGGGAATGCAAACTAGTACAGCCACTATGGAGAACAGTGTGGAGATTCCTTAAAAAACTGGAAATAGAACTTCCTTATGATCCAGCAATCCCACTGCTGGGCATTCACACTGAGGAAACCAGAAGGGAAAGAGACACATGTACCCCAATGTTCATCGCAGCACTCTTTATAATAGCCAAGACATGGAAGCAACCTAGATGTCCATCAGCAGATGAATGGATAAGAAAGCTGTGGTACATATACACAATGGAGTATTACTCAGCCATTAAAAAGAATACATTTGAGTCAGTTCTAATGAGGTGGATGAAACTGGAGCCTATTATACAGAGTGAAGTAAGCCAGAAGGAAAAACATAAATACAGTATACTAACGCATATATATGGAATTTAGAAAGATGGTAACAATAACCCGGTGTACGAGACAGCAAAAGAGACACTGATGTATAGAACAGTCTTATGGACTCTGTGGGAGAGGGTGGGAAGTTTTGGGAGAATGGCAATGAAACATGTAAAATATCATGTAGGAAATGAGTTGCCAGTCCAGGTTCGATGCACGATGCTGGATGCTTGGGGCTGGTGCACTGGGACGGCCCAGAGGGATGGTATGGGGAGGGAGGAGGGAGGAGGGTTCGGGATGGGGAACACATGTATACCTGTGGCGGATTCATTTTGATATTTGGCAAAACTAATACAATAATGTAAAGTTTAAAAATAAAATAAAATTAGGAAAAAAAATAAGATCAGTCAGGTGTGAATAGAATCCTCATTTTTACAGGTAAGAAAACCAAGAAATAGAGAATTTAAGTAACAAACACATACGTATTAACATAATTATAAATTGCTATTACTATTAGTAACTAGCACCAGTACTGAACCCAGGCAGTTGGCTCGAGAGTCCATACTTTTAAATCAAGGCAGACAAATCCTACCTTGAGATCTGCCTGCCCAATAGTGTCCACCTGCTTTGGCCTACAGTCCTGTGGCTAGTTGATGACTAGGTCAAGGCTACTTCTGTCTGACCTCCAGCCCACCTCCCTTAACAGGTCCTGTCAATTATTACTTGCATAAGCAAAGCCACCCTGGGCCTCACAAAAAATCTAACCAATTAGATAAAGTGGGCATGTACACTGATGAACTAACTCCTCAAAGAAACCCAGTATAGAGGCTACCTTCCAAAACAGGATAGGTGAAAGACACAGGGTGGAGACATCAACCACTGGGAAACCTCCAGGGACACTCATATTGAGAAACTTACTACTGAACATCCACCTGCTACGTACCACAAAGCCTCTTCTTACATGTCAGCAAAAGTCCACTATAGAGTTAATTTCATTGAAGAGGATATTTACATTTCATCAATCTTCTAATTAATTTATCATTGCCATTTTAGGTAAACCTCAAAGTGTCCACACATGCCAGAAGCTCTGTGATTCCAGAAATGGATGGGAAATGAAAGAAAGAAATGCGCAGCCTGTCTCATGGAGAGAGATTCCTTGTAAGAAGGTCCTTCCTAAAGAATAACTTAGCTTGTGGGCTGTGCTTAGTCTCTCAGTCGTGTCTGACTCTTTGTGACCCCATGGACTGCAGCCCACTAGGCTCCTGTGTCCATGTGGATTCTCTAGGCAAGAATACTGAACTGTGTTGCCATGCCCTCCTCCAGGGGATCTTCCCAACTCAGGGATCAAACCTAAGTCTCCCACATTGTAGGTAGATTGATTCTTTATCATCTGAGCCACCAGGGAAGCTTAACACCACATAACACAGCCAACATTTTTTTAATTTCTTTTTTAATTAGAGGAAAATTGCTTCACAATGTTGTATTGGTTTCTGCCGTACAACAATGTGAGTTAGCCATAATTATACATATACCCCCTTCCTCTGGAGCCTCCCTCCCCCCTCCCCATTGCACCCCTCTAGGTTATCACAAAGTGTCAGGCTGGGCTCCTTGTGTTTTATATCAACTTCCCACCAGCTGTCTATTTTACACATGATAGTGTTTGTACGTCTGTGCTACTCTCCTTCCCCTGGTGTGCCCGGAAGTCCATTCTCTACATCTGAGTCTCCACTCCTTCCTGCAAATAGGTTCATCAGTACCATTTTTGTAGAGTCCATGTATATGCATTAATATACAATATTTGTTTTAATCTTTCTTACTTCACTCTGTATAACGGCTATAGGTTCATCCACCTCACTACCACTAACTCGAGTAGTCAGCAACACTGAAATACACTTCCATCAAATATATGGTGTTTTGTATGCCAGGCAACAAATGGGTTCCTAAATCATTCTGCAAAGGGAATATTTATTTTTCCACAAACACAAATTGGAATAAAAGCTTATATGCTTCTATATTCATTTTCTCTGGTAGGAGGAAAAACATCAGCTTTTTATAGAAAATGGATCAACACAGGACAGTGATTTTCTTTCAAGTATCTCCTCCATTTTCAAACATAAGCTATAATAAGGCACAAAATGGGTTTGTTAACAACCATTTTTACTGAGAAAACTTGGTGTCTGACTTACCTATTGAGTTTCTATCGAAGAACACTACCAGAGATCTCAAAATGGACTCTACCATTTTGTTGTGCAAAATTTGTGAAGAACGAACAAGGATGTAGAATAAAACCAGAGATCTCGTGATGCCAAAAAGGATGGTAAATACATTTAAACCTGAAATAAAGAAACATCACTCAGCACAAGATCTCTGCTTTTTCTTCAATGATCCTAAAGCAGAGCAAACACTTTATAAGTGCATTATATATTTTATTCTATAATTTATGTATAAATTCATATATAATATATAAATTTATACATATAATAGATTCTATAAGAGTTTAATACAATCACAAATACATTTATAAAGAATATAAAAATCACTGTTTCTCATTAAATAGAAACCACATGGGGAAAACAGCAGGTGTAAGCTACAACTTCAGGCTTTCCTAATTCAAGTACAAGTTCTAATAAAACTGAGAAGAAAGAAAATGATAAAATGCAGTCATCTTTTTCTCTCTGAATATCAAATCTTACTAATTACAACATGTCTCACAATTTAAAAGTGAGGTATGTTTTGGTACCAAACAAAAGTTGGCTTTAAGGCAATAAATAGTAGACTGAATAATGCAGAAAATGAATATGTGATGTGAAAGATTGATCACGGGAAATCACCCAATCAGAACAGCAGACAGAAACACAAATGTAAAAAAAAAAAAAAAAAAAGCAATATGAGACCTATTTGATAATATAAAGCATGCCAATCTAGGCATAATAGAAATTCCTGAAGGAGAATAAAGAGGAAAAAAAGGATTAAAATGTATCTGAAGAAACTATGGCAGAAAACTTTCCAAATATAAAGAAGGAAACAGATATTTTAGTACAGAAGCAGAGGGTCCCAAGTGAGATAAGCCTGAACAGACCTAAACAAAGACATATACAATTAAAATGGCAGAAGTTAAAGAGAAGATTCAAAGGCAGCAAGAGAAAAACAAAAGTTAATTACAAAGGAATCCCACCCCCATCCCCAGCCCACCCTGGGCCAAGGCTATTAGTTGTTGTTTCTACAGAAAAGTTGCAGGCAAGAAGGGAATGGCAAGATATATTCAAGGTCCTAAAAGGGAAAAAAATCTGCAACCTAACATACTCTATCCAGCAAGATGAGCACTTAGAAGGAGAGATAAAAGTTCTCAGACAAGCAAACAGCAAAACAATACCAAACTGTCCTAAAGGATATACGAAAAGTGAAAATGAAAGTCGCTCAGTCTTGTCCTTTGTGACCCTGTGGACTACAGTCCATGGAATTCTCCAGGCCAGAATACTGGAGTGGGTAGCCTATCCCTTCTCCAGTGAATCTTCCCAACTCAGGAATCAAACCCAGGTCTCCTGCATTGCAGGCAGATTCTTTACCAACTGAGTTATCAGGGAAGACCGCCCCCACCCCCAACCCACACACACCATATACTATAAGGTCTTCTCTAAACAGAAAAGAAGCAAGATTCCATGGGAAAGAGAATATCACAGTTGGACAGAAAATCACTTAAATAAGCCAATACATAGATTAAACATTTTTTTCTGTGAAATCGATGATAACCACATGAACAGCAAAAGGGTAAACATTAAGATGTATAAGAGGCACATCAAAATCATAAAATGGGATATGAGAGTAAGAAAATACAGATATTCTTTCAGAATGTGTTTAAGCCTATATGTTGTTAAGTCATGTTGCTAAGTCATGTTTGACTCTTGTGAGCCTATGGATTACAGCCCACCAGGCTCCTGTATCCATGGATCTTTCCAGGCAAGAATACTGGAGTAGGTTGCCATTTCCTTCTCCAGGGGATCTTTCCCAACCCTAGAAGCCTTGTCTCCTGCATTGGCAGATGGATTCTTTACCACTGAGTCACCAGAGAAGCCCTAAGCTTATATGACTACCAGTTTAAAGCAAGCAGATATAGGAAGAAGTTAACATAATTGAAAAAGAGGGTAACCATAAATCAAAAACATACAATAGATTCCAAAGCCAAAAAGAAGAGAGCAGAAGCATAACACAAAAGAAAATCATCAAAACTAGAAAAGAAAAAATAAAAGATAAGGAACAAAGAAGAAATAAAAATCAACGAGAAAACAAAGTTGAAGATGGTGATAAATATATACATATCAAAAATTACCTTAAATGTCAAAGAACTAAACACACAAAATACACAAAGTGGCATACTGAATAAAAATAATAAGAGCATACAATATACAATATGCTGCTTATAAGAGACCTGCATCAGGGCAAAGGACACACATAGATTGAAAGTGAGGGGACAGAAATAGATATTTCATGAAATAACAAGAAAGTGGAGGCAACAATACTCATATCAGACAAAATAGACTTTAAAACAAAGATTATACTGGAAAATATAGAAGGACACTAGATAATGATGAAAAGATCAATATAGGAAGATAGTACACTTGTCAACATATATGCAACTAATATAGGAGCATCCAAATACATGGAACACATACTGATAGACATAAAGGGAGAAATTGATGAGGATGCAATAATAGTAGGAGCCTTGAACACCCCACTCACAACAGAGATCTTAAATGAAACCATAGAAAAATCAGACTTACTAGATATTTATAGGACATTATATCCCAATAAACCCTAACATACTCATTCTTTTCAAGTGCAGATGGACCATTCTCTAGGATGGACCCATACGATAGCACAAAACAAGCCTCAACAAATTTAAGAGGACAGGAATTATTTCAAGTATCTTTTCTGACCACAATTGCATAAAACTAGAAATCAACCACAGAAAAATAAGGAAAGAAAGATTACATGGAAACTAAACAACATGCTGGATTTTCCAGGTGATGCAGTGATAAAGAATCCGCCTACTGATGCAAGAAATGTGGGTTCAATCCTTGGGTCAGGAAAATATCCTGGAGTAGGAAATAGCAACCCACTCCCACTCCAGTGTTCTTGCCTGGAAAAGCCCATGGACGGAGGAGCCTGATAGGCTGCAGTCCATGGGGTCGCTAAGAGTCAGACACGACTGAGCGACTTCACTTTCATTTTTCACTTTCACGCATTGGAGAAGCAAATGGCAACCCACTCCAGTGTTCTTGCCTGGAGAATCCCAGGGACAGGGGATCCTGGTGGGCTGCCATCTATGGGGTTGCACAGAGTCGGACACGACTGAAGCAACTTAGCAGCCAGTATTCTTGTCTGGAAAATCTCATGGACTGAGTAGCCTGGTGGGCTATAGTCCATGTGGTCATGAAGAGTCGACACAGCTGAGCAATTGAGTGCACACACACACAAAAACATGCTACTAAGGGAAAAAAAAATGGATCAATGATTAAATCAAGGAGGACATTTAAAAATACAAATGACAATGAAAACAGCCATACAAAATCTATAGAGTGCAGCAAAAGCAGTTCTTAAAGGGAAGTTCATAGTAAAGTAGGTCTTCTTCAAGAAACAAGAAAAACCTCAAATAAACAACCTAACCTACCACCTAAAAGAATTAGAAAAAGAAGAACAAAACCTAAAATCAGCAAAACGATGGACATAATAAATATCAGAGAGGAAATAAATATTTAAAAAATAGAAAAAAATCAATAAAACCAAAAGCTGGTTCTCTGAAAGGGTAAACAAAATTGACAAGCCTCTGGTTAGTCTTACCAAGAATAAAAGGAGAGAACCCAAATAAACAAAATAATAAATGAAAGAGGATAAGTAACAACTGATTCTACAGATACATAAATAAACCATGAACTGTATTTACTAACAAACTGGACAACCTATGAGAAATGGACAAGTTTCTAGACACATGTTGCTGCTGCTACTGCTGCAAAGTTGCTTCAGTCATGTCCGGCTCTGTGTGACCCCATAGATGGCAGCCCACCAGGCTCCTCTGTGTGTGGGATTCTCCAGGCAAGAATACTGGAGTGGGTTGCCATTTCCTTCTCCATTCTACAGCACACCAAAACTGAACCAAGAAGACATAGAAAATTAGAACAGACTGATCACTAAAATGAAATAGAATCTGTAATTGAAAAAAAAAAATCCCTACACACAAAAGTCCAGGATCAGATGGCTTCACAGGTGAACTTTACCCAACAACAAAGGAAGAGCTTATACCAATCCTCAAATTCTTCCAAAAGATTGAAGCAAAGGGAATATTCCCAAAGACATTCCATAAAGCCAACATCATCCTGATATCAAAACCAGTTAAAGATACTACCAAAAATGAAAATCATAGGACAATATCCTTGATGAATATAGATGCAAAAATTCTCCACAAAATATTAGCAAATTGAATCCAACAACACATTAAAAAAAAAATCATGCACTATGATCAAGTTGGATTTATCCCAGGGTTACAAGTATGGTTTAACATACACAAATCAATTGATATGATCCATCATATCAATTAAAGAAAACACAAAAGCCACATGATCATCTTAATAAATACAGAAAAAGTATTTGATTAAATTGAACATCCATTCATGATAAAAAAAAAAAAAAAACCTCTTAAGAAATTAAGTACAGAGGAAATAAATCTCAACAAAATGAAAATTATTTATGACAAACTGAAAGTATAAGTCTTTCATTCATGTCCAACTCTGCAACTTCATGGACTGTATGCAGACCATTAGGCTCCTCTGTCCATGGATTTTTACAGGCAAGAATACTGGAGTGAGTAGCTATTCCCTTTTCCAGGGAATCTTCCCAACCCAGGGATCATGCATTGCAGTCAGATTCTTTACCATCTGAGCCACCAGGGAAGCCCATTTATGACAAAGCATACGGCCAATATAATACTCAGTGGTGAAAAGCTGAAAGCCTTCCTGTTAAAATTTGGAGAAAGACAAGGATGCCCACTCTCACTACTTCTATGCAGCACAGTACTTGAAGTCCTAGCTACAGCCATAAGACAAGAAAAAGAAATCAAATTTATCCACATTTTGAGGGAAGAGGTAAAACTGTCACTATATGCAGATGATAATATATATACAAAACTGTAAAGACTCCACACAAAAACTAATAGAACTGGTAAATGAATTCAGCAAGGCATAAGGATACAAGATTGACACACTGAACCAAGTTATTTTTTATACTCATAATGAAACATTATAAAAGGAATGTAAAAACAAATCAAAATCACATCAAAAAAACTTAAAATACCCAGGAATAAACATAATCAAGGAGGTGAAAGATTTATAAAACATTAAAAGAGGAAACTAAACATGATCCAAAGAAATGCAAAGATATTCCATGCTCTTGGATTGGAAGAATTAATACTGTTAATACTGTTAAAATGGCCATACTACCCAAAGCAATCTACAGATTTAACAAGATCCCTATCAAATTACACATAAATTTTTCATGAAACTAACAAATACAGCTAAAACTTATATGGAACCACAAGAAATCTAGAACTGCCAAAGCAATCCTGAGGATAAAGAACAAAGCAGGAGTCATAGCCCTCCCAGACTTCAGATGATAGTACAAAGCTATAGTTATCAAAATGGTGCAGTTTTGGCACAAAAATAGACTATGAATAAATGGAACAGAGAGCCAAGAAATAAATGCATACACCTTCAACACCTGTTAAAGTTAATCGTCAACAGAAGAGGCAAGACTTGTTTATTATATACAATGTATATTATAAAAGACAGTATCTTCAGTAAGTAGTTTTGGGAAAGTTGGACAGCTGTATGTAAATCACTGATGTTAGAACAACTCTCACACAAAAATAAACTCCAAATGGCTTCAAGACTTAAATATGACATGACACCATAAGACTCCTAGAAGAGAACACAGGTAAAACTTCCTCTCACATAATTGTACCAATGATTTCTTAGGTCAGTCTCCCAAGGTGATAGAAATAAAACCAAAAATAAACAAATGGGACCTAATCAAACTTATAAGCTTCTGCACAGCAAAGGAAACCATAAATAAAATGGAAAGACAACCTACAGACTGAAAGAAAACCTTTGAAATTGATGTGATTGACAAAGCCTTAATTTTCAAAATCTAAAAACAGCTTATATAATTCAACGACAAGCAAACCTGCTCAAAAAATGGACAGATGACTTAAATAGACATTTTTCCAAAGAAGACATACACAGATATATGCCAACAGATCTATACAAAGATACTTAACATTGCTAGTTATGAAATGAAAACTACAATAAGGTACCACTCAACATCAGTCATAATGACCATCATTGAAAAATACAAATAACAGATGTTGAAGAGGGTGTGGTGAAAAGGGAACATATGAACACTGTTGGTAGGAACGTAAACTGAGGCAATCACTGTGGCAAACAGTGGAGGGTCCTCAAAAAACTAAAAGTAAAGTTGCCAGCAGTTCAGTTCAGTTGCTCAGTCATGTCTGACTCTTTCAGACACCATGGACTGCAGAACGCCAGGCCTCCCTGTCCATCACCAACTTCCAGAGTTTACTCAAACTGATGTCCATTGAGTCAGTGATACCATTCAACCATCTCATCCTCTGTCATCCCTCTCTCCTCTTGCCTTCAATCTTTCCCAGCATCAGGGTTTTTTCAAATGAGTCAGTTCTTTGCATCAGGTGGCCAAAGTATTGGAGTTTCAGCTTCAACATCAGTCCTTCCAATGAACATCCAGGACTGATCTCCTTTAGGATGGCTTGGTTGGATCTCCTTGCAGTCCAAGGGACTCTCAAGAGTCTTCTCCAACACCACAATTCAAAAGCATCAATTCTTCAGTGCTCAGCTTTCTCTATAGTCCAACTCTAACATCCATACATAACCACTGGAAAAACCATAGTCTTGACTAGACGGAACTTTGTTGGCAAAGTAATGTCTCTGCTTTTTAACATGCTGTCTAGGTTGGTCATAGCTTTTCTTCCAAGGAGCAAGCATTTTTAATTTTATGGCCAATGGCAACATCTTCAGTGATTTTGGAAATCAAAAAAATAAAGTCTGTCACTGTTTCCACTGTTTCCCCATTTATTTGCCAAGAAGTGATGGGACCGGATGCCATGATCTTAGTTTTCTGAATGTTGAGCTTTAAACCAACTTTTTCACTCTCCACTTTCACTTTCATCAAGAGGCTCTTTAGTTCTTCTTTGCTTTCTGCCATAAGGGTATTGTCATCTACATATCTGAGGTTATTGATATTTCTCCCAGCAATTTTGATTTCAGTTTTTGCTTCATCCAGCACAGCGTTTCTCATGATGTACCCTGCATATAACATAAATAAGCAAGGTGACAACATACAGCCTTGATGTCCTCATTTCCTGAATTGGAATCAGTCTGTTGTTCCATGTCCAGTTCTAACTGTTGCTTCCTGACCTGCATACAGCTTTCTTAGGAGGCAGGTCAGGTGGTCTGGTATTCTCATCTCTTTAAGAATTTTCTACAGTTTGTTGTGATCCACAGAGTCAACAGCTTTGTCATAGTCAATAAAGCAGAAGTAGATGTTTTTTTTTTCTGGAATGCTCTTGTTTTTTCAATGATCCAATGGATGTTGGAAATCTGATCTCTGGTTCCTCTGCCTTTTCTAAGTCCAGCTTGGACATCTGGAAGTTCATGGTTCACATGCTATTGAAGCCTAGCTTGGAGAATTTTGAGCATTACTTTACTAGCATGTGAGATGAGTGCAATTGTGCAACAGTTAAAGCATTCTTTGACATTGCTTTTATTTGGGATTGGAATGAAAACTGATCTTTTCCAGTCCTGTGGCCACTGCTGAGTTTTCCAAATTTGCTGGCATATTGAGTGCAGCACTTTCAAAGCATCATCTTTTAGGATTTGAAATAGATCAACTGGAATTCCATCACCTCCACTAGCTTTGTTCATAGTGATGCTTCCTAAGGGCCACTTACCTTTGCATTCCAGGATGTCTGGTTCTAGGTGAGTGGTCACACCATAGTGATTATCTTGGTCATGAAGATCTTTTTTGTACAGTTCTTCTGTGTATTCTTGCCACCTCTTCTTAATATCTTCTACTTCTGTTAGGTCCATACCATTTCTGTCCTTTATTGTGCTCATCTTTGCATGAAATATTCCCTAGGTACCTCTAATTTTCCTGAAAAGACCTCTAGTCTTTCCCATTCTATTGTTTTCCTCTATTTCTTTGCATTGATCACTGAGGAAGGCTTTCTTATTTCTTCTTGCTATTCTTTGAAACTCTGCATTCTAATGTGTTTATCTCTCCTTTTTAAAAAAAATTATTTTATTTTTAAACTTTACATAATTGTATTAGTTTTGCCAAATATCAAAATGAATCCACCACAGGTATACATGTGTTCTCCTTTGCCTTTCACTTCTCTTTTTCTCAGAGCTATTTGTAAGGCCTCCTCAGACAACCAGTTTGCCTTTTTCATTTATTTTTCTTGTATAGTCTTGATCCCTGCCTCCTGTATAATGTTACAAACCTCTGTCCATAGTTCTTCAGGCACTCTATCAGATCTAATCCCTTGAATTTATTTCTCACTTCCACTGTATAATCATAAGGGATTTGAGTTAGGTCATACCTGAATGGTCTAGTGGTTTTCCCCTGCTTTCTTCATTTTAAGTCTAAAGTTGGCAATAAGGAGTTTATGATCTGAGCCACAGTCAGCTCCTGGTCTTATCTTTGCTGACTGTATAGAGCTTCTCCATGAGGTCGCTAAGAGTCAGACACGACTGAGTGACTTCCCTTTCACTTTTCACTTTCATGCACTGGAGAAGGAATTGGCAACCCACTCCAGTGTTCTTGCCTGGAGAATCCCAGGGATGGGAGAGCCTGGTGGGCTGCCGTCTATGGGGTCACACAGAGAGGGACACAACTGAAGCGACTTAGCAGCAGCATAGAGCTTCTCCATCTTTGACTGCAAAGAATATAATCAATCTGATTTTGGTATTGACCATCTGGTGATGACCATGTGTAAAGTTGCCATATGATCCTGCAATCCCACTCCTGGGTATACATCCAAAGACAACTGATTTGAAATGAAACATGCACCCTGTGTTCACTGCATTACTATTTACAGTAGTCAAGACATAGAAACAATCTAAATGTCCATCAACAGATAAATGGATAAAGAAGATGTAGTATACACACACACATATATAATGGTATACTGAAAGTATACACACACACGCGCACATATAATGGAATACTGATCAACCATAAAAAGAATGAAATAATGCAGCATGAAAATTGCAGCAACATGAATGGGCCTAGAGATTATCATATTAAGTGAAGTAAATCAGAAAGAGAAAGACAAACATCATATCACTTACATGTGGAATCTAAGATATGATACAAATAAACTTATCTACAAAATAGAAACAGACTCACAGAGAGAACAGACCTGTGGTTGCCAAGGGGAAGAAGGGTGGGGGAGGGGTGGACTGGGAGTCTGGGGTGAGCAGATGGAAACTATTATACTGAGAGTGGATAACCAGATCCTACTGCATAGCACAGGGAATGGTATTCCATAGTCTGTAACAAGCCATAATGGCATATAATATGAAAAAGAATATATATGCACATATATATTCATATACACATATATAGCAATGGCATACAATATGAAAAGAATATATATGCACATATATATTCATATATGCATATATACATATATAGCATTCTATATATATGAAACTGAATCACTTTGCTGTACAGCAGAAATCAACACAACTGTACTAAATCAACTATACATCAATAAAATAAATTTAAAAAGTCTTCATTCAATCTCTTTCTTCTAGTCAATTTTAAAAATAATCATTCCAATTAACTCACAGAGTAAATGCAACTGAGACTTAATCTGTTAAGACATTACTGAATTACTCCTGGAAGCCCTAGTTGCTTGCACAGGCTCACTAAAAGCATTTCACACTCCTGTATAATAGAGTAGAAGATTCAACTTTACCTGAATAAACTACTAAGTACCAGTTCAGATCGATCGTCTTCATTTCATTTCCTTGTCTACTAACATTGATGTGGTGTTCATTCGCCCTATGGAATAGGGAAGAGAAAAAAATGCAGTAGATAGAATTAGGTAAAGACAAAAAAAAAACAAAAACAAAAAACCTCAATTTAGGAGACATGGTTTATGCTGGAAAACAATTCCCAGCTCATGGGGCCTGGTGTCCCTCTATCTTATAAAAATTCAACTTGAATCATGAGTTTCAGTTCTCAAACTGTCTACGAGGAAGCTGCTGAGGGTCAGACATGGGGACAGACCATGGGAGGGGGGGGTCATATTCCACCAGCAAGAAACTTTTTCTTCAGGGAAACTCCGTGAGGGTTAGAAGAGGAGGCTGAACAAGCTCCACCGCCCTCCCTGGCTCTGTGGGAATAGGAGGGAGCTTCCTGTCGACTTCCAGCACTTTGGGTCAGACCAGGAATCACTCACCAGTCTAAAAGCCACCAATCCTGCAGGACATAGGCAACCTGGGAGCAGGAAACAACAGTCACTCACACACTGATGTTACTGAACCCTCACATCCTGCTCACTAGGATGGGGGACGGAAAGGCTCCAGAGCATGGAGACGGTCCTTCCAGCTCAGGTCTGTGCCAAGCCCCACACCCCAAATGACCACAGGACAGGGGAGGGCATGCTGCATTTTAATATCTCCAAAAGACATTGTTATTTTCCTAGAAGCTCTCTGTCATGTACACACAACACCAGTAAAGCTCACTTATTTAGCTCCCCACAAAAAATGCTTTTCAATGCAAATCCAGATGAACTGCAAATACAGTAATAATAGTGTAAATGTTGGAGTTTTTCAAATGAGAGAAACTTAACAGGTACTGTGATGGTCAGTTTTCTATGTCAGCTTGGCCAGGCCAGTCTCCAGTGATTCAGTCACTGGTCTAGACATTGCCATGAAGGTATTTTGTGAATGTGGTTCACATCCATCATGAGCATGGAAGTAAAGGGGATCACCCTCAACACTGTGGTGGCCTCATCCAGTCAGTTAGCCCTGAAGAGAAAAACCTGAGGCTTCCCGGAGGAGGAAGAAATTCTGCCTCAAGACAGCAGGGTCAGCTCCTGCCTGAGGTTCCAGCCTGCAGGCCTGCCTTCCTGATTTCACACTTACCAAGCTAGATCCCACAGCCTCATGGGCCAGTTCTTTAAATATCTTCATATACATACTAAGAATAATGATAAATAAAGTATAAGTGAAGTGAAGTGAAGTGAAGTCGCTCAGTCGTGTGTGACTCTTTGCGACCCCATGGACTATAGCCTATCAGGCTCCTCTGTCCATGTGATTTTCCAGACAAGAGTGCTGGAGTGGATTGACATTTCCTTCTCCAGGGGATCTTCCTGACCCAGGAATCGAACTGGCGTCTCCAGCATTGCAGGAAGACGCTTTACCATCTGAGCCACCAGGGAAGCCCATATAAAGTACAAATAATATGTAAATACCAAACTGAGGGCACAAAGCAAAATAAATGTCCTTATTTACCTGAGCTGCGATGTTTACTAGAATAAGGAAAATGATGATAGACCAGTGAGTACCAGCTGTGAAGTAATTCTTGTAGGTCTTACAACCAACTTGTCCCTTTGAATCGTCCTCCAGGGGTAGTTTAACCAGTATATCCTCAGTCTGTGAGGGGAAAAATGTCAGTGAGAGATAAAACATTAAGTAATTAATCCCCAAATATCAAAAGTTCAACAGTAACTTTCATTGCAAAAAGGTGAGGACACATACAAAACTCATATGCTGGCAGGAGTGAAAAAGTCTGTCTTCTAAAGAGAAGGGTGTGGAAATACCTAGAAAAACCACATATGCATTTATGCTTGGACCCAGCCATCCCATTCCTAGGAATCCATTAGGGGAAAAAAAAAAAAAAACATCATCTGCATGAGGCTATTCACGGTTGGCTAGTTTTGCTTAAAGTCAATCATGATTCTCAACACAAGCACACCATACCCAATTCAAGTATAAATGCAGAAGCTTGTTCAAAATAATACACAAAATGATATTGAACTAATGTTTAGCTTGTAATCTTTTATTTTGTCACTCAATGATGGAAACATAAAACATAACTGAGCCTCAAAATACTAGTCAAATACAGTAAACTGAGCTTGCACAGCAAGTTGGAGTAAGGTGAATCTGGGTAGCAGGGGACAGCATGTGATCAAAATCTATGTGGTTCCTGAATTTCAGAGAGTGATTCCTGAGTGTGGAATGTGAGGGACTAATCTGAACACTTATCAGAATCATCCAGGCTCCTGGGTTTGGATATCGAGGAGGACCTGTGTATGTATAACTGGAGCAGATTGAAGGCCCACAAGGCCACCAAGAGCAGATGGATCTGGACATGTTGCAGGATGAGAAACTCACATCGTGGTCCTCTGGGGCTGCATCTTTCATTGACTGTGTGGAGGACTCTTGAGGCTGGTCTGGAGACTTGGAAGATGGTTCAGGCTCCTCAGTCTTCTTCTTTGAAAGGGAGTCAGAATCTATTCTGGATTTCAGGAACTCAGTGTAAGGCCCCTTTTCCACCATTTCACCCTAAAATTAAAAAAAAAAATCGAAAGGCATGTATTTGCATTTGTTAATACTAACCTAATATAAATGCTAATCAAGAGAAGTAAACGGATCTTAAGTTATGATTTTTGTAAGAAAGTGATCATTAGGTCTGAAATTCTGGAGGACAAATCTAGTTCGGTTCAGCTTGACATAGAACTGAGCATTGTGTTCTCTGCCAAACGCTGTGTTAGGTGCTGGGGTATATGAAAGAAATATGTTCTCATGTGTTAAAGATGGATATCATTAACATAAGAAATGGCAGGCCACTCCAGTATTCTTGGAAAATCCCATGGACAAAGGAGCTGGGTGGGCTACAGTCCATGGGGTTGCAAAGAGTCAGACATGACTGAGCAACTAAACAACAACATGTTTGAGAAATCTGAGCCCCACATTCCTAGGGGAGTGGAGAATCTACACATGGAACTACTTCTATGGAGTTAGAGACTGTACATTTTAATAATCTTTCCCAGAGTAGAACTTCACTTGATAAGTGAGGAATCTGGCCACGGGCCTGTGGAGCAGACAAGGGTTTAGGACACTGTTGCTGAGGCCCAGAGGCAAACAAGCCAAGACTGAAGCATCAACCAACCAGTAAGCCTGAAATATTCTCATTTATCTCCAGTCCACCACCAACCACACTAGGAGTTGTGGATTGAATGGTGGCCCCCCAAAAGTACGTTCAAGCCCTAAACATGACATCTGTGGGTATGACGTTATTTAGATACAGGCTCTTTGCAGATGTAATCAAGTAAAGATAAGGTCAGACTGTAACAGGGTGACCCTACATCCAGTAATACTCATGGCCTTATGAGAAAAGACGCAGACAGACACGGGGACAATGGCCATGTGACATTAGAGGCAGAAACCACAGTGCTGCAGTTAGAAGCCAAGGAACACCAAGGGAAGCAGATGAGCACCAGAGGCTGGAGGGAAGGATTCTCCCCCTGGAGTCTTCAGTGGGAGAATGGCCCTGCCAGTACCTGGATTTGGGACCCATAGCCTCCAGAACAGGGAAATGACAAATTTCTGTTGTTTTAATTCACCCAGTTTGCGGCGCTTTGTTACAGCAGCTCTAGAAACTGACATCCTAGCTTAAGCCCATGCTGCTGTCTCCTCAGCATTACTAAGACTTGTAACTGCTTCTGCTGTTACCCCTCCAGTGCATCATAGGACTCTCTTAACTCTCACATCAGACCACATCCCTCCTCTGCTCTGGACCATCCAAGGCTTCCATCCCACTTCCGGTCCCCTGCCCATTGCTCAGAGACCAGCTCCCTCCTGTCCCCCTGCTCACTCTCCTCAGACACACTGGTCTTCCTGATGTTCCTCAAACCTGCCAGGTCAGCCTCATCCTGAGGACCCCCTGCTTCAGACCCCCTCCCCCAGGTGACTGTGTGGCCTCCACCTTCATGTCACTCAGACCCCATGAGGCAGCAGCTCCTCAAAGAGGCCAGGATGTCACCCTTTCTGTCACACCCATCCCCATAAGAACGGGAGCCCCGTGAAGGCAGGGCCTTGACCTCCTGCTGCACAGGCTCCCACATGGATCAGGCACATAGAGACCTGCGGAGAGCTGCCGGTGAGAACGGGGTCCTTTGTCCGAAGGACACAGCTCTGGGAGCTGCCTCAGTCTTGAGGGTTTGCTTGCAAACATAGCTCTCTGTCCCGCCACCCCAGAGATTACGCGCTTATTTACTGCAGGCACCTGGAGTTCTGTGCAAACTTCTCACGCACAGAGAAATGTTATCTGGTGTAAGAAATAATAACAGGGTGCCATTCCCATGCTCTCAAGATTTCTTGTGACTGTTTGTAAGATGTATAGGTCAAACAAAGAAAATGTTAACTGTCTTGTCTTTCTCACGCTCTTCTGTATAAATATGAGATGCTGAATAAAGTTGGTGTCAGACTGCGTCCCTTCGTGGAGACGTGTCTGAACCTCTCGACCCCATCTTTGTTGTAGATTTCTCTTGCTTTAGTTTCTTTTCTCAGCCCCGCCGTGCACGTTCTCGGGACCTGATGGACTTTGCCGGCTGGCACCGGCAGAGACCTGCACAGGGAGACCAGCAACTGGAGACACCAGCAGAGTGGGCATCTCTGACCCAGGTGCTCGGCTACCCAGCCTCACTTCTGGTGCTAATGGAAGATGTTTAGCAAACTGCGTTTGACTATAACATGGTTACAATGGGTCTTAGTATCTATAATTTCCAAATTAGTATACTCTGACTCAAATCCTGGAAGGGGAAAACAAAATCTTGTATATAATATAGCATTATTATCCTTAACAAATTTCATTAGAACAGTGATGACTCAGTAATTCTACAGTAGCAATTTTATACACTTTAGGGTTTATGTGGCTTAGAGCATAATAGTGACATTTCTATGGTCTTTGAATTCATCCTCAGGGCATGAGTACCACCAGCTCTGGGAAGAAGGGGGCAAAAAACTGAGGGAGAAGAGGGCATTTATCATGACTCCTAGGAGAGTGCTAGCAAGCTCCACAGATTTCTAGAAACTACTTACATTTTCCAATTGCAGAATCTTACTTGCAGCTTTTAGGTACTGCAACTGATGAGTCACTAAAATTGTGACCTTATCTTTCAAGGCTTGGCAAATACACCTACAAATATAAAAGGTATGGCATGCAAAAGCACATTAATGGGGATATACCAAAGTAAAAATTTATACTTTTAAAACATAGTGAGACAAAGATAACATAATAGTCAAAAATCTGCACTTTAAATACCAAATAAATGACAAAATTTAATACAAACATAAATCAATGAATTTGGCAAGGTCTTCAAATTCATCAGCAGCAAGCTTGACTCCAGCTCCACTAAAAAATATTCTAAAAAGCAATCCAGTGAAGGAGGCGCCAAGAGCTAACTTCTTTTACCTAAAACTCAGCTAAGCATTTATATATTTCATAAGAAAAGCAATTGAGCAACACTGAGATTCCAAAACTCAACTGAACTAAAACACTGTTATTTCTATGTGAGAATAGGAGAACAGGAATCTATGTCATATAAAAATGGTACAGGATGCTTGGGGCTGGTGCACTGGGATGACCCAGAGGGATGGTACAGGGAGGGAAGTAGGAGGGGGGTTCATGATGGGGAACATGTGTACACCTGTGGCAGATTCATGTTGACGTATGGAAAAACCAATACAATATTGTAAAGTAATTGGCCTCCAATTAAAAGAAATAAATTTATGTTAAAAAAAAACAAAATTATTTAACTCCTTGAAAAAAAAGTGTACATTTTTAGGCAGTTTTCTATGCGATTATTTATGATTTACGATGTACAGATTAACAACAAAAATGAATAGTTTCTTGATAACCTTTGCCAGAGTGCATATTTTAGACCCTTCCCCCCAAATAATATTAGACAGAAAATGAACGCTGGCATGGCCTCAACATTCTCTTCAACATTCCCAGTCCCATTCAGGAAGCAATTCTTCTTTCATTAGGACTGAACACCTTCCAAACATGGAAATGAAAGAACGGAACCCAAATGGCCCAAATCGGAGTGGAAATCAACCAACAAATCAAAAGACATACCAACTCTCTTAGCCAAGACCCCTGTGTGGTCAGACCACCCAAGATGGCTCTTCTCTTGTCCTCTCTACATCCCCTGCCTGACCCAGTGCCTGCTTCAACTACACCTCCTCACGTGACTGACCTTCCTATATGTTTGTCCCAGAGCCCAGCGAATGGCTGTTCTAGCTTTAGATCAGAACCCTCCACTATGCTTGTCAAAGGGGCAGGAGGGGCATGACCCTCTGCTGGTTTCCATGGTAACCAACAAGCCAACTGGATGTCAATTCCCCTGAAACTGGTAATTACCTCCTGCCTGTTAAGAGCAACAGCTGCTGCCAAGTTCTGCCAAGGTGTAACCCAACAATCCCCTCAGTGTCCTTCACATTATTAAGTGTCCTTTCACAGTAACCCCTCAATCTGCTCCTCATTTTATTTTTTTATTTTTTTTTAATTTTATTTTATTTTTAAACTTTACAATATTGTATTAGTTTTACCAAATATTGAAATGAATCCGCCACAGGGACTCAACCCGTTTCATCCTACTGGGTCCACAACTCCTCCAGGAAGTTATAGCCTGGGTCCAGGACTCTGGTGACCATAGGCAGGGCTCCAGAGAGGTAACCTGGGAGCCCAAGCCCCTTGCAGAGCAAATCTCAGAAACAAGGGCCAGAGCTCAGCCTGTGAGTGAGTCAGATGGAGAGTCTGGAGGCAGCAGACTGAAGCTCAGTCCTTCTCATGAGACTGACAATGTCAGACGAGCTACTAAACCTCAGTTTCTCCATCTCAAACAATGTCAATGACAACTCACCCACATGTTCTGAGAAATCAAACCATCAATCCGCCCAGTAAAGGTCATCCCCCTTCCCCACTCCTCCCTAACCACAGGCTGTCATGTACTTTGGACTCAGGACAGAAAAGTCCTAAGTGGACACTCTGGACACTGGTTCTGTGATCAGAGGATCACACCCTAGGATGTAGACACAAACACCATCAATTCATTAAATCCAAAAGGATTCATTTTTACCCTTTGAGATGTAGGAAAACCACTAGACCATTCAGGTATGACCTAAATCAAATCCCTTATGCTTATACAGTGGAAGTGAGATAGATTTAAGGGACTATATCTGATAGATAGAGTACTTGATGAATTGTGGATGGAGGTTCGTAACATTGTACAGGAAACAGGGATCAAGACCATCCCCATGGAAAAGAAATGCAAAAGCAAAATGGCTGTCTGGGGAGGCCTTACAAATACCTGTGAAAAGAAGAGAAGCGAAAAGGAAAGATTCAGAACTCTGAATGCAGAGTTCCAAAGAACAGCAAGAAGAAATAAGAAAGCCTTCCTCAGCGATCAGTGCAAAGAAGTAGAGGAAAACAACAGAATGGGAAAGACTAGAGATCTCTTCAAGAAAATTAGAGATATCAAGAGAACATATGCAAAGATGGGCTCGATAAAGGACAGAAATGGTATGGACCTAATAGAAGCAGAAGATATTAAGAAGAGGTGGCAAGAATACACAGAAGAACTGTACAAAAAAGATCTTCATGATCAAGATAATCACTATGGTGTGATCACTGACCTAGAGCCAGACATCCTGGAATGTGAAGTCAAGTGGGCCTTAGAAAACATCACTATGAGCAAAGCTAGTGGAGGTGATGGAATTCCAGTTGAGCCATTTCAAATCCTGAAAGATGATGCTATGAAAGTGCTGCACTCAATACACCAGCAAATTTGGAAAACTCAGCAGTGGCCACAGGACTGGAAAAGATCAGTTTTCATTCCAAACCGAAAGAAAGGCAATGCCAAAGAATGCTCAAACTACCACACAATTGCACTCATCTCACACGCTAGTAAAGTAATGCTCAAAATTCTCCAAGCCAGGCTTCAGCAATATGTGAACTGTGAACTTCCAGATATTCAAGCTGGATTTAGGAAAGGCAGAGGAACCAGAGACCAAATTGCCAACCTCTGCTGGATCATTAAAAAAGCAAGAGAGTTCCAGAAAAACATCTATTTCTGCTTTATTGAATATGCCAAAGCCTTTGACTGTGTGGATCACAATAAACTGTGGAAAATTCTTCAAGAGACGGGAATACCAGACTACCTGACCTGTCTCTTGAGAAATCTATATGCACATCAGGAAACAACAGTCAGAACTGGACATGGAACAACAGACTGGTTCCAAATAGGAAAAGGAGTACATCAAGGCTGTATATTGTCACCCTACTTATTTAACTTCTATGCAGAGTACATCATGAGAAACGTTGGGCTGGAAGAAGCACAAGCTGGAATCAAGATTGCCAGGAGAAATATCAATAACCTCAGATATGCAGATGACACCACCCTTATAGCAGAAAGTGAAGAGGAACAAAAAAGTCTTTTGATAAAGGTGAAAGAGGAGGGTGAAAAAGTTGGCTTAAAGCTCAACATTCAGAAAACTAAGATGATGGCATCTGGTCCTATCACTTCATGGCAAATAGATGGGGAAACAGTGGAAACAGTGTCAGACTTTATCTTTTGTGGCTCCAAAATCACTGCAGATGGCTGCTCATGATTGCAGCCATGAAATTAAAAGACGCTTACTCCTTGGAAGGAAAGTTATGACCAAGGTAGATAGCATATCGAAAAGCAGACACATTACTTTGCCAACAAAGGTCCGTCTAGTCAAGGCTATGGTTTTTCCAGTTGTCATGTATGGATGTGAGAGGTGAACTGTGAAGAAATTTGAGTGCTGAAGAATTGATGTTTTTGAACTGTGGTGTTGAAGAAGACTCTTGAGAGTCTCTTGGACTGCAAGGAGATCCAACCAATCCCTTCTAAAGGAGATCAGTCCTGGGTGTTCTTTGGAAGGAATGATGCTAAAGCTGAAACTCCAGTACTTTGGCCACCTCATGCAAAGAGTTGACTCATTGGAAAAGACTCTGATGCTGGGAGTGATTGGGGGCAGGAGGAGAAGGGGACGACAGAGGATGAGATGGTTGGATGGCATCACTGACTCGATGGACACGGGTCTGAGTGAACTCCAGGACTTGGTGATGGACAGGGAGGCCTGGCGTGCTGGAATTCATGGGGTCGCAAAAAGTCGGACACGACTGAGCGACTGAACTGAACTGAGTTCAATGTTTGTAACTAAGTTCCTTGACTGAGTAAGCCCTCTTCAGTCTTAGTACTAAAGCTTTTAATGTAACTGTTTCTCCTTAATTTAGAATTACTTGCCAATTGTCCCTGAAAGTGGTTGTAAATCAAATCTGATGGGCTGCTATGTCCAAGATAGATCAACCCAAAAGTTGTAAAATGTTTTCTTCCTAATATTCCATCACATATAATGTAATATAAATAATTCCAAAGTGACCAATTAAGGGCTTTACATTTTTTCTAAATAATGCTTTTTATTAAGCATTATTTATTTAGCATTATTATTGAGGACTGTGGGAAGACACAGGGCACAGGCACTCCCTGGAGGAGCAGGAGGCAAAGGCAGGACCCACCTTTCACCTTCTTCCTGTGTCCTGCTGCAGAGCTCCCTGGCTCTGGGACAGAGGGACCAGTGTGCACCGACAGACAGGGTGAGAAATGACCCCCACAGAGCCAGCACAGCTGGACACCAAGTGAGTAAGGGGACGAGCTGGAAAGGCTGATGGGGGCAGATGGCAAAGAAGCCTGTTCTCTGTTTGAGGACCTGGAGCTGCTTCCTGAACATGGGGTGGAGTGGCAGTGGCCTGTGAAGGGCTGGAGCAGGAGGGTGAGCCGTGTAGACAGGAGGGTAAGCTGTGTAGACAGGAGGGTGTGCTGTATAGATAGCAGTGTGGCAGTCTGATCAGGACAGACCTGAAAAGCTGATGACCAGGAGGTGAAGGTCTGGTGATGTGGTGCTGAAACACGTCGGGATCCATAGCATGGTGAGACAGCATCAGTTCGCCTAAGGCCTCTCACCTTCTTTAGGTGACAGAACCCACTTAATATTCAAGCATAAAGCAGTAAAACTTTAACAACCTGGGATATAGCCTCATGACTGAAGGAAACTCTTAATGTCAAGTAGAAGTGCGATTCATTCATATTTTTTTTTTCGATTCATTCATTTTTAATAAAAGCCTCCAGCTTCCACTACTGCTTCTATTCAGCACTTACTTATAAGCACAACACACTTATCCTGTGTTGAAACTTTCTAAAGCTTGACTCTGCTGACCTTTCCCCAGGCATCTGTCTTAACAAGCTCCATGTAGAGACAGGTTCCTTAGAGGCAGGAATGAGAGCTGGGCGTCCTATCTCCCTTATTCTGCCCAGTGTGGTCCTTCCCCTCTCCTGGCTCACTGTCCTCCTTATAAACTGAGAGGTTTTGTGCAGGGACATCTGTAAGGGCATCTAACTCAGTGCACACAGCAGGGTGTTAAGTGTAGCTGGAAGGCCCATTGTCTTTATAGGGTGAACAGCAAGGGAACTAACTCTGGGGGGAGATGTGGCGGCTGTTTCAGCAAAAGCAAGTTCATGAGGCTTTCAAGGAGGCCAATTTAGACTCCATCAAAGGCCTCAGTCAGTATATGTTAAGACATATTATACACAGAAAAGCATCGTAGTTGTTCTGTTTCAGGGATTCTATGGCCAAGCAAGAGCCACTGACACCAAATTCCAGAATCACAAATTGAGAGTCAGGATTTAAGAAAGATTCTAGATAACTAGATTCATGTTCAAGTTAACCCTATATTGTGGGTCTAAGTATTAATTCCACAAGCATCCATGAAGCAACATTAAATGATTGAAGCCATACTCTGATATCAAGTATGGCTCTGATAAGTTATTCCTGAATTCTAGACTTTGCTAAGTATTTTCAGACCTAAAGAATAATAAGCATAAGATAACAAGGCCTTTCCATGGAAGCTCTATGTCAGTACTGAAAACACTGTACCTTCTAATGTGCCTTAAATGATGAGGGAATGATGGAGGAAAAGAACTGGCAGCCAAGTATCAGATTACAGACTTCCACTCTATGATTTAAAAATCGGATAGCATCCTTCTGATTCCTGGGGTGTGGATCTGTCCACAGCATCTGGATCCATCAACTGCAAGTCACAGGGTAGAATCTGCCATCTATCCCTGACTCCCTAAAGCATGGACTCCACTGTGCTCCACACACTGGAAGCACCTGCTGTATTTTTCTGTCCTGACCTCAACATGATGCAAGATTTCTCTACAATGGATCTTCTTTTGAGGAAATAAAGGGAGAGAAGGACAGCAGCACACAATGAGCTGAGTCTCCTGAATCACAAAGGCTTTCCTGAGCTTCCTTCCCTGATCCCTACAGGGCTCTTGGAAAGAAGAAACGATAGAAAACAGGAGCAAACTCACTGTTCGAACAAGTGCCTGCTGACTTCTACATCCACTGCGCTGAGCGGATCGTCCAGGAGGTAGATGTCTGCGTCCTGATATACGGCTCTAGAAAATGTAGAGAGATGTCAGGATAGAATACTTCACACTCCCTGAGTCTCATCTCTGAATCATGATGGTGTCCAACAATGTCATGTTCATTCCAGGAGCCCAGGGAAAGGGCCAAGAGCCTGCTTCACCCAGGCCCACCTGGTGAGCGGGGTCTGCGTGCTCACGTCCACTAGGAGCCATGGAGGAGGAGGGGCGGATGGCAACTGAAACCCCATTTACCTGGCGAGGCTGATCCGGGCTTTCTGCCCTTCACTCAGCGGGGTTCCTCCATCTCCTATCACAGTTTGATCTCTTTCCTTCAAATTCTGCAAATTCTATAAGGAGATAGAAAAAGAAAAAGATTTAAAATATGTTCTCCTAGCATCCTAACCTTTCAGCAGCTGTTCTCCCCACAAGTGTTTGATCAATGATAATGGGCTTATTTCATAGTGAATAACGATAACCTTGAACATTAAAACAACAAACCTCTCGGGGTTTTTTTTAATCTTTTCTTCATTCTGTAGTTTTCCACAGCATTTATGCATTTGACCATTTTAACAGATATTTACTGAGGACTGACTACATGCTAGACATTGTTCTGGGCACAGTGAATTCAGCCACGAGGAAACAAAGTCCCTACAGTTTCTTTTCATGTTGAGTGCAAGAACTAAGGACGAAAAGGAAAAGGAAGTCGAATGGAGAGTGAAGGAGGGAAGTGAGTCCATACTGGGGTGTGAGGACTCTGCTCAGAGGGGTTGTGAGCAGATCTGGGGAGGGGGGCTCTAGCAGACCTGGAGAGGCTGCTCCTCACAGAGGGAGGGGCGGGTGCAGGGGCCACAGGGAGGTGCCCAAGGGGTTCAGGACAAGGAGGCAGGAGAGCAGAGCTGAGTAAGAATGAGGGGAGTGAGGGCAGAGCCAGAGCAGGAGGAGCCCTGGGGTCACTCCAGTAAAGGAGGAAGGGGAGGACTGACATGGTCTTGGGTTTTTTAAGGAATCACTCCTGTGCTTTGCAGAAAACAGGCAGTAAGTGGGGAAGGGGAAGTATGAATATAAGTAAAGAGGCTACTGGAAAAATCTAGGTGAGAGATGACTGTGGTCAGGACCAGAGAGGGAGCACTGAGGATGCAGAGATGGCGTCACACTCCAGACACATTTGGAAGGTGTCCGTGTTCCGACCACGCAGACTAGGAAAGCAGTCCATGTTTATAATGGTCACATCATGTACAGAAGAATCGCTGTGCAGCCCGGTCCTGCAGGGCCCCTTCCCACCAGACACTGCAGCATGGACACCCGAGGGTGGGGGAGGCCCCAGAACACTGCCCACATTACTGGTCCAATCAGCCCATGTAGCTACGACAAAGCATTGACCCCCAGGGAAAAAGCTGAATATCAGCCGCTGTCCCATCTCTTCCGTAGAGATGCTCAAATGTGGGGAGAAAGAAGGGCTGAGCTTCACCAGTAAGGCAAAGTCATGAAAGAAACACCTCACCCTGGCCTGGGTCTCTGGAGTCTGATCTGGGCATTAGGGGCTGGAAGTGATTACAGTAAAGAGGAAATGCCTGAGATCTGTTTACTCCACACCCCACCTTATACCTTCATCTATCACCTGCTCTATGATCCAGAGGGATGGTATGGGGAGGGAGGTGGGAGAGGGGCTCAGGATTAGGAACACGTGTACACCGTGGGGGATTCATGTTAATGTACGTCAAAACCAATATGATATTGTAAAGTAATTAGCCTCTAATTAAAATAAATAAATTTAAAAAATTCTTCCTTATACATTTCCTCAACTGAGAGGCAGCACAGCACCAAGGACAAGCATGGAGTCTAGAGTCATGCAGAAAGGGATCTGAACTTGAGCTGAGATGAGCTGTTTGATCCTCCAAGCCTTAGTTTTACCAACTACAAAATGAGGATGTTAATGCTGAAGACACTGATAAAGAATCAATAACTCATATACCCTCTTACATGTGTGCACACACAGGGGTGAAAGACAGAAAAATGATTTGTATATGGACTCTGAATAAATGGGAGCTACTGTTCTCACTGTTCTATATGCACTTCCCTCTTCTTTTCTTATACAGTCTCAACACCATTTAATACAAATCTAGCTCATTCCTACTAACTTGACATTAGAAAAGAAGCCCATTAAAGGAGCAATTCTGTTTTAACAACATTATTGTAAAATGCTACTCACATGATACAATCTATGATGTTTGAGCTGTGCTTCAAGCAAAATTACTATTTTCTATTTCCTCAGGAAGGAGGTTTTGGAGTCTTAACTCCTCACCTCTGAAAGTCTGTCCTGGGCTCTTTCTCACAGTATAGAAGAATACTCGGATGTACAGACTGGACTCAACAGACTCAAGGGGAGCAACCCAGGAGAGTAACATACTGTTTAATCAGTATTTACATTGTTCTTCCTTTTTGCCAAATTACATTCCCCTCTCAAGTAAGTTCAATTTTCATCATTCATTCACTAATTTCATTTAAATCCCAAGCTAGAATTAAATGTTTAATTTTGTCATTTTCTGTGAAATGCAATGCCATTTCTGAAAACAATCTCTCCCCCAAAGAAAAGATGCAGTATTAAGAAGAAATGTTAAAGTATTCTATTTTCTTTAAATAAAAATACAAATGCAAGTCAAAACCAAGTGGAGAGGGAAACCTAGGGACTGAAAAGGCCTGAGGAGGCACGAGCCAAGGGTCAGGGGGGAGACCTCATGTGCAGGCTGCCTCCAGGGGCACTGAAGGAGATTCCTCAGTGAGATGACTAAGGACATGTAAACAGAGACTAGCAGGTCGATGACATTCAGGAATCTGGGTTATTTTTCAGGTGAAATAATGTGATTTTTTCCCAAAGGCTTTCCTATCTTTCAGAGAAAACTAATAATACATTTGCAGATGAACTAATCTGAGGTCTAGGATCTTTTCCAGAATAATCCGGGGTGGGGGTGGGGCTGGCAGAGTTGGAGATGCAGCCAGACTGGCCACCAGCTGTTCCTGGCTGAAGCTGGGGGGGTGGTACATGAGGGTTCATTACACCATGCTCTCTATTTTTTACAAAGTTTTGCAATTGTCCATTAAAAAAAGAAATTAAAAGTGAATGAGGAAATCCCCTGTTCACTGGTGGTCCAGTGGTTGGGACTCTGTGCTCTCACTTGCCAAGGGACCGAATTCAGTCTGTAGTCAAGGGACCGAGTTCAGTCTGTAGTCAAGGGACCGAGTTCAGTCTGTAGTCAGGAAACTAAGATTGTGGAAGGCGTGTGACACAGCCCTCCATACCAAAAACAATGAATGAAATTTCACAAAATGAAACAACCACACAGCCCCCCATCAAAGTTATTCTGTGAGTGTTGTTATCACATCAGGATTAAAACAGCAACATATGTGCCTGCATATTTACCCAGAAGACCAGCAAATATATTGAGCAACAATCAAAGACTTTTCAAATTAAAAAGAAATTTCAACTAACTTCAGAGTTTAAACCAACATTATCACTATTTGAAATTTGAGTATATGCAGCTCAAAAGTCATTATTCACCTTTTCCAAAGCACACGCCTTTATTACTTCTTTGTATCTGTCTTCTTCATATTTCTTCCCAAATAAAATGTTACTCCTCACAGTTCCCGGAAACACCCAGGGCTGCTGAGAAACATACGCAATCCTCCCGTGGACGTTGACATTTCCCTGGATCAAGGAAAGCTCCCCCAGCAAAGCGCTTAACAGTGATGACTGAAACAGATGGCAACACACAAATGAACAGGCAGCACTCAGGATGGAACATGCCCTGCAGCACAGCCGACCCCACCCTGGTGCTTGATACACAGTAGAACCCTTTCCTTCAGAACAGGATAAAGTACTGCTCTGGTGATTGTGATTAAAAAAAATAAAAATAAAAATAAAAATAATACCATTGGTCAAGGTAAACTAAAGGTTGATAAGGAATATGAATAGTATAACAATCTATGCTGCCTGAGTTTCCCCCAAATGAAGTGCTCTACTCAGCAAAGACTAATTAAGAATCTTTAACATCTTTTTCTAGTAGAGCAGCCCCACAGGATATGTATTTCATATATCTGATGTTTAATGCAGTTGTTCCTACATCCGGGATATCCTTTATTTGACAAATACTTGTTCTTAAAAAGCTATGTATAGGGAACTCCCTGGTGGCCCAGAGGCTGGGACTCTGAGCTCCCAGTGCAGGGGCTGGGGTTCAATCCCTGGTCAGGGAACTAGACCTTACATGCTGGAACTAAGATCTCATGCAGTCAAATAAACAAATATTTTATTTTTTTAAGTTATGTGTAAATAATATATCCAAAGATCGCAGCACTGTTTATAATAGCCAGGACATGGAAGCAACCTAGATGTCCATCAGCAGATGAATGGATAAGAAAGCTGTGGTACATATACACAATGGAGTATTACTCAGCCATTAAAAAGAATACATTTGAATCAGTTCTAATGAGGTGGATGAAACTGGAGCCTATTATACAGAGTGAAGTAAGCCAGAAGGAAAAACACCAATACAGTATACTAATGCATATATATGGAATTTAGAAAGATGGTAACGATAACCCTGTATACGAGACAGCAAAAGAGACACTGATGTATAGAACAGTCTTATGGACTCTGTGGGAGAGGGAGAGGGTGGGAAGATTTGGGGAAAAAAAAAAAAAAAACACATATAACTTCCAAGCTAATGGAGAGAGATGATAAAGTAATAGAAAATAATCCAAGAAGAAGGAAAGAAGCAAATAAATAACTAAATAAAACAAAGACACGCGAACAGATAGGATAAATAGTAAAAAGCAAGTAATACAGTAGCTTCAAATTTTACTTGGACAGGTAAAGTTGAACAACTAAAAAAAAAAAAAAAACTGTTTATGTTAAACACCATTAAAAAAATTTTATGGAGGGAAGGGACATATGTATACCTATGGCTGATTCATGTTGACATTTGACAGAAAACAACAAAATTCTGTAAAGCAATTATCCTTCAGTTAAAAAATTTTAAAAATCTTAAAAAAAAACAAAGATGATGAATTAAACTATGAAGTGAGTTGTGTCTGCAGAGCAAAAGTCCATGATAAAGGAAATCATCACCCTTTCATGTACATATCCCACATTTAAGTTTCTGTATGTTGTTGCACAAAACACATGAGACTAAGTCAATGTGCAAATTTCAAATTTTTTACAACACATAGGTGTGTTCTGTCTGTGTCTACACATCAGAGTGCTCATTGCCCTGGGCTGAAATAACCTGCCTGTGTATCTGTCTCATCCCAGAACCTTGCTGCTCTGGAGCAGAGGCGTCGAGCCCTGACTCATGTCTGTACCTTTATCTCCAGCACGTGGCTGCACATTCACTACATGTGCACTGATAGGACCAAGTCAGGTCACGTGGGGAAATGCTCAGAACTTCCTGGAAGAACCTGCACCACCTCCAGACTTCCTGGAGGGGCCACTGTGACAAAAAGAAATCCCCATTGTCTCCATCCATTCTGAACAGCTGTCACATCAATAATTTCCTTCACTGAGATGTTCAGTGCTTTACAAGTGGTTCCCAACTGGGCAATGTGAAGCACCAAGAAGGAAAACACTGTGTGCATTTATTCAGATTTATTTGCCACAAAACCTTTTCACAAAATGAATGCTCCACAGAATACACCTAGAGAAACACTGTTCTAGACACACTGAATTCAAACTGAGTCACACTCAGCTCTGGGCTCCACTCTGAGAATATAACCGGGGCTGTTATCAAGCTGTCAAAACCCATCAGAACGTACCTTTCCTGCGCCTACAGGTCCGACCACAGCTAACAGTTCACCGGGTCTGACAGTAAAGGAAAGTCCTTTTAGGGCTGGGGTTCCTGATTCCTGCAAATGAAAGTTACAAAAATGTACCCATTTCAATAAAGTAACACAAATTACTTCAAATAGTGGGGAAAATACCATAAGAGTCATGGAAATGCTAACATAGCCCACATTTTTCTCATTTGAAGACATTGTGTTCTAGTTCCAGTTTTTTAAGGAATCTCCACACTGTTCTCCATAGTGGCTGTACTAGTTTGCATTCCCACCAACAGTGTAAGAGGGTTCCCTTTTCTCCACACCCGCTCCAGCATTTATTGCTTGTAGACTTTTGGATCACAGCCAATCTGACTGGCGTGAAATGGTACCTCATAGTGGTTTTGATTTGCATTTCTCTGAGAATGAATGATGTTGAGCATCTTTTCATGTGTTTGTTATCCATCTGTATGCCTTCTTTGGAGAAATGTCTATTTGGTTATTTGGCCCATTTTTTGACTGGGTCATTTATTTTTCTGGAGTTGAGCTGTAGGAGTTGCTTGTATATTTTTGAGATTAGTTGTCAGTTGCTTCATTTGCTATTATTTTCTCCCATTCTGAAGTCTGTCTTTTCACCTTTCTTATAGTTTCCTTTGTTGTGCAGAAGCTTTTAAGTTTAATTATGTCCCATTTGTTTATTTTTGTTTTATTTCCAATATTCTGGGAGGTGGGTCATAGAGGATCCTGCTGTGATGTATGTCGGAGAGTATTTTGCCTATGTTCTCCTCTAGGAGTTTTATAGTTTCTGGTCTTATATCTAGATCTTTAATCCATGACCCAGCAATCCCAGTGCTGGGCATACATAGCAAGGAAACCAGAATTGAAAGAGACACGTGTACCCCAATGTTCATCGCAGCACTGTTGATAATAGCCAGGACATGGAAGCAACATAGATGTCCATAAGCAGATGAATGGATAAGAAAGCTGTGGTACATATACACAATGGAGTATTACTCAGCCATTAAAAAGAATACATCTGAATCAGTTCTAATGAGGTGGATAAACCTGGAGCCTATTATACAGAGTGAAGTAAGCCAGAAAGAAAAACACCAATACAGTATACTAAAGCATATATGTGGAATTTAGAAAGATGGTAACAATAACCCTGTATATGAGACAGCAAAAGAGACACTAATGTATAGAACAGTCTTTTGGACTCTGTGGAAGAGGGAGAGGGTGGGATGATTTGGGAGAATGGCATTGAAACATGTATAATATTATATATGAAACGAGTCGCCAGTCCAGGTTCGATGCACGATACTAGATGCTTGGGGCTGGTGCACTGGGACGACCCAGAGGGATGGTACGGGGAGGGAGGAGGGAGGAGGGTTCAGGATGGGGAACACGTGTATATCTGTGGCAGATTCATGTTGGTTGCCTTCTCTGTGATATATGGCAAAACCAATGCAATATTGTAAAGTTAAAAAATAAAATAAAATTAAATTAAAAAAAAAAGACATTGTGTTTTACAGGTCTTTTCATCCAGTCCTATCTTTTTGGGAGTTGAAACAGCTTTAGTTGCCTTAGGAAGGCTTCTTATACCAAATTTCAATATGGACTCCAGTGTAGACACCCACAGAATTTAAGGAGTTGAAATGACAAGGAACCTGCTTGAAATGCAAACTGAATGATGTACATAAGCTTATTAAAATAATGTACTTACTAGAGTATTCAGTGTGGGAGGTTTTTACTACTTACCCTTTCATAGCCACTCTAGTATCCTTGCCTGGAAATTCCATGGACAGAGGAGCCTGGTAGGCTACAGTCCATGGGTTTACAAAGAGTCTGACACAGCGACTGAAGACACACGCAATAATCTTTGGTTTTAACTATCTCATTAATTTCCACAAGGTGGCAGCAGAAGAACATAGCGTGCCTGGTCCTATACTAATAAACAGTGTAATTTGAAATCCCCATTAATATCTCCATTTTCATTTGATAAAGAAAAAAATCTCAGTAACACTCAGCAAGAAGAGGACACTTTACATAATAAAATCACTCTTGGTAAATTAACTCTTGTAAATAATGGTCTAATTTCACGAGAGCTCTAATTTAACACCAATAACACCAAAATAAATGGGGAATAAGGAAAATTATGACGTTGTGAGTCAGAGGAATAAAGCCTCAGTTTTATACATGTTATATGCATTACCTGTCCTGGATAAACAGGGAAAATAAAGTACCTATACCTATACTGTAAGGAAAACAAAAACATTTCATGAGGAAGAAGGACAAAGTACTCATCATGCCAATCACAGGGCGTATTCCTGGGAGACTTGAGGGTATGTGTACTTCTTTACATATTCTAAGTGTTAAGAAAATTGTCAGTAACTGTTATGTTTAAAAATACATACACAGTGGTTACATGTAATTAAGTAAAATGCCCCAAAGACTAAAAGCATAGAGTCTGTATAAAAAAGTCTAGATAATCTTCAAAATGAAAGATTTCTCTGTAAACAGCTGAACTGATAATAAGGCAATCATTTACTAAAAAAAATAATTAACTTTCATCACCAAAAAAAAGTTTCAGGTTTAGAAAAAATAGAAATCATCCCAAGCATTTTTTCTGACCACAATGCAGTAAGATTAGATCTCAATTACAGGAGAAAAACTATTAAAAATTCCAACATATGGAGGCTGAACAACACGCTGCTAAATAACCAACAAATCACAGAAGAAATCAAAAAAGAAATCAAAATTTGCATAGAAACGAATGAAAATGAAAACACAACAACCCAAAACCTGTGGGACACGGTAAAAGCAGTCCTAAGGGGAAAGTTCATAGCAATACAGGCACACCTCAAGAAACAAGAAAAAAGTCAAATAAATAACCTAACTCTACACCTAAAGCAACTAGAAAAGGAAGAAATGAAGAATCCCAGGGTTAGTAGGAGGAAAGAAATCTTAAAAATTAGAGCAGAAATAAATGCAAAAGAAACAAAAGAGACCATAGCAAAAATCAACAAAACCAAAAGCTGGTTCTTTGAAAGGATAAATAAAATTGACAAACCATTAGCCAGACTCATCAAGAAACGAAGGGAGAAAAATCAAATCAACAAAATTAGAAACGAAAATGGAGAGATCACAACAGACAACACAGAAATACAAAGGATCATAACAGACTACTATCAACAATTATATGCCAATAAAATGGACAACGTGGAAGAAATGGACAAATTCTTAGAAAAGTACAACTTTCCAAAACTCGACCAGGAAGAAATAGAAAATCTTAACAGACCCATCACAAGCATGGAAATTGAAACTGTAATCAAAAATCTTCCAGCAAACAAAAGCCCTGGTCCAGACGGCTTCACAGTTGAATTCTACCAAAAATTTAGAGGAGAGCTGACACCTATCCTGCTCAAACTCTTCCAAAAAATTGCAGAGGAAGGTAAACTTCCAAACTCATTCTATGAGGCCACCATCACCCTAATACCAAAACCTGACAAAGATGCCACAAAAAAGAAAACTATAGGCCAATATCACTGATGAACATAGATGCAAAAATCCTTAACAAAATTCTAGCAATCAGAATCCAACAACACATTAAAAAGATTATACACCATGATCAAGTGGGCTTTATCCCAGGGATGCAAGGATTCTTCAATATCCGCAAATCAATCAATGTAATACACCACATTAACAAATTGAAAAATAAAAACCATATGATTATCTCAATAGATGCAGAGAAAGCCTTTGACAAAATTCAACATCCATTTATGATAAAAACTCTCCAGAAAGCAGGAATAGAAGGAACATACCTCAACATAATAAAAGCTATATATGACAAACCCACAGCAAACATTATCCTCAATGGTAAAACATTGAAAGCATTTCCTCTAAAGTCAGGAACAAGACAAGGGTGCCCACTTTCACCATTACTATTCAACATAGTTTTGGAAGTTTTGGCCACAGCAATCAGAGCAGAAAAAGAAATAAAAGGAATCCAAATTGGAAAAGAAGAAGTAAAACTCTCACTATTTGCAGATGACATGATCGTCTACATAGAAAACCCTAAAGATTCCACCAGAAAATTACTAGAAATAATCAATGACTATAGTAAAGTTGCAGGATATAAAATCAACACCCAGAAATCCCTTGCATTCCTATACACTAATAATGAGAAAACAGAGAGAGAAATTAAGGAAACAATTCCATTCACCATTGCAACGGAAAGAATAAAATACTTAGGAATATATCTACCTAAAGAAACTAAAGACCTATATATAGAAAACTATAAACACTGGTGAAAGAAATCAAAGAGGACACTAATAGATGGAGAAATATACCATGTTCATGGATTGGAAGAATCAATATAGTGAAAATGAGTATACTACCCAAAGCAATTTATAGATTCAACGCAATCCCTATCAAGCTACCAACAGTATTCTTCACAGAGCTAGAACAAATAATTTCACAATTTGTATGGAAATACAAAAAACCTCGAATAGCCAAAGCGATCTTGAGAAAGAAGAATGGAACTGGAGCAATCAACCTACCTGACTTCAGGCTCTACTACAAAGCCACAGTTATCAAGACAGTATGGTACTGGCACAAAGACAGAAATATAGATCAATGGAATAAAATAGAAAGCCCAGAGATAAATCCACGTACATATGGACACCTTATCTTTGACAAAGGAGGCAAGAATATACAATGGATTAAAGACAATCTCTTTAACAAGTGGTGCTGGGAAATCTGGTCAACCACTTGTAAAAGAATGAAACTAGAACACTTTCTAACACCATACACAAAAATAAATTCAAAATGGATTAAAGATCTAAACGTAAGACCAGAAACTATAAAACTCCTAGAGGAGAACATAGGCAAAACACTCTCTGACATACATCACAGCAGGATCCTCTATGACCCACCTCCCAGAATATTGGAAACAAAAGCAAAAATAAACAAATGGGACCTAATTAACCTTAAAAGCTTCTGCACATCAAAGGAAACTATTAGCAAGGTGAAAAGACAGCCTTCAGAATGGGAGAAAATAATAGCAAATGAAGCAACTGACAAACAACTAATCTCAAAAATATACAAGCAACTCCTACAGCTCAACTCCAGAAAAATAAATGACCCAATCAAAAAATGGGCCAAAGAACTAAATAGACATTTCTCCAAAGAAGACATACAGATGGCTAACAAACACATGAAAAGATGCTCAACATCACTCATTCTCAGAGAAATGCAAATCAAAACCACTATGAGGTACCATTTCACACCAGTCAGAATGGCTGCGATCCAAAAGTCTACAAATAATAAATGCTGGAGCGGGTGTGGAGAAAAGGGAACCCTCTTACACTGTTGGTGGGAATGCAAACTAGTACAGCCACTATGGAGAACAGTGTGGAGATTCCTTAAAAAACTGGAAATAGAACTGCCTTATGATCCAGCAATCCCACTGCTGGGCATACACACTGAGGAAACCAGAAGGGAAAGAGACACGTGTACCCCAATGTTCATCGCAGCACTGTTTATAATAGCCAGGACATGGAAGCAACCTAGATGTCCATCAGCAGATGAATGGATAAGAAAGCTTTGGTACATATACACAATGGAGTATTACTCAGCCATTAAAAAGAATACATTTGAATCAGTTCTAATGAGATGGATGAAACTGGAGCCTATTATACAGAGTGAAGTAAGCCAGAAAGAAAAACACCAATACAGTATACTAAAGCATATATATGGAATTTAGAAAGATGGTAACAATAACCAGGTGTACGAGACAGCAAAGGAGACACTGATGTATAGAACAGTCTTATGGACTCTGTGGGAGAGGGAGAGGGTGGGAAGATTTGGGAGAGTGACATTGAAACATGTAGAATATCATGTAAGAAACGAGTTGCCAGTCCAGGTTCGATGCGCGATACTGGATGCTTGGGGCTGGTGCACTGGGACGACCCAGAGGGATGGTGTGGGGAGGGAGGAGGGAGGAGGGTTCAGGATGGGGAACACCTGTATACCTGTGGCGGATTCATTCTGATATTTGGCAAAACTAATACAATTATGTAAAGTTTAAAAATAAAATAAAATTTTTTTTTTTTTTTTTTTTACAAAGTGAAAAAACAAAATTTACATAAAGATAGGATCAGTAACAGTGCTGCCCTGTCCCATATCAGAGTCTGAGGCAGACCGGTGACTCCTGAGAGTGTTGGTGCCCCCTTAAACTTTACATGGGAGGCAAGGGCTTCTCTCAACCCTAATCTTGGCCCTGGTTTTTTTTTTTTTTTTTTCTAATTTTATTTTATTTTTAAACTTTACATAATTGTATTAGTTTTGCCAAATATCAAAATGAATCCACCACAGGTATACATGTGTTCCCCATCCCGAACCCTCCTCCCTCCTCCCTCCCCATGCCATCCCCCTGGGCCGTCCCAGTGCACCAGCCCCAAGCATCCCGCATCGTGCATCGAACCTGGACTGGCAACTCGTTTCCTACATGATATTTACATGATCCTGGGTAACCATAATGGGAGGGGACCCAGTGCCTCTGAGCTGTCAAGTGCTGCCCCCTTCTGGTCATGGCAGAGTAGTGCCTGCCCGAAGCCTGAACAGGGAGGGAACTCAATGTCCTGTCCTGACAAACTATGAGGGGAGGGGACAGGGATGATGATTGTATGTGGTTCATTGTTTTGTTGTCACACCTGAGTGAAAAGTAGTAAAATAGGACCCTAAGTGTCAACGCGAAGAAAGGCGTGAAGTTTAAACAAATGCTTCTTGTATATTAAAATCTAGCTTCTTACTGATTTTTCTTTTTTTTTTTAAATTGTATATTAAAATCTAGCTTATTACTGATTTTTCTTTTTTTTTTAATTTTATTTTATTTTTATTAAAATATTAAAATATTATTAAAAATAAAATAAAATTTAAAAAAAAGAAAAGAAAAATCAGTAAGAAGCTAGATTTTAATATACAAGAAGCATTTGTTTACACTTCACGCCTTTCTTCGCGTTGACACTTAGGGTCCTATTTTACTACTTTTCACTCAGGTGTGACAACAAAACAATGAACCACATACAATCATCATCCCTGTCCCCTCCCCTCATAGTTTGTCAGGACAGGACATTGAGTTCCCTCCCTGTTCAGGCTTCGGGCAGGCACTACTCTGCCATGACCAGAAGGGGGCAGCACTTGACAGCTCAGAGGCACTGGGTCCCCTCCCATTATGGTTACCCAGGATCAGGGGACACTGACTCAACAAGGATCATCAGCTGAGCCCTAACTCTGTGCAGACACAGTTGGAAACCCCTGTTCCATGAAATCTGGAGGCTCACACAGGACCATTTATTTTAGAGCTTAAAAACAGACCAAGTCCCACCATTTCATGAATGAGAACTGGGTCCCTGAGACCTCCCCCCACCTGCCCACCTGGCTGTCTAGGGGAGCAGGTTACAGAATCTCCTGCCTCCCAACCCAGCAGGGGCTTCATTCAGACTCAGCTTCTCTCAAAAACCCCAACGTCTGTGCCCCTCTCCCTCCTGAGGGCTCCCTATGACCTAACCCATGACCTAACCTACCCTCCTGTGGTGTGGGTTCAGTTTTCCTGACTCACCCACACTGACACAGGACGGTGTGCACAGAGGACCATGGAACCAGGTTGCAGGCGAGCATTTCAATTGTCAATAAAGGGGCTGCACTGGGGGTGCAATACTTGAGAGCAAATTCTTCTGTTTTCCCTGTTTGCCTGAACATTATAAATAAACCAAGTGTTGGAACATCGCCAGTTCTCCATGTCAGCTTCCATACAGTGAAAGCTTTGAACGGAATCACTGGAGCTCACGATGTCCACTTGCTGTCTCCTCCTGTCCCTGGCTGCCACCAAAGTAGCCAGAAGCTTCCAGAAGATTAGGATGGGGGAGCCCCCACTCTACCCCACAGACAAGATCCAGATCACAGCCTCACTCCATGTGTAGTAAGATGGTCTGTGAAGATCAGTATACAGAAAATGTACATGATTCCCCACAGGCTGTTGTTTCTAACAACTGGTTGTGTATTTGTTAGTTAACCCACATCATACCGCAGCATTTTGTATGCCCAATCCTGTAAATTCTAACATTACCAATGTACATAATTTAAGTTCAAGATATGCTAATACTCTAAAGCTCTGTTGAAAATGAGAGAGAGAACAACCTGTAAGATGTCTTAGCTGATTTTATAATCTCCAGTAGTTTCAAACCTTATTCCTGATTTTGAGAAGTTTTATAACATACTTTCAGTGTATGAGTAAGTCACATTTTACACCATGTGTAAAACCTCAAAATTTTCTTATAAATCTATGTCACAGTTGTTTTATTAGCAGTCATGATCCTGAGGTGGAGGACTTGTTACCTTATCCCAAAAAGCAGTTAAATCTTGCACATCCACAATTGTTTCACCATCTGATGGCAGCAGCTGATGGTCATGCAGTGGTATCTCTTCGAGTAACAGAAAGTCCTACAGAGAAAGGAAAAACAGACAGTTTAGTTTGCAGGATGAAAGCACAAACAAACATAACTGCTTTCCTGGAATTGATAACAAACTTCATATAGCCTACATATCATTTTTCCAACTGTACTTAAAGTGTTGGTTCACATCAGAACACACTAAATAATATATAGAATAAAATATACAGTGCATCAGATATACAGCAACATAGTGAATACAGGATACATAGAGTATTTTATATATATAGGTTTGTGCGTGTATATAATACACACATATTATATATATATGTGTGCGTGTGTGTGTGTGTGTGTGTGTGTGTGTGTGTGTAGGGTGTGTGTGTGTATGTTTGTGTGTATATATAATATGAAGAGTTTCAGGCCATGAGGAAAGTTGTAAGTTTCTCAGTAAGTGGACTAGTTTCTCCTCAAGGAGAAAGTCTGGCTCCAAACTCCAGCACATTTAGAACCTGCAGCCAGAGGGAACTCTGAGATGATAAAAAATCTTAAAGTTACCTGTAGGGACTTACATAGTCCCCTGATCAGGCCTCTAGCACTCCATACTCTGGAGGCTCAAACATTTTTGGTTCCTTAAATGCATGAATGCCCTTCTCATGCACTAAAAGCCTTTATCACATTACCTTCCCCAGGAAAATGAGAAGCATCAGCCTCCCACCTCCCCCAGCCCTACACACGGAATTCTTCAGGTAATTTCCTCAGCCTTCCCAGGAAACACGACCTCCAAAATTACACCAGTGATTCTGCCAAAGCACTTCATGGCACCTCAGACTTTTCCTTCCAAGGACTAATGACAGACAAATGTGCCTCCACTATGAGTTTCACTATTTGATTCTATTTTAACCCCTCACTCAGAGAAGGCAATGGCAACCCACTCCAGTACTCTTGCCTGGAAAATCCCATGGACGGAGGGGCCTGGTGGGCTGCAGTCCATGGGGTCGCTAGGAGTCGGACACGACTGAGCGACTTCACTTTCACTTTTCACTTTCATGCATTGGAGAAGGAAATGGCAACCCACTCCAGTGTTCTTGCCTGGAGAATCCCAGGGACGGGGGAGCCTGGTGGGCTGCCGTCTATGGGGTCGCACAGAGTCGGACACAACTGAAGTGACTTAGCAGCAGCAGTAGCAGTAACCCCTCACTTGATAAAATATACATTCCAAGGAGGAAGGACTTCTCTGCATGTGCTTATCTGCCACTGAACATACTCATCTAGCCTGCTCCAGACTTCAGGTAGGTAGTATTCCATTATTTTGTGAAGTGATGAAATAGGTGGATAAATTTCAAATTTACTCCCCCGCACCCCACCAAAAGTCTAGCATAAATTAAGACAGGGTTTTCCTCTCAAATTATTTTAATCTCAACAACATCCTGTCGTATTTTATATTTGCTAAAATACCTGATGACTTTGTGTGTTTCTGTCTACAACTAGGGCAATATTTCCCAGGTTTGGCTGATTTTCAGATGCATGGCACATTGACTAAAGACACAGATACTTTGGGCCCTAGCAAAAACCTAGTGAATCAGAAACACCAAGGTGTGATTTTTTTAAAAGGCATTCAAGGGATTCTGATGAGCTAGAGAAATAAAAATTTCTTAAGCATTGCAGAAATTATATGAGCTGAAAAAGAGTCTAATATGTAAAAGAAAAAAAATAGTTCAACAATTATTTCTACTCACCTTGGAACAATGTGTCATACTAACACCAACCTTCTCACCATGCTTATTCTTGGCCATTGGTCCCGCCTTTACTGAAAACAACTATTGCCTAAAAGATCTCTAAATTCCTAGACCATCATCCTGCCAGAAAATGTATGAACATGAGAAAATCTAGGTTTCTTGCTCAAATCAATGATGTTTAATCAGAACACAAAGCATCCTGACAAAGCCCCAGGAAAATTTAAAGTTCTCAGTAGGTTATAATTTTAATGTTACCACACACATTTACATGGAAAGTAATTTTAAGCCTCAGACACTGTTCAGGTACATTTTGGTGGAAAATAAATAAAAAATCCTGCTCAAATATTTTTGAGCACAATACTCCGAAAAACTCTGCAGGTCCCCTTTCATGCATCTCCTTTAAGTGCGTCACATAATTGATTTGAGAATCAGAGTTACCACTGTCTCCACTACAACCATTCTTAATAGTTAGGCATCTGCAGGAGCCTAGACATGATGGAGCTGGAAGGTACTTCAGTTGCACATTTTCTGAGCATTGGCTATTTGTGAGGAGTACAAAGATGAACAAGGCACTGTAGCTGCCTTTTAGATAAGTCTGGAGTTCAGGGAAGGAAAGAAATCCACAAACACGTGGCTTAGTCAGCTCAAAGTTACATCCAGGAGCTCAAAGAAAGAGATGTAGGGCCACAGATGATGAAAGCCACACTTAATGAGAGATTCCACATGCCAGAATATACTAACAAGGCGATGCAAGAAACCAGGCTTTGGGCAGAATCCTAGTTCTGTCACTTATGAGAGATGAAAAGACGGGTGAACTATTTCATCTGTTATAGGACCTGTTTCCTTACCTGTAAAATGGGGACACTTATGCTTATCCCATTCAATTGCTATCAGGATTCTATTTCTGTTGTCATTTTATTACAGTAAATTAAAGGTACATCATTGGTAACAACAGAAACAACACTGTATAGGAGATAATCCAAAATATATTCATCTTTCTTACCTGAAATTTTATGTCTATTGATCAGTAACTCCCTATTTCCCCTTTAGCTTTGATTTTGATTCTATGAATTTGATTATTTTTGATACCTCTTACAAGCAGAATCATACAGCATGTGTCCTCACATGACTAGCTTATGTCACTCATCATGTCTTCAGGTTTCACCCATGTTGTTGCTATTGCAGAGTTTCCTTTTTTCCTAACACTGAATAACATTCTGCTTTATGTACACACTCACTTTATACTCATTCACCCACCAGTGAACATTCAGGTAGTTTCCACATCTTGGTTATTATGAGTAGCATTGCAATGAACATGGGAGTACAGATATATTTTGAAAAGATATCTCTTATTTCATTTTATTTGGGAAAATACCTAGAACTGGAATTGTTGGATCATATGGTAGTTCTTCAGAGAAAGCAGTGGAACCCCACTCCAGTACTCTTAACTGGAAAATCCATGGACAGAGGAACCTGGTAGGCTGCAGTCCATGGGGTCGCGAAGAGACGACTGAGTGACTTCATTTTCACTTTTTACTTTCACGCATTGGAGAAGGAAATGGCAACTCACTCCAGTGTTCTTGCCTGGAGAATCCCAGGGACGGGGAAGCCTGGTGGGCTGCCGTCTATGGAGTCGCACAGAGTTGGACATGACTGACGCGAATTAGCAGCAGCAGCATGGTAGTTCTTTGGGCTTCCCAGGTGGCTCTAGTGGTAAAGAACACGTCTGCCAATGAAGGAGACAAAAGAGAAGCAGGTTCCATAGGTCTTAATAATCTGGATAACTGCAATGGTGTGATCACTCACCTAGAGCCAAACATCCTATAGTGTGAAGTCAAGTTAGCCTTGGAAGCATTACTATGAACAAAGCTAGAGGAGGTGATGAGATTCCAACTGAGTCACTTCAAATCCTAAAAGATGATGCTGTTAAAGTGCTGCACTCAATATGCCATCAAATTTGGAAAACTCAGCAGTGGCCACAGGACTAGGAAAGGTCAGTTTTCATTCTGATCCCAAAGAAGTGAAAGTTGCTCAGTCAAGTCTGACTCTTTGCAACTCCATGGACTCTACAGTCCATGGAATTCTCTAGAATACTAGAGTGGGTAGCCTTTCCCTTCTTTAAGGGATCTTTCCAACCAAGGGATCAAACCCAGGTCTCCTGCATTGCAGGCGGATTCTTTACCAGCTGAGCCACCAGGGAAGCCCAATCCCAAAGAAAGGCAAGGTCAAAGAATGTTCAAACTATTGCATAATTGTGCTCATTCCACATGCTAGCAAAGTAATGTTCAAAATCCTTCAAGCTTCAGCAGTATGTGAACTGAGAAATTCCAGATGTACAAACTGGATTTAGAAAAGGTAGAGGAACCAGAGGTAAACTGCCAATATCCGTTGGATCATAGAAAGAGCAAGAAAATTCCAGAAAAACATCGACTTCTGCTTCACTGACTATTCTAAAGCCTTTGACTATGTGGATCACAACAAACTGTGAAAAATTCTTAAAGAAATAGGACCAGACCACCTTACCTGCCTCCTAAGAAACCTATAAGCAGGTCAAGAAGCAACAGTTAAAACCAGACATGGAACAACGAACTGGTTCAAAATTTGGAAAGGAGTGCATCAAGGCTGTATATTGTCACCTTGCTTATTTAAATTATATGCAGAGCACATTATGTGAAATGCTGGGCTGGATGAAGAATAACCTGGAATCAAGATTGCCAGGAGAAATATCAATAACCTCAGATATGCAGATGACATCACCCTAATAACGGAAAGTGAAGAGAAACTAAAGAGTTTCTGGATGAAAGTGAAAGAGGAGAGTGAAAAAGTTGGCTTAAAACTCAACATTCATTGTCGGGGAGTGTTTAACTACGTGCTGTTTCTCACAAATCCTCTGTTCTTTATCAGCTTCTGCCAGAGGCCAGTAAAACTGCATGCAGCTCTCAGGACAGAGGTCATTGTGTGAGACAGGCTTGGGTCTCCTTTAGTAAACATTCTCTTTACAACAAAACTGCTTAGTCTTGCCCCCCTTTTCCTTGAGATATGGGTTGTCTCTTGACCTTGTGACCATTATTATCCCTTGTTCCCTTGGTAACAGTTACTGTACATTTGGTTTTCTGATCTTTATCATTGTTGAAAGAAATTTCTTGTACTACAGCCTATTTATGTTCACAGAAAAATCATTAAGGCACCTTTGCTCCATAAGAGTTTGGGTCCCCGTGTCTGTCTTTCTTTCTTTCTTTTCTCTCTCTGTCTCTCTCTCTCCTTCCCTTTGGCTCTCTCTTTCACTTTCTTATCATTGATCTGGACCGCCAGGTCCTGGTCCATTAAAGGACCCCAACAATTCAGGAAACTAAGATCATGTCATTCAGTCCCATCACTTCATGGCAAATAGATGGGGAAACATGCAAACAGTGAGAGGCTTTACTTTTGGGGCTCCAAAATCACTGCAGATATGAAATTAAAAGACGCTTGCTTCTTGGAAGAAAAGTTATGACCAACCTAAACAGCTTATTAAAAAGCAGAGGCATCACTTTGCTGACAAAGGTTCATATAGTCAAAGCTATGGTTTTTCCAGTAGTCATGTACAGATGAGGGTTGGACCATGAAGAAGGCTGAGCACCGAAGAACTGATGCTTTTGAACTGTGGTGCTGGAGAAGACTCTTGATAGTCCCTTGGACAGCAAAGAGATCAAACCAGTCAATCCTAAAGGAAATCTACCCTTTGAATTGAATGAATATTCAATATTCATGAATATTCAGCATTCATTCAATTTCATGAATATTCAATATTCATTCAATTTCGTGAATATTCAATGTTCATTGGAAGGATTGATGCTGAAGCTAAAGCTCCAATACTTTGGCCACCTGATACAAAGAGCTGACTCACTGGAAAAGACCCTAATGCTGGGAAAGATTGAGGGCAGGAGGAGAAGGGGGCAACAGAGGATGAGATGGTTGGATGGCATCATCGACTCAGTGGACATGAATTTGAGCCTATTTTGGGAGTATGATAAACTCAGGCGACCAGAACTGAACCCACATGATTGATATGTTTTATGGGTAATAGTTTTTTATAGTAGAGAAAACTAATGACAAAAAAATCGGCTTTGATGACAAGACCCAAAAATAAAATATAATCACACCCAGAGTGATCTAACTTCACTAAAGAGCTATTACCAGCCCATCCATCACTGTAAGAAAGTAAGAACAAAACAAATTAGATTTTTTGTAAAGTCCAGACACTCAAACTCATGCCCGGCCAGGTCACAGTGCCAATTTATCCTCATTTTAGACCTACTCATACAGACATGAATAATTGAGCACCTACTGTGTGCCAAGCCTTTGTCTTGATGATGTAAATTATTTGCCCTTGGAAATTTACAGACTCTTAGGAAAAGGAGACAGTGGGTATGATAAGAATCACAAGTTAGAAAGAAGAGGGAAGCTTGAGATGGATTAAGCAGAAAGGGAAAAGAGAACAGGGATGAAACGGCAGATCCAAAAGGCAAGCTCAGCAATCAAGAAGAAGAGCATCTATGGAAGAAATAACACATTTTTAAACACAGAGAACTGAGTGAATCTGTGGCTACTCTTCTTGCCCAGGGAACAAGGACCTCTCAGCAATCTCCTCCCCTCCCGGCTCAGAAAGGAATCCTGTTCACACCCGGAATGTACAGTCACTACCTTGTCATTCCAGTCAGTGTAGGAGATGGAATCTGTTTGCTGCTCCTGCTTTTAGATATTTTAATCACCCTGCAGTCATCACTACACATCAAGAGCCTGTGCCTCTGCTACTGCCGCCCATAAACCAGCAGGGATCTTATGATATTTGTTATGCACTCTATATAAGAAGTCGGAGAAGGCAATGGCAACCCACTCCAATACTCTTGCCTAGAAAATCCCATGGACAGAGGAGCCTGGTAGGCTGCAGTCTGTGGGGTCGCTAAGAGTCGGACATGACTGAGCGACTTCACTTTCACTTTCCTGCATTGGAGAAGGAAATGGCAACCCACTCCAGTGTTCTTGCCTGGAGAATCCCAGGGACAGGGGAGCCTTTCGTGGGCTGCTGTCTATGGGGTGGCACAGAGTTGGACACAACTGAAGTGACTTAGCAGCAGCTTAGCAGCTATATAGGAAGAGAGGGGAGTATGTATGACATTTTGGAAAGACTGCCAGCTTTGGCAATGAGACTTAAATGTCACCAAACTGGCACACAGTGACACCAAATAAGACATTGTTCATAAAGTTCACCTACAACTAAAAAAAATTGCTTTTCATCAAACCTTGATTCTGTTGATGCTGACAACGGCCTCTGACACCTTCTCGATAGCCATGGGGAAGTAGAGGGTGCCTGTAAACCTCACAGTCTCGAACAGCATCACCACCAGAAACACTTGGCTGACTGTGATCCGGTTGTTAAGGACCACGGCAATGATGAAGGTGATAAAAATCATGATTTTGCTGGCAGCAAAAAAAATTGCCAAATTCATTCCTCTAAGGTAGGAACTTTTCAGAATCTTGGAAATTTCATCCCTGGAAAAGAGTAGGAAACAGGTTTTAAAAGGAACACCAACATCAACCCATGAATTCAGTGCCCTGTGTGAGTGGCCCTTTTCTAGGCAGTGGACACAGATTAAGATAAACCATCCCTCACATCACAGAGACACTACACAGTGCACACCTGGGGGTCTGCCCTGACACCAGGACCACACACTGCATTGCCACTTCACTCTTCCAACTAAAAGCGTCCTTCATGTCACACTTTTAAACATTTTGAGTCAATCAGATTGGATTTGAATATTCAGTCAACAAGCATTTGAAATCACAAGTCGTGTGCCAGGTACCTTGAGAATGTCTAAGACAAAGCCCATCCCTGCAGGAGCTCATGAACTTGTTGGGGGACAGAATAAGCAACCCCCAAATTGTGAGACACCAAGACATTAGACAGGCAGCCAGCACAGCCCCCGTGGGAGTACAGAGCAGAGGCGTGTACCCCAGAGCAGTGGAGTCAGGGCAAGTCACAGACACATGGAACCTGAGACGACATGCAGTTAGTCAGGGCTGGCGGAGGCCAGAGAAGAGGAAGGATGAGAGTGTTTCCCCAGCAGAGGGAGGGGCGCCCACAAAGGTGCAAAGTGAGAGGTGACAGGGAGCACCCAGAGAATTCTAAGCACCCTGGGCTCGAGTATAAACAGTCATCAGATATTTAACTGAAAGATGAAAGAAATTCTACAAATATAAAGCAGAGCAAAACCCCAGCATTTTCAAGGAATACTACTCAACAATAAAAGGAACCAGCTACTTATACATGAGACAACTTGGATGAGTCTCTAGGGAATTCTTCTTAGTGAATAAGGTCAATCAAAAATGGTAACATACTGTATGGTATTATTTAGATAACATTCTTTAAAAATGAAAAAATTATAGAAATAGAGACCAGACTAGAGATTGACATGGGTTAAGGATGTGGTAGGGACAGAAGGGAAGTAGGTGTGCTATAGAAGGGCAACATGTTTAATCCTGGTCCTGATGAAAACATTTTGTATCTTCCCTGTATAGTTGTCAACATCCTGTTGCAATATTGCACTACAGTGTTTCCAGAAATTACCACTGAGGGAAACTGAGCAGTGGATTCACGGGAGGTCCCCGTACTATAAGCAACTGCATGTGAATCTATGATTATCTAAAAATAAAAACAATTACAATTTAAAAAAACCTGATATTTCCATGGCTGTTTGGAATGAAAAATACTGATTCGTAAAGTTGGGCCTGACACAGTTATACCCAGCCTTTATAATCTCCCCTTTGTACTACATTAACATAAATTACAGCTTTAGTTTAAATATCATTTCAAATACTAAAATTTTATAATTATTGCTTATTTGGGATTTGCACTATTAAGAAATATTATGAATTTTATTTCTGTATAAGAAGCATATATATGTGTGTGTGTGTATATATATATATATATATATATATTTTTTTTTTTTTTTTTTCCTTTAAGAACATAGTAAATGAGAAAATTCCCTGGTGGTTAGGACTCTGCACTTTCATTGCCTAGGGCCTTGAGTTCAATCCCTGGAACTAAGATTCCACAAGCCATCTGGTGTAGCTATATATACATATATATATATATATACATATATATATATGGTAAATGGGAGAGCAGATTAAAATTATGTTCCCACTATTCTACTTAACCCCACTGCCACATATGGGAGTAGGGTATAGTTAAGTTTACATTAATGTGAAAACTTGGTAAGACTCCTAAATTCATTCAGTAAAAACAGGAAATAAAAAGTACAAAATGTGACTTGATATATATAAAAACTTACCTTCTTAATGTGGTAATAAGCTCTACAAATGACTTTTCCCAAGCATACATTTTTATTGTTCTGATGCCAGTTATGACTTCACTCATGGTCTTGATCCTGTCGTCTGTGAGAGCTGTGGTCTTACTCCTGAGGGGACAGACATGAGAGATGAGCCTTAGTGACCACAGCCCAGCTTTCCATAGCAGCAGCAGGGGGCACAAGCAGAGAACAGGGATCAAATGATTCCCTATAGCTCTTTTGAGCTGAAAACACAGACCAATGTACAAATGGAGAAATGAAAAAAAAAAAAAAAGATTTCAATTAGAAATTAAAACCTTCAGCCAAATTCAACATATACTTGGAAAACTTGTAGTAATGTATAATAAAGTCCTGAAATGAAACAGATACAGACTGTCTGCTCAAGTAGGTCACAGCTGGGCAGAGAAGGCAGAAAAGACCTTGACTCTAACAGGAAGACAGTGTCTGTGCTGTAATAAAATAGGATTAAAGTGCTAGGGGCAGATAAGATGGAACTGTTAATTCCACTGGGAAAGGAGAACAAGAAAAGCTTCAGGGACCCGGTAGCATTAGAACAGGCTTCAAAGGATAAGGAACATCTCTCCACAGCAAAGAGAGCAAAGGAAATTCCAAGCATAGAAAAATACACATACAGACACCAACAAACAACCCTCAATATACTTCAAACAACATAACATCTCCATCACCTGGCTACCTAAACAATGACCCATCTCCAACTCTCTGTGACCTGCTTCAGGTGTAACTCATTATCGTTTGGCTCTTCATCACCAGCCACTTATCTATTACATATACCGCTGGGGCTATGGGGTTTTATAAGGACATAATTAAGATTGATCTTGCCCTTGGGACACTGATAATTAAAAACACTGAATTATAAACAAGAAAAAAATATACATACCTGAAAATGGCTCTAATACAAACATAACAAAAATAATGTAGCTAGAAAAGGGCCTGTATATTATATAAAAGTATTAGTACTTTTAATAATGTTTAAATAACTTTAACATCAGTGAATTCTGCTTAAAGACACTATTTATTTGGTTACAATGTTGGGAAAAGTCAGCAAATGTTGTCACTTTTCCCCTTAAAGGTCAGCCTTCAGCTTGAGGCTGGAGCTTCCACTGGCTAAGTCTGAAGCATCTACAACACATGCAACAGACAAACGAAGGCACTTCTTGTTTTTGAACAAAAGCATCAAGCAGACTGCAGATGCTACCAATTAAATACACATCACCAATTTTTGAAATCAGTGTTTCTCTTACCGGAGTGATGAAAATAATTTCCCAAAGCAGCTTTGCAAAACCAGAAGAATGATGAGAATCGCCATCCCAGCAAGACATGATATTCCTATTTCCATATAGAGCAGGGCGGTCACTGCAATAGCCTGTAGCGGCCCCACCCACAGGTAGTGCAAGAACGTTGTTACCTTAAAAGAGAAGGACAAAGCCTTCTTAAGATGGTATGAAAACAAAACCAGTAAGGACCCATTATAGAAAAAATATGCTTGGAAACAATAGACAGGAACCTAAACGGGAATGATCTCAGTGGGTTTTAAACCTGCTGAAGCAGAAACTCAAGCATCTACCCCAGATGACGCTATTCTGGGGCAGCACAGGGCTGGCTTCAGGGACATCCAGGGAGAACCAGAGCAGCAGCACTGAAGGAAAATGTTGATTTTGTCTACACCACATATGAGCTCAGGGCTTCCCCAAACTCTCTGTCCCAAAATTCAGCCCCCATCTCTCCCTAGCATCCTAGGAAAGCCTATTTTATGGTACCTACCACATTCTCCAGTAACTACTTGTGTATTTACCTCCTGACAGCCTGTGGCTTCTCCAGGAAAGAAATAGTATTCATCCCTGAAAGTGGGTAGGGGGATCTTACTTCATGTTTGATGAATGAATAATTGAAAGAGAAGTGTCTAGTGCAATACAGATCTGAGCAACAGCTACAACACCGTGGGTTACATGATCTACTCATAAGCTAAGTGGATAAAAAGAGTGTGGTGAGATAGCAGAGAAGAGGTTATGTCTGGCTGGGGACCACCCACTTGGCATTATTCCTCGCAGGCTTCCTATACAGAAGGCACTGAACAGGGTGTGGGGGAAAGAACAATCCCTGCCCACAGGCCTTCATCATCCAGAGGAGGAGGAAGACAGTTCAGGTAGCAACACCAACACCATGTGCCAAGAAGGTCCATGCCAGGAGGACACCTCAGTTCAGTTCAGTTCAGTCGCTCAGTCGTGTCCAACTCTTTGAGACCCCATGAATCGCAGCACGCCAGGCCTCCCTGTCCATCACCAACTCCCGCAGTTCACTCAGACTCATGTCCATCGAGTCAGTGATGCCATCCAACCATCTCATCCTCGGTAGTCCCCTTATCCTCCTGCCCCCAATCCCTCCCAGCATCAGAGTCTTTTCCAATGAGTCAACTCTTCACATGAGGTGGCCAAAGTACTGGAGTTTCAGCTTTAGCATCATTCCTTCCAAAGAAATCCCAGGGCTGATCTCCTTCAGAATGGACCGGTTGGATCTCCTTGCAGTCCAAGGGACTCTCAAGAGTCTTTTCCAACACCACAGTTCAAAGGCATCAATTCTTCGGTGCTCAGCTTTCTTCACAGTTCAACTCTCACATCCATACATGGCCACTGGAAAAACCATAGCCTTGACTAGACGGACCTTTGTTGGCAAAGTAATGTCTCTGCTTTTCAATATGATATCTAAGTTGTTCATAACTTTTCTTCCAAGGAGTAAGCGTCTTTTAATTTCATGGCTGTAGTCACCATCTGCAGTGATTTTGGAGCCACAAAAGATAAAGTCTGACACTGTTTCCACTGTTTCCCCATCTATTTCCCATGAAGTGATGGGACCAGATACCATGATCTTCGTTTTCTGAATGTTGAGCTTTAAGCCAACTTTTTCACCCGCCTCTTTCACCTTCATCAAGAGGCTTTTTAGTTCCTCTTCACTTTCTGCCATAAGGGTGGTGTCATCTGCATATCTCAGGTTATTGATATTTCTCCTGGAAATCTTGATTCCAGCTGAGGACCCCTAGGGACATGAATTAAGCTGGGGAGCAAGACTGCTGCCTATTACTGAAGTATGCCATAGATTATCTCAGAAAAAAAAATTATTGTCTAAGGACAACACAAATTATTACATCTCAGTTGCACACAGAGGAAATGAGAGTTGGATAAAATGAACCCTTGTTTTAGACACTCAACAAATCCTGGTCAACAGCAAACACAGGTATCCTGCATCAACCATAAGCTAAACCCCGTCAGAAGGACTGGAAGTGGAAGAAGATCCCTCAGGGGCAGCTTACCTGATCAAATCTTTTCACATCGTTGGACAGCAGGTTGACTATCTGACCTGTGGTGGTCTTCCTCAAGGCCAAGTTACTCAGGTGAAATGCCTGAAACGAGAAAAGATACTGAGCTGGATTCCTGTGGTAATAACAAGTCACTTTTCTGTTCAATTACTCAGTCATGTCCAACTCTTTGCGACTCCATGTACTGCAGCACACCAGGTCTCCCTGTCCTTCACCAACTCCTAGAGTTTACTCAAACTCATGTCCATTGAGTCGGTGAGGCCATCCAAACATCTCATCCTCTGTTGTCCCCTTTTCCTCCTGCCTTCAATCCTTCCCAGCATCAGGGGCTTTTCAAATGAATGTTCTTCACATCAGGTGGCCAGAATATTGGAGGTTCAGCTTCAGTATCAGTCCTTCCAATGAATGTTCAAGACCAATTTCCCTTGGGATGGACTGGCTGCATCTCCTTGCTGCCCAAGGGACTCTCAAGAGTCTTATCCAACACCACAGTTCAAAAACATCAGTTCTTCAGTGCTCAGCTTTCTTTATACTCCAACTCTCACATCCATACATGACTACTGGAAAATCCATAGCTTTGATTAGATGGACCTTTGTTGGCAAAGTAATGTCTCTGCTTTTTAATAAGCTGTCTAGGTTGGTCATAACTTTTCTTCCAAGCAGCAAGTGTCTTTTAATTTCATGGCCACAGTCACCATCTGCAGTGATTTTAGAGCCCCCCAAAATGAAGTCTTTCATGGTTTCCCCATCTATTTGCAATGAAGTGATGGGAGCAGATGACATGATCTTAGTTTTCTGAATGCTGAGTTTTATTTAAGCCAACTTTTTCATGCTCCTCTTTCAATTTCATCAACAGGCTCTTTAGTTCTTCTTTGCTTTTTGCCATAAGGGTGGTGTCACCTGCATGTCTCAGGTTATTGATATTTCTCACAGCAGTCTTGATTCCAGCTTATGCTTCATCCAGTCCAGCATTTCTCATGATGTACTCTGCATATAAGGTAAATAAGCAGGGTGACAATATACAGCCTTAACGTACTCCTTTCCTGATTTGGAACCAGTCTGTTGTTCCATGTCCAGTTCTAACTGTTGCTTCTTAGCCTGCATACAGATTTCTCAAGAGGTGGGTCAGGTGGTCTGGTATTCCCATCTCTTTCAGAATTTTTCCACAGTTGATTGTGATCCATACAGTCAAAGGCTTTGGCATAGTCAATAAAGCAGAAATAGATGTTTTCCTAGAACTCTCTTTCTTTTCCAGTGATCCAAAGGATGTTGGCAATTTGATCTCTGGTTCCTCTGCCCTTTCTAAAACCAGCTTGAACATCTGGAAGTTCACAGTTCACATACTGTTGAAGCCTGGCTTGGAGAATTTCGAGCATTACTTTGCTAGCATGTGAGATGAGTGCAATTGTGTGGTCACTTTTAGTACATAACAAAACAGAGTGGGTTTTCATGGGGTTGTACATCAGGACAAGTAGGATGACTCCTGACAGCTGGGCTCTAGGGACGTGATTCATTGTTAAATGTCTCTTCAATATGGCAGCAACTGCCCTCCCCAATAAGACCAGAAAATGGAGAAACAAGAGGTAGAAGCAAAATCCTCCACCCTGTTTCTCAAGGATCTCGGACCCACCTGAAGAATAAAAGGACTTTCCTAGTGGCTTAATGGTAAAAATCTGCCTGCAGTGCAGCAGCACCAGGTTTGATCCCTGAGTTGGGAAGATCCCCTGGAGAAGGGAATGGCTACCCACTCCACTGATTTAGGATTAAACTAAGTAATTCTGAGCCAATTATATGAGAATGATGAGGATGCCTTCAGGAAAGAAAATTGGGGATGTAGATTATAAATCTGGAATCAGTCATTAAATCTGTGGTTGATGTTATTGAAAGACCTTGGTGTTAGTTTCCACATTTTGAAATGAATGAGGATAATGTTCCATACATGTTCCTGTGAGGAAACTGTGTTCTTAATGCCAGTCGGGGTGAGAGGGGGGATTCCCAAGATGGTGGAGGAATAAGATGGGGAGACCACTTTTTCCCTTACAAATTCATCAAAAGATCATTTGAATTCACCACAAAACAACTTCTAAATGCTGGTGGAGGATATCAGGAACCCAGAAAGGCAGCCCAATCTCTGTGAACGGAGTCTTGAGACTACTGTAAGAGGAGAACCAAAACCCAGAGGCAGAAGACTGAACTCCCAAACTTTAGAACATCAGAGAACTCCTGACTCCAAGGAACATTAATAGACAAGAGCCCACCCAAAAGTCTCCATACCTACACTGAAACCAAGCTTCACCCAAGAACTAACAAGTTCCAGTGCAAGACACATCACACTAATTCTCCAGCAAAACAGGAACACAACACTGAAAATTAAAAGACAGGCTGCCCAAAGCCATAACAAACCATAAGACACCCCAAAACTCACTACTGGATACTTCATTGCATTACAGAGAGAAGAGATCCAGCTCCACCTACCAGAACACAGACACAAGTTCCCACAATGAGGAAACCTTGACAAGCCACTGGTCTAACCCCACCCTCAGGGAGCAGATGCCACAATTAAGAGGAACCATGAACTTCCAGTCTGCAGGAAGGGCACCTCAAACAAAGCAATCTAAACAAGATGAAAAGGAAGAGAAATATTCAGCAGGGTAAGGAACATGATAAAAACCTACCAAATGAAACAAAAGAGGAGGAGATAGGGAGTCTACCTGAAAAAGAATTAAGAATAATGATAGTAAAGATGATCCAAAATCTTGAAAATAAAAATGGAGTTACAGACACAGACTAGAGATAAAGACTGAGAAGATGCAACAAATGTTTAACAAGAACCTAGAAGAAATAAAGAAGAGTAAATCAATAATGAACAATGAAATAACTGAGATTAAAAACACTCTGGAGGGAACTAACAGTAGAATAACTGAGTAGAATAACAGTAGAATAACTAGAAGATAGAATGGTGTAATAAATTAAGCATAGAGGAAAAAAGAAAAAAATAATAAAAAGAAATGGGGACAACCTCAGAGAACTCTGGGATGATGTTAAATGCCCCAATATTTGAATCATAGGCGTCCCAGAGAAGAAGATGAAAAGAAAGGGCATGAGAACATACTTGAGGAGATAATAGTTGAAAACTTTCCTAAAATGGGGAAGGAAATAGCCACCCAAGTCCAAGAAATCCAGAGAGCCCCAATAGGATATACCAAAGATGAAACAACCCAAGACACATATTAATCAATCTAACAAAAATTAAACAAAAAGAGCAAATATTAAAATCAGTAAGGGAAAAGAAACAAATTACAGACAAGAAGATCTCCATAAGAGTAACAGCTGATCTTTCAATAGAAACTCTTCAGGCCAGAAGGGAAAGGCAGGACATACTTAAAGTGATGAAAGAGAAAAACCCACAACCAAGATTACTCTACCCAGCAAAGATCTTATTCAGTTATGAAGGAGAAATCAAAAGCTTTACAGATAAGCAAAAGCTGAGAGAATTCAGCACCACCAAATCAGCTCTTCAACAAATGCTAAAGGAGCTTTTCTAGACAGGAAACACAGAAAAGGTTTACAAAAGAACCCCCCAAAAAACAAAGTAAACGGTAATGGTATCCTACTTATCAATAATTACCTTAAACGTAAATGGGTTAAATGCTCCAACCAAAAGACAAAGACTGGCCAAATGGATACAAACACAAAATCCATATATATGCTGTCTACAAGAGACCTATCTCAAATCTAGGGACACATACAGACAAAGTGAGGGGCTGGAAAAAGATGTTTCATGCAAATAGAGACCAAAAGAAAGCAGGAATAGCAATACTCATATCAGATAAAATAAATAAAGACTGTATTAAGAGACAAAGAACACTACATAATGATCAAGGGATCAATCCAAGAAGAAGATATAACAATTACTAATATATATGAATCCAACATAGGAGCACCTCAATATGTAAGGCAAATGCTAACAAGCATGAAAGCGAAAATTAAAACAATTAATTGTGGGGGACTTTAAAACTCCATTCACACCTATGATACATGAACCAAACAGAAAATTAGCAAGGAAACACAAGTTTTTCAATGATACAATGGGCCAGTTAAACCTAATTGGTATCTACAGCGCATTTCACCACAAAACAATGGATTTCACCTTTTTCTGAAGTGCACATGGAACATTCTCCAGGATAGATCACATCCTAGGACACAAATCTAGCTTTGATAAGTGGAAAAAAAAATTGAAATCATTTCAAACATCTTTTCTGATCACAATATGGTAAGATTAGATATCAACTCTACGGGAAAAAAAGAAAACTATAAAAAATACATATGGAGGCTAAACAACATGCTTCTGAATAGCCAACAAATCATGGAGGAAATAAAAAAGGAAATCAAAATATGCATCAGTTCAGTTCAGTTCAGTTGCTCAGTCATGTACGATGCTTTGTGACCCTAGGCATTGCAGCATGCCAGACCTCCCTGTCCATCACCAACTCCCAGATTTCACTCAGACTCATGTCCATCGAGTTGGTGATGGCATCCAGCCATCTCATCCTCTGTCGTCCCCTTCTCCTCCTGCCCCCAGTCCCTCCCAGCATCAGGGTCTTTTCCAATGAGTCAACACTTCACATGAGGTGGCCAAAGTACTGGAGTTTCAGCTTTAGCATCAGTCCTTCCAAAGAACACCCAGGACCAATCTCCTCCAGAATGGACTGGTTCGATCTCCATGCAGTCCAAGGGACTCTCAAGAATCTTCTCTAGCACCACAATTCAAAAGCATCAATTCTTTGGCACTCAGCTTTCTTCACAGTCCAACTCTCACATCCATACATGACCACTGGAAAAACCACAGCCTTGACTAGATGAACCTTTGTTGGCAAAGTAATATCTCTGCTTTTGAATATGCTGTCTAGGTTGGTCATAACTTTTCTTCCAAGGCGTAAGTGTTTTTTAATTTTATGGCTGCAGTCACCATCTGCAGTGCACCAAAAAATAGTCTGACACTGTCTCCACTGTTTCCCCATCTATTTCCCATGAAGTGATGGGATCAGATGCCATGATCTTCATTTTCAGAATGCTGAAGTTTAAACCAACATTTTCACTCTCCTCTTTCCCTTTCATCAAGAGGCTTTTAAGTTCCTCTTCACTTTCTTCCATAAGGGTGGTGTCATCTGCATATCACAGGTTATTGATATTTCTCCCAGCAATCTTGATTCCAGCTTGTGCTTCTTCCAGCCCAGCATTTCTCATGATGTACTCTGCATAGAAGTTAAATAAGGAGGGTGACAATATACAGCCTTGACATACTCTTTTTCATATTTGGAACCAGTCTGTTGTTCCATGTCCAGTTCTAACTATTGTTTCCTGACCTGCATATAGGTTTCTCAAGAGGCAGGTCAGGTGGTCTGGTATTCCCATCTCTTTCAGAATTTTTCACAGTTTATTGTGATCCACAGTCAAAGGCTTTGGCATAGTCAATAAAGTAGAAATAGATGTTTTTCTGGAACTCTCTTGCTTTTTTGATGATCCAGCAGATGTTGGCAATTTGATCTCTGGTTCCTCTGCCTTTTCTAAAACCAGCTTGAACATATGGAAGTTCATGGTTCACGTATTGCTGAAGCCTGGCTTGGAGAATTTTGAGCATTACTTTACTAATGTGTGAGATGAGTGGAATTGTGTGGTAGTTTGAGCATTCTTTGGCATTACCTTTCTTCAAAATATGCATAGAAACAAATAAAAATTAAAACAGAACAACCCCAAACCTATGGGATTCAGTCAAATCAGTGCTAAGAGGAAGGTTCATAGCAATACAAGCCTACCTCAAGAAACAAGAGAAACTTAAACAACCTAACTTTACACCTAAAGCAACTAGACAAAGAAGAACAACAACAACAACAAAAAACCCCAAAGTTAATAGAAGGAAAGAAATCATAATAATCAGAGCAGAAATAAATGAAAAAGACATGAAGCAGACTATAGCAAAGATCAAGAAAACTAAAAGCTGGATCTTTGAGAAGATAAATAAAATAGACAAAATGTTAGCCAGACTCATCAAGGAAAAAGAGGAGAATCCAATCAATAAAATTAGAAATTAAAATGGAGAAATCACAATAGACAACACAGAAATACAAAAGATCATAAGAAACCACTATAAGCAACTATATGCCAATAAAATGGACAACTTGGAAGAAATGGACAAATACTTAGAAAAGTATAACCTTCCAAAACTGAGCCAGGAAGAAATAGAAAATCTTAATATACCCATCACAAACATGGAAATCAAAAGTGTAATAAAAAAAATCTTTGAACAAACAAAAGCCAAGGACCAGATGGCTTCACAGATGAATTCTACTAAAAATTTATAGAAGTGCCAACACCTAACCTACTCAAACTCTTCCAGAAAATTGCAGAGGAAGGCAAACTCCCAAGATCATTTTATGAGGCCACCATCACACTGATACCAAAGCCAGACAAAGATGCCACAAACATAGGCCAATATCACTGATGAACAGAGATGCAAAAAACCTCAAGAAAATTCTAGCAAATGGAATTTAACAACATATTAAAAAGATCATACATCATGACCAAGTGGGCTTTATTCCAGGGATGCAAGTATTCTTCAATATTTGCAAATCAATCAATGTGATACACCATATTAACAAATTGACAGTTAAAAATCATATGATTATATCAATAGATACAGAAAAAGCTTTTGACAAAATTCAACACCCATTTATGATAAAAACTCTCCAGAAAGCAGGCATAGAAGGAACATACTTCAACATAATAAAAGCCATATTCAATAGATTCACAGCAAACATTATCCTCAATGGCAAAAAAATGAAAACAATTCCTCTAAAATCAGGAACAAGGCAAGGGTGCCCACTTTCACCACTACTATGCAACATAGTTCTGGAAGTCCTAGCCACAGCAGTCAGAGAAGAAAAAGAAAGAAAAGAATCCTAATTGGAAGAGAAAAAGTAAAACTCTCACTGTTTGTAGATGACATGATCCTCTACATAGAAAACCCTAAAGACATCACAAGAAAATTACTAGAACTAATCAATGAATATAGCAAAGTTGAAGGATATAAAATTAATACATAGAAATCCCTTGCATTCCTATACACTAACAATGAAAAAATAGAAAGAGAAATTAAGGAAACAATACCATTTACCATTGCAACGAAAAGAATAAAATACTTAGGGATAACTTTACCTAAAGAAACAAAAGATGTATATATAGAAAAATACAACACACTGATGAAAGTAATCAAAGATACCACAAATAGATGGAGAAATACACCATGTTCATGAATTGGAAGAATCAGTATATTGAAAATGAGTATATTACCCAAAGCAATCTATAGATTCAATGCAATCCCTATCAAGCTACCAATGTTATTTTTCACAGAACTATAACAAATAATTTCACAATTTGTATGGAAACACAAAAAACCTCAAGTAGACAAAGCAATAATGAGAAAGAAGAATGGAACTGCAGGAATCCACCTTTCTGGCTTCAGACTATACTACAAAGCTACAGTCATCAAGAGAGTATGGTACTGGCACACACACACACACACACACACACACACACACACACAAAACAGAAATATATAGCAATGAAACAAAATAGAAAGCCTAGAGATAAATCCACACACCCACAGACACCTTATCTTTGACAAAGGAGGCAAAGTATACAGTAGAGAAAAGACAATCTTTTTAACAAGTGGTTCTGGGAAAACTGGTCAACCATGTGTAAAAGAATGAAACTAGAACACTATCTAACACCATACACAAAAATAAACTCAAAATGAATTAAAGATCTAAATGTAAGGCCAGAAACTATAAAACTCTTAGAGGAAAATATATGCAGAACACTCTGACATAAATCACAGCAAGATCCTCTATCAGCCACCTCCAAGATGAATGAAAATAAGCAAATAGGACCTAATTAAACTTAAAAGCTTTGGCACAATGAAGGAAACTATAAGCAAGGTGAAAAGGCAGCCATCAGAATGGGAGAAAATAACAGCAAATGAAACGACTGACAGAATTAATCTCCCAAATACACAAGCAGCTCATGCAGCTTAATATCAGAAAAATGAACAAATCAATCAAAAAGTGGGCCAAAGAACTAAACAGACATTTCTCCAAAGAAGACATACATATGTCTAATAAACACATGAAAAGAAAATATGCTCATCATCATTCATTATTATAGAAATACAAATCAAAACCACAGTGAGGTGTGGAGATTCCTTAAAAAACTGGAAATAGAACTGTCATCAGTGCAGTTCAGTTCAGTTCAGTTGCTCAGTCGTGTCTGACTCTTTGCGACCCCATGAATCACAGCATGCCAGGCCTCCCTGTCCATCACCAACCCCTGCAGTTCACCCAAACTCACGTCCATCGAGTCAGTGATGCCATCCAGCCATCTCATCCTCTGTCATCCCCTTCTCCTCCTGCCCCCAATCCCTCCCAGCATCAGAGTCTTTTCCAATGAGTCAACTCTTCGCATCAGGTGGCCAAAGTACTGGAGTTTCAGCTTCAGCATCATTCCCTCCAAAGAAATCCTAGGGCTGATCTCCTTCAGGATGGACTGGTTGGATCTCCTTGCAGTCCAAGGGACTCTCAAGAGTCTTCTCCAACACCACAGTTCAAAAGCATCAATTCTTCTTCAGTGCTCAGCTTTCATCACAGTCCAACTCTCACATCCATACATGACCACTGGAAAAACCATAGCCTTGACTAGACATATGACCCAGCAATCCCACTGCTGGACATACACACCGAGGAAACCAGAATTGCAAGAGTGCCCAATGTTCATCGCAGGACTGTTCAGAATATGTAGGACGTGGAAACAACCTAGATGTCCATCGGCAGACAAATGGATAAGAAGGCTGTGGTACACATACACAATGGAATATTACTCAGCTATAAAAAGGAATGCATTTGAGTCAGTTCTAATGAAGTGGATGAAACTTGAGCCTATTATACAGAGTGAGGTAAATTGGAAAGAGAAACACCAATACAGCATATTAACACATATATATGGAATTTAGAAGATGGTAATGATGATCCTATATGCAAGACAGCAAAAGAGACACAGATGTAAAGAACAGACTTTTGGACTATGTGGGAGAAGGCAAGAGTAGGATGTTTTGAGAAAATAGCACTGAAACATGTGTATTACCATATGTAAAACAGATGACAAACATTGTATGATTCCACTTATATGAGGCATCCAGAATAGTCAAACTCAGAGAGAGAAGTAGAATGGTGATGGTTGTAAGGGGGAGTAGCCTGGGGAGTTAGTGTTTAATGGTTGCAGAAGTTCGTTTGGGAAGATGAAAAGTTCTGGAGATGAATAATGGTGATGTTTCCACAACCAGGTGAATGTACCTAATGTCACTAAATAGTGCACTTTAAATGAGTTAAATGGTAAATTTTATGTTGTATATATTTTATCATAGTTTTTAAAAATCAATGATCAAAAGTAATTTTATCGAAGCTGTGGAAATGTAAATAAATAACAAGTCATTTTACATATGATCCCTCCCACAAGATCAAAATTCAGCTGAAAAGAGCATGAAAATGCTGAATGGGCCATTTTAGGACCAGCAGATGTGCAGCCTTAGAGATCTTCTTGAGACGTGCCCAAGCCCGGATTCCACAGTGTAGATAAACTACAACTATGAGCTGAGCAGTCATTCATTTTTAACGTCTTAATCTGATTCCTACCCAGGACCAGGGATCAGGAGATGGGGCCTGAACATGAACCACAAACATTCAGAGGGGTCTTTCAGAGCCACTTGGCAGCACCAGCTTTGCCCTAAGGAATCAGCCCGCCCATAACCTGCAAAGAAGAAGTGTCTTATTTCTGTACCCCAGCAGGACTCTAGATGCAAGGCTACGCATGAAGAAATGTGTCTTTCTCATGTTCTGGAACTACTTCAGGTTATGTCCATAGTTTTAATCCCAATAATTCTTGATTTGATACAGGGACAATCTTTTCAAGAATAATCAAGCTGGCAAATAAACACCTTTAGAGATGTTTACATTCACACATGCGTATGTGCCAAGACAGATTGGATTTTCCAAAAGCAGCTTTCCAAAGTGTCAGTGGAAAGAGGAAGAAAAACAGGTGAACAATGGCAAAGACCCAGCTTTGACTGAACCATTACCTCAAGCCTAACTTAAGGTTTTCACTGTGCTGTGTTGGTGAAATTTCCTCTTTATGGGCATTAAGCATGATCCAGAAAGATAAACATCTAGCTAATTTATGGGGAAATCTGGGTATTTGTCTCCTAATAGTTGATGCCACAGAATAAAAAAGATGAAGATGAATGACAAACCAGACCTCTGACTAGAGTTTACAGTCACTGTTGCCCTTTCCACATTACCCAGGAAGAAACTGGCTTAGATGCTGTAGTTAAGCACAGACAGTGAGATGCCAGGGCTCCAAGTTCACACAGCCCTGAGGTTAACAACACTTTGCTCAAGGGAAGATGAGGAGAAGTCATACTGAATTTTTCCAGGACAAGTACTCCCAAGAAACAGAAGCTCTAGGGAAGGAGCAACCAAGTAAAAGTGGTGATAATTTCAATTTAAATGTTTTGTTTTTACTTTTCAATGAGGACTTTTTAAAATAAAAACTATATATGTTTATGGTGTACAACATGATGTTTTGATATAAATATACATTGGGAAATGATTACTGCAGTAAAACCAATTAACATATCCATTACCACATGTTTTTTTGTGTGTGTGGAACAAAACACTTAAAGATCTAATTTCAAGTATATGACACAGTTAAATAAGGATTTATTTTAAAGCAAATAGCCCAAGGTAAAGAGGTATCCAGGATCAAGTTTATAAAGGGCCCTTTAATTACTGGCAGTGTATTTGTGTCAATTCCTTTGTAAAGACATCTGAAATCCTTACTCCTTTTATATCAGTTAAGATCAGAGTAAACTGTGGAATAATGCTATGGCATTTCTCAATGTAAAGTCACTGAACACATCAATGTAGGTCTTATGAGAAGTGCTATAATGCAGGGAAGGCCCTGGTGGTTCAGTGGTTATGACTCAGTGCTTTTACTGCCTTGGACCTGTGTTCAGTCCCTGATTGGTGAACAGATCCCACACTCCATTCAGTGCAGGAAAAAACAAACAAACAAACAAAAAACTCCTGTAATCTTTATTACAGAAAAAAAGGAAATATTGTTTTAAGACAGTAACTTGAATGAACAGCAACAAATGCTCTCCAAAATTACTAAAACCAGTGGAAAATTTCAAGCTTTGTCCTGAACATACAACTATTTTTCCTAATACCATTAAAAGTAACCTTAACTGTAGAACACAGTGAATCTGTTTTTGGCATAGATTCCATTTATATATATATATATTTGAAAGTGAAAGTGTTAGTCACTTAGTCGTGTCCAACTCTTTGTGACTCCATGGACTGTAGCCCACCAAACTCCTCCGTCTATGGGATTTTCCAGGTAAGAATATTGGAGTGGCTTGCCATTTCCTTCTCCAGGGGATCTTCCTAATTCAGTGATTCAACCCGGGTCTGCTGCACTGTGGGCAGACTCTTTACCATTTGAGCCACCAGGGGAGCCCATATATATTTTTAGTTAAAACAATTATATTGAATATAATTAAATGGGTAATTCAAAAATACAATCATAAACTTTCTCAAATACATTCTTGTTTCCTAGATTTAATTTTAGAGATCCAATCACTAAACCTCATTTTTAAACATAAATTTGATGTAAATGAAATTTACAACAATAACAAAATTTCCATAAATACCACTGAGATTTAGGCAGGGAAAACACTGAAAATCAACTAGATACTTTTCATACTTATTTTTTAATTAGATTTCATTATAAATTTAGTGGGTATTATGCAACAGCCTGTAGATTAAATTTATCAAAGGTGGCCTTGACTTGCTCTCAAAAACTTTTAGTTATATATTAGTAAAGTTTGCTTAAATGACAACAAACTTGACTTGATGCAAATAGCAAGCTTCTCTAGTAAAGCATCAATGATGCCAGTTACAAAACGCTTCTGACGCTTTAGCAGAGGTATGCAGTGCAGTACCAAGTGACACTTACCCTGTGGTAGATCATATGGGAGGTGGCCACTCTAAGCCTCATCCCCACGCGCTGAAGATGATTGAAGTTCAAGTGGTGCAGAATGGCCCACAGGAGCACACAGGCACTCAGCACTGCAGCGCAGATGTATGCATCATGCAAAGCATTAGAACCTTTGGGGTTTTCAAAATAACTAATCATTTTCCCCAAAAGTAAGGGCAGAAGTACCATGGTGCATTCCTGAAAGAAAAAAGTCTCCATTAGAAATTCAAGTCATACCTATTTTTCTTAACACAAGCTTAAATTTTATTTTTGCTTGTTGAAAAGCATTTTAACAAAATGCTACATCCATGGCTCATCTAAAAGAAAAGTGTACAGATTCACTATCTTCTATAAGACAAGCAGTTTTAATCTTAGGCAAGAATTTTATGTTGAAAGACAATAAAGCCTTAGCACACTGTGCTTATACATTGTGAATACTCAATAAGTATCACAACTACTGCCTTAGAATGCATTTGGCAAGATGCCAAGTGACTCTTTGCCTAAGATGAACAAAGAAAAAGGTGGCAGAGAAGGGTGAGAAATTCTCTATGAACAAGCCCTGCTCACACCTGGCCCTTGTTCCCCTTCTCTCATCATCCCAGCCCAACAGAAAATAAAGATGTTTATGTACAGGAAACATGCTCTTGCCATCACCTTCTGCTTTAAGAGCATTTTTGAACTGAAACATTGGCACAAGATCTTCTTATGAAAGTTGCTCAGTCGTGTCCAACTCTTTGTGACCCCATGAACTATACAGTCCATGGAATCCTCCAGGCCAGAATACTGGAGTGAGTAGCCTTTCCCTTCTCTGGGGGATCTTCTCAACCTAGGGATCGAACCCAGGTCTCCCACATTGCAGGCGGATTCTTTACCAGCTGAGCCACAAGGGAAGCCTAAGAATACTGGAGTGGGTAGCCTATCCCTTCTCCAGAGGATCTTCCCTATCCAGGAATCAAAACAGGGTCTCCTGCATTGCAGGTGGATTCTTTACCAACTGAGCTATATGGGAAGCCCAAGACATTGGCACAAACACATCCAATCTTTTCCACCCTAAACTGTACATGTTCAGAGATTAAGAGAATGGAGCCCAGCTTTTGTTGAACATCACAAGGAAACCAGGCTGGGGAGGTTCCTAGGCTCTCAGCTCCAGGGAATACTGTATTATTACGTCTCTACCCTCTAGAAGCTGGGATGTTCCTTGGAGTCAAAAATTAAACATGGCAGAAGCCAAACTAAAAAAATAAAAAAAATGCCATCCATGGTTCTCCATCTAACAAACACTGCAGGTGCTGCTTTGGAAGAAATATTACAAATCATCTCTTTCCCAAGGCAAAAGTCAAATCTCAAACCAGTCAGTTGGGAGGCATTGAGGCTTAATTCCTGAGTAAGACTTAGGGAAAGCAATTTTCTTTCCCAAAACTAAAGAAACACTTGCCCATCCTGCCAAACAGTCATTCCATCCCACAACCTACCCCTTCCCTCTAGTCACCCCCTAAAGGTTCCCTTCTCCCCTATTAAGGAAAATCAAACACTCAACAAGAATCCAAGTCACCATAAGTAAACACCTCCACCCTCAACATCATTTCTTCCACAGACTTCTCAAAAGACAAAATGCCAAAAGTTTGGAAATCTTTCAGGAACTTGACTTTCAAAAAAGATTTTCCTTTTAAGCAATATTTTTTAAATTTAATGCAGAAAGTCAAGGTGGCTCATGTACAGGAGACAAAGCTGGGCCATTTCTAACAGTCAGGAGAATAGGACATAACCCCTGCCACTCCTCACCTCTCAGGGGAGGGGACTGGGCAAACGGCTCTTTGAGATCACCCTACTTACACAACAGCATATGGAAGACTTATCTCTAAGAGGGAATCCCTGATGACCTGGGGATGTCTGTGGGTCCCCATGGAGATATTTTCAGGGGCCAGACATGCTGGGGACTTACTGGATGTTCTGTTTTCATTATTGTTGGTTTTTCAAGACCTCCACATCAACATCAGCCTGCCATTTGTTTTTCTGAGCATCATAAGTCATTCTTTCATAGGACAGAGATTTTCATACTTCAAAATCCTAACTCCAAAAGCCTCACCTTGGACTGACATTGCCTGCCTCTTCCTTCTGGTGCTGCCAGGAATACCGGCACTGTGGGTGGTCACAGCACATTGCTTGGGAATCATGGATGATCTACAAGGTGTTCTATGCACCAGAGGAATTAAAAGAGGGCTGGAAGTCATAAAGAAAATGTATTTGCATGTTAAAGCTTCCCAGCTGGCCCTAGTGATAAAGAAATCGCCTGCCAATGCAGGAGATGTAAGAGTTGCTGGTTCAGTTCCTGGGTTGGGAAGATCCCCTGGAGGAGGGCATGGCAACCCACTCTGCTATTCTTGCCTGGAGAATCCCATGGCCAGAGGAGCCTGGTGGGCTAAGGTTCATAGAGTCTCAAAGAGTCAGACATGACTAAAGTGAATTAGCAGGCAGCACATTTGCATTTTAGAGAATCCTGGGCTGAGTTTAGATCTTCTACCGTCTCAAATATAATGACCAACAAGCAGCATAGACAGAAGATCACAAAATGAGACATTGCTTCATAAAATCAGTTATTAACACTCATTCCATCCAACTTGGCAACTAGCTTTAATCATCCCAAATTCAAAACAGCACCTAAAAAGATCTTTAAAATGTAAAAGACAAGGGAAAAAAAAGCTAAATCATTACTAGCTTTGTCATGAGAAATCATTTCTTTGTAACTTCTCCAAACAGTAGATTGTCAATAGCTAAGATTAGGCAAACAGGAGTATTTATGTTGTATTTCAGGCTTCTTTTGGTGGACAGGAAAAGAAAAAATTCAAGGTTCACTTCTCCATGAGTTTTAATGGACCTCAACTTCTAGAATATCACTGCATTAGAATGAAGAGTTCTGCCAGTTATAACCCTAATACCACAAAGTTAGAAGGAGTTTCATATGCCAGTCAGCATCCTTACCTGGGTAATCAAGGCCACTGCCTAGTTCTACACTGTAAACCACCTAGACATTGGCTTAAACAGCATGATCAAGCAAGCTCCCTCCTGAGAGAAAGTCCAGTCCTGGCACTTCAGAGCTGATTTATCTGCTATTCACCCAGGGATGGTCTGGTCCCACCCAACTCTCACCCTAAGACCTAGGTCTGGGGTACACCCTCTGTGTGGGGAAGTGTATTTGGAATGCAGGAGAACCGCTCCACACCCTAGTAACTGACCTGGGGTTCTCATTCTTGCTCAGCAAATGCACCCCCAGAATCACAGACATACTGGGTCTCAGCAAGCAACCAGGAGCACTTAGTAACAACATAGAGGACTCGGCCTCTGTCCAGATCATCAGTCCCAACATAGTCACCATCCAAGACCCAACATCTTCTCACTGGTCCATGCCAGGGAGCCCATCTGGAGCAATGTCTTAAGAGTATGGATGGATTTAGAGTTAGCTCTCCAGGGCAGCCATAAACTCATTCATTGGGAATAGTAATGAGGGCAAGGTGGCTTCCTAAAGGGCTCCTGGTCCATCTGAACTCAATATGACACTGCTGCTAGTGTCAGAGTCCTCATCACTTCCAGTATTGGGGGGGATGTGGTCCAACCTGGACTCCACCCTCATTTATGATCCCTAATCTGACATCCCAGGGAGTTCTTGTATCCCATTTCTTATCCTTAGGCCAAGTTCAGGACATGTGTGTCTGAGATCATGAAGACAAAGCTCTCAAGACGAGCCTTTCTGATCATGGACAAACTTCCAGTCATCCAGATGATCGGGCTCATAAGTCAGAGCACCTGAGAGGGAACCTCAGTCTGTCCTTGACTCTTCATATGACCGCAGACACACTATGTAACTATTGAACAGAGTGTCCTCTCTTCTAAAATGGAAGTAACATAATATCTATGACTTAATTGAATTAGCCAAAGGATTTGGTGATATGACATGCAAAGTGCTTATAGCATTTTTGCTACATAATGTTTTTGGAGTACTTACTATTGTACTACTACACTATTAACTACACTATTAATAGTACTGCTGCCCCTGCCACCTGGAGAAGGCACTGGCACCCCACTCCAGTACTCTTGGCTGGAAAATCCCATGGATGGAGAAGCGTGGTAGGCTGCAGTCCATGGGGTCGCTAAGAGTCGGGCATGACTGAGCAACTTCACTTTCACTTTTAACTTTCATGCATTGGAGAAGGAAATGGCAACCCACTCCAGTATTTTTGCCTGGAGAATCCAAGGGACAGAGGAGCCTAGTGGGCTGCCATCTATGGGGTTGCACAGAGTCGGACACGACTGAAGCGACAGCAGCAGCAGCAGCAGTCCCTGCCACCACCACTACTATGAGTATGATCCTCTGTTACTGCCACTAGTACTTCTAGTACTACAGAGCATGAGCCCCACATTTACCAGGTCCTCGACTCCCCACTTCTCTGCCATGACCACCCAACAATCAGCCTCCTGAAACAGGGGCCAGAGCTCTGCCAATTGCACCTTATGCAGCCCCCAGGCCTGGCCTTCCTGGATCCCCAGGAGGAAGCATGGCTGGGGCTGGGAAACTGTGAAATCAACACATTACCCCGCCACAAGGCACTGCAATATCTGGGTTGTCAGAGCCCTCTTAAAGGTAGCACTTTCCCTCATATACCTGTCCCCAGTCTCTAGCACAATGGCTAGTCCACCTGTGTCATTAATGAGACTTCAACCTGCGAGGGCCATCCAGTTACCAGTGAATTGACAGATTTTCTGGTTTTTTCAGTTGTGTGGGGTGGACTTCACCTACCCAGCTGCCTGCATGCTCTTCAGAAGAAAACAACCTTAAGAGCCACACCTTCCACCTGAAAACCACCTGGGCTATCACCTCACCCCCCAATACAATGGAATGATGACAACTCACCACCTTCTCCACCTAAAACACCTCCCTCTCAGCAACTGTATCTTCCATCCCTCCTGCTCCCACACACTCACAGGCCACCCGTGTCCCTAAGGCAGTGCTAAGGGACTACAGAGAGCACGAGCCACCCAGGGGGGTCTGCAGTAGACCTCCAGTAGGCTCAGCCAGAACAGGGGGCTGATGGCACTGTCCCCAGTTGAACTGTCCTCTGGGGATATTGACCCGGGATCTTCAGGGTCATGGAGGTCACTGACCTCATGGCTTTCTACTCTGGTTTTCCCTGCACATGCCTTTCTCCACCCTCTGCCAATCCCAGGTACCAAGACTCCCCCTTCAACCAGAAAACCACCCCCACAGCCAGGACAGAAACTAGCATGAAGGGTGAATGAATTCATGGTGAAGCTGGAGCTCCTCCACACGGGGGTTTTGGCTCACAGTGCCAGCCATTGGGGAAGTGGAAAACCCAGGGAAGGATGTGCTCTTGGGAGTTCTGGGCAGCTCCAGCCCAGATGCAGGGTCCCGGGTTCTGTTCCCCTGGAAGGGGAGAGGGGATGATCTTATCTTAGGAAAGCATTTATCACATGTGACCTGGTCAAATTAATTATTATTTGCTACTGCTGCTGCTAAGTTGCTTCAGTCATGTCTGACTCTGTGTGACCCCATAGATGGCTCCTCCGTCACTGGGATTCTCCAGGCAAGAACACTGGAGTGGGTTGCCATTTCCTTCTCCAATGCATGAAAGTGAAAAGTGAAAGTGAAGTTGCTCAGTTGTCCGACTCTTAGTGACCTCATGGACTGCAGCCTACCAGGCTCCTCCGTCCATGGGATTTTCCAGGCAAGAATACTGGAGTGGGGTGCCATTGCCTTCTCTGTATTATTTGCTGAGTACCTATAATGAACTCCTTATTGCAAAATTCAGACTTAAATTGAAGAAGGATGGGAAAACCACTAGACGATTTAGGTACAACTTAAATCCCTTATGATTATACAGTGGAAGTAACAAATAGATTCAAGGGATTATATCTGATAGGCAAAGTGCCTGAAGAAATATGGACAGAGGTTTGTGACATTGTACAGCAGGCAGGGATCAAGACCATCCCCAAGAAAAAGAAATGCAAAAAGGAAAAATGGTTGTCTGAGGAGGCCTTACAAATAGCTGAGTAAAGAAGAGAAGCTAAAGTCAAAGGAGAAAAGGAAAGATATACCCATCTGAATGCAGAGTTCCAAAGAACAGCAAGGAGAGATAAGAAAGCCTTCCTTGTAGATCAAGGCAATGAAAGAGAGGAAAACAATAGAATGGCAAAGACTAGAGATTTCTTCAAGAAAATTAGAGATACCAAGAAAATTTCATGCAAAGATGGACACAACAGAGGACCGAAACCATATGGACCTAAGAGAAGCAGGAGATATTAAGAAGAGGTGGAGAGAATACACAGAAGAACTATACAAAAAAGATCTTTATCAGCCAGATAATCATGATGGTGTGATCACTCACCTGTAGCCAGACATCCTGGAGTGCAAAGTAAAGTGAGCCTTAGGAAGCATCACCATGAACAAAGCTAGTGGAGGTGATGGAATTCCATTTGAGCTATTTCAAGTCCTAAGTGATGATTCTGTGAAAGTGCTGCACTCAATGTGCCAACAAATTTTGAAAACTCAACAGGGGCCATGGGACTGGAAAAGGTCAGCTTTCATTTCAATCCCAAAAAAGGCAATGCCAAAGAATGTTCAAACTACCGCACAATTGCATTCATCTTGCACTCTAGCAAAGTAATGCTCAAAATTCTCCAAGTGTGGCTTCAACAGTATGTGAATGGAGAATTTCCAGAAGTTCAAGCTGGATTTATAAAAGGCAGAGGAACCAGAGATCAAATTGCCAACATCCATCAGATCATAGAAAAAGCAATAGAATTCCAGAAAAACATCTACCTCTGCTTTATTGACTATGCCAAATCCTTTGACTGTGTGGATTACAGCAAACTATGGAAAATGCTTAAAGAGATGAGAACACACCAGACCACCTTATCTGCCTCCTGAGAAATCAATATGTAGGTCAGGAAACAACAATTAGAACCAGACATGGAACAACAGGCTGCTTCCAAATTGGGAAAGGAGTTATGTCAAGGCTGTATGTTGTCACCCTGCTTATTTAATTTATATGCAGAGTACATCATGCAAAATGCCTGGCTGGATGAAGCACAAGCTGGAATCAAGATTGCCGGGAGAAATAGCAATAACTTCAGATATCCAGATGACACCACCCTTATGGCAGAAAGTGAAGAGGAACTGAAGAACCTCTTAATGAAAATGAAAGTGGAGAGTGAAAAAGCTGGCTTAAAACTCAACATTCAAAAAATGAAGATCATTGCATCTGGTCCCATCATTTCATGTCAAATAGATGGGGAAACAATGGAAACAGTGAGAGACTTTATTTTCTGGGGCTCCAAAACCACTGCAGATGGTGACTGCAGCCATGAAATTAAAAGACACATGCTTCTTGGAATAAAAACTATGAACCACCTAAACAGCATATTAAAAAACAGAGACATTGCTGACAAACATCTGACTAGTCAAAGCTATGGTTTTTCCAGTAGCCAAGTATGGATGTGAGAGTTGGACCATAAAGAAGGCTGAGCACTGAAGAATTGATGCTTTTGAACCGTGGTTTTGAAGAAGACTCTTGAGAGTCCCTTGGACTGCAAGGAGATCCAACAAGTCAATCCTAAAGGACTCAATCCTGAATATTCACTGGAAGGACTAAAGCTGAAGCTCCAATACTTTGGCCACCTGACTCGAGGAACTGACTCATTGGAAAAGACCCTGATGCTGGGAAAGATTGAAGGTAGAAGGAGAAGGGGATGACAGAGGACGAGATGGTTGGATGGTATCACCTACTCGATGGACATGAGTTTGAGAAAGCTCCAGCAGTTGCTGATGGACAGGGAAGCCTGACATGTTGCAGTCTCAAAGAGTTAGACATGCCTGAGCAACTGCACTGAACTGAGCACCTGTAAAATGTCTTATGTTACTGGGGCTCTGCCCCAAGTTTACTTCCTCCAAACCACATATTCCTTTAGGTTTTAGGGTATTCTCTTGATCTAGGATTAATTTTAGCATTTATATCATTTTCTGAGCACCAACGATGTGCTAACATGGTCTAAAATGTCTTTGCTTTTCAGTCTTTCCTCCCATGACACTATGTGTTAATTGGTTAAAAGACAAATAGCAATCTCCAGAAGACCAATTCCCTAGGTAAACGCCTGTTTATGCTGAGAATAAATACAACCACTGGCCTACAGGATGTTAAACCACTGGTCTCTCTCATCAGTTGCATCCATCTCAATACTGGCCCATGTACAATGAAAGCAATGCACTGTTTATAAAAGCCTTTACCTCAAAAAATATAAAAATTGAAGATAATAAACAGGATTTCCAGTAGCACTTTATGATTGCTTTCTTTAAAGAAGGCTTCTCTCCATTTTCCTCAGCTCTGTCAACTTCTTGCTTCCAGTACCTGTGATGAGCAAAAGCACAGTAAAGAACAGCACTGCCATAGGGAAAATGGGGGAGGGGCCAGGGTGGAAGATTAGCCTTCACTACAGGGCGCTCTGTGGCTGCCCCATAGATACTGGCTAACTGCTCACAGGGCTCCTGAAAGATGAGTGGTGTAGACTGAAGCACCAGAAAAATAGGCCTTGAGGCTTTGCTGGATTCACAGGTCATGAGCAGCTCAGAAGGGCAGACACTGTCCTCCAGGGACCCCACCTCTGGGGACAGAGCTTGGCCTCCAGGGCCTTGACCGCAGGCTCCCTTCACATCCACAGATGGACAGGGAACACGGGCTCCCCCAGCCTCCAAAGTGGGCTAAGCCTGGGGTTAGCCTGAGGGACTGAGCATGCAGAGTCAGGGGAGGAGTCTCAGAAGAACCCCCCAAGTGGAAATTCTCACTCTTCCTCCCCTTCTCCCTGCTGTCTGTGCTCACCCTTGCAGCTCTTCTCCAAGGTGCTGGGAGCAATCTTTTGGAAGCACTGAGTGTATCTCATTTTCTTTCAATCTCCGTTTGTGACCAAATAGGAAAAAGGGGTTTATCCACCTGTTATAAATTAAGAGAAAAGGAGAGTGGTATATATTCAAATTATACAACTCTAATTAGAATCCTACATTTATGGGCTTTGTAAAAAGAAATAGTCTACACTGTAAATATATAGAAATATGGAAGAAAAAAATTGGATATTTACACACACAGGTGACACCACCCTTATGGCAGAAAGTGAAGAGGAACTAAAAAGCCTCTTGATGAAAGTGAAAGAGGAGAGTGAAAAAGTTGGCTTAAAGTTCAATATTCAGAAAACGAAGATCATAGCATCCTGTCCCATCACTTCATGGGAAATAGATGGGGAAACAGTGGAAACAGTGTCAGACTTTATTTTTTGGGGCTCCAAAATCACTGCAGATTGTGACTGCAGCCATGAAATTAAGAGACACTTACTTCTTGGAAGGAAAGTTATGACCAGCCTAGAGAGCATATTGAAAAGCAGAGACATTACTTTGACAACAAAGGTCCATCTAGTCAAGGCTATGGTTTTTCCAGTGGTCATGTATGGATGTGAGAGTTGGACTGTGAAGAAAGCTGAGCACTGAAGAATTGATGCTCTTGAACTGTGGTGTTGGAGAAGACTCTTGAGAGTCCCTTGGACTGCAAGGAGATCCAACCAGTCCATTCTAAAGGAGATCAGCCCTGGGATTTCTTTGGAAGGAATGATGCTGCAGCTGAAATCCCAGTACTTTGGCCACCTCATGTGAAGTGTTGACTCTTTGGAAAAGACTCTGATGCTGGGAGGGATTGGGGGAAGGAGGAAAAGGGGATGATAGAGGATGAGATGGCTGGATGGTATCACCGACTTGATGGACATGAGTTTGAGTGAACTCCGGAAGTTGGTCATGGACAGGGAGGCCTGGTGTGCTGGGATTCATGGGGTCACAAAGAGTTGGACACGACTGAGCGACTGAACTAAACTGAACTGTCTAGCTCTATATCCTGAAGGACCCTGGAAGCAATGACACACTAGTAGCAAAGAACACTCCAGACCCAGATCTCAAAGTTATTTTTTTTTAACATACACAATTATTTTTTTTTTTGTGGTGAGAACTTTTAAGGCCAACTTTCAGCAGCTTTCAAATATGCAATAAAGCACTATAACTGTGGTCACTCTATCAGACATTACATTCCCATGACTTACTTATTTTAGGGAAGTTTGTCCCTTTGGCCCCCTCCACCCAGATCCTGACTTATTAATATCTTTCTTCTCTAAAAGGAACCAAGGTTCCTTGAAGAAATGGCTGGTTCCAAGGTTGTGGCAGTGTGTTTTAGCACCTGATAATCACCTTTTTTAATTGCAATATAAACGCCTGACATTAAGCTTTGGAGACATACACCTCAAAGCTATCCATCTCCAATGAACATGAGTCAGTTATACAACAAGATAAAGAGCCAGGCCGCCCCACCCATGCAGTTCCCTTTTTCAGAAAGTGCTGGTTGACTTGATAACAGACCATCTCACTGACTACTTGCTTCTCCCTTCCTGCACTTTAATTCCCGCTCTTATTTTTTAAATTCACCAATAGAGTGAACCTGCTAAATCCTAGCACACCCCACCTTCAATACCCAAAAGGCAGAACACCAGGTCCAAGCTCTTTCACTCGCTAGTTTTCACAGTCTCTTTCTCTCTCTCTTTCTACCTAGGACCTCCTTATGTAGCTCCAGGCATGCCTTGTACTCTTCAGGTCATGTGAGTGATACACCTTGGCATTTGAAAATTCCCTGATGGTTGTCACTGAGATGTGTCTCACAATCCTAAGAGCCACAAGGGCCAGTCCAACTGCAACACTGGCTCCAGAAGGGGAATGCCTGTGGGGGCTGCTATAACTAGTACAGGCCAAGATGAGCAGAGCTCCAGGCATTCCCACCAACCGCATCACTATCTACAGGCTGAGACCAACAGGCAGAGAAAGTAGAAGATAGACCTGGTGGAAGATGGACTTATGCTAAAAAATAAGGAAGCACTCAAGGAATCATGAGGATGTGTAGGAGGACAGAGAAGCCAGCTTGAATGGCTCTTGCTAAACAAATCTGGGATTCTTTAGGCATCAAAATAAATGGCAATGAATCACAATCTATTAAATAACAAAAGGATCCATCAATCCATACTGCTACATATACATGAGAGAAGGGAAAGCTCTTGTATTCAAGAATGCAAATAAACAGAATGAACATGGAGTTAGAAAATTATCAATGGAAGCTAAACCTAATGGTTGAAAGTTTGATGTGCAGCATGGTATTCATATAACCTCAAATTATCTTTCTCCAAATTACTTATTAACTATAAAATGAAATGGGCTTCCCTGGTGGCTCGGCTGGTAAAGAATCCACTTGCAATGTGGGATACCTGGGTTCTATCCCTAGGTTGGGAAGATGCCCTGGAGGAGGGAACAGCTACCCACTCTGTTATTCTGGCCTGAAGAATTCCATGGACTGTATAGTCCATGGGATCACAAAGAGCTGGACATGACTGAGCAACTTTAACTTCACTTCATAAAATGAAAAACAGTAACTGTATAGAGGATTCCTCCAAACCCTATTAAATTGATTATGTATTAGTTACATGTTAATAATATGTGGAAATAGCCCAAGGATTAACACTATTTTACTGGGTAAGGAAATTTCCAAAGCCAGACAATAATAACCCATGAGCAGAGACCATGTTTCTCTTATTTATTGCATTATTCCTAGTACAGTATGGGTACAGAGGAGATGTTTAAGAATTATTTTTTAAGTAAATGAATGTCTATGAACTATTAAAGAAGGAATAAGAGAGACTGAATTTCAGATTTTGCTAACCCTGGTAACTTGGCACTTCTAAAGAATTCCAGTCCAGGAATCTGAAGACTGGACCCAAGCACTGAGGACCCAGGACCTCAATTGTCCTCTACTCCAATTTTCCACTCCAGGTGAGTATCACCATGACCCTTAATATGTTGCTCTAAATTTCCTTCTAAAACAAAAGCATTTGTCTCTGTGCTTTAACCACTTAACAGATTTGAAACACCTGGGTCATTCATCCTACAGTTATTCCCTATAAGAAATACTCAGACAATTAGCAGCAGGACTTACTCTGAAAGACCCTCTTTAAAAGTCTGCTTGCAGATTTTTATAGTCAGTGTGGGCCACTGAAGACCAATTAGATGTCACTGGCATAGAAACTACAATTTGGGGAACTTAACGGTTAATTTGAATTTGTAATTTGATTCGTGCACCAGAGTTTTATTTTGTTCATACTGTTTATAGGCTTAATGAGCTAAATATCATGCACATTTGTAAGAAATATCCTTCTTGGTCCCTTTTGGGAATGAGAGGCACTCCTTGGTCTTTATGAATGACAGGTTACTGTTTTGCCTTATTGCTTAACTTCATGTAGTGAAAGCTTGAAGAACAACAATAACAACAAAAAAAGGTTTCCCTGCAGAGGAAAAGATGCTTAACATCACAAATCCTTGTGTGTGCTAAGTCGATTCATTCGTGTCCATCTCTGTGTGATGCTACAGACTGAAGCCTACCAGGCTCCTCTGTCCATGGGATTCTCCAGACAAGAATACTAGAGTGGGTTTCCAAGCTGTTCTCCAGGGGATCTTGCGGACCCCAGGGATCAAACCCAACTCTCTATGTCTCCTGCATTGGCAGGCATGTTTTTTACTAGAGCCACCTGAATCCTTAGGGAAATGCAAATCAAAATCACAATCAGACACCACTTCACACATATTAGGAGGGGTGAAGAAGGAGGAAGAGGAGGGAGAGGTAGAAAGAGGAGGTGAAGGAAGGGAGGAGGGGGGACAAGGCAGGGAAGAGGAAGGAGGAAAGCAGAAGGGGGAAGACGAGCAAGAGAAGGAGGTTTGGCAAGGATATGGAGAAATTGGAACCCTTGCACACTGATGATGGGGGTGTAAAACACTGCAGTCACAAAAGACAAGCACTGTATGATTCCACTTTCATAAAGGTGCTGAGAGCAGTCAAATTCAGAAAGAAACAAAGTGACCCTGTGGTTGTCAGGGGCTGAGGGAAAGGGGAGTGGGGAATTAGTGTTTGATGACATATTGATGCAGGATGAAAAGAGTTCTGGAAACTGGTTGCACAATAATGTGAATGTACTTAACAACACTGAACCAAATGCTTAAAAATAATTCAGATGGTAAATTTTATGTTAAGTGCACTTTATTACTATTTTTTAAAATTAAATGAGGAAAAATTTTACTCGATACACCTCAGGTATGAAATCTTCCTGTGTTAAAGTCTAGATTGCAGATTTCTGGTTGTAAGAATTTGAACTAGCCACATAAGCTCGCAGTATTGGCCTCTGACAAACAGGGGGAACATGTGGAGGTAACACTCCCCAAAGCTGCTGAGAGGGTCCTCTGAGAGGATCACTGGTGTTCTGAACAAAGTCCTGTCAGACAAAGGGAAGCTGTCACCCCCGACAGTGCTCTCTAGTAATTCCATGTGGTCCCCAGTAGAAAGCCTCTGATAACTTTGATAGATGAGGTTACAACAATAGCAGAGTCCAACAGGAAGAAGAAAGACTCCTCTCCTTTCTGGCAAGGGCTCAGCTAATGAAAAGCCATGGACACTTTTTTTGACAGTCCTCCCAACTTCCTTTTCCCTTATATAGAGATGCTCTTCATCCCTTGCCCTTTGGGGACTTGAACATGGCTCACTCTGGTTGCAGGTATGGAACCGCAATTCTCTGCTGATCCTGAATAAAGCCATCTTTGCTGCAGAAATATCTGATAGTCAAGGCAACAGAGGAAAGAGAGTCAACATGATCAGGGGACCCATGGACAACTCAGAAAGGCAAATTATCCACTTGACACATCTGAGTGGACACTAGCTAATACCTCTCAGGCTGACCAGATGCAGAACTATAAAGACCAAAGAGATCAAGCATAAACTATAGGCTATAAACTTGGATATGTTAGGCTTTTTATTTTGCCTTAAAGACATGGTAGTAAATTTGAATATACCTTTGGGATGTTCTACATCTTGCTTGGGGCTGTAGTTATTGTATTAAAATTACCAAAACTCATCAAAAGAAATGCTTAGGAAAGGGGAACAGATCAAGACCAGAGAAAGAGCCATGGAGAGCTCACCCAGCCTCCATCAACAACATGTGGATTTTCTGACTGTTAATGAAGAACAACAAGATTCATACCAGTCGTATTCTGAAAATGGTGCCAAGAATCCTGGTTTGATATTAAACATTTCTATGCTTTCGTGGTAGAGTTACTGAGGACCTAACAGGACCAATCTGTCTAAACCATCTCAGCATTCAGCCAGTTCATGTCCCTCTCATGCCATCAGTTTCTCTGACAAGAATCTCTGGAGAGTCTGTCTTAACACCAGTGACAGTTTCCACGTCCACACTCCCTTGGCAAGGTGTCAGTTCACTGACTGTGACGTGCCCAGTGTTAGGGTAGTGAGGATGTAACCACTCCCTGAAGGGCCAAGTGCTTCTGGTCCAAGGCCCTGCCCCACCCTCATCTCTGGGGACAGGTCCTGCACTCACCCCCAACCTGCTGGCCTCTGGGACGAGGGTGGAGAGAAATGCAGAGCTCACCCCAGAGGCTGCAGTGAGGACATCAGGGACATCATCAGGGAGGATCTCGTCAGACTGGACATGGTTCATAAATTGTGCCACTGATTTCCAATAATGGGTAAAAGGAAGAATCATTCAATAAACCATGATGGGAAGAAGAGCTGTTTCAGAAAAAAGGAGGAGGACTATCTTATATCAAATACTAAAAGAAATTTTAGTTGCCTTTATTCTTATAAATGAAACAAAAATGCTGAAATAAAATGTTTACAGAGAGGTAGATGATGCTGGAATTTTAAAAAGGTGGAAAAGAAACAGGAGAAACCAACATAAATAATGATAGCTCTAAAGTAAAGGACAAATGAAAATCTGGAAAAATATTATAAGCATTATGGAAAATTATTTCAAAATATAAATTCCTCAGAGAGAAAAAAATCTATTAATAGACAATTCAAATAAACACAAATAAATGGTCAATAAATGTAAATGTTTCCAAAAAAATCCCATCTATATAGATCAATAAATTCAAATTGTTTCACATTTTTTTTTAACTTTAGACCTTGAAAAAATGTAATTCACATACTCAAAGTTGGCAATAAAATAGGCACACTAAGAGCTACTATGAGGGCAAACTGGCAGTTCCCTAGCGGTCCAGATATTAAGACTCAGAGCTGTCACAGCCAAAAGCCTAGATTCTTTACTAGTCAGAAACTTAGATTCCACATGCAGTTCAGTGTGGCAAAAAAATAGAAGAGGGCAAATTGATCTGAACATTGTGGAAAACAGTTCAACCTTTCACAAGTTATTGTATTCCTAGGACTTTAGAAAAAGGAAGATACACCAAAGTACATGTTCGTGGATATGCATATCATAATCAGCAATAAACTACATTAAACTTAAGTACAAGATTGCATAAATGACAATTAAATATCATGCTCTGAACATAACTTAATGTTATAAATAAATGTTAAACACAGAAAATTAAGAAGGAATCAAGATTCAAAACTAGTTTTATAGAAAAGATGCATGCATATGCACAGGTATACAAAAAGAGTTCTGGAGGAAAGATTAAGAAACAACCAAAATATCGGCAAATCTATATGGTAACAGAAATAAATCCTACTTTCTTCTATAGCTTTAAATGTCTTACAGAAATAGAAAAATGTTTATCATTTTAAAAAATCCACAACAAATACCATTAGCTATAATGTCAACTTCTCTTAGACCCTAACTCTAAACTGTGTTGTGAAAACACTAAAAAGCCAGTGAGGCCATTTGTATAAAATCAATAAGCTAGTTACTGGCATCACTTACAAGTTTAGAAAGCTGATGAAATTTGAGAAAAACAAAAAACAAAAACAAATACCCAATGAGAAGATGAAAACATGGTTTCTCTCTACAAGTTGGGTCTTGTCTCTGGGCAGCATTTTCTAGCTGGACTCATTTCCACTTCCCAGGATCAGCAAGTGGGGGACACAAGGAAATCACGAGGATACCTCAGACTTTACATACAAGATGGCAATCATGGTCAACAACCAACTTCACAAAGTCTGCTGCTGCTGCTAAGTCGCTTCAGTCGTGTCTGACTCTGTGCGATCCCATAGATGGCAGCCCACCAGGCCCCTCCGTCCATGGGATTTTCCAGGCAAGAGTACTGGAGTGGGGTGCCATTGCCTTCTCCTCACAAAGTCTAAACCTCTTTAAAAAAGTTAATAGTGAAGTAACAATGCCAGTGGGAGGAATAACTTAAAGCAGAAACCAGCCTCCACCTTCCATCAGAATCACCTGGAGCTTGTTTAACCCCATCCCCAGAGTTTCTAACTTTACAAAACTGGTCTAGAAGGAGCACGGGGGGGAATTTTATTTCTAACAAGATCCCAGGTGACAAGGATGCTGCCGGTCTGAAAGCCAGACTCTGAGAACAGAGAACAGCTGAGAACAGCTATCCTAAAGCTTGATTATAGAATGTTTCACATGCATCATCTCCAACAGCAAGAACATTAAGAACTTTGAGAAACTCCTGCCAACAAGACCAAAGGCGTGTTTGGAATTGCCTTCTCCCTGCATTTAAGAACAAGTGTCCACAAAGGCAGCTCAGTACAGCAGTTACATACAGGATAACACAGGCTGGGGAGACAGATGGCCTGGTTTGAGATCCAACTCCAACACTTACTAGCTGTGTGATGTGGGCAATTTACTCAGCCTCTCTGCTTCAGTGCCTTCAGGTGTGAGGTAAGAGGTACTAGCTCTTTCCCCTCTGGCAGGAAAACTGGAAATAGGTGGCTACCCAAATCAATGAGGAGTCTTCACTTTCCCATTTCCACACATACATATACACATTTTGCAAATCTACAAATAGAACACGCCTGGAGAGTTGCCTGCCCTGCAGAAGTTAAAGAGACATGTGTCTATTTTGTTATTATTTACAGTAACCACCCCTACACTCCTACTTCTAGGCCTCTCTTGCCTTAAGGGCTGCCAAATGGCCAAGAGATGTAGCTACACACTGAACACACTACCATGAAGATAAGTACAGTGACTCCCATCCCATGAGGATCCCCTATATCTTCCCCTTAAAAAAGGAAATGTCAGAATGTATGGGAAATATGAATGGGTTAGGGTCTAGAAACAAAAAAAATCTAATTATCATCCAAGAGCAATTGAAACCCAAAGCTTCAGGCCCAGCTAGTTAGTAGTCCCAGTTACCAGAGGGAAAACTTTCTTACATCTCTCTGTGCTGTTTTTCATCTGTGTGTTTCCTCCCATCTCAGGGACCCCTGAGTGGTTTCAGGACCAAATGACTCCAAGGTAGAACCACCTGCATCAAGACCTTTCACCTCTTCTCCAAAGGCTAAAGATCCGGTTAAGACCCCACAGCCTTCAGTGACCTTATGCCCCAAGTGGTCCTCAAAGGTGAAAGCAGAAATATTCACAACAGGGAAAGGGGCTGTGATCAAATGCACACTCTATTCCAAGATGTATATCCCAGGCAAAAGCAAAACATGTTCAAGAACAGGGTCCCCATTCATTAAACAAAAAGCAATAGAGTTTTTTTACATACATGAAATTTGTCACAACTAGGTACCAGGACATGCAGTGTAAGCCACACAGGAAGAGAGAGAGGGAGGAAAAGAAAGACATGGTCATAGATACAGGGACAGACAGAGCCCAGTGCAGCTGGAACCCAGGTGTCACCTAAGTTACATGGGAAATGTAACTTCCAGTGGGGACATCACTGGAAGATGGCAAAGACATCTAATGGCAGGGTACTAATTAGATAAAGGAAGCTGTTCATAAACTGCTTGCTTGTTTGCACCCTTGTGGGGAAAGGGTGCAAATTAGTTTAGAACTGGAAATCCTGAGCTGTACTGGGGAAGCCCGCTAAAAATGGAATGTAGGGATCCAGTTCGTTCTCCGTTTGGGTGGCGACTCCCCCGGGGCAATCTGGGTTTTTAACCTCCCTGCCTCCTGCTCCCCGGGCTCCAGGGCCCTGGAGGATGCTGGAGCAGCGAGAGACCAGGCTAGGAAATCCTGCGCTCCGGATACCAGGTTTCTGCGTCCCGCTCCTACGCCCAGGACTTCCCCTCACTCCTCACTCCTCAAGCCCAGGCGCAGGCGGGGACCACGAGGCCAGACTGGGGAGGCTCCACCAGCTGCCTGGGCGCCCGCGGAAAATGCTCCCTCGCCTCGACTCTCCCCTTGGTCACTGCAAGGTGCCTGCGGCGGGCGGGTCACAGCTCAGACGGGGCGCTCACCTGAGAAACAAGAGGGAGCAGAAGTTCGAGTGCAGCAGCGGGTTGGGATTCACCTCCGGGTACACCAAGTGCATCTTGCTAGCGGCCACGGGCGAGGGCGCGGGGACCGGCGAGGGCATGGGGACCGGCGAGGGCTCCGGCGTGGGCTCCGGGGCCGGCGTGGACTGTGGCTCCGGCGTGGGCTCCGGGGCTGGCGTAGACTCCGAGGCCGGCGTGGGCTCCGGGGCCGGCGTGGACTGGGGCGCGGGCGCCGCTTTGGCAGGGGAGTTGCTCGGAGTGCTCATGGTGGCGCCGACGGGGATGCTGGAGGCTCAACCACAGTGCCAGTCCGCTAGGCGGTATACCAGAACCACCATTCTGGAAATGGAGCGTCAGCTCTTGCCTGGTCCCAGCCTTCTGGACCACCCTCTAGGCGCCTCTGCCACCACCGCCTGGAGCCCTGAGTCGGGAGCGGTGTGGACAGCGGGACGAAAGGGTGGCCAGACAGGAGCCACACGCAGGTGCGCGGAGAGGATGCTGGCGCAGCTGATGGAGGCGAGTAGGACGGTGCTGCACTCGGAGTCCTGCACCAGGGCGCCAGCGTTCAGGCACCTGGCTGCAAACTCTGCCGAAGTGAGAGCTATGAACCCAGGCACCCACCCGAAGGTGGAGAAAGGAGGTACCAACTCTATCAGCCACATCTGCTCAGAAACGCCCGTCAGCTGTGGAGAGACCAGGAGAGAGCTGGCCGAAAGAGATAGCACCTCGCCTTCTGGGCACTCTGCCCTCATCAGGACCAAACAAGGGCGCTGTGGGAAGTTCTCCAACTGTAATGGAGCAGGACCCTATGGGGCCTTCCTGGGATGGAGCACACCACCTCATGCCCTCTTCCTGCTTCCCTTTTGTAGAAAAGCTTTAGTCTCCCAGATCTCCTCTGAATTACAAGAGGTGGCTCAATAATTGATGATTGGGGCTTCCTTGGTGGCTCAGTGGTAAAGAATCTGCCTGCTAATGCAGAAGACACAGGTTGGATCCCTGGTCAGGGAAGATCTATATGCCTTGAAGTAACTAACCCTGGGGGCCACAACTTGAAACTATGCTCTAGAATCTGGGAGCAGCAACTATTGAACCACCTGCTACAGATATTGAAACCTGCATGCCGTAGAGCCCATGCTCTACAACAAAAGAAGCCAGTGCAATGAGAAGTCTGCTTAACTGCAATCAAGAATAGCCATCTGCTCGCTGCAATTAGAGAAAAGCCTATGCAGCAATGAAGACCCAGCATAGCCAAAAAGAAATAAAACTCTTTTTTAAAAAAGACTGAAAGAATGTGAACATGTAATTTAAAAACAAAATTAAACACTAGATAAGCCATGCAACAGTCACAGAATCCATAGTTCCTCCCTGAAGGACATATTAATAGATAACAATATCAAATGTACATTCCTGAGTTATTCTGCAGATACTAAAACCCCCACCAGATGGAAGAAATTAACTGTATGATGGCCACAAGCAGGGAGCCCCCACACCAGCTAGAGCCTAAGGACTGATGATATAAAACCCTGTGACACCACCCTGTTACCTCACCATCAACCAAGCAGAAAATAATGCAACAGTTGATCACATACACTGGACTTTCTCTTCACCTTGCCTTTTAAAATTATCCCCTGAAGTCCATCAGAGAGTTCTGGTCTTTATAGCATGAGCTGCCTGTACTCTTTGCTTAATCGTTTCAATAAACTTTTCTCTGCTTCAACTCCAACATTTTGGTTTGTTTGGCCTCACTTTACCTCAAGCACAGGAACTTGGGTTGGACAACACAACTGGTGCCTAAGCATTTGACTTCCACCAACAACAGGATTTAGCACAGATTATGTATGTAGAGCTGCAAGACCTAAGGAAAGGAAACAGAAGATTAGAAGAGCTTGAACGATTTTAGATGACTGAATGCTGTTATTGGAGATAGGCTTTTGGCATCTCACATGTTGATCTGTGCATGGGACCTCTGTAAGCTTTTAGCTGCCCTCTTAGATTGGGAAAGGGGATTATGGGGAGAAAAAGACTGCTTTATGATTTCTTTAATCATGTGCTCAGGGCCTAGCAGAATAACAGTGGCATATGTTACAGAACACAGGTATGTGCATTTCTGGGGAACTTCCATCATTTTTAACTCTAACAATGCCCCATTCAAGAAGGTATTATTATCCCTATTTGACAAAAATGAGAAAGATGAGGTTTAAGGACAGCACTTCTCCAAAGTCATAGAACCAGTAAATGACGAATCTTCACTTGGACTCAAGTCCAAGTCTAGTGTGATCTGTCTCACTGGTGGATGGTTACTGTGTGGGGAAGGTGCCTAGAGTGCACTGTTTGAATGAAGGAATGACAGTAGGGATGAATGAACAGAATCTTGGACTCCCACTCAGAAGTCTAGTTATTTGTGTGGCCATCTTCCCAGCTTAGCAGTTTCCCTTCCCTTCCACCCTAAAAGAAGGATATCAAAGTTTGTGGTGCTTATAATAGGGTCACTTTATTATGCTCATGTACCTTGGCTAAAATGGTATGATTAATTAAGGCTTTTGGCTTCATTGGGAAGATCCCCTGGAGTAGGAAATGGCAACCCCCTCCAGTATTCTTGCCTGAAGAATCCCATGGAGAGAGAAGAATTTCTGGCTACAGTCCATCGGTCGCAAAGAGTTGAATATGACTGAGCAACTTAGCAAGCACACAGGCAAGTTATAAACTGGTGTACAATAATGTGGTTACAGTTGACAATACTGAACTGTGTACATTGGGCTTTCTAAAAGAGTAGATGTTGGATCTTTTCACCATAAAAAAAGAAAAAAATGGTTAATTTATGCATTGGGGGCCACACTGATTAATTTGACTGTGCTGAAAAGACCCTGATGCTAGGAAAGATTAAAGGCAAAGGGAGCAAAGGGGACAGTGGAGGATGAGATGGTTAGATAAGCATCACTGACTAAATGGACACGAATTTGAACAAACTCCAGTAGATAGTGCAGGACGAGGGAGCCTGGTGTGTTGGAGTCTATGGGGTCAAAAATTGTCGGACAGGACTTAGCAACTGAACAGGAACAATATGTGTATTAAGTCATCGGGGCTTCCCAGTTGGCACAGTGGTAAAGAATCTGCCTGCAGGAGACTCAGGAAACATGGGCTCGATCTCAGGGAAGATTCCCTGGAGGAGGAAATGGCAACTCAGTCCAGTATTTTTGCCTGGAGAATCCCATAGACACAGGAGCCTGGTGGACTACAGTCCATAGCGTCAAAAAGAGTCAGACACGATTCAGCACACATGCACTGTCAAGTCATCAGGTTGTACATTTTAAACATAAACTATTATTGATTGTCAGTTATACCTCAATAAACCTGGAGGGGAAATAGCTTTTAAAGAAAGTGTTAATGTATTAAAATTTTTTTAATATGGCAAAATATTGACAATTTTCTATTGATGGGCATGATAGGAGTTTATTATACTATTTTCTTGATATTTCATGCATGTTTGAAATTTTCTGTCACAAAAAAGAAAATGATTAGAGCTGAAAAATAAAATTTTTCAATTACCTACCTTTCTTGTGTTAGCTCTTTCTCAGATAAGGCAATCTACAATGTATGTAACCAGACCTACCTGATTTACAGTTCTCTTTTACATTACCTACCTTTTCCAGCACTGTAAACACTGAGCTACTAGTTCTCCTTCAAAGATGAAGGAATTGCTTGCTGAGGTTGGAAATTTAGTGACTTCCACGTCAGACTGCTGCAGACTGTTCTCTTCAGTCCCCACAACTATCTCAGGATGATAACTGTGTGTGTGTGCTAAGTTGCTTCAGTCGTGTTCAACTCTTTGCAACCCTATGGACCATAGCTTGCCAGGCATCTCTGTCCATGGGATTCTCTAGGCAAGAAGACTTGAGAGGGTTGCCATTTCCTTCTCCAGGAGATCTTCCTGACCCAGGGATTGAATCTGCATCTTTTATATCTCCTGGATTGGCATGCGGCATTAGCACCAACTGGGAAGCTTAGTCATCTCCAAACTGCCAAATACACTCAGTCCCTTCAGTTTCTGCTGTTTTTATTTTTTTTTTTTTGAAACTTCTTAGAATTCTTTTATGAACAATAATGAATATAATATTTGTAAAACATACTGAAAATCGGTGTTGATTTGTACAAAGAAGGTTGGATATGAAGCCAGGGGACCAGAGCTCTAGATGCTTCACTTCTTACCTAAATTTTCTGACTAACCACTCAGGTCTACATAGGAAATTCCTACCTGCACTATATCCTATAAGGTTAATGGGAGCCTCACAATTTGTGAATGCACTTTGTAAAATCTAAAAAGACAACATACAAAAAGTTGTGTGTTTTTTTTTTTTAATTCATTCAACAAATATTTAGTGAATGCTTTATAGGTGCATGACCACTAAGCCAGGCATAGAGTGTACAAACATAGGGAAGATGTCGTAAGGTCTCTATATGTACTTGTTTCTCGATCTTAAATGGTTCAGTACTATAACTAAAAAGACATTAACAAGTGTTGAAGAGGATATGGAGAAACTAGAACCTTTTACATTGCTGGCAGAAATGTAAAATGGTACAGCTACAAAGTTTCCATATAAACCAGCAATTCTACTCCTAGATATCTACCCAAGATAAATGAAACATATGTCCACATAAAAATGTACATACAAATGTCATAACAGCACTATTCATAAAAGTAAAAAATGAGTTGCGGGTGGAGGGAATCAAGGGTACATCAACTGATAAAAGAAACATGGCATTATAGGCAGTGGGGTATTATCTGGCATTTTATAAAATAGTTAGACATACTGATGCAAGCTACAGCATGGGTAAACATTGAAAATACGCTGAGTTAATGCAGCCAGACATTGACTCAAGTGAGGATAATGAGACAGCATCTAAGGAGAGATTCAATCTTGCTGGACTTGATGATTCATTCCCAGATAAACTCCAGGGACACATGATAAAAATTGTAACTGTGTAAACTATAAATTATTAATGGTTCATAGCACCTCCATCAAATAGTCAAAGCATAAAGTGTTAAATCTGCAGGAAGTATAAAATCAGTACTAAACTAGTTCACCTAAGATAGTGCTAGTCCTCAAGCATTTTTCTATCAAGACATATATGATAAAAGGCATTCACAATCTACATGCTCCAGTGAGTATTCAAAATTCTGAATATAGTGACAATCTCTTTGTCACTCTACCTTCTAGTACCAAAGAATGTTCAAATTATTGCACAATTGCACTCATTTCACACAATAGCAAAGTAATGCTCAAAATTCTCCAAGCTAGGCTTCAACAGTATGTTAAATAAGAACTTCCAGATGCTCAAGCTGGATTTAGAAAAGGCAGAGGAACCAGAGATCAAATTGCCAACACCCTTTGGATCATAGAAAAAGCAAGGGAATTCCAGAAAAACAGCTACTTCTTATTCATTGACTATGCTAAAGCCTTTGACTGTGTGGATCACAACAAACTGGAAAATTCTGAAAGAGATGGGATTACCAGCTCACCTTACCTGCTTCCTGAGAAACCTGTATGCAAGTCAAGAAGCAACAGTTAGAACTGGACATGGAACAATGGACGGGTTCCAAATTGGGAAAGGATTACCTTAAGGCTGTATATTGTTACGCTGCTTATTTAACTTACATGCAGAGTACATCATGCGAAATTCTGGGCTGGATGAAGCACACCATGGAGTGAAAATTGCCAAGAAAAATATCAATAACCTCACATATGCAGACGACACCACCCTTATGGCAGAAAATGAAGAGGAACTGAGGAGCCTCTTGATGAAAGTGAAAGAGAAGAGTGAAAAAGCTGGCTTAAAAGTCAACATTCAGAAAATAAAGATCAGGGCATCTGGTGCCATCACTTCATGGCAAACAAATGGGGAAACAATGGAGACAGTGACAGAATTTATTTTCTTGGGCACCAAAATCACTGCAGATGGTGACTGCAGCCACAAATTTAAAAGATGCTTGTTCCTTGGAAGAAAAGTTATGATAAATCTATACAGCATATTAAAAAGCAGAGACATTATTTTGTCAATAAAGGTCCATTTAGTCAAATCTAAGATTTTTCCAGTAGTCATGTATGGATGTGAAAGTTGGACCATAAAGAAAGCTAAGCGTCGAAGAATTGATGCTTTTGAACTGTGGTACTGTGAAAGATTCTTGAGAGTCCCTTGGACTGCAAGGTGATCAAACCAGTCAATCCTAAAGGAAATCAGTCCTGAATATTCATTGGAAAGACTGATGCTGAAGCTGAAGCTCCAATACTTTGGACACCTGATGGGAAGAACTGATTCACTGGAAAAGACCCTGGTGCCGGAAAAGATTGAAGGCGGGAGGAAAAAGGGACAACAGAGAATGAGATTGTTGGATGACATCACCAACTCAATGAACATGAGTTTGAGCAAGCTCCAGGAGATGATGAAGGACAGGGCAGCCTGGCCTGCTGCAGTCCATGGGATCACAAAGAGTTGGACACAGTTGACTGACTGAATAACTTCTAGTAACATCCTCCTCTTGAACCTCAGAAGTGGACACCCAAATTAAATCTAGCCAATCATAATATGTCATGTCTGTATCCAAAGGGTTTGGGACAGATATAATCTCGTATCTGTTATAATGGATATAACTCTATGCCAGGCCAACTGGTATTCTTCCTTGAGAATGTTTTGTTGCTGTTCTTGGTTGTTCTTGTTTGGCTGCACCAGGAAGATGGCTTCCCAGGTGGCGCTAGTGGTGAAGAACCCTCCTGCCAATGCAGGAGACGTAGAGACTTGACTTCCATCCCTGGGTCAGGAAGATCCCTGGAGTAGGGCATGGCAATCCACTCCAGTATTCTTGCCTGGAGAATTCCATAGACAGAGGAGTCTGGTGGGCTATGGTCCATAGAGTTGCAAAAAGTCAGACACAACTGAAGTGTCTTTGTAGGCATGCATGCACAGAAAGGGAAAAACTTCACTTTCTTTTCTGATGAGGGAGTTGTAAGGGTATGACCCATAACTACTGGTGGCCACATCTCCCATTTACACGGATGGGCTGGAAAGTACAAAGAGATACCGAAAGGTCATGCAATCAACAACTATTTATTAAACACCTACTGTGTGTAAAGACTGAATCAGGAATAAGTGAACAGGATGAGTGGTGTAGAGTCTTAGTGGCATCAAGTCTCTGGGGCTCCTGAGACTTAAAGGATCCCTCCTTGGATGGTGTGACCTGCTGGAGCAGAAGCTGTCACTTTCCAACTCAAGTCGTCTGACTCTTCTCCAGGACTAAAGAGTTCACTGCTTATCTGCAACTCTCTGCTGAAGGGCCTTTTTCCAGCTGCTGGAGCACGGTGGGGTTATATGCAAGATGAGGAAAAACCCCTGGATTCCAACCTCAATCAGTGATGGATGGGGAGTGGGTAGATAAATGTTCCTGTGCCCTTGCCTGTCAGTTGGAACAATTCTCTCCCTGGGTGACCCAGCAGGAAGGAGTCCAGTTGCCTGAGCACTAACTCACTTGTAACAGGACTTTATTGGCTTCCTTCCCTTCTCTGTCTCACTTCTCCACTCCCTCCAAGTGTTTTTCTAGGATCACTTCCAAATTAAACTACTTCCACTCAGATCCTTGTCTCAGGGTCTGTTTCCGGGGAACCCAAACTAAGATACCTACCAGAACCATCCTTCTAATTATTTAAAAAATATATTCACTCCTTGCACCCATAACAATCCTAACTAGTACTATGAATGCTGGGTTGTCCAATACAGTAAGGAGGATTGTGAAGACTTCAGATGCATCTGGCCCAAACTGAGGTGTGCTGTATGTATAAAATACATTATGCACTTCAAAGAGAAGAAAACCTTTTTCATCTTACTAGTGACTTTTTATACTGATTACATGTGGAAACAATATTACTTTTGATATTACTTTTGGATATAAAAATATCTTACTAATATTATTTTCACTTGTTCATTTTAGATTTTAACATGACTACTACAAATTCTAAAATGACAGATGTTGGGGATTTCCTGGCAGTACAGTAGTTAGGACTCCACACTCTTATTGCCAAGGACCTGGATTTAAACCCTGGTCAGGGAACCAAGATCCCACAAGCCAAGCAGCATGGCCAAAAAATAGACAAATAGATAAATAAGTAAAATTATGTAAAATTAAATTACAGAGGTGGCACATTTTATTTCTCTGGACAAAAGATAGGTAGTAACTTTAGATAAGAGGCAAGTGGGAAAGGGCAGCTGGCCTCTGCCCCAAAGATGGTGGTTTTGGTCAGAAAGCCTGAGGTGCCACCTCTTCAAATGAGCTGGTATGCAAAGTGAAAAAGTGAGTGTTAGTTGCTCATTTGTGTCCACCTCTTTGCAAACCCATGGACTGTAGCCCACCAGACTCCTTTATCCATGGAATTCTGGTCTATAAGTGTACATTTAACTCCATGTCATGTGTCCACATAAAGCTCAGAATCAAAGTTTGTAGTATAACTTGTTTGTATCCCAAGATTCATTCTCCCCAAATTGAGAACAAATTCTAGACCAAAAATTTCCAGCCTTTTCACTAACTCGTGTGTATGTGGACATCATTTATCATTTTTCAACAGCCAGAAGACGTAAGTCTTTACTATTAATCAGAACAGCTAGGCAGAATATTTCTAGCACACATCTGTGTGTCCTATAGGATCACAACCTCTTTGTTATCCTCAAACCACTTTTCTTATTTTCAAATTTAGAATTTTATCCAGCAATTGACTATCAAGCATTGCCATCCATCTCTGCCTATCAGTCAACGTGTTCAGTTTCCATAAAAAATTATCTCTGTGTTGTGATGGCTCTTATTTGTAGATCCATTTGGGTGTTTTATTACATTTTCCTTAATTCTTTAAAACAAACAAATAGAAAACACAATATGCTAACTTTAACAATGATGCAGCTAATGTAAATATGGGGAGAACAGGAAGTGGAAGAAAGGAGGTGCCTCTTCATTTGGTGAATGCATATTGAAAGAAGGCTGGTTCATTATATGTTTAATTTTGAAAGAAGAGGAATCAATTTTTTAAAATCTGTGAAATTCCTATGTGTGCTTAGTCACTCAGTCGTGTCCAATTGTGACCCCATGGACTGTAGCCTGCCAGGCTCCTTTGCCATGGGGATTCTCCAGGCAAGAATAATGGAGTGGGTTGCCATTCCCTTCTCCAGGGGATCTACCCAACCCAGGGATTGAACCCAGGTCTCCCACATGACAGGCAGATTATTTACTGCCTGCACTACCAGGGAAACCCAAAATATCTATAGTGGCCCTACTCATAATTAACCAAACTTGGAAGTAACCAAGATATCCTTCAGTAGGTGAATAGATAAATGAACTGATTTATCCAGGCAATGGACTATTCAGTTCAGTTCAGTTCAGTCACTCAGTCATGTCCCACTCTTTGCGACCCCATGGATAGCAGCACACCAAGCCTCCCTGTCCATCACCAACACCTGGAGTTCACTCAGACTCACGTCCATCGAGTCCGTGATGCTATCCAGCTATCTCATCCTCTGTTTTCCCCTTCTCCTCCTGCCCCCAATCCCTCCCAGCATCAGGGTATTTTCCAATGAGTCAACTCTTCGCATGAGGTGTCCAAAGTACTGGAGTTTCAGCTTCAGCATCATTCCCTCCAAAGAAATCCCAGGGCTGATGTCCTTCAGAATGGACTGGTTGGATCTCCTTGCAGTCCAAGGGACTCTCAAGAGTCTTCTCCAACACCACAGTTAAAAAGTATCAATTCTTTGGTGCTCAGCTTTCTTCACAGTCCAACTCTCACATCCATACATGATCACAGGAAAAACCATAGCCTTGACTAGACGGACTTTTGTTGGCAAAGTAATGTCTCTGCTTTTGAATATGCTATCTAGGTTGGTCATAACTTTCCTTCCAAGGAGTAAGTGTCTTTTAATTTCATGGCTGCAGTCACCATCTGCAGTGATTTTGGACCCCCAAAAACACTCAGCACTAAAGAGAAATGAGCTACCAAGTCATGAAATGACATGGAGGAAACTTAATGCTTACTACTAAGTGAAAGAAGTCTGAAAAGGCTACATAATATATAATGTAACTATATGACAAAAAGACAAGACTATGAAGACTGTAAAAAGCTCAGTGGTTGCCAGAGGGTGGAAGTGGGGGTAAAGGATGAAAAGGTGGAACATGGAGCATAGAGGTTTTATAGAATAATGAAAATACTCTATATGATACCATTGTTAGGTAATTAGAATAGGAAAAAGAAGTACAATATAGTGGTGGCTAAAAGACAAAGGAAGGAAAAAGCCTGCACAAATAGAACAAAAGAAGGTTCAAGAACCTCAGGTGAAGCAAACGCCTGGCTTGCCCAATTTACATAGGGCAGGCTCGGGGCAGAGGGGGTGGGGAGGAGAAAAAAAACATATAAAAAGAGGAGCCAAAATTGAGCCCGCTGCTTCTCTGATCTTCTCTGTCTTCTGTGTCTTTTGGGTCGGCCTGCCCTCACACTTCAAGGATGTATTTTCCTTTGCTTGCCAAACTGAACTGTAACACTGGTCCACCCTTGGCCTCAAGGTTTTGCTGCAGTGAGACAGAACTGAGGAAATTACAAATTCCCCTGACATATATGGTGATATATCTTGGATTTAACCTGACTGAAACAACATTGGCTCAGCCCAGAGGCCATGCACAGCAGAAGCCCAATTTGGGGAAAGCTCTCATGGTGGAAGATGAATGTGAAGAAAACCCAGTACAGTGAGAGTGACAAGAACCCAAGCATGCTGGAAACCAGGACAGCAAAAACAAATTCGGCAGAAAGCTCACATGGCTCAGTCTCAGATTCCAGGAAACTTGGTGGGGTATAAAGTCCTCACCCCTATGGCAGGAAGGACATATTGCTAACAAAATCTTAATTTCTTTACTATCTCTCATTTCTTATTTCCTCAAATCCCCTATGAACAGGCAAGTGGCAGTGGGTGCAATCAAGGGACTCTGGAGAGGCTACTCCCCATTGTGTCCCAAAGGCTCCACTATACTCTGCACTCTAGTAGCTGTTGCCCAAGCGGGTGGGGGTTCTTCTGTCCTTAATCTTGTTTGTGCCAAGGATCAGGCCAATGAAAACTGTGAGCACAGGTCAGGTCTTTAGCAGATTTTCTGGCAGATTATGAAAGGTATTCTTCAACACGTTTTCCCTACTGTCTTTTCCTCCCATCCTTTAGCTCCTCTCTATATCTATGCCACTGATTACAAAGTATTGGGCAGGTCATTATCTTTCCACTTCTGAAAGTTGTGCTTGAAACCATTTATTTAAGATTGGGACTCAAACCCATGTGGCAGGGACTCTGCTATGCTTATTCACTCAGTCATATCTGACTAGGACTTTAGCCTGGCCAAAACCCATGGTGTCTGGTTTTAGGCTAATGAAGCTTAGGCTCTTGATTTCTCATTGCAAAAAAAATTAAAGTGAGAGATACAGCAATGGATAAGAGGTGGGTTTGTTGGGATTTCAAGAGAAGCACACTCCAAGAGTGTGGGCCATCACAGAGCGGAGAGCAGTGGCCACGGAATGTGGTGTGGTTTTCCCAAGCTGGGTTATTGCATAGGCTAAGGAGTGGGAGGATCATTCCAACAGTTGGGGAATCACCCACTCCTCAGTCTTTTGACAGTGTCTTGGAACTGTCCCGGCACCTCTGGGTGTCATTTAGCTTGCAGATTAAGGATTAAGGTTTAGTTGAATTTGACTTGTCATCTTGGACCCATTTGATTTTAATTGGCTTACGTTATGTCCTTGGGCTCTGTCATTCTTTCAAAGTCCCCTCCTTGGGCTATGCCTCCTTCCCTGTTTCATGCTCTTTTCCTGGCCCTGTCTGGGCCCACAATGTTGCTTCTACAATCTTCCAGAGGGACAACCAGGAAATAGCTGGCCCTTGGGAGGGAAATACTATACAATAGCCAATCCCTCTAGATATTCAGGCCTTCATCTTCCATGTTTCCTATATGTGCAACATCAGCATTTCTCGGTGAACCCTCTAGGGTGGGTGACAGATGCACAATGCCTGCCAGAAGTCCATCTGTTGGTGGCATCCCTTCAAGGGCAATTGGGCTTCTAGGGATAGTGTTTGCCACTTTAGGAGTTAGTCCTGCAGGCCCTTTGGGCCTAAACCCTGACCACCCTTCTCCTAAAGTTACAAACATACCCCCATATCAAATCTCCACTCCACTTTTATAGAACATCTGGTCTGTTGCCTCTTATCAATTTATTCTTAAGCCACTTACTAACTCCTACAACCAAGACCCTGACCCCTGGTAGGCAACACTGCTCCACCTCACTTATTATTAAAATACTCTTAATGCCCCTAAAAGGACCAGAAAACCCACCCCTTTGTCATTACTGCTGCTATTACCTCGAGTCCGGAGAAGGCAATGGCACCCCACTCTAGTACTTTTGCCTAGAAAATCCCATGGGCAGAGGAGCCTGGCAGGCTGCAGTCCATGGGGTCACTAGAGTCGGACACGACTGAGTGACTTCACTTTCACTTTTCACTTCCATGCATTGGAGAAGGAAATGGCAACCAACTCCAGTGTTCTTGCCTGGAGAATCCCAGGGACGGGGAAGCCTGGTAGGCTGCCGTCTCTGGGGTCGCACAGAGTCGGACACGACTGAAGCGACTTAGCAGCATTACCTAGAGTGTATCTATGACAATGAAATGTTTACCATTGGAAGCACCCTGCTGCTGCTGCTGCTGCATCACTTCAGTCGTGTCCGACTCTGTGTGACCCCATAGACAGCAGCCCACCAGGCCTCCCCCGTCCCTGGGATTCTCCAGGCAAGAATACTGGAATGGGTTGCCATTTCCTTCTCCAATGCATCAAAGTGAAAAGTGAAAGTGAAGTCACTCAGTCAAGCTGCTCTTATTGAGGACCATGGGAGGAAATCAGTGACTTACATTCCCTCAGAGCAATAAGAGGATAAGACTTATGGCTGTTTCACCAGGTTCCCAGTGTCATGGCACAGGCTTGGATTACTTTACATCATGGTATCTCTTCCCATCCATGGTGGACAAACCAGCAATGAGTTAAGATTACAACCCCTTAATCCTACCTAGCACTAGTCATGTTGGAGACCTTGTAGACACCCAACTCCAGTCCGGGGGTCCCAGGAGGTTGACCTGCTTTGACTTGCCTAGGGATCTGGCTCCTGGGAGATTGCCACACCTCAACCTGCTTGGGGATCTGCTAATCCAGGGGCCCCAGGATGTCAACATGCTTCAACATGCCCAGGGACCCAATTCTCAGGAGGCTGACCAGCCTCAACCTGTCCATGGATTCGATCTCCAGGAGACTGTCATGCCTCAGCTTGCCTGGGGATCTGCACCTTGACCTGGGGATGCCTGGCTCTCAGGTTGCAACAGTACTGGGTAGAAAAATTTTCAGAAAGACTCACCCCCAGGTAAGTCCACCCGTAAAATAGAAGGAGGCCTATTAGTTTTTTTTTTTTTTTTCTCCTCCCTGTCATCACTGTCTTTCAGATGGGAAATAACCAATGCACTTCCCAACAGACACCCTTGAGCTGCATCCTTGATAACTGGAAGCTGTTGGATCCTCTAACTCTAAGGAGATGTCACTTAAAATTCTTTTGCACCACTGTGTGGCCACGGTATCCTCTGGAGGACAAGGAACACTGGCCTGAGGATGGGAGTTTAAATAACAATACCATCCTAGAGCTAGACTTATTTTGCAAAAGACAAGGGAAGTGGACAGAGATCCCCTGGGCCCAAATTTTCTTCTGACTAAAAGATATGAAGGAACTCTGTCTTAAGTATAGGATTCTTGTATGCCCTAAAAGTGAGCCTACTAAACAAATGGTGTTAGGCACAGACAACCAAGAGAAGGAAGCCCCCATGAAGGCTCACCTCCCATGGCTCCCGAGTTGCTTGGTGCTCCTTCCTTGTGCCCCCAAACGTGCCCCCATATGCAGGAGCACCCCTTCCACAAAAGCCAACTCCAGTATCCTTAGTTGAAACTGGAGGAGAATTTGAACTAACCTGGGTCCATAAGCCCTTCTTCCTCTTAGAACTAAGATGGATCAAACAAGACCTGGGAAGTGATACAGATGACCCAGGCAAATATATAGATACATTATAACGCATTACCTTGGCCTTTGACTTGACATGGAAGAACATTATGGTCATATTTAATCAAAGTTTATCTGATCCTGAGTATGCTAGGGTCTTAAAGGAACCCAAAGGTATGGTACAGGGCTCCACATGTCAAGTAATATATACCCAGTGGGGGAAATTTCGGTCCCCTCCTCAGACCTTAATTGGAATTATAATGACCCTGAACACATCTGGAAAAGGGATCCTTTTCTGATCTCTGTAAAGGCAGGACTAAAAGCAGCCCAGTGAAAAGTAATCAGCTATGCCTGGGTCTCAGCAATAACTCAGGAGCCCAGTGAGAACCCCATTGCCTTTCTGGAAAGGCTGAAAGAGGCCCTCCAAAAGTTTATCAATGTGGACTTAGACTCTTATGAGGGACAGGTGATTTCAAAGGACAAATTCCTCTCCCAATGTACATCATACATCAGGATAAACTTAACAACAGCTACAGCAACAGGACCCTGCTACCTCTTTAGGTGAGATGGTCCAGACAGACATTAACATCTTTTATAACAGCTAATAGGAGAGGAAGGCCAAGGCCCAGGAATGGAAGAAAAGGAAAGAGAAAAGCCATCCCCAGATGCTGGCCATCCTCCAGGGAAACCCTATGGCAAACCTCGAGTCCTTAAAGGACAAGGCATGAGGCAAATGCCTAAACTGTAGACAGGTGGGGCATTGGGCCAAAGAGCGTCCAAACCGTGACAAGTCTCCTAAAATGGCTTTCTACAAATGACATCAACTGGGACATTGGGCAGCACTCTGCCCTGGGGACCCAAGAGCCTCAAGGTCAAGCGCCAAGCCTTCCCTCAGGATGGTTCAACAGGACTAAAGTGGTCCACTCCAGCCAGCCTGACTGTCACAGATAACCATCATGGGGCTGGAGCCAAGGGTGCTACTGGATGTGGCAGGTAGGTCTGAGAATTTCTTGGTTGACACGGGGGCTACCTACTCTGTCCTGACCTCCTACTCCAGAGCCTTCTCCTCCCAAACCTGTACCATTTTGGGTGCTACAGGAAAAACAATTACAAAAAGATTCACCCAAGCACTTCTTTGTTGCTGGGATCGGCAAATATTTTCCCACCAGTTTCTGGTGGACCCTGAGTGTCCTACTCCCTTATTGGGAAGAGATCTCTCCCTGCCTTCAAAATCTTGCATCTATTGAAGTCCTGATAGAAGATGCTTTAAAACTCTCTCTTGGGGGCAAATTAACTATCTTTATCAGCCACCAAGTAAAATAACTCCTGAATGGTAGAGGCCATTTATGGATGTCTTATCAAAGGATTCTCAGATATCAAGTAATGCTGACAGAAAATCCAGGCCTTACTATATCCCCTTGTGAGGTTCTTAACCCAGCTACCCCCCTGCTTACCCCGGAGGGCTCTCTCCCCTTTCACTCTTGCCTAGAAACCTTGGACCACTGGACAAAACCCTGAGAGGGATTGTCAAAAGATATTCTGACCAATCCTGAGGAAATCTGGTACAGTGATGGAAGCAGCTTTGTCTTAGATGGAAAAAGAAGAGTTGGACATACAGTAGTCTCCAATTTCGAGACCATAGAGGCTAAACCTTTGACACCAGGTACTTCAGCCCAATTAGCTGGGATCACAGCCCTGACTCGAGCTTTAGAGCTGGGAAAAGAAAAAAGAGTAGCCGTTTACACTGACTCTAAGTATGCCTTTCTGGCGCTACATGCACATGCTGCTACTTGGAAAGAAAGAGGCCACTTGACCACCCAAGGGTCCCCAATCAAATTTGGTGATCAAATCCTTAGGCTCTTGGAGGCAATCCATCTTCCTGCTGAGGTTTCAGTCTCCATTGTAAAGGACACCAAAAAGGGAGCACAGAAGTGGCAAGAGGAAACCAAGCAGCTGATCAGGCAGCTAAGAGAGCAGCATTACAGAACAATAACCTAACAGAGGTTGCCACCCTAGTTCTGCAAACTAATTTGCTAGAAACTCCCTCATATACTGAAGGTCAGAGTCAGGACTTTCAAGAAGATCATATGGGTGCTTCCAAAAGGAGAGACTCCTTATTCTGCCTGGGAGCCTCCAATGGAAGTTGGTTAACTCCTTACATGCCACTACTCATTTAGTGGAAACGGCCCTCCAAAGATTACTAGAAAGGTCCTTCAGAGGAACAGGCCTTCAAACGACTATAAGGCAAGTGGTCTCCTCTTGTCCCACTTGCCAATTAAACAACCCTCAAGGACCGTGAAGACCCCAGCTGGCCCAGCCCATCCAATATCTGCCAGAATAATACTGGCAGATGGACTTTACCCAGATGCCAGTTTCTCAAGGATATAAATACCTATTAGTCATGATAGATACATTCACAGGATGAATTGAAGGCTTTCCCACCCGGACTGAGAAAAAAAAAAAAAAAAAAACTGCTCCATGAAATCATTCTGAGATTTGGTATGCTCAGGTCATTACAAAGTGACAATGAGACATCATTTACTTCTAGGGTCTCCCAAGGGGTCTCTGAAGCATTGGGCATTGCTTATAATCTCCATTGTGCCTGGAGGACTCCGTCTTCAGGAAAAGTAGAAAGAGCTTACCAATTCTAAAAATCAGCAATATAAAAGATAATCCAGGAGACCTCCCTGGGATGGAAGGAGGCTTTACCAATAGCTCTCCTCTAGGCCTGTATTGCCCCTAAGGATCAGGTTTGTCTTAGACGTTATGAGATGCTATATGTGAGGCCTTTTGTTAATCTCAATGACCTCTTCCTAGATCCAGAGGCTCAGACCCTCTGATCTTATACCATGACCATTGAGCAATTCTAACAAGATATACACTTGTGGGTGTGTCAACCAGGACCAAAAAGATTCTAAAGAGCAATCAGTATATGCTCCAGGAACTCAAATCCTAATTAAAGTCTGGAAAGATGGGTCTCCAACGGCTCAAATCCAGCCCACATGGAAGGGCCCCTACCCTGTACCCCTACTTTCTACCCCCCACAGCAGTCAAGGTACCAGGAGATGTCTCCTGGATTCACTGCTCATGAGTCATGCCTTTGAAGAAAAAAGGGGAGGACAATCAATACACCTGTGAACACCTGGGAGATCTCAGATAGCTATTCAGAACTAAAAATGAGTGTGACTCTAATGAACACCCTCAAAATTATGTTTCTGTGGATAAGATTTCTCAGGACAGCTCTAAAGAGCCAACACAGCTTGACAGGGGTTGTACTCAAAAATAGATAGGAGATAGACCTCATGACCCCTGAACAAGGAGGGACTTCAGCCAACTTGAATGAGACTTGTTGTTTCTGGGTAAATACCTCCAGCTAAGTTAAAGAAAGTCTCACATTCTTCAAGAAAAACATTCAGATCCTCAGTTCAGTTCAGTCGCTCAGTCGTGTCCAATTCTTTGTGACCCCATGAATCGCAGCACGCCAGGGCTCCCTGTCCATCACCATCTCCCAGAATTCACTTAAACTCACTTCCATCGAGTCGGTGATGCCATCCAGCCATCTCATCCTCTGTCATCCCCTTTTCCGCCTGCCCCCAATGACTCCCAGCATCAGAGTCTTTTCCAATGAGTCAACTCTTCACATGAGGTGGCCAAAGTACTCGAGTTTCAGCTTTAGCATCATTCCTTCCAAAGAAATCCCAGGGCTGACCTCCTTTAGAATGGACTGGTTGGATCTCCTTGCAGTCCAAGGGACTCACAACAGTCTTCTCCAACACCACAGTTCAAAAGCATCAATTCTTCTGTGCTCAGCTTTCTTTCTTTCTTTCTATTTTTAATTTTATTTTTTTTAACTTTACAATATTGTATTGGTTTTGCCATATATCAAAATGAATCCACCAGAGGTATACATGGGTTCTCCAACTCTCGCATCCATACATGACCACTGGAAAAACTATAGCCTTGACTATATGGATCCTTGCTGGCAAAGTAATGTCTCTGCTTTTTAATATGCTATCTAGGTTGGTCATAACTTTTCTTGCAAGGAGTAAGCGTCTTTTATTTTCATGGCTGCAGTCACCATCTGCAGTGATTTTGGAGCCCAAAAGATAAAGTCTGACATGGTTTCCACTGTTTCCCCATCTATTTGCCATGAAGTGATGGGACCAGATGCCATGATCTTCGTTTTCTGAATGTTGAGCTTTAAGCCAACTTTTTCACTCTCCTCTTTCACTTTTACCAAGAGGCTTTTTAGTTCCTCTTCACTTTCTGCCATAAGGATGATTTCATCTGCGTATCTGAGATTATTATTATTTCTCCAGGCAATCTTGATTCCAGCTTGTGCTTCTTCCAGCACAAGCATTTCTCATGATGTACTCTGCATAGAAGTTAAATGAGCAGGGTGACAATATACAGCCTTGATGTACTCCTTTTCCTATTTGGAACCAGTCTGTTGTTCCATGTCCAATTCTAACTGTTGCTTTCTGACTTGCACACAGATTTCTCAAGAGGCAGGTCATGTGGTCTGGTATTCCTATCTCATTAAGAATTTTTCACAGTTTATTGTGATCCACACAGCCAAAGGCTTTGGCATAGTCAATAAAGCAAAAATAGATTTTTTCTGGAACTCTTGCTTTTTCAGTGATCCAGCGGATGTTGGCAATTTGATCTCTGGTTCCTCTGCCTTTCCTAAAACCAGCTTGAACATCTGCAAATTCACAGTTCACATATTGCTGAAGCCTGGCTTGGAGAATTTTGAGCTTTACTTTACTAGCGTGTGAGATGAGTGCAATTCTGCGGTAGTTTGAGCATTCTTTGGCATTGCCTTTCTTTGGGATTGGAATGAAAACTGACCTTTTCCAGTCCTGTGGCCACTGCTGAGTTTTCCAAATTTGCTGGCATATTGAGTGCAGCACTTTCACAGCACCATCTTCCAGGATTTGAAATAGCTCAACTGGAATTCCATCACCTTCACTAGCTTTGTTCGTAGTGATGCTTTCTAAGGCCCACTTGACTTCACATCCCAGGATATCTGATTCTAGGTGAATGATCACACCATTGTGATTATCTGTGTTGTGAAGATCTTTTCTATACAGTTCTTCTGTGTATTCTTGCCACCTCTTCTTAACATCTTCTGCTTCTGTTAGGTCCATACCATTTCTGTCCTTTATTGAGCCCATCTTTGCATGAAATGTTCCCTTGGTATCTCTAATTTTCTTGAAGAGATCTCTAGTCTTTCCCATTCTGTTGTTTTCCTCTATTTCTTTGCATCGATCACTGAGGAAGGCTTTCTTATCTCTTCTTGCTATTCTTTGGAAAACTCTGCATTCAGATTGGTGTGTCTTTCCTTTTCTCCTTTGCTTTTTGCTTCTCTTCTTTTCACAGCTATTTGTAAGGCCTCCCTAGACAGCCATTTTGCTTCTTTGCAATTGTTTTCCATGAGGATGGTCTTGATCCCTGTCTCCTATACAATGTCATGAACCTCATTCCATAGTTCATCAGGCACTCTGTCTATCAGATCTAGGCCCTTAAATCTATTTCTCACTTCCACTGTATAATCATAAGGGATTTGATTTAGGTCATACCTGAATGGTCTAGTGGTTTTTCCCTACTTTCTTCAATTTAAGTCTGAATTTGATAATAAGGAGTTCATGATCTGAGCCACAGTCAGCTCCTAGTCTTGTTTTTGTTGACTGTATAGAGCTTCTCCATCTTTGGCTGCAAAGAATATAATCAATCTGATTTCGGTGTTGACCATCTGGTGATGTCCATGTGTAGAGCCTTCTCTTATGTTGGAAGAGGGTGTTTGCTATGACCAGTGCATTATCTTGGCAAAACTCTATTAGTCTTTGCCCTGCTTCATTCCGTATTCCAAGGCCAAATTTGCCTGTTACTCCAGGTGTTTCTTGACTTCCTACTTTTGCATTCCAGTCCCCTATAATGAAAAGGACATCTTTTTTGGGTGTTAGTTCTAAAAGTTCTTGTAGGTCTTCATAGAACCGTTCAACTTCAGCTTCTTCAGTGTTACTGTTTGGATATAGACTTGGATTACTGTGATAGTGAATGGTTTGCCTTGGAAATGAACAGAGATCATTCTGTCATTTTGGGGATTGCATCCAAGTACTGCATTCCAGACTCTTTTGTTGACCATGATGGCTACTCCATTTCTTCTAAGGGATTCCTGCCACAGTAGTAGATATAATGGTCATTTGAGTTAAATTCACCTATTCAAGTCCATTTTAGTTCGCTGATTCGTAAAATGTCGAAGTTCACTCTTGCCATCTCTTGTTTGACCACTTCCAATTTGCCTTGATTCATCGACCTAACATTCCAGGTTCCTATGCAATATTGCTCTTTATAGCATTGGACCTTGCTTCTATCACCAGTCACATCCACAACTGGATGTTGTTTTTGTTTTGGCTCCATCCCTTCATTCTTTCTGGAGTTATTTCTCCACTGATCTCCAGTAGCATATTGGGCACCTTCTGTCCTGGGGAGTTCCTCTTTCAGTATCTTTTCATTTTGCCTTTTCATACTGTTCATGGGGTTCTCAAGGCAAGAATACTGAAGTGGTTTGCCATTCCCTTCTCCAGTGGACCACATTCTGTCAGACCTCTCCACCATGGATGGCCCCACAGGGCATGGCTTGGTTTCATTGAGTTAGACAAGGCTGTGGTTCTAGTGTGATTAGATTGACTAGTTTTCTGTGAGTATGGTTTCTCAAAGAAAGAGGTGGAGAGTCCTCAGAATGGCTACAATCTCTCTTTGGGGGATCCTTGTCCTGGTGAGGGGGAATTTGGAGTTGGCTAATGCCCCTACTAATCCCTGTTATCAGCATATTGATGCTGCTTATGATTGATCCATGTATTACCGATTGTCTAACCTGTTTTGCCTCTGCCCAGGTCAACAAGCTACAACATGCAGTGCCAGTTCAACAGGGATATATATATATATATATATATATATATATATATATATATATATAAAACTACACCTGACCATGGAAAATATCACTCACCCTAAGATCAGTTTAGTCAGTCAGTTCAGTCACTCAGTCATATTCAACTTTTTCCAACACCACTTTAAAGACTCTGAGGCTTGAGACCAACAAGATGGGGAGGCCCAATGCCTCTCACCATCCCAGTTCAGCAGGAACTAGCCAGAGAGTCCTTGACACCACAATTCCCAAAGAATTGGGCCTCCCATCTCTTGAGCGGGGAATGTTAGGTAGTTAGAAAAGGAAAAAAGAGTCCAAAATAGTGGTGGCTAAAAGACAAAGGAAGGAAAAAGAAGCCCACATAAATAGAACAAAGGAAGGTCCGAGAACCAGAGTGAGAACCTCAGGTGGAAGCAAACAGCCTTCCTGGCTCACCCAATTTACACAGGGCAAGCTCAGGGGGAGGAGGAGAAAAAAACATATAAAAAGAAGAGTCAAAATAGAGCCCTTCACTGCTCTACTCTCTCCTCTTCACATCTTTTGGGTTGGCCTGCTTCATGCTTTGAGGATGTATTTTCCTTTGCTTGCCAAATAAAACAGCTGTAACACTAGTCCATCCATTGCTTCAAATTTTTGCTGCAGCGAGACAGAACCAAGGAAATTACAAACTCCCCCAACACCATAATGACAGAAATGTCATTGTACATTTGTCCAAAATTGTAGAACTAACACAAAATACCAAGAGTGAACCCTAATATAAACTATGGACTTTGGGTGACATGACGGGTCAATGTAGATTCATCTGTTGCAGCCAGTGTATCATCTGGTGGGGACTTTGGTGGTGGGGAGGCTGTGGATTGTGAGGGCAGGGAATATATGAGAAATGTCTGTAATTGACCCATTCAATTAAATAAAAGAAAAAAAATCAATGAAATACTGGTAAGATATTGGTGAAAATTATATATCCAAATGGTGAAATAACACAATAGAGAAAATGGAGAGTTCTTTCAAGTTATAGACCAAGATTCATAATCCATTAATCCCTTAGAGAATTTCAGACTTTCATGCCACCTCACACAGATATAGCTTTCTCCATTTCAATCGGGAAAATTAGAAGGCCAGACTTAGCCTTTCTATAAGTAATTTATAGAACACTACTAAAGTTATCATTATAATCTCCTTTGCATCCCTTACAAATCACCATTAGCAGGTCCATTTTTAATTGATAAAAATATTTTTTGTGTTTATTAAATGTGACTTTCATTTAACTGAAAGAAATATAATTTAAGGTAAGAAATACATTTGAAAATTAACTTGCAATGCATATTATTAATATTTAATCTCTATTTTAGATACTTCTAGATCTATTATACATTCAGGGGTTAAAAAAGCTGAAGCACTCTTCCCGAGCATAAAGAATTTTAAAATTCTTTTTTGATTTTGCATAAGAGACTTACCTTCATTCCTTTTAAATAGTCTATTTTCAACTGCACTCTCAAAGAAGCTGCAGGAATAAAAGTAGAAAATGGCATGTAAATGAAATGTATGTTTCCTACCCTTACAGAGCTTACAATTTTTACTATGTGTGCAATTACTAATGACAAATGTTTGGCATCATTACTGACAGGTAGTATTGTGCCATGTAGTACAATATGTGTAGGACTTAATGAAACATAGATGTAGGGATTTATGGATTTACTTACACACTTTGAATAGATATGATTTAACTTTTTAAATTTTCATGACAATTTTTAATATATTTTTCATCTCTTCACTTTTCTAAAAATATTTTATTTAAACTGTCTTGTAAAGTAAGTTTTAACAGGCTTTAAAATAAAGATATGAGGATTTCTGCTAGGAATAAAAATGATGACTTTGGGCATATAATTTTAGCAACTTAGAAGCCTCTGGGTCACAGTTGTCTTCTGTGAGACTGAAATTATCCAAAGAATGATAGCTGAAGAAGTGGATATTATCAGAAGACACTTTGGTTTGCTAATGGCTTAATGAAGTGAAGTGTTAGCTTCTCAGTCATGTCTGACTCTTTTCAACCCAATGGATCCACCAGGCTCCTCTGTCCATGGGGTTCTCCAGGAAAGAATACTGGAGTGGGTTGCCATTTCCTTTTCCAAGGGATCTTCCTGACCCAGGGGTTGAACCCAGGTCTCCTTCATTGCAGGCGAATGCTTTACCTCTGAGCCACTGGAATATTAAAAGTGAAAATGAAAGTTGATCAGTTGTGTCTGACTCTTTGTGACCCCATGGACTATATGCATTTCTTTTAGTCCCCCAGTCCAAGGAATTCTCCAGGTAAGAATACTGGAATGGTGAGCCTTTCCCTTCTCCAAGGGTTCTTCCTAACCCAGGGATTGAACCCAGGTCTCCTGAATTGCAGGCAGGTTCTTTACCATCTGAGCCACCAGGGAAGCCCATGAGTCACCAGAGTGTTCCTAAACATTTAGTAAATTGCCCTCTTCTTTTAACATTAAATATATCAAGGATGCTAAAAATACCCCAATTTTAAATTTTATTATATATATAAATCCCAGATTATATAAGATCCTGATAGTTTTTCTACTAATTTAAGAATTTTTGTTAAATAAGAATTAAGAAAGAAAAAAGTGAGAGAGAACAAAAGACATAAAGAGATAGAAGCCAAAGACTGAGGCCTGAGGCCAACATTCACAGGTAGAGACTCATCCAAGGAGGCTGAGGTGAAAGAGAACGTGCTGTCACAGAGGTGAAGAGTGTGTTTCTAAAAGGTGAAGCTGGAGTCCATGCTTCTGAGTAAGATGAAGACAGAAGAGTGACAATGGGATTTGGCAAAGCAGAGGTTTTGGTGAGTTAATAAAAGCAGTATTTTAAAGAGAGACAGATTGTCATTTGCAGTCTCACTGCTCCAGGAACTAGAAAACATTTTAGAGGTTTCCTGGGGAATGGGGGGTTGTGCAGCAACTGGATCCCTAACTATGACCTAATAGGCTAGACCTTTAGAGGAAAAGTTGAAAGGATAAAACGATGGACTTTTTGAACAGAATTAAAAATGCAAAGGGCTTTTCAAGAATTGGAAAAGCAATTACTTCAGGCCACTGCCCTGTGCCTCTCAGATTTAAGTAAACCTTGACCTTTGAAAAGGAAAGGAAAGAAAAATGAAGTTGATTGGTCGTGTCTAACTCTTTGCAACCCCAAGGACTGTAGCTTACCAGGCTCCTCTGTTCATGGGATTGTCCAGGCAAGAGTACTGGAGTTGATTGCCATTGCCTTCTCCAGGGGATCTTCCCGACCCAGGGATAAAACCCGAGTCTCTCGCATTGCAGGCAGACGTTTTACCATCTGAGTCACCAGGGAAGTATGAATGTCAAGCTTGACCTTTACATTCATGAAATAAGGGGAATCACCCCTGGGGTATTAGCTCAAAGACTGGGACTCCTCCCTGAAGAGACTGTTTATTTTTCAAAACAATTAGATTAAACTGGGCTGGAGGAAGCACAAGCTGGAATCAAGATTGCCTGGAGAAATATCAGTAACCTCAGATATGCAGATGACACCAAAGTGATAAAGAACTAAAGAGTCTCTTGATGAAAGTGAAAGTGGACAGTGAAAAAGTTGGCTTAAAGCTCAGCATTCAGAAAACTAAGATCATGGCATCCGGTCCCATCACTTCATGGCAAATAGATGGGGAAACAATGGCACATTTTATTTTTTTGAGCTCCCAAATTACTGCAGATGGTGACTGCAGCCATGAAATTAAAAGAGGCTTACTCCTTGGAAGGAAATTTATGACCAACCTAGACAGCATATTGAAAAGCAGAGACATTACTTTGCCGACAAAAGTCCATCTAGTCAAGGCCGTGGTTTTTCCAGTAGTCATGTATGGATGTGAGAGTTGGACTGTGAAGAAAGCTGAGCACCAAAGAATTGATGCTTTTGAACTGTGGTGTTGGAGAAGACTCTTGAGAGTCCATTGGATTGCAAGGAGATCCAGCCAGTCCATCCTAAAGGAAATCAGTCCTGTGTGTTCATCGGAAGGTCTGATGTTGAAGCTGAAACTCCAATACTTTGGCCACCTGATGCAAAGAGGTGACGCATTTAAAAAGACCCTGATGCTGGGTAAGATTGAGGGCAGAAGGAGAAGGGGAGACAGAGGATGAGATGGTTGGATGGCATCACCGACTCAATGGACATGAGTTTGAGTGGGCTCCGGGAGTTGGTGTTGGACAGGGAGGCCTGGCGTGCTGCAGCTCATGGGGTCACAAACAGTTGGACATGACTGAGTGACTAAACTGAACTGAAGGAATGTTCTCTTGGCCTTTGGGCAGTAGCAACTACTATATCTTCCTAAAGGAGGAGGCACAAATTATAATGTTTGGTGAGACAATCTCTATGTGGACCTCACACCAGGTTCAGGCTTTAGTAAGTACTAAGGGAACACACAGGCGGCTGCGACAACCGGTGCGCTAAGCGCAGGTGGCTGCAAAGACCGGCACACTAAGCACGGCCGAGAGGAGTCACCCCACGTCCGAGGTCAGGGGCAGAAGCTGGGAGGACCCCATGCCCGAAGGGCAGCGGCCAAGAGGAGTTACCCCAAGTCCGAGGTCAGGGGCAGCGGCGGAGAGTACCAGACTGTGACGGCACAGGAAGGGCCGAGAGGAGCTACCCCGCGTCTGAGGTCAGGGGTGGTGACAAGAGGAGTTACCCCACATCCGAGGTCAGGGGCGGCGGCTGGGAGGAGCTACCCCATGCCCCTACACCTGAGGCTGGGGCAACTGCTGGGAGGAGCAACTCATGCCCAAGGCCAGGGGCGGAGGCCCGGAGGACCAACCCCATGTCCAAGGAGCTGTGGCTGCACAGGCGCAGGAGGGCCTAGAGGAGCTATCCCACGTTGAAGGTCAGGAAGGGCGGTAGTGAGGAGATACCCCTCGTCCAAGGTAAGGAGCAATGGCTGCGCTTTGCTGGAGCAGCCATGAAGAGATACCCCATGCCCAAGGTAGGAGAAACCCAAGTAAGATGGTAGATGTTGCAAGAGGGCATCAGAGGGCAAACACACTGAAACCATACTCACAGAAAACTAGTCAATCTAATCACACTAGGACCACAGCCTTGTCTAACTCAATGAAACTAAGCCATGCCCATGGGGCAACCCAAGATGGGCAGGTCATGGTGGAGAGATCTGAAAGAATGTGGTCCGCTGGAGAAGGGAATGGCAAACCACTTCAGTATTCTTGCCTTGAGAACCCCATGAACAGTATGAAAAGGCAAAATGATTGGATATAGAAAGAGAAACTCCCCAGGTCAGTAGGTGCCCAGTATGCTACTGGAGATCAGTGGAGAAATAACTCCAAAAAGAATGAAGGGATGGAGCCAAAGCAAAAACAATACCCAGCTGTGGATGTAACTGGTGATAGAAGCAAGGTCCAATGCTATAAAGAGCAATCTTGCATAGAAAACTGTAATGTCAGGTCCACGAATCAGGCAAATTGGAAGTGGTCAAACAAGAGATGGCAAAAGTGAATGTCGACATTCTAGGAAACAGTGAACTGAAATGGGTGAATTTAACTCAGATGACCATTATATCTACTACTGCGGGCAGGAATCCCTCAGAAGAAACGGAGTAGCCATCATGGTCAACAAAAGAGTCCAAAATGCAGTACTTGGATGCAATCTCAAAAACGACAGAATGATCTCTGTTCATTTCCAAGGCAAACCATTCACTATCACAGTAATCCAAGTCTATACCCCAACCAGTAATCCTGAAGAAGCTGAAGTTGAACGGTTCTATGAAGACCTACAAGACCTTTTAGAACTAACACCCAAAAAAGATGTCCTTTTCATTATAGGGGACTGGAATGCAAAAGTAGGAAGTCAAGAAACACCTGGACTAACAGGCAAATTTGGCCTTGGAATACAGAATGAAGCAGGGCAAAGAATAATAGAGTTTTGCCAAGAAAATACACTGGTCATAACAAACACCCTCTTCCAACAACACAAGAGAAGACTCTATACATGGACGTCACCAGATGGTCAACACCAAAATCAGATTGATTATATTCTTTTTTTTTTTTTCTAATTTTATTTTATTTTTAAACTTTACATAATTGTATTAGTTTTGCCAAATATCAGAATGAATCCGCCACAGGTATACATGTGTTCCCCATCCTGAACCCTCCTCCCTCCTCCCTCCCCATACCATCCCTCTGGGTCGTCCCAGTGCACTAGCCCCAAGCATTCAGTATCGTGCATCGAACCTGGACTGGCAACTCGTTTCATACATGATATTTTACATGTTTCAATGTCACTCTCCCAAATCTTCCCACCCTCTCCTTCTCCCACAGAGTCCATAAGACTGTTCTATACATCAGTGTCTCTTTTGCTGTCTCGTACACCGGGTTATTGTTACCATCTTTCTAAATTCCATATATATGCATTAGTATACTGTATTTATGTTTTTCCATCTGGCTTACTTCACTCTGTATAATAGGCTCCTGGAGCCTATTATACAGAGTGATTATATTCTTTGCAGCCAAAGATGGAGACGCTCTATACAGTCAGCAAAAACAAGACCAGGAGCTGACTGTGGCTCAGACCATGAACTCCTTATTGCAAAATTCAGACTTAAATTGAAGAAAATAGGGAAAAACTACTAGACCATTCAGGTATGACCTAAATCAAATCCCTTATGATTATACAGTGGAAGTGAGAAATAGATTTAAGGGCCTAGATCTGATAGATAGAGTGTCTGATGAACTATGGAATGAGGTTTGTGACATTGTACAGGAGACAGGGATCAAGACCATCCCCATGGAAAAGAAATGCAAAAAAGCAAAATGGCTGTCTGGGGAGGCCTTACAAATAGCTATGAAAAGAAGAGAAGCAAAAAGCAAAGTAGAAAAGGAAAGATATAAACATCTGAATACAGAGTTCCAAACAATAGCAAGAAGAGATAAGAAAGCCTTCTTCATCAATCAATGCAAAGAAATAGAGGAAAACAACAGAATGGGAAAACTAGAGATCTCTTTAAGAAAATCAGAGATACCAAAGGAAAATTTCATGCAAAGATGGGCTTGATCAAGCACAGAAATGGTATGGACCTAACAGAAGCAGAAGATATTAAGAAGAGGTGGCAAGAATACACAGAAGAACTGTACAAAAAATATCTTCATGACCCAAATAATCACGATGGTGTGATCACTCACCTAGAGCCAGACATTCCTGGCTCCATTCCTCCACATTCCTGGAATGTGAAGTCAAGTGGGCCTTAGAAAGCATCACTACGAACAAAGCTAGTGGAGGAGATGGAATTCCAGTTGAGCTATTCCAAATCCTGAAAGATGATGCTGCGAAAGTGCTGCACTCAATATGCCAGCAAATCTGGAAAACTCAGCAGTGGCCACAGGACTGGAAAAGGTCAGTTTTCATTCCAATCCCAAAGAAAGGTAAAGCCAGAGAGTGCTCAAACTACCGCACAATTGCACTCATCTCACACACTACTAAAGTAATGCTCAAAATTCTCCAAGCCACGCTTCAGCAATATGTGAACCGTGAACTTCCTGATGTTCAAGCTGGTTTTAGAAAAGGCAGAGGAACCAGAGGTCAAATTGACAACATCTGTTGGATCATGGAAAAAGCAAGAGAGTTCCAGAAAAACATCTATTTCTGCTTTATTGACTTTGCCAAAGCCTTTGGCTGTGTGGATCACAATAAACTGTGGAAAATTCTGAAAGAGATGGGAATACCAGACCACCTGACCTGCCTCTTGAAAAACTTGTATGCAGGTCAGGAAGCAACAGTTAGAACTGGACATGGAACAACAGACTGTTTCCAAATATGAAAAAGTGTATGTCAAGACTGTATATTGTCACCCTGCTTATTTAACTTCTATGCAGAGTACATCATGAGAAACGCAGGACTGGAAGAAACACAAGCTGGAATCAAGATTGCTGGGAGAAATATCAATAACCTCAGATATGCCGATGACACCACCCTTATGGCAGAAAGTGAAGAGGAACTAAAAAGCCTCTTGATGAAAGTGAAAGTGGAGAGTGAAAAGTTGGCTTAAAGCTCAACATTCAAAAAACGAAGATCATGGCATCCAGTCCCATCACTTCATGGGAAATAGGGAAACAGTGGAAACAGTGTCAGACTTTATTTTTCTGGGCTCCAAAATCACTGCAGATGGTGACTGCAGCCATGAAATTAAAAGACGCTTACCCCTTGGAAGGAAAATTATGACCAACCTAGGTAGCATATTGAAAACCAGAGACATCACTTTGCCAACAAAGGTCCGTCTAGTCAAGGCTATGGTTTTACCTGTGGTCATGTATGGATGTGAGAGTTGGACTGTGAAGAAGGCTGGGTGCCAAAGAATTGATGCTTTTCAACTGTGGTGTTGGAGAAGATTGTTGAGAGTCCCTTGGACTGCAAGGAGTTCCAACCTGTCCATTCTAAAGGAGATCAGCCCTGGGATTTCTTTGGAAGGACTGATGCTAAAGCTGAAACTCCAGTACTTTGGCCACCTCATGTGAAGAGTTGACTCATTGGAAAAGACTCTGATGCTGGGAGGGATTGGGGGCAGGAGGAGAAGGGGACAACAGAGGATGAGATGACTGGATGGCATCACTGACTCGATGGACATGAGTCTGAGTGAACTCCGGTAGTTGGTGTTGGACAGGGAGGCCTGGCGTGCTGCGATTTATGGGGTCGCAGAGTCGGACACGACTGAGCGACTGGTCTCATCTGATCTGATCTGAAGGGAACAGAATGCCTATCCCCTAAAGGTCAATTCAAGTTCAAACTATTCAGTTCAGTTCAGTTGCTCAGTTATGTCCGACTCTTTGTGACCCCATGGACTGCAGCACACCAGCCCTCCCTGTCCATCACCAACTCCTTGGGAGTTTGTGGGAGCTTACCCAAACTCATGTCCATTGAGTCAGTGATGCCATTCAACCATCTCATCCTCTGTTGTCCCTTTGTCCTCATGCTTTCAATCTTTCTCAGCAGGGTCTTTTCAAATGAGTCAGTTCATCGCATCAGGTAGCTTCAGCGTCAGTTCAAGCTATACTTTTAGATAACTCAGTGGCTATCATAAACTAAATCCTGCTACACAGCTACCCACAGAAACAGGGTCCCTGGAGCACAATTGTGTATCTAAACCACATATATGAACTGTTTCAGCAGCCCCGATGCCAAAAGCTCAGCCTCAGTGCAGCAGCACCTGACTGAATCTTGGAAACAGAATTTGGGGTGAAGCAAAAAAAAAAAAAAAAGCTTTATAGCTTTGCCAGGTAAAAGGGGACAGAGTGGACTCCTGCTCCAAAATACTGTGAGTCCCAACCCCAGGAGATTTATATGAGGAGTTTTATAGAAACAGTTTAAGGGTGGGATTGCTGATAAGATTACAGTGTGTGTTCTAATCTGTTATTCAGTTGCTCAGTCCTATCCTACTCTTTGTGACCCCATGGACTACAGCATGCCTTCCCTGTTCTTTATCATCTCCTGGACCTTGCTCAAACTCATGTTCATTGAGTTGGTGATGCCATCCAACCATCTCATCCTCTGTCATCCCCTTCTCTTACCTTTAATCTTTCCCAGCATCAGGGGCTTTTCTAAAGAGTCGCTCTTCACATCAGGTGGCCAAAATATTGGAGCTTCAGCATCAGTCTTTCCAATGATTATTCAGGACTGATTTCCTTTAGGACTGACTAGTTTTATCTCCTTGTAGTTCAAGGGACTCTCAAGAGTCTTCTCCAACACCACAGTTCAAAAGCATCAGTTCTTCAGTGCTCAGCCTTCTTTATGTTCCAACTCTCACATCTATATATGACTACTGGAAAAAACATAGCTTTGACTAGATGGACCTTTGTTCGTCTCAGGTAATCTTCCTGATGAGCTTCACTGGTTCTTTAATGTAGCATCATGTGGTCAGGAAGTCTGGAGTGTTGCAGTCCCTGGGATCACAAAGAGTTGGACATGACTGAGCAACTGAACAAGAACAACACATGGTCTTTCTCTGGTATGAACAATGCTGACAGCTTAAAGAGCTCAAAGATATTATGTGTATTCCTTGAGACAAGACTACGATGCTGTTCCAAGGCTCCAGTATTGTTTTCTGACTCTCTGTCCCTTGTCTTTGCATCCCTTCCCTTCCCAGATTAGGAACTGTTTGAATCTGCCCTTTATTACTCAGGGAAGGTCATGGAGACTAGAGGTCTGTTCCCTACAAGAAACAGGGGACAGAAAGGCTTCTGTGCCCAGGAGCACCACAAGGTCCTGCTTGGTTTCACCCTGACCTGGAAAGTTAACCTCTCCTAAGCACTGAAGAGAAGTGGATCACAGATTCAAACAGTTTTATAAGACAATGAAACAGGATGACAGAATACTTAGTAACCAGACCCAAGTCACAGAGGCACAAAGCCTAATTCCAGGGACATCCACCTCTAGGGCTGAATAGATGGCTGTCACTGGAGCCTTAGGGCTTGCAACAGGGAAGATCTTAAATGTTCACACAGATTTCCAGTATGCATAAACATCCTACTCATAGACAGGTTATTGGAAATAAAGGGATATACTTACTGCAGAGAATAAGCAGGTGAAATATGGATTAAATATATTGAGTCTCCTACAAGTAGGGCAGCTTCTAGAAAAAGTGGCAATGATTCACTGTTCAGTTCAGTTCAGTTCAGTCACTCAGTTGTGTCCGACTCTTTGCGACCCCACGAATTGCAGCACGCCAGGTCTCCCTGTCCATCACCAACTCCCAGAGTTCACCCAGACTCATGTCCATCGTGTCAGTGATGCCATCCAGTCATCTCATCCTCTGTCATCCCGTTCTCCTCCTGCCCCCAATCCCTCCCAGCATCAGAGTCTTTTCCAATGAGTCAACTCTTCACATGAGGTGGCCAAAGTACTGGAGTTTCAGCTTTAGCATCAGTCCTTCCAAAGAAATCCCAGGGCTGATCTCCTTCAGAATGGACTGGTTGGATCTCCTTGCAGTCCAACGAACCCTTAAGAGTCTTCTCCAACACCACAGTTCAAAATCATCAATTCTTTGGCGCTCAGTCTTCTTCACAGTCCAACTCTCACATCCATACATGATCACAGGAAAAACCATAGCCTTGACTAGACGGACCTTTGTTGGCAAAGTAATGTCTCTGGTTTTCAATATGCTACCTAGGTTGGTCATAATTTTCCTTCCAAGGGGTAAGCGTCTTTTAATTTCATAGCTGCAATCACCATCTGCAGTGATTTTGGAGCCCCAGAAAAATAAAGTCTGACACTCTTTCCACTGTTTCCCCATCTATTTCCCATGAAGTGATGGGACCAGATGCCATGATCTTCGTTTTCTGAATATTGAGCTTTAAGCCAACTTTTTCACTCTCCACTTTCACTTTCATCAGGAGGCTTTTTAGTTCCTCTTCACTCTGCCATAAGAGTGGTGTCATCTGCCTATCTGAGGTTACTGATATTTCTCCCGGCAATCTTGATTCCAGCTTGTGCTTCTTCCAGTCCAGTGTTTCTCATGATGTACTCTGCATAGAAGTTAAATAAGCAGGGTGACAATATACAGCCTTGACATACTCCTTTTCCTACTTGGAACCAGCCTGTTGTTCCATGTCCAGTTCTAACTGATTCACTGTTGGGGTCAGCTTTATCTGTATCAGGCAATGTACAAGCCTATGAAATTCCCTAAAGGATCAATGGGACATAGACTCTCAATCTATAACTTCAAAATACTCTCCATTTCCTCTATTATAACCTTTCACCATTTGCATATGTAATATTTACCAATAACTTAAAAGTATTTCATAGTTCTTCTTTTCTTTTCTTTTGTTTTTTTAGGGGCAAGTACAGAGATTCCCCATATCCCCTTGCCCTCATACTCCATAGCCTCCCCACTCTCAACATCCCTACCAAAGAGACACATTTGCTACATCTGATGGATCTACATTGACACATCATAGTCACCCAAAGTCCATCACTTGTATTAAGGTTCATTCTTGGTGTTGTGTATTCTATGGATTTGGACTGTGAAATGGAATATCTCTGTCCATATGAATAAACAAGGATGTAACAGGCATCAACCTTCAAATGTGAATGAGGGCTCTCAAAAGGGAACACAATGCCTGAGATCCAGCAGATGCTGCCACCCCCCCCACAGTGACTGCTGAAGAGATGGGTGTTTAAGGGGAGAAGAGAGATGTGAGAAGAAAAAAAAGAAAAGGCACAGGATTTGGCTCCAGATAGCTGAGGTGCATATGAAAGGAATGAATTCAGTGAGCCCAGAGTCTTACATCTTCCCACACACAGAAGAATGCTAAATTCCTAAGCTTGATATCTGGTTTTCCTTACTTAACAATAATCTTTGATGTTCAGACTGCCTGCCACCTTTGTTGCAAACTTGTATATAGCCTGACTTCCCCTCCTGCCTCCTTAGAGCAGTTTTCTCAGAGTTACTAAGATGCTGTCTCCTGTGCTTGGAGTCCTTAATATTCCCACCAAATAAAATAGTTCTACTTTCAGGTTCTGACTAATTTTTTAGTTGACAGGGCAAATGTATAATGACATTTCAGTCATCATGGTATCATAGAGTGTCTTCATTGTCCTAAAAATTATCTCTGCTCCTCTTATTCATCCCTCACTCCCACCTCTACCCAATTCCACCCTCTGGCAACCACAGATCTTTTCACTGTCTCTATAATTTTGCCTTTTTAAAGAATGTCATATAGTTAGCATGATATAGTATGTAGCTCTTTTTAGACTGACTTTCACTTAGTAGTAATGAATTAAGTTTTCTTCATGTGGTTTCATGGCTTGGTAGCACATTTCTTTTAGCGCTAAATAATATTATATTGTCTGAACAGGATAGTTTAAAGGCCCTTCCAGGGCCCAAGATGGGCTCTTGTCTAACACTCTTGTCCAAGGAGACATATATGCTGACAAAGCAAGTGACTTTATTGGGAAAAGAGGCACCCAAGGGGAGAGTAAGAGAACCCAGGAGAACTTCTCTGCCACATGGCTCCCAGTCTTGGGGTGTATGGTGATGGAATTTATTTCACAGTTGTCTCTGACCAATTGTTCTGGCTCAGAGTCCTTCCTGGTGACACAGCCAAGATGGATTCCAGCAAGGAGGATTCTGGGAGGTTGGCAAGACATATGAACTAGAGTCTTCTCTTTTCTTTTCACCTTTCCTAATTCTTCCAGTTGGTGGTGGCTTGTTAGTTCCACACTTCTTACCAAGCCCTCCTTCTTAAATAACTAATGCAAGTGGTTACTATGGTGCCTGGCCAGGGCAGACAGTTTGGGTCTGTGTTTTCCCTAAGACATTCACCTACTGAAGGACACTTTGGTTGCTTCTACATTTCAGCATTTATGAATAAATTGCTATAGATGTTTTATAGATTAAAAAATTGTTTCTCTTCCTTCAAAATTAAAAATATAATCAAGAACTTACTTCCAATTTTCATCCAAACCAGGCTGAAAAGTCACCTACTCTCTACTTTGTGCTCTCCTCATAATTGCCTTAGTTGCATTATTGCTGATATTAGCATATTAATTTTCCCATCTTCTATCTCGTTATTTTAAAGGATGCAGGAAAATGTAAGAAAACACCCAAATGGATCTACAAAGAAGTGTCATTATGGTACAGAGATGGTTGTTCTATGGAAACTGAACAACTTGACTGTTAGAGATGGATGGCAATGCTTGATAGTTGTTGGGTGAAATCCTAAATTTGAAATAAGAAAAGTGGTTTGAGAGTAGTGGACTTATGATTGTAGCCCTACAGGACACACAGATGAGTGCTAGAAATAGCTTGCCTGGCTGCTTTGGTTAACAAGTAAAGACTTTTTTTGGTGGGGCCGCACCATAAGGCATGCAAAATCTTAGTTCCTCAACCAGGGATTGAAGTGCCGAGTCTTAACCAGTGGACCACCAGGGAAGTCCCAAGATTAATGAGTAAAGAGTTAATTGAATAGTTATAAACTGTTCAACATACACACTAGGTGGTAAAAGGGTTGGGAGGTCTTGGTCCAGAATTTGGTCTCAGTTTAGAGAGAGCGAGATCTCGGACAGGTTGCAAGCAAGCTATACAACATAGTTTGATTGTGAACTTTGCTAGATACAAGACCTGGAATTAAGTGTATCCATGCAGACCAGCTCGTTTGAAGAGGTGGCACCTCAGGCTGTCTGGCCAAAACTACCAGCTTTGGGCCAAAGGCCAGCTGTCCTTTCCCACATGTGTCTTATTTAAAGCTACCACTTTATCTCAGGTTCATAGAAAAACAAAATGAACTACACGACTAATATTATTAATAAACTTTGTAGTAGCCATATTAAAAAGTAAAAAGGAACAAGTGAAATTAATATTCAGAAGATATTTGAAAACCAATTTGTCCAAAATAATATCATTTCAACATGTAAAAAATGTAAAAGATCATTAATGAGACATAAAGATTTTATTATGTCTTTGAAATGCATTGTGTATTTTATACATACAGCACATCTCAGTGTGAAGCAGATGCATTTCAAGTCCTCAGAGTTCTCTTGTGGATAGTGCTATAATGTTGGACAACCCAGGATTTATAGTACTCAGTTCAGTTTATTCACTCAGTCGTGTCCGATTCTTTGTGACCCCATGAATCGCAGCACGCCAGGCCTCCCTGTCCATCACCAACTCCTGGAGTTCACCCAGACACACGTCCATCGAGTCAGTGATGGCATCCAGCCATCTCATCCTCTGTCGTCCCCTTCTCCTCCTGCCCCCAATCCCTCGCAGCATCATAGTACTAGTTAGGGTTTATATGGGTGCAATGGAGTGCATATATTTTTTAGTAATTAGTTTCTGGTAGGTGTCATAGTTTGGGTTCCCCAGTAGCTGACCCTGACAAAGATTTGACTGGAAGTAGTTTATTTTGGAAGTGATCCCAGGAAAACACTTGGAGGGAGTGGAGAAGTGAGACAGAGAAGGGAAGGAAGCCAATAAAGGTGTGTTAACAAGCAAGTTACTGCTCAGGCAACTAGACTCCTTCATGCTGGGTCACCCTGGGAGACAGAATTATTCCAACTGAAAGGCAAGGGCACTAGGGCATTTATCTACCAAGTCCCCATCCATCTCTGAAGTGAAGTAAAGTGAAAGTTGCTCAGTCGTGTCTGACACTTTGTGACCACAGAATTCTCTAAGCCTGAGTACTGGAATGGGTAGCCTTTCCCTTCTCCAGGGGATCTTCCCAACCCAGGGATCGAACCCAGCTCTGCCGCATTGTGGGCAGATTCTTTACCAGCTGAGCCACAAGGGGAGCCCAAGAACACTGGTGTGAGTAGCCTATCCCTTCTCCAGTGGATCTTCCCAACCCAGGAATCGAACCAGGGTCTCCTGCACTGCAGGAGGATTCTTTACCAACTGAGCTATCAGGGAAGCCCTCCATCCATCTCTGGCTGAGGTTGAATCTAGGGGTTTGACCTTCCTTGCATATGACCCCAATGTTCTTCCACAGCCAGGAAATGGTCCTTCAGCAGAGAGTTGCTGATAAGGAGTGAGCTGCTTTAATTCTGAAGGAGTGTCAGAAGACACAAGTTGGAAAATGACAGCTTCTGCTCCAGCAGGTCACACCATCCAAGAAGGGATGTTATTAGCCTCAGGAACCCTGGAGACTTGATTCTAATAAGAATCTCCTTTACACCACTCATCCTACTCACTTAGGTATCCCTTACTCCTGGATCAGTCTTGCCACACAGTGAAAAAAAGAAAGTGTAGTCACTCAGTTGTGTCCACCTCTTTGCAATCCCATGGACTGTAGCCCGTCAGGCTCCTCTGTTCATGGAATTGTCCAGGCAAGAATACTGGAGTGGGTTGCCATTTCCTTCTTCAGGGGATCTTTCCAACATAGGATTGCCACACAGTAGGTATTTAATAAATAGCTGTTGACTGGATGACTTTACCTGCTATATTCTTTCAGGCCTCTTCATGTAAATGGGGCATGTGGCTACCAGCAGTTACAGGCCATACCCTTATCAGTTCCTCATCAGGAAAGTGAGGTTTTTCCAGAAATAAATTAAAACAACAACAACAAAAAACCACCACCAAATCAACATTGTCAGGGAATAAAGTCAGTTGGCCTGGGCCATGAGGTTATCTCTGGGCCACGCCCTTTGGACACAGACTTGGCTAGATTTGAGTTTGGTGCCCACTCCTGAAGTTACAGAGGTGGATGTATTACTAAAAGGTGGGGTGACAAAGAAATTGTCACCATATTCAGAACGGTAGGTACTCACTGGAGAATGTTTAAATTGTGAATGCCATCCGTCTAAATGCCTTGGTACTGCTCTTATACCTACTGCAGATTTTACACTTGATGCTTTGACTTTTTGATAAGATCCTGAAGATCATTTAATAATTTATAGTTTGCACAGTCACAATTTGTGTCATGTGTCCCTGAGGTTTTTTTCATAATGAATCATCAAGTTCAACAAGATTGAATCTCCTTAGATGTTGTCTCATTATCCTCACCAGAGCCAATGGCTGGCTTCATTAACTCAGCATAATATTTTCGATGTTCATCCATGTTGCAGCATGCATCAGTATATCTACCATGCCAAATACGATTTCATTTTTTTCATGTAATACATTTCATTTATCTATTCATCAGCTGATGTACACTTGATGCGCCTTGCCCACAACACACTTTTTGGTTTTTATGAATATTGCTTATCTGACATTTATATCTAAGTTTTCTTGTCAACAGATGTTTTCATTTATCTTGCATTGATACCTAGGAGAACTGTTGAAATATATGGTAACTTTGCAGCTGTATCATTTTACATTACCACAAGCAATGAATGAGGATTCCAGTTTCTCTACATTCTCTTCAACACGTGTTATTGTCTTTTTAATTGTAGTACTGAACCATTTAAGATCAATAAACAAGTGTGGATAGAGGCCTTATGACATCTTCCCCATGTTTCTAAGTTCCATGCTTGGCCTAGTGGTCTTGCACCTAGCAGGCATTTGCTAAACATTTTTTAATGAATGAAAAAAAAAGAAACAAATCCCAAATCTTTTGTTTGTATGTTGCCTCAGTTTTAGGTTTTACAAAATGTGTTCACAATATCTGAGCCTCAGGATGACCCTTCAGGTCTTAGGAAGAGTGGGTATTTCCCATTTTAGACCTGAGAAGGTTGGGTAAAAAGTGAAGAAGCATCAAGATCACTGGTCCCCTGGCTTCATATCTAGCCTTCTTTATACAATTCAACACTGATTTTCAATATTTATTTCTTCTAAGCACCTATTGGTTAATGTTTGGAAAAGAACACTAAGAAGTTTCAAAAAAATCTTAGGCTAAAAAAAAAGTAAGATAGCAGAAACTGAAGGGAATGAATGTATCTGGCAGTTTAGAGATGGCTAGTTATAGTTCTAAGATAGCAGTAGGGACTGGAGAGCATAGTATGGGCCGTCTGAAAAGGGAATTCTCTAGATTTCCAACTTTAGCAAGCAATGTCTTTATCTTTGAAGTAGCTCTAGTAGCATTAGCCAGATTCATCAAGAAACAAAGGGGGAAAAATCAAATCAATAAAATTAGAAATGAAAATGGAGAGATCACAACAGACAACACAGAAATACAAAGGATCATAAGAGACTACTATCAGCAATTGTATGCCAATAAGTTGGACAACTTGGAAGAAATGGACAAATTCTTAGAAAAGTACAACTTTCCAAAAGTGAACAAGGAAGAAACAGAAAATCTTAACAGATCCATCACGTGTACAGAAATTGAAACTGTAATCAGAAATCTTCCAGCAAACAAAAGCCCAGGTCCAGACAGCTTCACAGCTGAATTCTACCAAAACTTTGGAGAAGAGCTAACACCTATCCTACTCAAACTTTTCCAGAAAATTGTAAAGGAAGGTAAACTTCCAAACTCATTCTATGAGGCCACCATCACCCTAATACCAAAATCTGATAAAGATGCTACAAAAAAAGAAAACTACAGGCCAATATCACTGATGAACATAGATGCAAAAATCCTTAACAAAATCCTAGCAATCAGAATCCAACAACACATTAAAAAGATCATACATCATGACCAAGTGGGCTTTATCCCAAATCAATCAATGTAATACACCACGTTAAAAAATTGAAAAATAAAAGCCATAAGATTATGTCAATAGATGCAGAGAAAGCCTTTGACAAAGTTCAACATCCACTTATGATAAAAACTCTCAAGAAAGCAGGAACAGAAGGAACATACCTTAACATAATAAAAGCTATATATGACAAACCCACAGCAAACATTATCCTCAATGATGAAAAATTGAAAGCATTTCCCCTAAAATCAGGAACAAGACAAGGGTGCCCACTTTCACCATTACTATTCAACATAGTCTGACAAGTTTTGGCCATAGCCATCAGAGCAGAAAAAGAAATAAAAAGAATCCAGATTGGAAAAGAAGAAGTAAAACTCTCACTGTTTGTTTGCAGATGACATGATCATCTACATAGAAAAATCCTAAAGACTCCACCAGAAAATTACTAGAGCTAATCAATGAATATAGTAAAGTAGCAGGATATAAAATCAAAACACAAAAATCCCTTGCATTCCTATACACTAATAATGAGAAAAGAGAAAGAGAAATTAAGGAAACGATTCCACTGCAACAAAAAGAATAAAATATTTAGGAATATATCTACCTAAAGAAACAAAAGACCTATATATGCTGCTGCTGCTGCTAAGCTGCTTCAGTCATGTCCGACTCTCTGCGACTCCACAGATGGCAGCCCACCAGGCTCCCACATCCCTGGGATTCTCCAGGCAGGAACACTGGAGTGGGTTGCAATTTCCTTCTCCAATGAATGAAAGTGAAGGCGCTCAGTCGTGTCCGACTCTTAGCGACCCCATGGACTGCAGCCTACCAGACTCCTCCATCCATAGGATTTTCCAGGCAAGAGTACTGGAGTGGGGTGGCATTGCCTTCTCCTATATATATAAAACTATAAAACACTGATGAAAGAAATCAAAGAGGGCACTAATAGATGGAGAAATATACTGTGTTCATGGATCGGAAGAATCAATATAGTGAAAATGAGTATACTACCCAAAGCAATCTATAGATTCAATGCAATCCCTATCAAGCTACCAATGGTATTTTTCACAGAGCTAGAACAAATAATTTCACAATTTGTATGGAAATACAAAAAACCTCGAATACCCAAAGCAATCTTGAGAAAGAAGAATGGAACTGGAGGAATCAACCTGCCTGACTTCAGGCTCTACTACAAAGCCACAGTTATCAAGACAGTATGGTACTGGCACAAAGACAGAAGTATAGAACAATGGAACAAAATAGAAAGCTCAGAGATAAATCCACACACCTATGGACACCTTATCTTTGACAAAGGAGGCAAGAATATACAATGGAGAAAAGACAATCTCTTTAACAAGTGGTGCTGGGAAAACTGGTCAACCACTTGTAAAAGAATGAACCTAGAACACTTTATAACACCATACACAAAAATAAACTCAAAATGGATTAAAGATCTAAACATAAGACCAGAAACTATAAAACTCCTAGAGGAGAACATAGGCAAAATACTCCCTGATATAAATCACAGCAGGATCCTCTATGATCCAACTCCCAGAATATTGAAAATAAAAGCAAAAACAAATGCGACCTAATTAAAATTAAAAGCTTCTGCACAACAAAGGAAACTATAAGCAAGGTGAAAAGACAGCCTTCAAAATGGGAAAAAAAATAATAGCAAATGAAGCAACTGACAAAGAATTAATCTCAAAAATATACAAACAACTCCTGCAGCTCAATTCCAGAAAAATAAACTACTCAATCAAAAAACTCAATCAAAGAACTAAACAGATATTTCTCCAAAGAAGACATACTGATGGCTAAGAAACACATGAAAAGATGCTCAACATCACTCATTATCAGAGAAATGCAAATCAAAACCACAATGAGGTACCATTTCACGCCAGTCAGAATGGCTGCTATCCAAAAGTCTACAAGCAATAAATGCTGGAAAGGGTGTGGAGAAAAGGGAACCCTCTTACACTGTTGGTGGGAATGCAAACTAGTACAGCCACTATGGAGAACAGAGTGGAGATTCCTTTAAAAACTGGAAATAGAACTGCCATACGACCCAGTAATCCCACTGCTTGGCATACACACTGATGTATGTGTGTATGCATATGTATGTATGTGAATACATACATTTTGTATTGAAGAATTGAAAGAGACACATGTACCCCAATGTTCATCGCAGCAATGTTTATAATAGCCAGGACATGGAAACAACCTAGATGTCCATCAGCAGACTAGTGGATAAGAAAGCTGTGGTACATATACACAATGGAGTATTACTCAGCTATTAAAAAGAATATATTTGAATCAGTTCTAATGAGGTGGATGAAACTGGAGGCTATTATACAGAGTGAAGTAAGCCAGAAAGAAAAACACCGATACAGTATACTAATGCATATATATGGAATTTAGAAAGATGGTAATAATAACCCTGTATGTGAGACAGCAAAAGAGACACAGATGTATAGAACAGTCTTTTCAAGTCTATGGGAAAGGGTGAGGGTGTGATGATTTGGGAGAATGTCATTGAAATATGTATAATATCATATGTGAAATGAATCACATGATATAGGATGCTCAGGACTGGTGCACTGGGATGACCCAGAGGGATGGTATGGAGAGGAAGGTGGGAGGGGGGTTCAGGATGGGGAACATGTGTACACCCGTGGCAGATTCATGTTGATATATGGAAAAACCAATATAATATTGTAAAGTGATTAGCCTCCAATTAAAATAAATAAATTTATATTTAAAAGAATAAAATAAAGGGCCAAAACTGTATGGAAGATCAAAGTGAAAGTCATTCAGTCATGTCCAGGACTGAAGTCTGACAGACTCCTCTGTCCATGGAATTCTCCAGGTAAGAATACTGGAGTGGGTAGCCATTTCCTTCTCCAGGGGAATCTTCCTGACCCAGGGATCAAACACAGGTCTCCTGCATCACAGGGAGATTCTTTACCATCTGTGTGCTGTGTACTTAGTTGCTCAGTCATGTCTGACTCTTTGCGACCCCATAGTCTGTAGTCCACCAGGCTCTTCTGTCCATGGGGATTCTCCAGGCAAGAATACTGGAGTGGGTTGCCATGCCCTTCTCCAGGAGATCTTCCCAACCCAGGGATCAAACTTGGGTCTCCCGCAATGCAGGTGGATTCTTTACTGTGTGAGTCACACCAGGGAAGCACCATCTGAGCCACCAGTAAAAGATCAAAGAGAACTGTTTATGAGGTGAGGGCTGGTTATGTAGGCTGTATATTGCATTATCTGAGAAAGAGCTAACACCAGAAAGGCAGGTAATTGAAAAATTACAATTTTCAGCTCTCCAGCACTTTTGCCTGGAAAATCCCATGGACGGAAGAGCCTGGTAGGCTGCAGTCCATGGGGTCACTAGAGTCGGACACGACTAAGCGACTTCACTTTCACTTTTCACTTTCCACTTTCATGCATTGGAGATGGAAATTGCAACCCACTCCAGTGTTCTTACCTGGAGAATCCCAGGGATAGGGAGCCTTGCTGGGCTGCCATCTATGGGGTCGCACAAAGTCAGACATGACTGAAGCGACTTAGCAGCAGCAGCAGCTAAGTATTGCAAATTGGCTTCCATTTTGCAATAGAAAGTTTCAAACATGCATGAAAAATAGAGAAAATTGTATAATAAACCCCTGCCATGCTCATCAATAGAAAATCATCAACATTTTGCCATTCTTATATGTTTGGCAAAACATGTTTATGTTTTTATTCAAGCATAAAAAAATGCTTGAATATACTAAGACTTTCTTTAAAATTGATTTCTCCTCCAGTGTTACTGAGGTATAATTGACAATCACAATTTAAAAAAAAATTTTTTTAATATAAACTTAAAGCTCAACATTCAGAAAACGAAGATCATGGCATCTGGTCCCATCACTTCATGGGAAATAGATGGGGAAACAATGGAAACAGTACCAGACTTTATTTTTCTGGGCTCCAAAATCACTGCAGATGTGACTGCAGCCATGAAATTAAAAGACGCTTACTCCTTGGAAGGAAAGTTATGACCAACCTAGATAGCATATTCAAAAGCAGAGACATTACTTTGCCAATAAAGGTCCATCTAGTCAAGGCTATGGTTTTTCCAGTGGTCATGTATGGATGTGAGAATTGAACTGTGAAGAAAGCTGAGCGATGAAGAATTGATGCTTTTGAACCGTGGTGTTGGAGAAGACTCTTAAGGGTTCGTTGGACTGCAAGGAGATCCAACCAGTCCATTCTGAAGGAGATCAGCCCTGGGATTTCTTTGGAAGGAATGATGCTGAAGCTGAAACTCCAGTACTTTGGCCACCTCATGCGAAGAGTTGACTCATTGGAAAAGACTCTGATGCTGGGAGGGATTGGGGGCAGGAGGAGAACGGGATGACAGAGGATGAGATGGCTGGATGGCATCACTGACTCAATGGACGTGAGTCTGAGTGAACTCCGGGACTTGGTGATGGACAGGGAGGCCTGGCATGCTGCGACTCATGGGGTCACAAAGAATTGGACACGACTGAGCAACTGAACTGAACTGAACTTATATAAATTTATTTAATTGGAGGCTGGACAATCACAAATTGTATATATTTAAGATGTACAACCTGATGACTTCATATACATTATCAAATATTCACCATAACCAAGCCAATCAACATAGCCATCACTTTACATCTTAATCATTTTTTCTTTTTTATGTCAAAAATATCCAAGACCTACTCTCTTAGAAAGTTCTAAGTACACAGTACAATATTGTCATCTGTAGCCACATAGCTATATACCAGTTCTACAGAGATTATTCCTCTTACATGACTGAAGCTAAAAGCCATTATTAATAACACTATTCTTAGCCAAAGTACATGGGGAATTACCAAATAATACCAAGATGATCTTGTTAGAAGCATGGCCAATTTTTATATTTCTTCGCTGAGGATGGAAGGAAAGAGAAGCTGATGGGCTGGTAAGATCGTTACACAAATAACTGAAGACTTATAAGTTGGAGTCCAAGATTTTATTCACTCAGTCCTACAGTTATCCAAACAGTGTGTTGTAAGTACTTTTCATGCACATTGTCAATCTGCCAGTAAGACAACCATATCGGACTTGAGTCCCAATCAGGATTCATCATTTACTGATTTGGACAAGTGCTATCTGTAAGCCACATCTTTTTTATCCATAAAAGAGATAATAATATCTTCTTGAATAGGACATTGTTAGAGTAAAAAATGAGGTAATATTCCTGGAAATGCATATAACCTTGCTTTCTGTAACATATATCACTGTTATGCTGCTAGACCCTGAGTTCATGATGAAAGAAATCATATCAGGCTCTCTCTCCCCATACTCCCCTTTCCCTGTCTAAGAGGGGAGCAAAAAACTCTCAGAGGTCCCCACATAGTCCAACATGTAAGATGAAAAAGGCCTGTCCCCAGTGACAGCATTGAGTCATTTTCCAAAATCATTTGAGCTTTTCTAATCTTCTGTTACTTTTCTTTAGGTCTCTGTAGCTCTACAAACAGAATCTGTGCTAAACTACGTTGCTGCCTGAGGTCAAATGCTTGGCCACAGGTTGTGTTGTTGAACCCAAGTTCCTGTGCCCAAGACAGTGTGGTGCCAAAGACACTGAAGTTTCAAGCAGAGAAAGGTTTATTGCAAAGGCCAAGCCAGGAGAAAAGGGACCCATGTTCAAAGACCCAAACACCCCAGTAAATTTCAGGGGAGAGTTTTTTAAAGGCAAGGTGAGGGAGAGTCCAGGGTACTAAGTTGAGAATTCTGATTTATTTGGCAGACTCGCTGAGGATTTAAGCCCAGGAGACAGCCTCTCTATAGCTCTGAGGGGCTACTCTGAAGAGGGAAGATCCAGGACAAAAAGGATTTTTTGCAAAAACTGGTAGTCAGAATATCAAAAGAAAATCAGACAGGACTTCCCTGGTGGTACAGTGGATAGGAATCCACCTTCCAATGCAGGGGACATGGGTTCAATATCTGGTCTGGGAAGATTCCACATGCTGCACCACAACTAAGCCCATGAACCACAACTAACGAGTCCCTGTTTCACAGCTACTGAAGCCTGTGAGCTCTAGAGCTGATGCTCTGTAACAAGAGAAGCTGCCACAATGAGAAGCCTTCAAGCCGCAGCAGAGAGTAGCCACACCTCCACCCTCACCCACCCACCACTGCTCATTACAATTAGACAAAGCCCATGCAAAGCAAAGAAGACCCAGTGCAGGCAAATACAAAACAAAAACTTAACCATAAAGAAGATATTCAAAAATAATAAAGAAAACCAAACATCTCAAGTTAATGAATTTAGTGCTTTTCTAAACATGGGAAGATGCAAGATCCTGGGCTTAATGAAATCATTCCTTTGATATACATCTTAACTATTAGGGATAGTATCAATATCCTGTTTTCCTCCATGCTGAAGCCCCTCAAGGTGCACATTTGGGGTTGGCTGCAGTGGCTGATACCTGGATGACCTCAACATCATTTGTTTACTGATATGGTCAGGTACCATTCTTCACCCACAGTACAGTAATCAGCTCATACACTATTCCCCGGTTGATGGTGAGATAACAGGATACTGTCATGGGGCTTGACATCATCAGTCCTTAGGCTTCAACTGGTCTGGGACCTGTTTGCTCATAGTCATCATGCAGTTACCCTCCTCCATCTGATAAGTGGTTTTAGTATCTGCTTCCCAGGTGGTGCTAGTGGTAAAGAATTCGCCTGCCAGTGTAGGAGATACAGGAGACCCAGGTTTGATCCCTGAATTGGGAAGATCTCCTGGAGGAGGAAATGGCAACCCACTCCAGTATTCTGGACTGGATAATCCCATAATCAGAAGAGCCTGGGGGGCTACAGTCCATGGGGTAGGAAGAGCCAGATGGCACTAAATACACACACAACAACACAAGAATATGCGCCAGATACTGTTATTTGTGCCCTTCTGGGAGGAACTAAATATTCTATGACTGATATATGGCTGATCTATTATTTAAATTTTGTCACTATACTTCATAATCTTTCAATCACCAGCCTTCTGTGACTCAGGGGAGGCCTGGGAGATTCAAGTTTTTCTACAAACAAGAGGCATGGGGAGTGGGGTGGTCTGTCTCGAGAAGTTCCTATAGGATTGCTGTGCTGTGCTTAGTCAGTCCTGTCTGACTTTTTGTGACGTCATGGACTATAGCCAGACAGGCTCCTCTGTCCATGGGGATTCTACAAGCAAAAATACTGGAGTGGGTTGCCAGGTCCTTCTCCAGGGGATCTTCCCAACCCAGGGATCAAACCCAGTTCTCCCACATTGCAGGCGGATTCTTCACCGTCTGAGTCACCAGGGAAGCCCCGAGAAGTTCCTATAGGTTTAGGCTTCTTTAAAATTGGTGAATCTACCACAACACCCTGTTTGGTCCAGATAAGGGCAGAATGCCCAGAAGGCAGGTTAGTATTGCTCTCTGCCAGCTTTCTCCAGATCTCCCCTGCAGCCCAGTGAGCATTACTGAGCAGCAAAGACTAACACCGCCCCCACCCTCAGCCCCGCACCCCTCACCCCCACTCTCCACCTTCTGGGTGACTGCCAGGGCTCAGTGCAGGGACTTACTACAGTTCGCAGCCGGGTACTCAGGGGCCGCGGGGTACCGCGTTTGCCCTTGTCTTTCTACCCGCCTCCTTAAACTTCCCCAGGACTTTGTAACTAACTTCGTACCTGCTTGTGGCTCCCAGCAGAGTCCGCCTGGTAACCCCGAGTCCCGCCATCGCCGTACCCGGGGCCGAGCTCCTTGCTCCAGGTGCAGCGGCGCGTAGAGGGCGCCCTCGGGTGACTCGGAAGGCGGCTCCGAGGCGGGCTGCCTGCGCTTTCCTCTCCAAAGCAGGGGGTTGTCTACTCACGCGGAGCGGACCGGCGCCGTGGCAGGGGCTCTCCTGGCAGGCAGTGCGAACATGGCCGCGCATGGCCGCGCATGGCCGCGTGGCAGGCAGCATTCTCCCCGGGGCCTCCTGGAGCAGTGCGAACCCTGGCCGCGCCGCTCAGGCCGTCAATGCTGCGCGCGTCCGCGGAGGTGAAGGCCAAGCCGCTGCGGGCGCTGATGAGCGCCTGGCCCGCGCCTGCTGCCCTCAGCGCCTTTCGCACATGGTTGGCCTAGGGTGGGGTAGGAGCGCTTTCCATTGGCGCTGGACTTTTTGCATGGCTTAGTGCCGCCCCAGGCAGGCTGTGTGGTCCCAGCTGGCGCCCTGGTACACTGTGGAAGGGAGAACCGGGCCGAGAATGGAGAACTGGGGCCCTGGTGGCCGGGGGTACAGGGTCTTCTTGCCTTGTTGGTCGTCGCCCCTTCAGCCTCCAGCAAGCAAGAGCAGCAGTAGCAGGAGGCAAGGAGACTGCCTAGGGGGGCTCACCGCCCAGCGGGAGAACAGACTGGACCTCCCACACTCCACTTTTAGCTGACTTCCCCTTTGTAGGTGTTAAGTTCCTTCAGTCAGCTCGCCAGGCTCCTCTGTTCATGAAATTCTCCAGGCCAAGAATGTTGGAGTGCCCTCCTCTAGGGGATGTTCCCAACTCAGGGATTGAACCGGCGTCCGTTATGTCTCCTGCACTGGCACCAAGGTCTTTACCACTAGCGCCGTCACAATCCCTTTTACCAGTCAGGAATTCTAACTTCTTAAATTCTATCTAATTAGTACCCTGGACTACGGCCATCTTCTAAGAATGTCATCTTTTCCTATATTCCTTAAGGAACAGCTGGGTTCCAACTCCACCAGGCTCGCTCTGTCTCTGTCTCTATGAGCATCTCTCCCTCCCTCTCTCCCTGTGTGTTTTTCACCTTAGGGAACCTAGTTGTGGCAAATTTCATGTGGGTAAAAAAATATTGTTTATTATTTAGTGAATGGGGACACTATTCTTCAGCACATTTTGCTTCTCCTTGGGACACACAGACAGGACTGCAGTATGGATTTGACCAGCCTTTTTCCCTGTTGCAATTATTTCTACTTCCACCTTTTGAGGACCATTCCGGGTATGAGTATCCAGAAGCTATGGGTTCTTTTTAAATTGGAGAGTAATTGCTTTGCAATGTCCTGTTGGTTTCTGCCCTACAATGCAAATATATATAGTCTCTCTCTTGAGCCTGTCTGCCATCCCACCCTTCTAGGTCACCACAGAGCACCTGGCTGGGCTCCCTGTGTTATACAGAAGATTCCCACTAGTTATCTATTTTACATATGGTAAATGTGTACCGCTCAGACAGTAAAGAATGTCTTCAACGCAGGAGACCCAGGTTCAATCCCCAGGTAGGGAAGATCCCCGGGAGGAGGAAATGGCAACCCACTCTAAAATTCTTGCCTGGAGAATTCCATGGACAGAGGAGCCTGGCAGACTACAGTCAATGGGGTTGCAAAGAGTTGGACACGACTGAGCAACTAATACACCCACACGCATACACCCAGTGTGTATATATCAATGCTCCTTTCTCAACTTGCCCTACCCTCTCCTTCCCAGCTGTGTCCACAAGTCCACTCTCTACATCTGTATTTCCATTCCTGCCCTGCAAATAGGTTCATCAGTACTATTTTTCTAGATTCCATATTGCTTTAATATATGGTGTTTGCTTTTCTCTGACTTTCTTCACTCTGTAAAACAGGCTCTACATCCACCTCACTACAATGGACTCAAATTCATTCCTTTTTATGACTGAGTAGTATTCCATTCCATGTATGTACCATGTCTTCTTTATCCATTCATCTGTCAGTGGACATCTAGGTTGCTTCCATGCCCTGGCCACTGTAAATAGTGCTGCAATGAACATTGGGACACATGTGTCTTTTTTAATTGTGGCTTTCTCAGGGTACATGCCCAGCAGCAGGGTTGCTGGATCATATGGTAGTTTTAGTCTTAGTTTGTTAAGGAATCACCATTCTGTTCTCCACAGTGGTAGTATCAATTTACATTCCCACCAAAAGTGCAGTTTTTGTTGTTGTTCAGTCACTCAGTCATGTCCAACACTTTGCAACTCTATGGGCTGCAGCGTGCCGGGCTTCCCTGTCCTTCCCTATCTCCCGGAGTTTGCTCAAACTGATGTCCACTCAGTCAGTGAAACCATCCAACTATCTCTTTCTCTTTCACTCCCTTCTTCTCCTACCCTCAATCTTTCTCACCATCAGGGTCTTTTCCAATGAGTCAGCTCTTTGCATTATGTGGCCAAAGTATTGGAGCTTCAGCTTCAGCATCAGTCCTTCCAATAAATATTCAGGGTTGATTTCCTTTAGAGTTGACTGGTTTGATCTCCATGCAGTCTAAGGGACTCTCAAGAGTCTTCTCCAGCACCACAGTTTGAAAGCATCAATTCTTCAGTGCTCAGCCTTCTTTATGGTCCAACTCTCACATCTATACATGACTACTGGAAAAACCATAGCTTTGACTACATAGACCTTTGTCGGAAAAGTGATGTCTCTGCTTTTAAATATGCTGACTAGGTTTGTCAGGTTTTCTTCCAGGAAGCAAGTATCTTTTAATTTCATGGCTGTAGTCACCATCTGCAGTGATTTTGGAGCCCAAGAAAATAAAATCTGCCACTGTTTCTACTTTTTCCCCATCTGTTCGCCATGAAGTGATGGGACCAGATGCCATGATCTAATTTTTTTGAATGTTGAGTTCTAAGCCAGATTTTTCACTCTCCTCTTTCACCTTCATCAAGAGGCTCTTTAGTTCTTGTTGGATTTCTGCAAAATTAGGGTGGATTCATCTGCATATCTGAGGTTACTGATATTTCTCCTTTCAAACTTGATTCCAGAGCTCATACTAATGAGTATTCTCTGGGACCATCAGTGTCCTTGCCCCCACAGTGAGTGGTTTTCCCCTCTGCTTTATCCTGTTTCTTCCTGTTGATTTCACAAGCCTTGATCCCAAGGCCATCCCTAATAACCATACCAACACTAAACTCCATCTGGGTCTGTATTCCAGAGAACCAACCTGCAACATGTATCAAAACACATTCCAGTGTTTGGGGAAGATTTTTATTTGAAAATTGATGTTATACACATAATTAAAACATTTCCAAATCCCCAAACAGAATACAAAATTGTAGAAACAATTAGTTAACAAAATTTAAAGTTATAATTTATAAGGCCCAGTTCAAAATGGAAAGAGCAAGGTCCTTCTTTTAAAAATTATTTCAAGGTGGTGACAATAGGACATTAAACCACATATGATTTAGTGTAATAAAAGAGAGGCAGTTAGGGTATTACATAAATATGTTTTACCAAGGATAAAAATTGATCTTAAGGTGGCTTTCCAAAGAGGTGAAAACTGGATTGACACTATAGAATAAGGATATCTCCCTTACATAGACCTTCTCTGTTTTTTAGACTGCAGGATATTGAGGATAATCACTTAGTCATTTTGACTTAAACATTTAGTCACTGAGAGTTCTGTCATAGTACATCCTAATCATCTACCTCTGGAGCAGTGACACATACTGTGGTGGACATGGAGATGTGCTGTCCAGACCTCCCTTCAAGGACTTGTTGCTCCAGCTTCTGGAAATGATACTAGTGGACAACTGTAAGCCACCAGTCCTTCTAGGGGCAACCTAACTGCAATGACCTATCAAAGTGCAGGTGTAAAGGTCTGGCCACTGGATGTGTCAGGACAACCTTGAAGGGCCACCTTCATCTAGAGCCCTTGTGGGGTCAGCTAAGATCACATCTGGCCAGTGATCCAGCTTGAATTATCCCTCTGCTTTATTCTGTCCCTTACTCTTGATTATGCAAGTCTCGATCCCAAGGCCATCCCTAATAATCATCCCAACACTAAACTCCATCTGAGTCTGTATTTCAGAGGACCAACCTGCAACATGTATCAAAATGCATTCCAGTGTTTGGGGAGGAATGTTATTTGAAAATTACTGTTATACACATAATTTCAACATTTCTAAATCCCCAAATAGAATACAAAATTGTAGAAATAGGCTTATGTGTGTGAATGTGGTCACCTATAATTTAAATTCCACAATCTTCTCTGACTAAAATGAAATATTAAAATTCTTATATTGAAACATATGAAACTATAATTTTTATAGGTTAAAAAATAAAAGGTTGACTGTTAGTTTCATATGTTTCGATCTAATAGAAAAAGCCATTAACACTTGGAGTCTAGAGAATATTAGTTATGAATAACTCATGGTAAAAGACATAATTAATAAATAAAATTAGAGACTAGAAAATAAATAATACTATGGATTTTGATCAATACTATGTACCAAAAGTTGTAGGCTGCAGCTAAAGTGTGTCTTTAGGGAAAAAAGTAGGTTTCATATACTTAATCTTTAACTTATATAAGGAAAAAAATAAATGTGTAATTTAAGGATTTAGGAGGACTTTCCTGGTGGTCCAGGGATGAAAACTCTATGTTTCCAATGCAGAATGTGCAGGTTTGATTCCTGGTCTGGGAAATAAGATTCCAATGCAATGTGGTACAGTAAAAAAAAAAAAAAAAAATTAGAGAAAATATATCTCAAAATACATTAAAAAAATCGAAGGAAAGAAATATGATGAACTAAAAACCAAAAATACAGAAGGATAAATCAAGCAAAAAGAAATGATCCTTTGAAAATTAATAGGAAAAAGTCATGAAAGGTTATTCAAGAAAAAAAATGGAGATAGCTCTAAGAAAATTAAAAAGGAAAAGAAACCCGACAATTATAGATGCTGTAGGGATTGAATATTGAAGATACTGTGAATGACTTTATGCCAATCATGCTTAAAACTCATAGGAAAACCATCAGTTCCTAGAGAAATAAAATTTACCAAAAATGATTATTCAAATAACTGAATACTACTAAAATAATTACCAAAAATGAACTCAATGGTGATAGTTTCACAACATTCTGAATGTGGTTAATGCACAGAAAGGTATTTTTATTTTTTAAAGTGGTTATAATGTTAAATTTTATGTTATATATATATTACAATTAAAAAATGTGAAAAACAACTTCAGTCTAGAAGATAATTGCAAATCACATGTCTGTCTTTCATTATCAAATCCCCTAGAAGGGCTCCTATTTTGAGAAAGCATATTTTTTCCCTCTTATATAGTTAAATACTGTTCTTCTGTATTTTAACCATATATTGCTTTTTTTTGGGTGGGGGGGAACCTCTCTCTCCTATGGTATCACTTAAAGTATATTTTTTAGTTTTCCAATTAGTTTTCTCTGTAGTATTTTAACAGAGATCTTTAGGTGGAATAATGGATCTTACTTATGTTAAAGGAAGTGATGAGACAGAATGGCAACTTCACAGTCTACAAGTAAATAGAATCCCTGATATAACTGGAAAGTACAATGAAATTTGGGGGGCAGTAAAAATCTGTGATGACTTTATCTTTAAGCTTAGAAAATGAGTTTTGGCTCTGGAATCTCTTGAGGCAAAAAACTTGGTAGATAGCTTTTATTGGTGGCCTGTACCTCTGATTTGCATAAGAAAAAAAAACGATATAACATATAAATACAAATAATTTGTAAGAGCTTGAAATCATTGGGTAAGGATGGAGAAAAAATCAAAATAAACTTTCAGTTCAGTTACTTAGTTGTGTCAGACTCTTTGCATCCCCATGGACTGCAGCACACCATGGACTGCAAACTATCATATAGGTGTAACTATTTGTTGAGGCTGTAGGAAAATATAACATAGTTTACGCAGTGCAAAAACTATTGGAAAAACACCTTTTGGAATAGATGACATCATGGCAGAATCACGGTGCTGACTCAGCTGTCCATTAGAAGTATTCATAACAACATATGCCGGGAGCCATAACAGGAGTCCCTACCCATAACAAGGTTATGTGGGAGAGTTCTGGTGGGCAAGGCGAGCCAGAACTCGAGGGGTGCCCCTCTGGGCCTGCCTGAGTGTCTACCCCAAAACCAGAGTCTGCCTGCTTTACTGCTTTGTGCTCTCACCTACACCTCTGACTTAATGGGGGGCTGTCCCCCACCACCATCTCCCTCTCTGAAAAAGAGTTAACTTACAGCTCCAGTTAATAAAGTTCCTGGGCGTGACAAGAGTGTTTTAGTTCACAAACCCCTCAGATGGCTCTCTAACTTGCCTGACAGGTTTACCTGGACTCCTATAGCTATGCATATGATTGTTTAGAGTCTCCCAGCCAGCGAGAGGCACGGGAAGCTTAAGATATTCAAATAGTATAGAGTCTCTCGGAGAGTTAGAAATTGTCAGAATAGAACTAGTAGAAGATTTCATTGTTGAGCCAGTGCTTGCTGCCAAGTTTCCACATCCCCTGTATTGTATCCTTGGAAGTGTATTAATTAATATAGTTGGTATGTAGGAAAAATAAGTAGTGGCCTTGGTGTTAACAACTTTAGACCCTTAAGGTAATAAATTCTTTCCTTTGTTGTAAACCCATTGCACCTCTACCCTGTAGGAATGCAACTTTATCTAACACCTTCAGAGGATGGCGCCAAACTTTAAAATAATTACTCTTAGAGAAAATAAGTCTTATGGTTGACAAACCTTTATCAGAGTCATAAAATGTTAACAGGCCTTCTGGCCAGAAGATGATGTAAATCACTTAAACCATTTGTATACGATAAATTTACAGAAAAGAGAGCTTGGTCTCAATAAGGATCAAAGACTGCTGGCTTTGCATGATTTCACACCCCCTATAATCCTCTGTGTGCAACTTAGGGTATAAAAGCCCCTGTTGAAAATAAAGCTATGGGCCTTGCTCACCGACGCTTGGTCTCCCCGTGTCGTTCTTTCTTGTTTCCTTTTCCTCCTTTTCTCTTCTGTTCTTCCTTCATGCCAAAATAATTGGAGCACAGGGGTCCTCTGCAACCACTTATTTGCCTGGGCTTCTAAGACCCACTCAAGAATGTGCCTAAGGTGGGGCACCTTCTGCTATTCGAGAGGGCGCCTGTGGCCTCCGTGGTCAGAGCAAGTTTGGTGTCACGAACTTTATTGATTTCCTGCGTAAACCAGTTATTATAGAGCATCTAATAAATCTCTGCTTTGCTATTCTAAATCACTGATGCCGTCATCTTGAGGGAATCCCTGGATCCAACTGGGGCTGGACCCCGGCAAACATGTTCATTATTAGTAATTTCCTTTCGATGTATATCTGAGGGGGCAAAATAAAGCAATATATTTAAAGTTTGAAAGTCCCCCTCCCTAAGGCAATGAATTTCTATGTCCACATATTCATGTGAAGCAAACACATCACTAGTGGAGGCGCAATTGGAAAATCCAGGGATGTATTTATTCTGTAGAGGAAGTAGCCCCATTAGAACCCTTACTGGGGCTAGGCTTAATGCCAAACAACCTACAGATGCTCTTTAGTTCTCACCATTCTGACTCACATAATTTATCATTACATTAAACTAAGTGAAATAATTCTACAGACTCAAAATCTGGAGAAAGTTAAAAACAGGGTGACAAAGCAGCTGGAAAATCCTGCATCTGAACAAGGATTGAGCAAAATGAGCACAATAGATTTGGATGTTAATATTAGGTTCTAATTCCTATGTTTTATACACTCTGACTGACAAGCATCAAAACACTTGTGTATATGTATGAAATATCCTGATGTTTAATTTGTGCAGCAAAGCAGTTATAGTTAACTTGTTGCAGCCCTATTTCTATAGGGCTGGTAGAAATGTGATCTGTGGATAGTGAGTCCCAAGAATGAAAAGAGAATCAAAAGCTTTAACAATGACTCAACCAAGTGACTTTTCTAAAATGTAGGATGATACCCAATAATAGGACAGCTGTTTGCCAGGTCTTTGAGTTCTTGAATTCTACCAATTTCTAACTGAACTGGAAGAGACACACTTTTTCTGATAAATGTATAATCATAACATAAAGGAATGGACAAGGAAATGGCAACCCACTCCAATGCTCTTGCCTGGAAAATCCCATGTATGGAGGAGCCTGGTTGGCTGCAGTCCATGGGGTTGCTAAAAGTCAGACACGACTGAGTGACTTCACTCTCACTTTTCACTTTCCTGCATTGGAGAAGGAAATGGCAACCCACTCCAGTGTTCTTGCCTGGAGAATCCTATGGACGGAGAAGCCTGGTAGGCTGCAGTCCATGGGGTCGCACAGAGTTGGACACGACTGAAGCGACTTAGCAGCAGCAGCAGCAACATAAAAGAAATGAAATTCTGTCAAGTTTCTCTTTCCACAATCACTCGTTTTTAGGCATTGTACCATATCTCAGTTCCTTGATAGATGCATAGAACAAAATGAAATAATGTCAAGACTTGTGAGCTCTTATCTCAAAATGTGTTATGTTGAAAAAGGACTTATTTCCTCAAGAAGAATGTGAAAAGATTTGTTTGAGTCTTTAAAATAGAATTTATACCATCTATCTGAGACTGACTCATGTCACAAACTGTGTCACTTATATAATTCCAGATTACTTTATAAAATGGCTTCATGGCCTGAAATACTTGAAACTGAACACTGAAAATGAGGTTTCCGTGTATAAAATCTTTGATTTGACCTTCCTCTTTCTCATCTTTTGCCATGTTGTAGATCACACTCTCGGAGAAGGCAATGGCAACCCACTCCGGTACTTTTGCCTGGAAAATCCCATGGACGGAGGAGCCTGGTAGGGTACAGTCCATGGGGTCACTAAGAGCCAGACACAACTGAGTGACTTCACTTTCACTTTTCACTTTCATGCATTAGAGAAGGAAATGCAACCCACTCCAGTGTTCTTGCCTGGAGAATCCCAAGGACAGGGGAGCCTGGTGGGCTGCCATCTATGGGGTCACACAGAGTTGGATATGACTGAAGCAACTTAGCAGCAGCAGAAGCAGCAGCAGCAGCAGATCATACTCTGGATGACAGCAGAAATAAGAAAAAGCATCTTTTCACAGGGCAGGTGATGAAGGGAGTTGAGATGTCTGAACACTTGTTAGCAGAGTCCTTGTGGATGGGCTGTGCTTGGGATAGAGAAGCCCAGTCTCACCTTTCTCTCCTGGGACCACTGCAGACCCTGGAAAAATCACTTAAGTTCTCTCTGCCCTGGCTGCCTCATTTGTGAAGTGAGACAATGGCCTACCTCATAGGAACTAAGGGATGGCTACAAACTGCAGGTTGAAAACGCTGAGCTAAGTTTGGGTGTGATAATGATGCTGTTCAGAGATGTGTCCCCTTAGTCCATGGAAAGTAGCAGCATCAGCCAGCTTAAGCAAGGAAAACAAAACACCTGGGAGCCCCTCTTGTGAATCTTTTGATTTTATCTTTATAGAAGTTCAGAGTCAAAGATAGTTAAAAGATTACTAACACCTTTTAACTTGTCCCTTTGAAAAGTTACTTAGCTTCCTCTGCCTCAGTTTCTCCACCTGAGGGATAATACTGCCAGTTTTGTCTTAAAACTCAACATTCAGAAAACTAAGATCATGGCATCCAATCCCATAAGTTCATGGCAAATAGATGGAGAAACAATGAAAACAGTGACAGACTTTATTTTCTTCTATTTTCACCACTGCAGATGGTGACTATAGTCATGAAATTAAAAGACACTTGTTCCTTGGAAGAAAAGCTATGACTAACCTAGACAGCATATTAAAAAACAGAGACATTACTTTGCCGACAAAGGTCTATCTAGTCAAAGCTATGGTTTTTCCAGTAGTCATGTATGGATGTGAGAGGTGGACCATAAAAAAAGCTGAGAAAGCCAAAAAATTGATGCTTTTGAACTGTGGTGTTGGAGAAAACTCTTGAGAGTCCCTTGGACTGCAAGGAGATTAAACCAGTCCATCCCAAAGGAAATCAGTTCTGAACATTCATTGAAAGGGCTGATCCTGAAGCTGAAGCTCCAATACTTTGGCCACCTGATGTAAAGAACTGACTCATTGGAAAAGACCCTGATGCTGGGGAAAATTGAAGGCAGGAGGAGAAGGGGACGATAAAGGATGAGATGTTTGGATGAGCAGTTGGCGATGGATAGGGAAGCCTAGCATACTACAGTCCATGGGGTCATGAAGAGTCAGACACAACTGAGTAACTGAACTGAACTGAACTGAACTGACAGCTCAGAGTGGTTGTGAAGATTAAAAGACACAATGCCAAAAAAGTTCAAAATCAGGGCAAGGAGTATATAAGACCAGTGAGTATTTGTTTTCTTATCCCTCTTCCTCTCCTTCTTTTGGGTTTGTTTCATTATAGTTCCTCCAATGTAGGTTGAAATTAAGTTTAGTATTTAAACTCCAGCTTCTAAAGAAAGTCATCATCATGGAATTAGATATAACTGAAAGCAACAGAGCAATAAAAGGTGACCTATATGTATAAAGTTCAGCAATCAATGATTCAGTATATGCAGAATTCTGGCTACACTCTGTACATTCTCACTAAATTGCACGACAGAGTATGACATGATTAAAGCGACTTAGCAGCAGCAGCAGCAGCAGTTCAATCCCCGAAACTCTCAAACTCTTCATCTTCAAAGTAGGTATAACTTTGATACTGTTGTCTGCCAGTATGTATACAAAGTTAGAGTTCTGGAAAGTTAGAGAGGATTTTGCTTTCAACTTAATGGAATAATGGATTTTCTCTCCCCTTATTCTCTCAAAAAGCATCCCTAAAACCCAGCGTACTGAGAGATTAAAAATTAGCCTCATCTTTGTTGAAATAAGAAGTCATTTGAAACCCCAAATGACAAAATATCTGGACAGACTGCTCTCAGCAACTGGATACAATGGGTGTGGTAAGAAAGAGAGATGTTTTTATGGAGCCAGATTCCAGCAGTCATGGGAGAGCACAGTTTTCCAACTAACTGTCAAATTCTAAGGTGTGTCAGGGAGGAATTATCATCTGTGCCTAAAGAAGGTACATTGGTGGGGTCCTAGAGAAGCAAGATTCTGACATTCAGTCAGCATTGATTGTCCATCTCTGCAGGTTAGGGAGGAGTACAGGCTAAGTGAATATTTCTCCTTCACTTATACATCAACACATACACACGTAATCTCTCTCTCTCCCTCTCTGTCTGGGTCATAAGGAACATCTTTTTTAAGCAGAGAGAATTTCCATTAGCCTGAAATAATGCCTTAGCCAGAACTATCCAGCAAATATGTATGCATACGCATGTGTGTGTGTGTGTCGCTCAGTCATGTCCAACTCTTTGTGACTCCACGGACTGTAGCCCACCAGGCTCCTCTGTCCATGGAGTTCTCCAGGCAAGAAACTGGAGTAGGTAATCCCACAAATAAATGGCCCAAAAAACACTCAAGTCAAACGTGAATGGTAGGAATCACAATGATTTAAAAAATAGCAAAGGATCTATAAAATACACAGGTGGAAATGAGGAAAAGGAACAAGATAAGCATATGATGGATGAAAAAATGTTCCTTGAGCAAATTAAAATTATGAAAAAATATAACATTACATTCAAAGAAAATTTAGTAGAACAAAAAACCCATGGACAACAGACATCTGGGAGCACAGGGAAACATGGCATAGCAACAGATGATGAAACAAGAGTTGAAAGAGCACAAAAATGAACTGGAAGAGGAAAATTAAAGCAACAAAAAATCGATCTTTTTGAAGGCAGCACAAAGAAGATTAGCCATTGCTGAGAAAAACATATAAGACATGGGGGACAGGATTAAGAAAGCAAGGCAAATAATTTTAGTTTTGAACCAGTTTGGATTTAAAGCTGGGAATATTAAATGAATGAAAGTCACTTAAAAGTAATAGAAAATAGAATTTATATTGAAAACCCAAGTCATATATCTATGGACTGAAAAATTGGATCATCAAAAATACCAAAACAAAATGACAAGAACTATAAAGTGAAACTTGGCACAATATAAGACCAGGTCACCTCTCTAAATCCAGACCACATCAAATAATGTGGTCCAAAATAAATAATGATAGAGAAAACCTAAATAATGACATTAATAAACTGATCTAACTAAAAATTAAACTCTAAGTAAGTTCATTTGTTTCACTTCTTTTTAGATTCCACATATAAGGGATGGATCCACTGGAGAAGGGATAGGCTACCCACTCCAATATTCTTGGGCTTCCCTTGTGGCTCAGCTGGTAAAGAATCTTCCTGTAATGCAGAAGACCTGGGTTCGATCCCTGGGTTGGGAAGATCCCCTGGAGAAGGGAAAGGCTACCCACTCCAGTATTCTGGCCTGGAGAATTCCATGGACTCTATAGTCCATGGGGTCACAAAGAGTTGGACACAACTGAGCAACTTTCACTTTTCATACGATATTCCTCCAAAATGAACTTATAAGACAGAAATGGACTCACAGACTTAGAGAACAAACTTATGGCTGCCAGGTGAAGGATGGAGGAAGGGGTAGTTAGGGAGTTTGGGATGAATTTGTACACACCGCTGTATTTAAAATGGATAACTAACAAGGACCGACTGTATAGCACATGGAATTCTGCTCAGTGCATTTTGGCAGCCTGGATGGGAGGGGAGTTTGAGGGAGAATGGATACAGGTATACGAGTGGTTGAGTTTATTTACTGTTCACCTGAAACTATCACATATTTTTACTTGGCTTTACCCTAAAACAAAATTTAAACTTTTTAAAAATTAAACTCTCTGCCTTAAATAGTAGTCCATCTTTTTAAATGCCCAAACAACTTTCACAAAAATTACCTATGTATTAGCACACAAAAAAGTATTAATAAATAGTATTTCTGAGTGTAAATAGTATAGACAACTCTTTTGGATCACAAGTCAACACTGATGAGTAAAATAGAAAATGTAAAATGCAATCTTCTATCCCCAGGAAGTCTTGAAGAACTCTTTCTCAAATAATTTTTAGGCTGAAGAGGATATGAAAACCAAAATTGCAGAATTTATATAAAAAACTTAAGTATGATCAAAGTATACACACCAGAAACTATAAAATATAGCTATATCAGTATTCAGAGCCTTAGAATATTTATATTAATAAAAAGTAAGGATGAAGATAAATTCATTCAAAAAGAAGCAACAACAAAATAAATCAATGGAAGGAAGGAATTAATACAGACAAAAACAGAAAAATGATAAACAGAATACAAATAAGTTTGAAAGCATCTTCCTTGGAAAAGTGAAAGTCACTCAGTTGTGACCACTCTTTGTGACCTCATGGACTATACAGTCCATGGAATTCTCCAGACCAGAATACTGGAGTGGGTAGCCTTTCCCTTCTCCAGGGGATCTTCCCAACCCAGGAATTGAACCCAGGTCTCTCGCATTGCAAACAGATTCTTCTCCAGCTGAGCCACAGGGGAAGCCCTTGGGGGAAAAAAAAATCAAACTATATTTGTTAATTTGAAGGGAAAATGAGGGGTAGGGAATGGAGAAAGCATAAATACTAAGTAGCCATTACAAAAAATTAAGAAAACTAAATGCATTGATATAATCTGAGATATAATAATAAATGAAAACATCAAGGAACAACTATCATTTATGTTTAAAAACAGGGAGACCACATATGTCCAAGTTTCTTCACTAATGCACAGAACATGTCAAGAGGGCAGTCAGAGATGGAGCTGGAGCTCCACCTGGGGGAGGAATTGTGTGATGACCAGAGTGGGAGAGCAACTTGCAATTTATCAAATGTTAAACCATTATTATTATCCCCATTTTTAAAGAAACTGTCAAAACTATAAATATTGACCTTTGAAAAATTTAAATTGGTATAAAAGTTAATTAAAAATAAAATGAACAGCCAAACTAAAAAAAAAAAAAGAAACTTTTAAGAAAAAATTTTGGAGTTTTGTAGCGTTAGGTATGGGCTTCCCTGATAGCTCAGACAGTAAAGAATCTGCCTGCAATGTGGGAGACCTCGGTTCAAACCCTGGACTGGGATGATCCCCTGGAGGGGGAGGGCATGGCAACCCACCCCAGTATTCTTGCCTGGAGAATCCCATGGACGGAGGAGTCTGGCGGGCTATGGTCCATAGGGTCACAAAGAGTCAGACACAACTGAGCAACTAAGCACAGCACAGCATCAGATATATAATTTGTTTAAAAACTGACAATTAAAAATACATTTTAATTATTTTGGGTTTCTAAAGCTTAGAAGAACTATGGGTACATTTTTTTATTATTGGGAGGTAAGGGTTCAATGTAAGCATTTATAAAATGATCCCACCTTTATATTATACTCTACACTTGCACACAATATAAGTATTTATGAAAAGTTCAGGACACAGACTTCACTGCCCCTAAATCTAGGTTTGAACTCCGACTCTGCCAACTCTTCAGCCAGTTCTGTGACCCTGGACAGTGTCCTACCCTGTTAACAGTGGTAGGTACTGCTCTTCATTTCTAAGGAAGAGGAGTAAGATGAAAGAGTGACAGAGGGAACTTGGGATACATTATTAGATACATCTTTCATACGGAAGTACTTAGATACTGGGACATCTTTTCTTTAAGAGATGTTTTAAATACTACGTAAGTAGTTTTATTCTACTCACAAGTGAAAATCTGGGAAATGCAGAAAAGTATGAGCAAAGAAAAGGCACCCACAATTTAATGCCCAGAGATAAAGTTATGACAGGAAACCTCACCACATACAAGTAGAAGTCTCATCCCTCCCCAAGCCACGCATCTCAAGGGGCAGGAACACCAGACTTTCCTTCCCTCCATCCCCCATCAGTCCCATTCCCACATTGTTCCAGAAAAAAATCACAGGAAGGAAGCTGCACAGCAATGGCCAAGGTCCTTAAGCCAGACCTCAGTTACCACATCTGTACAATAGGACACTACCACCTGACCACTGTTAGAAACCATGTGACCTGAATGCTACTCATCTAGCACAGTTCTTGTGGTCACCCTAGGGTGAAAGAGCAGATAAAACCAAGGAGGGTCTTGGAATGCAGGAACAGAAAAACCAGACCCTTTTCGTCTTTCCCTCACCCATGTTGTGACTATTAACAGATTTCAGGTCCTCCTGAGCAGTATAACCTGTCTCCCCTCCTACCCCATATAGGGAGAAGGTATTTGCCTTACTTTTTCCCCCCAACCCAATATACCTGCCTCATCCAATCAGCAAATGACCCACATAACCCCTATCCCATTCCTTGTATCCTGGGTATAAAAATGGATCAAGGACACCTGTTCAGCATTGGCTCTCTCTAAGGATGCCAGCCCACTGTGATGGCAGTGACTCACCACTCCCCCACTCAAATAAACTTTATTCTCCTTTCAGTCTGCCTTGTGTCTGGAAATTCTTTTCCAACCCACACTCGGACCACAACAGTCCTCACACATGTACAGGGCTTAGTGCTTTCACACATCTCATCTCTGCGGAAATGCTTTGCAAACCATCAGACTCCATTCAGAACACAGTGTTAAGGTATTGTGAATTTCTGATTTGTCCTGATGACAACTGCATTTTCCACAAAGTAGAAGCAGCATGTGGAGGCAAATCACCTCATTCTGAACAACAACAACAACAAAAAACTAGGGAGAAGGTGACAGTATCACAAAGTAGTTTTCTTCACATACTAGAAAACAGAAGTGACCTACACTTGACCTTCAAGATATTCCCTAGACCCAAAATATTCCATAATTTTCCCCACAAACTCTCAAAACTCCTAGATGTTCCCTGAGAGCCCTTGAATCACAAATGTACTGAGCACCAATCAGAATGAAGTATAAGGGGTGTACAAAAGGTGAGTGTTCCGTGTTCCATGGGAATCTGAACCTACAGTCCAAGTGTGTGCTAAATCCAATCTGAAATCTCTCAGGCACATGAGTATTTACACATCCTACACCCCTCTCACAGCACTGCTGCAGATTCTCAGCAGACCTGCCTTTAATCTGCAACGTGTTGTTAAGACCCAGTCATGAAGCTTTGTCTCTAGAGGCTTCTGACTGAAAAGGGCACAGAGTGCTTGTTACTAGACCCCTGGTGGAGATTGTAAGGAGTGAAACCTGGAGAAAAACTTTCATTACAACTTCCTGCAGCTCACCTGTCTTGCTCTTTCAGTGAGGGCGGTGGCCTCGCTCTTGTCTAACTCTTGCACCATCTTGTGAAATAGTCTGTCTCTATTTTGCACCAAAACATACGGCTCATCATATTCTTCCAGGCTCTCTGAATTCAAAACCTGTTAATTAGCAGAAAGAAACCCATTGACACACAATGTTTCTCAGTAACAAAACTCAGACAATATTTCTAAAAGGGATAGGGCAGGGAGAATACAATCTACTGGGTTTTAGACCTAGTGACTTTTAAAAGGTTTGATTTTACCCTTTTTGACTAGGCAGATAGAGGCCTAAGTTGACCTTTTATTATTATAGTGTTATAGGAAAGGAAGACAATGAAAGTTTTAGACTCTGATTATGGGCACTGAGCTGTCTGTGGCATTTGATTTTTGCCAAGGGCATTTGGGGTTGTTACAATTAATTAGTGCTTTTAGCTCTCAGATTTTGAGCTTTGAAGCCTATGTATACAGACATTCAAAGTTGGGAAATCACTTTATTCAAGAAAATCAAATTCAATACACCTAAAAATTAGGGCTTCACTGGTAGCTCAACTGGTAAAGAATCCATCTGCATTGCAGGAAACCCTGGTTCAATTCCTGGGTTGGAAAGATCTGCTAGAAAAGGGATAGGCTACCCACTCCAGTATTCTTAGGCTTCCCTGGTGGCTCAGCCAGTAAAGAATCCACCTGCAATGTGGGAGATCTGGGTTCTATCCCTGACTGGGATGATCCCCTGGAGAAGGGAACGGTTGGCTACCCACTCCAGTATTCTGGCCTGGAGAATTCAGTGGCATGGACTATACAGTCCATGGGGTCATAGAAGAGTTGGACACAACTGAGTGACTTTCACTTTCAAAAATTAGATTCATGTCATACAGTGACCTGTATGACAGTGACCTGATAGCAAATGAATTGTTAAGTTGTTTTGACAGCATACATGCATATTTGGGGAAAAAATAAGTGCTTCTGAATTTCTTTGGCATCCTGGAATATGTCAGTTGCTAAGAGGGCTTTCCCAGTGGCTTAATCAGGAAAGAATACACCTGCAATGCAGGAGATGAGGGTTTGATCCCTGGGTTGGGAAGATCCTCTGGAGTAGGGTATGGCAACCCACTCCAATATTCTTGCCTGGAGAATCCCACAGACAGAGGAGCTTAGAGGGCTACAGTCTATGAGGTCACAAAGAGTCGGACATGACTGAAGCGACTTAGCACGCATGTAATAGGGGATCAAATCTCTTGCTGGAGAGGTTAAGGTGCTTCTTGAAGTTGATGTGGTTGTTCTTTATTTATGTGTGTGTGTGTGTGTGTGTATGTGTGTGTGTGTGTGTGTGTGTTTTGTTCTGAGAGTGAAATGCTGGCAAAAGAGCTGCTACATAAGTAGCTTGAACAGGACTGTGTAGCACAGAAGGGATCTGTAGAAATTCAATTTTTCTCTGTAAATAAGACTAAATAAGTAAGAAATTGAGCTCCAAATTCTACAGATCATGGTGTGCACAGCACAGCAGAGTAGCTGAATCTGAATGCTGAAAATCTGAATCCATTTTCAAAAATTACCTTTCTTTGCTTCTTTCCCTTTCTTCAACTGCTTACCTTCCAAGCACTTTTATACACAGTAAGATATTGTGTATCTAAGGCAATACACTAAAACTCTAAACAGGACACAGGTCATTTTTCCACATCTAGGTATTGCAGTTAATTTTATCCATGGTATTTAATTGAAAACATTTATTAAGTCTCATAAAGCCATCATGTTCCTCTTTTGTTTACTACTGTGAATTACTTCCAGCGTGTGGCTTTCTCAAAAGAGTTTAACAATAATTGAATCTATCACATCTACATGATAATTAAAATGTCCTATGATTTGGCATGCCTGTCTAGATGCCCCAAGGGCTTCTCAGGTGATCTAGTGGTAAAGAACCTGGCTGCCAGTGCAGGTAGATGTAAAAGCTGTAGGTTCGATCCCTGGGCCCGGGAAGATCCCCTGGAGGAGGGCTCGGCAACCCACTCCATTATTCTTGCCTGGAGAATCCCCATGAACAGAGGAACCTGCTGGGCCATGGTCCATGGGGTCGCAAAGAGTTGCATATGTCTGAGTGACTAAGCACAGCACACTCAACAACCTCCTGGCAATTTAAAGGAAAGGCTAATTTTTTGATTAAGGGAATCCAAAAATGCTGAAACAACTGACACAGTGAAAATGACTGTATTCTTACCACTCAAATATGAAGATGCATCTTGGATTTGGAAAATTTTTATGGTTGGCTGTCTTAAAGAAAGATGACAGCCCAAATAAACTTTATATGAAACTATGAAATTACTGGATATATTATTTAATAGAACAGGACCTGAGTCATTGTCAGGAATGAGAGGAAAACCTGAGAGAAAAGTAACTTACTGGAGGTTCCTATTAAGTTTTACAAGGAAAAATACATTGAAAAATTTCATATAAATGCAAACTGAAATTTCACTAGTGAGGGTCTTACCATTATCGTGTCGCTGTCAATAATGGTGTTCAATCTGTGTGTGATGGTCAGCACAGTGCACTGGGCAAATTTCTCACGGATTATTGTTTAATCAACTCATCAGTTCTGAAATCAAAGACGTTGAATTTAGTTTAGCAAAGACAGAAAAAGAAGCCTTATGAATTAAAAATATCATGTGGTATCTTTAAAATTTTTGAAAACTCAATACTTTAAGACATAATCTTGTTCTTGAAAAACTAAGTATGATAAGACTACTTAGAAATTTACAATTTTGCATTAAACAATGAGAAATAGACTTCTCTTGAAATTGCTTATAACTATCAGAGCTGGATTTAGGAGTCTAGCTCTCTTAGGATGCCTCATAACAACATTAACACCCTATAAAATATTTTGGTTTCTTTCTTTGTTTCCTGGAATTAATGTCTCTGGGGTAAAAGAGCACTTAGAAACACTTCTCAGCATCATTAAGTGTTTTCTGATTATCACATTTAAAATGCTAATTCCAGGTTTCATGGACCTCAGCTCCATACCTTGGATCCACATTTGATGTGGTTTTGTCAATAATCAGTATCTTGTTTTTCCTGAGAAAAGCCCTGGCAAGGCACACCAGTTGTCTCTGTCCAACACTCAAGTCTGAACTTGATTCTGCTAAGTTGGTATCTATTTTACCAGGAAGATCTTCAATGGCTTCTTTCAGTTGTACCCGTGGATGCAGAAAGAAGGATGACATTTTATAAAAGAATTACTACTGAAATAGATGACTTTTGGACATTAGAGCTTTGATGTCCTCAGGACTTCTTATGTATCTTACATGTACAGGCACATGATGGGGAGGTCTCTTTCCAATGACCATTCCCTGAGAAAGTTGGTGGAGTCAGTCAGGACAGAAAGATCTCAGTGTCCCCCATCCCTGCCACAGGACATTCACCAGAAACACACCAAGGGATTAAAGAAATTTCTCACAGATGAAGCTATTTCTCTCAATGTGGTTTAAACAGAAAAGTTAAAGGATCCTCATGGTTCAGTTGTTTCCCATAGTACATTCTGTATAGGAGTTGCTACAATAAAGAGAAAAAAAATATTTTTAGTTACTGCAGAAGGTATGGTTCTCTGAAGATATAAACTTATCACTACTTTATGATTTTGGAAGGTGTAAAGTTTTAATCTGCCTACAATGCAGAAGATCTGGGTTTGATTCCTGGGTCAGGAAGATCCCCTGGAGGAGGGAAGGGCAATCCATGCCAATATTCTTGCCTGGATAATCCCATGGACAGAGGAGTCTGGCAGTCTATAGTCCATGGGGTCACAAAGAGTCAGACACAACTGAGCAACTAATACTTTTACTTCACTTTCAAAGGTTTAAAAAAAAAATACAAATTCAAACAGTGACAAACTGTACTTCATACATTAGTAAACCTACAGTGTATTTTGGCTTTGGTTCTTTCCCAATTTTAATCCCTTAAGTACTGGCCCAGTCAAGTGCATTTTCTTCAATGTTATAAATGTTTTTTCTGGTGAATGAAAACTGAGGAAAAACAGTACATGATATAACATCTTATTTCCCACATACCATGGAAATAGGTGATGTTTGGATTAATCTATCTCATAAAATCATAAACACAAAATCTTAAAAAAACAAAATTTTAACCATCAATTTTAATCTGAAACTACATCGGGTGGCAGGAACCAGTGAATATTTGTTTTGGGGAAATATAGAATAAAAACCAATCTCAAGCTATACTTGCAGTTAAAGAACAAAGAGTAACTATACTTTGTATTAAGAGACCAATAGATTATATTGATGAATATTGGCCAATAACCATGGTCACAGAAAAACAAAATCAAATAAGAAAATGCCAAGGGTGAGTGGGCAATGTTTTTGTGGTATCCTAAATGCTCGAACACTTCTTTGAATGGGATCCTGAACTGTGCTCTTGATGGAGTTTAATCCTGGGAAAAGGCAATTCTCAGTTAGGGTTAAACATGGTATTATCATTCAGTGATAGCATGAAAGGTATTCAAAATCTACAGGGCAAGATTTGGATTGCGGTGCAAGTGGTTATACTTAAAATTACAAAATGGAAGATGTCAGCTTGGTTACCCCCTGCCCCACCTCCATTACAGGGAAGACAACTTACTGAGTACTCTATGAAGCATATTCATAGGTCTACACCAGGTGATGGGACTGATAAAAAAGCATGACTGTGGCAAAGCTTTTAATCTATTTTCCTTCTGAGTTGAATTTGGCAATCCTTGTATATGTAAACAGGTCTTTTATTTATTTTTTTTTTTGACCTTGGGCAGTAATTATGAATTTATTTGGGAATTTCATAATCCTCTATTGGAATATACATAATATGTAAAAATATTGATTTACACAATAGTAAAATTATAATTACCATGTTCATAAATCTTGGTTTTTACATTTCAATTCCCAAAGCAAACTTCATTAAGATTGGTAGTTCTTGCTTGACTATGATGTTCAGCAAGTGCAGTTATTTTATTTTATTTATTTTAATAAAAAATTCAGAATTCTTGAACAGTAATTCATACCAAGTAACAAAACTCAGATACTATATAACTGATTTAGATAAAACCTTAAATATTAAACAGAAGTCAGCTTACCAGGCTCTGGTAATAAAAGTCCAAAAAACAAATTCAGTTTACTAAATTTACTTCCCTGTCCAAGCCCTGACCAAATTTCTGCTTTGAGCCTACAGTAGACAGTACTTTAAAAAGCAGAAGCAATGAGAATGAGAAAGGGAAAAAATGTATTACTTTTATTTTAAGGTTGCTTTTAAGTCAGAAGTTGCACTGAAAGGTTCTCAATGCTTAGTTCAAATAGGTTGTTGTTTGATCAACAACCTTAGTGTGTTGTCACACACTAAGTCACGTGTGACTCTTTGTGACCCCATGGACTACATGTAGCCCACGCTAGGCTCCTCTGTCCATGTAATTCTCCAGGCAAGAATACTGGAGTGGGTTAAACTGGTCTTTGTTAAAACTGACATCCTGACTTTGAAGAAATAAGCTCACACTTGTGCCTGACTCATGCCATTTTATCACTAATCTAATTTATTTTCCTTCAAGTTATCCATATTGGCCTGATAATGAGTAACAGTTGTAAGGTGAAAATGTTTTTCAGAAAATACTGTTTTCTGAGACTCTGTCTTCATTTATGAATCAGGATTGTTATGAGAATGATACAAATATGAAGACCCTCTGTAGTGTAATCATACAATCAAGTTATAACTAAGTATTAGAATGGAAAAAAAGGCAACAGAGTCAGTAGGAGTTTCAACCAGAGAATCTTAAAACATATTTGATAATACTGTAATATTATTATTCTACTTATTGAATGAGATAACTGTACTATGTAAATGAATGTCCTTGCTCTTATAAGGTATATATTAATGTATTTAAAGGTGAATTGCAACTTTTAATGAAAGTGTCAGTGACTTACTTTCAAACAGTTTAGCAAAATGTAGATTGTAGAAGCAAAGAAGCAAATATGGAAAAATATTAACATCTGGTAAATCTAGGTGAAATTGTGTATATGTGTTCATCACACTACTCCTTTTGTGTTCTTGTGATCTGAAAATTTTAAAATGAAAAATTAGGGCCTTGAAGCTAGGCAGCTGATGCATAAGTCCTGCCTGGTTCTGCCAATTGGATAAATTCCTGAACTTCATTTATTTTGGATTTATAAAATGTAAATAAGCCATTAATGCTGTAATAATAAAGGTGTGTACCTACTAACATTGTTAGAATGTGGAGAACTTACAAAACTTCTTGATACAAAGTGATCAATAGAAAAGTGTAAGTGAAGTCACTCAGTTCTTTGTGTCCAATTCTTTGTGAACCCATGGACTGTAGCCGGCCAGGCTCCTCCCTCCATGGGATTCTGCAGGCAAAAATACTGGAGTGGATTGCCATTTCCTTCTCCAGGGGATCTTCTGACCCAGGGATTGAACCCGGGTCTCCCAGATTACAGACAAACTCTTTACCATCTGAGCCACCAAGGAATCCCAGATCAGTAGATCAGTTGCCCATAATTAATAATGCTGTCAGCTAGCCTCTCTTCATGTTGTGATTTATTTTTCTCCTTTGCATGTATCAACACTGAGACTATTACATATGCACTGGATGTTCTCCATCTTCTCCACAAGAATTTAAGCTCCAAAAGGGTAGAGATTTTGCCTCTTAATGACTGTGACAGCCCCAGACTCTGCAACCATGCCCATCTAAGAATTTCTTAGCAATATTTGCTGGCTGGTGTGAACGAAGCTAAAAGATCATCTCATTTTGTGACATATCTGTTCCTGTAAATTAGAAAAGAAATTTGTACAGATAGATAATTTATATGTAACATTGTTTTCTTATTAAATGTCAATGTAAAAGGAATATTGTCTTAGAAAAATTAACTGGCTCCAAGATATCATCTCATCATACTTTAAACTGTGGAAACCATTTTTTAAAAGTTATTATTCAAGGTAGAACAAATAATACTATTCAAAACTATACATCTTAGTATAGACTTCAGATTGTTTTTGAGCTTGGGCAAAATAATAAGCTATGACAGAACCAAAATAGTAGACAACTTATAAGATGCCCTGTTTATATCACTATAAACATTTTCAAAGTATCCTGCTACATGTACTGTATCTAGCAGGTGTCAGCACCCTTCACAGAAGGTCAACGTAGATGTCAGATGGTTTCCATGTTTTGTGGAACCTTCTTACTTATCAAAAAGAAAGGCTGGTATGGGCTGGAAGGAGATGCTGAAATGCAATCAACAGATGGGGAAGAGTTTTTAATAGAGCAGAACCAACAGTAAAGTAAGTAAAGGGAGAGTCCATTCACCTAATACAAGGCCCAGGAAGTGAACATGTGACCTGTCGCCACAGCAAGGAGTGAACCATGTGTTCCTGATGCAAGGCTGCTGAAATCCAGATTTCTGTATCTTGATTTTCTGTGTGATGAGACCTACTTATGTCCTAACGGTGATACTATCAGTGTCGAATATTTAACTGCATGATTTCTTCCCAGTTTTTACATGACAGACCATATTCTTAATTCCATATCCCAGTATCTAAGCTGTTTTGTTTTTGTTTTTAACAGAAGAAGCACATCTATGACTCATAGTTTTATCCTTTAACCTTTGAGGGATAAAGTGCTCTATCTTCAGTCACTGCTCATGTTATATTTGTAGAGCTGCCCTTTCTTTTAAGGTGCCCCAATTGGCACTAACTTCTGATGAACTGTCAGCTAGCTATTCTTCAGTATATGGGAAAAAAAAAAAAAGTTCAGCCTACTTTAAAAAAACAAGATGAGATTGTTTTCTCAGGTTTGTTTTCAGCAACTTTCATAGTACTGTCTCTCTTCTGAATGTCCACTACCTCCAAGGGAGAAGCAGGAGCCAGAACTGAGAGGACTCTTATTAAAAAGCATTCTTTCCTTTTAATTGAACTTTTAAATGAAGAAAACATAGCAGTGCACTCTTACTCTCAGCCAAGTCTATGAGTTTGGATTCACATTTCCAGGTTGGCATCATTTAGAAACCAATGACTGGAGGTTTTAGTTCTCTTAAAAATTGACCTCTTTGCTGTAGTGGTACTCTTTAGATTGAGAAATCATCCCACCATTCTGTTTTTCTAAGAATTATTTCTTTATGACATTCATATGTTTTTCAGTGAAAGATTTGGCAGATTTTCTAAAAATTAAGATACCAAATCCTTGATTAAAAACACACACAAAAGTCTTAAACATTTCCCAGAGAAACACAATGATGGAACGATGTCTCACTCTAAATGATATCCCTAAAGTAACTGTCAATTCCAGGAATGACACATGGAAACCACACACTTCACTTGTGAAATAAACTCATGTTTATTTCAATTTACAGAAACTTCCAAATATAGTTTAAATAAAGGTAGATCTTAGTATCATACATCAAATCCACCATTTTATCATTTTCAGAACTGGGAGGCTACTAAATTTCATTTTCATTTTGACTCCTACAGATGAATATAAATTGTGGTCAAGTTCTAAGTCAGGTTTTAGCCAAATTTGTCTTCCAATTAACATTCCCCTCTGCAAAATTCCAGAGTAATTTTTCCACCTGAGAATCTGTGAAGAGATATCTCAAGCTTGGAAACAAATAGGAAAATAAGTTACTAGTACTTCCAGGTTTTTTTTTTTTTTTTTTTTTCAGGCGTCTAATAATTTCACCATTCACTCCTTCCTGTGAGTTCGACAGCAGTGGGTCGTCCTATCTTTACTTACATTTGATAGTTCACTGTTCTCCTCACCTCTTCTCTTCTAGAATTTCACTGTAGAAAGACTCACATGCTTAAACGAAATCAGAGATCCACTGATTTTCAGGTAGGAGAAGGTAAAGCAATTGATCTGATTTAGGAAAATAAAATCCCCACAGTTGCTGGTAGCAGGGTGGGGTTGTAAAGACAGTGCCCACATGTCTTCAGAAACCAGAATGACAGGCAGAAAACTGTCCAGTCTCCAGATCTGCTTGCTCACAGTCAAAGCTCGTCTATAAATTAGAGATTCCAGAGCCATCTCTGGAAGACTGATACTAAATGACAAAGCACACTAATTCAGAATAGCAGTGTGAGCAATCAGCCACTGGGATTTGTGTGATTTTTTTTTTTTTTTAAAGAATATAAGTCACACTTCTCTGAAGTAAAGAGATCAAGCAAACAGTCAGTACCTATTTATTAAATGGTTATTTTTTTGTTCACTTTTCATTTTATTTATTTTTCCACTGTTTATATTTAAAATTTTATTTTTATATAATTCTAAAGGTAATTTTCCATTTTCAGTTATTACAAAATATTGGCTATATTCCCTGTGTTGTACAGGGCATCCTTAAGCCTATTGTATGTGCAATAGTGGCACCTCTCACCTCCCAACTACTATACTGCTACTCCCCTCCCCCCACTGATTACCACAACTGTGTTGTCTATATCTGTGAGTCTGCTTATTTTTTGTTTCATTTCCTAGTTTTCTGTAATTTTTAGATTCCACATATAAGTGATACTGCATAGTATTTGTCTTTGTCTGATGTATTTTACTTACCATAATACCCTCCTCCGTGTTGCTGCAAATAGCAAAATTTCGTTCTTTTTCTAATGAAATAAATTCAAACTGGATGAAAAGCCTAAGTGTAAGACTGGGTACTATAAAACTAGGGGAAAACATTTTTTTGACTTTTGTTGTTGTTTAGTTGCTAAGTTATATCTGACTCTTTTTGAGAAGCCATGGATTATAGCCCACCAGACTCCTGTCCATGGGATTTCCCAGGCAAGAACACTACAGTGGGCTTCCATTTCCTTCTCCAGGGGATCTTCCAGACCCAGGGATAGAAACTGCATCTTCTGCATTGGCAGAAGGGTTCTTTACTGTTGTGCCACCAAGGAAGTCCTAAATCATTTTCATTTTAGTAAATTTCACTTATACTATTACAATGGTCAATTAATAGGGGTAAAAATAATGAAAATGTTTAGTGTTTTTAAGTGGAAAGAGAAATTCTATAAAGTTTCAACATCTCAAGTATAAAAATTATCTTTTTCAACCAAAACCCATATAAACTGATTTATATATCACACTTTTTATACAGTTAAACTAGAACAAACATGCCCCTTAAGATCTGACCCTAAGCTCTATTAGCACATTTTTACTACAATTCCTTCTTCACTGCTGAAGTAGAATTCAACCTAGCTTACTTATCCATCTATGTTGAACACTAGAAGATAAAGGTTGTGGAATATACCTTTTATTTTCTTAGTTATATTGAATACCACAGCACTAAGACTCATATTTATGATTATTAAAATCCACCCCAAATGTGTCTTCACTGTAGATTTTCCAAAGAGAATTGCATGAATGAAAGTTGCTCAGTCATGTCTGATGCTTTGTGACCCCAAGGACTGTACAGTCCATGGAATTATCCAGGCCAGAATAGTGGAGTAGGTAGCCTTTCCCTTCTCCAGGGGATCCTCCCAACCCAAAAATCAAGCCAGGGTCTCCTTCATTGCAGGTGGATTCTTTACCAACTGAGCTGTTAGAGAATTAGCAATTATCAACAAAAAATTAATTTCTTATAAATAACTTGGATATTAAAAGTATTCTCAAATATAATAAAGCTTAGTCTTTTCTGGTTATTCCAAAATCATATAGGTTATAGTGTTATTTATATTTTGTTATCTGATATGATTACATTTATATCTTTATTGTTTGTAAAAACTTCGAATCTTATATTTTAGAAGGAAAATGGGATTGCTTTCACCTGTAGTATATCTGTTTTCAATTTATGACAAATTTTCTTTCCATAAGAAAGCACTTTTGCAAGTTTCATAGAAGTCTTATTTAGGTTGGAAATATTATAATAAAAATTAAAAATTAAAATCTTAAAATATACATTGATATTGGTAGGATTCTTTAGTTAAAAGTCAATGTAAGCATGTGGTATCATATTTTTATGGGCTTCCCAGTGAAAGGTTGTTGTTGAATCACGTGAATACACCAGGATTCTTGGCCCCCGGAGGAGAAGAATTCAATCCGGGGCCAGAGACGAGGCTTGATCGCTCAGAGCTTTTGTGTAATAAAGTTTTATTAAAGTATAAAGGAGATAGAGAAAGCTTCTGACATAGGTATCAGAAGAGGGCAGAAAGAGTACCCCCCTGTTAGTCTTCAGCTGGATGTTATATAGTCACTAGCAGTCTGTTAATGAAAGAAAGGAATGTCTTAAAATTCAGAATGGCACCAGGCCCCTCACCCATAAGATGCATTTTGGGATAATCTTGGCACCAAATGGTTTATCCTGGGCCATAAAATGATTAACTTGAATCTTGAAGAAGGGCAGACCACCATACAAATAGTTTCATTTACATAGATTAGGGGAACAATATCCATACTGGTTTGTCAAGTAGGTTCTGGGCCAAGAGGTGGAACCGACTTGGAGACAGAGTTTGGGGTAAAGGCATAGTACATTAGCATAGCTTAAGACGAACATTTCCATAAGAAAAAGGCATTGGTTATCTCTAGGCTCAAGAATAGCTAACTTCAGGAGAAACCAGGTGTCATTATGGCAACACAGTATTTTAAGAGAAACCTCCCTTTAAATTTGTATAGAGAAGGAAAAAATATCGCTAGTTTGTTTCCTCCTGCCACTTAAGAGAGATAAAAATGTCTGACACTTGCAGGCTATTTCCTCCATTTGGAGACCCCTGGCCTTCCTGCCTGTTACCCTCTCACCAGGTGGTGCTAGTGGTAAAGAAAGTGTTAGTCACTCAGTCGTGTCCAACTCTTTGCGATCCCATGGACTATATCCCACCAAACTCCTCCATCCATGGAATTCTCTAGGCAAGAACACTGGAGTGGGTTGCCATTTCATTCCAATGGAGACATAAGAGACATGGGTTCAATCTCTGGGTCAGGAAGATACCCTAGAAAAGGGAATGGCAACTCACTCCAGTACTCTTGCATGGAAAATTCTATGGGCAGAGGAGCCTTGCAAGCTACAGTCCACATTGGGTCACAAAAAGTCAGACATGACTGAAACAACTTAGCACACATGTACAACACACATAACAGATAAGAACTACATATTATGCTTTTTATTGCTATATACAATGCTCCTTATCTATTCTATTTTTATTTCTTATTTGTATGTCTGTTGACACTTCTCTCCAGTTTTAGAGATTTAAAGGAAAGGATATTCACACTTAGAAGAGATTTTGAAATAGTGCTTACTACAGTCACCAAATAGAGAAGGAAATGGCAACCCCCTTCCATACCCTCGCCTGGAGAAGCCCATGGACAGAGGAGCTTGGTGGGCTACAGTCCATGGGATCGCAAGAGTTGGACATGACTTTGTGACTAAACCACCACCACCACCACAGTCACCAAATAATAGATTGTTGTTAGCTTCACCTCTGTATCATACTTTTTAAAAAAATAATTTTATTTATTTATTTATTTATTTTTGACTGTGCTGTGTCTTTGTTGCTGTGCGGGATTTTCTCTAGTTGTGAACAGGGGCTACTCTCTAGTTGCTGTGTGCCAATTTCCTACTGTGGTGGCTTCTCTTGTTGAGAAGCACGGGATCTAGGGTGTGGGGGTGAGTAGTCATGGTTCCCACTCTCTAGAGCACAACACAATAGCTGTGGGGCATGGGCTTAGTTGCAACTCAGGACATGGAATCTTCCTGACCCAGGGATCGAACCTGTGTCTCCTGCACTGGCAGGCAGATTTCTTTTTACCACTGAGCCATTAGGGAAGCCCCTGAATCATAATTCTTTTAACATCGTTAAACAGATCCTAGGAAATTTTGGAAATAAGTCATGGCACAGCAGAATAACGAAGACAAATATACAGTAGATAACAAAATGTAAGTGCTTACTTTTAAAAACACAGGACTGAGTGCCAGGAGCCAGCATGGGAGTTCCCACCCATGACAAGGTCATGTGGGAGAGCCCTGATGGGCAAGCGAGTCAGGGCTCAAGGGCCGCTCCCCCCACCCCCACCCCTGAATCTGCCTGAGCATCTACCCTCAAACCAGAATCTGTCTGTTTTACTATTTCACGACTTTCACCAACTCTTCTGACATTAACGGGGGGCTATCCCTGACCACCTTTCTCTGTAAGAAAATCAACTTAAAACTCTAGTTAATAAGTCTCCTGGGCATAATAGGAGTGTTTCAATTCAAACCCCTCTGATGACTTTCTAGCTTGCCTGACAGGTTTGTTCAGATTCACAGCCTCCCAACCACGAGAGGCACGGGAAGCTTAAGATATTCTAACAATGCAGAGCTTCTCAGAGAGTTAAAATTGTTAGAAAAGAACTAGTAGAGGATTTCTTTGTTGAGCTAATGCTTGCTGCCAAGTTTCCATATCCCTTACCTACTGTGTCCCTGGGAGTGTTTTGATTAATATAGTTGGTATATAGAAATGTATGTAGTAGTTTTAATGTTTGTAACCTTGGACCCTTGAGTTAATTCTTTTCTTGTTATAGCCCACCACACTTCTGCCCTATAGGAATGCAACTTTATCTAATGCTTTCAGAGGGTGGCACCTGACTTTAGAATAATCACCTTTAGAGAAAAATAAGTTTTCTGAAGAAAGGGTCATAAAATGTTACCAGGCCTCCTGGCCAGAAGATGATGTAAATCACCTAAAGCTTTTGCATATGATAAGTTTGCAGAAAGAAAGCCTGGCTTCGATAAGGATCAAGGACTGCTGACCTTGCATGACTCTACCCCCCTCCATTATCCTCTATGCACAGCTTAAGGTATAAAAACTACTTTGGAAAATGAAGTTGCGGGTCTTGCTCACCAAAGCTTGGTCTCCCCATGTCGTTCTTTCTCTTTCCTTTTCTTTTTAAGGCTGATTCCCTGGGGCACAGGGGCCCTCTGCATTCACTTTCCTACCTGGGCTTCTAAGACCCACTCGAGAAGGTGCCTAAGGTGGGGCACCTTCAGCGATTTGAGAGGGTGCCTGCAGCCTACGTGAACAGAGCAAGTCCTGTGCTGGGGCTTTATTGGCTTTCTGCATAAACCAAGGAATATCAGCCTCTTTTCTCTCCTCTATTTTCTTAACTGCAAAATTCTTTCCTTATCTCTTTCTTTATTTCTATCCTTTTCGCCAATGCCGTACTCCCAAGGGAATCCCTGGTCCAACCAGGGCTGGTCCCTGGTAAGTGGCACCCGAACCAGGCTCCCAGTAAGGTAAGCCCCCAATTCTGCAGTTTTCGGATAGCTAAGACCCCACTCAGGGTGCCGCAGACCCCCCCCCCCCCTTCAGAAAATAGGTAGGGTAAAGAGGAGTGGGAAGTAGTGAAATCTTTTCGAAGAGAAAAGTAGAAAAGATAGTAGATTTTCTGACACGGGTAACACTAAAACTAAAGAATGGCAACTCTTTATACCAGTACTCTTGAAACTGTTAAAAATATTCTCAGAAAAAAAAAAAAAAAAAAAGGAGGGAGACTGTGCTCTACCTCTCGAGGATAGAGAAAGATCTAAAGATAGAGAAAGAGCTAAAGATAGAGAAAGATCTAAAGAGTGAAAAAGAAGAGAGGGAGGAGGGAAGAAAAAATTAGAGAGAAAGAGGGTAAAGGGAAAGAAACAAAAGAAAGAGAAGGGTACCGAGAAAGGAAGGGGGAGAGAAAAGTGAGAAATGCAGGGAGACAGGGAGAGATAGAGAGAGAGACAGTAAAAAGGAAGAAGGGAGAATGAAAGAGGGAAACAGGAAGGAAATGATTGAAAGTGACAGAGAAGAGAAGAGGAAGGAAAGAAGATAGAGTGAAGAAAAAAAAAAAAAAAAAACTTGAGAAAGATTGAAAGAGAGGAAGGAAGAAAGAATCAGCAGAGGACAGAGGAGAGGACTTACAGGACGCTGCGGCCGGGTGTCCTGACGAGCTCCCTCCCCCTGTGCGCAAACCTTTAAAAACTTACCCACCACTTTCTGATTTAAGGCGATCACCGCCGCCTCCGTTTGCACCTCCCAGGGCCCAGGAGTTCCCCACTTTGCCCCCAAATCCTCCCAAAGCGTTGCCTAAGCCTTAAGAAGATAAAAAGTTTTTTTGAACAAAGGAGCTTTTAAAACAGACTGCATACACAATATGCAGAGTGTGCTTCTTGGAGAAAACCCCCTTAGGGGGCGCCTCACCCAGGCTAGGAGAAAAGCGGAACTGGTAAGGGGATTTAGCAACAATATTAACCCCTGACCTGCCGGTTACTCCAATTCCAAAGGGAGTGGCTGGCCCCCTACCTGAGGGCATTGTAAGATTTGTGCTGGGGTGTAGCTCGCTTTCTTTCCAAGAAATTTCAGTGGTGCCTGGTGTAGTAGATTCTGATTATGTTGGGAAAATTAAAGTTTTGATCTTGCCACCTACCAAAACTGTGCAAATTAATAAAGAGTAACACAGCTTTTGCTTTTACCTTATTATCAGACAGGAAAAAACTTGACTTCTCAAGCTAGGGGCCATAGAGCATTTGGATCTAGTGATCTAGCCTTTTGGGTCCAGGAAATTACAGCTCCAAGGCCTTTAAAAGATCTTTTAATTCAAGGGAATAAAATGTAAAGGCTGAGTTATGAGCAGTTATTTAGGCTTTTCAACATTTAAGAGACCACACCTTCAATCTTTTGACTGACTCCCCATATATTGTAGGGTTGTTTCCTCATATAGAGACTGCTAATATTCCAGAAAATAAAACTACTATCTTCTCCTTGTTATCTGATTTACAAAAAGGAGATTAAACACAGGGATAAAAAATATTTTGTGGGACATATTAGAGCCCATTCTGGCTTGCCTGGCCCTTGACATGAAGGAAATGCTTTGGCAGATGCATTGACTAAAGTAATTGCTTTAAACTTACATAAAAAGATTGATAAGGCCAAAAATTCTCACAAAATTCACCATCAAAATGCAGCTGGTTTAAGGTATGAATTTCATATCCCGGCCAGATGTGTTGCTAACTTGTGGGAAAGGGTATGCTTGTATTTTTCCTCAGGATGCAGATTCGCCAATTTGGATCCTGGACAGATTAAGAGACCAGGTCTGTGGCGAGCGCACTTGCTTGCTCGCTCGCCACCCCGCAGCCAGCTCTCACCTCCGCACCCTGCACCCTCCTCGCTGCACCCCGTGACCTAGAGCCGAAAATGTTTGTGCAGCAAGTGAGGGCCAGAGAAGAAAATGCGCCTGAAGAGTGCCATCCAGACCAGCGTGGCCCCTCCGGCAAGAGGGGAATGCCCTGAGCCCAGGCGCCAGCTAGCCCGAGTCTGCGAACCTCACCCATCCACCAGCCATGGGCACTGCAGCCCACAGCCTGCCGCTTGCATCCTGCTTCCTGCTGCTGGGGACACTGCTCCCCTGAGCCGACACCTGCAGCTGCTCCCCAGTGCACCCGCAACAGGCATTTTGCAATGCAGACATAGCAATCAGGGCCAAAGCAGTCAGTAAGAAAGAGGTGGACCAAATATAGCAACTTGTGAACAATGTATGCTTTCATCTTGTTTAAACCCTCAATATAATGTTTGCTCCTTTGTGGTGTTGCAATGCCCACCCTATCTTATGGTGCCTATGAGATAACTATAGTCTTTCTGTATTACAACTACAGGATTTAATGCAATCACAGTGGTTTGTGGGCTTACTTATCTTGGGAATATCAGCATTAATAACTGCAATTACTTCTGTTACTATGGCAGCAATATCATTGACTCAACAAGTACATACTGCTCAATATGTTGGTACTATGTCCAAAAATCTTTCTTTAACATTGGCAACACAGGAAGCTATAGACAGGAAGCTAGAGATGAGGATAGATGCCCCAGAAGAAGCAATAATGCATATTGGAACTGAATTTCAGGCTTTAAAAGTGAGAATGGCACTGTCCTGTCATGCCGACTACCGATGGATTTATGTAACACCCCTAAAAGTAAACAAGACAGATTATAACTGGGAAAAAATTAAAAACCATATTTCAGGTGTCTGGAACAGCTCTGACATTGGTTTATATTTAGGGACACTTCATAATCAAATAATGACCATGGAACACTCCTGATTAGATTTTACTGCCGCAGGAGTAGCAAATGACTTCTTCCATAAATTCTCTAACTTTATTTCAGGAAAAAACATGCTTTCTACTATTTTTAGCTATGCTGCTGTAGCTGCTCTAATTCTGCTTCTCATAATTATTCTTCCTTGTTTTGTCAGAACTCTTCGACAGAGCACTCAGAAGCTCGCGACTGAATTATATCTGGCTGTCTTAAGAAATAAAAAGGGGGGAGATGCCAGGAACCAGCATGGGAGTTCCCACCCATGACAAGGTCATGCGGGAGAGCCCTGATGGGCAAGGCGAATCAGGGCTCAAGGGCCGCCCCCCCTCCTCCCTGCCGAATCTGCCTGAGCATCTACCCCAAAACCAGAATCTGTCTGTTTTACTATTTCACGACTTTCACCAACTCTTCTGACATTAACAGGGGGCTATCCCCAACCAACTGGACATGGAACAACAGACTGGTTCCAAATAGGAAAAGGAGTACGTCAAGGCTGTATATTGTCACTCTGCTTATTTAACTTATATGCAGAGTACATCATGAGAAATGCTGGACTGGAAGAAACACAAGCTGGAATCAAGATTGCTGGGAGAAATATCAATAACCTTAGATATGCAGATCACACCACCCTTATAGCAGACAGTGAAGAGGAACTCAAAAGCCTCTTGATGAAAGTGAAAGTGCAGAGTGAAAAAGTTGGCTTAAAGCTCAACATTCAGAAAACGAAGATCATGGCATCTGGTCCCATCACTTCATGGGAAATAGATGGGGAAACAGTGGAAACAGTGTCAGACTTTATTTTTTCTGGGCTCCAAAATCACTGCAGATGGTGACTGCAGCCATGAAATTAAAAGACGCTTACTCCTTGGAAGGAAAGTTATGACCAACCTAGATAGCATATTCAAAAGCAGAGACATTACTTTGCCAACAAAGGTCTGTCTAGTCAAGGCTATGGTTTTTCCTGTGGTCATGTATGGATGTGAGAGTTGGACTGTGAAGAAGACTGAGCACTGAAGAATTGATGCTTTTGAACTGTGGTGTTGGAGAAGACTCTTGAGAGTCCCTTGGACTGCAAGAAGATCCAAACACTCCATTCTGAAGGAGATCAGCCCTGGGATTTCTTTGGAAGGAACGATGCTAAAGCTGAAACTCCAGTACTTTGGCCACCTTATGCAAAGAGTTGACTCATTGGAAAAGACTCTGATGCTGTGAGGGATTGTGGGCAAGAGGAGAAGGGGACAACAGAGGATGAGATGGCTGGATGGCATCATTGACTCGATGGACGTGAGTCTGAGTGAACTCCGGGAGTTGGTGATGGACAGGGAGGCCTGGCATGCTGTGATTCATGGGGTTGCAAAGAGTCGGACACGACTGAGTGACTGAACTGAACTGAACTGAGACATGTTAGAACTGGAAGGTCCCTTCAACTGCACATTTTCTGAGCATCTGCTCTCCATGAGAAGTACAAAGATGAACAAGGCATTGTATCTGCCCTTTATATAAGTCTGGAGTTCAGGGAGGGAAAGAAATCCATAAATATATGGCTTAGTGGGACAAAGTCACATCCAGTAGCTCAAAGTAAGAGTTGGGGATTCAAGAGGGTGTGATGGTTAATTTTATGTCAATTTGGCTGAATCACAGTCCCCAGACACTTGCTGAATCACATATTACAGTGAAAGTATTTTTAGATGAAATCAACATTTAAGTCAGTAGACTCTGAGTAAAGCAGATGATCCTCTGTAATGTGAGTGGGCCTCATCTAATCAATCAAAGGCTTTAAGATAAAAAAGACTGACCAGCTCCAAAGAAGGAATTCTGTCTCAAGATCATCTTCAAACTAGAGATGTATTTTATCATAAAGGCTTGTGGTTTTATACCATATGACTCAGAAATACCACTTGTAGGCATATACCCTGAATAAACCAAAACTCAAAAAGACACATGTACCCCAATGTTCATTGCATCACTATTTACAATAGCTAGAACATGGAAGCAACCTAGGTATCCATCAACAGATGAATGGATAAAGAAGCTGTAGTACATATATACCGTGGAATACTACTCAGCCATAAACAGGAACACATTTGAGTCAGTGCTAACAAGGTGGATGAACCTAGATTAGAGCCTATTATACAGAGTGAAGTCAGTCAGAAAGAGAAAAACCAATATCATATACTAATGCATATATATGGAATCTAGAAGGATGGTACTGTTGAACCTGTTTGCAGAGCAGCAATGTAGACCCAGACAAAGAGAAAGACTTAGGGACAAGGACTGGGGAGACAAGGGAGAGAGTGAGATAAATGGAGAAAGTAGCATGAAAGCATATACACTAACATATGTAAATAGATAGCCAATAAAAATTTGCTGTATGGCTCAGAGAACTCAAACTGGGGCTCTGTCATAACCTAGACCCATGGGAATAGGCACAAGGAAGTTTCAAGAGGGAGGGGACATATGTACATCTATGGTTAATTCATGCTGATGTATGACAGAAATCAAACAAATATTGTAAAGCAATCATTAATCAATTAAAAGCAAATAATTTTTTTTAAAGTATTACGGTTTTAATCTTATTTCATGATGACCAGCAAGACAGACTAACTTTGTTAACCAAGTAATACAGAGTGTTTCTAATTATCTACAAGACCCAAGAGCCCAGCCCAAGGTACAGGCCAGAAGAGTCTGCATGAAAACCAGGCCATGCAGAGGACCACTATTCTCTTTAGACAGCAGGTCCATCAAGTCCAGTTGGACTGGTTTGAGATACACAGATGATCACATAGAACAAGGGAGGGGGGATTCATTTCTATTACCACTCTGGATAAGATCCAGCTCTCCTGAGTTGAGACCCCCTCCCTAAAGCCAGATGTTGCAGGAATGCCTAACTCCAATCTGCTCCCTCCCCCTGCATTTCTCCAGCTTCTAGAGCAGACTGACCCACCCTGGGCCTCTGTGGGGTCCCAGCTATTTCCTGGAACTCTACTTTCAGTCAGTCCAGTGTTTATTCAATGCCCATGATGTGTCCAGCATGGACCGGACACTACACAAAAGAACCACCAGACACAATCTGCTGTCATGGGGCTCAGAACATTCCCAGGGAGACAGCATCACCCCACCTGACACAAGGCTGGGTGGTGTGGGACTCATCGTGCACTAGACGGAAGCCCTGGATCAGCATGAACAAAAGTTCTGGGCGAGGGTCATGGGACTGTGGGAGGCTCAGCAGTATTTGCTTAAATCAAGGACAGAAGAGAAGGTAACCCAGGGGACCAAACAGAGTGAGCCAAGACCCCAAAGTGGGGGTGAATGTGGAGGTCACAGAGACAAACCACCTTCCCCACCAAAGTGGAGGGTCACAAGCAGGGAAACAGAGTGGCTAGGGAGCTTAAAATTTAAAATGCTGATTCTGTAAGGAACAGGTAACCTAGTAAGACTAGATGATGAAAACTACACTTAAAATGATGTGACACAAGCCAGAAGCTATCAAGAAGGTAGTGTAATGATGGTTAAGAATCCTAGTTCTGTCACTTACATGCTGTGTGAGGATGGGTGAGCTATTTTACCTGTTGCAAGAACCTGTTTCCTTATCTGTAAGAGGGGACATTAATCCTTATCTCATTCAGTGGCTGTCAGGAGGAAATGAGACTACATGTAAAGGTTTCAAGAGTGTCTGGACCACACAGCAAGCCCTGGCAGCAGAGATAGAAGACCATGGCTGCAGGGGCAGCAATAAAATCACAGCAGCAGAATACACGTGTGAAGCTTTCATCTGGACAGGTCACCGTGTGCACTGAGAACATTACAATGGTCCAGGGATATTCCTAAATGTTCTCTTTCAGTATGTGAAACTTCATAAAAGAAATTCTATTGAACTGCATGGACCATCTGTTCATAATGTTGCTAGAAACCCCTGTCAGAAGGAATGATAAACTCAGGGGACCAAAATTGATGAAACTCAGCTTTTATGGAAAGACACCAAAATAAAATATAATCACACCTAGAGCTATTTAACTTCCATACAGATCAGTTACTGGGCACACATCACTGTGAAGAATTAGGTACAAAATGAATCAGATTTTTCATAAAGCTGAGACACTTAAACTCAAGCCCAGGCTGGCTCACAGAGCCAATTTATCTTCATTTTAGACCTACTCATAAATACACTAAAACTTGAACACCTACTATGTGCCAGACCCTTATCCTGGTGATGTAAATTATCTGCCTCTGGCAACTGAGAGACAGTTAGTTAGGAAAAGGAGACAATGGGTATGGTAATGTAAATTATGGAGAGGGTCACAAATTGGAAAGATTGAGGCCAGCAAGAGATAGGATTAAACAGTAAGTGAGAAAAGGACAGGGATGATAAAGCAGATCCAAAGAATAAGCTCAGACATCAATAAGCAAAATGTCTATGGAGGAGAGAATCTAGTTTTAAATACAGAGAGCTAAGTGAGTCTAAGGCTACTCTTCCTGAGCCCAAGGAGTAGGGAGATCTCAGCAAGTTCCTTTCCTCTCAGTCCCAAGAGGAGTCCTATTCACTCCAGGACTGAGAGCAGTCATTACCTAGTGGTTCCAGTCAGCACAGGAGATGCAATCTGTTTGCTGCTCTGGCTTTCAGACATTTTAATCATCCTGCAGCCATCACTGCATTTCAAGAGTCTGTGCCACTGCTACTGGTGCCCATAAACCAGCAGGGATCTTATAATATTTGTAATGTACTCTACCTAAGAAGAGAAGGGAATATGTATGACATTTTGAAAAGACTGTCAGCTTGGGCACTGAGAAAGCTAAATGTCATCTAACAGGAACACAGTAACACCAAATAAAAGAAGTCATTTTGCATAAAATCCACCTACAACAGAAAAATGTTATTTGTCTCCAAACCTTGATTCTTCTGATGCTGACGATGGCCTCTGACAACTTGTCTGCAGCCATGGGGAGGTAGAGGGTACTTGAAAACTGCAGAACCTCAAACAACATCACTACCACAAACACACGACTGGCTGTGATAACAATGCCAAGGAGCACATTGGTAATGAAGGTGACAAAAATCATGATTTTTCTGATAGCAAAAAATGATGCCAAATTAATGCCTCTAAGGTAGGAACTTCTCAGAATCTTGGAAATTTCCTTCCTGGAAAAGAGAGTAGGAAATAGATTTTAAAAGAGGCACTAACATCAATCCATGAATTCAGTGCCCTGTGTGAGTGGCACCTTTCTAGGGAGTGAACACAGATTAAGATAAACCATCCCTCATATCATGGAGACACTACACAGTGCATACTCGGGGGTCTGCCTGATACCAGGACCACACCCTTCATCACCACTCCACTCTCCCAACTAAATGGGAGGTTTAATAATCAAGCTTTTAAATATTTTGGGTCAATCAGACTGGGTTTGAACATGTATTCAACAGTTTGTAACTACAAATCCTGGGCCAGGCTCCTCACTGATGACAGAAAGAAATAGTCCATCCCATCCAGGGGCTCATGAACTTGTGGGGGAAGAGAATAGGCAATCCCAAAATTGTGAGACATCAAGACAATAGACAGAAGCAGTCAGCACAGCCCCTATGGGAACTCAGGGCAGAGGTGTGTTAAGTCAGATAAGTGGAGTTAGGGCAAGTCACAGACACATGGAACCTGAGAAGATGAGTAGGAATCAGGCTTGGTGGAGATCAAAGAAGAAGGAAGTTGAGAGTGTATCCCCAGCAGAGGGAGAGGCCCCCACAAAAGTGCAAAGTGAGAGGTGACAGGGAGCAGCCAGAGAATTCTAAGCACCCTGTGCTAGAGTATAAACATTCATCAGAGAGTTAAATTTAGACTTTTTTTTTAAGTCTACAAATATAAACCAAGCCAAAAGAATAGTATTTTCATGGCTGTTTTGAATGAAGAAAACTGATTCATATGGTTTAGCCCAGTAGAGATACACTCATTTGATTCATCTCCTCATTTGTGCTACACCAAAATAAATTAGAGTTTCAGTATAAATAGTAACATTTTACAATTATTGCTTATTTGGGATTTGCAGTTTTAAGAAATATGGAGTTTAATTTCTTTATATGTAAGTAGTATATATTCTTTCCTTTAAGAAGATAGTAAGTGGAAGAGCAGGTTAAAATGACAATCCATTACTCCACTTAAAATTACTGCCACATTGCAGGGGATGAAGTGGATAGTATTTCAGTTCACCTTAATATAAAAACTTAATAAGCTTTTAAAACTCATTCAATAAAAAAAGAAGTGAAAAAGTACAAGGTTATGGTGTAACACTACAAAAAGTTACTTCCTGAGATGGATAATAAGGGCTTCGAATGACTTTTCCCAAGCATACATTTTTATTGTTCTGATGCCAGCTTTAACTTCACTTTTGGCCTTGATCCTGTTGACTGTGAGATCAGCGGTCATACTCCTGAGGGGAAAGATGTGAGAGATGAACCTTAGTGGAAAACCACAGCCTAGTTTTCCTTATCAGCAAAAATAGCAGGGGGTGCAGGCAGAGACCAAAAATCAAATGACTCCCTACAGCTGTTTGTGCTGACAACACAGGCAAGACCTACTCAGAGTACAAGTGGAGACAAAGACTTCAATTAAGAAGCCATCCGTTCAGCCCATTTCAAAAAGTAACTTGGAGAACTTGTAGCATTGGCTAAGGAAGACCTGAAAAGAGTCAGATATAAGCCATCTGTCCAAGAAGGTAATGGGGAGCAGGCAGAAAGGCACCCAAATCTAACAGGAAGAACTTCTCTATATTGTAATAAAATGGGAGTAAAGTTCTGAGGAGCAGAAAAGATGGGGGTGTTAATTCCACCAGGAAAGGAGAGCAAAAAATCTTCAGAGACCTGGCAGCATTAGAATAGGGCCTAGAAGGGTAAGAAACATCTCTCCTCAGCAAAGACAGGAAAGGAAATTCCAAGTAGAGAAATACACCACACAGAGGTATGTGCACACACATACACACAAGAACTCAGAGCTTTAGATAGAACAGCATCTCCATCACCTGACAACCTAGACAATGACCCACTTCCAACCCTCTAAGGCCTGCTTCAAGTCTAACTTGGCACCATTAGGCCTTGCATCACCAGCCACTTTTCTATCACATACAATGCTGAGACTGTGGGGTTTTATAAAGATGTAATTAATTAGGATCAACCCTACTCTTGGGGTGCCTATAATTTAATGAGAACATTGAATTAAAAACAAAACAAAAACACACATAACTAAAAATGACTCAACATAAGCATAACAAAAATATATGCAGCTAAAATTGAGCCTATATGATTATTACAATTCAATAATGTTTAAATAACCTGGACATGGGTAACTTCTGCTTAAAAACACTCTATTTATTCAGGTATGGTACTAGGAGGAGCAGCTAATGCTGTCACCTTTCCGGCTTCAACATCGGCCTTCAGCTTAAGGCTGGAACCTCTGCTGGCTAAGCCTGAAGGGTCTGCAACCTGTGCAAAGAAGAGACCAGAGAAGGCATTCATTTTGTTTTTGAATAAAAGCATCGAGCAGACTGTGGGTATCACCAAATATATGTTACCTTTTTTAAAACCAGTATTTCTCTTACCAGAGTGATGAAAACAACATCCCGAAGCAGTTTTGCAAAAGCAGAAAAAAAATGAGAACTGACATCCCTGCAAGACACGATATGCCTGTTTCCATCCAGAGCAGGGCAGTCACTGCGACAGCCTGCAGTGGCCCCACCCACAGGTAATGGAAGAATATGGTCACCTAAAAAGAGAAAGACAAAGCCCTCTTAGGATTGTATAAAAACAACACCACTAAGGATATAGTGGAGAAATAATCTCCTCTAAAGGAACAGACAGGAGTCTAAACAGAAATGATCTCAGTGGGTTTTACACCTGCTGAAGCAGAAATCCAAGCATCCATCTGATGATGCTATTCCAGGGTAGCATAGGACGGGTTCCAAGGAGAACCCAACCAGCCGCAATGAAGGAAGATATTGATTTTGTCTATACCACAGTTGAGCTCAAGGTGTCCCCAAACTCTCTCTGTCCCTAAATTCAGCCCCTATCTCCTCTAGCACTCCCCAGGAAAGCCTAATTATGGTACCTACCATACTCTCCAGTAATTTGTCTATTTACTTCCCTGACAGGCTATGGCTTTTCCAGGGTAAAACCTAAATCTTATTCATCCCTGAAACTTAGTAGGGGCCTTAGTTTATGTTTGATGAATTAAAAATTGACAGAGAAGTGGTCCAGTGTGATACAGATCTGACCAACAGCTACAACTCCCTGGGTAATATGACCTATTCATAAGTGCAAACAAAATAGCATGGTGGGTCAGGGGAGAGTAGGTTGTGTCTTGCTGGGGACAATCCCCCTGGAGTTATTCCTCAAAGGCTTCCTATGCAGCAGGTACTGAACAGGGAGCAGAGGAAAGAACAATCCCTGCCCACCAGGCCTTCATAACCCAGAAGAGGAGGAAGACAGAAAGTATAAAATTAGCATATGGCATAGCAATTCCATTTCGGGGAACGTACTCAGGAGAACTGAAAGCCCAAGCTTGAGCAGATATTTGTACACACATTTTCACAGCAGCAATGTTCACAATTGTCAGAAGGTAGAAGACAGTTTAGCCACAAGGCACAGTGACACCACGTGCCAAGAAGGGCTACTCCAGGAAGACCACTCAGACCCTAACCAAGCTGGGCAAGAACATTGCTGCCTGTTATTGGAGTATGTTGCAGACAATGTTAGAAAAATAAAACTCTCATCTTCCAGACAATGCACATTATTACTTCTAAATTATACAGAGAAGAAATAAGCATTGGATAAAAAGAACCATTGTCTTAAGTCCTCAACAGAATCCTGGCTGACACCAAACCCATCCCAGTAAGCTGAATCCAGTGAGAAGGACAGGACATGGAGGAGGATCCCTCTGGGGCAGCTCACCTGATCAAACATGTTCATATCATTGGACAGCAGGTTGACTATCTGGCCTGTGGTGGTCTTCCGCATGGCTGAGCTACTAAGGCGAAGGGCCTGAAATGAAAGAAGGAAACAGACAATAGGATTCCTATGATGAATCCAAGTCATTCTCAGAATATAACAAAACGAAGCACATTTTCATGGGGTCTTGAGTGGTGTCAGGAGGAGCAGGATGGCCCCTGATGGCAGGGCTCTAGGGACACTCATTCATCTTTCATCTCCTCAGTGTGGAGGCAGCCCACCCACAAGGACTGCAAAGGGTGGAATAGGGGCTCAGAGGGTAGAGAATCCTCTTGCAATGCAGGAAGAACAGGAGATGTGGGTTCAGTTCTTGTACCAAGAAGATCATCTGGAAGAGGAAGTAGCAACCAACTCCAGTATTCTTGTCTGGAAAGTACCATGGACAAAGAAGCCTGGCAGGTTACAGGCCAAAGGGTTGCAAAGAGTTGGACATGACTGAGTGACTAGGCATGCATGCAAAATCATGCACCCTGTTTTTCAGTGAACTTGGACTTGCCTGAGGTATAAAGGGATATAGGTTTAGAGTTAGGAGCCAACTAAGGTAAATTTGAAGCTAATTAGATGACAGTGGAGAGGCTGCCTGAAGGAAAGAAATTAGGGGACTTGGACTATAAATCTGGAGTAAATCATTAATTCTGTGTGTGACAACATTAAACATTTTGGTCTTAGTTTAATTCTGAAAGAAATTAAGCATTCAAAACATTAATTCCATAAGGATCCTGTGTTCTTAATGCCAGTCTACTGACAAAAATCACAGTCTGTGTTGTACAAGCCCTTTATTTGGTAAAAAGTTCTTTAAAATATCCTAGAGATCTGAGGAACCTGAAGAGACCATCTTGAGTATTTCAGTAAATCACCAACTGGAGGCTTTGACCGCACCACCCCCCCCCAAAAAAAAGTCATAGCTCTGAAAAACATCTCATTTAGTTCTCAAGTTAAACAGAAAAGTCAGTGATCAAGTGGGAATGCAAAATAATGTAGCCATGCTGAGAGTGTACAGGGGTCAAAAAGTTAATCATAAAATTAGCATATAGTACAGCAATTCCGTTTTAGGGACTGTACCCAAGAGAATTGAAAGCACAAGCTTAAGTAGATATTTTGTACACCCATTTTCACAGCAGCAATGTTCACAATAGCCAAAAGGTAGAAACAACCCGATTGTCCATTGATAGAAGAATGAATACAGAGAATGTTGTATAGACCTATAATGGAATATTATTCAGCCTTAAAATGGAATTAAATTCTGACACCTACTACAACATGGATGAACCTTGAAGACATGTCTTATATGACAAAAACCAGACACAAAATGACAAATACTGTGTGACTCCATTTATATGAAGCACCTAGAGTAGTCAAATTCATAAAGAGAAGAAGTAGAATGGTGCTGGCTCAGGGGAGGGTGTGGCAAATTTTAGGAAGTGGTATATGTACCACTGGAGACATGCCCCAGTCTGAAACCCACAGTGTAGACCAACTACGACTATGAACTTAGCAGCCATCCCATTTCTAACACCCAACCTGATTTCTCCTCAGAATCAGAGATCAGGATGTAAGCCAGAGAATGAACTACAGACATTCAGAGGGACCTTTCAGAGCTGCTCTACAGCACCAGCTTTGCCCTAAGGAATCAGTCCACCTGTAACCTGCACAGAAGGAGTGTTTTATATCTGCATCTCAGAAGGATTCTAGATGCAAGGCTGGGCCTGAGGAAATTTGTCTTTCCCACATTTCTTGAATTTCAGATTACATCTTTGGTTTAACCTCTGCAATTTCTAACTTCACACAGGGACAACTCTTTTAGGCATAATCAAGCCAGCAAATGAATATCTTTGGGAAATAGTTACATTCAAATAAGCAAACGTGCCAGTTCAGATCAGATTTTCCAAAGATGATGTTCCAAAGTATTAGTGAGAAGAGGAAGAAAAACAGAAGCTCACCTGTGCAACAAAGACCAAGTGTGGACTGAAGCATCATCTCATACCTCACTTAAGATTTTCACAGTACAGTTCTGGTGAAATTTCCTACTTATTTATGGGAGATAAGCATGATCTAAGAATACAAACATCTAGTTCATGTGTGGGGAAATCTCAGTATTTGTCTCCTAAATGGCAGAAGACACAACAAAATAAAAAGATAAGGATGAACAAGAATGAAGACCCCAGACTAGAATGCATGGGTGCCACTTCCATTTCCTTGTCACCCAGGAGGAAACTGGCTCACGTGCTGTAGTCAAGCATAGACAGTGACATGAAGGACTCCCAGGTTCACACAGCCCCAAGACTGACAAGACTTTTCTAAAGGAAAGGTGAGGTGAAGACATCTAGCATCTTGCCAAGAAAAATATCCCAAGGAAAAGAAGCTCTAGGTAAGTGGTAACTGGGTAGAAGAAGTAAAAGTTTCAATTTAAATTGTTTGGTTTTAGCTTTTGATGAGGACTTCATATTTTTTATGAAAATTATATATATTTAAGGTGCACAACATGATGTTTTGATATAAATATACATTGGGAAATGATTATTGTAGTAAAACTAATTAATATATCCCTTACACAGTTATTCTATTTTCTGTGTATGGTGAGAACACTCAGGATCTACTCCTTCAGAAAAGGGATTCCTTCTATACTGTTAGTAGGAATGTAAATTGGTGTAGCCACTATGGAAAACAGTTTGGAAGTTCCTCAAGAAATTAAAAATAGAATTGCCATATGATCCCATAATCCCATTCCTGGGCATATATCCAGAAAAACTATAGTTCAAAGGTATATGCATCCCTATGTTCATAGCAGCATTGTTCACAATAGCCAAAATGTGGAAGCAGTGTAAATGTCTATTGACAGATGAATGGATAAAGAAGATGTAGTACATGTATATAATAAACTATTATTCATACATAAAAAAAAAATGAAATAGTGCCCTGTGCAGCAACATGGACAGCCCTAGAGATTATCATAGTAAGTGAAGTAAGTCAGAGAGAAATATCATATCCCTTACTTGTGGAATCTAAAATATTAATACAACACACTTGTGGGTGCCAATGGGGAAAGAGGCAGAGGAGGGAAGTACTGGGAGTCTGGGATTAGCAGGTGTAAACTAGTATATATAGGATGGATAAACAACAAGATTTTACTGTATAGCACAGGGAATTATATTCAATGTCCTGTGATAAACCATAATCAAAAGAATATGAAAAAGAATAGATATATGTATAACTGAGTCACCTTGCTGTACAGAAATTAAATGCAATATTGTATTAATAAATCAACTGTACTTCAATAATAGTTTTAAAAATAACAAAGAGATCTACTCCCTCAGCAAATTTCAAGTAAACAATATAGTTATATAAGGATTTTTAATTAGACTTTGTTACAAATTTAGTAGATATTATGCAACATCCTATGGTTGAAAGTCACCAAAAGCAGCCCTGACCTGATCTCAATAGAAAGTTTTTCATTATCTATTGGTAAAGTGTGCTTAAATGACAACAAACTTGGCTCGATTCAAATAGCAACCTTCTCTTGTAAGGTGTAAATGATCTTAGTTACAAGATATTTAATTTACAGAGAAAGTGAAAGTGAACGCAGTTCAGTCATGTCCAACTCTTTTCGACCACATCGACTATACAGTCCATGGAATTCTCCAGGCCAGAATACTGGAGTGGGTAGCTGTTCCCTTGTCCAGGGGATCTTCCCAAGCCAGGGATTGAACCCAGATCTCCCGCATTGCAGACAGATTCTTTACCAGCTGAGCCAACAGGGAAGCCCAATTTACAGAGAACTTTCTCCAGATATTTCTGATGCTTCAGGAGAGGTACACACTTCAGTACCGAGTGACACTCACCTTGCGGTAGATCATATGGCACACGGTTACTCTCAGCCTTATCCCCATGGCTGCATGTGGTAGAAGCACAAGTGGTGCAGAACGGCCCACACGAGCACGCAGGTGCTCAGCCCTGCCGCGTAGCCATAGGCTTCGTGAAAAGCGGCAGAATTGGTGGGATCCTTGTTTTGAACATAACTAATCATTTTCCTGAAGAATATGGGCTGAATTACTCTGGTGCCTTCCTAAAAGGAAAAAAAAAAAAAAAAAAAGGCCTTAATTAGAAATATAAGGCATGTCAATTTTTCTTAACTCAAGCTTTACTTTTGTTATTAGCATGTAAAAAGGCATTTTGACAAAATGCTACATTCATGGCTAATCTAAAAGAAAAACACACTATCACTTATAGGTAACCTACTATCACCTATAAGACAAGCAGATGGTAATTTTAACCTTATGTTCGAAGACAATAAAGCTTTAGTACATTGTGCTTAGAACACAGTGGATGTTCAATAAATATTAAGCACTTAGAATGCATTTGGCAAACTACTAAGTGACTCTGACTAAGATGAATAAGGAAAAAGGTGGCAGGAGAAGGTAAGATATTTGCTTTCATGTGAACAAGCCCTGCTGGCAGCCTGCCCCGTCCGATATTTTCTCAACATCTCAGCCCATCAGAAAGTCAAGATGACTCATGTAGGGGAGGCAAACTCTTACCTTCTCCTTTATGCTATCTCCTTCATAAATGCTTTAAGCCTTTATGAACTGAGACCAGTACAAATATGGATTCAACCTTCCCCACCCTGAACTTCTACTTGTCAGTAGATGAAGAGAATGGAGCCCGGCTTCTGCTGAAGTATCACAAAACAACCAGCCTTGAAAGGTTTGTAGACTCTCAGCCCCAGGGGATACTGTGTTCATATGTATATACCCACTAGAAGCTGTAATGTTCCTTGGAGTCAAAAATAAAACAAGGCAAAAGCCAAGCTAAAAAATGTTGTCTTCCTCTGTTCACTTAACAAGGTTTTATTATCTCTTTTTGCTCTTCTCTGGAACTATGCAATCAGTTGGTATATCTTTCCCTTTCTCCTTTCGCTTTCTCTTTTCTCAGTTATTTGTAAAGCCTCCTTAGACAACCGTTTTGCCTTCTTGCATTTCTTTTCCTTTGGTATGGTTCTGGTCACTGCCTCCTGTACAATGTTATAAACATCTGTCCATAATTCTTCAGGCACTCTGTCTACCGGATCTAATTCCTTGAATCTATTTGATGTTTTCAAACTGTAGTGCTGGAGAAGACTCTTGAGATTCCCTTGGACAGCAAGGAGATCAAACCAGTCAATCCTAAAGGAAATCAACTCTGAATATTCATTGAAGGACTGACCCAAAACTGAAGCTCCAATATTTTGACCACCTGATACGAAGAACTGACTGATAGGAAAAGACCCTGATGCTAGGAAAGATTGAGGCCAGATGGAGAAGGGGCCAACAGAGGATGAGATGGTTGGATGGTATCACTGATTCAATGGATGAACAAGAGTTTGAGCAAACTCTGGGAGATAGGGAAGGACAGAGAGGCCTGGCATGCTGCAGTCTATGGGGACACAAAGAGTTGGACACAACTGAGTGACTGAACAACAACAATTCCGCCTGTATACATGGGAGATACCCAGGAAAACTAACTCCCTGAGATGACCCAAGTAACTACCTTAAATACTATCTTCAGCTAAAGACAAAAGAAAGGTCAGGTGGTATGAGGTGGGGAGGGGCACTTATAAGAGGTTAACAGAAAAAGCAGCTTAAATTAGGGTAGGGTTGGGTTTGTTAAGGAGATATAAGTCTTCTTAAACATTTCTCCACTGACAAGATTCTCTTGTGATTTAAAGTTATCTTTCTCTTTCTGGTACTGACAGGAAGATAGCTTTACAAAAGATTTCCTTTATCAATGTAAATGTCCCTCAGAGAAGGGTTAACTTCTACTCTGTCTTCAAAACTTTTCCTGTGTTTATTTCTCATTAAAATAATAATAATAATCAGGTCAAAATAATCTTTATGCTAAAGAGGCATATTCTGGTTATACATTCTGCTACCCTTCAATCCTATTCTATTTTTGTAGTTTTAAAATGTTCTCTAAAACCTACAAACTAAAAAAAAAAAAAAAATCCACCGCAGAAAGGAATTGACAGAGGAGTACAGAGCTGTTGACAGAAAATGCCTACTCTTGGCTCTGAGCCTTCAGTGGAGGCTCTAGCAGGGAGAAAGCCTCAGAACAGAACACAGAGAACACTGGTCCAGGAATCAGAATACTATGCTTCAGAAATCAGGTCAGTCTCCTCCAAGTTACATAACCAACCCTAAGCCCTCCTGTGCCTCCAGGTTTTTGCCTAATAAAATACTTGCCTGATCTACCTTGGAGGGATACTGGTAAACTAAATAAGTCACAACACCTCAAAGTGCTCTAAAACCATGATTTAAAAAGTAAGTGTAAGTTATGCTTAATTTTATTACATAAAAGTCCTGTGAAGAGGTCTACCTTATCATAATGGCAGAGGCTGGTTTCACAAAGGGCTTGGAAAACTCATTGCTGCTCAGAGACCATCATGGCAGAACAATAACTCTTGAGAAAAGTAATGTAATTTTCTAGACAGTAATTAAAAGTTTCATTTCTAAGCAGCTTGCTAGAAATTTTAACCATTATGAATGGATTCTTTTAAAATGAGTCACCTACTTTCCTGATGTCTTAAAGAAAGTGGATTGAGGGGAGTGAGAGTAATGAGTGAAACATGTGAGAGAGATTAAGAGAACAAACTTCCACTTATAAAATAAGTCATGGGGATATAAAATACAGCATAGGAAATACAGTCAATAATATTTGAAAAGCTTTGTATGGTGACAGAGGGTAACTAGACTTATAGTGATGAACATTTTATAATGTTTAAAAACATTGAACCACTATATTGCACACCTGAAATTAATGCAATATTGTAAGTCAATTATACTTCAATTAAAATAAATTTAAATGCTACAATAAAAACATAGATACATATGCTTTAAAGAAAATGAGTTGAGAAAGCATCACCCTCATTTATGACTCAAGGTCATCACTCTAGATATTACTAAGGGCTAATGCTATGTACACAAGAACCAGCACAGTGCACGCAGCAAGTGTGCTCTGCAGGTCCACTTCTGCTCTGCTCAGTGCTCCCTCTTGCACTCCCTTGCTGTGTAGTCCTCAGTTGTTGCTTTTGGCCTACAGTATCTTTGCCACAATCGGCCACTCCTCACTCTTCTGGGTTGAGTGGAGGTGAAGGTTGGAAAATAAATGCAAAAACTCAGAACAACTCTCAGGGAATGAGTCCTCAGTTAAGGCACAAAGCCCACTCAGGACTCAGAAGATTCTGTATACTTCCTGTCCATCAGTTGATCTCCAAAGTGAAGGTTCAGGTTAACATGTGCTTCCTACAACCTCCACCTTGACCAGAGACAACCAGAAAAAGTGGAGTTGGACAAAGGCCAAGTGATGGGACAAAACCAGGCCATTTCTAAGGGTCTCAGAGAAAGGACATAAGCCCCGGTCACTCCTCCCCTCTCAGAGGAAGGGACTGGGTGAACCCACTCTGGCTCTCTGAGGTCACCCCACTCACATATCAGCAAGCAGAGACTTCACCTCTCAGAGAGAAGGCCCTGATGACCTGGGGAAGTGGTCTATCTGACTCTGGCTCAGGCATAGGCTTCTGATCCCTCCTCTGCACCCTGAGGGCTCTGAGACATATCTCCTAACCCACAGTCTCCATGGAGGTGCACACAGGGGCCAGTGTGCTGGGAACTCGCTGGCTGTTGTGTTCTAATTAGGAATGACTGCAAGCACTCCTTCTTCAACATCAGTCTGTACTTGTTCCTGAGTGTTAGTCATTCATAATTCCCATAGGACAGAGATTTTCATAGTTTGAATCCTAACCCTAAAAGCCTCACACTGGACTTAAATCACCTGCTGGTGCTGCCAGCAGTGCTGGGGAGGCTCTGCCTGTGCTGTGCACGGTCACAGCTCATGGCTTGGGATCATGGATGATCCATGAGGTGTTCTGTGCACCACAGGAATTAAAATAAGGCTGGAGGTCACAGAGGAGATGTGTTTGTATTTTAGAGAATCCTGGGCTGAGTTTAGATCTTCCACTATCTAATATAGAAAGATCAGAAGGCAACATAGACAGAAGATCACAAAAAGAAAAGTTGCTTCATAAAATCAATTATTTAACTAATGTTCATTCCATCTGAGCAACTAGTTTTATTCATTAAAATCTCAAAACAGCACCTGAAAAGTATCTTTGAAATGTAACAGATCCTTACTAGTTCTGTCATGAGAAATCATTTATTAATTTCTCCAAACAGAATGTCAAAGGGCAAACCTAAGACAAGGAGTATTTGTGTTGGATTTCAGGATTCTTTTGACTATCAGAAAGAAAAATAAAAATCAGGAAAAAAAATCAATCTTCTCTAAACTAAGGGTAGTATAATACCTATGACTTAGCTGAATTAGCCAAAGGATTTAGTGATATTACACATAAAGTGCTCATAGCAGTTCCTGACATATGATATTTATGAGTACTTAATGTTGTTATTTAGTTGCTAAGTCATGTCTGACTCTTTTGAGACCTACATGGACTGTAGCCTGTCAGGCTCCTCTGTCCATGGGATTCTCCCGGCAACAATACTGGACTGGGTTGCCATTTCCTTCTCCAGGGGATCTTCCCAACCCAGGGATTGAACCCAGGTCTCCTGCATTGGCAGATGGATTCTTTACCACTGAGCCACCTGGGAAGCCCACTGTTGTCATTACTGCCCAACCAGCAGTACTGCTGTGGCCACCACCACTACTACTGAGTATGAGACCCTCTTACTGCTACTAGTACTTCTAATACTACAGAGAATGGGCCCCCACATCTGCCAGGTCCTCTACCCCCTACTTTTCTGCCATGACCACCCAGTTGTACCTTATGCAGCCCCCAGGCCTGGCCTTCCTGGATCCCCAGCAGGAAGCATTAGTAGGGCTGGACAACTTTGAAATCAGTACTCTACCTTGTCCTTCTCAAGGCACTGCAGTATCTCGGTGGTCAGTGCCCTCTCAAAGGTGGCACTCTGCCCACATACTTATCCCCACCCTCTGGCACAATGACCAACCCACCTTTGTCATCAAGGACTCCATCTTCCAGGACCATCCAGTCACCTGTGAGCTGACAGATTCTCTGGTCTCTCCAGATGTGTGAGGCAAACTTCAGCTACCCAGCTGCCCACTACCCACAGTGCCCTTCAGTACAACACAGCCTTTAAACAAGAGCCTACCTGTAACACTGCCCACTAAACACTGCCCACCTGTAAACCATCTGACCCACCCACCTCACCCCCAACACAATGGACTGATGACAACTCACCATCTTCTCCACCTAAAACACCCCTCTCTCAGTAACAGCATCTTCCACCCCTCCTGCTCTCACACACTCACAGGCCACCCGTGTCCCTAAGGCAGCGCTAAGGGACCATGGAGAGCACAAGCCACCCAGGGGGTTCTGCAGCAGACCCCCAGCAGGCTCAGCCAGAACAGGGGGCTGATGGCACTGTGTCCCCAAGTGGACTGTCCTCTGGGGGAACTTGACCCAGGTCCTTCAGGTTCACAGAGGTCAATGACCTCATGGTTTTCTGCCTTTGGTTTTCCCTGCACATTCCCTCCTCCACCCTCTGCCAAAGCTGGGCTCCCAGCAAATCATCCCCTCAGAGAAGACAGAAACCAGCATGGCAGGTACACAAAATTCATGGTGAAGCTGGAGCTCCTCCACATGGTGGGCCTTGGCTTCAAATAGCCAGCTCACTGAGAAGGGGACAGCTCAGGGAAGGGTTTGCTCTTGGGAGCTTTGAGCAGCTTCAGTCCAGATGCAGGGCCCTAGCTTTTCTTTCCCTGGAAGGGGAGAGGCTCTACCAGTGTCTACTGAGATACTGCAGTGCCTTGTGAAGGGCAGGGTGGAGTGTTGATTTCAAAGTTGCCCAGTGCCAGTAATGCTTCCTGCTAGGGATCCAGGAAGGCCAGCGCTGGGGGCTGCATAAGATGCAACTGGTAGATACCTTCTTAAAGAAGCATTTGTCAGATGTGACCTGGTCAAGTTAACAATTATTTGCCAAGCATCTGTAAAATGTCTTATGTTACTGGGGCTCTGGCCCAAATTGCCTTCCTTAAAACCACAGGGAACACATTCCTTGAGGTTGTTGGATCTCCTGTTGGTCATGGATCACTCAGCATTTATAGCACTTACTGAGCACCAAAAATGTCCTAAGATGATATAAAATGGCTTTTATTTCACAGCCATCTTCCTACAACACTGTTAACAATCTTAAACAGTTAAGAGATAAATAGTCATCTGTAGAAAGTCCAGGGCATTTCTCATTCTAAATAGAATTGTTGAGCTATATCATGTTTCCTAGACATGTTTCATCCTCAAACCATTGGACTCTCTCCCCTCCTGTCTTGTCCATCTCAGTACTGATTCAAATACACTGAAAAGTAATGTACTGTATGTAAAAGATTTTACCTCAAGAAATATAAAAATTCCCCAAACTACATAGGATTTCCAGTAACACTTTATGATTGCTTTCATTAAAGAAGGCTCCCGTGCATCTTTCTCAGCTCTCTTCACTTCCTGATCCTAGTACCTGCGATGAGAAACAAAGCACAATAAAGAACAGCTTGTCCACCAAAGGGAAAACAGGGGAGGGGTGGAGTGGGAGACGGGCCTTCAGTACAGGGTGCTCTGCGGCTGCCCTATAGATGGTGGCTTACTGCTCACAGGGGTCCTGAAAGGTGAGCAGTGCAGACCCTGAAACACCAGAAAAACGGACCTTGAGGGAAAGTCTTAGTCTCAGGAAAGAAGTTCCAGCCAAGCTTTGCTGGACTTACAGCTCATGAGCAGCTCAGGAGGGCAGACAGCCTCCTCCAGGGACCCCACCTCTGGGGACAGAGCTCGGCCTCCAGGGCTAAGGCTGTGGGCTCCCTCCACATCCACAGATGCACAGGGAACACGGGCTCCCTCAGTCTACAAAGTGGGCTAAGCCCAGGGTTAGCCTGAGGGTGGTGAGCGTGCAGTCATGACAGGGGGATTCAGAAGAACCCAGGGGAAGAAAAAGCCCCTCCAACATCTTTAGCCCCATGTGGAAATTCTCACTCTTTCTCCCCTTCTCCCTGCTGCCTGTGCTCACCCTTGCAGCTCTTCTCCAAGGTGCTGGGAGCGATCTTCTGGAAGCAGCGAGTACATGCCATCTTCTAATTTCTGTTTGTAACCAATTTTAAACAAGGGGTTTAGGCACCTGTTAAAAATTAAGAGAAGAGGAAAGTGACACATATCAACATTACACATCTTATTTATAACTGGAAGTTTGTCTTTTGGCCCCCTTCACCCCAAACTTGACATTTTTAATATCCTTTTTCCCTAAAAGGAGCCAAGGCTCCATGAATAAATGGCTCTTTCTAAGTTTGGGGCACTTTGTGTCAGCACCTGATAATTAGCTTTTTAAATTGTAACATAAATAGCTGATATTAAAGTTTGGAGATGTCCACTTAAAATACATCTATCTCCAGTGAACATGTGCCAGCTACATAACTAGATAAAGAGCCAGGCCACCCCACCCGTGAAGTTCCCACTTTTAGAAAGCTCTGGTTGACCTGATAAAATAGACCATTTCTCTGACTACTTGCTTCTCCTTTCTCATAATTTAATTCTTGCTCTTATGTTTTAAAATCCTAGACATCCCACCCTCAACCCCAAAAAGGCAGAACCCCAGGTCCAAATTCACTCATTTACTAGCTTTCCCCTTCTCTCTTGCCCTTTCTCCCCAGGACCTCATTGTGTTGCCCCAGGTATGTCCAGTACCCTCCAGGACATGTGAGTGATACACCTTACCATTGCAAAGTTCTCTGATGGTTGTTGCTGAGACATGGCTCACAATCCTAAGAACCATAAGAGCCAGTCAAGCCACAACACTGGCTCCAAAATGGGATGCCTGTGGGGGCTGCTATAACTAGTACAGGCCAAGATGAACAGAGCCCCAGGCATTCTCAGCCACAGCAGCAATGTTGAGAAGCTGAGACCTAAAGACAGAGTAAGTCCAAAGAAGGGCCTGTGACAAGTTGTGCCATAAAATAAGGAAGCACTCAAGGAATCACGAGGATGAGTAGAAGGGACAGAAAAGCCACTTTGAATGGCTCTTTGCTAGACAAATCTGGGATACTCTGACCATTAAAACAAATAAATGTCAATTAACCCTAACCCAGTAAACAATGAAAGAATCCATGCATCTCTACTGTTACATAAACAGGAGAGAAAGGGAAGTTCTTGCAAACAAATGCAAACAAACATAAGAGGAGCAACAGAGTCAGAACATCATCAAGGGAAGTTAAAACTAGTGGATCAAAGTTTGATGTGGAACATGATATTTATATAATCTCAAATTATGTCTCTGTAGTGAAGTGAAAGTGAAATCTCTCAGTCATGTCTGACTCTTAGCGACCCCATGGACTGCAGCCCACCAGGCTCCTCTGTCCATGGGATTTTCCAGGCAAGAGTACTGGAGTGGGGTGACATTAAATTACTTATTAATTATCAAAAGAAAAACAGTAACTATATAGAGGATCTGCTCCCATCAAAACCCTATTCAAATCCACTGCCTGCCTGCCAAGTCACTTCAATTTTGTCTGACTCTGTGCAACCCTATGGACTGCAGTCCCGCAGGCTCCTCTGTCCATGGGATTCTCCAGGCAAGAATACTGGAGTGGGTTGCCATGCCCTCCTTCGGGGGATCTTCCTGACCCAGGGATGAAACCTGTGTCTCTTATGTCTCCTGAATTTGCATGTGGGTTCTTTACCACTAGTACCACCTGAGAAGTCCCTCAAATCCACTATGCATTATTTAAATGACAATAGTTAATATGCAGAGATAGCTCAAAGACTGACACCATTTTTACTGATTTTTGCCACAGTAAGAATATTTTCAAAGCTAGACAATAATAATTCATGAAAACATGTTTCTCTCATTTATTGCATTATTCCTACCAAAATATGCTCAAGAATTTTTTAGTAGGAGATGCTCAAGAATTATTTAGTAAATAAATTAATGTCTCTGATTTATTAAAGAAGCAGTAAGAGACTGAACTTCAGATCTGGCAAACCCTGGTAGCCTGGCCCATCTAATGATACCTGGTCCACGGGCCAGGAGACTAGTTTCTAGCTCCAGCAGTGGTACTGAGGACCCAGTGTTTCACCTGTCCTCCTCCTATCTCCTTTTCCACTCCAGTTCAGCATCTCCATGACCCTCACCATCTGATAATCTCAGCTTACTTCCCAAACAAAAGTATAAATCTCTGAGCTTTACCAATAAGCAGATTTGAAACATGTTAGACCATTTTCCCCCATGTTTATTCCCCACAGAGAACATCAGGAAATTAGCACTGCAACTTACCCAGATTATAGCATCCTTCCCTGAAAGGCCCTTTTTAAAAATCTGCTATCACAGGAAAAGGTGCTCAACATCACTAATCAACAGGGAAATGCAAATCAAAGTCATGATGAGACAGCCCCACCCCCACCCCACACACATATTAGAAGGGGTAAAGAAGAGGAAGAAGAAGAAAAAGAAGAAGAGGGAGGAGGCAGAAGAAGAAAAAAACAAGATGGGAAGGATGTAGGAAAACTGGAACCCTGGCACATTGCTGGTGGAAATGTAAAATGGTGCAGTCACAAAGGACAAACACTGTATGATCTCACTTTCATAAAGGTGCTGAGAGCAGTCAAATTCAGAGAGAAACAAAGTGGCCCTGTGGTTGCCAGGGATGGAGAGGGGACTGGGGAGTTAGTGTTTGATGACACATTAGTGCAGGATGAAAAGGGTTCTGGAAAATGGTTGCACAACACATAAATATAGTCAACAACACTGAATTGTATACTTAAAAATGGTTAAGATGGTAAAGTTGATGCTCTGTGCTACTGCTGCTGCTGCTAAGTCGCTTCAGTCGTGTCCGACTCTGTGCGACCCCAGAGACGGCAGCCCACCAGGCTCCCCCATCCCTGGGATTCTCCAGGCAAGAACACTGGAGTGGGTTGCCATTTCCTTCTCCAATGCATAAAAGTGAAAAGTGAAAGTGAAGTCGCTCAGTCATGTCCGATTCTTAGCGACCCCATGGATTGCAGCCTACTAGGCTCCTCCGTCCATGGGATTTTCCAGGCAAGAGTACTGGAGTGGGGTGCCATTCCTTTACCACACACACACACACACACAAATTAATGAGGAAAGAAATCCAACTGATGTGTCTCAGATGGAAATCTTCCCAGGTTAGAGTCTAGACTTTGTCTAGACTCTCTCGGTGTATGACCTTGAACTAGCCACATAGCCTCTCAGTATTGGCCTCTGACAAACAGGGGAAACATGTGGAGATAACACCTTCCTGGGCTGAGAGAATCAGTGTTGCTCTAAACGTAAGGAATTTCCCCCAGACAAAGAGCAGCCATCACCAAGACAACGCCCTTGAGTAATCACATGTGGGCTCCAGTAGGAAGCCTCTGAGGGATAAAGTTACACTAGTTGTTCCAGCGAGAAGGAAAAAACACTTCGCTTCTTTCCTGGATGAACTCAGTGAAAAGTCATTGTAGAGCTTTGTTTACTAAAGCAGCCCACCCAACTTCCTTTTCTCCTCTATAAAAGAATTCTCCTTCCCTTGACATCTCAGTGGTAAAGAATCCTCCTGTCAATGTAGGAGACTCAGGTTCGATTCCTGGGTTGGGAAGATCCCCTGGAGAAGGAAATGGCAACCCACTCCAGTTTACTTACCTGGAGAATCCAATATACTTACCATGGACAGAGGAGCCTGGTGGGCTACAGACCATGGGGTCACAAAGAGTCAGACATGAATTAGTGACTAAACAACAATACCTCGCTTAGTTTGCTATGGGTGCAGATACAGAACTGCACTTCTCTGCTGATCCTGAATAAATGGACCTTGGCTGGAGAAATATCTGACAGTCTATTTGCTTCAGGTCAACAAAGGAAGGAAGTCAACACAATTGGGGGCCATAGGAAGACTTGGAAAGGCAAACTAACCACTTGACACATCTGAATGGACGCTAGTTGATACGCCTCAGGCTGATGAGATGCAGGACTATAAACACCAAAAAAATCAAGAATAAATTACAAAAAATTAACTTAAATTTGTTACACTATTTTACTGTAAGGAATTAGTAGTAAATTTTATACACCTCTGGGATGTTCTTCATCTTTCTTAGGGCGAGAATTATTGTATAAAATCACTAAAACTCATCAAGCTAAACACTTAAGGGCAACAGGCTGAGGTCTGAAAAAAAGCCCTGGAAAGCTCATCCAGCATCCATCTACAGCATGCAGATTCTGACTGTTAATGAAAAACAAGACTAATGCAAATAGCATTCTGAAAGCAGTGCAAATAATCCAAGTTTGATATTAAACATTTCTAAGCGCAGTGGCGGTTGCGACCAGCATACTAAATGCTGCCGAGAGGAACTATCCCATGTCCAAGGTCAGGGGCACAAGCCGGGAGGACCCCATGCCCGAAGAGCGGCGGCCAAGAGGAGTTACCCCACATCCGAGGTCAGGGGCGGCAGCTGAGAGGAGATACCCTGCGAACAAGGTCAGGGGTGGTGGCCGGGAGGAGCTACCCCACGCCCCCACCCCCAAGGCCAGGGGCGGTGGCTGGGAGGACCAACCACACGTCCAAGGAGCTGTGGCTGCGCGGGCACAGGAGGGCCTACAGGAGCTATCCCACGTTGTAGGTCAGGAAGGGCAGCGGTGAGGAGATATCCCTCGTCCAAGGTAAGGAGCAGCGGTTGCACTTTGCTGGAGCAGCCGTGAAGAGATACCCCATGCCCAAGGTAAGAGAAACCCAAGTAAGATGGTAGGTGTTGCAAGAGGGCATCAGAGGGCAGACACACTGAAACCATACTCACAGAAAACTAGTCAATCTAATCACACTAGGACCACAGCATTGTCTAACTCAATGAAACTAAGCCATGTTCATGGGGCCCCCGAAGATGGGTGGGTCATTGTGGAGAGGTCTGACAGAGTGTGGTCCACTTGAGGAGGGAATGGCAAACCACTTCAGTGTTCTTGCCTTGAGAACCCCATGAACAGTATGAAAAGGCAAAATGATAGGATACTGAAAGAAGAACTCCCCAGGTAGGTAGGGGCCCAATATGCTACTGGAGATCAGTGGAGAAATAACTCCAGGAAGAATGAAGGGATGGAGCCAAAGCAAAAACAAGACCCAGTTGTGGATGTGACTGGTGATAGAAGCAAGGTCCGATGCTGTAAAGAACAATATTGCATAGGAACCTGGAATGTCAGGTCCATGAATCAAAGCAAATTGGAAGTGGTCAAACAAGAGATGGCAAGAGTGAATGTAGACATTCTAGGAATTAGCGAACTAAAATGGACTGGAATGGGTGAATTTAACTCAAATGACCATTATATCTACTACTGTTGGCAGGAATCCCTCAGAAGAAATGGAGTAGCCATCATGGTCAATAAAAGAGTCCGAAATGCAGTGCTTGGATGCAATCTCAAAAACGAAAGAATGATCTCTGTTCGTTTCCAAGGCAAACCATTCATATCACAGAAATACAAGTCTATGCCCCAACCAGTAATGCTGAAGAAGCTGAAGTTGGAACAGTTCTATGAAGACCTACAAGATCTTTTAGAACTAACACTCCAAAAAGATGTCCTTTTCATTATAGGGGACTGGAATGCAAAAGTAGGAAGTCAAGAAACACCTGGAGTAACAGGCAAATTTGGCCTTGGAATACGGAATGAAGCAGGGCAAAGGCTAATAGAGTTTTGCCAAGATAATGCACTGGTCATAGCAAATACCCTCTTCCAACAACACAAGAGAAGACTCTACACATGGACATCACCAGATGGTCAACACTGAAATCAGATTGATTATATTCTTTGCAGCCAAAGATGGAGAAGCTCTATACAGTCAACAAAAACAAGACTAGGAGCTGACTGTGGCTCAGATCATGAACTCCTTATTATCAAATTCAGACTTAAATTGAAGAAAGTAGGGAAAAACCACTAGACCATTCAGGTATGACCTAAATCAAATCCCTTATGATTATACAGTGGAAGTGAGAAATAAATTTGAGGGCCTAGATCTGATAGATAGAGTGCCTGATGAACTATGGAATGAGGTTCATGACACTGTATCGGAGACAGGGATCAAGACCATCCCCATGGAAAAGAAATGCAAAAAAGCAAAATGGCTGTCTGGGCAAGCCTTACAAATAGCTGTGAAAAGAAGAGAAGCAAAAAGCAAAGGAGAAAAGGAAAGATATGCCAGTCTGAATGCAGAGTTCCAACGAACAGCAAGAAGAGATAAGAAAGCCTTCCTCAGTGATCAATACAAAGAAATAGAGGAAAACAACAGAATGGGAAAGAGTAGAGATAGCTTTAAGAAAATTAGAGATACCAAGAGGACATTTCATGCAATGATGGGCTCAATAAAGGACAGAAATGGTATGGACCTAACAGAAGCAGAAGATATTAAGAAGAGGTGGCAAGAATACACAGAAGAACTGTACAAAAAAGATCTTCACGACCCAGATAATCAAGATGCTGTGATCACTGACCTAGAGCCAGACATCCTGGAATGTGAAGTCAAGTAGGCCTTAGAAAGCATCACTACGAACAAAGCTAGTGGAGGTGATGGAATTCCAGTGGAGCTATTTCAAATCCTGAAAGATGATGCTGTGAAAGTGCTGCACTCAATATGCCAGCAAATTTGGAAAACTGAGCAGTAGCCACAGGACTGGACAAGGTCAGTTTTCATTCCAATCCCAAAGAAAGGCAATGCCAAAGAGTGCCCAAACTACCACACAATTGCACTCATCTCACATGCTAGTAAAATAATGCTCAAAATTCTCCAAGCCAGGCTTCAGCAATACATGAACCGTGAACTTCCTGATGTTCAAGCTGGTTTTAGAAAAGGCAGAGGAACCAGAGATCAAATTGCCAACATCCGCTAGATCATGGGAAAAGCAAGAGAGTTCCAGAAAAACATCTATTTCTGCTTTATTGACTATGCCAAGGCCTTTGACTGTGTGGATCATAATAAACTGTGGAAAATTCTGAAAGAGATGGGAATACCAGACCACCTGACCTGCCTCTTGAGAAATTTGTATGCAGGTGAGGAAGCAACAGTTAGAACTGGACATGGAACAACAGACTGGTTCCAAATAGGAAAAGGAGTAGGTCAAGGCTGTAAATTATCACCTTGCTTATTTAATGTTTATGCAGAATACATCATGAGAAACGCTGGACTGGAAGAAACACAAGCTGGAATCAAGATTGCCAGGAGAAATATCAATAACCTCAGATATGCAGATGACACCACCCTTATGGCAGAAAGTGAAGAGGAACTAAAAAGCCTCTTGGTGAAAGTGGAAAGTGAAAAAGTTGGCTTAAAGCTCAACATTCAGAAAACTAAGATCACGGCATTCAGTCTCATCACTTCATGGGAAATGGATGGGGAAACAGTGGAAACAGTGTCAGACTTTATTTTCTTGGGCTCCAAAATCACTGCAGATGTGACTGCAGCCATGAAATTAAAGGACGCTTACTCTTTGGAAGGGAAGTTATGACCAACCTAGATAGCATATTCAAAAGCAGAGACATTACTTTGCCAACTAAAGGCCATCTAGTCAAGGCTATGGTTTTTCCTCTGGTCTTGTGTGGATGTGAGATTTGGACTGTGACGAAGGCTGAGCGCCGAAGAATTGATGCTTTTGAACTGTGGTGTTGGAGAAGACTCTTGAGTGTCCCTTGCACTGCAAGGAGATCCAACCAGTCCATTCCTTAATGGAGATCAGCCCTGGGATTTCTTTGGAGGGAATGATGCTGAACCTGAAACTCCAGTACTTTGGCCACCTCATGCGAAGAGTTAATTCATTGCAAAAGACTCTGATGCTGGGAGGGATTGGAGGCAGGAGAAATGGACGGCAGAGGATGAGATGGCTGGATGGCATCACTGACTCGATGGACGTGAGTCTGAGTGAACTCCGGGAGTTGGTGATGGACAGGGCAGCCTGGCGTGCTGTGATTCATGGGGTTGCAAAGAGTTGGACATGACTGAGCGACTGAACTGAACTGACTGATGCACTTATGATCACTAGTTACTGAGGGCTTAACAGGACCAACTTCCCTAAATCATCTTAGGACTCAGCCAGTTCACTTCCCCCTCATGTCATCAGCTTTTCTGACAAGGGTCTCTGGAGAGTCTGACTTGACCCCAGTGGCAGTTTCCACATCTGCACTCCCTTTGCAAGGGGACAGTTCGCTAACTGAGATGTGGCCAGAGTCCAGGGATTGAGGATGTAATGACTCCCTGATGGGTCAAGTGCATCTGGTCCAAGATGAGGTCCTGCCCCACCTTATCTCTGGGTCCTGCATTCACCCCCAACCTGCTGGCTTCTGGGACGAGAGTGGGAGAGAAATGCAGAGCTCACCACAGAGGCTGCAGTGCAGGACAGCAGGAACATCACCAGGGAGAGTCTCAGCTGACTGGACAGTCTAGTCCCCAGCTAGACATGGTTCATAAACTAGGCCACTGATTTCCAATAATGGGTATGAGGGAGAACAATTCAATAAACTATGATGAGAAAATGGGTTGCTTTGGGAAAATGGAACCTATATTATATCAAATACTAAAAGAAATTCTAGCTGCCTTTATTGTTAGAAAGTGAGTGAGTGAGTGAAGTCGCTCAGTTGTGTCCAACTCTTTGCAACCCCGTGGACTGTAGCCCACCAGGCTCCTCCATCCATGGGATTCTCCAGGTAAGAATACTGGAGTGGGTTGCGATTGCCTTCTCCAGGGGATCTTCCCAAGCCAGGGATCGAACTTAGGTCTCCTGCATTGCAGGCAGACGCTTTAACCTCTGAGCCACCAGGGAAGCCTTTCTTTTCTTTTCTTAGAAAGGAAACAAGAAAAGAGCTGAAACCAAACACAGAGATTTAGATGATGCTAGGATTTTTAAAAGATATTATAGAAGCAACAGGAGAAACCAAAAAGAAAAAGCTGAATACAATTAATGACATATAACTTAAAACCACAAAGTGAAAGTGAAAATGAAAGTTACTTAGTTGTGTCCAACTCTTGGTGACCCCATGGACTATACAGTCCATGGAATTCTCCAGGCCAGAATACTGGAATGGGTAGCCTTTCCCTTCTACAGCAGATCTTCCTAACCTAGGGATCAAAACCAGGTCTCCCACATTGCAGGCGCATTCTTTACCAACTGAGCCACAAGGTAAAATCCACTGAACTAAAGGACAAATTAAAAGTTGAAAAAGTACTATATGCAGTATTGAAAGTTATGTTAAAAATAACTGCCTTATAGGAAAAACATATTAATAAACAATCAAATAAAGACAAATGGTCAATAGACATAAGAAAGCTCCATCTCCACAAATCAAATAAATTCAAGTTAAATTTATTTAACTTATCCATTTTATTTAGACCTAATAAAAATGTAAGTTCGGTACTCAAAGATGGCAATGAAATAAGCACATAAGAGCTTTAAGAGGGCAAACTGGTCCAAACCTGATCAAAAACATTTTGGCTTTTCACCAGTTTACCCTACTTCTGGGGATATAGCAAAAGGAAAGATGGACCTAAATATTAGGGTGAGGTAAATATATATCCCTATGGATATGGCCATCATATCATAATTAGCAAAAAACTGCGTTAAAAGTGAAAGACTGCATAAATTGCATTAAATACCATGTTTTGAACATTATCTAATTCAATAAATAAACATTAAGCATAGAAAATTAAGAAGGACTCAAGATTCAAATTTTTTTTAGTTTTATAGAAAAGCATGCACGCTCAGTTGTGCAGAAAGATTTCTAAGGGAAAGAAAAAACAACCAAAATATCAGCAAGTATATTTGACTAATAGAAAGAAATTCTTATTTTTTTCTTCTTCTATAGCTTTAAATTTCTTACAGAAATAGAAAAATAAATATTCTTTCCTAAAATTGACTGCTGCTGCTAAGTTGCTTCAGTTGTGTCTGACTCTGTGCGACCCCATAGATGGCAGCCCACCAGGCTCCCCCGTCCCTGGGATTCTCCAGGCAAGAACACCGGAGTGGGTTGTCATTTCCTTCTCCAATGCATGAAAGTGAAAAGGGAAAGTGAAGTCGCTCAGTCATGTCTGACTCTTAGCGACCCCATGGACTGCAGCCTACCAGGCTTCTCTGTCCATGGGATTTTCCAGGCAAGAGTACTGGAGTGGGATGCTGTCGCCTTCTCCAATAGGTCATATAACAGTCACAAAATCATTAGCTTCTCTCTGAAGCACATAGATGACAGTGTCTGATGGACATTTCTGAATTGTTCTGCAGATATTAAAACACCCCCCAGATGAATAAGGTCACTGCCTCATGGCCTTAAGCAGGCAGCACCCAGACCAGCTGGAACCAAAGGACTGATGATGTTAAACCCTGTGATCCTACTCTGATATCTCACCCTCAACCAATCAGAATGGTGTAGAAGTTGATTACATTCCCTGGACTTTCTCCCTCACCTTGCTTTTAAAACCTCTCCCCTGAAATCTATCAAGGAGTTTGGATTTTATAAGGATGAGTTGCCTGTACTCCTAGCATGACCCCTGCGATAAACCTTTCTCTGCTCCAAATGCCAACATTTGCATTTGTTTGGCCTGACTATACCTTGGACACAGAAACTTAGGTAGAACACAACCACAGGTTGTAGGCAAGCACTTGATCTCACACAACTGCAGGGTTTAGCACAGATTGTATGTGTAGAGCTATAAGAGCTAAAGAAAAGTAAAAGGAATAGAGGAACTTGAATGATTTTGGAAGATGAATGAATGCTGCTCCTGGAGACAGGCTGTTGGCATCTCACATTTTGTACTATGTAGGGACCTCTGTGGGCTTTTTGCTGCCCTCTTAGATTGGGAAAGGAGAACATGGATGAGGGGGAGGGGAGAGAGACTGCCTTATGATTTTTTTATCATGTGCTCCAGGGCCTAGTGGAATGACAGTGACATATGTTACATAACACAGGGTATGGACGTTTCTGAAAAACTTACCTCACTACTTTTGTAACAATGCCCTATTCAAGAAGGTACTATCATTCCTATTTTTACACATGAGAAAGATGTGTCTTAAGGACAGTTACTTTTCTAAGTTCTTCAAATTAGTAAATGACAAATCCTGATTTGAAATCAAGCCCATGTCCAGTACTGGTAGATGGACAGTATGCATGAAAAGTGCCTAGAATACACTTTTGGAATCACTGTAGAACTGAAAAAAAAACAAAGTCTTGGACTCCCACTCTTGTCTTTAGTCATTTGTGTGACCATCTTACCAGCTCAGCAGTTTCTCCTCCTTCTACCGTAAACAAAGATTAAAGTTTGTGGTGTTTATAACAAGATCATTTTGTTATTCTTTGATAATTTCCCATGTATCTTGGCTATTAACAACAGAGTATTGTTAATAATGGCTTTTGGCTTCAGTTATGCAAGATAAGTAAGTTCTGCAAAACTAGTATACAGCAGTGTGGCTACAGTTGGCAATATTCTGTGTATGTTTAATTTTTTAAGAGACTAGATCTTGAAGGCTCTCAACATAAAAAAGGAAAATGGTTAAAGTGTGAAGTGATGGCTATGTTGATTGACTTGGCTGTGGTATTTCACAATGTATATATGTGTCTTAAGTCATTAGGTTGTACATCTTAAATATATACATTTTTGAGTGTCAATAATACCTCAATAAAGCTGGAGGGGAAATTATTTTAAGGAAAGCCTAATGTATTCAAACATTTTAAATAAGGCCAAATATAAGAATAACAGAATGCTGATAATTTCTACTGATGGACATGATGGAGATATATTATACTACTTTCTTGATATCTCATGCATGTTTAAAATTTTTTTGCTGCAAAAAATAAGACAATTAGAGTTGAAATTTGTAATTTTTCAGTTACATACTTTCTCCAAACTGCCAAATACACTCAGTCCTTTCAGCTTCTGTCTTTTCTGCCTTTAACCAAGATCTTTTGAAACTTTCTACTATTCTTTTCTTAACATTAATTAATAGGACATTTAGAAGAAATGTTGAAATCCATTGTTGAACTGTACAGAGAAGTCTGGGTGTGGAACCAGGGGACCAGAGCTCTAGATGCTTCATATATTACCTAAACTTTCTCAGGTCTACAATGGGAAACCCCTACTCTTCTAGTGGTAAAGAACCTGCCTGCCGATGCAGGAGACAAGAGACTTGGGTTTGATCCCTGGGTTGGATAGATCCCCTGGAGTAGGCAATGGCACCCTACTCTAGTATTCTTGCCTGGAGAATCACATGAACAGAGGAGTCTGATGGGCTACAATCCATGGTGCTGCAGCGAGTCAGACATGACTGAAGCAACAGCACACATGCCTGCACTCACCAACCTTCCCTCCATCTCTTCCAGTCAGAGGGCCAGGGTCATCTAAAAATTTGGAAAACCTACAACCCGAAATATCAGTTACTCCTAAGAGGAATGGACCCCCCTTGGTGATGCCAACTACCATCTTCCCAGAAGCTTCAGGGGTTCACTTCATGGGAACATCACACTTGAGTGAAGGGGCCCCTGAGCCCCAACCTCCAGAGAAACAACTGGGGCAATGGATCTTCTTGACTACTCCTGTGAACCTCTCTCTGACCTGAAGCTTCTCTTCCAAAAACCAACAAAATTGTGTTCCCAAAGAGTAAATGATTAACTGTAGGAATTGTTGCACTCAGAGGGGAGCTAGTGACCTGGGCCTCGTGACACATAGAACATTGTCAACATAAAAAAAACAAACCAACAAACAAAAAAAACAGCTACTCAGGTGAAAGTGGCCAAGAAGACCAGCCAGGATTTCTAGCTGTGACACAGGTCTGCTGCCTTCCTGGCTGGGATGGCCCTAGGGGACCGAGTTGCTCTGGATTACCTGTTTGCTGCCTGGGAAGGGGTTTGTGTACCAGGCAGCATGTGGACCTGTTTTCATGAGGATACACATAGTCTCACTGAAGGAGGCACAGATGGACCACTGGGAGGGTCACTCGGCTGCAGACACCAGACCACCTGGTCTGGGGAACAATCTGGGGGCAGGGTGATGGGGCCAACCGAGCACTACCAGAATTGTCCTTTCCTGGGCCCCTCCATGACCCTCAGAATCTAGAAAACTCCAGATGACGGTCTCGCAGAGACAGAACAGTTAGGGCCAAGGCCAAGGGGCACCAGACACATCCATAGGTGGTGGGAGAAGTCCTGCTCCTCCCCAGGGTCTGATGACACCACACTCAGCAGGAAGCAGCTGCAGGAGCTGGACCTGCACCCTCAGGCCCCTCAGGATGAGAAGTAGGACAGGCACAAAGAGGGGACGTGTCACCACAAAGACCAACAGTTCCCAGGGAGAAAGCACAGAATCTGGGTCATAAAGTAAAAGTCCAACCTTTTTTCTTTTCCTTTGTGCTGAGATATTTCACCTGCTCACAGGGCATCTTGTGCAGAGGTCTCAAACCCAGGCCTTCATACCAGAGACCCTGGTGTGAAATGGCTTCACTGACAACCTCAGCTCGGAGGGCCATGTCCAGAGACACAGCACCTGGCACTGATCTGCAATTGCAGCTGCATAGCTGAGTTCACTCCCCAAGAACTCTGTCCACTCCCAGTTGACAGGAACCACAGCAGCCTGGCTAGTTGTGGGGAGAATATGTCTTCTAGAGCTTGAACTCTCACCCCTCTATGCTTTGATTAAAGACTTTACTTCTGAAGCCAAATATTTACCCATCTATCAGTACATGAGTGACACTTGGCTGAAGTCACCTATTAGGGTCTGCCTCAGGATTGTAGGTAACAAAACAGAAAGAAATCAAACACTCTTCTGCCCAATAACGCTGTGTAATTCTCCTGAAGACCTGGAGAAAGGAGAAGCACTGGACTAGCGAAGAGAATTGTTTCTTAATATGAGTGTGGTCTGCATTGTTCTCTTGAAAAGTGATATTTACTCTTGGAAACTTGAGTCTCCCCTCCTCATAGAAGCCAGGAGAGGTTCCTGTTCTGTCAGGTCAAAGAATTAAAGAACCTGACACTCAGCAACCTCTCAGAAGTGGGATTCTTGAAGGAAATCCATTGTTCTGGAGACCCAGGCTCACACTAGACCCAGGAGCCAACAGCATCAGAGCGTTTTCTCCTTCAGACACCCTACCCTACTGACCTGAGCCCCAGGAAACACCCCTGCCACTCCACTGAGTGATTTAGACTCAAGATTTGGTGACTGGCCAGGGGAGTGGAGCTTGATTCAGGAGATGAGACCTCCATGGCAATGAGATTTTTCTGAGGGTGGGTCTCCTAAAAGAGGTAGGTAGCAATTCCTGTGAAGAGAGTGGAAGGAGTGACCTCAGTTAAAAACCAGGCACCAGAGGAATGGTGTTGGCCTCTGGGGAGCTCTCACAAGGGGACCTTTTGGCAAAAGGCTCAATTCTTTAAGAGATTTCCCTTTAGAATGTGGGAAAGGACAAGTGGTCAAATCTTGAACTATTGAACTATTCTTGAACTATTTCTCTTCTGTACTGAAATATGCTTTTGGTTTACTGTAGCTCTTGAGTTAACTAAATTAGACCATCCCTGCCCAGTGCAGGGCTGCAGTTCCATGGAGGCTGACAGACAGGATGGTGAGATGGGAAGGGGAACAGTCTCCCCACCCCCACTCACTGACCTACTGGGGAGAGAGCATCATCCTGCCAAGTAGACCATGACTCAGAAACTCAGGTCCTGAGAGCAGTCCTGTAAACGGGACAGAGCAGGAGGTGAGGGGAGAATTCCCCACAGTATCAGGGAGCTCTCCATGCAGTCAGGAACACCAGGGAGAATGAATCTTCTGTCTGTCACTACATAAACCATCTGAGACATAAGTGGCCGAAAGCAGTGGTCACTTAATAGTTATTTGTGAGGGGGGCTTCCTAGATGGTGTTAGTGGTAAAGAACATGCCTATCAGTACAGGAGATGAAAGAGACCTGAGCTTGATCCTTGGGTCAGAAGATCTTCTGGAGGAGGGCATGGCAACCCACTGGTTGCCTGGAGAACTCCATGGATAGAGGAGCCTCGCTGGCAGGCTACAATCCATGGGGTCACAAAGAGTTGGACAGAAATGAAGCGATTGAGCACAACACAGCACAAAGCATTCTGCCAAAAAAACCCCCAGAAAACCAAATAGCTTTCCCTTCTTCTTATCTATTTTATATCTTATCAGAATCAGTATAAACTCCTGTATTTAAAAAAAAAAAAAAAAACTTTATTGTTGCAAAATGTAAAGTTTAAAAACCCTCAATCCTCTTGTTGTTACATACAAAACTTCTAAATGTGATATAAAATCAAACTGATCACATGGACTACAGTTTTGTCTAAATCAATGAACCTCAAAAAAGCAAGAGAGTTCCAGAAAAACATCTACTTCTGCTTTACTGACTATTCCTAAGCCTTTGACTGTGTGGATCACAACAAACTGTGGAAAATTCTTAAAGAGATGGGAATACCAGACCACCACTTGCCTCCTGATAAATCTGTATGCAGGTCAAGAAGCAATGGTTAGAACCAGACATGGAAGAACAGACTGGTTTCAAATTGGGAAAGCAGTACCCTGCTTTTTGGCACCTTGCTTATTTAACTTATAAGCAGAATACATCATGTTAAATGCCGGACTGGATGAAGCACAAGCTGGAATCAAGATTGCCAGGAGGTATATCAATAACCTCAGAAATGCAGATGACACCACACTTATGGCAGAAAGTGAAGAGGAACTAAAATGCCTCTTGATGAAAGTGAAATAGGAGAATAAAAATGTTGGCTTAAAGCTCAACATTCAGAAAACTAAGACCATGGCATCTGGTCCCATCACTTCATGGCAAATAGATGGGGAAACATGGAACGAGTGAGAGACTTTATTTTTGAAGCTCCAAAATCACTGCAGATGGTGACTGCAGCCATAAAATTAAAAGACGCTTGCTCCTTGGAAGAAAAGCTATGACCAACCTAGACAGCATATTAAAAAGCAGAGGCATTATTTGCCAACAAAGGTCCATCTAGTTAAAGCTATGGTTTTTCCAGTAGTTATGTATGGATGTGAGAGTTGGACTATAAAGGAAGCTGAGAGTCAAAGAATTGATGCTTTTGAACTGTGGTGTTGGAAAAGACTCTTGAGAGTCCCTTGGACTGCAAGGAGATCCAACCAGTCCATCCTAAAGGAAATCGGAAAGACTCATGCTGAAGCTGAAACTTCAATACTTTGGCCACCTGATGCGAAGAACTGACTTATTTGAAAAGACCCCTATGCTGGGAAAGACTGAAGATGGGAGGAGCAGGGGACAACAGAGGATGAGCTGGTTAGATGGCATCAGTGACTTGATGGACATGAGTTTGAGTAAATTCAGGGAGTTGGTGATGGACAGGTAGGCCTGGTGTGCTACAGTCCATGCGGTCACAAACAGTCAAACACGACTGAGCTACTGAACTGAATGTGATATAAACTCCATCTCAGAGGCTCATTTTCTGTCTAAGCAGTCTGCAATATTTAATTTTAAAAATATTTTCAATGTAATTTCCTCAAAATTTAAAGATGATTAGTTTTCATAAAAACAAAAAAAACACTGGTTTGGAATACCCAAAGCTTCCACCTTTTGGAATGAATAAGTATGAGCATGGTTGCTGAGTGAAAGAGTGAATTTAGTCAGAACCATCCAATGTCAGGGCTTCTCTTGTGGCTCAGCTGGTAAAGAATCTGCCTGCAATGTGGTAGACATGGGTTCAATCCCTGGGTTTGGAAGATCTCCTGGAGAAGGGAAAGGCTACACACACAATCCCAATTTGACTCCTAAGGCAAGTAATCTGGGCCAGGTGTGTAGATAGACGTCTCATAGGGCTGGGGCATATTATTCCTTCCAGTAATGTTATTTTTTAGTTCTAAATTCAAAAAAATATGTTTGACCCACTTTTAAACACACATTGCCATTTTAGTTTTGGGGAAAAAAATAGTTTTCTTAGACCGTTAGGTTTGGAAAAGCTCAGTTAATCCATATTCTCTGTTTTTAAAGGAAAATTAATAACTTTTAATAACAGCTTTTGCACATAAAAATGAAAGTCACTCAGTCATGGTCACTCTTTACAATCCCCTGGAATGCTCCAGGACAGAATACTGAAGCGGGTACTCTTTCCCTTCCCAAACCAGGGATCAAATCCAGGTCTCCCACATTGCAGGCAGATTCCTTACCAGCTGAGCCACCAAGGCTCACCTAAGCCCTTTACATATAATACCTAGTGCTCCATCTGTACTACCGTCTCAACCACTACCTTCTTTGTTAATGGTTCAGTTCAGTTCGGTTCAGTTGCTCAGCCGCGTCCTATCTGTGACCCCATGTACTGCAGCACGCCAGGCCTCCCTGTCCATAACCAACTCCCAGGGTTTACTCAAACTCATGTCCATTGAGTTGGTGATGCCATTCAACCATCTCATCCTCTGTTGTCCCCTGCTCCTCCCATCTTCAATCCTTCCCAGCATCAGAATCTTTTCAGATGAGTCTGTTCTTCACATCAGGTTGCTGAATATTGGAGTTTCAGCCTCCACCATCAGTCCTTCCAATGAATGTTCAGGACTGATCTCCTTTAGGATGGACTGGTTGGATCTCCTTGCAGTCCAAGAGACTCTTAAAAGTCTTCTCCAACACCACAGATCAAAAGCATTAGTTTTTCTGCACTCAGGTTTCTTTATAGTCCAACTCTCACATCCATACATGACTACTGGAAAAACCATAGCTTTGACTAGATGGACCTTTGTTGGCAAAGTAATGTCTCTGCTTTTTAACACACTGTCTAGTTTGGTCATAACTTTCCTTCCAAGGAGTAAGTGTCTTTTAATTTCATGGCTGCAGCCATCATCTGTAGTGATTTTGGAGCCCCCCAAAATAAAGTCTGCCACTGTTTCCACTGTTTCCCCATCTGTTTGCCATGAAGTGATGGGATGGGATGCCATGATCTTAGTTTTCTGAATGTTAATCTTTAAGCCAAATTTTTACTCTCCTCTTTCACTTTCATCAAGAGGCTTTTTAATTCTTCTTCACTTTCTGCCATAAGGATGGTGTCATCTACATATCTGAGGTTATTGATATATCTCCTGGCAATCTTGATTCCAGCTTGTGCTTCACCCAACCCAGCATTTCTCATGATATACTCTGTATGTAAGTTAAATAATTAGGGTGACAATATACAGCCTTGACATACTCCTTTTCCTATTTGAAACCAGTCTGTTGTTCCATGTCCACTTCTAACTGTTGCTTCCTGACCTGCATACAGGTTTCTCAAGAGGCAGGTCAGGTGGTCTGGTATTCCCATCTCTTTCAGAATTTTCCAGTTTATTGTGACCACAGACAGTCAAAGACTTTGGGATAGGCAATAAAGCATAAGTAGATGTTTTTCTGGAACTCTCTTTCTTTTTTGATGATCCAGCAGATGTTGGCAATTTGATCTCTGTTTCCTTTGCCTTTTCTAAATCCAGCTTCAACATCTCGAAGTTCACAGTTCACGTACTGTTGAAGCCTGGCTTGGAGAATTTGAGTATTACACTGTTAGAGTGTGAGTTAATGGTAACCATGATATTTATATTTAAAATGAGACCATATAAGCTTTCAGAAAGCCCTATTTACACATTATCAATATTTTTAATAGTGTAAAACAAGTTTTAACACAAGGCTTGTGTTTACAAAACTCGGAAGAGTTTTAAAGTGGTCTGTTGTGTTTTCTGGTATATTCTTCAACATTTGGACCATGGTACTGATTCAAGAATAGAATCATATAAATCAATGCACAGTATTGGCTTTAGACTTGAAAACAAAAGCTCCTCTATTTCTCACTTTTTTATGACTGAAGTGGGAGGTGCACAGGGTTGAGCTGCACACTAAAAAATCAAGAGTTTTTCCCACAGTACATCCTCATCACCTACCTCTGGAGCTGTGATACTTGCTGTGGGGACATGGTGATGTGCTGTCCAGACCTCCCTTTGAGGACTTGTTGCCCAGTTGCTGGATGTGCTGTCAGTGGGCAGTCTTCAGCCACCAGGTCCTCTGGGGATAGCTTTTATGCAATGACTCATCCAGGGGGAAGCATAAAAGCCTGGCCAGTGGACTTGTCAGGACAACCTCAAAGGACTATCTTCACTCCAGACCCCCATGGGGTCAGCTAAAGTCATCTGAACAGTGCTGCAGCTTGATTTTCCCTCTGCCCTACCCTGTTTCTTCTCTCCTGATTCTATAAATGTTGATCACAAGGGCACCCCTGATAAACATTCCAGAACTAAACTCCATCTGAGTCTGCATCCCAGAGAACCATTCTGCAATACGTATCCAAAAAAAAAAAAAAAAAATCAGTACTTGGGGAGGATTTTTATTTGAACTTTACTGATTATACACATACTTTTAACACTTTAAAATAAAATAAAATACAAGTGGTGCAAACAGGAACTTTGTATGTAAACATGGTTACCTTTGGTTTAAAATCCTCAATTGAATATTGTCTGACTAATTCAAGTGTAGAAATTGTTATATGTTAATAACAAAATCAAATTATTATTTTGAACCATATTAAAATGTTATTATATAGGTGAAAAAAAAGATTGAATGTTAGTGGTTATACATGGTTCAGTCTAATAGAAAAAAATCCATTAGCACTTGAAATTTAGAGAATATTACCCTTATGAATAACTCATGGGTAAAAGATATAAATAATGAATTCAATTAGATATTAGAAAATACTTAATAGTATGGTTATTGATCAGTGCTAGTATCCAAACTTGTAGGTTATAGTTAAGTGGACCTTAGAGTAAAAAAAGAAAAAGTAGCTAATGTACTTACACTATAAAAATGATTAAGTTAAAAGTTGAACTAAATTTCCAATTTAAGAATTTTAGGAAATAAATCTCAAAATAAATGAAAAGTTGAAGGAAAGACAGAATAATATGAAGTAGAAAAGAAAATGGGAAATATCAATTCAGCAAAAAATGTGATTCTTTAAAATAGGAAAAAGTCATGTAAGATTACTCATTTTAAAAAAGGCTCAAAAGAAAATTAAAAAGAAAAAAGAAAGAACACAATTATAGATGTTGCAGAGTTTAAACATATAGATATAGGGAGTAACTTTATGCCAGTTAAGTTCAAAACTCACAGGAAATAGATCCACCTTTAGAGAAATAAAACTTACCAAAAATGACTCTGTACAAATAACAAAATGAACAGTACTAACATAATTACCAAAAATAAAGTAAATATTCATGGCTGCACAATACTGTGAATGTGATTAACATCATTGAACTGTATGCTTAAAAGTGACTTTATGGCAAATTTTATGTTACACATTTTACTACAATAAAAAAAGTTAAAAAATAAAATAAAATTCTCTATCTAGAAGACAATAGATCACACATCTGTCCTTCATTCTCAAATCCCCTAGAAGGGCTTCTATTTTGAGAAAGCATATTTTCTCTTCCTTCTTTTTTAGAACACATAATATTGTCCTATATTTTAATCATGTATCAATTTTTTTTTTTTTTTTTTGAGAGAGGGACACCTTCCTCTCCCATAATTCACTTAAACTACACTATATTTTTGTTTTTCCTATTAGTTTTCTCTGTAGTGTTTTAAGTAGAGATCTTTGGGTAGAATAATGAATTCTAGTTATATTAAAGGAAATGGTGACACAAAACAGCTACTTCACACTAGTCTTCAAATAAGCGGAACCCCTGACATGAATGGAAAGTAGTAGGTAATTTGGGGAACAATATTTAAAAAAAAAATCTGTGACAACTTTGTCTTGCACATTAGAAAATGAGCTTTGGCTCTGGAGTCTCTTAAGGCAGAAAACCTGGTACACAGCTTTTACTGGTGGCCTGAACCTCTGATTTGGAGAAGAAAATAGTATAACATAGAAATAAAAATAATAAATCATTTTGTAAGAGCTTGGAATCAGTTGGTGAAGTTGGAGGGAAAAAGATAGAAAAACTAACATCTTGTGTGTATAAATACTTTTTGGTATAAAAAAAAGTACAACATAGTTTATACATGTAAAATCTGTTGGAAAGATGCCTTTGGGCTAGACTTGACCTCATGGTAGAATCACAGTGTTGACTCAAAAATTGTTAAGACTGAAGGCTGTCCACTGTAAGTGTTCATAATCACATGGTCACTGTGAGTGATATCTTTAGAGGTGCACCTGAGGGAGAAAAGAAGACAAAAACAGCATGTTTAAAAGTTGCAAAGTCCTCCCTGAGGCAACACATTTCTACATCCACTTTTTCATGTTGGCACAAATCATAACATTAGTGGAGTCACCATTTTAAAAAGCAGAGATGTATTTATTCTATGGGGGAAGTAGCCCCATTAAAACCCTCAGTGGGGCTGGGCTTAATGTCAAACAACCTGTAGATCCACTAGAGTTCTGACCATTCTGATTCACAGATATATTTTATCACTATATTAAATTGATAAACAAAATCATTTTACTGACTCAAAGCCTGGAGATAAAAACAGGGTGACAAAGAGGCTGGAAAATCTAGTGAATGCATGAGGATTTGTCATTTTCACACATAAAATGAGCACAATAGGTTTGGATGCTAATATTTCCTTATGGCTTAGCTGGTAAAGAATCTTTCTGCAATGAGGGAGACCTTGGTTCAATCCCTGGGTTGGGAGGATGCCCTGGAGAAGGGAAAGGCTACCCACTCCTGTATTCTGGCCTGGAGAATTCCATGGACTGTATAGTCCAAGGGGTCATAAAGAGTCGGACACAACTAACCAACTTTCACTTTGACTTCACTTTCACCAGGTTGTAATCCCTATATTTTATAAACTCTGATTGACAAGCACTGAAACACTGGCATATATATATATATGAAATATACTGGCATTTAGTTTGTAAGGCAAAGCAGTCATAAGGAATGTAGAAAAGCTCTAACAAGGACTCAACCAACCAACCTCTCTTAAATGTAAGATGATGCCACAATATAGGATAGTTCTTTGCCAGGTCCCTAAGTTCTTCAATTCTACCAATTTCCAGCTGAACTAGAAGAGATATAGGTTTTCTGATAAGTGCATGATAAGAATAAAAAGGAAATGAAATGCTGGCAAATTCCAGAATCATCAGTTTTCAGTAACTGTATTGTATGTCAGTTTCTTAACAGATTTGTTGTTGTTTAGTTGTTAAGTCATGTCCAACTCTTTTGCGTCCCATGGATCCTCAAGGCTCCTCTGTCCATGGAATTTTCCAGGCAAGGATACTGGAGTGGGTTGCCATTTCCTTCTTCAGGGGATCTTCCTGACTCAGGGACTGAACCTATGTCTCCTGCATCGGCAGGTGGATTCTTTACCACTGAGCCCCCAGGGAAACCATTCTTGACAGATACACATAACAAAATGAAATAATGTCAAGACTTGTGAACTCTTATTTCTAAATGTGTTTGGGTGAAAATGGATTTCGACTGTCATTTTTTTTTTTTTTTTACCTGAACAAGAAAAGTTTTGTTTGAGTCTTTAAAATAGAAAATGTACCATCTATTTGAGGCTGACTCATGTTATGAGCTGGGTCACTTGAATGTATGATTACAGATGCTTTATAAATCCTGGCTCTGAATACATCTGTGGGTGTTGTGAACAAAGTAATCATGGGAGAGAGATAATGGACTTCATAAATGAAACAGAAAACCACTGAGACATCCACCTTCATATCAACTGTACTTTATTTCTTTCTTATTGCTTGCTACCCCCAAAACAGAACTGGATATGAAATGTATATATTGCTGTGAAAGTGATGAACTCAATATGTCAGCAAATTTGGAAAACTAAGCAGTGGCCACAGGACTGGAAAAGCTCAGTTTTCATTCCAATCCCAAAGAAAGGCAATGCCAAAGAATGCTCAAACTACCACACAATTGCACTCATCTCACACGCTAGTAAAGTAATGCTCAAAATTCTTCAAGTCAGGCTTCAGCAATACATGAATTGTGAACTTTCAGATGTTCAAACTGGTTTTAGAAAAGGCAGAGGAACCAGAGATCAAATTGCCAACATATGCTAGATCATCAAAAAAGCAAGAGAGTTCCAGAAAAACATCTATTTCTGCTTTACTGATTATGCCAAAGCCTTTGACTGTGTGGATCACAATAAACTGTGGAAAATTCTAAAAGAGACAGGAATACCGACCACTTGACTTGCCTCTTGAGAAACCTGTATGCAGGTCAGGAAGCAGCAATTAGAATTGGACATGGAACAACAGACTGGTTCCAAATAGGAAAAGGAGTACGTCAAGGCTGTATATCATCACCCTGCTTATTTAACTTATGCAGAGTACATCATGAGAAACGCTGGGCTGGAAGAAGCACAAGCTGGAATCAAGATTGGTGGGAGAAATATCAGTAACCTCAGATATGCAGATGACACCATCCTTATGACAGAAAGTGAAGAGGAATTAAAAAGCCTCTTGATGCAAGTGAAAGAGTAAAGTGAAAAAGCTGGCTTAAAGCTCAACATTCAGAAAACTAAGATCATGGCATCCGGTCCCATCACTGCACTACAAATAGATGGGCAAACAGTGGAAGCAGTGTCAGACTTTATTTTTTTTGGCTCCAAAATCACTGCAGATGGTAATTGCAGCCATTAAATTAAATGACACTTACTCCTTGGAAGGAAAGTTATGACCAATCTAGATAGCATATTAAAAAGCAGAGACATTACTTTGTCAACAAAGGTGTATCTAGTCAAGGTTATGGTTTTTCCATTGGTCATGTATGGATGTGAGAGTTGGATATAAAGAAAGCTGAGCACCAAAGAGTTGATGCTTTTCAACAGTGGTGTCGGAGAATACTCTTGAGAGTGCCTTTGACTGCAAGGAGATCAAACTCATCAATCCTAAAATAAATCATTCCTGGGTGTTCATTGGAAGGACTGATGCCGAAGCTGAAAGTCCAATACTTTGGCCACCTGATGCAAAAAACTGACTCATTGGAAAAGACCCTGATGTTGGGAAAGATTGAAGGCAGCAGAAGAAGGGGATGACAGAGGATGAGATGATTGGATGGCATCACTGACTCGATGGACAAGAGTTTGAGCAAGCTCCAGGACTTGGTGATGAACAGGGAAGTCTGGCATGCTGCAATCCTTGGGATTGCAAAGAGTCAGACACAACTGAGCGACTAAACTGAACTGATTCACAGGTGGGCCGGGACAAGCTCTCTCTCCAAGGGCCAATCAAAGGTGTTTTAGTTTACAGTTAGGAGGGACAGGGTCCTCCAGACAAGCCATTAAGTATGATTATAATAACAAGAGCAATGGAAAGCAAGTCAAAGAAATATTTTCCAACATGGACTCAGAATTGGCTTCCTCTCTGCAATATTATGAGTTCTTGATTTATCATGATGACAATTTCATCTTCTAAAAGGTAGAGGAAGCAATACTGGAGTGGGTAGCTGTTCCCTTCTCCAGGGGATCTTCCCAACCCAGGGATCAGACCTAGGTCTTCTGCAATTCAGGTGGATTCTTTACCAGCTGAGCCACCAGGAAAGCCCAAGAATACTGGTGGGTAGCCTATTCTTTCTCCAGTGGTCTTCCTAACCCAGGAATCAAACTGGAGTCTCCTGCATTGCAGGTGGATTCTTTACCAGCTGGGCTACCAAGGAAGCCCATAAGGGAGGCAACTGGACCTAATTCTAAATGACAAAGAATTAGGAAGAAAGTGACAGTATCAGGTAGGAGTTCTCTTTACAGATTAGAAACAGAAGTGATCTACATCTTTCCCTTGTACTTCTTCCTGCTGCTGCTGCTGCTGCTCCTGCTGCTAAGTCACTTCAGTTGTGTCCTATTCTGTGTGACCCCATGGACTGCAGCCTACCAGGCTTCTCCGTCCATGGGATTCTCCAGGCAAGAACACTGAAGTGGGTTGCCATTTCCTTCTCCAATACTTCTTCCTAGACCCAGAATATTACAAATGTTATTTCCTTCAAAATCTCAAGTTCCCTGGATGTTCCCTGAAACATTTGCATCACCAATATTCTGAGCATCATCTAGGATGAAAGTAAAGGGTCTGCAAAATGAGAGTATACTGTGTTCCATGAGAATCATGGAACCCAGACTCCAATCATGTGGAAACTCTAATCTGAAATCTCTCTTAGGTACATGTGCATGCACATCCTACACTCCATCAACAACACAGCTGCCAATTCTCAGCAGATCTGTGTTCTGCAATGTGTTGTTAAAACCCAGTCATGAGGTTTTGTATCCAGAGGCTTATAATTGACAAGGACACAGAGTGCTTGTTACCACATCCCTGGTGCCACAGCATGAGGAATGTGCTGTGGAGACGAACTTTAATTACAGCTCCCCACAGCAGGCTCACCTGTTTTGCCCTTTCAGTGAGAACAGTGGCCTCAGCTTCACCCAGTTGTTGCACCATCTCGTAAAACGGGTTGTCTCTATCTTGCAACATGGAATATGGCTCATCATAATCTTCCAGTATCCCTGAATCCCAAACCTGTCAATTAGCAGGAAGAAACCCATTAGCACACCATGTTTTGCAGTAACATATTATAAATCAGACAATAGTTTGTAAAGGGACAGGAAGGGAAGAATAGAGAAAATCTATTTGGGTGCTAGGCCTGGCTGATATTTTAATGGTTTGATTACCTTGATAATGGTTTTATTAGGCAAATAAAGGCCCAACCCAACCTTTTATTATTTTAATGGTATAGATGGGAAATGAAATATTTACTGCCGTATCAGTAAATAAAGGTCGTCACAGTCTTCAGTGACTACAGCCACCATCATGAGCTGGTGAGCCCTGAGGGAACTCAGAAAGGAAAGAATACTTGCCATCTATCAGCCATCAGACTGTACCCACTCCCCAAAGTGAGCCCTGAGGAAACTCAGGATGAGAAAACACAGGATACTGGCCCAGATAGCTGAGGTACATGTCAGTGGAATGATTTCATTGAGCCCAGACTCTTATAGCTCCCCCTAAACATAGAAGTGCTAAATTCATTTACTTGAGACATCTGATTTTCTTTAATTAACAGTAATCTTTTGTTGTTCTGACTACCTAGTCTTTTGTTGCAAAAATTCCTATACATCCTGACCTTCTACCCTTGCCTCTTTAGAACAGTTTCTCAGCATTGTCTTAGATGCTCCATCCCTGACTTGAAGTCCTCAGGAAGTCCACTGACTATAACATAACTCTCAACTTCCAGACTGTGCATTTTTTTTCAGCCCACAGGGCCCTGATTATGTCAGTTGCTAAGAAGGGCAGCATTCATTGTCTGACAAGTTAAGATGCATCTTGAAGTTGATTTTGATTATGGTTGATTATTCTGAGAGTGAAAGGTTGGCAAAAGGAGCTGATATATATAAGAGCTACTTTAGCTGATCTGCTGTGAACAGAAGACATCTCTAGAAAACCAATTTTTTCTTTGAATAAGAATAAAGAAGCAAGTAAGAAATTGAGGTTCACATTCCAGTGATAAAAAAAAATGTGGTACATATACACAATGGAATATTATTCAACCATGAAAAAGTTAAATTATGTCATTTGCAGCAAAATGGATGGTCCTAGAGATTGTCATACTTAGTGAAGCAAGTCAAACAGAGTAACATATTATATCACTTACATGTGAAACCTAAAAAAGGGTACAAAAATGCTTTAAAAATTTTAAAGGGTACAAAGAATTTATCTACAAAACAGAAATAGAGTCACAGATGTAGAAAAGAAACTTACAGTTACCAAGAGGTAAGTAGGGGAGGGATAAATTGGGAGATCGGGATTGACATATAGACACTGCTGCTGCTAAGTCACTTCAGTCGTGTCCGACTCTGTGCAACCCCATAGACGGCAGCCCACTAGGCTCCTATGTCCCTGGGATTCTCCAGGCAAGAACACTGGAGTGGGTTGCCATTTCCTTCTCCAATGTATGAAAGTGAAAAGTGAAAGTGAAGTTGCTCAGTCATGTTTGACTCTTAGCGACCCCATGGACTGCAGCCTACCAGGCTCCTCTGTCCATGGGATTTTCCAAGCAAGAGTACTGGAGGGGTGCCATTGCCTTCTCCGCATATAGACACTACTATATATAAAATAGATAACTAATAAGGACCTACTGTAGCCCAGGGAACAGTCAATACTCTGTAATGGCCTATATGGAAAAAGACTCTAATAAAGAGTGGATATACGTATATGTATAACAGATTCACTTTGCTATACACCTGATAGTAACACAACATTGTAATTCAACTATACTCCAATAAAATTTTTTTAAAAATCAAATATTCTAGAAAGAACTTTATTTATGGTGTTTTTGCTGAATTGAAAGCCAACCAGTAATCAGAAGCATTAGAAGAAAATACAAATTTTACACCTGGGGTGCATGGACCATACAGAACAATCCCATGACTCTGTAGTTGGGAGATGCACATCTCTTGGGTCTCCTGATGTTTAATCCTACCATTCCACCAGAGGAGTTAGTAACCGCAACCATCTCAGATCTAGATGTAAACAAGTGACTAAATTTACATCTCCCTGTGGGACCTCCCTAGGACATCACTGATGACCTTGACAAGGGAGTCCTAAACTGAAGGTCTCCCAACATAGGAGTGAGAAGGACTGCTCCTCAGTGAATGGCAAGGTCTACCATGGAAAACAAGGTCAATCATTATGAAGGTGACAGGCTCCAAAGTGAACCCTTGCATTTCCCTTTTCCCTCTATCTTCTCCATTCACCCAGATGCTCAGAACACAATCCAGACACCAGCATCGACTCCCCTCTTTGCCCTCATATCCCACGTTCAACCCATCGCACAATCTGCTTGGTTTCACTTCATTATTTATCACAAATGTCTCTATCCCAACCACTTCCCATTTCTACTTCCATCACCTTAGTCTCAGCCACGACAGTTCAGAGAAGGCACAGCTATAAGAGAGTGAACACTGCATTTGGAGAACTGAAAGAAAATCAATGTGGTTTTAGCTATAAAGGAAAGAGGGAGAGCAGAGTGGGACAAAGCTAGAAAGGTGGGAAGGGGCTGGGGTTGTAAACTGCTTTGTAAAACCATATTAAAGATTTGTTCAAAGACATTGACCAAGAGAAAAAAAATTGAGGTTATTGAGATTTACCAGGAGATGTTGGAGAAGGCAATGTCACCCCACTCCAGTACTCTTGCCTGGAAAATCCCATGGATGGAGGAGCCTGGTAGGCTGCTGTCCATGGGGTCGCTAAGAGTCGGACACGATTGAGCGACTTCACTTTCACTTTTCACTTTCATGCATTGGAGAAGGAAATGGCAACCACTCCAGTGTTCTTGCCTGGAGAATCTCAGGGATGGGGGTGCCTGCGGGCTGCTGTCTATGGGGTCACACAGAGTCAGACACGACTGAAGTGACTTAGCAGCAGCAGCAGCAGCATGGGTAAATACAGGATTAACAAACGAACATATTTTGATAATAAGAGCAAAACCAATGCCAAATAACATTTCTAGAATGTAAGAGTCACTGTCCTGCAATCTTGGAATGTCACTCTGTCCCTCATGAAAATCTGTAGGTGGGGCCTGCTTCCTACTGTGATGTTCTAGTCTGGGTGACTTGACACACTGACTAAAGCCTAGAGCATCCCTTTGGTTGCAAATGCCCTACTGCTGTTGTCTGCCACCCCAGAACTCACTCCTGTGTGTGTCCTGCTCAAGGAGTGAGACTACAGGCACTGCCTCAATGGTAACAATCTGATATCTACTCAACGTCCCCACTGATATCCCATCTGACAATGTATGTGCAGTAGGCTGGGAGGTGGTATTCCAGTAGCTTCCCAAGTAGTCAAAAGAGAGAGTCCCATTATCACGGGGCATAAGGATTACCGGGGATTACTGATCACTTATTTCTGGATCATTATCTATTTTGTATGGACCAACAAAATCACTGGTTAACTCCATCTGTTGCTTCTTACACATTAGCAGGCCTTCTTTATCTGTTTACTTCATTACTAAGCAGCATACGAAAGAGGGCCATGAGGAGCTACTCTACGTTCAAGGTCAGGAGGGGCAGCAGTGAGGAGATACCCCTCATCCAAAGTAAGGAGCAGCGGTTGTGCTTTGCTGGAGCAGCAATGAAGAGATACCCCATGTCCAAGATAAGAGAAACCCAAGTAAGACACTAGGTGTTGCAAGAGGGCATCAGACGGCAGACACACTGAAACCATACTCACAGAAAACTAGTCAATCTAATCACACTAGGACCACAGCCTTGTCTAACTCAATGAAACTAAGCCATGCCTGTGGGGCCAACCAAGACGAGTGGGTCATCGTGGAGAGGTCTGACAGAATGTGGTCCACTGGAGAAGGGAATGGCAAACCACTTCTGTATTCTTGCCTTGAGAACCCCATGAACAGTATGAAAAGGCAAAATGATAGGATACTGAAAAAGGAACTCCCCAGGTAGGTAGGTGTCCAATATGCTACTGGAGATCAGTGGAGAAATAACTCCAGGAAGAATGAAGGGATGGAGCCAAAGCAAACACAATACCCAGTTGTGGATGTGACTGGTGATAGAAGCAAGGTCTGATGCTGTAAAGAACAATATTGCATAGGAACCTGGAATGTCAGGTCCATGAATCAAGGCAAATTGGAAGTGGTCAAACAAGAGATGGTAAGAGTGAATGTAGACATTCTGGGAATCAGCGAACTAAAATGGACTGGAATGGGTGAATTTAACTCAGATGATTATTATATCTATTACTGCGGGCAGGAATCCCTTAGAAGAAATGCAGTAGCCATCATGGTCAACAAAAGAGTCCGAAATGCAGTACTTGGATGCAATCTCAAAAATGACAGAATGACCTCTGTTCATTTCCAAGGCAAACCATTCAATATCACAGTAATCCAAGTCTATGCCCCAACCAGTAATGCTGAAGAAGCTGAAGTTGGAACGGTTCTATGAAGACCTACAAGATCTTTTAGGACTAACACCTGAAAAGATGTCCTTTTCATTGTAGGGGACTGGAATGCAAAAGTAGGAAGTCAAGAAACACCTGGAGTAACAGGCAAATTTGGCCTTGGAATACGGAATGAAGCAGGGCAAAGGCTAATAGAATTTTGCCAAGAGAAAGCACTGGTCATAGCAAACACCCTCTTCCACCAACACAAGAGAAGACTCTACACATGAACATCACCAGATGGTCAACACCGAAATCAGATTGATTATATTCTTTGCAGCCAAAGATGGAGAAGCTCTATACAGTCAGCAAAAACAAGACCAGGAGCTGACTGTGGCTCAGATCATGAGCTCCTTATTTCCAAATTCAGACTTAAATTGAAGAAAGTAGGGAAAACCATTAGACTATTCAGGTATGACCTAAATCAAATTCCTAATGATTATACAGTGGAAGTGAGAAATAGATTTAAGGGACTAGATCTGATAGATAGAGTGCCTGATGAACTATGGAATGAGGATCGTGACATTGTAAAGGAGACAGGGATCAAGACCATCCCCATGGAAAAGAAATGCATAAAAGCAAAATGGCTGTCTGGGCAGGCCTTACAAATAGCTGTGAAAAGAAGAGAAGTGAAAAGCAAAGGAGTAAAGGAAAGATATAAGCATCTGAATGCAGAGTTCCAAAGAATAGCAAGAAGAGATAAGAAAGCCTTTCTCAGCAATCAATGCAAAGAAATAGAGGAAAACAACAGAACGGGAAAGACTAGAGAACTCTTCAAGAAAATTAGAAATACCAAGGGAACATTTCATGCAAAGATGGGCTCTATAAAGGACAGAAACTGTATGGACCTAACAGAAGCAGAAGATATTAAGAAGAGGTGGCAAGAATACACAGAAGAACTGTACAAAAAAGATCTTCATGACCCAGATATTCACGACGGTGTGATCACTCACCTAAAGCCAGACATCCTGGAATGTGAAGTCAAGTGAGCCTTAGAAAGCATCACTACGGACAAAGGTAGTGGAGGTGATGGAATTCTAATTGAGCTATTTCAAATCCTGAAAGATGACGCTGTGAAAGTGCTGCACTCAATATTCCAGCAAGTCTGGAAAACAGCAGTGGCCACAGAACTGGAAAAGGTCAGTTTTCATTCCAATCCCAAAGAAAGGCAATGCCAAAGAGTGCTTAAACTACCGCAAAATTGCACTCATCTCACATGCTAGTAAAGTAATGCTCAAAATTCTCCAAGCCAGGCTTTAGCAATATGTGAACCGTGAACTTCCAGATGTTCAAGCTGGTTTTAGAAAAGGCAGAGGAACCAGAGATCAAATTGAAAACATCCGCTGGATCATGGAAAAAGCAAGAAAGTTCCAGAAAAACATCTATTTCTGCTTTATTGACTATGCCAAAGCCTTTGACTGTGTGGATCACAATAAACTGTAGAAAATTCTGAAAGAGATGGGAATACCAGACCACCTGACCTGCCTCTTGAGAAACCTACATGCAGGAAGTGGACATGGTACAACAGACTGGTTCCAAATAGGAAAAGGAGTATGTCAAGGCTGTATATTATCACCCTGCTTATTTAACTTCTATGCAGAGTACATCATGAGAAACGCTGGGCTGGAAGAAGCACAAGCTGGAATGAAGATTACAACTTGTGAATATATCAGTATCAATATTGATATATTGATATATCAATATCATTTGAAATATCAATAACCTCAGATATGCAGCTGACACCACCCTTATGGCAGAAAGTGAAGAGAAATTAAAAAAGCTTCTTGATGAAAGTGAAAGAGGAGAGTGAAAAAGTTGGCTTAACGCTCAACATTCAGAAAACGAAGATCATGGCATCTGATCCCATCACTTCATGGGAAATAGATGGTGAAACAGTGGAAGCAGTGTCAGACTTTATTTTTGGGGGCTCCAAAATCACTGCAGATGGTGACTGCAGCCATGAAATTAAAAGATGCTTACTCCTTGGAAGAAAAGTTATGACCAACCTAGATAGCATATTGAAAAGCAGAGACATTACTGTGCCAACAAAGGTCCATCTAGTCAAGGCTATAGTTTTTCCAGTGGTCATGTATGCATGTGAAATTTGGACTTTGAAGAAAGCTAAGTGCTGAAGAATTGATGCTTCTGAACTGTGGTGTTGGAGAAGACTCTTGAGAGTCCCTTGGACTGCAAGTAGATCCAACCAGTCCATTCTGAAAGAGATCAGTCCTGGGTGTTCTCTGAAAGGGCTGATGCTAAAACTGAAACACCAGTACTTTGGCCACCTCATGTGAAGAGTTGACTCATTGGACAAGCCTCTGATGCTGGGAGGGATTGGGGGCAGGAGGAGAACGGGACGACAGAGGATGAGATGGCTGGATGGCATCACCAACTTGTTGGATGTGTGTTTGAGTGAACTCCAGGAGATGGTGATGGACAGGGAGACCTGGCATCTGTGATTCATGGGGTTGCAGAGAGTCAGACATAACTGAGTAACTGAACTGACTGAAGCAGCATCAGCAGATACTATGGTTACCATCCACATGAGTGAAATCAGATTAGTACCACAGGCTAGGGTATTAATATTAAAATCCCTTGCATTCCTTTGAGATTATGTTCAGCCAAAGGTTGTTTTTCCTTTGATTGATGGTCTCCTTATTATTTTAGAAGCCACACCCTAACATTTATTGAAACTCAGCAGGGAAAGAACAAAGAGATGAAAATGAGAATAAGGAAAAGAAATAGAGATAGGAAGGAAGGAAATAAAGCTAAGGAAGGAAATATCAAATTATAAGGAATAAAAAGCCAATCAAACCTGGAAAGAAGACACTCTAGATGTGTTTGTGTGTGCTCAGTTTTGTCTGACTCTTTGTAACCCTATGGACTATGGCCCGCCAGGCTCCTCTGTCCATGGGATTCCCCAGGAAAGAATAATGAAGCGGGTTGCCATTTCCTTCTCCAGATGGTCTTCCCAATCTAGGGATCTAACCTGGCTTTCCTGTGTCTTCTGCATTGGCAGGCAGATTATTTTACCAATACCAGAGACAAAAACTTGGAGCCTGCCATGTGTGCAGTGCCCAGATCTATTGTGTCAGGGACTTCCTAGTTGTTTATCTACAGTATTTCAGTCCCTGATCTACCTTTCTTTCTACACTCTCATCTGTGATATAGATGGTTGGCTATCTTTAAAAAATAATAATTAAAAATGGTAAATTTTTAATATGAGAATATGAAATTACTGGATATATGAATTATACTGGATATATTATTTAATAGCACATTCTGAAAATATACTTAAGTACTTGAGTTATTGTCAGGAATGAGAGGAGAAACTAAGAAAAAATTAAATTAATGAAGGTTCCTATCAAGTTTTACAAGGAAAGATGAGTTGAAAAACTGAACATGACTGGAACCAGCTCAAATTTCAGAGGTGAGGGTCTTACCATTATCCATTCGCTGTCAATAATGGTGCTCAACCTGTGGGTGATGGTCAGCACAGTGCACTCGGAAAATTTCTCACGAATGTTTTTTTGTATTAACTCATCAGTTCTGGAATCAAGGAAGTTGATTTAGTTCAGCGTAGACTGGAAAAGTGGACTTGAGGTTTAAAAATACCCTATGATATTTGTATAATGCTTTTTAAAATCAATACTTTAAGACAAAGCCTTATTCCTAAAAATTAAGTTAAAAAAAAAAAAGTCAACAGAAATTGATAAGTTTTCTTAAAACAAAGGAAAATAATCTTCCCTCAAAATTGCTTGAAACTGTATCACCACTAAATGTTTTCCATTTACCATATTTAAAATTCAGACACCAGGTTTCAAGGACCTCAACTCCATACCTTGGATCCACATATGATGTGGCATTGTCAATAATCAGTATTCGATTTTTTCTGAGAATACCCCTGGCAAGGCACAGCAGTTGTCTCTGTCCAACACTCAAGTTTGATCCTGATTCTACTAATTCAGTATCCATCTTACTGGGAAGACTTTCAATGGTTTCTTTAAGTCGTACCTGTGGATACAGAAAGAACAGCATTTTTCTAAACAAATTGCTACTTAAGTAGACAAGTCTCTTAAACATTAGAGCTTTGACATCCTCAGGACTTCTTACATATCTTACACATACAGTCATGTGATGGTGGAGCTCCTTCCAAAGAGCATTCACTGAGAAAGACCATAGAGTCAGCTAAAGACAAAAAGATCTCTGTGTCTTCCATCCCTGCCACCTGCCACCTACCAGAAACCCCACCTAGGTACTAGTTAAGGAAGTCTCTCAAAAAAGGAAGCTATTCCTCCCAACGTGGTTTAAACGGAAATATTAAAGTGATCTTTATGGTTGAGTCAAGTTTCCTAAAGTACAGTTTTGCATATGAGTTGGTACTCTAATGGGAAACTTAAAAATATATATATTATAGAAAGTATGGTTCTCTAAAGATATAATCTTATCAGCACTTTACCATTTTATAAGGTCTAAAAGTTGGGGGGAAAATGTGAAATCAAACACTGGTCAACTGTACCTCATACATTAGTAATCCTAAAACCTATTCTTGCTATGGTTCTTTCCCAAGTTTAATCCCATAAACACTAAGCCAGTGATGTACATTTTCTTCAATGTCAAAAATATCTTTCAGTGAATGAAAACCAGGACACAACATAACAACTATTTCCCCCAAGACTATGGGTATAGGTAGTATTTAAATTATGTTCTTAAAATAGTAAAAAAATAAATAAATAAATTTTAACTGCCAAAGATAAGCTGAAGTTACATTGATGACAGGGATCAGTTCAATGAAAATTTTTGCAGAAATATTATAGAACAAGGACCAAACTCAGGTTATACTTAAACAACAAAGAGTAAATACACTTCAAATTAAGAGACCAACAGATTGATGAGTGAGGGCCAATAAGCAGAGACACAGAATTACACCATCACATAACAAAACATTGCCCAAGGGTGATTGGGCAATGTTTCCATGGTATCCTAAATGCTGGAGAACTTCTATGAATGTGATCCTAAACTATGCTCCTGATAGAGTTCAATCACAAGACAGGAGAAGCCAGCATTAGGATTAAACATGGTATTGGTATGTAGTATTAGTATGAAAGGTACACAGAATCTAAAGGGTAAGATCTGGATTGTGGTGCAAGTTTTTGTTTTTAAGACTGACTTCCTATACATCAGTGTCTCTTTTGCCATCTCGTACACAGGGTTATTGTTACCATCTTTCTAAATTCCATATATGTGCATTAGTGGATGGGGAACACATGTATACCTGTGGCGGATTCAGTTTGATATTTGGCAAAACTAATACAATTATGTAAAGTTTAAAAATAAAATAAAATTAATTAAAAAAAAATCTGAAAAAAAAAAAAAAGACTGACTTCCTAATTTTGAAGAAATAATCTCATACTTGCCCCTGACTTGGATAAACTCTCATCACTAATCTGTTTTTTTGTTTTTTTTTTTTAAGCTTTCCTTCAAGTCCATATTCGCTTCATGAAGAATAAAGGTTGTGAAGAGAAATATATTTTCAGAAAATACTGTTCTCTGACTCTGTTTTCTTTTATGAATCAGGGATGGTCATGAGAATAATACAAATATGAAGGCCCTCTGTAGTGTAATCATATAATCAAGTTATAATTAAGTACTGCTGCTGCTAAGTTGCTTCAGTCGTGTCCAACTCTGTGTGACCCCATAGACGGCAGCCCACCAGGCTCCGCCATCCCTGGGATTCTCCAGGCAAGAACACTGGAGTGGGTTGCCATTTCCTCCTCCAATGCATGAAAGTGAAAAGTGAAAGGGAAGTCATTCAGTCGTGTTCGACTCTTAGCGACCCCATGGACTGCAGCCTACCAGGCTCTTCCGTCCATGGGATTTTCCAGACAAGAGTTACTGGAGTGGGTTGCCATTGCATTCTCCATAATTAAGTACTAGGATGGGAAAAAAGGACAGTAGAAGCAATAGGCAATAATAACTAGGAATTACAATGCTCTATACAGTCAGCAAAAACAAAACTGGGAGGTGAGTGGGGCTCAGACCATGAACTTCTTATTGCAAAATTAAGACTTAAGTTGAAGAACATAGGGAAACTCACTAGACCATCCAAGTGAAAGTGAAAGTGAAGTCACTCAATCGTGTCTGACTCTTGCAGCTCCATGGACTATAGCCTACCAGGCCCCTCTGTCCATGGGATTTTCCAGGCAAGAATACTGGAGTGGGTTGCCATTTCCTTCTCCAAGACCATTCAGGTATGACCTAAATAAAATCTCTTATGATTACACAGTTGAAGTGACAAATACATTCAAGGGATTAGAGCTGATAGAGTGCCTGAAGAACTATAGACAGAGGTTTGTGACATTGTACAGAAGGCAGTGAGCAAGACCATCCCCAAGAAAAGGAAATGTAAAAAGGCAAAATGGTTGTCTGAGGAGGCCTTACAAATAGCTGAGAAAACAAGAGAATGGAAAGGAGAAAATGAAATAAATACCCATTTGAATACAGAGTTCCAAAGAATAGCAAGGAGAGATATGAAAGCCTTCCTCAGTGACCAATGCAAAAAATAGAGGAAAACAATAGAATGGGAAAGACTAGAGATCTCTTAAAGAAAATCAGAGATACCAAAGGAACATTTCATGCAAAGATGGGCTCAGTAAAGGACAGAAATGGTATGGACCTAACAGAAGCAGGAGATAATAAGACGACACACAGAAGAACTATACAAAAAAGATCTTCACGACCCAGATAATCAAGATGGTGTGATCACTCACCTTAGAGCCAGACATCCTGGAATGTGAAGTCAAGTGGGCCTTAGGAAGCATCACTACAAACAAAGCTAGTGGAGAGATGGGATTCCAGCTGAGCTATTTCAAATCCTAAAAGATGTGAAAGTGCTACACTCAATATGCCAGCAAATTTGGAAAACTCAGCAGTGGCCACAAGACTGGAAAAGGTCAGTTTTCATTCCAATCCCAAAGGAAGGCAATGCCAAAGAATGTTCAGACTACTGCACAATAGCACTTATCTCACATGCCAGCAAAGAAATGCTCAAAATTCTCCAAGAGAGGCTTCAACAATACATGAACCATGAACAACCAAAGGTTCAAGCTGATTGAGAAAATGCAGAGAAACCAGAGATCAAATTTCCAACATCCACTGGATCATTGAAAAAGCAAGAGACTTCCAGAAAAACATCTACTTCTGCTTTATTGACTGTGCCAAAGCCTATGACCATGTGGATCACAACAAACCGTGGAAAATTCTTAAAGAGATGAGGATACCAGACCACCTGTCCTGCCTCCTGAGAAATCTGTGTGCAGGTCAGGAAGCAACAAAACCAGACATGAAACCACAGACTGGTTCCAAATTGAGATGGGAGTACGTCAAGGCTGTATATTGTCACCCTGCTTATTTAACTTTTACGCAGAATATATCATGCAAAATGCCAGGCTGGATGAAGCACAAGCTGGAATTAAGATTGCCGGGACAAAAACAAATAACCTCAGATATGCAGATGACACCACCCTATGGCAGAAAGTAAAGAACTAAAGAGCCTTTTGATGAAACTGAAAGATGAGAGTGGAAAAGCTAGCTTAAAACTCAACATTCAAAAAACAAAGATCATGGCATCTTGTCCCATCACTTCAGGGCAAATAGATGGGGAAACAATGGAAACAGTCACAGACCTTATTTTCTTAGCCTCCAAAATCACCGCAGATGTTGACTGCAGCCATGAAATTAAAAACGCTTGCTCCTTGGAAGAAAAGCTATGACAAACCTAGACATCATACTAAAAAGCAGAGATATTACTTTGCCGACAAAGTTCCATCTAGTCAGAGCTGTGGTTTTTCCAGTAGTTATGTATGGGTGTGAGAGATGGACAACAAAGAAATCTGAGCACTGAAAAATTGATGCTTTTGACCTGTGGTGTTGGAGAAGACTCCAACTAGTCCATCTTAAAGGAAATCAGTCCTGAATATTCATTGGAAGGACTGATGCTGAAGTTGCAACTCCAATACTTTGGCCACTTGATGTGAAGAACTGACTCATTGGAAAAGACCCTGATGCTGGGAAAGAATGAAGGTGGGACGAGAAGTGGACGACAGAGGATGTGATGGTTGGATTGCATTACTGAAGCAATGGATTTCAGTTTGAGTAGACTCCAGGATTTGGTGATGGATGGGGAAGCCTGGCGTGCTGCAGTTCATGGGGTTGCAAAGACTGAGCAACTGAACTGAACTGAACTGGACAGAGGAATTACATTTGGGCCAAGTTCCAAGATAGCATTTGATAGGATTTGTATCCCAATTAACAGTTACTCTCTTTCCATGGAACAATGTGTCCTAAAATTCTAGAGTAACTTTAGTAATTGAGAATCTGTGAAGAGAGATTTCAAGCTGGAAAACAAACATAAAAATAGTTTAACAGTACTTTCATCTCTATATCACAATTTAACCATTAAATATGTGGTTTCAAGACCAGTGGATCATCCTATTTTTCTTTATATTTGATTATTAACCACACTCCTCATTTCTCTTCTAGAATTTAACTGTAGAAAGACTCACAAACTTAAATGAAATCAGAGGTCCACTACTTATCAAGTAGGGGAAAGTGAAGCAATTGTCCCAATGTAGGAAAATAAAATCCTCACAGTTGTTGAAAAGCAGAGTGGGTATATAAAGACTCAATGTTGATTTCCTTCAGATACCAGAAATAGTGGCAAGAAGTTGTCAGGCCTCCAAATCTACTTGCTCACAATCAAATCTCATCTATATATTATAGATTTCAGAGTTATCTCTGGAAGAGTGACACTAAATAACAAATGCTAATTCAAACAACAACATGGACATGGACAGTCACTTGGCTTTGTACTTAAAATATTTTTTTAAAGAAATAAACCACACTTCTCTGAAATGAAGAGATAAATCAGACATTTAATGCACATTTATTAAGTGCTTCAACAAACCATGGAAAATTCTTAAAGAGATGGTAGTACAGGACCATCTTACCTGTCTCCTGAGAAACCTGTATGCAAGACAAGAAGCAACAGTTATAACCTTACATAAAACAACTGACTGGTTCAGTATTAGTAAAGGAGTACAACCAGGCTGTATATTGTCACTCTTCTTATTTACCTTATACACAGAGTACATTGTGCAAAATGTTGGGCTAGTTGAATCATAAGCTAGAATCAAGATTTCCGGGAAGAATATCAATAACCTTAATACCCAGATGATACCACTCTAATGGCAGAAAGTTAAGAGAAACTAATAAGCCTCTTGATGAGGGTGAAAGAGGAGAGTGAAAAAGTTGGCTTAAATCTCAACATTCAGAAAACTAAGATCGTGGCATCTGGTCCTATCACTTCATGGCAAGTAGAAAGGTAAAAAAAATTGAAGCAGACACTATGGATGGTGACTGAAGCCATGAAATTCAAAGACACTTGCTTCTTGGAAGGAAGACTATGACAAATCTAGATAGCACATTAAAAAAAGAGAGATATCACTTTACCAACAAAGCTATGATTTTTCTAGTAGTCATGTATGGATGTGAGAGTTGGAACATAAAGATGGCTGAGTACCAAAGAATTGATGCTTTCTAATTGTGGTGCTGGAGAAGACTCTTGAAAGTCCCTTGGACAACAAGGAGATCAAATCAGTCAATCCTAGAGGAAATCAACCCTGAATATTCATTGGAAGAACTGTTGCTAAAGCTGAAGCTTCACTACACTACTCTGGTCACCTGATATGAAAAGACAACTCATTGGAAAAGCCCTGATTCTGGGAAAGACTGAAGGCAAAAGGAGAAGGGGATGACAGAGGATAAGAAGTAGATGGCATCACCAACTCAATGGACATAAATCTGAGCAAACTCTGGGAGACATGGAGGACAGTGGAGCATAGCGTGCTGCAGTCTATGGGGTCACAAAGAGTTGGACAAAAGTTAGTGACTGAATAACAACTTTTTAAAATCTAAAGACTGAGCTAGGTCCAATGAGAAATTAGAAGTCTGTCTATGGTTTAGAAGCCTATATATAATTTCTGCCATCAGTAGAATCAATTTGCAAAAGTAGGATGATTACACAAAATAATTTGTATCAAAATATACAAATCAACAGCAACTTAACAGTAAACATTGCTTGTGTATAAGGGTGAGGAAATTCAAAGAAGTGGGCCAAATGGAAATAGGAGAAAAAATAACAGAAAATCCTCTAGAAATAAACCTATCTATATAAAAACTGAGCAAAATCTCGAGTCTCTTACCTGCATTCATGCTGCAGCATTAAAAGGACATGATTTCTATAAATAACTATAATTTATCTTTACAAATACTTTCTGATGAAACTTCATAGCATTTTATTGGTATGATGTCATTCGGTTTATAATGCAAAACTACTATTGTCTCCATTTAGTAGATACTCCCTAAGATCCAAGGAATAAAATGAACATTGTAGGGTAATTAAGGTAACTAATTCACTAGCTCATGTAGTAGAACTCGAAACCATAATTATAACTTCTAGTTTAGTGCTCTATTAAGGACAATATAATGTACCTAGCTACTTTGTGTTCTACTGTGGATGTGCTCACTCAGTCACGTTCGACTCTTTGAGACCCTATGGAGTATGACCCACCAGACTCCCCTATCATGAGATTCCCCAGGTAAGAATACTGGAGTGGGTTGCCATTTCCTACTCCATGGGATCTTCTTGACCCAAGGACTGAATCTGCGTCTCCTGCATTGGCAGGTAGATTCTTTACCACTGGGCCACCTAGGAAGCCCCCTGTGTTCTAGGGAAAATGCTAAAAAAAAAGTATAAGGCATTTTTTTATTGGTTTTCATCACCATTAACATACACATTTTAATTTACACATATGCCCATGTCATCAATGTTTTCCTAAGAAGTAAACAAAGTCAGTTAAACAAATAAGCTCCCCTTAATTACATGCAATACTGTAAATGTACACACATATATACTGATGCTAACATTTAATAAATTACCTCTTCTAAGGCATTCCACAACTCCTCATTTGTATGCTCATCAAAGGGATCCAGATTTTTCCTCATGGTCCCAGTGAATAAAACAGCTTCCTAAAAGCCCCAAAACAGTGAATGTTATCACATTAACATCTTTTCATTTTGTTTGAAGGCTTACAGAATTAAAATACAAAAAAGAAAAATTCACTATAATCATTATTAAGGTTTCAAATGCTTTTTTTACAAAATAGTATCTTTAATCTCCCATTGTGCAAAGTGTGCTCCAAAATATCTTCTAGATGTTTGACCAAAAATGAAAGAGTCAAGTTGTCTTAAGAATAAATTGAAGAAAAAAGAGAAAGATTTGACTTTTTAAAGATTGCCTTCCTGGTAATATTTGCTCAAACAAAAAATGAGGATATAATTATTTGAGGAATTTTACATCAAGAGAACTGGATAAATTGTCAATCCTAATGTAATACTGGAAAATATCAACAGAATGATTAATTAAGGTTTATATCTCAAAGCAAGATTAAATTTTTTTCACATTGGCACTGAAGAATGAACTGGGATATTTTCTGCATTGGTAAAACAGACTTCTGAGATGGGGACTCTCTCCACGGGTGTGAATGGAAATCCCCACACATGCAAAAAGAACGTCAGATTCTGGGGTCCACGGTTCCTCTGTCCATGGAGAGAACTCCTCTGATTCTGCACCAGCTGGTCCCCACGTTCTCTCACCTGCGCGTCAGGATGACCTGCCTCACAGATCATTATTAACTGCAAGGTCAGGATAACCTGAAATCCACTGTGGTTTCTGTCACAATTAAAATTATTTTTAATTTAAATAGACCACCCCCCACCCCCACCATTCATCTGCTTTGGGAGGAGCCACATAATAAATTACTCTGGAAATATATATCTTTCTCAGTTTCAGGAAAGAATCTTGTACATAAGCTCATGTTGGCCATTTAAATTTCTTCTGGAAGGCAGGTCACAAAGGATGGAATCCAGGTCTCCTGCATTGCAGGCAGACTCTTTACGGTCTGATGTTGAGATCATTAGTAATACTTGTATAACTAAGTATTACTCCCCTTTGTTAGGGACCATAATAAGCACTAAAGCAAAAGAAATGGGAGATACAGTGTCTGTCCTCAAGTAGAGGAAGAAAATAGTGGAGGATGTGGAGAGGGCTGAGGAAAATGCCAGAGGTTTTTGTTAGGGACCTGGAAAATAAGAGTTGGGGTATAGGACGGTGGTCAGGAAAAACCTGGTGGGAGGGGAGCCAGAAATCAAAGGATAAACAAGGCGATATTCATTCTTCTAGTTCTTGGTAGAAAACATTAGATATCTGTATTATGTTTTTCCCCCAAACTCCCACTGTGTTTTTATTTTTGCTTTACTCTTTAAATTTATGTAAATAATTTTTATATTATAAGCAATTAACATAGACAATTCACCAAGAACCACAAAAACGGAAATTAAAGAACACAGTTGGTCCAGAATGTGTTACTCTTTTTACTTAAGTAGAAATAAAACCTAAAGTTCAGTGTCTAGATCCTTAAGAATAATAATAATTCTTACTGACTGAAGGTTCCCAGAAGCAGCCATGAGCATATACATTTTTTCATCCAGTTACACCTTTACAACAAATCTGAGTCAGTAACTCCTAGACCTGGTAGAAGGCTGAGGACACTGAAGCATGGAAGCTGAGTGGCCTCATTGAAGCCCCACAGTCATATGAGGCAAAGCAGGAATAAAAATGTGAGTCATGTTAACACTAGGTCTACACTCTTAAACCTTCTAGCCCTGGCTGCCTCTTGAATAATTTCCTGGAACTCTTTACACCCTGCTCAGTCTCTCCAGATTATCTCTATCAACCCACATTGTGACTTGGAGACAAATGCATAAAAAGTAGAATAATTAAGGTTCTGTGTTTACAATGCTCAGTGATCATTATCTACACAGATACAAACTTAGCACTGTTTTGTAAGCACACTTTATAGAGTGTGTATACAGACCATACTCAAAAGTAGGGTGGAAACCAGTGGAACAGAACCAAAACCTGGTGATGTCAATGGATGTTTAGTCTTTACTTACATGTGCTTCCAAACATTACTAGGAGAGCCAAGAATCATCTAATGTTATCTCTTTATTTATAGAATTTTTTTTTAATGTACACAAGCACTCTTTTATTATTGGTGGTGGTGGTTTAGTCTTAAATCGTGTACAACTCTTGTGACCCCATGGACTGTGGGCCTTTAACTATTCAGTTCAGTTCAGTTCAGTCCTGTCCAGCTCTTTGCGAGCCCATGATTGCAGCACTCCAGGCCTCCCTGTCCATCACCAATTTCCAGAGTTCACTCAAACTCTTGTCCATCGAACTGGTGATGCCATCCAGCCATCTCATACTCCGTCATTACCTTCTCCGCCTGCCCCCAATCCCTCCAAGAATCAGAGTCTTTTCCAATGAGTCATCTCTTCGCATGAGGTGGCCAAAGTATTAGAGTTTCAGCTTTAGCATCTGTCCTTCCAAAGAACACTCAGGACTGATCTCCTTTAGAATGGATTGGTTGGGTCTCCTTGTAGTCCAAGGGACTCTCAAGAGTCTTCTCCAACACCACAGTTCAAAAGCATCAATTCCTTGGCACTCAGCTTTCTTCACAGTCCAACTTTCACATCCATACATGACCACTGGGAAAAAAATAGCCTTGACTAGATGGACCTTTGTTGGCAAAGTAATGTCTCTGCTTTTCAATATGCTACCTAGGTTGGTCATAACTTTCCTTCCAAAGGAGTAAGTGTCTTTTAATTACATGGCAGCAGTCACCATTTGCAGTGATTTTGGAGCCCCCCAAAATAAAGTCTGACACTGTTTCCACCATTTCCCCATCTATTTGCCATCAAGTGATAGGACCAGATGCCATGATCTTCGTTTTCTGAATGTTGAGCTTTAAGCCAACTTTTTCACTCTCCTCTTTCACTTTCATCAAGAGGCTTTTTTAATTTCTCTTCACTTTCTGCCATAAGGGTGGTGTCATCTGCATATCTGAGGTTATTGATATTTCTCCCAGCAATATTGATTCCAACTTCTGCTTCTTCCAGCCCAGCGTTTCTCATGATGTACTCTGCATAGAAGTTAAATAAGCAGGGTGACAATATACAGCCTTGATGTACTCCTTTTCCTATTTGGAACCAGTCTGTTGTACCATGTCCACTTCTAACTGTTGCTTCCTGACCTGCATGTACGTTTCTCAGGAGGCATGTCAGGTGGTCTGGTATTCCCATCTCTTTCAGAATTCTCTGCAGTTTATTGTGATCCACATAGTCAAAGGCTTTGGCATAGTCAATAAAGAAGAAATACATGTTTTTCTGGAGCTCTCTTGCTTTTTCCATGATTCAGCGGATGTTGGCAATTTGATCTCTGGTTCCTCTGCCTTTTCTAAAACCAGCTTGAACATCTGGAAGTTCACGGTTCACATATTGCTGAAGCCTGGCTTGGAGAATTTTGAGCATTACTTTACTAGCATGTGAGATGAGTGCAATTGTGCGATAGTTTGAGCATTCTTTGGCATTGCCTTTCTTTGGGATTGGAATGAAAACTGACCTTTTCCAGTCCTGTGGCCACTGCTGAGTTTTCCAGATTTGCTGGCATATTGAGTGCAGCACTTTCACAGCATCATCTTTCAGGATTTGAAATAGCTCAATTGGAATTCCATCACCTGCACTAGCTTTGTTCGTAGTGATGCTTTCTAAGGCCCACTTGACTTCACATTCAAGGATTTCTGGCTCTACGTGAGTGATCACACCATCGTGATTATCTGGGTCATGAATATCTTTTTTGTACAGTTCTTCTGTGTATTCTTGCCACCTCTTCTTAATATCTTCTGCTTCTGTTAGGTCCATACCATTTCTGTCCTTTATCGAGCCCATCTTTGCATGAAATGTTCCTTATTATCTCTGATTTTCTTCAAGAGATCTCTAGTCTTTCCCATTTTGTTGTTTTTCTCTATTTCTTTGCATTGATCACTGAGGAAGGCTTTCTTATCTCTTCTTGCTATTCTTTGGAACTCTGTATTCAGATGCTTATATCTTTCCTTTTCTCCTTTGCTTTTCACTTCTCTTCTCTTCACAGCTACTTGTAAGCCTCCCCAGACAGCCATTTTGCTTTTTTGCATTTCTTTTCCATGGGGATGGCTTTGATCCCTGTCTCCTGTACAATGTCACAAACTTTCGTCATAGTTCATCAGGCACTCTATCAGATCTAGTCCCTTAAATCTATTTCTCACTTCCTTTCTATAATCATAAGGAATTTGATTTAGGTCATACCTGAATGGTCTAGTGGTTTTTCCCTACTTTCTTCAATTTAAGTCTGAATTTGGTATTAAGGAGTTCATGATCTGAGCCACAGTCAGCTCCCAGTCTTGTTTTTGCTGACTGTATAGAGCCTCTCCATCTTTGGCTGCAAAGAATATAATCAATCTGATTTCGGTGTTGACCATCTGGTGATGTCCATGTGTAGAGTCTTCTCTTGTGTTGGTGGAAGAGGGTGTTTGCTATGACCAGTGCATTCTCTTGGTGAAACTCTATTAGCCTTTGCCCTGCTTCATTCCATAATCCAAGGCTAAATTTGTCTGTTACCTCAGGTGTTTCTTGACTTCCTACTTTTGCATTCCAGTCGCATATAATGAAAAGGACATCTTTTATGGGTGTTAGTTCTAAAAGGTCTTGTAGGTCTTCATAGAACCATTCAACTTCAGCTTCTTCAGTGTTACTGGTTGGGGTATAGACTTGGATTACTGTGATATTGAATGGTTTGCCTTGGAAATGAACAGAGGTCATTCTGTCATTTTTGAGATTGCATCCAAGTACTGCATTTTGGACTCTTTTGTTGACCATTATGGCTACTCCATTTCTTCTAAGGGATTCCTGCCCGCAGTAGTAGATATAATGGTCCTCTGAGTTAACAATCTTTAAGTATTAAGAAGCATTAAAAATAACACAATGCAGATTTCTAGATCCTTTTATCCAAGGATATGAAAGAACTTTACAGACACATCCATTTATTTCTGCTAACTACTGATCGGGTTATTCCTGAGATGGGTATAATCAAAACCTAAAACCTGAGGTGCACAGTGATGGGATTCCCATCCTGTGCTTTTCCTCACTATTCTGTACTGCCTCTCTGGTTAAAATCATTTAAGGGTTAAATTTTAAAAGTTTCCCCCAATAGTCTATTAAATTCTAAAAGTTTCCCCGAAAAGTCTATATACCTTGTAATTCTCAAAGCCTCACAGTTTCACAGAAAGCACCCCAGGGGGATAACCATCTTTATTTCCCACAATAAAATTTCATCTTTAAGACACTTAACATTCATGTTTCTTTATAGGAACCTCTTCAATGCTAAACCAACTATTTATCATTTTGATCTCAGTATTACGTGGTTATCAGCAGATAAATCTGTGACACCTAGGAAGTCTGGGTCCAGAATCTATCTGGGTAAGTTATTAAATAACATGCATACAAAACAAAAAACCAAACAAACCCTGGTATCTATTGAAAACATCAGATGCTAAAAATATACTCTCTTGGAAGGGAAAGGATCAAACCTTTCATGCATTTTGAAAAAAATTAATCGAATTAAAAGCAAGTTAGCAAAGGTGCCTTATAAAAAGAACATGTGACAATGCTCTGACATGCATACCTGAGGTACAACTGACATTTTCTTCCTTAAATGGTGAAGTCCAATACTGGTTATTGAGATATTATCAATCCAAATGTCGCCTATGGGTTCTGACAATCTAAAAAGCGCAGCAATGAGGGAACTTTTTCCAGCTCCTGTTCTTCCCACAATGCCCGTCTGTAAAGAGATCCAGGAGGTTTAAGAATTAACAATATAAAACAAAACTGGGAGAAACCTTGGTTGTTGAAGATGAACTTTAAAGTTTTACATAAAGAGTAGTCTATTAGTATTTCAACTATGGCACTGTAGATGTTGTTGGAAAGAGTATTCATTGTTGAGGGGTTGGGAGCCTGTCCTATATATCATTGGAGTTTTAGCAATAACCTTGGATTCTACCCACTAGATACCAGAAGCACTCGCAACACTGTGAGATCCAAAAATATCAGATATTGACAAAGTTCCTCAGTTGAAATCCCATGTCCCCAGAAAGAGTTAAAAAAACAGAATCTATTAATATCTACTGGCAATAAAAAGACAGCAGTCTCCTAAGAGATCCATAAGAAGTCTGTTTGTAAATTTACTGTCTGTGCATTCTGACCTTGAGAATAATGCGATAATTTTACAGAGATGTTAACAAGTCAAGTCAGAAGTGTTATACATGAACAAGCAATCATTTTTTCAGGGATTTATTATTTAAGGGGAATTATTCTTTTAGAGAAATTAAATCACTTCCTGATGCTAAATATCTTAATTATGTTCTATCTAGATAGGAAACATCTTAAAATTGTAAAATTCAGGTCTCAGCATTGCAAAAGACAGTAGCCAACAGGCAAAATACACATGATGAGTCAACAACAACACAAACAACATTTGCTATTTATATGGGACCTTTCATCTAAGCTATTCAAAAGATAGTTTACTAACCAGTTAACAGTTATAATTGCACCTTGAGAAAGATACATGTCAAATGTCAGTCTAGTTAGTAAAACCGAAGCAGAGATAAATTAAGTACATTAACAGTAAGATCAAAGAATCAGTATAATGCAAATAAAATGCTGGTCAGGAATGAAACTGTACTATAAAAACTAACATTTAGCTGTGTGCATTTAAACACGTATGTAGAAACTAGCATTTTCCCTCCAACCAATGAGATTATCCAACTGCAAATTCTCTGATGGGCACTTCCCCAGTTTCATCTCTATTTAGGACTATGGAGCTGATGAAGGGTATGAGACATAATTTCAATCATTTATAAATTAATTCAGTCAATAAATTTTTTAAAAGTCACAGCTTTAAGCAGAGAAGAACTAAACCGTTCTGAGCACTGATTATATGCTATGAACTTTACATACTTTCTCATTTGAATATTTCCAAGTTTCCAAAGCTTAATCTGTAAAATCAATAATTGTAGTTCAAACAAGAATTTATAGAGATTACATGTAAGAAAAGTAGCTTATTTGATATATCTTTGCAGCCACCTTCTACTTTATGATAAGTTCTAATTTATATAATACAGGTGGGCCATTTTCTGCACATAGGCAGGCTCTAGTACATGTATACCAAGCTCATGTGTTTGTGTACAGGCTGACCTGGAAAATATTGCAGGTTCAGTTCTAGATGACTGCAATTAACTAAGTATCACAATAAAGCAACTCACATGACATTTTTGGTTTCCCCATGCATATAAAAATCATGCTTATGCAACATTATAACCTGTTATATGTGCAACTGCATTATGTCTTAAAAGAGCAGTGTACATATCTTAATTTTAAAATACTTTATTTCTAAAAAATGCTAACCATTACCTGAACTTTCAAAAAAAAAATGTAGTAGTAACACCAAAGATCACTGATCACAAGTCATAAGAAATATAATAATTATGAAAAAGTTTGAAATATTGAATTACCAAAATGCAACAAAGAGACATAAAATGAGCAAATGCTGTAGGAAAAATGGTGCTGATGGATGTGCTTGACTCAGGGTTGCCACAAATGTTCAATTTGCAAAAAAAAAAAAAAAAAAAAAGCACTATCTGTGAAGCACAGTAAAACCAGGTATGCCTGTATTTCTGGGTGTTCTCATGTGTATATCAAAACACATCAGAACACAGACAAGGACTGTGTCTGTGAGAATGTCTGTGAGCTCCAAACTCCAGTGAGGAGAGTAAGAAAGAAGCAACTCAAAGAATACCCAGCTTTAGCTATTTCTACAATTCAGTCAGCTAAACTATAGTCTGGAAGTTTTTCCCAGGTCACCAAAGGCTTTTACTAATTGCTTATGGAAAGTATTACCAATATCAGTAGTTTTACATTACTAATACCAAAGACACTTGAAAATAGTCTTATTTTAGCTGCTTTGCAGCTGCCCCTTTGTTTTTTCCAAATAGGCCAAGGCTGGTTTCTGACAAATGCACCAACTTAACAAGACATTTGTAGCTGGGTCTCTTTTCATACATCAAACTCAATACCCAATGCCCCACGCAAAAAGCCCCTTCCTCTGACTCCCCTACTTTACTCTCATTACTTCATTCCTGGGCTCGAGGGCCCACCTTACTTCTGAATTTTCCTGAGTCCGGCATAGTGCCAAGTTCTGAAGATTCTACTTCTGCAATGTGTCATGGCTCACTTTCTTATTTTAAGGCCCAAAGTCATCACCTTAGTGACAGACTATATCAAGTTTTAAAAAACAAAGCAAATCTTTTTCTTAATCATAATTAGTGCAAATGAATCTGAAAAACGAATACATGCTAGTCATCACCATAGACTCTATTAAAATCATCCCTAAGATGTTGATGTATCTTTTTTCTGGCTTTGTATATGTGTGTGTTGCTCATTTAAACAAAATGGTATTAATATGAACATACTATTACAACCTGTTTTCAATAGGTATTTCATAAAAAATAATTATTTTAATGGCCATATAATATATAGTATTTATGATCATTTATTTATCAAACCCCCTCTTGGTGGACATTTAGGCAGTCTCTAATATTTTGCTATTATAAATAACTGTGTGTTAAATATCCTTGAAGTGAAATCTTTAAAAGAAATCTTCATTATTCCCTTAAGATAAATTCTTAGATGTGAAATTGCTGAGAAATAGGTATGGACATTTTTAAAGGATATTCTTCAGTACTTCCAAATTACCCTCCAGAAGTACTATGCCAATTTCTGCTCCCACTCGTTTCCCAGCACATCACAAACCTGAGTCTTTTAGCTTTGTTTCAATCAGCACCAGTTTGTTTCAAAAAAAAGGGAAATCACTTTCCCAGGACATCTTGTTGGAGGCACAACAACTCCTGTCTCCCTGCCTCCCACATCTGCCCACTGGGGTGCATATGCACTCACTTCTCAGATTAAACTCCTGAAGGCCAGCTCTGTGCCTGTTCACTCTACCCTGGGACATCTCTTCTACAAAACCATCCCCGCTAAGCTCTCCATCCTTCATCTTCACAAGTCAGATTCCTTGGGGTCATTCAGTAGTATTGAGGGCTGAACATGAAAATATCTTATACACCCGGGAGTTCATTTCCCTGAATGCTCTGAAGGTGTCTAGTTCTTCATTCACTGAATCAGAGCATCATGCCTTTGTTTAAGCTGATTCCATATCCCAGAAGGACTTCCACATGCATTTCCACCTGCTGAAACCCTATCACACATCACTAAGACTGTCTAACATACATCACTAAGTCTGTCTCACATGGCTAATTCTTTGAAAATACTCTACTTGTCTTCTCATGTAGACTTCTCCCAACCCTATATCTTTTTCTAAACTTCTATAAAAATCATGACAGCCTTCTATCTTACAAAGCTAATAGATACATTTTCTTGCCTATCAAAATCAATCTGTGTGCATTGTCAACAGGATCTGTATTGGATTTTTTAAAATATTATTTGTATCATCTGTGGTGTCCTTTGTAAAAGAGGTTTTCACAGGGGGCTGAAATTTTTAACTGAGGGTGGATAAATGTATAAAAGATCTATTATTATATTCTCTAGGTATATGAAAAGCTGAACAGAGAGACAGACACAGTAGATAAATCCCACAGCTATAAATATAATTGCAAATGGCCAACCCTTCATTTTCACAGAACATACAAAATTTTACACAGTGTAAGTGGTTAAGGTCATTTTACAACCTATAAAAATGACAACTATCTTTGTATAAGCATTCATTGTGTGCTGGTCTCCATGCTAATTGATACACGGGTTTTAATCTTGTTTAAGGTGTACAACTACCCTAGAGGTAAGGTCCTATCACCACCATTTTGCAAAAGAAAAGATTGAGGCTTATAAGGTGAATTAGTCTGCCTGAAATAACAGAGCCCATTAGTTGCAGCATGGGACTCAAATCCACGTTTGCCAGACCTTTTTCCATCTGCTATGGTCTCCTTATCACCTGGATGGCCTAAAGCCTTATCATGTCCTTCTGTCTAACTAGACGAGAGAAAGTGGGTAGAGGTGTAGTTGCAGGCCTAATATAGAGATCCTACGGCCAGAGAGTTAAAGTATAATGCCGATACTGGTGCCTATAATGTGGTGCATGGGACAAGAGCTGACATCATTGAATAAAGATGGTACCTGAGGTCAGGTGGGCCAGCTGTCAGCAGGAAAAAACAGCACCCACAGTTGGGCTTGGAGAGAAACTTGCAGTTAAGTGGGGGTACACGGTGCCTGAGGAACAGGCCAAATAGACCTTGAGCCCTGCTTAGGGAAGCAGGACTCATTTCTAATACCATCAGGTGGTGAAAAAGGCACACATGCTCAGTAACAACAGGGGTTTAGATGATTCATGAGCTCCACTTCAAATTGTCAAAGGGCATTTCTTGGAAATCATAGGTGATCACTCATCAAAAACTGCCCATGGGAAAGAAAGGACTTTACTGGGAGGTCTTGTTCAAATGTGATGCTGAGTCAAGAGGTCTGGGTGAGCCTCTGCATTTCTAAGAAGCTCCAGGAGATGCAGGTGCTGGCTTGTACCACAGTCCAAGTCACAAGGAATTAGGAAACCCCCTAGGTAAGGTGGCAGTCTAGGAGTGAGGAGAGGGCTTGCTGAGAAAATAATATGTAAACAAGGATAAAAGGTAGGAAAATAATATTTTGGTACATTATAGCGAGGTCTAATAAGTGTCTGTAAAAATGAATTATCTAGGAAATAGCTCTAAGCAAAGAAACAAACAAAAAACAACCAAATTCAATCTACCTCCAGAGCTGGAAAATGCTTTAAAATGGCCCAGGACTCTCCAAAATGATCAAATCAACCACAGAATCTTCTAAATAAAAAATACACCCCAGAATCTAACCAGGAAACCTAGGGTACTATTTACCTTTTGAAATTGAAAGAAAGTGTTTGTCTCTCATCCATGTTCAACTTTTTGTGACCTCATGGACTGTAGCCCATCAGACTCCTCTGCCTATGGAATTCTCCAGGCAAGAATACTGGACTGGGTTACCATTCCCTTCTCCAGGGTATCTGCCCAACCCAGGAATTGAACCTGGGTCTCCTGCATTGCAGGCAGATTCTTACAAATGAGCCACCAGGGAAGCCTCATTTACCTTATACTAGTTCTTTATTTTTATTCAGTATTTCTTCCATGAAGAAATCTGCATAGTACTTACTACACTTTCATACTAACTCTAACTTCCAGGAATCAGAACAACAGAGGAAAGAGAATAAAGCCCGACTTCTGCTGAGCCGGCTCACACCCACATCTCTCTTTTCCTCGACCCCCCACAGCTACCTCTCCCAATCAAATTCCACAAAGTGATGGGGACTGGGACAAGTAAGCAGGAGTATAAACTGGGGGTTCAGAGAAGGCAATGGCAACCCACTCTGGTACCCTTGCCTGGAAAGTCCCATGGACGGAGAAGCCTGGTAGGCTGCAGTCCATGGGGTCGCTAAGAATCAGACATGACTTTCACTTTTCACTTTCATACATTGGAGAAGGAAATGGCAACCCACTCCAGTGTTCTTGCCTGGAGAATCCCAGGGACAGGGGAGCCTGACGGGCTGCCGTCTATGGGGTCGCACAGAGTCGGACATGACTGAAGTGACTTAGCAGCAGCAGCAGCAAACTAGGGGTTAACAACTATGGAGTGAAATGGCTTCATGAACACACTCAGTTCAGTTCACTTCAGTTGCTCAGTCATGGCCGACTCTTTGCTACCCCGTGAATTGCAGCACACCAGGCCTCCCTGTCCTTCACTCCTGGAGTTCACTCAAACTCACGTCTATCGAGTCAGTGATGCCATCCAGCCTTCTTATCCTCTGTCGTCCCCTTCTCCTCCTGCCCCCAATCCCTCCTAGTATCAGAGTCTTTTCCAATGAGTCAACTTTTTGCATGAGGTAGCCAAAGTATTGGAGTTTCAGCTTCAGCATCAGGCCTTCCAATGAACACCCAGGACTGATCTCCTTTAGGATGGACTGGTTGGATCTCGTTGCAGTCCAAGGGACTCTCAAGAGTCTTCTCCAACACCACAGTTCAAAAGCATCAATTCCTTGGCACTCAGCTTTCTTCACAGTCCAACTTTCACATCCACACATGATCACTGGAAAAAAAATAGCCTTGACTAGATGGACCTTTGTTGGCAAGGTAATGTCTCAGCTTTTCAATATGCTTTCTAGGTTGGCTATAACTTTCCTTCCAAGGAGTAAGCATCTTTTAATTTAATGGCTACAATCACCATCTGCAGTGATTTTAGAGCCCCCCAAAATAAAGTCTGACACTGTTTCCACTATTTCCCCATCTATTTCCCATGAAATGATGGGACCAGATGCCATGATCTTAGTTTTCTGAATGTTGAGCTTTAAGCCAACTTTTTCACTCTCCTCTTTCACTTTCATCAAGAGGCTTTTTAATTCCTCTTCACTTTCTGCCATAAGGGTGGTGTCATCTGCATTTGAGGTTATCGATTTTTCTCCTGGCAATCTTGATTCCAGCTTGTGCTTTTTCCAGCCCAGCATTTCTCATGATGTACTCTGCATATAAGTTAAATAAACAGGGTGACAATATACAGCCTTGATCTAGTCCTTTTCCTATTTGGAACTAGTCTGTTGTTCCATGTCCAGTTCTAACTGTTGCTTCCTGACCTGCATACAGGTTCTTTAAGAGGCAGGTCAGGTGGTCTGGTATTCCCATCTCTTTTAGAATTTTCCAGTTTATTGTGATCCACACAGTCAAAGGCTTTGGCATAGTCAATAAAGCAGAAATAGATGTTTTTCTGGAACTCTCTTGCTTTTTCCATGATCCAGTGGATGTTGGCAATTTGATCTCTGGTTCCTCTGCCTTTTCTAAAACCAGCTTGAACATCAGAAAGTTCACGGTTCACGTATTGCTGAAGCCTGGCTTGGAGAATTTTGAGCATTACTTTACTAGCGTGTGAGACGAGTGCAATTGTGTGGTAGTTTGAACATTCTTTGGCATTGCCTTTCTTTGGGATTGGAATGAAAACTGACCTTTTCCAATCCTGTGGCCACTGCTGAATTTTCAAAATTTGCTGGCATATTGAGTGCAGCACGTTCGCAGCATCATCTTTTAGGATTTGAAATAGCTCAACTGGAATTCCATCTTCTCCACTAGCTTTGTTTGTAGTGATGCTACAAGTAAGGCCCACTTGACTTCACATTCCAGGGTGTCTGGCTCTAGGTGAGTGATCACACCATCGTGATTATCTGGGTCATGAAGCTCTTTTTTGTACAGTTCTCCTGTGTATTCTTGCCACCTTTTCTTATTATCTTCTGCTTCCGTTAGGTCCACCCCATTTCTGTCCTTTATCGAGCCCATCTTTGCATGAAATGTTCCCTTGGTATCTCTAATTTTCTTGAAGTAACCCTATGATTTGGGAAATTTAAGATGGAAGAATACAAGTCTTCTATGTTCCTAAGTTGTACTACAGAGTTTCATATAATGATAATTCATATTTTTGGCTTTTGAGAAAATTTAAGATTAGTACAAATTAACAGAATTTTGTACAATGGGAAATCTGACAGACACATTGTCTACTGACAAGCAAACACTGCTATCAGGGACAGGATTTTATGAATAGCTGAGATTAATGTCTTTCCATTAACCTCACTTAGAGTGCGGCCCTCCCTTCTTTTCTGACCTACAATGGAACTGGAAATAATTTGGAGCCAGCTTTTGTGACTAAGTGAAGCTGCTCCCTGGGGATCATTTGGATATTGAGTTGATTATTCTTTCACATCTCAAGAGTATCAGTCATTAAATAATGGTTATAGTCCACTAGATAGGCCCATGGTAGAGAGTTTTATAGTGGTTATTTAAATATTTAACATGCTAGGTAATCAGTTGTTTACAAGCTGTCTTTTGTGTGTGTTTTGGTTACTGGTTGCTCACACCTGTTAAGTCCCCCAGCACCCTCTGTGTGCCATGCAGAATGCCACTTTCTGGGGAACAAAGATGACAACAAGATGCTCCCTGATCTTAAGAAGCCTCAGAGTTCTGCAAGATTCAGACCCAAAATTATAAAGCATGCCATAGATGTTACCTTTTTTTAACTGTAGTAAAATTTACATAACATAAAATTTGCCAGATTAACCATTTTAAGTGGACAATTTAGTGTTAAGCACATTCACATTGTTGTGCAACCAACTTCTAGAATATTTTTTTGCCTTTAAAAACTGAAATTTTATACCCATTAAACTACAACTCCCCATTACTCCTCCCCCATCCCTGGAGACGACCATCCTACTTCCTGTCTTCATGAATTTGATTACTGTAGGAACGTCATATAAGTAGAATCATACAGTATTCATATATGGCTTGTTTAATATATCATGTCCCCAGGGTTCATTCATGGGTCAGAATTTTCTTCCTCTTTTAAGGCTGAGTAATATTTCATTTTAAGGATATAATACATTTTGTTTATCCACTCACTTTCAACATGAACATTTTGGTTGCTTCCAATTTTGGCAGCTATGAACACAAATGTACTATACACACTATCTTAAAAGATTACATAGATCCTGCGGAAGCATAGAGGGGCTTAAAGAGGCAGATGAATTAAAGTCGACTGAGAAACTGAGGAGATATCCACCATCCAGATGATAGAAGGGAAGGGTCTCTGAGGTATAGTGTCAGCATGCACCCTGGAAGTGGGAGGATTCAGTGTTTTGGGGGGATCTATACATGACCTGAGTACAGGGGTTGTGTGTATGTTAGGACTCCAGGCTGGAGAGGTAGGTGGAACTTCCTATCACCTTGTCTGTTCTGGCTCATTGTCTTTTTTAAGACTCTGCCCTGGTCCCAGGCAAGGGCCTCAACTGAGTGTGGAAGGAACATCACCAAAAGACATGGACATTGGCAGGATCCCTCTGCTGTCTCCCACATGGATCTTCCCCTGCTCCATTCAGTTTGCTTTCAACAACTTTGAGTGAGTCTCTGGGCCCTGCCTCCAGCTGGGGACTCTGGTTCCTCACCTCTGAGTCACGATTCTAGACTCTTCTCTGATGGTCCCAAGCTAGCCATACCATCCCCTATTTGGAGTGGACCTAGGGTTGCACTGTGGTTCCAGAAGCAGCTTACCCAGGCCAGTAAGTACCAGACCTGTGCTAAAGAAAGAAGCAGCTTGTGCATGGGAGGTCAGGGGTATGACAGCTCAGTGTAGGTGAGTGGAAGACAAGTCTACAGAAAAGATGAAAGGACAGAGGGGGAGGCTGCAACTGAAGGGTATCACAGAGGATGAGAAGGTTTCAGAAATACAAAGAATAAAGATATGTAGGAAGGTGATATTGGAGGGTTAGGGACAGGGAGCTAGGACTGACTTCGAAGAGTCTGCAAGAGTAATCAGGTGTCATATATACAGTGGTCCCCAGTCTTTTTGGCACCAGAGACCTGTTTTGTGGAAGATGATTTTTCTACAGACTGGAGGTAGGCGGAAATGGTTTCGGGATGATTCAAGCACATTACATTTATTGTGCAGTTTATTTCTATTATTATTATTATCTCAACTCCACCTCAGATTATCAAGTATTAGAACCCAGAGGTTGCAGACCCCTGACATATAGTATCCCAGGTCAGGTTAAATTCCAGATCAGGAGCCCAGAGTCCACTAATCACCATGAGCAGCTCATGACACGGGGAAAGAAATGCTGAGATCCCCAGTGCATGGTCAGTTTCCAGGAAAGAATCCCAACAATGTCACTGATCTAATCCCCATCCACAGAGAAATAGAGTCTCCCTGACACACCGACAAGGAAGCCAACAGCAGATGTTGCTAAATCTTTATCTGGATTTTAAAGCAGCAAATGGTGTAAACAAACCTTTTCTTTTGATTCAGTGTATTCTGTCAGGTCCTTCAATACCAGAGGCCCATCTAAGGTGTGCCTGAAGTTCACATTCTCAAAGGTAAGCTCTCCTTCATGGGGCCAGTCCAGTGGCGGACGATACTCGTATTCCCAGGGTGCTTCTTTCTCAAGCTCCGTATATTCAACCACCCTTTCTGCTGACACCATCTGAAAGACATATGACATCACGTGGGTTAGGAATGGAAAGTCTGGTTTATGCATGCTCAGAGACTGTAAATGAGATGTTTTGCCTTTTTATCTTGATATCTGCATTTATGTGGTTAAGAATATCTCAGGTCTTATCATCTTCAAAGGACAGAAGTGGCAATCTAAGGAGGACTTTGATAATACGCCATTTTCTTGTAACACTCACTTATGGCTACTTCCTTCAACATGGTATTAAAACTAAAAGAATTAGAAAGATGAATGGTAAGATTTTATTGATCCACTTTTCATACCTGAATAAAAAAACAAGAGAATTTTGTCAAAGAAAAGAATATTTATGGACATCGGCCCATAATCTGTGGCTTCAGAAGGGCCATGTGTTATGGATAAGCAGAACTGAAAGATCATCAAACCTCATTTTAATAATTAGATCAAACTTTCTACTCTATCAGAAGATAGAAGTGGAATGATTTTATTTTTACTGTTTTTCTCCCTTTAGATGAAGGTGCAAATATTCAAGATAGGATATAATTTACATAATAAGGCCTCCTTAACAACCATAACTTGATACCTCTGATAGCACATTCTGAGAGGGAGTTTATCCTGCCCAAAAGAAGCGACACCAGCAAATTCAGGCATTCAGTACATACAAGAATGAATGCTAACATGGGGGGCGGGGTGGCGAATACCAATTAATTAAACAACCAATTTTAAAATTTTAAATTCTAATTTTACCAAAAATGAGGAATTACTCATTAAGGAACAAAAATAAACTAGTACTTAAGAAATTAACTTATATCCTCCCCAGGATTTCAGGGCCTCTCTGGTACAGAGACATTATTTTTGAAGACATCTTGTGATGAATATAAAACTTGTTGACATGGGACACATAAGACTGAGAAAAAGATGTCTATATTTTATTTTATATTCATTTTGAGGAGGAAGAATCAAAAAAACTATTACCCACAATGTAAAAATAACAAGTCTAATATTTTACATAAGAACTGCTTTTATGCCATTTAATAACAAGGAGACTAGAAAAGGCTAAGGACATCAAGATAAACATCACCATTTTCTCAACTTCAGCACTTTGCCTGATGCACCACTGGAATATCCACGTGAACGTGAGGGCAAGAGAAAGCACTAGGCCAAACTGCCCTGGATTCAAAGCTAAATGAGGAAGAGAAAGGGGAATAAAGTCAGTCCCAATATTTTTAAAAAATTTATTTTATTGAAGTATAGTTAAGTTACAATGTTTAGCAAAATGACTCAGTTATATGTACATTCGTTTTCATATATTTTTCCATTATGGTTTATCAGAAGATATTGAATATAGTTCCCTGTGCTATATAGTAGGGCCTTGTTACTTATCCATTCTATATATATAATAGATTGCATCTACTAATCCCAAGTTCCCAGTCCATCTCTCCCCAGCCTCATCTCACTCTTGGCAACCAGAAGTCTGTTTTCTATGTCTGTGAGTCTGTTCTCTTTCACAGATAAGTTCAATTATGTCATATTTTAGATTCCACGTGTAAATATTATCATATGTCTTTCTCTGTCTGACTTACTTTACTTAGTATGATAATCTCTCGGTCCATCCATGCTGCTGCAAATGCATTATTTCATTCTTGTTAATAGTTGAGAAATATTCCATTATATATAAATACCACATCTTACTCTATCCATTCATCTACTCACGAATATTTAGATAGTTTCCATGGCATGGCTATTGTGAATAGTGTTGCTGTAAACATAGGGATGGATATATCTTTTTGAATTATAGTTTTCTTCTGATATATGCCCAGGAGTGAAACTGCTCGGTCATATGACAACTCTATTTTTAGTGTTTTGAGGAACCTCTATACTGTCTTCCATAGTGACTGTACCAATTTACATTCCCACCAACAGAGTGGGAGGGTTCCATTTCCTCCACATTCTCTTCAGTTTTTACTATTTTTAATCTTTTCAGTGATGGCCATTCTGACTGGTATGGAGTGGTACCTCTTTGTAATTTTGCTTTGCATCTTTCTAATAGTTAGTAATGATAAACATCTTTTCACATGCCTATTGGTTATCTGTATGTCTTCTTTGGAGAAATGTCTATTTAAGTCTTCTGTCCATTTTTTAATTAGCTTGATAGTTACTGAGTTATATGAGCTGTTTGCACATTTTGGAAATTAAGCACAGTAGGTCATATCATTTGCAAATATTTTCTCCCAGTCTTCAGGCTGTCTTTTTGTTTTGTTTATGGTTTCCTTTGTTGTACAAAAGCTTGTAAGTTTGATTAGATCCTATTTGCTTATTCTTTTTTTTTTTTTTTTAGGAACTTAGGCAATGATTTCAAATTTAATTATTTAAAACATAAAAACTGCTCTTAGATTGTGGGCCACGAGGAAACAGGAAGTTGTATGCATTCAGTCCACAGGCTGTGGTTTGATGAGCCTTGTTCTACAGTCTTCCCCAAACTTGGTTGCAGAATTCCAGAATCCATTCTAGTAGGCTGCAGGCGTCCTTCCATTCTCCCGAAGGAGAGGAGACACTGAGGCCTCCCCAGTCGGATCTTAGAAGCCCAGGCATAATTAGCAAGCATGGCGGGTTCCACGCTCCAGATGGAATATTTGCTTATTCTTGCTTTTATTTCTATGACCTTGGGAGACAGATCTAAGAAAACATCAGTACAATTTATGTCAGAGACTGTTTTGCATATGTTCTCTTCCAGGAGTATTACACTGTCATGTCTTATGTTTAACTCTTTAAGCCATTTTGGGTTTATTTTTGTGGAGGGTGTGAGAGTGTATTCAAACTTCATTGATTTATATGTGCCTGTCCAACTTTCACAATACAACTTGCTGAAGAGACAACTCAGTCCCATTCTTAACTCCAAACCTGGCTCCTTCTGTCCTTTTATCAGAAAGACTCCTTTATGATATTTGAATCCCTTGCATATAATGCTAGTACATTACTTATACTTTTACTATGTGTTGATTGAGACCATGATACAATGGGAAAAAAGCAAACAAACAAGAAACCTCATTATAAATTCATGTTGCTGTTGTTCAGTCTCTAAGTCGTGTCCAATTCTTTGTGATCCCATGGACTTCAGCATACCAGGCTTCCCTGTCCTTCACTATTTATGAATTCATAAAGACTATTAGTTCATTAATCCCAAGAGGACTGAGGCAAACTTGACAGCATCATACAGGTAAGAAATAATGGGATGATTCAAACTTTGGTCACATGGTTTTGAGAACTATTATCCAACACTTTCAACGTACAACACAGCTATCAGTTCAGTTCAGTTCAGTTCAGTCGCTCAGTTGTGTCCGACTCTTTGCAACCCCATAAAACGCAGCACACCAGGCCGCCCTGTCCATCACCAGCTCCCGGAGTTCACTCAGACTTACGTCCATCGAGTCAGTGATGCCATCCAGCCATCTCATCCTCTGTCATCCCCTTCTCCTCCTGCCCCCAATCCCTCCCAGCATCAGAGTCTTTTACAACACAGCTATAGGAATAAAAAAAAAGAAAAAAAGAAAAAAAAAAAACAAGGCCCTGGGTTCTAAGAGTCTCTGCTTTAAAATCTAAAATACTACTCTCATTTGTCCATTATTAAAAACTGTGATTCAGTGTTGTTACTATGGAGTAATTACAGATGGTGAATTCATGCCACTCACACCAACATCTGCTTATCTGGTACCCACATAGTCATGAGGATAGTGTTCTATCTTACAGAGCATCTTCTCACTTCAGTGTACCAGGTACCTATAACCAAGAGATCTGAGTAGACCTAGAGCTAAAACCTAAAGCTCTGAACTGGAGAAAAAGCTTAATTGTAAACTTGGTTCTCTCTTCCCCAAGTACAGGACACTACCCAGAATGTTCAGAAGTCTGCTTGCTACAGATGCGTAAACCTCCAATCATTCAAAGAAAGATAAAGGGATAGAAGGTCTCATCAAGACCCAAATAACTTCCCTCCTTGGCCACACTGTGGAATGAAATACTGCAAACATTTTAATACAACTCGTTAGAAACAAAGGGTATATGATATCAGACAAGATGTTCAGTTTAACAACTTAATGCAGGTATAAATTATAACTATACCACAAACAGTTATATTCATATCTGTACTTACTTTTTGCCAGCATCAGGGACCCAAAACAAATGACAATGAAAAAGACGGCACAGATGATATCCAGACGCACGGCGAACCATTGAAATGTGGTCAAAAGTAAGAACCAAGCCTCTGGATTTGTGAACCACAATAAACAAGTAGAAATATCATGTTAGCTGCTTCGAGCAAGGGAGAACACTTCTCTCAGTTAAGCTACAGAAGGTTTTTACACAAGGTAGGACAGCCAAGTAACACATCCAAGGAGCCTGAAGATCCAGGAAGCTAGGTTCTGACACCAGACAATGTATAGGACACATAGGAATCACTCCAGGGGCTTCATGGAAAGCATGCATTGAAAATTTCAACCCATAGGTTATAAACAGAAATATTATAGTCATAAAGAAGATGGAAAAATGGTCTCATTGGTGTGTTTCCTGCAGTGTTGGGGCTAAATATGAAGATCGTCCTCTCATATGGTCTACAGTTCCCAGCTCTCTGACAGCAGACAGCACAGTTCACCCTGTTTCCAGCATCTCAGCACTTACTACAGGGCCCTGCACAGTGTTTAATCTTAGGTGTGCTTAGTCACTCAGTCATGACCAACTCTTTGCGACCCCATGGACTATAGCCTGCCAGGCTCCTCTGTCCATGGGATTCTCCAGGCAAGGATATTGGAGTGGGTTGCCATTTCCTTCTCCAGGGAGCCAGTATCTAAATGACCATCAGGTAAAAGGATCTGAACGTGGCTTTCAAAATGATACTTTATCTTGAAAATGCAATAAAGAGTGTATAGATGAGGCAGGATTTTATAGACCTAGAGTATATTCTGAAATCACTATCTAGGGAAAATATTTCACTGACACACACAAAAATAATTTCTTTGTATCAAGTGGGCAACAAATCAGGAAACCATTTTCCTCAATCATGCCTGCCACTCTGCATGCTCTAAAAATAAAGTTGGCAAACTATAGAGTCTGGGGCCAGGAATAATCCACCATGTGGTTCTGAAAATAAAGTTCTATTGGAACACAGCTAGGGCCATTTGCTGTCTTTGTGCTACAACATGAAAGGTGAGTCGTTGCAACAGAGATAGCACAGCACACAAAGTCTACCATGTTTACTATCTGGCTCTCCACAAAAATACGTTCATTGACTGCTGTCCTAAAGGGACAAAACCACAGGACGTGGTGACAATTGGACAATACAAGGCCATAAGGGGGAAAAGTAGGGGTGTGACAGGGGAATAGAGGAGCACAGAGAGGATGCTGAGAGGAAGGGGTGGGGGAGGTAGGTGTGCAGAGGGGGACGTGGGGCAGCATAGAGAGAGGTGCAGGCCAGCAAGACCACCTGAGAGGGGGGTCAGGCCTCAGAAGACAGCACATCCCATCCTTAGAAATCATCTCCAGAAACTTACAGACCTGAGTGTAAATCCTGGTGTGCATCAAACACTTCCTGAAACCTCTGTTCAGCTTTGTACGCCCGGATGCTCCACAGTCCTTGAAGAGATGATGCTAAGTGGGAAAATACCGGGCTCCGAGCTGGGGAAGACACATAACAGAGAAAGTCAGGGAGGCTCTATGCAAGAAAACCCACTGCCTCCCAGGCTCTGTGGTCACACATCCTGCCAAAAGGCACATCTGGGGCTTCCTGGCGGGCTGCCTTGGGGAGGAAAAATGGCATCATTTCTCAAGAGGTTTCTCTATGAGAACCCTCAAACTCTTGCTTAAAGCAAGCTTCACTTTAACAACCTGGAAATCAAAGATATGTTTTGAAAACATATTGGACCACATTCAAACTGGAGCTAGATTTAGATAATAAAATTCTTTGCTAACTCATTCAGTAAGGTTCTCCTCAAATAAGGCCTCCCTCTTTATTCTTCCCTGATATCCCTCTGGGTGGAAATTACTGTTCATGAATGTTTGAGTTAGTGGAATTTTAAAATTTAATTCTCTGTGAGAGTACTCACGACCCTGAATTTTGATGAGCTACCTGCGTGCTGTCTCCACTTCAGATGAGTAGCCTAAGGGCTGGGATAGTCAGTACATCCCCAACCTCGGACGAGAGCCAGACCCAGTACAGGGTGAGATGAATAAGGGGAATGGAAAGTCTGCAGCCTCCCCCGTCCTGGGCCTCTCCCTGCACCTGCGCCAGGAGCCTCTGTGTGGGTCATGGAGCACCCGGTGCTGCACCGCCCTTGTGCCCACAGGACCCAGCAGACAAGGAGCCTTTGAACAGCCTTGACTTCCATTCCAGGAACCAACTGCCTGCTGGACACCTATCCTGGTGTTTGGAGGTCACTGTGGCTGTGACAGTCATAATCACCCTTTTAGAATCGGACAGTGGCCTTAGTGGCTATTCTCTTGAATGATTTCATGTGGGTTTGGGGTCTGGTGTCATATCACTGGTCATCCATTTCCTTCCATCTTCTCTAAGAGCACACTGACCGTGAGTACCAGGGTCAGGCTCCTGCATGTCAGGGAACAGGTGGGCTGCAGGCTGCCAGGAAGGGAGGACCCCTTATGGTCTCATTCCCACTGTGGACAAGGCTGTGACCTGCTGTTGTCAGGGTCAGATAGTGAGCCTGTGACTTCTGTCCTGGATGAGTGATAGATAACTTGTGCTTTATCAGCAGGAAATACTGACTTCACTTTGTTACCTGTGTATCTCCTAGAGAAGACCTGTTAGTAAAACCTGGATGTTTAGGGGAAGTGAACATCATTTATCTTATAGGAGGCTACAGGGATTTTATAAAATGATGGGAAAAAAGAATCAAGGGCAAATCTCCAAATTATTTTCAAGTCCTCGCTCCTTAGCCAGCATCTTAATGCCTGTGTGGGTGTCGGTTCAGCCACTACTGACAGGCACACAGGCACTGCAGGTGTGTGTCGGGGCCGGGCTGGGGTACAGACAGGCAAAGACACAGAACCTCTTCTTCCGCTTAGTGTCACTGGTTCTACCAACAAGGAAGGAACAGGCTTCTTCCTGTGAGACACTGGGGCTCAGAGGGGGTGGGAAGCCCTGGGCTGGGGAAGGACAGCCTAGGCTGGGGGCCAGCTGACCATCCACTCAGCCCTGGGGCTACTTCCTGACTGGGACATCTGACCAGGAACCCTAACTGTTAGAGGCCCTCAGCTGTAATATTCCTTAAAAGATAAAACCTTATTTGAACCAGGACTTGATCTAACATTTCCTCTTGAATCTAACTCAGGCAAAGAGCCTAAAGTGATTTTCTGGTGCTTCTGACTGTCCAAGGGCATGTCTGTTGTACTACTTCAGCATCCACACTATTCTGCCTCTTTATTCTATTGAGTGACCCTCGATTTTTATTTATTTTAGCTTCCTTTAACTTTATACATTAAAGACAGCAACACGAACACAGACTAAGCTCCTTGTCCAGATAAGAAGGACTGGGAGCTCTGTTCAGACTTTTCTGAACCCCCAGCAGGTGTCCAACCAGACCCCAGAAAATCAGTCCATCTGGACACATGGTGCTCACAGGGATGATGCAGGTGATTTCCGGGGCCAGTGTACTGATGCAGAGAACCCAGTTTCAGAGAGTGCAGAACACTCACCAGAACCACACTTTCATTCCCAGAGCAAACATTGTGACATCAACACTATTCATCACAGACAAAGCTTCTGAGGAGGAAGTAGACGTGCCTGTTCACACAGGAAGAGTCCTGGAATGAACTAGTCAGCGTGGCCTCCCTCACCTGCTTCCCTCATCAGGAGATCAAAGTGCAGCTGACTCTCTCCAGCAGGGATGGAGGGTGGGGTTGACTTTAGAAACCAAGTATCATCTCAGCCTTGAACCCCAGGGAAGCCAAACACCCCATCACCTACCTCACCTCATACCCAAAAGTTACAGTGAGCCAGAGGGAATGCTGACCTGTGAAAAACCATCCTGCTTATTTAAAATCCCACTAGGGCTAAGCAGGAAGCCAGGATGAGTTAAACAGAGGATCTGCAAAGAAAATTAACTAGTACAGGGAAAAGAGAATGTGAAGGCTCTGGTCTTGTCTTGCCCAATGTAACATCCTCTTTTCCCAGAAGCACTGAGCTCACTGTCCTGAAGCAGATTAGGTCACAGCCATGGCATCAGTCCACAGTCACAGACACGTGTAATCTTACTATTTACATGACTGACGGCTGTGTTTTCCACAACCTTGGGAATACTTGGGGACACACCCCACAAGCACTGCTGATCTTCCCTGGCAGGGGAACTGCATGCAAGGACCCAGGGCTGACTTTCTTGTTGCAGGTCATCATTCACGCTTCCTGAGACCTGCTAGTTGTTACTATGTTCCTAATTGCCTAATGTTCAAGCCTCTATGCCTTTGGAAATGGCCAGCAAGTACTTTATAAGCACTCACTCAAGAAATCCTCATAAGGACCCCGAGACTGAAGGACTAAGAGCACTCACTGTTCAGTGGTGAGCTGGGTGTCAGACACAACTCTGTCTTATTCCCAAGGCTGTGTTTTTAGTTACAGCTGCACTGTCTCAGAAGGAGAAGGGTTAAGGATGTCCATGTGTGACTAAATGCATTTTTCTCCAGACTTTGCTATTTATGTTCAGAAAACTTCAAAATCTTACTCAACTAATATCCAACAGTCTTAGACATGACTGCACATCTTACTAAATACCTTCAGTTGAACAAAGTCCCTGGGAATCTGGCATGAGAACCCCTTAAAATAGCAGACTTGAGGAGTCATGGTCTGGATATATGTGACACACGTGCTAACCCTTCCCTAGTGATGACCACGGCAGACATTGCCAGTTGATCACAGAACCTTTTCAGACAGAATTTGGATATGGCTTCATCATTCAGGCACTGCCAAATGGATAGAGTTGGCTAGAGAAAGGCAGCCAAGCATCATTTAGTTTTATGTACCTCTCCATGACTTATCATTGCTGTGCTTACTTTTGTAAAAATGTGCAAAAAAAAAAAATTATAATCAGCTGTAGATGTGTCATTCAGATGACAAAAATTAACCTGTTTTCAGAGGCAGCTAGGCACTTCAATCTGAAAATAAACCTCAAGATGCCAGTAGTCCTTCAGAGCACAAGGATAAAGCAAGCTTATGCAACTGAAGAAAGCAATAGGGTGTCTTTCTTTTTGCTGGTGCCTTAGCAGTGACTTTTTTACTATCCGTTACTATTTAGAGAAAACAGTGGCAGTATTTATGACACAGACCCATCACCTAAAGAGAAAATTTAAATAGCTCTAATCAACTGGCCACCATATTTGGTTATCTGGGGTGTGGAGGAAAGAGTACTTGGGTTGGGTTGAATTTATTGTCTAACATTGTGGCAGCCTGTTAGGCTGCAACAAACGCCAATATTCACAGGGATAGGGCCAAAATTCTCAGACTCTCCAGATCAAACACTGAGAAAATCCTGTACTGGTTCTTGAAAAAGGCTCAGGAGGTACCCTTCCTTCCATTTCCATATGAAAGGAAGTGCCCATTCTCCAGGCATAAATCTCAGTCACATGTTCCTTCTGGGACAATCCCTCTTTGAATGTACCAGAGACCTGCTTTGCAACAAGACTGTTGAATGACTCAGTTTCATGGGTGGCCTCAGATCATAAAACTGGATGGAGCTCATCATTTCCTCTTCTGCCTCCCCAGGTCCTACCAAGTCACATGAGCAGGACGTCACACACACCTGGACTCAACTGCTCCCCATCCATCTAAACACTTCATAAGACCAGATCTCATGGGAGGTCAGCTGGTTCTCTTGAACAGTGAAATTTTTATAGCTTTTATAAAAATGACACTATCCTTTATGCAAATACTTAGGATAAATGTCTCTCAATAGTTTATTATTAAAAAAATATGCAAACGGTATAACCCAAAACTCCTTTATCTTGATGAATTTAGATTTTTTCCCCATTTAGTAAACACAAAAAACCATGGGATCAATATGCTTGTCTTTTTGGCTTGTTTTCCACAAAGTTAAGTTAGTGTGAATTTGCAATAACTATTTATCTTTGGAATTTCTGATACAAACATCTTTCCTTGCTTTTTGGCTACTATCCTTTTATACATTTTTGAAAAGATATGTAGCAATTCTACTTTCCTTATGATTTTTTGTTTTAATATTGATGAAATATGTTTATGAATTAATAGTGAGATAATCTCTGAATTATTTCATCCTCTATGATTACCTGCATAATGGAATAATTAATCATAAAATGTGTTCCCCATTATTCTAAAATGCACTGGGATGACCCAGAGGGATGGTATGGGGAGGGAGGAGGGAGGGGGGTTCAGGATGGGGAACATGTGTACACCCATGGCAGATGCATGGCAAACCATGCATCCGTGATGTATGGCAAAACCAATACAATATTGTAAAGTAAAAAAAAAATAATAATAATAATAATAAATAAATAAATAAATAAGAAAAAATAAAATAAAACTTGAATGGAAAAATAGACTATATGCATACTAAATGGATCTCTTTCCTGTGTCCTCCTAAGGGGATTATTTTCAGCCATCTATTTAAATGAACAACTTTGGGAAAGGGAGACCAGAAACTGTGGCATCACCCCAAATACTGGCGATGATAAAGAGCAAATCCAAAAAATAACAGGGCTTATCTTTGCAAAGCATTTAACAACTGAAGTTTATTTGCCATCTTTGGAGTATATGAGAGAAAGTATTTTTCAGATATATCACCTCTAACATGGAAGTGTATTTCCTGATGCCTCTTTTCCTTTGCATGAGCTTTTTCTTTCTTTGTAATTTCCAGTAACTTCAGGGAGAAAAAAATCTCATAGTTTCCTTCTACATTAGGTTCTAATATGATGAAACATTTTATTTTTTTGAAAAGTGTTTATGGAGTTCCTGCTTTGTGTTAGGAAGCATGTCATGAACTAAACAAAAACAGTCTCAATCCTCGTGGTACTCATATTCATACTTACTGTGTTAAAATGAAAAGCTTGCAGCTGACCTGCCACCAGATCCATTTGCCTAAGGTCCACATGACTCTCGGGAGCCATAATATTTAATTACCTAATGTTAACTTAGTGAAAAATTCTGGAAGACAGTATGCAGAATTTCAGGGGTCTGGTTAATTATGTCATGAACAGAATTCAGCCTTCACTGCCATCCCAACCTGAGAGCCCTGGCACTCACTTGTACATTCCAGGCGTTTGATATCTCCATACGTCCATAAGAAATATATCCGAAGGAGGAAGAAAATGATGCTAAGGGGAATCACAGGTATTGCAATCCAAGGAATCACACCTACCATCACACCTGCGACACCAGTCATCAATATAAACATCTGAAATAGAGAAGATAGGTACAGAGGCCTCCTTATCAAGGATTCTTTTCAAAGATAAACTTGATTGTTTTGCTGAGATTCAACTCCTTTATTCAAAAGATTTGTTGGAAAGGCAGGAAATGCTTTACCATCCAAAGAAATACAATTATAGGTGGTCATTACAATATTTATTGCATGTGTCAAACACTCTGATAAGAACTTTCTGGGTATTAGCTCTTATGATACACTCAGTAAACTGATGAGGCGGGTATTACTATTTTTAACAGATAAGAATATTTGAGTAAGACTTGAATCCAAAACTATCCAAAGTAAGTAAGTGTTAGTAGAGGGATGAGTGAGCAGGCATCACAGCTGAGGAATCCAGAAGCGTCAGCTATGCATGTGGAGAGAAAGATGTAGTTAATTACACATTCAGTGTCCAGAAAACTAGGACAAAATTAAATGTTGAACATTGGAAACAGAAATTCTTCTTTCTTTCTCAGTTTTCTAACCATAGTCAACATTTACTAAGTGCTGACTGTGTACAAGCTGTACATTCAGTATTTCACATGTATTAACGTCTCACAACCAGCCCTATCTAGTAATAGTACTATTTCATTTTACAGATGGAAACACTGAAGCACAGGGATAGAAAAAGCAACTTGACGGAGACAACAAAGCATAACTCACAGAGCTGGGGAGCCCAATTTTATGACACATTTAAGCCTGCTCTCAACATATAATATCCAATCCACAGTGAGGGTGGCTATAGTATGACCAACAAGTAGAAGTAAAACTCTTAGAAAAAGTCCAAGAAGTTTTTTTGTTTTGTTTTAGCTTAAATACTCTGGTCCCTTTTTGCTCAAAATTTGTTTTTGAAACTTTATGACACATTTAAGCTTGCTCTCAACATACAACCAACTTTCTATCATTATGCTAAGTATTTAAAATGTTTATTTCAAAGGCTAATGATTATAACAACAACAGACAACAACAGGTACTTACTATATGCAAGGCACGGTGCTAAGAGGTCTATGAACATTCATTTAATCATCACATCATCCCCTGAGGTAATTTTATCTTGGAAAATGATCTTGGCCTAAAAAGATAGCAGGTAGAATAGAACCAGGCTTTCCCAGTGGCTCAGTGGTAAAGAATATACTTGCAGTGTAGGAGACACAGGAGACACGAGTTCAATCCCTGTGTTGGGTAGATTCCTGGAGAAGGGCATGTCAACCCACTCCAGTATTCTTGCCTAGAGAATCCCGGAGGAGCCTGGAGGGCTATAGTCCACAAAGTCACAAAGAGTCAGACATGACTGAAGTGACTTAGCTCACATGCACACAGTACAGAAAATCAAGGCATTGTTTGATACTAATTTAAGTTTCATCTTTATCAGGAAAAGTATGATATTATGGTATAAAGCTTTAGGTGGTAGAAATGTAATAAAAATTAGTGTCTGTCTGCTATGGAAGTGGGGTGGGGTGGTAGAGATGTGCAGATTCACACAGCCTGGGCCAAGGCCTCTGAAGTTTACAATCTCAGATGGATACAAATCCATGATGATCTGTACAAGGCACGGAGTGCTGGAGAAACAGGCAGAATACATGAATACTTTTTAGAGGAGTCTAAGAGACTGATGACTGAATTTCACAGGCTGGTTTAACAAACAAAATGAGTGGCGTGAATAATTTGCAGGTAATAATCACAGTTGATAAAAATTTTGAGCAAAAAGGAGCCAGAGTTTTGAGCAAAAAAAAAAAAGCCTTTCTCTAAGAGTTTTATTTCTACCTGTCGGTCATACTATAGCCACCCTCACTGTGGATTGGATATTATATTATAAAAACACATATATACATACCATGTATGGGTTTACATTTGTATGTATCTATGTATATAAATTTCTGAATCTTTTGTTGTCAGCTGTCTCAAACTATTTAAGTTGGTAGAAGACACACATAGTAGACAGGAAAAAGCCAACATCTGAAGAAGGAAACAAAAGATTCTGGTATGAAATAAACATCCCTTCCCCGAAGCCAACCTCATTTCTTCCTTCCATATTCCCAGGAATTCCAAGGAGCCTAATCCAAGCTACACACACAATTCCCACCCTATGACTGGATTTCAGGCCAATCTGATGACTCACCTCACCATGGCCAGTGTTTCTGTACTTCTGTCACACTACGACAGAGACCATGACGTGTGCACACCAAGAAGAATGTTGACCTAGAAGCAAGTGACTCAAGTCCTGATGCCCCAAGATACAGGGGAATCATGTTGATATGTTTGTAACCTATTAGGTTATATGTTTGTAACCTATTACCAGTTGGGAAATTTCACCCAAAGTCAATGAAGCCACATGAACAAATACAAAAAATTATTGGATGAAATCTTTCACTTGAGAGTACATGGTGATTTTTCACAGTTCAGGATAATTCTTTAGTTTGCAGAGAATGACAACAGTCTGGTTAGAATATCAGATCACTAAGGCAGAGGGCCCACCACCACCACCTATGGAAGGAAGTCTAATGAGCACCTCTCTTCCTCAAGAAAGATGCTGTCCTGTGAGCAGCTATTTCTGAGAAACCACACTGGTCTCTAAATGAACTGTTTGTGAAGTATATATAAAAACAGTAAAGAAAAGAAAAAGAAAATATTGCTTGTTTAAAAACCTGATCAATCAAAAAAATTGAAAAATAAGACAGTTTATTGTTAGAGGCCACAACAGCAAGTTTTCGCATAAGACAAGAAATTCCACACTTATCTCGATCTCACAAAGAAATGATGGTTACCTCCACTCTCCCAAATACCAATAATGGACAACATTTTAAGAGGCTTGCCATGTACGCCACCTCACAAGCATTTCACAGGCATTATTTAATCTCATTCTCACATCAATATGAATAGGAGAGATTATCCTCTCTATTTACAAAGCAGGAAACAGATGCTCAGAGAAGTTTATTGACTTGTCCAAAGAAGGTGCTTTTGACCCCAAACCTCTTCTTTTAATTCCTGCTTGGTACTGTATCACATAGAGAAGCAAAATTTATATTTAAAAAGCTAACATCTAGAGAATTCCTGGGTGTCCAGTGGTTAGGACTCAGCACTTTTTCTGCCATGGACCTGGATTCAATCCCTGTTCAGAGAACTAAGATCCCATAAACCATGACATATGGCCCCCTCAAAATTAACATATAAATATACTCTCTTGTTATATATTTTCCCTTCTGTCTGCATATTCTAATTTTATTGGGTTTCCTGGGATCAGATCTGGTCTCTCCCAAGTGAGGATCCAGTCCTAGATTCCCAGTTAATCAGGGAATAACAGCCTACTCAGCTCATAGAGCACTGATAGCTCTTAAAGTGAAAATGAAAGTTGCTCAGTTAAGTCCGACTCTTTGCAACCCCATGAACTATAGAGTTCATGGAATTCTCATGGGCAGAATACTGGAGTGGGTAATCATTCCCTTCTCCAGGGGATCTTCTCAATCCAGAGATCAAACCCAGGTCTCCTGCATTGCAGGTGGATTCTTTACCAGTTGAGCCACCAGGAAAGCCTGAAAGCTCTTAAAAGTGCTCACTAATAGAACATACTAACATATGTTAATTTAAGAATCATTCTTTAAATAAAAAAAAGAAAATTTCATAAGAAAGATGAGTTCTAAGCCCCAAAAGCAAGATGACTTGGAAAAAAATAAAATTTAATAAATACATAAACCCTAAGGACAGAAAATGAGGCTGAAGAGCTTAAATGTTTAACATCTGTATGGTGTTTAACATCTGTATGGTGTTTAGCATCAAGATGGTGGTAAAAACATTAAAATTTCACCAGGAAGTCTTGACTGCAGAATTAACACTGTATTGCAGTACTGCAGATTTTAACATACTCCTTTCACAAGCACAGTTTGAAATATAAGAACCTATTTACCTCCTGTGCATTTAATTTACAAATTGCTTACAGTCCTGTAGAAATTCCTAGTTATCTACTACATGTTACTTTAAACTTCATACTAAGGGATTCTGTTCTTGATAGTCTCTGTGAAGCTTGTGCCAAAGAACATGTTATCATTAAACAAGAGTAAAAATTTGCTTTTCTTATTTTATGCAAATAAATATTCCATCCATACTTTTGGTTCACTCCATCCAACCAATCCATCCTAAAGGAGATCAGTCCTGGGTGTTCATTGGAGGGACTGATGCTGAAGTTGAAACTTCAATACTTTGGCCACCTGATGCAGAGAGCTGACTAATTTGAGAGATCCTGATACTGGGAAAGATTGAGGGCAGGAGGAGAAGGGGACAACAGAGTACGAGATAGTTGGATGGCATCACCGACACAATGGACATGGATTTGGGTGGACTGTGGGAGTTGGTGATGGACAGGGAAGCATGGCATGCTGTGGTTCATGGTGTCACAAAGAGTTGGATACGACTGAGTGACTGAATTGAACTGAACTGAATTATTATGTGAATTATCTCTTGCTTGTTCTTATATTAGGCAAAATGTGAGTGCTCAGTCACTCAGTCCAGTCATGTCTGGCTTTTTGCGACCCCATGGACTGTAGCCTGCCAGGCTCCTCTGTCCATGGGGATTCTCCAGGCAAGAATACTGGAGTGGATTGCCATGCCCTACTCCAGGGGATCTTCCCAACCCAGGGATCGAACCCAGATCTCCCACATTGCAAGTGGATTTTTTATAGTCTGAGCCACCAGCCCAGGCAAAATGTGAAATATATACTTAATCATAAAGCCATTAATCAGTAAGCAGTAGTTTTATTATATGTTTACAGTATTAAAAAATAAAATCAGGATAATTAAGATTGCTAACATCTCAAAAGAATTTCTGAACTTTTAATTCTGTATCAGACTCTTAAGAATTCTGTTTCAAGCTATGGTAAGTACAAATCATCCAGATAGCATTAAACTATTACTGATTTTGCAAAATATATAATTTAAGTGTAATAAACAAAGTAAGATTCACTTCTTGGCAAGAAAACAAGGCAAGATTTCCTTGTTATTTAGAGAGGAAAAAAATGATGACTAGTTTTTGATCTGTAAGCTGTTTGCTGATGTGGGTGTAGGACAAATTCTTCTACCTATTTACTCTGGAAACATGAAATTAAAAATAATCTCTCAATGAAATGGCAATCACTGTGCTACTACCCAGAGAAGGTGATAGCACCCCACTCCAGTACTCTTGCCTGGAAAATCCCAGGGACGGAGGAGCCTGGTAGGCTGCAGTCCTTGGGGTTGCTAAGAGTCGAACACTACTGAGTGACTTCACTTTCACTTTTCACTTTCATGCATTGGAGAAGGAAATGGCAACCCACTCCAGTGTTCTTGCCTGGAGAATCCCAGGGATGGGGGAGCCTGGTGGGCTGGCGTCTCTGGGGTCGAACAGAGTCGGACACGACTGAAGTGACTTAGCAGCAGCAGCAGGAGCAGCAGCAGCAGCAGCAGCAGTGCTACTACCTAACACAAGACTTTTGTGGAGTCGGTAAAATCTTGATTAGACTACATGAAAAGATTAAGAAAGAAAATGTACTTCATATTAAACAATACTCACTACCCTTCCATTACAGGAGAAATAGAAACAAAGGGAAAACATGGAAGGCTTTTAAATGTAAGCTCCTAAGCTTAATACCTTGGTTGGTAAAGTAATGCCTCTGCTTTTTAATATGCTGTCTAGGTTGGTCATAGCTTTTCTTCCAAGGAGCAAGCGTCTTCTAATTTCCTGGCTGCAGTTACCATCTGCAGTGATTTTAGAGGCCCCCAAAATAAAGTCTGACTCTGTTCCCACTGTTTCCCCATATATTTCCCATGAAGTGATGGGACCAGATGCCATGATCTTAGTTTTCTGAATGTTGAGCCTTAAGCCAACTTTTTCACTCTCCTATTTCACTTTCATCAAGAAGCTTTTTAGTTCTTCTTCACTTTCTGCCATAAGGGTGGTGTCATCTGCGTATCTGAGGTTATTGATATTTCTCCTGGCAATCTTAATTCCAGCTTGTGCTTCATCCAGCCTGGAATTTTGCATGATGTACTCTGCATAATAGTTAAATAAACAGGGTGACAATATACAGCCTTGATGTATTCCTTAACGGTTTGGAACCAGTTTGTTGTTCCATGTCCAGTTCTAACCATTGCTTTTTGACCTGCACACAGATTTCTCAGGAGGCAGGTCAGGTGGTCTGGCATTCCCATCTCTTGAAGAATTTTCTACAGTTTGTTGTGATCCACACAGTCATAGGCTTTGGCATAGTCAATAAAGTAAAAGTAGATGTTTTTCTGGAACTCTCTTGCTTTTTTGATGATCCAGCAGATGTTGGCAATTTGATCTCTGGTTCCTCTGCCTTTTCTAAAACCAGCTTGAACATCTGGGAGTTCATGGTTCATGTATTGTTGAAGACTTGCTTGGACAATTTTGAGCAATACTTTGCTAGCATGTGAGTTGAGTGAAATTGTGTGGTAGTTTGAACATTGTTTGGCATTGCCTTTCTTTGGGATTGGAATGAAAACTGACCTTTCCATTCCTGTGGCCACTGCTGAGTTTCCCAAATTTGCTGGCATTTTTAGTGTAGAACTTTCACAGCATCACCTTTAAGGATTTGAAATAGCTCACTGGAATTCCATCACCTCCACTAGCTTTGTTTGTAGTGATGCTACAAGTAAGGCCCACTTGACTTCACATTCCAGGATGTCTGGCTCTTGGTGAGTGATCACACCATGGTGGTTATCTGGGTCATGAAGATCTTTTCTGTATAGTTCTTCTGTGAATTCTTGCCACCTCTTCTTAATATCTTCTGCTTCTGCTAGGTCTGTAATATTTCTGTCCTTTATTGTGCTCATCTTTACATGAAAATTTCCCTTGGTATCTCTAATTTTCTTGAAGAGATCTCTAGTCTTTCCCATTCTATTGTTTTCCTCTATTTCTTTGCATTGTTCACTAAGGAAGGCTTTCTTGTCTCTCCTTGCTATTTTTTGGAAGTCTGTATTCAACTTGGTATATGTCTCATTTTCTCCTTTGCCTTTATCTTCTCTTTTTTTCTCAGCTACTTGTAAGCCCTCCTCAGACAACCATTTTCCCATTTTGCATTTCATTTTCTTGGAGATGGTCTTGATCACCGCCTCTTGTACAATGTCATGAACCTCCATTCACAGTTCTTCAGGGACTCTGTCTATCAGATCTAATCCCTTGAATCTATTTGTCGCTTCTACTGTATAATCATAAGGGATTTGATTTAGGTCATATCTGAATGGTCTAGTGGTTTTCCATACTTTCTCTGTCTAGTCAAAGCTATGATTTTTCTAGTATTCATGTAGGGTTGTAAGAGTTGGACAATAAGAAAGCTGAGTGCTGAAGAATTGATGCTTTTGAACTGTGGTGTTGGAGAAGACTCTTGAAAGTCCCTTGGTCTGCAAGGAGATCAAACCAATCAGTCCTAAATGAAATCAATCCTGAATATTCATTGGAAGGACTGATGCTGAAGCTGAAACTCCAGTACTTTGGCCACCTGATGTGAAGAACCAACTCATTGGAAAAGACCCTGATGCTGGGTAGGATTGAAGGTGGGAGGAGAAGGGGACAACAGAGGATGAGATGGTTGAATGGCATCACTGACGCAATGGATATGCATTTGAGTAGGCTCCAGGAGTTGGTGATTGACACAGAAGCCTGGTGTGCTGCAGTCCATGGGGTCTCAAAGAGTCGGTCATGACTGAGTGACTGAACTGAACTGAAACTTAATGCCAGCCTCGGGTTATTACTGATTCTGCATGTAAGCAGATATGGTACTGTGCATATCTCAGGAGGTTCAGAGATCAGCTCTGGATCCAAGATCCCTCCTTTATCACCTCTGTTTGCTCTGACCTCACCCAACTCAGTTAACTATGTTAAGTCAGAACACTACAGAACACTGGGGTATCATATGTCTATGATGGGATTTATACAAACATAGGAACCCTAAGACTCAGTTCAATTCAGTTCAGTTCAGTCACTCAGTCGTGTCCGATTCTTTGCAACCCCATGAATTGCAGCACGCCAGGCCATCACCAACTCCCGGAGTTCACTCAAACTCATGTCCATTGAGTTGGTGATGCCACCCAGCCATCTCATTCTCTGTCGTCCCCTTCTCCTCCTGCCTCCAATCCCTCCCAGCATCAGAGTCTTTTCCAATGAGTCAACTCTTCACATGAGGTGGCCAAAGTATTGGAGTTTCAGCTTCAGCATCAGTCCTTCCAAAGAACACCCAGGACTGATATCCTTTAGAATGGACTGGTTGGATCTCCTTGCAGTCCAAGGGACTCTCAAGAATCTTCTCCAACACCACAGTTCAAAAGCATCAATTCTTTGGCACTCAGCATTCCTCACAGTCCAACTTTCACATCCATACATGACCACTGGAAAAACCATAGCCTTGACTAGATGGACCTTGGTTGGCAAAGTAATATCTCTGCTTTTGAATATGCTATCTAGGATGGTCATAACTTTCCTTCCAAGGAGTAAGCATCTTTTAATTTCATGGCTGCAGTCACCATCTGCAGTGATTTTGGAGCCTAGAAAAATAAAGTCTGACACTGTTTCCACTGTTTCCCCATCTATTTGCCATGAAGTGATGGAACTAGATGCCATTATCTTAGTTTCCTGAATGTTGACTAAGCTTCTGTAAACCCACCCTTTCCTTGGGATACACTAATCATACTCTTCATCCCTCATTTGGCTGCCTTGTATCTTTTCACAACCATACCAGCCCTGGGATCTGAGTATCCTTCAATTTGCTCCCATGAGAGTCACAGCTAACTCCACTGAAAAATGAATGGTGGTGCCTGGTTTATAATTTGTTAACCAACTCAACAGAAAGCATTAGGGAAACATGGTACACTTCTTCCTTCATGTTCAGCATAACTCATTGATCAATAGTTTTCTTTCTACCTTTTGTCAGGGTTCAAGCTCATTACAAAATTCAAAACTGGAGTCTATCTATTTGCTACTTTAAAAAGGCACACCTGAAAAATAATAGCATTTAAATGTGGAGATAAAACATTGAAAAAGGTTCCCCATAAAAACACTAAGCAAAAGAAAGCTGTAGTACTATCTACACCACTGTGAACATGAAGTAAGGTAGGATTCTTAGAAATAAAGGGAAATATTTAATGAGAATAGAGGGTCAATTTATCCAGAAGATCATTTTAAAAACTACATTTATATAAAATTTTAATAACATAGTGCCAAAATATAAAAATGAAAATCTGACAGAACTCAGGCGAAATAGTCTATTCAATACTTCAATACTCACAGTGTGATATTTAAACTGATAAAACAAGAAGATAAAATAAACAGGGATATAGAATGTATTAAAAACATGATTAGTAAAAGTGACTGAATTAAATACACAATACTGCAGTCAATAACTACATAAAACATTATCTTCAATTACATATGTGCTATACTAGGGGAAGAATCAATAAACTTCAAGGGACATAAACTGTATACAACATATTCTAACTTACATACATTTAACTAGAAATCAGTAACAAAAAGGTAACTAGAAAATCAATAAATGTTTGAGGCTAAATAACACACCTGAAAATATTGCCTTATTAAAAATTACAATAAAATTAGAAAGCATTTGACATAAAAGGAAATGAAAATCCACTAACATTCAAATCTGAAGCTTCAAACTAAAATTATGCTTGGCAGTAAACTTACGGTTTAAGCACTTTTTAAAAGGCTACAGAGAATATATGGGAAATCTCTGTATTTTCCTCTTAATTTTGTTGAGTTAAAGTCAAGAGTTTTAAGATACATTTTCTAATTAAAAAAAAAAAAAAAAAAAACAGAATATAACACCCGGCATATTAAACTACAGTATGTATAAGAATGGAAATAGGAGAAAAGCAAACATGAATGAAACAGAAGATGAACTTTTAAGCAGAAAAATCAACAAAACAAGTTCTAAATCCACAGGGCCAGCTGTTACAAAGGATAGGTGAAACTTCTGGCTAGGAGTTGATGCTGTTCTCCACAGGCAGAATATCTTTTTCTCAAAGGAAGCTTTAGCTTTTAAGGCCTTTCAGCTGATTGAATTGTGCCTACCAGACTATCTAGGATAATTCTCCTTACTTAAAATCAATTGATTATAGACTTTAATCAAATCTACAAAATACCTACAGAACAACACCTAGATCACCTTTTGATTGAGTAACTGGGGAATGCAGTCTGGCCAAGCTGACAAATAAAATTGACCTTTACAAAATATAAACCTTTCCTATGTCTTTTTAAGAGGCCTGCATAATTCTGATACCAAAAGCTGATAAAAACATTTTAACAAAAGCAAATTACATACCAATATCCTTCAAGAACAACAGATACAAAAATTCTTGACAGAATATTAATGAATTACACACAATGATACATAAAAAAATAAAAAGATGCTATACCATGACCAAGCAGAGTTTGCTCCAGGAATGTAAGATTAATCTTCAAATACCAATCACTTAATTCACATTAAAAGAGTAAAGGTGAATAATCATATGATTATCTGAAGATATGTAGAAAAAAATATTTGTCAAAATTTAACATCTATTCTTGATTTTTTTTTAAAGTAAAATTCTTGGCAATTAAGGAATTAATAGAAACATGTTCAATCTGATAACAGATATCTGCTGCTGCTGCTGCTGCTAAGTCGCTTCAGTCATGTCCGACTCTGTGCGACCCTAGAGACGCCCGCCCACCAGGCTCTGCCGTCCCTGGGATTCTTCAAGAAAGAACATTGGAGTGGGTTGCCATTTCCTTCTCCAATGCATGAAAGTGAAAAATGAAAGTGAAGTCACTCAGTCGTGTCCAACTCTTAGCGACCCCAAGGACTGCAGCCTACCAGGCTCCTCCGTCCATGGGATTTTCCAGGCAAGAGTACTGGAGTTGGGTGCCATTGCCTTCTCTGAACAGATATCTACCTGAAAAAAATGGCAGTTAACATTATTCATAATGAAAAAATGTTGAAAATTTTTTGTCCTAAGAGTACAAGAATGTCTTAGCACTTCTATTCCACAGTGTACTGGAAGTTCTAGCCACAAAAAATAAATATTTGAAATGAAGAAGTAAAACTGTCATTATTTACATTTGACATGATTATTTATGAAAAAATCCTACAGAATTTAAAAAAACACCAGCACCAACTCCAGAATGCAGAGTGAATTCACAAATAAATCAACTGTATTTCTATAAACTAGCAACAAGCAGTTGAAATGGTATTAAAAAAAATCCAATACTATAATGAAAAAACATCAAATATTCAGGAATAAGTTTAACCAAAGAAGTATAAAATGTCTACACTAAACATTAAAAAACATTTGTAAATTAAAGAAAATCTAGGTAAGCAGAGAAAAAGACTATATCCATAATTGCAGATTCAACATTGTTAAGACTCAGAATCCTCAAATTGATCTAGAGCTAAAAGAAAATATTAATAAAAATTCCACCATACTTTTATTAAAAATCAATTGAAAGGCTTCTAAAATTTACACAGAAAAGTAAAGAATCTAGAATGATTAAAATAATCTCGACAAAGAAGTACAAAGTTAGAGGACTTCAGCTACTGGATTTCGTGTCTTACCAAAAAGTACAATAACCAAGACTGCAATATTGCTACAAGGATAAACAGATCAGTGGAACAAAGTAAAGTATACAGACACACACCTCTTTACATCGATTCAAAGGATTTTTAACCAAGTGCCAATTTTAATGAATGTGGCTAGAATAACTGGAAAAAAATAAACATCAACCACTAACTATTCTTCCATTCACAAAAAATAATGCAAGATGCATCAATTTCTAAAAAGGGAGAACAATAGGAAAGTATCTTCACCCTCCTAAGGATACCCAAACATTTCTTGGGATACAAAAACATGAACTACAAAAGGAAAAAAAAAATGATACACATTAAACTCCATCAAAATTAAAACTAGATCTCCATTAAAAACATAAAAACATTATCCTCAATGGTGAAAAATTGAAAGCATTTCCCCTAAAGTCAGGAACAAGACAAGGGTGCCCACTTTCACTATTACTATTCAACATAGTTTTGGAAGTTTTGGCCACAGCAATCAGAGCAGAAAAAGAAATAAAAGGAATCCAAATTGGTAAAGAAGAAGTAAAACTCTCACTGTTTGCAGATGACATGATCCTCTATATAGAAAATCCTAAAGACTCCACTAGAAAATTACTAGAACTAATCAATGAATATAGTAAAGTTGCAGGATATAAAATCAACAAACAGAAATCCCTTGCATTCCTATACACTAATAATGAGAAAATAGAAAGAGAAATTAAGTAAACAATTCCATTCACCATTGCAACAAAAAGAATAAAATACTTAGGAATATATCGATCTAAAGAAACTAAAGACCTATATATAGAAAACTATAAAACACTGGTGAAAGAAATCAAAGAGGACACTAATAGATGGAGAAATATACCATGTTCATGGATTGGAAGAATCAATGTAGTGAAAATGAGTATACTACCCAAAGCAATCTATAGATTCAATGTAATCCCTATCAAGCTACCAACAGCATTCTTCACAGAGCTAGAACAAATAATTTCACAATTTATATGGAAACACAAAAAACCTTTAATAGCCAAAGCAATCTTGAGAAAGAAGAATGGAACTGGAGGAATCAACCTGCCTGACTTCAGGCTCTACTATAAAGCCACAGTCATCAAGACAGTATGGTACTGGCACAAAGACAGAAATATAGATCAATGGAACATAATAGAAAGCCAAGAGATAAATCCACACACCTATGGACACCTTATCTTTGACAAAGGAGGCAAGAATATACAAGGGAATAAAGACAATCTCTTTAACAAGTGGTGCTGGGAAAACTGGTCAACCACTTGTAAAAGAATGAAACCAGAACACTTTCTAACACCACACACAAAAATAAACTCAAAATGGATTAAAGATCTAAATGTAAGACCAGAAACTATAAAACTCCTAGAGGAGAACATAGGCAAAACACTCTCCAACATACATCACAGCAGGATCCTCTATGACCCACCTCCCAGAATATTGGAAGTAAAAGCAAAAATAAACAAATGAGACCTAATTAAACTTAAAAGCTTCTGCACAACAAAGGAAACTATAAGCAAGGTGAAAAGACAGCCTTCAGAATGGGAGAAAATAATAGCAAATGAAGCAACTGATAAACACATAATCTCAAAAATATACGAGCAACTCGTACACCTCAATTCCAGAAAAATAAATGACCCAATCAAAAAAATGGGCCAAAGAACTAAATAAACATTTCTCCAAAGAAGACACACTGATGGCTAACAAACACATGAAAAGATGCTCAACATCACTCATTATCAAAGAAATACAAATCAAAACAACAATGAGGTACCATTTCACGCCAGTCAGAATGGCTGCGATCCAAAAGTCTACAAGCAATAAATGCTGGAGAGGGTGTGGAGAAAAAGGAACCCTCTTACACTGTTGGTGGGAATGCAAACTAGTACAGCCACTATGGAGAACAGTGTGGAGATTCCTTAAAAAACTGGAAATAGAGCTGCCTTATGACCCAGCAATCCCACTGCTGGGCATACACACCGAGGAAACCAGAAGGGAAAGAGACACGTGTACCCCAATGTTCATCACAGCACTGTTTATAATAGCCAGGGCTTGGAAGCAACCTAGATGTCCATCAGCAGATGAATGGATAGGAAAGCTGTGGTACATATACATAATGGGGTATTACTCAGCCATTAAAAAGAATACATTTGAATCAGTTCTAATGAGGTGGATGAAACTGGAGCCTATTATACAGAATGAAGTAAGCCAGAAAGAAAAACACCAATACAGTATACTAACGCATATATATGGAATTTAGAAAGATGGTAACAATAACCCTGTATATGAGACAGCAAAAGAGGCACTGATGCATAGAACAGTCTTTTGGACTCTGTGGGAGAGGGAGAGAGTGGGATGATTTGGAAGAATGGCATTGAAACATGTATAATATCATATATGAAACGAGTCATCAGTCCAGGTTCGATGCACGATACTGGATGCTTGGGGCTGGTGCACTAGGATGACCCAGAGGGATGGTATGGGGAGAGAGGAGGGAAGAGGGTTCAGGATGGGGAACATGTGTATACCTGTGGCGGATTCATGTTGATATATGGCAAAACCAATACAATATTGTAAAGTTAAAAAATAAAAAACAACAAAAAAAGGCAAGACAGACTGGAAGAAAATATCCACAAGGCACTAAAATATAAAAGCTGCTGCTGCTGCTAAGTTGCTTCAGTCGTGTCTGACTCTGTGTGACCCCATAGACGGCAGCCCACCAGGCTCCTCCGTCCCTTGGATTCTCCAGGCAAGAACACTGGAGTGGGTTGCCATTTCCCTCTCCACTGCATGAAAGTGAAAAGTGAAAGTGAAGTCGCTCAGTGGTGTCCGACTCTTCGTGACCCCATAGACTGCAGCCTACCAGGCTTCTCCGCCCATGGGATTTTCCAGGCAAGAGTACTGGAGTGGTTTGCCATTGCCTTCTCCACTAAATGTCCCCAATGGGAATTTGAGGGAGAGGGTAAAGGATGGGATCAACACATCACAGAGATCTCAGAATGACAAAGTCATTGCTCAGGGACAGAGGCTAGAATGCTTTCTACACACTTTCCCTGACATCTCTATACAATGAAATGCAAGGGTCACTGGTACTGATACAAGTAAAGGCAGTTCCACTCTGTGCTTCTATAAAAGGAAGTGATTCAACCTATTAGGCTAAATCTTAGGCTTGCTTTGTTCTCAATATCCAGATGCAGCAGCTTATTGTTTTGCACTGTCTTTTATGGAAAGAAGTAACTGAGGACAACTCCTTCACATTTTCTTTTTCTTGGGCACTTTCACTTCATAAAACTGCAGCCAGTGCATTCTGTGTGTCCTGAGGAGGGAATGACATGGTCCCTGGTGGTCTCACCACAAGCAGCATTGGTGGCTCAAGTAGCCCCAGATTAGCCCTTTGTGTCCATGAAAGGACGTGAAGAGTCAATCATGTGAGCTCAGCCAAGCTGCTGATGTTGTGTATGTGTGGATGAGGAGTGTGAGGGAGAGAAATGTTTTGTAATTCAACTTTCCTCAGTAAATTACAGCAGTTTGGTGAGGGCAGTTATGTGCAAGTTCACATGCTCAGTGCAGTCCCCAACATTTATTTTAAGAAATTAAAATGCCTAAATCTGACTTCTATACCTTATCTTCATACTTGTTTTGCTAACAGAAAGACTTCTTGGAAGTGATGATTTTAATGAAAAGAATTGTAGACAAGATAATTGAGACACCTTACTCAATATTATCTGGAACTTTGGCAAATTGAATGAAAATTAAATTAATTTGAAATAGTTAATTTTCAATGGTTTATCTTGAAAACAATATATTTTTATTGTGACCCTACATGAGAAAGTATACATTAAAATTTTCAAGGATGACAAACCTAGAATCTGTGATACAAACTCACAAGGTGGTATTTATGGGCCTGGAAACTGTCTGAGACAATATCAGGACTTCCCTGGTAGCTCAGCTGGTAAAGAGTCTGCCTGCAATGCAGGAGACCCTGGTTCGATTCCTGGGTCAGGAAGGTCCACTGCAGAAGGGATAGGCTACCCACTCCAGTATTCTTGGGCTTCCCTGGTGACTCAGATAGTAAAGAATCCACTCGGAATGTGGGAGAACTGGGTTCGATCCCTGGGTTGGGAAGATACCCTGGAGAAGAGAAAGGCTACCCACTTCAGTATTCTGGCCTGGGGAATTCCATAGACAGAGGAACCTAGCAGGCTACAGTCCATGGAGTTGCAAAGAGTCACACACAACTGAGCAACTTTAAGAAACAAGAGAAAGAAACCCATTATTTAGTGCTCAACATGCACGTAGATATTACATGAAGAATTTTAATAAAACAATTTCATTTTGTTTTCTCAAAAAACCTTAAGAAGTTTGTATTATTTTCTCTGTTTTACAAAGAAAGAGAGTGTGGTTTTGTGGGACAGAGGCAGGATGAGAGAGAACTAGGACTCAAGCTTGGAAAGGAAGGCTGTGGGGCTCTGCACTGCACTTTAAACCTGTTGATATCATAAATGATTATCAGGTAGAATTATACTTCATAATTTTTTTTTTTTTTATGCTACTTTCCTTCTTTTGGAATTGCAAACGGCTCCACTTTGGCCAGTGACTATGTCACTGGACAGGCAACATTTCTGGTAGCTGCAAGAGTCAATGCACAGGATGGCATACAAACTCATGATCACCCCTCTGTTGGGATATGGTCTCTGAGTGACATAATCTGCTGGGGTGGACTGTCCTGCAGTGTGGACCACTACTCAGTATCCGGGGTTTTCACTAGCCACACTTGGCATCACTATTACAAAATATTAAATTATCTGAGATTTATTTAAGGGAACAAGAAGGAACTAGATGAGGAAAAGTATATAAAATAAACACTTTAAAATTAATAAAAATGAAAATGATCAAGTATCAAATACACCAAGGATGAGCAGAGTTACCAAAAAGTGAGTTTGAACATACTTGGCACTGTGTCCTTTAAAACAAAACTGAACAACCCCCTTCAAGACCCTTCCCTTCCCCACTCTCAGGTGATGACAGAGAGAAAAGATTGGATCCCATGTGGGATCTCAGCTTTAAGGAACCCCTCCTGCCCCACCATCCACAGTGGCCTTTTCTTTTCATCTGGGATCAAAGGTAACCTCCTAGAAGCTCCGCCCACCTCCTGAAGCAGGCTCCCTCATTGCCTCCAGCCTGCACATCCAGTCTGCCTTCCAGGCCTTCCACTTGCACAATTAGGATTCCAAAGGCAGCAAGGGGTGAATCTCTGAATGTCTTCCTCCCGTGGGTGAGGTGGAGGAGACCCCTGAGGGGAGGGTTTCATGCCTGGCTCACTGCTGTACCTCAGGGCTTCAACTCTAACCGTTGTTTGATGAAGGGAAGGAAGGTGGTGGAATATCACCCACCACCTCACACACACCCCCAACTCACAAACTACAAATCCCAACAACCAGCAACACCTCCTTGACTCTACATTCCAGATGGACCTCTCTCTTTTGGTCAGACTCCTACCAGCAGTAGCCTGCCTTCACCTCAACTCCCTCCATGCCTCCTGCATTTGCAGCCCTTTGCAGTCTGGCTTCTTCACATCTGAAATCTGCTCCTTGGCTCACCAGACACCTCCTGATTCCAAATCAGCTGATAACTTTGCATGGACTCACCTCTTTTGCACTGAGCAGACTTGTCCATCCTCAGTTCCCTAACTTATCTCCTCCTCTTTTCCTTGCTCTTCATTGTGTGTCTCCTCTGCTTCCCTTCCCTCTCTGCTTCCTCTCTGAATACTGAGGCTTCCATAAGCTTCTGATCTTGGCCCCTAAAAAAACTTCACTCTCTAGGCAACCTTATCTATCTTCATCAATCCAGCTATGACCCGCTCAGTAAACAATACTCAGGTGCCACGCTCATCATAGGTCTCTCCCTCAAATACCAGACTCTTACTTCCAATGACCTACAAGATGCCTCCACCTGGAGGTCCCAAACTTCAAGACAAACTACAAGTGGAAGAGCTGGGACTGGAAATCAGTGAGATTAGAATTTTCTCTTCTCACACAACTGAGAATGTTTTACACTGAAATCAGGTAGCGGTATCTCTCCCTGTCCCTCTTTACATCATGCAAAGATATGTGACAAATTCTGACTGTGAGGCTAACCATGTGCTAAACACACAGGGGACCAAACAGCTTTGGAAACTCAACCTTGGCCCAGCTAGCAGTAGCAAAGAAACACAAAGATTTCACAAAATCTTAATGTAATTAACAATCATAGTCAAAACATGGCACTGCTATAGTGAAAGATTGTTTCTGGGGATAAATCATATAGTTAAACCCAGAAGGACATATTTATAAAATAAGTTTGCAGAAGAGAAAAAAATTCAGACATTTTCACAGCAAAAGTGCACTGCCTCTGAGTCTCAGCTCACTTCACACTGGTCAACCATAGAAGCCTTTACCAATAAGCTGTGTTGTCTTAAGTCATATTCATTGCTGCATTTCTCTGTGCATGTTTTGATAATGCACTTCATTTCCAAAATTAACATTTAGAAATGAAGAAAGTCTGCATAGACTGAATCATTGAAAAGTAGACAAAATGAAATAATAAAAAAAACACCCCACATGAGCAATGACACTGAATGTGAGGATGAGAGATGACATGATCCAATGTCATTTCTTTAGCCCCTCAAGTTGACAGACAAAATAAAGGCTGGATACAAGATATTCCTGTAGGTATTTGTCTTTTTTTTTTTTTTTTTTCTTAAAGACACCTTAAGCCATTGCCATTAAAAAGAATACATTTGAATCAGTTCTAATGAGGTGGACAAAACTGGAGCCTATTATACAGAGTGAAGTAAGCCAGAAAGAAAAACACCAATACAGTATACTAACGCATATATATGGAATTTAAAAAGATGGTAACAATAACCCTGTGCACAAGACAGCAAAAGAGACACTGATGTATAGATCAGTCTTATGGACTCTGTGGGAGAGGGAGAAGGTGGGAAGACTTGGGAGAATGGCATTGAAACATGTATAATATCATGTACGAAACGAGTCGCCAGTCCAGGTTCAATGCACGATACTGGATGCTTGGGGCTGGTGCACTGGGACGACCCAGAGGGATGGTATGGGGAGGGAGGAGGGAGGAGGGAGGAGGGTTCAGGATGGGGAACACATGTATACCTGTGGCGGATTCATTTCGATATTTGGCAAAACTAATACAGTATTGTAAAGTTTAAAAATAAAATAAAATAAAAAAAGAAGCAATCAACATATGAAAAGTAAAGCTGCCTACAAAAACATTTTCTGAGATAACTTTCATTCTGTAATTGAATTACTGGCTTTAAGACTTTGTCTCTTCAATAACTGCTCTCTATTGTCTTTGTTCAAGTGCAATTTTCTCCTTATTTTTACTAATATTTTATTTGTAACCACACTTAGCTTTATTAAAAAAAAAAAAAACAACAAAGCACTACAGTAAATATTTGTCCTTTGTGGTAATACAATGCCTAATTTAGTTCATCTAGGCTATCTTTCCATGACAGGTGACTGTTTTTGTGAGCATATGAAATGTGCTCACAGTAAAGGGAATCCGGTGAGACACCTGGAAGGCAGAGGGAGAACCACTTACCTAGCATGTCACTGCTTCAGACCAACCTTGATGTGACTGTAGAGCCACTCCTGGCCCAGGGGTTACTTGTGTTAACTCAGCCTCCCAATCACAGCCGCCCCTTTCTCTTACAAAGCATGACCTTTGCTGAAGGTAACAGGATACACTGCCAGGCTGAAAGGCCAACCCTCAGCCCCTGTGAAAAGGCCTTGAGAAACAGGTACTCTGCTATTCTCTGGGAGAACTCTGACAGGACTGATACATTACCTGGATGAAATCAAGAAATGTCAGGGGCAGCGAGTCATCCATATGCCCGGTGTCTTTGGAGAAACGATTTAAAATTCTTCCTATATGAAAAGGATATGAGAAATTATTCATTTCCCCAGACAGATCCTGTAAGAGGAATAATCCATGATCAAAACAAAACAATATTTTTAAATTATATATATTTATTATATTATACATTCATATGAAACACACCGATGTCAGTGGTGAAGAAAGAGAAAATAGGATGATACCTAAAGAGAAGCAAAAATACCAAATGACCTTGGGTGGGAAACTGAAATTGAGGCATTATTTTTTAAAAGATTTGGTGGGGGAAATCTCATGGCTATATCGGGAAGAGTTGGTGGATTTGAGAAAATTTCCTTCTTTTACATCCATCCCACTTGAGACACTCACCAAAAGCCAAGTTGGTAAACTACCAGTTTCAAAATACTTAAGTTAGTCCTGTGACTCTAATTTTGCTTTAGTTAAAAGCAAAATTGTCAAATTAATTTTTATAAGTGATACTTTTTAAATAAATTTAACTATAACTACTCTAAAATTTTTTCCCTCAAGATGGTTCACAGAACTTCACATTTTGGGAAATCTGGGGAAATTGTGGATTCCTGCCATATCCAGGTTGTGAGTTTACTACCAGGGTGGAAGTGGAGTCGCTCAGTCGTGTCCAACTCTTTGTGACCCCATGGACTGTAGCCTACCAGACTCCTCCATCCATGGAATTTTCCAGGCAATAGTACTGGAGTGGGCTACCATTTCCTTCTCCAGGGGATCTTCCTGACCCAGAGATTGAACCTGGGTCTCCCTCATTGTAGACAGATGCTTTACCATCTGAACCATCAGGGGTGTAGTGGGTATGATAAATATAATCATGTTTAAGCAACCAAGAAGACCAGAGGAATGGAGACAGAAAAACCAAAATATCGATTAATGACTAAAAATCACTTATCATTGCTAACTTTACTTACTTTCTTAGCATCCATGAAAACAGTATATCCTAGAGGCTGTGGGTTTAGAAGATAAGAATTTCTAATAAATATCTGCTGCTGCTGCTACTGCTGCTGCTAAGTCCCTCCAGTCGTGTCCGACTCTGTGCGATCCCATAGACGGCAGCCCACCAGGCTCCCCCGTCCATGGAATTCTCCAGGCAAGAACACTAGAGTGGACTGCCATTTCCTTCTCCAATGCATGAAAGTGAAAACTCAAAGTGAAGTCACACAGTTGTGTCTGACTCTTCGCGACCCCATGGACTGCAGCCCACCAGGCTCCCCCGTCCATCTAGTGTGAACTAAAAATGCCACCTGTCATATCAGTAAACAAAGGATGCCACAGCCATAAGAACCCTGCAGCCATCTTCCGATGGTGCACCCTGAAGAAACTCAGGATGAAAAACATAGGATATTGACCCCAAATAGCCAAGATACATCTCAAAGGAATGATTTCCCATATACAGAAAAGTGCTAAACTACCTAACTGGAAGAATCTGGTTTTCGGAGTCAGTTACAAAGGGAGCAGCCGCCCAGGCCGCCGCAGCACCGCTCGTTGAGGCCTCGGCGTCTCTCGCCATTTTCCAGCCCCATCCGATGCGGGCCGCGGCGGCGAGGAGAGGCGGAGCCGCGAGAGCGCGGCCCGGGCCGGCCCCGCGGGGCGGTCGCGGCCGTGACGGCGGCTCCGGGCCCGGCTCCCCGATAAAAAAAAAAAAAAAAAAGAATCTGGTTTTGTTTTTATTCACAGAAATCGTTTGATGCTCTTGGAACAGTATATGAGCGTTATCTCAGAGCCTGTGTCCTGGGCATAAATCCTTAGTTTTGTCCACAGAATAAAGCATAATTCTCAATTTTTAGGTTGTACTTTTTTTTTCAGTTAACATTAGTCTTTTCATGATTCAATGTGAAGAAACTGAAGCTACACACACACACACACACGCATACACAGAGACTACTTTGATGTAGCAACTCTTGAGAAATATATTATCTAGGCTCGTGAACTTCTTTTATAATTGAGGCTTTGGGAAGACAGCCTACAGGTGAGATGTGGCATCTCTAGGTGCTCTTCCTGACCTCTGTCACAGGTGACTTCTTTCCAAGGCCCTTCAGACAAAGCCACAAAAAGACCGTGAATGACCAGAGGCTGGGGGCTGAGTTTCCACTGCCACGATGTGTGACTCTGCTGTTCTCCACAGGGCACCTGGCTCACTAGAAGCACTGGGTGAGCTGGAGCCACTGGAGGCTGTCGCCCTTGGCCAGGCCAGCATTAGAGACTGAGCTTGAACTTTGCTCTCTTAAACTTAGGAAATACAGA